>NC_081825.1:26994583-28210000 GCF_030867095.1 Alligator mississippiensis | reverse complement strand
TCCATCTCTTTATGCTCATCCCCTGCTCCTGTAGTCAAACTATTGTTTAAGAATTTCAGCTGTCATTATTTAGGAAAAAAAGTGTCCAGTGTCCTGGCTGTGGTAAAAGTTTGAAAATATGATTCCTTAAAAGCCTGAAGTAAAACAAAAGACCTTCATATATATATTTTAAAACCTTGTTATTTTTAAGCCATTCTCACAATTTTTGGAGGTCTGAGTCATGATTTTTTTTTTAACACAATACTGGAATTGGGGTATGAAACTATTTATACAGACATCAAAATAAAAATAGGTTGATGTTCAAGTTTGCCAAGAATCCACCATTCCCATTAACTTACCCAGAGATATAAAGAAAATCTAAGGCTATGTTTTCACAGTAATGGGACACAGGTACTGATTCCCCTAGGTAGGTAGCAAGGTAACTTCAACGCTATATCAACCTATCCAGGTAAAAACAGTAGTGCCTTGTCTTCATTATTGTTTTACATCAAGATAACCAACCCAAGGAAGCTAATTTTGGAAGTAAAGACTTGTAGAATAGAGCCAAGGCTGAAACTCAGGTCTCATGACTTTGATTATCTTGCACCAACTGACAAGGTATCTTGTAGTGTACTGCAGCTCAAAAAACTCTGCTTCTGTAGCCAGGTCACAAATAAATTTACACACACTTCCAAATCAAATCTTTCCAAGCACCCCCATGCCCTTCCACAGTGTCGATATATCAGTCTCACTATCAGTGGACCCTCTCTTGCCACAAAATTTGTGTCTCCATAGCCCAAGGTCCTAGTGAAACCTAGTTTTAAAAGCCTGTTTGATGATTAGACAGTACAAACAATTTTTTGCAGTTCTATTTATAATTGGAAATTTTGGAAAGGAACCTAAAGAAGTGTTAGGGCAACAGTCTAGATTAATAGGAACAGAAATGATCTTTATTTTAAGTGTCTGATGGCTCCAGTAACCTCTTAATAGTTTAGCTTGCATTCTGGGATCACTTCTATGTAATGGGGCAACGTTGCAAACACTATATATTAAAAATGATAAAAATATTTATTGGGAACCTAAGCTTTTTAGGAGCACAATTTTATATGTCTCTGTTTGCATAGCTCCAGTATAAACTGGGTAATAATAATACCACAAAAAGGTCTGTTTACATGATGCTCCAAGAATTTTCTTGCAAAGGGGAACACTCCTGCCTGCCTTTTCCATTATTTGGCATGGCCATAAATGCTAGTTAACTTTAAAATATAAAACTTCAGTTTTTATGTTCATACCATTTTATTTTTGTGACCATGGGGGGGAAGAAAGTCTTACAACAACTTAAAAGACAGAAATCCATGCATGTTCCCTGACAATATACAGTGGATACAGAGACTATGAAAAACTTTCTACAGCATTCATCCTACATAAAAAGAAGAAATGGAACAAATTACTCCAAGAACAAGCTCCCCAGCCACAAAACAACCATCAGAGGAACAACACCAACACCTAACGACCTTCCAACCTCAGACTCGATGAAACTGAAAGCAGCAACCAACCCACAAATATTATCACTCTCTCCACACACAAGCTTACCAAAACTGAAAAATCTGTCCTTTCTAAAGGCCTAAATTTCTGTCCAGAAAAATACCCTAATAAAATACTTTAATGCAGAGAACTAGAAGAATTCTTCCGACGCCTGCGCCTCAAAGAATATTTCCACGACCAAACTGAACCCACTCCCAACAACAACTCATCCTCTGACAACATTCAGGAAAGGATCAATGCCAACAAGCCCCAAAAAACATCAGATTGGACACCTTGCAGTGGACGAAACCCTAACCTTGACCGCTACATTGACTGCTTCAGGGAAAGAACGAACAATGAAATAGTCAGCAACACGCCACCGTAACAACCTCTCTCTACCAGAGAAAAAGGCCATAGAATCTCTAAAGGAGGAGCCATAGTCATCCTAAACCGTGAGGATTACATAAAGGAAGCCAACAGACAGCTCTCTGACACCACCTACTACAAAGAACTACAAGAAGATCCTACTCCCCTTTTCACCAAAAAACTCAACAATACTATCAAATCATTTCCATCAAGACTACAAGAAAAACTACAGACCTTGATCCCCCTGCTACCTAACCCGGGGACTTTTTACATGCTCCCTAAAATCCACAAACAAGGTAACCCTGGCCGACCTATCATATCCAACCATGGGACTCTAACTGAGGAAATATCAGGTTTCGTTGAATCAATCCTAAAACCGCTCGCCACCCACAGAGCAAGTTTTGTCCAAGACACTACAGACTTTCTACGGAAACTTAAAAACATAGACCACCTTCCCAGCAACACACTCCTAGCCACCATGGACGTTACCAGCCTATATACCAACATCCCACACCAGGATGGCATCCAAGCCTGCCTTACATATCTACAGGAACAAGATTACAACTCAGAATACAGACCCAAAGATATTACTGACCTTATACACTTCATCCTCTCACACAACAATTTCACTTTTAATAATCAACACTTCCTCCAGATGATGGGAACAGCTATGGGCACTAAAATGGCCCCACAGTATGCCAACCTTTTTATGAGCCACCTGGAAGAAGACTTCCTCAAGAACTGCACCATCAAACCCTTGCTATACTTAAGATACATCGATGACATCTTCATCATTTGGACTGAGAACCTGCAATCTCTGATTGAGTTCCATCAGAAATTCAACAGTCACCACCCCTCCATCTGACTTTCTTTAGAATACTCCAGCACCAACATCTCCTTTTTAGACACGATGATCAGTATCCAGAAGGGTAAAATACAGACCACAGTATACAAGAAACCCACAGACCAACATACATATCTGCACAGAACCAGCAATCACCCGAAACACACCAAAAAAGCTGTGATATACAGCCAAGCCCTCAGATACCACCACATCTGTACTGAAGAGAACACCCGGGATTGCCACCTCACCAATCTTAAAAAGGCTTTCACCCAGCAAGGACACTCCTCCAGAGAGGTAGATCGCACGTTTGAAAGAGCCACCTGGATACCATGTGAAGAACTGCTGCAGTACAGAAGAAAAACACCCACAAATCGCACACCGCTGGTTATGACATATCACCCATCCCTTGAACCTGTACGGAAAATCCTCAAAAAATACAACCCATACTAGACAGAGACCCTATTCTTAAAAAGATCTTCCCAGAGCCACCCATCCTAGCTTTCAAACAAGCACTGAACCTCGCCAACCTCATCACCAGAAGCAAACTTCCTCAAGCCCAGAACACACCAAAAGGATCCAGACCATGCCAGGACAAGAAATGCAAAACCTGCCAACACATCTCCACTACCCCCACTATTACTACACCCCACAACAGAGCCATCAGCATCCCAGGATCTTACATCTGTACCTCCAGAAATGTAATATACCTCATCCAATGCACCAAATGCCCTGATGGAAAATATGTAGGAGAGACCAAACAACAACTGCGCACCAGAATGAATGCACACGGGAAATCTATCAAAAACAGAAATACCCAGTTACCGGTGTGGGCACATTTCTCACAAGAAAACCACTCTCTCTCCAATCTCTCAGCCCTGATCCTCAAGGGAAACTTACACAACACTTCCCAGAGATGAGCCTATGAGCTCCATTTCATCAACCTGCTGGATACTAGAGATCATGGACTAAACATAGATATTGGATTTTTGATACATTATAATCTGCCTGGCAACTGACTCCCCAGCCCAGCCCAGCCTCTGGCTTCTTTACTTTTCATTCCATCCAGGAAGAGCACACACCAACTGCTGCAGCTTCCTTAGTCTGACGAAGGGTTTTTGAACCCGAAAGCTTGCTTAATAACTTTTCTCCAACTATTTGGGTTGGTCTAATAAAAGATTCATAGATTCATAGATGTTAGGGTCGGAAGGGACCTCAATAGATCATCGAGTCCGACCCCCTGCATAGGCAGGAAAGAGTGCTGGGTCTAGATGACCCCAGCTAGATGTATATCCAACCTCCTCTTGAAGACCCCCAGGGTAGGGGAGAGCACCACCTCCCTTGGGAGCCCGTTCCAGACCTTGGCCACTCTAACTGTGAAGAAGTTCTTCCTAATGTCCAATCTAAATCTGCTCTCTGCTAGCTTGTGGCCATTATTTGTTGTAATCCCCGGGGGCGCCTTGGTGAATAAAACCTCACCAATTCCCTTCTGTGCCCCCATGATGAACTTATAGGCAGCCACAAGGTCGCCTCTCAACCTTCTCTTGCGGAGGCTGAAGAGGTCCAGGTGCCCCAGTCTCTCCTCATAGGGCTTGGTCTGCAAGCCCTTAACCATACAAGTGGCCCTTCTCTGGACCCTCTCCAGGTTATCCGCATCCCTCTTGAAGTGTGGTGCCCAGAATTGCACGCAGTACTCTAACTGCGGTCTGACCAGCGCCCGATAGAGGGGAAGTATCACCTCTTTGGATCTATTCATCACGCATCTGCTGATGCATGATAAAGTGCCATTGGCTTTTCTGATGGCTTCATCACACTGCCGACTCATGTTCATCTTGGAGTCCACTAGGACTCCAAGATCCCTTTCCACTTCTGTGCCACCCAGCAGGTCATTTCCTAGGCAGTAGACATGCTGGACATTTTTCCTCCCTAGGTGCAGCACTTTGCATTTCTCCTTGTTGAATTGCATTCTGTTGTTTTCTGCCCATATGTCCAATCTGTCCAGGTCTGCTTGCAGCTGTTCCCTGCCCTCCGGTGTGTCCACTTCTCCCCATAGCTTTGTGTCATCCGCAAACTTGGACAGAGTACACTTCACTCCCTCGTCCAAGTCGCTGATGAAGACATTAAAGAGTATTGGTCCAAGGACCAAGCCCTGCGGGCTTAAAGAGTATCGGTCGTCAGATAGATACCAAATTCACCCAAGGAACCTTGTCTGCCTATGTCCTTAGACCAACACGGCTACAACCTAAACCCCTCTGTCGGGACCGAGGGTGGTCTAAGGCTATGGCCAATAGCCCGGACCGTCAGGTGGGTTTTTTCCATGACGGAGTAGAGTTAGGCTCGGAAGCGTATTGGTTGTATAACAAAAGCTTTACTTACACTGCCGATGGTCACAGTGCAGGAAGGAAACTTGCTTGAGTTACAGTTGCACACAAACAAACAGAAGTGAGATCTCTTGTCGAACCAAACCGAGATGAGTCGTCGATGTACGACTCCGCACGCTCAACACGGGGGGGGTACATCAAATTTTCCACTATGACGGGGAGTGGTTAGAAGCTGATCAGGCCCCTATGTCCTCCTCCAAGACACACACGGAGTTTGCTAGGCTCCACAGTGTGCTTAGAGTTCCCCACGAGGTGGTTGTGGAGTCCTCCAACTTGGGCGGAAACTGCTCTAACCCTTTATACAGCTAGCGAGCCAATTGCTAGCCGCCACGTAGGAATAATTTAGAATTGACCAATAGTGGGACACTAATTTGCATACATGTGGCGGGAACTCTTTTGCACCGGGGTTTTCTCTCTGCAGCTGAGAAATCCACCGTGCAAAGAAAGCTCCATGTGGCGGGAAAATTCCAATGTGCCAAGGCACTAAAAATCATTGGGTTATGACATGCCCCCTTGCCGATGGCACAGCTGGAATTCTAAACCACATGCGCGTTGTTTGAGTCGTTACAAGCTTTCTCAGCTGGTTCATAAGCTAAATGGCTAAACACAAATTCAGACAACAAAATAAGTTCGTCCTCTAAGGATCGAATCAGATAATAGCCGGCACTAACACACAGACACATAATTATATTCATAACAAGAAATTCAACTATTAGGACTTCAGTAGGTGTCATGGCAAGTCAGAAGTCAAGCCCTCGCTTCTTCAGCGATGTTCTCTTTCTCTCCCTCGGGACTTCCCTCCACCACGCACTTTGAGTCCTGGACCTGTAAAAAGAAAAATCCTCAAGACGATAAATTAACCTATATTACAATATTTACATGGAACCGCGCGCGATAGGGCAGTCAGTTAGATTTGTCGCCGCTTCCCGCTTTTTTACAGCACACAATACAGGTGCTTGGGCACGGCTCCGCTTTGGATGATTTTTCTCTCGCATGCTCGTGGATACAACCGATGTGGAAGTAGATGGCAAACACCGCGGGGCTCTATCCACATTCAGCAAGATGAAAACGTCGATGACAACGTCGAGGAGTCGTCGTCTAGCTTGTCTGGATACTGAAAACCCAGTTCATAGGCCAGTTGCCATTGGCCTGTGTCTCCCAGGATTCGGAGTTGTCGTTTAGTGAGCCCAGAATGATTTAGGAGGAATCCAAACATGATTCGCTCTTTGGGCATTCTCTGTGGCAACGGTTGATGATCAGATTCGCTATGGCTTGCGCCCTGAGCTTCGATCGGGTAAACAGTAGATCGATGCTCCCAGTCGCTGGGTGTTTTCGACTTCATGAGGATGCGCAATCGCGAAAGCTGATGCAAAAGGTTACTTGCAGGTTGACCAACCATTGGGTTGAGGAAAATCCAGAGGACAACGGTGTTCTTTCCTCCATAGACCTCAACACAGGCTTTCATGCTCTTCAGATTTATGGGAACAGTTCCAGGATTTCACAGATGGCGGTGAGGCCATGGCCCTCTCTGCTGGGATGATGTCAGTCCCAGTACACATGCTCTGGGGTTCCGGAAGCAGTATGAGATCCCGACCATGGCCAGCAAAAGTTGCTCTGCGCTGGCTTTCTCTGGCTGTCCGTCATGTGTGAGATTCCTGACCGACTTGTCCTGCGGCAAGCGGAGGAAGCAGAATGGGCCAATGAACGTTGAATGTCACTGTGTTGATGTCGATGGCATGCCCTCCACTCCACGAGGCCCGCCGGATCAGGAAACTTGCTTCTTCCAAGTCCAGCAAGTCGGACCCAAACTCCACAACTAGGCATTCCATCCACATGGCTAGGGTCTCTTCAGGCTTGATCTTTGACTCCTCGTACAGTTCCTGCAACTCAGTTCGAGTACGAGCACGATAGGTGGTGGCACAAGCTGCACTCGGTGGATCAGTTGCCTGGCAGGTCGTTGTCACAGGGCAAACTGCTGCTAGAGCCATTACTGATTCTGGTAGGAGGGGCGGATGCTCTCCTCCGCTCCATGCTCCCTCCCTGTGGCAAGAAGGCGGGGCCGCCAGAGGCGACGTCACTTCAGTGGGCAGGACCGCTGGACGGATTCTCGCTTGTTCTTTTGAAGCTCCACCCATCTTTTCCAGCTCCTCCGTGTGGCTCCCTTCTTGCTCGGCGCCATCTTGAAATGGCGTCTCAGGATCCTCTCTCACAGCCGCATCTTTAGCTGCCTGAACGGCCGCGAGCAGCTGGGCTTTTAAACTTGCATTTTTCCGCATTAGAGTTGTCATAGTATGGAACATTACACTTAACATTCTTCCCCTGTCGCACTTCGGGGCTGCCCCTTCAGCTGCAGCGCGTCCCTCTGTCCCCAAACTTTCACAGAGATTGGACGGGAGCTCGCGGCTCCTCAATCTAGACAACACTGCTTGGGAACTGAATTGGTCCTTCGTCTCCTGCACATATCGCAGGCAGCGGGTATACTTTGGGTTGAGGGTCAGGTCTACTGCGCCCACCGGTTTCACTCGGACTGAGGATACGGTGCCTCCTTCCTCTCGGGATCTAAATAGGACCCGCTTTCCACCCATCACACACCCGAAAGCTCCGGGGTGAAGATGTGCTTCCCTCTC
This sequence comes from Alligator mississippiensis, assembly GCF_030867095.1. Classification (NCBI taxonomy): domain Eukaryota; kingdom Metazoa; phylum Chordata; order Crocodylia; family Alligatoridae; genus Alligator; species Alligator mississippiensis. The sequence continues at coordinate 28,202,282 of NC_081825.1, read as the reverse complement.
TTCTCCCTTCAGCGAAAAGTAGCCACTGATGAGCCTTTCACCCGTTCCGCCCACCTGTTGATAAGCGATATGCGCCTCTAATTCCTCGGCATCTGTTACGTGCCGTTTTCCACTGCGCCAAGGGAAGTTTTTCACTAACTCTAACTCCATCGTGTCTTCCCCGCATCCTGTTCGTGACGCCATGTCGGGACCGAGGGCGGTCTAAGGCTATGGCCAGTAGCCCGGACCATCAGGTGGGGTTTTTCCACGACGGAGTAGAGTTAGGCACGGAAGCGTATTGGTTGTATAACAAAAGCTTTACTTACACTGCCGATGGTCACAGTGCAGGAAGGAAACTTGCTTGAGTTACAGTTGCACACAAACAAACAGAAGTGAGATCTCTTGTCGAACCAAACCGAGATGAGTTGTCAATGTACGACTCCGCACGCTCAACACGGGGGGGGTACGTCAAATTTTCCACTATGACAGGGAGTGGCTAAGAGCTGATCAGGCCCCTATGTCCTCCTCCAAGACACACGCGGAGTTTGCTAGGCTCCACAGCGTGCTTAGAGTTCCCCACGAGATGGTTGTGCAGTCCTCCAACTTGGGCGGAAACTGCTCTAACACTTTATACGGCTAGCGAGCCAATTGCTAGCTGCCACGTAGGAATAATTTAGAATTGACCAATAGTGGGACACTAATTTGCATACGCGTGGTGGGAACTCTTTTGCACAGGGGTTTTCTCTCTGCAGCTGAGAAATCCACCGTGCAAAGAAAGCTCCATGTGGTGGTAAAATTCCAATGTGCCGAGGCACTAAAAATCACTGGGTTATGACACCCTCAAAAGACTAGAGCACTTGATAATGCTAGTTTATTATAGCTATGCTTTGCATTTACTGGGCATGTCTAACACATGATACTACATCGCTATAGCAACATGCTATGCTGACATAGTGTCTGCAGGCAAAAACCATGATTCCATACTACATCGCTGTAGCAATGTGCTCCCTCAGTATAGTGCATAGGTACAGCGACATAGCAGCTAAAAATAACCATGCACTGCCAGCATGGCACAGTATAGACTGGTACTGCGCCGTCATTTAGCACTTCCAAGAGGAAGTAACAATGGTGCTGTAGAGGCAGCACAGATGCACCCACTGCACACCTTCTATCTCAAAGCCTTTCATGTCCCATGTCTGAACAGTGCCTGTGATGCAGAGAAGTGGTGTTATCCCCAAAAGCAGTGCACACTCTAATGGCTCTTTCAACAGAGGACAGCCGGTTGTAAAAATTGTCTGGGGACTCTTGGGCAGGATCCCATATTCTTCTTGTTTCAGTTCCACCCTGATGAAACAGACTCTATACTGCCCATGAGTGCAGCCATAGAATAAGTTAGGAGAACCAGTGGAGTTATATTTGGGCCCAAATGTGGGAGGAAGGGGGACAAGGAGCTGCCCCAAAGGAAGTCTCCCTCATCTAACATCCGCCTTGCATTACTAAGCAAATGGGAAACTAAAAGGCAGATGCAATTCAATATAGATAAGTGTAAAGTGAGGCACCTGCTCAAAAATAACCCAAACTATACTTACACTATGATGGGTTCTACTTTAGCTATTACCATACTGGAAGCAAATATGGGAGTCATAGTTTCATGGTTTCATAGTTGGTAGGGTCAAAAGGGACTTGAGCAGATCATCAAGTCCAACCCCCTGCCATGGCAGGAAAGAATACCGGGGTGAAATGACCCTGGCAAGGTATTCATCCAGCCTCCTTTTGAAGACCCCCAGGGTAGAGGCGAGCACCACTTCTCTTGGAAGTTGGTTCCAGATCCTAGCTGCCCTGACAGTGAAGTAGCACCTCCTGATGTCTAGCGTGAATCTGCCCCCTGCCAGCTTGTCACCATTATTTCTGGTTACTCCTGGTAGTGCTCAGGGGAACAGGGACTCCCCCAAAGCCTGCTGGTCCCCTGTGACTACTTTGTAACAGGCCACTAGATCCCCCCTCAGCCTTCTCTTGTGGAGGCTGAACAAGTTCAGGTCCCTTAGCCTTTCCTCGTAGGGCCTGCCATGTTGACCCCTGATCATGTGGGTGGCCCTCCTCTGGACCCTCTCCATGTTGTCCACATCCCTCCTGAAGTACAGCGCCCAGAACTGGATGCAGTACTCCAACTGCGGCCTGACCAATGTCATATAGAGGGGGAGGATCACCTCCTTGGACCTGCTCGTGATGCATCTGTGGATGCATGACAAGGTCCAGTTGGCCTTCCTGACTACATCCCCACACTGTTGGCCCATGTTCATTTTGGCATCAATAATGACTCCAAGATCCTTTTCTGCCTCTGCACTGATGAGAAGGGAGTTCCCCAGCCAGCTGGTTCTTCCCCCCCAGGTGCAGCACCTTGCACTTGTCAGTGTTGAAACCCATCCTGTTCTCATCTGCCCACCCCTGTAACCTGTCCAGGTCTGATTGCAGTCTATTCCACCCTTCAAGCATGCTTGCTTCTCCCCACAAATTAGTGTTATCTGAGAATTTTAACAAGGTGCTTTTCACCCCCTCATCCAAGTCGTTGATGAAGATGTTGAACAGTGCGGGCCCGAGGACTGAGCCCTGGGGGACCCCACTGCCCACATCCCTCCAGGTCGAATAAGACCCGTCCACTAACACTCTCTGGGCCCTCTAGCCAATTAGTGACCCATCTGATTGTGTAGGTATCGATGCCACAGTCTCCTAGTTTTTTAATGAGAATGGGGTGAGAGACAGTGTTGAAGGCCTTCCTAAAGTCCAGAAAGACTATGTCTACTGCGATACCTGTGTCCAAGGCTTTTGTGACCTGGTCATAGGAGGCCACCAGGTTGGTCTGACAGGACCTGCCTCTAATGAACTGTCATTGTGGACAGTTCACTAAAAACATCAGCCCAGTGCTCAGCAGCAATCAAAAAGGCAAACAAACTGTTGGGGATTATTAAGAAGGGAATTATAAACAAAACAAAATGTCATGTTGTTCCTCTATAAATCTGTAGTGCATCTACACCTTGAATATTGTGCCTGATTTTAGTCCCCACACCTCAAAAAGGATATAGAAGAACTAGAGAAAGTAGAGAGAAGGGCAGCAAGGATGATTAGTTGTATGGAGGCACTTCCATATGAGGCCGGGCTAAAGAAGCTAGGCCTATTCAGTTTAGAAAAGGGAGGGGTGCGTATAATAAGGGTTCATAAAATACTAAATAGTGAAGAGGAAGTAAAAAGGGATTTATTATTTACTCAGCCTGTGCGACATGGCTAGTATTTGCTTTGGATTTGGATTTGGCCAATTCAGGGGACAGTGATTCGATTTGGTGATTCAAATCACTGTCCCAAATTGATTTGGCTGCTGCCGAATTGGCCGAATCTCCAAATCGACCAGCCCCATCCCCCACCCGCTCTCCCAGCCCCATCAATAGCTGTTCCACTCAGCCCCAGCCTCCCGGCTCTTAAAAAAAAAAAAAAAGCTCGAGACTCACTGTCTGCTTCCAGGTGGCAGGGGAGCAATCCCCACTGCCCCCCACTTCCCCATGCTGCATGGGAGAGCTCTGCCATGAGCCCCTAGAAGCCCTGAGGCTGCTGCAGCACCCGGGAACTGGGGCTGGGCAGGGCATCCATGGTGGGGGGCGACTGGGAGAGCAGGTTGGGGTCAGGGGCACTCAGGGTGACTGGGGGAGCAGGCAGGGGATGGGGCCTGGCGGGGGCCCCCTATAGCCCCCTTCCCCCTCTTCCAGCCCCTGCTCCCCAGCTCCCTACTTACCAGCATGGAGTCTGGGTTCAGCTCCCTGTGGCGGCAAGGGGACTGCCCGAATCTCTGAAGCTCTCTGAATCTTTTCTGAATAGATTTGGAGAGCTTCAAATTGATTCAGACCTTTTTATTGGTCTCCTGATTCGATTCAGATTCAGAGATTCGGCTGCCGAATTGGGCCGAATTTCCTCTGAATCGAATCAGTACCCGAAGCTTCATGCAGCCCTATTATTTACTCTCAGCCTGCATCTACATGAGATGCTGACTGTGTGGTAGCCTGAGACTACTGCACAGTAGCATTGTGTGCAGAAAGCATGATGTGACACTATGATGCAGTAGTCTCAGGCTACTGTGCAGTCAAAGTCATGAAAAAGCCATTCTAGCAGTGCTACTGTGCAGTAACTTGTTTATACAGGTAGTAAATGACTGTGCAGTCAGTGTCTCGGGTAGACGCAGCCTCACAATACAAAAATTAGGGGTCATGAAATAAAACTAATAGTAAGTTTAAACTAACAAAAGAAAGTTCTTTTTCACATCGAGTGTAATTAAAGTGTGGAACACATTGCCACAGGATGTTGTGGAAGCCAACATTTTAGCTAGATTCAAAAAGGGATTGGGTGAATTCTTGGAGGAAAGGGCCATTAGAAACTATTGAACATGAGAGTTAGGGATGCAGCCTCTGAAATAAAACTTCTTATACCTTAAATGCTGAAGGCTGCAAGTGGGAAATCCCGCTGGTCATAACCTATTGGCTCTCCCTTTCAGTGACACAAGATACTGGGCAAGAGGGTCCTTTGGTCTGACCTGGGAAAATGGCAATTTGTATGGTCTTGTGTAACCTATAAAAGTGTATACATGTGTGTACACTTACACATGTGCCCATGCCATGTGTTGCAGTCTCCCTTTAGTGTTCCATGTCCCATTCTACTATGAAACCACATGTTCCCTATTCTGTCCTGCCTTCTTGCAAGAGGGATACTCTGTAGCACCTTGTATTGGTCTGAAGAAAAAAACTCACCCTGCCTTGTGATGTCCAAAGAGCAGCCACTGTCTCTTATAACTTCTAGTGCCATGTAGTTTCTTAAACCTCTGGCTAAAGTGCTGTCCAGATCCATCCCTTCCAAAAGCTCTAGAATAAGAAATCAAACACACAAATCATGCTACTCAAAATAGGGTAATCTGGCAAACCTTCAGTGCGGGGTCAGGCCTTCAGTTCAGAGGTCGTCTTCAAACCGACTGTCTTCAGATGCAGCAGCATTGTTGGGGCAGGAAATAAATGTCTGTTCCCTATGTTCCACCATCTGCCCCAAGTTGGTGGTGATGGAAGTACATGAAGGGTGAGAGAAGAAAATGTGTTGAATGAGGAAAGAAAAAGCAAAGGCTTGCAAACACTGAAGAAATGTGTAGATGGGGAAATAGACCGCTAGTGCAAATCCCAAGCTCACATACGGGGTAGAGGAAATTCCCCAAAGTAGCTTGTACCACTGCAAACCCTGACTTTTACTCCTACAATGGAGGCTGTGCTGCAACAGTTAGAGCAAAGTCCTAGGACAGCGAGACCAAAAAAAGGCAAAGATGAAAAACAGGAAGAGTACCAAGAAGCCATGTTAGGGCAGCCCACAGAGCTTTTTAACACATGCTTGATGCCAAGTAATCTCCATTAGACTCCATATCCACTATGCTTTGGTTTCTCTGCCAGACTATGCAGCCATGCAGGGATGAAGATAGTCCAGATTGCTTTATGCTTATGGCATACAGAGGAAACAAAACAGATTATCTCACTCTAAGAAAGAGACTTGTTATCACTGCAGCTAACATACATCCATGAAGGAGATGGGGTTTAGGAGCGACAGAAGGGTATTTGCTATAGGAACCAGAGGAGGTGGCTTGTGGCCCTTTCCCACTGTGACATATTCAAGAAATAGTGTATAAATGTGCAGGGAACCTAGGGTTTGCTCACCTTTCTGGCTAAAGAAAGAAGATAATGTCCCCAGTCTTCCATAAGCAGACCTCTTCAGGGTTTAGTAGGTGAAGACCATGATTTAAAGGGTAAAGAAAAGCTGTAAATCCCATGTGGACTAGCAGCTGAGGTCATGGCTAGGTCAGATGTTGGTATAAGTATTCTTCTAAGTCCAGAAATGGTGCTATACATTTGTCCAGCTGCTCTTTTGTTACCACTACTGTTAACTGATCCTATTTTCAAGGGAAATAGTTTTGAGAAGTATGTTCTGAGGAAGGCAAAAAATTACTTTTGATCAGTCAGTGAGCTGTATCCCTGCCACCAGAAGAAATCGTAGGGCTATCCAAATACATATACCTAAAGACAAGTTAATGCAGTCTTGCCTCGAAAGCATGTCACATGTGAACTGCATGTTTTTCTTTTTTACCATGTAGGAAAAAAGGTAACCATGTTTCCCTTTGGTCAAGATAAACCAATGGGCTTGAAATTTGAAAACAATATATGTTCGACCACACAAACTAATAAGGCACCAGTGTTTTAGCAGACATTATAAAACATAAAATTAGATGGAAAATTGCCTTAAGCCCCTATAAATTAAAATTGCTCTTTTTATAGCAAAAATGAGCCTTACATAGCAACAAACAATTTTGTGATCTTCATTTTACTGGCCATTTTCATATGGCAAACAGTATTTATTCATCCTGCTCCAGTGACCTAAGCAGCAATTTACAACGTGATGCCTTGCATATTTTCACAGTATGGTAAAAAAATGAGGTTCTGTAGATTTATTTGATCCCTGTTGAAAAATTATTTTTTACCTTCCCCTAACCAGTGCAAACTGGAAATTGTTCATAATGTAATTCTCTTGCTTACCATCCATTCATTAATTGGGAAACTAATTAGAGCCAGTTTGCTCATTCCAATTTGAAAAAGTGAAAGTAACATATGTTGACAGTTAATTTAGATTTTTTTCTTAACAAGCAGACAAGTTTTTATAATGAAATAATATTTGATTCTGATATAGAAAAACATGGACTATTAAATTACAGCAAGCTGGGAAAATGCCAGTGCATTAATCACTCTGGGAATAATAACACAGATCATTTAGTACTCTAGCTTTTTTGTTGATCTTTTTCCATTTTGACTATTTTTATACCATATTACTGTAAGTTGATTTGGAACTTTTCAAACACACGCCAGAACAAGTTTTTAGGATTTTGTGGGTTTGTACCAATACAATGCAGTTTCTGGGACCCAGTCAAATGAAAAAAGTATTATGCATCTAGGCTCCATTTAACAAAATGTCTGTTTTCTTGGCCTTTAAAAAGTTTCATTATTCATAAAAAGGTGCTAGATTGACAGTCTGCAAGACTGAAGGCTTTTATCTAGTACTCAATCTAAAGACTACTGATGTCTACTGGAGTTTCTCCAATGACTTCAATGGGCTTTTGATCAGAGCTTTATTGAATAGATCAGGAGGACTCAATCTTTTTTGCCCCATTGGCTGGATGGGCAGTGCCTGGTCTATCCATTAGTTGGATCTGGTTAGTGGGCCAGTGGGTCATGTGGGGCAGGCATGGTGAGGCCTGATCCAGCCACAGGGGGAGAGGTTTTGGCCCAGCCCTAATCTAGCCATGCAGGGGGATGTACGGGGCATAGCCAGGCCCTGACTTGCAAGTGGCATGTGGGGAGAAGGGGGTATGACCTGTCCCTGATTCAGCTAATCAGAGCTTGGGAATTTGGCAGCAGAGGAGTATTATTTGCCACTGCTCCTGCATTGTCACAGTTTCTGACCTGCAGGGAGCCTAGATGCCATGGCGCTGTGGGCTGGATTTGGCCTGCCGGCCTGGGGTTGAAATAGATCATAAATTCATAGGGTTGGAGGGAACCTCAAGTGTTGTCCAGTCCAACCCCCTGTAAAAAAGTAGGAGGCGCTATTCCTAAACCATCCCAGACAAATGTTTTTTTCCAGTCAGAGCTTGAAAACCTCCAGTGAAAAAGATCCCTTAACTTCCCCAGGCAGCTTGTTCCGTAGTACTACCTTTCCTATAGTGAAGAAGATCTTTGTTATCAGATTGAATCAAAATCTGCTTGGTTGCAATATAAACCTATTGTCTTGTTTCCTGCCCTCTGCAGCAATGGAAAACAGTTGTTCAATGTCCTTTTTATTGGCAGCCTTTCAGATATTTGAACCCTGCTGTCCTATTCCCTGTTAATCACCTTTTCCCCAGACTAAATATACCTAGTTCTCCCAACATTTCCACATGCCATGTGCATTCCAATCCCTTTGTTGTCTTTGTCATCCATGTGTTGCAGAAGGGTTGTAGTATTGTAGCTGTGGTGATCCAGGAAATAAATGAGAGACAAGGGGGTTTTTGGTGATATCTTTTATTGGACCAACTGTAGAGTTGGGAGAGATTTTAGATGAGTTGTTAGGCATAAAGCACCCTTCCACAGATCTATAAGAGAAGCACGGTCTGGGAAAGGCACATAGGCTGCTTGCAGATGTTAAAAAAAAAATTCCGCCAAAAACATGCTTTACTGGAAGGAGCAGAGAATTACTTCAACCCAGCTCTGCAGCGTCTGTAAAGATTGGATGCTTCATTAGGGTTTTTTGGTGCTTTTAGCTATAGCTAATTCAAATGGCTATTAGATAAAAGTGCCAAAAAGCCCCACTAAAGCAACCAATTTTTACAGACATTGGTTGAGTCAGGTTGAAGTAATGCACTACTCTTCTGGGCATGTGCAGGGCTTGGCACCAGAATGTGCCAAGTTTAAAATAAAGCATCATTTTTTTGGTTATGTCTGCAAGCATCCTTTGTGCCTGAAGGCTTGTCTAAATTATCTTCCAACCAATACAGTTGATCTAATAAAAGTTATTACCAGAAATCCTTGCTTTGCCATTCACCTTTCCATTTTGTTTACACCTTTCTTAAAAATCAGAGCTCAGAACTGTATGGAATAGCTCAGAGAGACCTACGCAGTGCTGAGAAAAGTAGTACTATCACCTTCTGTGTCACCTCCTGTGTCTTTCAAAAGAGGATGGAGCTAGGTTATTCTCAGTGGTGGCAGGTGACAGAACAAGGAACAATTGTTTCAAGTTACAGGAAGGGAAGTTTAGGATAGATATTAAGAAGAATTTCCTCACTGGGAGGGTAGTAAAACACTGGAACAGGTTACCCAGAAAGGTGGTGGAAGATCCATCTTTGGGGGGTTTTAAAACCTGGCTAGACAAAGCCTTGACTGGGATGATCTAGTTGGGGCTGGTCCTGCTTTGAGCAGAGTGTTGGTCTAGATGTCCTCCTGAGGTCCCTTCCAACCTTAACTTTCTATGATTCTATGATATACAACACTCCTGTTAATGTAGCTCCAAATGGATTTTTTGGCAACTACATCACATTGCTGACTCAGTAGAGATAGTGATCTAGCAATCCCCCCAGATCATTCTCAGCAATGCTACCACTTAACTGAGCAACTCTCATTTTGGTTTGTTGGGTATATGTTTTTTTCTTTGCTAGGTGCAGTACCTTATATTTGTCTTTGTTGAATTTCATTTTGCTGTCCAGTGCTGTTTTTCAGTTTATCAAGAGCTTTTAAATGATCACCTCTCCCTTAAAGTGTTTGCAGCCCCTCTAAAGGTAATGCAAGCACTCTACTCTGGGTTGACTGTTCCAGGAGGACATCAGTCTATACTGTACAGCAAAATGAAGACATGATAGTAGCACTGGTAGGCATAACCATATTTTTCTTAGTAAGTATAGGTAACAATAGCAGCAAAGATGTGATGGCATAAGCTTTGGCAGGAGCTGGCAGCCAGAACCCAAGTTCCAGACATCCTAGGTATGTATTCAGCCTGTTAGCTTTAGTCAAATGTAGGTCTTCACTGCTATTATGACCCGCAATAGTTAGATTGAAACTAGCACAGTTCTGCTAGTTAGTCACACTTTCATTTTTATGGGTAAGCAATCTCTGTGTGAGGATTGTTTTGTTGCTAGACCTGTCTTTATTGCTAAAAATGCTGACTAGAGAGCCAGTCAGAAACAAGGACATACCAGCTTGTTTCCCACAAGGCTTTGGAAAAAAACCACTGAAAAATAATTTTTCAGTCAAGTCCAACCATGGATAAAATGTATTCTCAGAGCTAGAAACTCTGTGATTTCATAGATTCATAGATTTCATAGACATTAGGGCTGAAAGGGACCTTGGAAGATCATCGAGTCCAGTCCCCTGCCCCAGGGGCAGGAAGTCAGCTGGAGTCGTAGGATCTCAGCAAGAAAAACATCCAGGTTTCTCTTGAAGGCATTCAAAGTAGGTGCTTGAACCACCTCTGGCGGCAGGCCATTCCAGACCTTGGGGGCTCGAACAGTAAAGAGGTTCTTCCTTATGTCCAGCCTGAAATGGTCTTGCAGGAGTTTATAACCATTCAACCTTGTAATCCCTTGGGGCGCTCCGGTGAACAAACGTTCCCCCAGGTCCTGGTGAACACCCCTTATAAACTTATAGGTGGCCATTAGGTTGCCCCTGAGTCTGCACTTTTCCAGGCTGAAAAGTCCCATGGCTCTCAGCCTCTCATCATAAGGTCTATTTTCTTGACTTCTGATCATGCGCATGGCTCTCCTCTGCACGCTCTCAAGCTTCTCCACATCCTTTTAGTTTTAGATTCTTTAAGTTTCTCCTCAGTCAGGCATTCATTTCACCATGTGCAGTATTAAACATGAATACTAATTACTATTTAAAAACAGAAACTATGTAAAAAGCATAAATCTATTTGGGAAAACCACTTAGTGATTGCTTCACCGCAAATTTCTAATAGGTCTCATATCTGAATTTGAAAATACTGACCATTGGGTTCCTATATTTCAAAGAAAGAAACATATTTTAAAGTGTGAGTAAAGTAAAACCTGCCTGGGGGCAAGAATGTACATGTTTCTTTACTGCAGCTGTTATTTTTTTTCCTAGTAGCCTAGTGTGAGGTCACATCTTGCCATAACAATTGTGTTGTTGGCTCTATCCTCTTATATATGTAGTGCTAACACTAATTTGCTGGGATGCAATGAGCTGAGCCTCTCTATGAATTATTTTTCGGTATTGTTATGGGACAATAATTGTGTCCTTACTGAAAACATGGAACTGGAAAGGACCTTCCTTCTGCATCGAGTCCAGTCCCATTCTATAACATGAAACCACATCAGCTGGGGACAGAAATTATACATAAACCAGTTTAAGTGATCAGAAGCTGGTTTAAACCTGTAACAGAACAGAAGTTCAGTGCACATAAACCAATTTCAAAATGGCTGAAACTGGTTTAAAATAATCATGGTTAAATGTAGCATTAGACCTAACTGATTTAGGTCAAACAGGTTTATGAATCTTCTGTCCCAGATGCCTTCCTGGTTCAAGTTAAATTACAGTCCCCAGCATACTTCTCAGACCTGGGCTGGGCTGCTCTGTATGCTCCAGAAAGCAGGGCTGGCTGGAGCAAACCCTGTCTAGGGTCTGGAGACTTGGAGGGGCTTTAAACCTCCCTTGTACTGGTGTACTGGTGTGTGGGCTCAGCGTGTCTGTGTCAGGCAAAGACCAGACACAATCTTCATATGTATGTGCTGGAGACGGAGCTAAGGGAACAGGAGAGGGACTGTTTGGGCTGGTGCAACCAAAGAAAGAAGAGAACTACATTTACATTATAAAACGGCAGGAGAACATCAGTCTCCCCCCACTCCCACCTCTTGCAGAAACTGTGACAGGCAAGCAGTTGATAAGGGGAGGGAGAGGGGGAGCGGGTATGATTCCCCTCAGCTCCCCCAGGCCATAGGGGAGGGAACCTTGGGCTGGAGGGACTGCTCCCCTGCCACCTGTGAACCCAGGGATCTCTACTCCAACCTAAGACCACCTGCTGATTCCCCAAGAAGGACTATCTCTATACCTGGCTGTAAGGAGACACTCTGCCCTCAGGATTACGTAAGACTTTTTCAAGGCTTTTGTCTTGTCTTCTTGATTTACATTTCAAGTTAGACCATGTTGTATGTGCTCTAACTGTGTTTTGCTGAGCTGTACCTTAGTTTAGGCAAAGATTTTTGGTTGTTATTTTTGTTGTGTGCTTGAGGTTGCAAATTGCCATGTTCAATACATGCTCTCTTCAAAGAAAGGACTATTCTTGTTCAAGGTTTTATGAATTCAATGCCACTACCTTTTCCCCACCCACCTGCTCCTCAGCCTGGCAGCCTTGAGCGGTGCCTGATCATGCCCACTCCACTGGAGCAGGGCAGGTGGAAAAGCCTTGGGGCTTCAGTCCCTTCCATTTGGCAGTGGCTGGCAGGCTGGGAGCTGTGCTCTAGTGCCCCCTGGCTTGTGGCTTGAGCCACTGCAGGCATGTGGCTGCATTTCCTGAATCAAAAGTGAATGTCTGTTCACTTGCTTATCAGTTTAATTTCTGAAGTTTAGAATAACCTGCAAAGACTGAATTGATTTAGCCTCAAGCTTTTTGACTGTCTGTACTTAGCCAAAATGTATCCCTGAGGCCCTGGGCAAAAGTGGTGTTAGGCCAGCATGGGAAGGAAGTGGGAAGGAAGGCTTAACTAAAGCCCTCAGACCAAGGAAATTGTATAATTAAAAAAACGGGGAAACAGGTTGTATGCACTCAACTCAAGGAGGGATACAGGGACTTGTAATATGTTTAAGAAATTCATTGGCCGAACAGAATCACCTGAGAATCAAGTTTTAGATGGCCAACATACTGAGTTCCTTTGGGCCAGGTGGTGACTCAGTCCAACATGGAAAATAAGAGGAGTATTACTCAATACCTTTGTGAATAACCTTGTTAAGGACCCTTGTATAATGGCAAGGCCTGCACACCCAATACTCTGTAGTTGAAATAAGGTAGAAAGAGATGGGGGGAGGTAGAATGCTGAAACCTCATCTGCTTGCTGACTGAATGAGGAGGAAAATAAGATGCACAAATTATTTCTCCCTGGGAGTATCAAGGGTGCAGTGGCTCTTTCTGAAGCAGAACAGTTGACCTAGTGCTCAGTCTCAATGGGCACATCTACCCGTGCACTTTAATGCACATTAGCTTATTTCACTATGCATTAAAGCATCTCACTTAAAAAGTGCAATTACATTAATGTGCAGTAAAATAGGCTACAGTGCATTAAGTGTCACTTAAAAACCTAATCATTTTTTATTTAGTACCTCAAATTGGAGGTGCTAAATTTCACATGCATTAGGAAGAGCGTGTTAATGCACGTGTAGATCTGCCCAATAGCTCTCTGACTAAAATGACTAATTACCTCCCTTTATATACCAATTACCACTGCTACCAGCTCCCACAAGGGGGTGAGAGAAGCAACAAGCAGGGAAGACTGGGGCGTCATGTGGAGGAGGATGTGCCAGGATACAAACCTTACAAGTTACAAGTCCACACTCAGGGGAATGATAGGTGGCTGCAGGCAGAGGATACCCAGTGAAGCCCCATTCTAGATGGGTGCTCAGGGCTGGTGCTCCAGTTGCTCACTATTATTTATGCTGCTGGCTGAATGTACAGGCTAATTGTAATTGCTTACTATAGAGGCATTTTTTCCATGGTGCCAGAAGTTCCCTGGGGTAGATATTGGAAAAAGGAGAGGGCAGTCATTGGGGATATTTTTTTTAATATCTTCAGTGACTCAGGACATCTTGACCTTTAGAAAACTTGGAAGACTGCCATTTGACCCTGACCACAATAGAGATGGTTGGGAGAGGACTTTTTTCCCCCTCTGCAAAAAAACTTGGATGAAAACAAAATAGCATTTGTCTTCATGGGACCTTTCCTGAAAAACTATTTGGTGTTTTTCTTGAAATATGAAAAAGGTATAAAATGATTTTTTCCGGTTTTCTGACAACAAAGAGGTTTGACTGGTTTATAATGATTTTTATTGAATGTTATCTAACCAAAATTATTTAAACATTAGTGGGCAAAACTGAGAAAAAAAAATCACTGTTCATTTTTCCAGTGAAAAACATTAACTATTTTGAAGAGAATGGATTCCCTCTCTTGAACAACTTTTCTTTGGACAAAAAAGCCATTGCGTTAAAAGAAGAGGTTTTGAATTAAAATTTCAAATAGTATTAGCCTTTAATTGAAAGCCCCTGAATTTTGTCCCACAGACACTGAATTCTATCTGTGCAAGGCCAATGGCTGCTAGAGAAGTGGTAGGAAAAGTAAGAAGACCCCTCTCTGAAGGAACAAATGAAGGGGAGGAGAAAAGTCCTAAACTCTTATTTCCAAGACTTCGTTACCAGGTAGAAACGGCCTCTTTAATAAAATATGTTCAAGAGCTTTAATTCTGACCAGTAACCACTAGAGGTCAGCTGTGTTTTTATTTAACAAAATTATGGTTAGATTCTTTTTTATGAATGATTTTCGGGGGGAAAAAAGAAAACAGCAGAAATGCAAAAAAGCAATTGCCGGACTTCATTTTAGTCATTTTGTGTAAACTGAATTTGAGGGCATCTCCCTAAAATATAATTTACAAAAGGAAGGAATGTTTAGTTCTCGGATCAAGCGCTTGGACTGTAGGAATGTTATCAAAGCCTCACCACCTTACCAAAAACACAGCCAATCAGATTCTCACTGACTACTGACTCCTACAAAGAATCAGATTCTCTGGAAATCCTACTGTTCTGCAACTAGGATTCATTTTCTGTTTGCTACTTTCCTTGTTGTTGTTGTTATTATGATTACAGCGTAAGGGTGTTTGAGATGTATGAGACTAGATGGTTTCATTATCCTGGGCCTTTCAGCTTTATGAGAACTCTCAGTTCATGAGGCTTTATATTATACCCCTGGGATTTTCAGGATCAGAATGGAATAAGTTTCTCATGATTTCCACACGAACCCTTAAGCTGCCTCCTGGCCTTTTCCATAAAAATTCCCCTCTCCTCCAAAATAGACTCAGCTATCCTTTTCCCCAATTTGCTGTCTTCTAGTTGGGGAGTTTAGGGAAAACTGGTCCATCTACTCTTGGATGGCTTTCTGGGGTAGATTGTTGGCTCTTTTCCATCATCTGTGATCTTTAACAGTTTGTTGATCTACCAAAACATCTCACTAACCAGTATTTTTGGAATAAGCATGGTAGGAAATTTAGGAGACATGGAAGCTGTCCTAGAGCCCAGTTCCTGCTACCACTGAAACACTGGCAATGTTGCCTCCAGGGCTGGCCCACAATTTTTTGGGTCCTCCTGCAAAATAGTTTTGGGGCCCCCTGATCCATTGAAAAATCAAATTTGCCACGGCCGGGGTGGGAGCAGAGCTGGGAACTCCTCCCCCACTCAGCCAGGAGGGGGCTTCCTGCCTGCATTGAGCCCTGTAAAAATGGCGCAGGCGGTGGGGGCCAAGTGGGTCACGGCCCCACAGCTTTGGGGCCCCCTGCAGCCGCAAGTTCTGCAGGATAGAATGAGCTGGCCTTGGTTGCCTTATCCTGATGCTGTAAGTGCCCCCAGCTTGCAATACTTAACAGGGTTTACACTAGTATAACTGAGAGCAGAGTTTTGGCCAAGCATTGTAACATTTTTTTTTAATGTAGTATACTTCAAACCAGAATTATATAGTATCATCTGTCCTAAAGCAAAGACTCTGAATGAATGTAATGGAAGGTCCATGCTGGAGAATGCGTGCTTGCAGATACTGGTTATACATTGCTGCAAATGTCTTGCAAACAACTCTCAAATGGATTACTGTATGTAATATGGTTATGTCATTTATCCATTGCTTAGAGTCACTTGGCTACATTATTCTGAATCTGCTCCCTGGCAGTTTTCCTATTTAACTGGGCATGCCACTTATTAAGGTGCTGAAAACAACATGCTTTGTAACCGATTCCATCCAGAGAAATACCTGCCTACTACTTTCTAATATGGGTGACAGAGCATTACTTTATGATGGACCCCATTAATTTAATGCCTCAGGACAAATGTCTGGGCCTTGCTTATTTAATATTCTTGATAGTATATTAGGTGAGGTGAAAATGAAGTATCATTTTTACATTTTGAACTGTACAAGTTGGGACTGACCCAGAGAAGTTTTAATCCCTCACAGCCTGCATCACTTCTTACTGAACTGATTCTTACTGGAATCTGGATGCAGATTCCACATTTCCCAGAGGCTGGGGGTGTTTTATACCTTCCATGGAGGGAGCACTTGTCTTTAAAAGCTACCAGCCAAAGCTCCTCTTCCTGACTGCACACTATAGTGCTGTGCAGAGGAGCTGAATTTTGCCAGTCCCTTTTTCATGCCTTTCCTTCCCTTCTGACCTCCAAGCTACCTCCTACTGCTCTCTCTGTTATGGAGAAAAGGGAAAATTGTTTGCCATGAAGGCTTTTGGTATGTTGAAAGAAAGGAAAGAGATAAATAAATGGTGAGGTCTGGCCCCATTACCCACTACCTGTGCCCTTTACATTCTACCCTCTTTCCAGCACTTCCAGGTTTTCTGGACCATGTATTTTCTTTTCCCAATTTTGGTTTCATACTATCTTTCAAGCTGCTCTTGAGTTTGGAATAGTTCTCTTGCTTCTGACTTGACAAGTGTCTTCTCCTTCCTTCTTTAAACCCCTCCTTTCCCCCAAACTCTTTTCTGTCTTAGTACCATCACTGATAGCAATGCATACACTCACATATGGTTTTACATTTATTGTCCCACTCTAGCACAGGAACTATCTGTCCATACATTTATGACACTTTATCACAATGGTTTCCTGACAGTTGCTAAGGGCTTCTGTCAGAGGAGTCTTGAAGCAAAAGACAATCACAGACCTTGCTAAGGCCAATTGGTGGATCCTGCATTCTTGCAGGTTAAAATGAATCATCATAACGTGCAGTGCAAACAGCTGGTGGTGGTGGTGGTAACTGTTCAAGGCAATAGTCTCAAGGAAGGTGAGAGATATCTCCAACAGTTTAACAGGAGTTTCCCTAGTTGCAAATGTAGGGGCTGATTTTATCCCTGCATGCCCAAGCAATATTCTTATACGCCTCCCTAGTCATATGTCCAATTTCTACTACTTGTAAGCTTCCTTTTTATGTTTTAGCTCACTGAAGAGTTCCTTCCTAAGCCAAACTGGTTTTCTGTCATGCTTGCTGATCTTCTGGTGCATCAGGGTGGTTTGTTCCTATGCCCTCGGTAATATTTCTTTAAAATACAACTTAAGAGACTGTAGATGACCCCTGCTTAAGGAGTGTGAGGAAAGTGGGCCAGGAATAAGTGATGTTTGGCAGTTTGATCAAGAAGTCTGAGAGCCAGAGTCCAGAAACTATAATACAGTTTATTAACAGTAATAGCAACAGACAACATCCAGCTAGGGAGAAGCACTGCCAACTCCCCAGCTAGCTCTCAGTCTGGGGGAGCTCTGCCCTTCCTCCAAGTACCTTTCAGAATGTACAAATGTAAAGATGTGTGGTGATCTAACAGTTATCTCATAATAACCAGGCAGGAACCACATGACAATGACAAGGAAGACTGAAGGAAGATGTAGCTCTTATCTGGTGACAGCATTACACTTGGAACAACATAAGCCATTGCAACAACTGTTTTTTCTTTGGCCACATAGAGCTTTCTCGCTCTCTGCATGTTTGATTAGAACTTGAGAACTGAGTGTTCAGATTTCCAGAACTCTTCTTGAGCTTCTCATCTATTGCTATCTACATTGGTGACATGTAGGGGGTGCACACGGGAGCATGTGCACCTCCTGAAATTGGCCATGCACCCCCTGAGTTTGGCCACTGCCAATGCTGCTGGTGGTGTCTGCGGGCAGTCGCTGCTCGTCACCCCCTTCCCTCTGCTGATGCTGCTGGCAGCTTCTGCAGGTGGTTGCCAATTCCCACTCGGTGCTCACCACCCCTTCCCCCCCAACTGCTGACACCTCTGCGGCCACCTACGGGCAGTTCCTGCTTGGCCCACCCTCACTGCCAATGTTAGTATGGCCACCTATGGGCGGTCTCTGTTCACTGCCACCACACCCCCCACCGCCGCCACCACTGCCACAACTGCTGCTGCCTATGGGCGGTCGCTGTGCCCCCGCAGCCTCAGGAGACACGAGGCGTTCATGGCTATCTACCATACCATCCCTCCTATGCCTCTTCCTAGACCTGCTTCCCTTTTTCATTTAATTGACATGGCTGCTGACATGGAGTCAAGAATATGTTAATTTACTTGCCTCAAGAGCAATCAACAACTCATCATGATGCTCATTATGGAACCAAGGTTAGGTACAGAGGTTCAAAATCCACTGGATTCGCACTAACTTTTGTGGCTTTTTCTAAGTGCCCTGGATTAGTTTGTGAGCAAACAGAACTCAACTTCACCCCTGGCAGGGAAGGGGGCACAGAGATGCCCTGCACTGGCTGAGGCCAGCAGGCTGGGAGTGCTCACAATGGGCTGCTGGAGAATTCGGAGCCTAGCTGAGCAGCTTATCATGCATGATGGGCCAGAATAACCACAGCCCCACCACCCCACCAGTTGTTGGCTGTCAGAAGGGGCTGTGGCGGGGAGGGAAGGAATGACACCTCCTGCTGTGCAGCACCCCCCCCCCCTCAGCTATTCTGGCTGTAGTCTGGGGGAACTGAGGCTGGGGCCACACACTGTCCACCACATTGGGAACCAGGGCTGGGACAGGATGAGTGCCCCCTGCCATGTGGGCTCCCCCCAGCTTGCTGGCTTGGGGCTGGGGGTGCTAGACTAGGTCCATGTGGCAGGGTGCATTGCTCCCCCCCCAACCTGTGGTTCCCTGTGTGATGGACAGGTGCATGACTCCAAGCCATGGCTCCTGCCTGCAGCTGTCAGCAGCCACTGGGCAGGGGGGAATGGAGCCTCTGCTGCACCGACCCAGGCCTGAACCAGCAATGCTGGGGTGCACACATGGAAGGGGGCTCCACTCCCTGCTTCCCACCCGCCTCACCTTACAACTGCTCAGCTCCAAGATGCAGGTCCTAGCTTCAGCTATCCACTGGGGTTGGGAGGGTGGGGTAATAAAGTCCCCTGCTGCACAGGTCCCCACAGATGTTCTGGCTCAGATCTGGGCCTGTACAGTGGGTTCTTCATTCCTCCTACCTTTCTCCCCACCACCTGGCCTTTGCTGACAACTGCAGCCAAGAGCCACAGCTCAGAGTTATGCATCTGTCTGCCATGCCAGGAACTGGGGGTGGGGAGAGGGGGAGTGGTGGTTCCTGCTGCATAGACCTGGCCAAGCATCCCTCCAGCCCAAAGCCAGCAATCTGGGGACCCATGGGGGCTCCATTCTCCCTCTCACAGCATGGCAGACAGCCTGGCTCTGATTCATGGCTCCTAGCTGTGGCTGTCTGCTAGGCTGGGAACCGGGGGTGGGGGTATGGAGCCCCTCTGCTGCATGGGCAGCCCCCAACTTGCTGGCCTAGGGCCGGGAGGGCTGGGCTAGGTTCATGCAATAGGGGGCTCCAGTTCCCCATCCCCCCACCCCTGGTTCCCAGCCGGATGGACAGCTGTAGCTAGGAGCCACGACTCAGAGCTGGGCTGTCCACTATGTTGGGAACTGCAGGCAAGGAGGGAGGGAGTGGAGCGCCCCCTATGTAGACCAAGCCCGGCACCCCCGGCCCCAAGCCAGCGAGTTGGGGAGTGCCTATGCAGCAGAAGGGCTCTGTTCCCCAACCCCTGACTCTCCCTGCTCCCACCCAGCCCAGTGGTGCAAGCAGGAAAGAGACTTTTCTGGCTCCTGCCTGTGACAGCCTGGAGATGGGATTTGCCTGGCTCTTGTCTGGAGCAGACAAGCACTGACAGAGGCTAGCATACTGCCATGCAAGGGGTTCCTGGGATGCCAGAGGACAGCAAGCTATGGTGATTTGCTATGGGATCTGAACAGAAGTTTGATAGACCACTCTAACCTAAACTGAATACATCCAATACTATATCCATCCAGGTTTATCTTAAACTGGATTCCTCCATTTTGAAACCTATGTGTATTGACCTTCTGTTGTGTTACAAGTTTAGACTGGTTTCTGATCCTGTGTACCGGTTTATGTGCAAAGCCTATGCATAGCTCAGATGTTCATCTTAAACCTGAATATCTTTCTTCTGCTTTAATTTTGGTGTAGTGATAGTAAAACTGATATTATGCAGAACTTTCTTTTGAACACTTATTTTCAACAAATTGGAATTTGTTGAGAAATCCAGTCTCTGCTATTTTCCCTGAACTATTCTCTCCCAAATGCTGAAGTTCTGCAAAAGAGAGAGAGAGAGAGAGAGAGAGAGAAAAGGAAGCTCCTCTGTTTTCCTAGGCAGCTCAGCAATTATATTTGGCCTTTTTGCAATTTGTAAAGTTCCTTTTTTTCTTATTCATTTTGCATTATTTCCATTTTTTCCTGTATTTTGATAATATAGATTCATAGATGTTAGGGTCGGAAGGGACCTCAATGAGTCTGACCCCATGCATAGGCAGGAAAGAGTGCTGGGTTTAGATGACCCCAGCTAGATGCATATCCAACCTCCTCTTGAAGACCCCCAGGGTAGGGGAGAGCACCACCTCCCTTGGGATCCCGTTCCAGACCTTGGCCACTCGAACTGTGAAGAAGTTCTTCCTAATGTCCAGTCTATATGTTGATTTGTCTTAGACATATCCATGACAGACAGCTTTTTTGTGGAAATTAAAGCAAACAAAGCTTTCTTGGTGGAAAATAAAATTTGTAGAAGTTAGGAAAACTGGCAGAAGACATTTTAACAGTGCCCCACCCTAGCATGTTACCAACACAGGTCTCTCTGGGCTATATCACTTTGCATGATAATTACTCAGAACGATTTGTAAAAACAACCTATTTCTTCATCTCCACTATTGCATATTCTCCAATGAACATAATAAATAAATAGTAATTTGTACAAAATAGTGGGGGTGCACTGATAGAGATTTTTGGGGCCAATACCGATATCCGATTTTTAAGGAGGCATATCGGCCAATACCAATCTGATTTCCAATACAGCGTGGAGTGCTGCCTCCAGCTGGTAAGTCTTTTGTGGTGGAATGGGAGGAGGGAGTGAAGGGATGTGGGGGGCCAGATCAAACCCCCTTCCCCACAGTGAGGGAGGGGATGGGGCAGGGCAGGTGCTGCCCACTCTGGGTGGGGCGGGTGCGGGATGGAACCATGGTTCCTTGGGGGTGGGGCAGCTCTTGCCACTGTGCACACCCCAGGAGGGCATGGGGGTTGGGGGGGCATGTGTCCCTGGATCTGCATGGGGTGGGCAGACTCGGAGCCGGGGCTGTGCCAGGCTCTTTTCACCAGGGGCTGGGCTTGGCACGGAGGCTATGGAGGAGGTTGCAGCCACCCCAAATTTTGCTGTAGCTCCCTCGCAGCACCACTGCCGCTGTGCCCAGAGCAGCCCTGGCTCTTACCAGCTGAACCCCCACCTCTCCACATGTGCTGGGATGAGCCAGGGCTGTTTATTTGTTATGTTCAACAATTTGTTTTTAAGGAAAAGGAAGGGGAAATTCCTCAAATTACCTGCTCTCTTTCCGCCTCAGAAAATTAAAGACTAAATGAATTGTCCAGATACTCCTTATAAAATTTAGATTAGTCAGTCAGGGAAAAGGAACCATCTCATGTGAGGTAGGTGACCCACAGTGGCTTTGGGATAACCAGATGTTGCCCAAGAGGGAAAAAAAACCTTCTGTTAAGTCCCGCTTCCCCTCAGCCTCTATCACCATGTTTGCAAGTTCTCGGGGTAAACCTAGGGGCATGATTCTTAGCTCATAAATCAGCTCAGGAAGACCCTTTCCACAGCTTATCTGTAGAGCCATGGGACAAAACTAGACTAGTCCCAGCTAAAGAAAATACTTATTTCTCTTACATGCACTATCCAAAATATACTCTTTGAAACTCTGAATATCTTACCAAGCATAGTTACTCTCTTTAATTGTGCTGGACATTTAAGAAAAGAAGGTATTTGTAGGGTTATGGACTCTGCTGCACAAATGTTAAGGCTCTTGCAGCACACAGCCTCTATATACAAAGGCAGCTGTATTTGAGGACCCTTTGGTATATGTCTGCAGGTCTACCACTAGATAGCACCATGGTGCAATGAATGCTGCTCCCAAAGCTGGGCTGGAAGAGCTGTGCTGAACTGCCTCTTTCATGTTTACTAATGGATAAAGAAAGAGGAAAGGGAGAGAAAATGGTGGGATAAGGGGGAGATGTTTCTTTATAGAGGGCAACTACTCCAGACTACTTGTTTCCAGCCACAATTTTCATTTAATAAATGTGCAACTATCTACTTCTTCTGGGAAATCTAAAATTCTTGAAAGCCAGCCACAAAGCTCAAAGGTAAAACCAGCCCTTTTTTGTTTTCTGCTCTCTGAATACATAGCAAGGGTACAGGAACCTTCCCATGGCACTGTTTGTCCCTAAGGATACAAAACAGTTTGGAGGACAGGCTGCTTTGTGCATTTCTGCAACAACAAAATGCTGCCTCTGCTTCAAGGTGAAGGGGAATTATGGAAGGGGGCAGGAAAATGGTAGAGGAACCCAGGTACCTAGCCTCCCCCCCCAAGTGCATCCAGGAGCAGTGTCCACACCTTAGTTTTAGTTTACACTGAAGCCAAGACACTGTAATGCAGTGGTCAAGGTCAGACTGTCTGAGAGTTAGTTCTAAAAATGATATCCCCTTCCTCTAAGGAAAAGTAATCAGAGCAGAGGCCAGTTTGAATCCATTCCTCTGGATTAAATGAGGTATTATATTACATGATCATCTACTTCACCTTTAACAGGTGGCCACAATTTATGGCCCCTTTGCTGTGATCATTTGACCACACTTCCCACTACTGAGCATATGTAGCACGTAGAAGATGAGGGTCAAATTGGCAGGGAGCTGCTGAATTGCACAGGTTGTTGTAGTTTGTGACCTCAACCTCTGGGGAGTTCAACACCTGAAAGTGCTCTCTGAGCTGCAACTGTGCTGTCGGCTTAGCAAATATTACTGCCAGCTGAACAGCCTTATAGTCCACCCTCTAGTTTCTTTCCACCTGAAGAAGCTGATGGGATTCTCCCATGTTACAAGGGTGCACTGTGCTCCTTTTATCCAGAGAGAAAAGCCAATTGGCTCATCATTGGTGATGAACTGTGTGTGACATGCTATCTCTTTATTTTCAGATCAGAAGGGAAAACCATTTGACCCTTCCAAGACCCAAACACTGGTTTGCCAGCTTTCCCCACTTGCTAACAAAGGAACTCGCAAGTGAACTCATTTGCCATTGGATTACTCATTTGTTTCCTACAACCTGTCCAAACATCTGCTGTATCCATATTTACTTGTCTGTCTTTCTGCAAGGTCAAAGCACTAAGGATTAGTCCCTGGAGAAAGCTTTACAGAAGGGTTATATTATGCAAATATAGTGACAGGTGTGTATCTAGCCTAACTGCCATCAGATGAATTCATCTCACCCTGCCTAGGGGTTAGCTGAGAGTTTGGTGTTATTGAGTCACAGCTTAGATGCTGATAGCTGTACGGAGCTCATTGTGTATGCTTTTCTTCCATGTTTGTTAGATCCTGGTACACCTAAAGCCAATTCAAAGACAAAGCAGGTGAGTCTAAATGACAACTCTTATTTTCTGAGGGGGATTATAGGGAGGGTCTGGAACTTGGTATTTGGGAAAAGACTGGTTATATCTTTTTAATAACAATAATTCAGTTGTGTGTAGTCTGAATTGTGTTTTCATTTATAGTGAAAAAAACTAATGAAGACCAACAATTTTGTTGGTCCCAATCTGTTTTTGGGAGGGAGCTGATATCTTGCATATACTTCAGATAAGGGCTAATATAAAGTCAACACATACTATCATCTTTCTTAAGAAAACCTTATTTATTACAGACTTTTGCCCTTTTAGAGGGCTCTTCTTGGTGTGAGGAGGGTTTTGAAAGAAGATGTGGAATTGGTAGTGAGCAACAAGCCTTAGACAAAGAGCCCAGGAAGAAAGTTTGGCTATTGCCTGACTTAAGGGGTGTCAGTAGGCCTACTTGATAAAGAAGGGATAGAAGTTAATCTTGCATTCAGGTGACCATTGAAGCATCCACATTTGTGGTAAAAGAGATGATCACTTGCCCAATTAGACCTTGTGCTCCTCCCTGGTCCTTCTGGACACCCTGGTAAGTTGAAAGCTGCTCTCTTTCCCAGCCCTCTTTCATTGTCACTGCTATCTGTAAGCAGCAAGGCTGAAGAAGGCATAGATTTTTGTCACAGTGAGTGAGTTTCATATCTTATTTGCCTGTCAGCTTGTCTTGGGATGTTTATCATTGTAAAATGCTAGTGTGAATAATCCTGTCAGTTTGCAGCTCACACGCACATACTTTGGCAGTCCTCCCCAGCCCTGCCATGCAGTAATGCTGTCCATTGTATTTGGAGACTTTAGTGTTGTGACTCCCAACCAGGGTGCCATGGAGCCTTGAGATCCTTTCAGGGGTGCTGCTGAATGCCACACAATGTTAGCACTGTTAGATTTGCAAGTGCGACTCACAAAGTAAACCCAGGGATTTCAAATAGGCATCCACAGTGCCCAAGACATCTGACCTGTTCTGGTCTTCCTGAGTTCTTTGCAACAGAAGAGTTGCTTTAGATTTTATGCTTTTTCTTTTTCTTGACAACAGAAAAATAAGACCTGGCATTTTCTGAGGGCTGCCTTGAGTCAAACAAGAGGTGGCTTGAGTCTTAAAAGGCTGAGAACCAGTGCTAGAGTGACTCCTACAGGTACTGTTCACTGTTAAATACATTTAGTGTATTGGTTCTGTAAAAAATAACATTTTCCTCCCCTCTGCATGAGAATGAAATTTGTCTGTTTGTTTTAAGAGTACATGGCTGTATCATAATATATCCTTTCCCTCAGACTGTGCTTAATTCTTATTGTTGTAGTTTTAGCCATAATTGCATAGTCCATCTAGACTATGGATTGTCATGTTAACAACTCTAACTAGCTGAAAATCTGGCAGTAAATCTAATGTTCTTATTGACAGGGATTTTTAGCTGGCTTTCTGAGAGAGATAGGGAATACTCAAAGAGCTCTGAACGTGGCTTAAAATCACAGTTGGTATTTAGTGTTTTAGTCTACATGAATATTTTGAAGAAGTTGCTTGATGTTATTGAATCTTTAAAACTCTTTCCACATGTGGCCATTGATAGTTGATCATCAACTAGAAGTACTTTCTTCAGTACTTGCATTCTTTAAAATATGGCTGCTTCCTCAATGAAGGAGCTGTGGTGATCTGTTAAAGGAATATCCAGTTCTTGTATGTATGTAAATAATTAGCAGACAAGGTTTCATTAGACTGTAATCAAGAAAATATAGTATGGTCCTCAGTTTTGTAGGACCAATAATATTTCTTAATATTTAAGAGAGGTCAAATTCTTCCTATATAGGTTATTTTCTTTTTCCATTCCCCGAACCCCCTCTTTCTTGTGTTTCTTTCCTAAGAAACTTGGATGTTTCTTTCACCTATTCCCTCTTTATTTCTGTAACATTGTCGTTGGAAGCCCTCAGATGTTTCAGGTCACACACAAGGTGTGGGCTTGATGCAGATATTATGGAAGTAGTTCTGTGACCTGTGTTAATCTACATGATATTGTACTACTTTCTGCATAATGGTCCCTGTTGACTTATGAATCAATAAATTACCATATTATGTATTGGTGTATTTGTTTTAACTGGGTAACAGCTAGGGAACAATTATCTAGGAACTGGAAGTGACTTTAAACAAACAGTGAAATATTATCCTTTAAAGAAGACAGTCTTGCCCTGAACTCCTGTGGGAGAATAACTGATCAACTGTGTCCTGAGAATATTTAGCACCTTGCAGAGTTGGGACAGATAAATTCTACTTGACCTGGCAGACAGGCATTAGTTGACTAGAACAACAGCTAGAACAACTTCCTTATCCAGTTTTAAACTACACAGTCAGATGGATTGCAAATTGGCTCAAGGGTCATACTCAGAGGGTGGTGGTGGACAGGTCATATTTGACCTGGGGGGAAGTGGGCAGTGGAGTCCCCCGGGGCTCGGTCCTTGGGCCCGCACTGTTCAATTTCTTTATCAGTGATTTGGACGACGGGGTGCAAAGCAACCTGTTCAAATTTGCTGATGATACCAAAATTTGGTGTGAGGTGGGTACGTTAGTAGGGAGGGAGAGACTGCAGAAAGACCTGGATAGGTTGCAGGGGTGGGCTAACAAAAACAGGATGCGTTTCAATACGGACAAGTGCAGGGTGCTGCACTTGGGCAGTAGTAACCAGCAGCACACTTATAAGATGGGAAACTCCCTTCTTGAGAGCACGGAGGCAGAAAGGGATCTTGGAGTCATCATTGACTCCAAGATGAACATGGGCTGACAATGCGAGATCACGGTCGGCAGGGCTAACCAGACCTTATCGTGCATCCACAGGTGCATCTCAAGTAGGTCCAAGGAGGTGATCCTCCCCCTCTACGTAATACTGGTCAGGCCACAGCTAGAGTACTGTGTCCAGTTCTGGGCACCCCACTTCAAGAGGGATGTGGACAACATTGAGAGGGTCCAGAGGTGGGCCACCCACATGATCCGGGGACAGCAGGGCAGACCCTACAATGAGAGGCTATGGGACCTGAACCTGTTCAGCCTTCACAAGAGAAGGCTGAGGGGGGACCTGGTGACTGTCTATAAACTCACTAGGGGGGACCAGAAGGGTTTGGGGGAGACCTTGTTTCCCCTACCACCCCCCGGGATAACGAGGAATAACGGCCACAAGTTGTTGGAGAGTAGGTTTAGATTAGACATCCGTAAGAACTACTTCACAGTCAGGGCGGCTAGGATCTGGAACCAACTTCCAAGGGAAGTGGTGCTGGCTCCTACCCTGGCAAGATAGAAGTGCACCTTAGATGAGTGGAATCAAACATGCATAAACTTTCATGAACCAAAGACCCATTTGATCAGTCGCTAGTTGATTAAATAAGCTGCAGCTTATGAAAGTTTACCCATCTTTGATTTCAGTTAGCCCATAACTGAAATACACAGCTACCTTGCCTTCTGCCTGACTTCAGACTAACATGTGTAGGTACTTTTCTTTACTCACTTGCCAGCAAGTACGATTAAGGGTTTACAGAGACCGACCCTAAGATAATGATGATAAAAAAGTAATTGCATATGAAATAGGTGGGCATTTTGATTTCAACGGGAGTAGCAAAATGACCTTTGGGCATCAGGTTCATGGATCTGAAACCTTCTCGGATGCTGTGGGTATTACCAGTCTTGTGAATTACAGGATATTATTTATTGCCAAGTGAAGGTTGCTGGATTTGATGACCAAAATCAAGTCTAGTATTTCTAAAACATGGTTTAGACACTTCTTACTAAAGAATGCCCATAGCAGTAACTTTTGGGGAGACCTGGATTTTTTAAAAATTTGGTTTAGACTAGATATAAGTCTTTTGAGATGCGTCTCAAATATTTATCTCTCTATCATGGCTTATACTTTGAGGCTCTCTGACCATATTTGTAGATTCCTTGTGAGGGAAAAAGTGAATTTTCCTATTAACAGCCTGTTTCTAGTAGGCTAGGAAACAAAGCCAATATATTGCCTTGAATAATATTTAAGTAGTGCTGCATTTTTCTGTTGCCCAGTTTAATGAATGAAGCTATTGAAGAGAAGAAGTGAAAAAGCCTAGGCACACAAAACAGCAATCTGTGTTTCTGTTTACTAGTTTTTTGCTAGAATATAAATGAGAGTTCATCGAAGTTCAGCTGGTATATGAGGGAAGAAAAATTGACTGATCAGAACAATCATTGACTTCACTGCTGTTAACGTTACTTTAATGCACAATGCATAAATGAGCCCACGCTCCCAGTAAGCTTCCAAATGTCTAATCTTGCTTTCTATACCATGGAGCTGCAGGCATCACAATGATACTGCTGAAAGAAAACTTGTTAAACAGAAGGCTTCATTCTGTTTGTTGTGAAAAATGGTTAACTCTTGTAGCCTTTGTTCTAGCAAAATCTTGTCGAAGGATAAAACAAGAAGCTGGTGTCAAGCTCAGTGCGGTTCTCTTTCCTAGTGGTGGCTGAGCCACATGTAGGGATTGAACTAGCTACAACCTTGATTAACAGAGCTGGGTCCTCTGCCCAGGCAGTAGAGGATCTGCTTTAAGACCCAGAGGCCCTGGTTTCAAACCTTTGTGGTGGTGTTCTCTCTGGGGAGGCTTGAGCTTGGTAGACCTCAAGGCTAGGGAGGGACATTACACACAAATCGGTTTGAGTGATCAGAAATTGGTTTAAATCTGTAACAGAACATAAATTCAGTGCACATAAACCAGTTTCAAAATGGCTGAAACCTGGTTGAATGTCATATCAGACTTGAGTGATTCAGCTCAGACCAGTTTATGCAGTGTCTGTGACAGACCCATTCCCGGTTGAACTTAAACCAGAGTCTCCCAGCATCCTGGCATGCTGTCTGGGCTAGGTGCTCTGCTCCAGCCCCGCAGGGCTGGCTCAGCCCCTCTGCTCTCCAGCCAGAGCAGGGACAGACAAGAGTAGGGATGCAGCCAGATGCTGGCCCTGGGAAGGGAGCAGAGAAGAGGCTTATTTCTCTCCTCCACTCCCCATCCCACCGGTGCAGACCTGCATGTTTCTACCAGCTGCTCCAGCCAGGGGCAGCTGGGGGGGGAGGGGGGTGAGAGGGGGGCATGGCTAGCCCTGGCAGTAATTTTACCATAGTTTCATAGTTGTTAGGAATTGGCCAGGGAGGGGTTTAATTCTCCTGTCCTTGGCCACTGCCCCTGCCCCCTCCGGCCCCAGCACCACCACTGAGGGCTGCTCTAGTGCCCCCCAGCTCCTGGCCTGAATGACTGCAGGCATATGGCAGCACTTCCTCAGTCCAGATGGAATGTCTGTCCAGTTGCAAACTTACTCAATCAGATTAGACTAACCTGCAAAAATTGAATCAATTCAGGCTCTAGCTTTTTGAATGTCTGTCCCTAGCCCAAATGATGGCTGGGCCACAATAGAGAGAAGACCGGATGGATAGAGTATGTCTCGCACGAACAGAGCTGTTCTTATGTTTTCAAGAGGGCTTGAAAGGTGACAGTAGATGGCCTCTTCCCATGACTAAGAAGCCATGTCAAATATTTAACTCTCAGTGGCTTGAAGTGTATTTCTATTGCCACTAGCTATGGGCTGGGATTTGCAGCCATAATAGTGTTGCAAAATATAGGTCCCTTCATCTTGACACCTGAGGGTGCTCTATTTTATGGATAAGCTACCTATTTTACAGATGGATGAGCTGAGGGATGGATAAGTTACATGACTTCATTCAAGATCAAAATGCAGAGTTTGCTCTTCTGGTCAAAGCAAATAGCTTGCAGAAAATGATATGGTGAATTAGATGATCACAATGTGTGTAAAAAAAAAAAAAAAAAAAAAAAAAAAAAAAAAAGATTATTTGATTCATTCATTAGTTGCTAGCTAGAATAAGATCTCTTGAATTAATAAAAAAAAATCCAAGCATAGCCACAGCTTCTTGTTAAACACAATAGGTTTCCAAGTGTCAGCCTGAGAGCTCCTTTTCCCTGCTCCCCCCCCCCGCCTCCTTTGGAGTATAACACTTTGCACAATGGGAACATGTGTGAAATGTCCCAAAGAATTGTGCTGCTGTATTTAAATCTTACTGCCAGAAATGGTTTTTCCCTTACTGCTGCTACTGTGGGACCATAAGTAAAATAGTGATTTCCCCTTTATACAAGCAAGTAAACAACAACTAAACATTCACCTCCACGTATACTTCCATTTTAACCACTAAACATCAGTACTATGGCTGTAGCCACTTGCAGGGAAATGAATTAGTTTACATTGCTAAGAGAGGTCTTCTGTGCTATAGGCAGGGTCGTCCCTTGGGAGGGGGGGTTCAAATTGGGGTGACTGCCCGAGGCCCCACAGAGCCAGGTGGAGCGGCTGTGGTGACTGTGCTGCCACTGGCTTCACCTCCGGCCACTTGGCAGGCATCCCCCTCCACCAGTGAATCCACTGCTGGCTTTTTTGTGTCTGGGGCAGGGCCCTGCACAAGCTGAATTGCTCTGCACCCTGCTTGGGTCACCTCTGGCTATAGAGCTTAATGTAACTCTTCATTCCCTGGTATGTGTATATATGCACCTGGGGGGGGGAGGGGGGGGGGGGGGGAGAAGAACCAGCAGCATACCTACAGGCTGGGGAACTCCCTTCTTTTCAGCACAGAGGCAGAAAAGGATCCCCCCCCAACCCCCCTTATGAAGTCATTAGAAGTCAACAAAGATCCAAAAGGAAGTCAGCAAGATTAGACTACTGATACCTCCACTGGCAGTAGATAGTTTGCTTGGGATTGTGACACTGAGGAAGTTAAGAGTTCTGTCCAGGAGGAAAAGCAAAATTATGACCCTTCTGTTTTGTGTGTGTGTGGGCACGGGGTTGTGTGTTCACCACTTCAGTAGATAGGAGGGATAACCTCCTGGGCTAGGGACAGACATTCAAAAAGCCTGAGCCTGAATTGATTCAACCTTTGCAGGGTTAGTCTAACCTGCAGTGTGAACTGGTTTGCAAGTGGATAGACGTTTGGCACACGCCTGCAGTAACTCAAGCCAGAAGCCTGGGGGCACTAGAGCAGCCCTCCCTTCCACAGGGAAACTGAGCTGAGGGGAAGGGGTGTGACCAGGCCTAGGCAGGCCCACCCCAGTGGCTTCCTGACAGCTGGAAATAATCCCAACACACCCTGGCACATACTGCTCGGCCCCAGTGGGGAACTTTTCCTCCTCCTTCCTCTCCTCCACCACAGCTGGGCCAGGAGGAGGGCCCTGTTCAGTATTGGAGGGGCTCTTCTCCCTCCTTTCCTGCTGCCACCATGGGGAGGGGGGCTCTGTAAGGCTGTCTCGTGCAGAGGGGGGTTCTTCCCCCTGTTTCTCTCCCATCGCTATAGCGGGGGGGCGCTCTATGGGATCCTGCCCAGCCCCAGAGAGGGACTCTCTCCCCCCCTCCCCCCCACCTCTCCCCCCAGGGCAGGGGGAGGCTCTGTTCCAGGCTGGGGGGAACTCTTCCTCCCTCCAGGGTGGCAGCAGGAGTGTGGAGCTCAGTTGGGCAGGGTGGAGGGGTGTAGAGACCCACGTGGTATGCAGTAGGCAGGGACATCAGGGCAGTTGAGCCTGACGAAAGCATGGCTCCAGCCAGCATTGTGCAGAGGAGGGAGTGGAGTGGAGCTGTCAGGCAGCAGGGGCTGTACACCATGGAGGGAGTGTATACGGGGGTCCCTACATCCCCCACCCCCATACCTACACCCTTGCCAGCTGAGCACTGCACCCCTGCTGCCTGGGGGGTAGGGGAGGAGGAGGAGAAGAAGGAAGAGTCTCCCCCTGATTGGAACAGAGCCTCCCCTGCCCCCCATTCCCACTCAGGCTGGGCAGCATCTCCTGGAGCCCCGTTCCCTTCCAGCCCTGGGGTGGTGGGGGAGCAGGAAGAGGAGGAGGAAGAGTCCCTATCCAGTGCCTCAGAGTCCCCTACCCAGGAGGAGGAGGAGGGGGATGAGACCACACCAGTATGGAACAGAGTCCCCTCCGAACCCTGTGGGACAACCAACCCATGACCCCAGTAAGGTGAAGGGAGATGGGTTAATTCCTCCTTCCATCCCTTCCTTGCAGCTGGGGTCTGGCAGCTCCAGGGGCCACTGCTGTAGCTCCCTCCCCTCTGCTCCCCAGCAGACAGGCAGACCCCAGCTTCAGTGGAGGAAAAGGGGAAGGAGAGAAGAATTAACCCCCTCCCTACCCACTTTGTGGCCTGTCTCTGCTCCAGTTAGAGAGCAGAGGAGAGGCACCAGCTCTGCTGTGGAGTAGAGACCATGCTGGGGGTGTCTGGTTTATCTTACACCAGCAAGGGGTCTGGGACAGACATCGCATAAACCAGTTTGAGCCAAATTGGTTAAGTCTGATACTACATTCAACCAGGTTTATCTCAACCTGGCTTTGGCCATTTTGAAACTGGATTATGTGCACTATATGTCTGTTCTGTTGCAGGCTTAAAGTTTCTGATCACTTAAATTGGTTTATGTGCAGTCTGTCCCTAGCCCTGGAGGGAAATCTTGGTTCAGAGGAAGACAGAGGAAGCTGTAGCGCTCCCTTCAGTGTGGCCCAGCAGTCCTTCAAAAAAACTAGAATTGGCTACTTTTGGGTGCTCCCTGCCTGCATCCGATCATATAGTTGTTCAGCTGAAGTCCATGCCTCTTTCTAATTGTTTTTGACAGGCTGATGATGAGGTACTGAATACCCTTGATGTCAAGGGTATTTAGCAAAGCACTTAAGTACATGCTTAAATTTCATTGACTTCAAGTACCCACATAAGCCCCTTTAACATTAAGCATGTACTTTAGTGAAGCATGAGCTTAATTTCAAAAACAGCAGGAGTTAAGAAAGGGGCGTGTCACAAGGGTCAATTCCCCTTACCAGGTTATTGTCAAAAACAGAAGACATGAATTTTTAGGGAAGTCCATCTTCAAATACAAAATGGCCTAAAACCTTCCTTCCAATACAAATCCTATTTGGTGGGTGGGTATGTAAAAATCAAGCTCTTGCAGTAAGAGCAGGACATTTTCTGCAGGAGTTTGCTTAAACCTCAAAACCAGTATGACTTGTAAAGATGACCTAAACATGCCATTTCCCTGAGTGAGGGGATGTGTCACCTGCTTCCATGTTTCTCTGGGTATGAATCCCCTCTGAATGAACATAATCTGAACCTGGTGATAAGAAGATGATATCAGTTCATTAATTGAAAGTAGAATCACAATCCTTTACAGCAAGACAATGAATCATCCTATTGCACTTGAAATAAGCCTGCCAAATTTCTGGGTGGGAAATCTAGGGTATTGTGGAGCAGGTATTACAAATGCATATCAGAGTCTTTGAGGAAATATATTAGGCTGATAAGAGAGAGATTTATCATAGCATTCTATATAAGCAAGTGTTGATATCTCAACAAGAAATGATTACATGTGGTGTAATCGCAGGCTTCCAAAGTACAAGAGGAAGACCAAGCACCTTTTAGCACTTATTTTTTTTTTTTTTTTTTATGAATATAGATCTCTCCTTCACATCTATTTTTCTACTATCCATATAGGTCACTCTTAAAATTTTCCATGGCTTTTAGCAATATTACATCTCCAAAAACATTTTAGTAACAAACTCTCCCAAGCTAGAATTCTCTTGGATATAGAAGTGCCTGCTACACAGGAAGGTGCATAGCCATTATGGAGAGCAGTGCCACTGGACACAAGCTTGGCTAAATCACTTTTATCTTAACTGCCACTTCAGATTGTGACGAGAGCAACGCATGGGTGGGGGAGGGTAGTCCCTCATGGAACGTTTAGCTTTGTTTTTCCAACTTGAAGCTGTATTCCTGTACTGGTGAATTTAGACTTGCAGTGCATATGTGACTGTCACGGTGGGGTCCTTCAGGAGGGCCATGATCTCCTTACAGCCCCCTCACGGTGCCAAGTTGGCCCAAGGGCACCCTCAAATTCTCGCCCGCCACATCTTTGATGACTAGATAAAGTTGGGAGGCTGCCTTACGACTCCCTGGGCACGGTTGGCTGGGACCTCTGCCCCCGTGTGTTCCCGGACACCCTGGGGGTCTCCCAGTATGATGGGTGCTCCCCAGGCACCCTAGCCTTATGGGCTACGCGCGACTCCTACCAACCCCTAATACCACGCCCCAAGCCTCACAGATGTACCAGATGTTGGTCCATCAGAATACACGCCCGCTCTCCCGGGCCTCCTCTATGATCTAGCCCACTCTGGGCTCTCTCCTTGGGCTCACCGCACTGCTATCCCCTCTCCTCAGGGAGAACCGCAGCACCACGCCCTCGTCACTCTCCCCCCGGGTCTAAATTCCCTGGGCCTTCTCTAAAACAACCTGGCCTGCTACAGGACTTCCGGCCGAGCCTCCGGTCCCTTAGGCCCACCTCACGGCTACCCTCTCTGACCCAGGCTCACCGCACTGCTATCCCCTCTCCTCAGGGACAACCACAGCACCTTACCTCTGCCTGAAGTCTATTGCCTTACTAGCCTATGACCAGGCTCGCTACGCCCATCCCGGGCTTTGCAATAAGGCGCTCCCTCCCCCTCTTCGGGGCTCGCCGTGCCCACCTTGGGCTTCTCAATAGTCCCCCCCTTTTCTCTGGGACTCGTTATGCCCATACTGGGCTCCTCTAAAGTGCTGCCCCCTCTTCCTGGGACTCGCCACACCCACGCTCGGGCTTCCTGGTAGTGCCCCCTCCTGGGGCTTCTCAAAACGCCCCTCTCCAGGGCTGGGGTCTACGCACCCCGTAAGTTGCACCCTTACTAGCGCTAGGGTCCCACCCCCTGTGGGTCCCTATGAGGTTCAGCCACTCCTTTCTGAGCTTAACTGACCCCACGACTCTGCCCTGCAACTCTCAGGGCCTAGTGTGCCCTCGCTGGCACCGGGGGCCCCACTTTACTGTGAGCCCCCCTATGAGGCCTCCTCCAACCCCTACAGCCTCGCCCAAACCACCAGTGTAATATCAAAGCCTGAACATAAACTCGAGCGTCCTGGCTATAACTCAAACATAAGGCACTGGGCCATAACAACATAAGCCTCCTGGCTGTAACCCGATATCATTGCTCCAGCCTCTGGAGCTCTCCCTCTCCACTATACTTGCTATTAAGCTTTTCCTCCCATCTTAACTGCAAGAGCTCCTGCCCCTCTGGCTGCTGGCGGGAAACTACTAGCCTGGCCTCAGTCCTGGGCTTTATAAGGGCCAGGCCCTGCCCCCTACAGGCAGCTGGCTCTCCTTAGTTGCCCTGGCAATCTGCAGCTGTGCTTGTTACCCTGGCAACTCTCAGCTGGGCTCATTATGTCATGCCAGGGCTCGCTCTCTCTCCCTGGCAGTTTCTCCTCTCTAGGAGCAGGAGCACCGAGGTGCCCCGCGACAGTGACTATTTCCCAATTCTTTCCCTCCACTCCCACTTTCTGAGGCTCTGCCTCTCTGAGGTGCTCTTGTATCTTTCAGTAATTGTGCCAGTAGACCTTGCATCTTAAGTAGCTCCTTTGTTTCCTTAACAGTCTAATTGCAATGGATGGATATGAGTATTTAATTATATGAAGTGTTGAGTGCTTTGCTTTGAATCCAGCAAACCACTTAAGCATGTGCTTAATGTTAAGCAGATAGTTAATACCATTGAAATGAATGGGACTGCTGAAGTGCATTAAGCGCATGTATAAATGCTCTGGTAACTTTTAATGGGCATTCCCATGTTGCCCTGCTTCTCTAAGTAAGGGTACTTTTCTAATTGACCTAAATAAATGGATTGACTCCTTGGGTTGATTCCTCACCTGCAGCTTCTTCATTGCCAGTATGCTTTGTTCAGGTAGAGCAGTTCATGGAAGAAAAAGGCAGAGATGTAGAGAAGCAATGCATTAAGGTAGTGGTGCTCAACCTCTTGGTCCCATGGGCCAGATGAGTAGTGCGAGCCCAGCTCATTGGCCAGATCAGGCCCTGCCCAGCCCTGTGAGCTGGAATTTGGGCTCTGGTGCAAGGATCAGGCCCTGGTGCTTCCTGCCACCCCACCCATGGCCTAGAATTGGACCTCACACCATCCCCTGCATGATGGGATCTGGCACACCTGATCTAGCACATGGACCATACTGTCTGGCCCACAGTATTCCCCACAGACCAGGAAATTTGGCAGCAAGGGAGCAGCCACCACTCCCCCACCACCAAATTTTGGACCCATGTGGAGCCAGCCCTGCAGGTCATATGACATGGCTCCAGGGGCCAGATCTGGTCCCTGGGTCAGGGGTTGAACATCCCTGCATTAAGGAATGTGTCAGCTTGCTAGCAGCTTGTCCAGCTACAACAATCTTTCCGCCCCTCAGAGGAAGGTAAACAGAGATTGCCATCCCTTTGGTTCCCTGTGCTCTCTTCAACAGAAGCAAAGAAAACAAGTAAGGCTCAGGTTTTGGCCACAACATCCTACAACTTGGGGGAATAAGAAAGGATGGGAGGGGAAGGGAGAGGAGACCAGGAGGGACAGAAGAAGGACAACTGAAAGAGAACAAGAGAGGAGAGGTGCAAGGGACCAGAGGGCAGGAGAGAGACCAGAGTTAATCAAATGAGGAATAAAGAAGGAAATATTTTAAAATGGGAGATGCTTTTTTCTTCTGACTTAAGGACTCTTATTTTTAAGGTCTGGCCAGACAGTGTTCAGTGTGCAGGGACTGGGTGGTGCAAGAGAATGTGGCCACGACTAAAGCAAAGAGATCAAGGAAACTAAAAATACAAAGAGAGAACCAAAATGGGGAACTCTAGGTGGAGGACCAGCAACCCTCTAGGTGGAGGATGCTTTCATACATCATGGGGTAAGTGTGGACAGAGGTATTCACCCTTTTTTGTGAAGACCTTTTTCAACAGTCTGGTTTAGAATCCAGGATCCATTCTCTGGGGTATGTGTATATGTACTAGTTACCATGAGGGCAAAAAGGGAGCAGGGATTTACTGCATATCAGCTGCTTGTGGTAAATCTGGACACATTCTTACTCTCCATTAGATTAAAAGTAGTTGCGTTTTAGCTGGCATTCACTGAGGGGCAAACTACCATAGACTGACTTTCCTTTATGATGTGGACAATAGGATGCATATGACTAGTTCCTGCAGGGCAACTGATGTGCTCTCATCTGTCTCTTGTTAATTGTGAACTAGTTGCTTCTTGTTGCTTAGGAGGCCACGTGCCCACCAGTTGTCCATTGTTCTACATAGTTTTCTAAAAAGAGCACTGAAATTAAGATGCCTTATTTTTGATGCGAGGGAGAATACATTTAAAATTCCCTGGTCAGGTCAGGGTAGGGAAGAAGTGGATAGCCATAGTCTCATTTCCATAACTAGGGTTACTTTCAGGCTCAAGTAAAAATCCAGCTTAAGGGATTGAGTCTAGTGCCATGTGGTTTTTGCAGAGGAAATGCTTAATGGTAGCTGTGGCCTGTTCCTCTTGCTTTCCCCACAATTTCCAGTTGTTTTCCTGTGTTGTAGCTGCATATAGGACCCAATTCAAAATCTACTGAAGACAATGAACTGACTTCTGTTGACTTATGTGGATGCTATATGAGATCCATAAAAAGAGTGGTGGGGTCCTAATTGCTTAAAATATAATTTGGTGTAAGATCCTCTCCTAGCAACCCTATTGGGAGGAGACAGCAGCAGTTTCACACTTGATCATATAGGATATTTGGGTTAAAGATGGTAGCATGTACTAATGGTCTTTATTTCAACTAGGCCAACACTGAACTGTAAACTCTAGAGGAAAGCTTACTGGAAATCTCTGCTTTCTTCCTTTAATGAGCTTGCTTTCTTTCCTGCCAGGCCTTCAAGTTTCATATCCATCATCTACTGCTTAGCACTATTGAATTCCCTACTTCGGCAGTTTTCCTCAGTTTTATTGGCAGCTCACATTTCATAAGTAACGTAGGGGTGTTTTTTCTCTCCTTCTTGTCAGATCAGTAGATGTCCCAATAAACAATGCCCATAATATGAAGGCAGTTGTTTCACAAATCAAGCATTCAGCAATTGAAGCCTAAAATGAATTCCATGATCCCCCCCGGCCACACACTTTTTAATGCTTTTTAGGAGTCATGAGTTAAGACCATTCCTTGGTGACTTGTAAGGCAAATTTTAAATGGAGAAGTGCAGTCAATCAATAGCCATCTTCTTTCCTAGAATAAGATTCACTGTCTCACCATTATCATGCTGCCTTCAAAGCAGAATTAATCTCTTCTTGCAAAAGACCAATCACAGACCAAGACTACTTAGTGAAGCCAAGAGCTTTGTGAAACTTGGTTTCATTAATTCCCAGAAATGTGCTTGTACTTTTCTTTCTTTGGTGCTTCCCATAGCAATTCCTGGTTCGCAGTCCAGAGGGCTTCACTCACCCAGCCCTACTGTTCCCCACTAAAATAATCAATTATTGCCCTATTTTAAATGTTGATAATGACACCTTTTTCTAATATTACTGTATGTACCCTAAGTATTAATGACTTCATAGTCATCCTTTGCATAGCTCTTAATATTCCAATAATGTTAGCAGGTAACGGATTCAATACTCTGTTACCCTGTACTGAGTCACTTTTTTATGCTGCCTACCAGCTAACTCAGAAGTCACTGTACATCTTGCAGTAGCATTGGATTTGGAAGATTATCTTTGTAAACATCAGAGCTGAAAACTTTTCCGATTGGGGGGGGGAACCCCCCCCAAAAAACTCTCAAACCAACCCAACTACAATATATGCTATGTAGGACATGTAAGTACCTTAATGTAGTTCAAAACCAACCTGTGGGCCATACATCTGATATTTCATAAATTTAACTTGGAAATAGATAGTAGCAGAGACTGTTTCTAAATAGTGCAGCGGGGCCCTGACCTCAGCAAATTCTCAGTCATCCTCCTGTAAGTGAAATATTCAGTTGTATGATTTCTTTCCATTTGACAGTGGTATATGCTAATTTTAGCCTCTCTTTCTTTGAAGAGCTTATATAATATGGGGTAATTCTTGTAGATTGGAGATATTGATTTTTTTTTTTTTTTTTTTTTTTTTTTTTTTTAGTGGGAGTTGGGTACCTAACTGAGGAATTCAGTGTTACATTCATTACAATGAATGTATAAATGCCTTTATTGCTTATATCTATACTACCCAAACAAGATGCATGCTCTGTTAAACTCTTTTTTTGGAGAAGGCAGAATGAAGAAGAATTTTTTTTTCCCCCAGAGTTTTATGGCTACACAGAGCCTAATCTTCAGCTTACTCACCCTCCCTTTCCTACTTGAGCAATGGCTACAGTTTTAACCTTTTCATAGCTGCGCAGCCAAAAGATGAAACTGTAGCTGCTGCTGAAAACTGGACTCCGTTGACAGATCTACGATTTTGAAGAGAGGGAGACACTGTCTGCAGGGCTGTGCAATAGGAGAAGAGAGGTTAGGAGTAGATAACATTCAGCAAAGTCACCAAACAAAAGAGAGCTCAATTAGTGGATCACCAGGGTTATTGAACAGGAGAGTGTTGGGGGTTTTTAACACCAGTGGAGTGACAAGCGATTATCAAGAATTGGGTAGATCAGGGATGTCAAATGCATTAGTCCCTGTGGGTTGGATGAGTAGCATGGGGTGGGTCTGCGGGCAGGCTGAGTGGAGTGGATCTGGCTTGTGCACCAGATCGGGCCTGCACAGTGGCTCCACATGCTGGATCTAGTTCACATTGCCAGTCTGAAATGGATGCACATGCAGCCTTGTGTATGAGCTATCTGAGACGCACATGGGCAGCCTTGTGGGCCAAATGATAGGACTCTGCAGGCTGGATCTTTGACACCCCTGATATAGATCTATTATGAGCTATGAAACTAACTTACTCTATCAGTGCTGCCTGAATGCAAATGCGACTGAGGTTGCTGCGCAGTTGGCTTTTAACTTTGGGTGGAGAAGAAATCAAAGCAGGTGCAATTACTCCACTGCTACCCACCCCCTGCCCCTATAAATACCAGAGAGAAGAAAATGTAAGACCACTGTTGCTTCTTTTCAATGTCTACATGTTTCTACTCTAGGCACAAAAGCTGAAGATGCACATGCCAATTTTTGGTAGGATAATTTGGGGGGGGAAAGATGTGGTATTGCTAACAAATTTTGAGCAAGGTGGGAAATGTGAGAGGAGAATTTAAATGGACTCATGGGTCATTCCAAGCAACGCGAGGAGTTTATAGTAGACAAACAGTATTAATTGCCAAGCTTAATCATAATCTTATGGGATGAGTCTCTTTGCTACAGAGAGGAATTAGCTAGCTTCTTGGCCTCCACCAGAGGGGGAGAGAGGAAAAAATCCTCTTTCAGTGTTCCTGTAGGCAAGCATCTGGACAGCAGTCCCACAGGTGTTGTTGAAGTTTTTAGACCCCGACTCCATGCGGCATCCAACGACTAGGGAGACAATGGTCCAATTGCTCATGGATCCTGATACTCATTAGCCAGAGTAGAGCAGGGAGCAAACACCAGCACACTTTGCTCACAACACCTTTATTCGGAATGGAGACGGCTTCGGGCAAGCTCCCTCACAGACACCCAGTCTATGAACACGGGGAGCAGCCAAGAACAATCTTTTTTTTTCCCCCTCATATTTATACACTTTGGTTTATACTCATTAATATTCTACCCTTGCCCCTACTATGTTCCACCCATTTCTCCTCCTATCTCAAGCTCTGCCTTTGTTTACTGTTTGCTTCATTAGCATGGAATTGCCTATGCATTTCATTCATTTACATGTCTTTTTGCTATGAGCGCATGTCTAAGACCTTGACTTCTGCTCTTCTTCAGTCAATGGGCAGACTTTGACCAAAACCTAGAAGCTTCTGGAGGCTTCTTCACCAATCACCATTCACCTTTTTGCATATGTTCATCTCGGATTCTGTTACCAATTATGTGTTATTTTTCACGTTCCAGTCTGTGTTTCTGTCTTGTGTTATACTGTCTTGCACCTTTTTTGGGCCCCTGTATCTTACCTTGTTTCTCGCTGTAGCTGGTTTACAGCACACAGGCTTAATTGCTGCTTTTTCCAGAAAAATGGTAAACACAGTTAAGATGGTTACTTAGCATAAGCAGATGGCTGGCTTGGCTATCATTCTGCCTTGTGGTCAGCAGCTCTGCTAGGCCACAAGTAAAGCCTTTGTATTCAGCTGCAAATCCAATGCTCCTCAATGATCTAAATTATTGTTACCCTAACAGAAGTTAGCCTTCAAATTTGCAAATTTATGGATGGCTGGTAGACATGATCTTAATATCCTAATCCAAGATCCTTGATTGCCTTTATTAAAATTTCTTTGTTTCACTGGAACTTTCAGGGCTGGATCAGACCTGATTCTTTTTTGTGGATATGAAAAGTGTCAGCATACCTTTAACAGCAGGACACTTCCTTATTTTCTTTCTTTTAAATTGCGAGAGACCGTAGTTTATCTAAACATTCCTAGCAAATCCATTCAATACTTCATGCATTTGTCACTTCAGCTTGCTGTATCTGGTTCCAGACAGATTTCAGCACCAGGATACTGGCCCCCCCTTTGAGATGTAAACGCAGCCTTCTGTTATGCAAAATTAGCTTGACGTTGTAGCCTGGCTGCTAGCTCTATGTCGCCTATACATAGAGGCCTACACATCACAACTGCTTCAGTTCTCTGATGGCACAGAACTGACATTTGTGGCTAACAGTATGTGAAAAATTGACAATCCTGTGTACAATTTTAATTTTTATCTGCACATTCAGCTAAACGAGTTTATTGTCTGTATGTGGAGGGGAAAAGAAATCCATGTTCCCTCAGAACAGTTTAACTCGGGGCAGTAATACTTGGCCTGAGCTGGATCCAGAGCTCTGAGTCTTCCTCCCA
Source organism: Alligator mississippiensis (assembly GCF_030867095.1). NCBI lineage: Eukaryota > Metazoa > Chordata > Crocodylia > Alligatoridae > Alligator > Alligator mississippiensis. Next base: position 28,161,141 of record NC_081825.1, on the reverse strand, counting down.
GGCCAGATCTGTGCGGCCAGATTTAGACAGCTATGTAAGTCTGGGGACACGTCTGAAATGAGGCAGGAGCATACAGTGGCGGGGAACTCTGGTTGAGCGGGGGTCCGCTGCCCAGCGGCATGGAACCCTGCCTGGTCGGCAGTGTCGGGGGCATACAGCGGTGTGAAGCCAATGGCATGCACTTCCAGCAGCCCACTGGACTATCAGTGGGCCAGATGCAATGGTTCTGAGGGCTGGGGAATATGCTTGACTCCCTGATTTAACTGAAGTTAATGACTTTAGTTGAGCAACAAGAATTATCAGATTTAATGATGATGTTAATTAAAATAGTTGAATTGGTATTTGATAAATGGGAAGGAACTATAAAACCCTTCCCTGGGTTCACAATTAGGCCTCAGTTCAGTAGGGCGTGTGCTTTAGACCCTTTCCTTTATAGTACAGTACAGGAGGAATGGATTTGGCAGGTGCTCAGCTGCTTTGCTGTACTAGGCAGGCGAGGTTCTTTGGGTAGATAGGATTTTCTCTTATTAGACCAACTAGATTTACCTACCCAAAGAATCTTGTTTGCCTGTCTTTAGACTAACACAGCTAAAACCAACAACCCTTGCTGTATTAGGGCCATTCTCCCTGTTTGGTGACAGTAATCCGGCTTGTTCCTGATCTAGTCCCTGTTGGGTGATGACAGGAACAGCTGTGATTTAGGCTAAATATTATCAAGGGAAAAGATAAATGGGACTTCACAATGCCTCAGTAGGCATCCAGATTTTCTCTTTTCCTATCATTTTACAATTGCCAATTAATTAATGGTACCTGCTGTATTCTATTCCTCTGAGATAGTCGACTTGGAAATACTACAGAGACACTTACAATGGTTAATAAGAGTGGGGGAGGAAAAACTGTTGAAGCCAGGTAATTGGAGATTAAAGAGAGAGACCATCTGCCCTACAGGAATATTTCTTGTTGGAAGTGAGGCCCATAAAATTGGAAGTGATTAAGCAAACTTACCTGGGACCTTTTGAAACACTACAAAGAAATCCTCTACTCTATTTTTTTTTTTTTGTCCAACTTTTTAGCATCAGTGAAGCTATCAGAAGCCACATGACCTACATAGTTGAGACACTTTGAGAAATCACATCTTCCCTGTAACAGGAAGTAAAGTAAAAATAATTTATTCTTCTTTAAAAGAGAGAAACTTTGAAGAAGGGTTGCTCTAAAGATGTTTAGCAATATCTAAAAATGACAAAGGGACTCTACCAGACAGGGGAAAAATGTAGCTTTAGTTGGAAAGATTGTGTTGTCTTTCAGCTGAAGTATTTCCAAGCTTTTTTTTCTTTGACCAAATTTGGTACTTAAGTAGGGTGACCGTATGCCCTATGGGGTTTTTTTTGTTTGTTTTTGTTTTATTTTAAATCCAAGATGACTTTGATTTCAGAGGCTGACCCCAGTTTGCTGTTTGGAATTATAATGGGCATCCCAGAAGCCCAGGGATGTGGATAGAGTGGTCACCTTTTTTAAATATTAAGGTGGGACACATGCACCACTCCCCCAGCCAGCTAAATGGCTGGAGCAGAGCTGGGTGGGGTGGGGGTGGATGCGGGCTGCCCTTCCCCCAGGAGCCCTGTGCCTGCTGTGAACCCTCTGCCTGCCCAGCAGCAGTGGGGGGCACAACTCCATGCTGCTGCCAGGCGGGCACGGGGTGCATCACCATGGTGGATGGGGCTCCTGAGGGAAAGGCAACAGGGTAGGGAGTCCCAAGCCCACAGTAGGCAGCCCTCATCTGCCATGTGCACAAATCTGGGGGGGCACGTGGCCTCCTTGCTTCCCTCTCTCTGGGAAGGTGCGTGCAGTGGCAGGGAGCCACCCCTCCCATACCCCATGCACCCTGGATGAGCCACCCATGGCTTTGTCCTGCTCCCCATCCCAGTCCTGTGGCCCTATCAACTGCCCTGGCTTGGTAGCACCCCCTGTCCCTGTCCCAGTCCCTCCCTCACCATGGGTGGCCTGCTTTGTTCATAGATTCATAGATGTTAGGGTCGGAAGGGACCTCAATAGATCATCGAGTCCGACCCCCTGCATAGGCAGGAAAGAGTGCTGGGTCTAGATGACCCCAGCTAGATGCTTACCTAACCTCCTCTTGAAGACCCCCAGGGTAGGGGAGAGCACCACCTCCCTTGGGAGCCCGTTCCAGACCTTGGCCACTCTAACTGTGAAGAAGTTCTTCCTAATGTCTAGTCTAAATCTGCTCTCTGCTAGCTTGTGGCCATTATTTCTTGTAACCCCCGGTGGTGCCTTGGTGAATAAAAACTCACCAATTCCCTTCTGTGCCCCCGTGGTGAACTTATAGGCAGCCACAAGGTCGCCTCTCAACCTTCTCTTGCGGAGGCTGAAAAGGTCCAGTTTCTCTAGTCTCTCCTCGTATGGTTAAGGGCCTGCAGACCAAGCCCTATGAGTGGCCCTTCTCTAGATCCTCTCCAGGTTATCCACATCCCTCTTGAAGTGCGGTGCCCAGAATTGCACTCAGTATTCCAACTGCGGTCTGACCAGCGCCCGATAGAGGGGAAGTATCACCTCCTTGGATCTGTTCGTCATGCATCTGCTGATGCACGATAAAGTGCCACTGGCTTTTCTGATGACTTCGTCACACTGCCGACTCATGTTCATCTTGGAGTCCACTAGGACTCCAATATCCCTTTCCACTTCCATGCCACCCAGCAGGTCATTCCCTAGGCTGTAGGTGTGCTGGATATTTTTCCTCCCTAGGTGTGGCACTTTGCATTTTTCCTTGTTGAACTGCATTCTGTTGTTTTCTGCCCACTTGTCCAACCTGTCCAGGTCTGCTTGCAGCTGTTCCCTGACTTCCGGTGTGTCCACTTCTCCCCATAGCTTTGTGTCATCTGCAAACTTGGACAGAGTACATTTCAGTCCCTCGTCCAAGTCGCTGATGAAGACATTAAAGAGTATCAGTCCAAGGACCGAGCCCTGCGGGACCCCACTGCCCACACCCTTCCAGGTCGAAACCGACCCATCCACCACGACTCTCTGGGTGCGACCCTCTAGCCAATTCTCCACCCACCGGACTGTGTAGTCATCCAAGTCACAGCCTCTTAATTTGTTCACCAGTATGGGGTGGGATACTGTATCGAAGGCCTTCCTGAAGTCTAAGTATACGACATCCACCCCTTCTCCTGTGTCCAGGCGTTTCGTAACCTGGTCATAAAAAGAGACTAGATTAGTCAAGCACGATCTGCCTGCTACGAACCCGTGCTGGTTTCCCCTCAGCATAATTTGTCCTGCTGGGCTCTTTGCAAATTTGAGCCTTGATAATTTTTTCAAAGATTTTGCCAAGGATGGAGGTGAGACTGACGGGCCTATAGTTGCCTGGGTCCTCCTTCCTCCCCTTCTTGTAGATGAGGACCACATTGACCCTTTTCCAGTCCTCTGGGACTTTGCCCGTGCGCCACGAGCGTTCAAATATTCCCGCCAGTGGCTCTGCAATGATGTCGGCCAGTGCCTTCAGCACCCTCGGATCCTTGTTGGACTAGATGAAATCCTGAGGTCCATTCCAACCCTAATCTCTTTATGATTTCCATATGGTCAGCCTACACTTAAGGCTGAGCATCAGAAAAATTTTTCTTGAGGATGAGATGCTCATTGCCCGTATGTCACCAGAGGGTGGTAATTAATGCACCTTTACCTAGGTCCAGGTTAGGATATTCTAACTCTTGAAGTGAAGTATTACTCAATATGAGCAGAAGAATTTAAACAAAGAAAACTGAACCAGCTGCCATAATTGATAACATAAATATCATTCTGACAATCCATAATGATTTTCAGGGTTATCAAAATATAAATTGTTGGCTCGTTTCTTCATTTAAAAAAAAATTTTTTTTATTAATGTCGGGGCTTAAGGGGTGTGTCCACACGTGCAAGCACGAGCACTTGCAGCATCTCAAATAGAAGTGGTGCAAATTTGAGACGGGGCTTTTTGCTTCGGCACACGTGCTCAGATATGCACTTCGTTGTGGAGCAAATTGTGCCACTTGGAGCAAAATAAGCCTGCCTGGCTCCTCCTGGATCTGCAGCCAGGGGGAGCTAGAGCCCAGGGCCAGCACCTGTGCTATCCCGCAGCAGTATAAAAAGCTGCCCTGGCAAGTAGCTCAGGGCTACTAGCTGTCAGGAGCCAGTTGGTGCCTGGGGACACTATCCCTTGTGTTAGCTGGACTGCTGAACCAGCCCTGCACCCTCTACCCACTACAGCCATCTGGCAGTGAGGGCTGCTGCCTGGCTGTGACCTGCTGTGCACCTGCCAGACCCAGATGGGGACTGCACAGCCAGTAGAGGCATCTGCCCCTCTGGACCAGCTGCTAGTGGGCTGTGGCTGCAGGGTTAGCCTCTGTGCAGCACTACTGCCACATGCTGCCTGCCCAGCCATCTGGGCAGCTATTGCCTGGAAGATGTTCTGGGTATGGTGGCCTGCTTTGAACTGTCAAAGCATGTCCTCCTGGCCCCATTTGGCCAGGAGGTCGGCCACAGCCAGCTGGGTCCAAGGTGCCAGCTCTGAGCAGGCAGGGTCCTGCCACTGGCCTCCCTAGCAGGAATTCTGGTGTTTCCTATTGGAAAACTGAAAAATCCATGATTTAAAAAAGAGGAGGTAATATCACCAGGGGAGGTGATATTTTTTTATTAGACCAGCTAGATGGCTTTCAAATAAAGATACTTTTGGGCATACATATTCTTCCTCAGGCATAAGAGAGTGCAAAGATTATAAAATTTGTCCCAGGTGGAAATTTAAAATTCATATTTGAGATTTAATGGTGAGCTGAAAGGCAGTGTAAGATCTCCTGGTTGGAAACCATTTACTTTATGCAAAATAGGCTCTGGTAAAAGTTGGAGCAGTAATACTGTATAGTAGATAGATTCATATAAATGGTTGTGTAAGATCCTTGGGGTGGAGATTATTACTTTGTTCAGTGTTTTATACAGTGCCTGTTAGAATGAGGTCTTCATCCATGCCTATCTAGAGGCCACAATAATACAAATAATGGTAGTTCCTAAGGAGCATAGAGTACTGTACACTATATTGTGTTTTGTTATAAGCTGATAAGATTCAAGGCTTGGCCTGTGCCTACTGTGGCTAGAAAATGTAGTCACTGACTTCTTTATATACACTGAATGCTTCTCCTAAATACTTGCTATAGTCCTTTTCTTTGGTAATGTCACTGATCTGCATATGTGTGTGAAGGAGCATAGCACAGTGCACCTGCCGCTTGCTTGTGGGCACAAGAGGAACGGTCTGCAGGGCACACCCAAAAAATGCTCATTTCTATTCTATTACAATAGAGCAGGCTCCCACTGAACTGGGCACTATATAAACTTGGAACAAAAGGCAATGTGCCCCAACATAAAGCTGTTCATATAGATACTTTTCACCAAATAGCCCTCGCAAATTGCTTTTCAGTTCTTGCATCGCTCGGAAGCCAAATAATCTGTTGCTTCAGTTTTTAGAGGGGGGAAAAACAAGACCTGAGGGGTTTAAAACTAGGCAGAGCTAAGATCTGTAGTTCAGTGGGATTTGGTGCTCATAAAGCATGAATAATCCCTCAATATATAGCTTAGAGTGTAGATTTTAAAGGGCCCCTCTACAGGTTCAATCTCTTGTGAAATTACCTGGCTAATTGCAAAATTAATTTAGACTGGCTATACCTGCAAATTGGCTATAGCACCTTAAAAAGGTCCAACCAGCTATAAAGCTGTTATTGTTCATAAATGCGTAATAACCTTATAGCTGGTTTCTGTCCCTGGCCTATATTGTTGATCACAGCTCAAAGCCCATTGGAAAGTTCCCTTGACTTCAACGGGCTTTGAATCTGTTTTGGTAACATTGGTCAAAGTGCAATAGCTGCTATCAATGCACAGCTGTATTTAGTTATGAAGTCTAAATGTTGTTAATTTCTTGCAGGTATTGCTAAACCAGAATTCAAAACGGTCTAAAGATCGGTCCAGATTCTTTGAAAGGATCATCTTTGTAATCTTTCTTTTTTATCAGGGCACGGAGCATGTTCCTTGTCTGATCTCAAAAACAGTCCACCAAAAGCACAATACTTATTTCTGTCCTTCACAAAATAACTAAGAGATAAATTATCTTGGTTCCCCCCACCCCAGCATATTTCCATCATGACCTTATCAAAATAATCTGCACCTATTCTCTTTAGAAACTCATAAATGCAAAATAAGACATCTGGACATAAATATTCTTGACAAGCGTATTTTTAATTACTATAGCTCTTTTTTGGGGACTTGCAGTTTTTTGAATGTCATATCACTTCACTTCATCCAAGGATGTATGTCCCCTGTTGCTGTGTTGAGGCTTCTAACATGGAGGACTAAGAAAACCCTTTTTGTGAAAAGATCAGGATCTTACTCTGGACATTGTCTTTGCATTTTGGCTTAGAAAGATAATAGTTTCATAGTGCTTAGGGTCGGAAAGGACCTAAGCAGATCATCGGGTCTAACCCCCTACCTCAGGCAGGAACGAGTGCTGGGGTGATATCGCCCCAGCCAAATATCTGTCCAGCTTCCTCTTGAAGACCTCCAAGGTAAGAGAGAGCATCATCTCCCTTGGGAGCCCATTCCAGAGCCTGGCAGCCCTAACTGTAAAGTAATGTCTCCTGTTGTCCAGCCTGAACTGTCTCTCCTAACAATTTGTGGCCGTTATTCTTAGTAACCCTGGTAATGGCAGCTCCCTTGCAGTTTGAATTCCTCTGGCAAACCCGCAGTGCAATTTAGGGCAGTAATTCAGAGTTTCTGCTTGTTGTATGCCTAAGGGGAGAATGTAAGTCCAAGACCTTTTGCAAGTAAGCTCCATGGAATGAATTAATTGCAGTCTGACTCCATGTATAGCAGCTTGCTACAACTCTAGAAAGGTTTTCATAAGGAAAAACATTGTAGATAAAAGTAGTGGTTACAGTTTTGCAAGGTAATGTTCCAAGCTGTAATCTTCGTGCTTTAAGAAAGCTATATCATGTTCCTGTTCTTGCACTGCCCAGAAATATACTCTAGGGAAGAAGTGAAATAGAGACCTTAGCTTATACATAATACTTACATCTAGTATTTTGAGAAATGAACCCCAAAAGAAAAACCATGAGACCAATTCAACCCTGGAATCAAAGGAATTGAATCTATTCTGTGCCTGCTTATACCAGAAAGTCTGTATCAGACCAGTGGAACACTGTCTACTTGCCTCTGACCTAAATGGAAGATAAGCCCTTGATTTCTTCCAGTTATGGTGGAGGCTGTGGAACAGATATTCAAAAGTACTCGACATTGGTCTAATGCTGTTTTCACTGAAATCTAAGGGGTGAAGACAGCGGGTCAGCTCTGCTTGCCTTAAAAAACCCCCACTCTGTTTGATACTAGAATGGAGGAAAAGCTGGGAATGTACTTGATTGTCAGGTACAATAACATTTTGACAAAATGATACTAAAAAGTCAAGTTTGACATTAATTTTTCTGTCCTCACTTTCTGACCAGTTAGGAGTAACTGTCATGGGGGGAGGGGGGGGGAAGGGGGGAGAGAATAAAAAATTATATTATTGCTTTTAAACAACAGGCCCTACAAGGAGAGACTGAGGGACCTGAACCTATTCAGCCTCAGCAAGAGGAGGCTGAGGGGGGACCTGGTGGCTGCCTACAAACTCATCAGGGGACATCATCAACAAATGGGAAGAGCCCTTTTCTCCCCAGCACCACCTGGGTTAACAAGAAACAATGGTAATAAGCTGGTGGAGAATAGGTTTAGGTTACAGATCAGAAGGCAATATTTTACAGTTAGGGTGGCCAGAATCTGGAACCAACTTCCCAGGGAAGTGGTCCTTGCCTCTACCTTGGGCAAATTCAAAAAGAGGTTGGATGATCACCTGTCTGGGGTCTTGTGAACCCAGCATTCATTCCTGCCTGTGGCAGGGGGTCAGGCTAGATGATCTGTTCAGGTCCCTCCTGACCCTAGCTACTATAATACTATGAACAGTCCTATTCTGGAAGAAAAGCTGGTGGGAGGTGCAATATGGGGCAGGAAAAGGCAGTTTATTAAGCACTTAGTTTGAAAATGTTCCAAATCTTATTCTTCACAAAATGGAGAGACGTTGACCTTGTGTAACCATCATGCTCTTGTACAAACTGGGTGCAGATCATTATCAACATGGCTTTGGTAGCATTTAATAAATACTTGGCACTGATTTTACAAATGGCAACAAAAAATTCAGGAAAATAAAGCCTATTTATCCTAATCCCTGCCCAGTTCCCACCCCATGCCCCTGTACTGAATCCAGAAAGTGCCTTCTGAGTTCCAAGGGGATAAGATGTATTTTGCATGACTGACAATATGGACCCTTCCTATTGTGCACCAGCGCACTTTGCACAGAGAATTTTGTCTCCCCTCTGAACATCACTGGGTTGATTTGGGCCACTGATTGACCGTGGCATTTAAGAGCTACCTTTTCTTTCAGAAGGCTTTCCATTAAAGACTGCATTTGAAATAAGATAAAAGTTGAAATCACTGGAGAAGATATTTTTGGTGTAGAAGTACTTTGAAGGTCAGTCAGAGCTGATTTAGAAATGAAATAAACACCAAGTGGTAATGGATGATTAGATTTTAAAAATCTTATCTAGAATGTGCAGTCTAAAAAAAGCAGTCTTTTCAGTTCTGCAGAGCCAGACTATCTATACTGGAGAACTGAACTGCTAGTAAACAAATGAGGGAAATGGTACAAGTGATATAGTACGTCCTTGCTGAGGTATTGGTCACAGTTATGAAAAATGAGGCTGAATTTTACTAGCTGTTGGAATACAATGAAAGTAGCAATTTCTGTGCAGTCTCAAATTCCAAAGCCTTCTGGCAAAGTTTTGTCCTAGAACAAAAAGGACATCAGATTAAGGCTTTTATGTTTTATAAGCAATGTCTGAAGTAGAAGTAGAAATGCTGGGGAAAGGGATTGGGAATAGTATGAAGTCTAGAGGTAGGACTAGGGGGAGTTTTTAGTAGAGCCAAATGAGGGACTTGACATGTTGGGGTTCAGTCTTCACCAATGGAAAAAAGGCCTCTTGTTTGGAAAAAGGCAGAAGTAGAACCTGAGAGGTCTGCCAGTTGTCTGAGGAATGAAAAACTGTGTGGATATAAGGAAGAATGCATGCCAATTTGCCTCATAACAGCACTGGCTTCATAACAGGCTAGTAGTTATGACTTTTGGCAACTGAGGGAAAATTAAGGCAAAGATTAACATACTTTTTAATGTGCATTGGTTGGCTGGCAGTAGGATGGTGGTTCTCCAAACACTTCAGCCTGTGGCAGCTGCACAGATATTTCTTTCAGATTGTGCCCAGGTCTGTATTGTTAGGGACACAGATTATGGTGTGGTTTTGATCGTTGCTTGACAGATGCATCAGAATGCAGATAACTATGACATGCAGATTATTGTAATTAAAATCCTCTTATTTATATGCTTCCTTAATGTTGTGTTCTTCAGTTTTAAAAACAAAAATTCACCACTTGTTTAGCTAGCTGCTATCTGGCCAGATAAGGTCTTCCTCAGATGATTGATATGAAGTTGATCCTGGTGGAACCAACTAGTTTGCTGCTGCACCCTTCCATCAGCCATTGCTCATATTCTACCAATGTGAAGCTTAAGTCTGGCCATTTACCATAACAATTGTGACCAATTCCAGTAACAAACAGTGAGTCCAGCCCTCTGCATGCACCAGACCACCTTTGTGGGCATTGGTGTCCAGGTGCTTCCCCTCCACCAGCCCCATCATGCACCAGATCATCAATATTTAGCCACCTCTCACTCCAGAGAAGTGGGTGGCCATTGCTATCATGAAACTGGCCATGCCTAACAGTCTATGCTGCATCACTAACCAGTTTGGTGTGGGCAATCCACAGCCAGAGAAACCATCTAGGAGATGTGGCTGGTCATCCAGAACATCCTGGCCAACCACTTCATCTGCCTTGTCAACCTGCAGAAGGTGATTTCCAGCTTCTACCACGTGGACTTCCTCAATGAGGTTGGGGCTATGGATGCAACCCATGCCCCCATCCTTTGCCTACCATGGCTCTGTCCCAGTGACAGCTTGGCTTGGCAGGCTTGTAGGTTCTGCTTTCTCCACCTGGTTCCAAGCACTCCTGTGCCACACCAGAACTGTCATGCAACCACTTGGGGGGCCTGCATACACAGGGTGACCACTAGGGTTGGGGAGGTGTGGAACAGCTTGGGGGTGGTGTCATGGATAGCCCTGGCTTCAGGTTCTAGGTGCTACCCTTGCTGCCCACCACCACCTCCTGATGCAGGCCCCACCAGAGGCCCTTCTGCTTACCCAGACCCTGGGTCATTGGCTCCTTTGTGCCACTACTTCTGTCCTGGGTCCGTCTCCCATTCCTAGTTCCCAGCCAGGACATTATTTCTGCCCCCTGCCTGGCATCCCGGGATACCTCTGGGATGCCTGTTCCTGTTGCCCCTGAACAGACTCCCTAGAGCAGGGCTGAGCATGCCATTGTGGATTGGGCAGCAGCCTCTCCCAGCTCAGGGGGGATATGGACTTTGTGTGGAAGGCAGTGCTGGCCCCAGTTGGGGGTGCGGGAGGGGATCATATGTGGCCATTAAGTGCTCCAGAAACTCCCTCTCCTGGTGCTGGGACTGTTGCAGCTCCACAGAGGCACAGGTTGGCCACCTTAAGCTCACATTTCTGTTCCTTGGCAGCCCAGGTGAAGGCATCCTCCAGCCTGAGAATCTCTTCTATATCCTGAAGCCTTTCCTTGTGCCAGTCCTACAGCTTCTAGCACCGGGAGTCATTTGCACATGCCCGGTGCTCAGAGGCAGTGACCAAGGCCTGCAGCATCTTCTCAGTTTTTGGTGCCTCCTGCAGACAACCCTCATACTCTGCAACTGTGCAACCCCTTGTCTTTGAGCCAGCATTGTGCCCACCATATGGTACCCTCCCATATGGTGTTTCTGCAGCTCAAAACAGTTGTGACTTGCTGATAAAATGAAGCATAAAGGTAGGCATTTTGGACCTGCCCAGCACTTGCCTGGGCACTCTTGCAGAGATGGCAAGGAAGCTATGGGAAGTCCTCTGTCTTGGCCCTTCCCCCCACCGTCTCCTCTCACCCTATCACCCCAGGGCTGGGAGCTGCACCACTGCTCTTCACTTTGTACAGACCAGACCAGGATCCCAGCTGTGCTTTGAGTGGGCAGCAAGCCCTGCATGCCTGGGATGGTTTGCTGGGGAGGGAGGGGTTGTCTTTCCTGTGTCCCTCCGCAGAACCTGCAGCAGGCACTTGTTTTGCTCCCCAAGAGGGTCCAGGGACCTGGGGGTCCACAGGGACTTGGACCATCCCCAAAGTGGGCAGGGACTGAACACTCCAGGGAATGTGGGCAGAGCTCTTGCATTGCCCCTTTCCCTACCCCCCATCCTTCTTTTACAGGAGAGAGATGTCAGTGCTGTGTCTGTGTGGGAGCTGTACTTTGCTCCCAACATTTCCCTGGAGAAAGCCTGCTGGGCCTGGAGAGATTAACTTTACTACTGTTCCTGGGGAAATGCCAACCAATACACCATGCTCCTACTGTAGGACACAGTCCTCCAGAAGATGTTCAACAGCTGGGGGTGGGGGGCAAATGTGTCTGCTCTGGATGCAGACCTGGTTGCTGTTCGTCGTAAGTCTGACTTATGTGCTACTTGTGGCTCCATTATGATGAGGTGACATCCATGGATGAATTTGGAATTGCAACTATTGACATGGTGCTGAACCCATGACCCAGAGAGAAGTTCCCCACACCTCAGCTGCCTAAGAAGAGTCCTGCCATGTGCCACTCATGGTTTCCAGCACTGTTCTTCTTTGACTACACAAGAGTGGGAGTTGCTTCACTTTCAGGGGTTGGGATGGGGGGTGCTATCTAGAACCAGCATGGCGCTTCAGTTGTGGAAGGGGTGAGGATGAGAGTTGCTTGAGGGGTCAGTACAATGACTGTGAGATTCAGGGTCACCTGGTACTCATGGACTTTGCCTAGGGATCAGTCCAGATTGTGCATACGGGGGAGGGGTGGTGCTGGAGTGCCACTTGCAAGCCTCTTCACATGCATAGCTTAGGAGTCACCCTGGCAGTGGGACTGGATCATCTGAGATGATGGTTCCCAGATGGGACTGCTGCCATTACATCTGTTCCTTTCTTGGACTGGGAGGGAGGGAGGTTGTTTGGCAAGGGGGAATTTTTCTCATTCCTGCTGTACTGCTACTCCAGTGGTCCTCATAGATAGTTGCATGTTATCTCTTGTCTCTGACTTCAGAGTCCTTTGCCAACCAGCCCCATGGTGCTGCCAGCCAGGATGGGGTACAGAGTGCCAGTATTTTAACTTATTTTATACACCTTGCCTGCAGGGCTCAAAGTGTTTTAGTGCCTTTCCCTGAGTACAAGGGAGAGGGGGAGCTAGTGATGCTGTTTCAGCACCAAAGCTCTGGCCAGCTGGGAGGAGGTTTCACTTCTCCCAGTAGCTGAGCATGGACCTAAGAGAGAGGGAAGGTAGAGATGTGAATGAGGCAGATTTATGTTCCCACAGAATGGGAGATGGGCTGTTAGCTGCCTGAAGCCAGGAAGGGGCTTGGTGCCTTGGCTGTACTCCAAGGAGGGAGGGGAGCAGAGGGGTGGGGTGACTGGTCTGCCCAGTGCTGAAAGACAAAAACCTCTTGAGCAATTAGCAGCCTGGGTCCCTACACTTTGAATAGTCAGGGTGGGGTGATTCACCAGCTCCATACCCTTCCATCTGTGCACCGGACCCCTGCCCTTCTGGGTTTCTCAGCCATGGTAGCCTGGGAGAGGGCTAGGGCCACTCGGATGACCTGCAGTGGGCACTGGTCCCCCAGGGGAGGGTGGGGAGGGAAGGCTGGTACGGAGGGAGGAAAGGCTAATGGGTTCGGTCCAGTGACTGCCTTCTGGAGACAGGCTTGCACAGAGGTTTTTGGCCTAGTGAGGCATCACTATTGTTATCTGAACACGATTACTGCTTCCTCCCTTCCCACTAGTGGCTCTGTTTTTTTCCCTGCTGTGCCAGGGTCCCCGTCACGGCTGCATAGCATGGGGTAGAGTCGTACCTTTCTGGGCAGCATGGCATCCTTAATTAGTGCTCGAGTTTCTTCACCAGAACTTGGGAGAGAGCTGGCTGCGGGTGCTATGGGTCATGTTGCAGCAGCAACCTCTGCACTGGTGGTCAAAGGGCTGGGGATACTCTGCATATGGAAAGGGGGTCGGCAAGGAGATGTCAGAGGAGTGGAACACCCATGGCAGCTGTCAGGAACAGTGTTTTCAGGGGCCACATTGTTGACCATAGTCCACAGGGTTGAGGATTTGGCAGGGTGGGGGGAGGAAGGGAGCAGGTTGCTTTTACAAGGTGGAAGGCACATCCTTGGGGTCCAGGTCCAGAGTTGCGATGTCCTTGGCTTCAGAGCTTTGTCCATACTCCAGCACATTGTGCTTCATGTTCTCAGCAATGTCTGAGATGTTAAGGGAGCTCAGCTTCAGCTTCAAGTACAACTCTTTTTCCAGATCCTCTGACAATCTGGGGACTAGCATTAATGGACTGGACTACCAGAAGCAATTCTTGTGCCCTGTGACCTCGGGGGACCTGCTTCTGGGCATCTGGTTGTCCCATTGTCCTGGGGTCCCCTTGTGCCACCTCCTGCAGTGGAGTCCCTGCTAGTAACTCCTCATGCCCCCCGATGGCATCACATGTGTGCTAAGTGGCAGTGGTTCTGTCCAACATGAGAAAGTGGGACAGCACCTCCTAGAAGGGCATGCTTTGCCTTAAGGCCCTCTGACTCCTCTCTCATCATTGTAGTACAATGTGCTACTGAACAGACAAGTCTAAAGGCTATTGTCCAGTGATCACAAAAAATGAGCAAGTATGCCCCTCTGCCAAAGACTCTTTTGTGTTGCACTGTGTAGCCTTCTCCCAGAACTGCTTCTAAAAGATACCTGAGGCTAGTGACAACCAGGAACCGGAGTGTTTGACTTTCAGGGTTCAGGTGTGACCAAATTTCTTGTTTGTCTCAAATAGTCACCAGTATTTGCACTTCCACTTGACTTGTTGCTTGAAGGCTCATAGGTGATTTGGTTGAGATACTTGCTGACAAACGAGTCAACTTCAGGTCAATTTTGTAAGGAATATGGGGAAGGGGGTGTAGATGCTGGCAAAACAGCTCATGAAAAGGCTCATGACAGTATATATAATACCTTCTATATGGGGAAGTGACTTCAGCAGGGAGGTATGGAAAGGAGTCTTGCAAGCAACTTAAAGGGCATTATGATGGTAGAAGGCCTACTTGCCCTTGTGGCAATCGGGATGGTCAGGCATGACTTGCCCTTGGTGAATCCATGCTGACTGTTCCTAATCACCTTCTCTTCCAAGTGCTTTAAGATGGATTCCTAGAGGCTCTGCTCCATGGTTTTTTCCAGGGACTGAGGTGAGGCTGACTGGTTTGTAGTTCCTTGGATCCTCCTCTTTCCCCTTTTTTAATATAGGCACTATGTTTGCCCTTTTCCAATCATCTGGCACCTCTCCTGACCACCATAAGTTTTCAAAGATGATGGCCAGTGGCTCTGCAGTCTCCTCAGACAACTCCTTCAGCACCCCTGGGTGCATCCTGTCTAGCTTCATGGACTTGTACATGTCCAGCTTTTCTAAGTAGCCCCTAAACTGTTCTTTCACCACTGAGGGCTGCTCACCTTCTCCCCAAACTGTGCTGTCTGGTGCAGTAGCTATGGAGCTGACATTGCCTGTGAAGACTGAGGTGAAGAAGGCATTGAGCCTTTTCTGCATCCTCTGTCACAAGTTTGCCTCCCCTGTTCAGTAAGGGACCCACACTTTCCCTGATCCTCCTCTTGCTACCAACATGCTTGTAAAAACTGTACTTGTTACCCTTCATGGCCCTTGCTAGCTACAACTCAAGTTGCCTTCCTGACTTTATCCCTGCATGCCTGAGCAATGCTTTTATACTCCTCCCTATTTGCCAAAATTGCTGCTTCTTATAAGCTTCCTTTTTTGTGACTTAATTTTCTGAAGAGTTCCCTGCTAAGCCAAGCTGGTGTGCTGCCATACTTGCTAGTCTTCCTGCACATTGGGATGGCTTGTTCCTGTACTCAGTAAGGCTTCTTTTTAAGTGCAGCCAGCTCTCCTGGACTCTTCTCCCCCCTCAGATTGGCTTCTCAGGGGATCCTGCCCATGAGTTCCCTGAGCAAGCCAAAGTCTGCTTTTCTGAAGCCCAGGGTCCTTAGTCTGCTGTTCTCCCTCATTCCTTTCCTCAGGATCCTGAAGTCAATCATCTTGTGGTCACTGCTGCCCAAGCTGCCATCCACTACTACATTGCCCACCAAATCTGGCCTGTTTGTGAGCAGTGGGTCAAGAAGAGCATGGCCTGTACTTGGCCACTCTAGCACTTGCTCCAGGGAGTTGTCCCCAATACTCTCCCAAAACTTCCTGGATTGCCTTCTCACTGCTGTATTGCCCTCCCAGCAGATGTCAGGGTGATTTGAAGTCCCCCATGAGAACCAGAGCCTGTGGTGGGGAAACTTCAGATAGCTCTTTGAAGAAAACTTCATCTACCTCTCCCTTCTAGTCTGGCGGTTTATAGGAGGCACCCACCACAACATCTCCCTTCTAACCTTAACCCAGAGACTTCCAACAGGCCTATCTCCAGTTTCATACTGGAGCTCTGAGCAATCATATGGCTCTTTTACATAAAGTGCAACTCCTCCTCCTCCTCTTTCTTGCTTGTCCTTCCTGAACATCAAACATCTACACTTTAGATAAGGCTTTTTAGTCTTTTTGAAGTTCTTTTTCATTTGTTGTTGTTGCTGCTGAGTTTTTTTGCTTGTGGTGTTTTTGAGTGTTTTTTTTTTGGGGGGGGGAGATGGTTTACTACATGGAAATAAAAAAAAAATTACATCAATCTGAAGATAAATGGAGAGAGAACCCTCTGAGCTTGTCCTTGCTTGTTCAGCATTGCTTTCTGACTTGGCATTTTACTGGGTACTATTACGTTCATGTAGTGTAATGGGATACTTGCAGTTCTTAGGCTCTTGAAGATTCTTGGAGATGGCTTCCAAACCAATCTCTGTGCAGCACATGGGACTATTTCCATAGAAATATGTCATGCTCAATAGCTGAACAGATTTATGGTCAAACATCTTTCAAACAAAGGAGTCGAGTTTTTCTTATGTCATTTATGTGCTCAATTTGTATTAACAAAAAGGAAATATTAACCTTGAAGGTACTGAATAATCTCCCTGAACTTGTTCACCATCCAGTGTCCTTTTAAAGCAGAAATTATATTTTAAAAATGAATATTCCTATGGTGTTCTGCTTTTCAAAAAGGTTAACTTTTATTTTCTTTTTAATGTTGTTGATTGTGTTCCTAAAAACTTTTAGAAACACACTTTTGAGAGGAAACTCACTACTGCCAAATTCTGTAGAGATAGAAATGTTTGTATTGCTATGGAAACAAAGCTAAAGATGGCTCATTCTGTGAAAAACAAGTTGTGGGGTGACTGAAAAGCAAGTTACAAAGATAACAGATTTCTGTGCGCACATGAAAAACACTGACACTGGATTTTCTGGGTAGAAGGATTTTTTTTTTAATTTTAATTTTTCCACTAAGAAGGGGTTACTTCCATGTATGGATATACATTTGATTAAAAAAGAAGCCATCAACAGGTTTGAGTGACACAGCTACATAGATATTGGCCAGTGCAGACAAACGCTTCTACTGCATGATTTAGGAATCCCAACTATACAGCTGGCTAATAAAAAATATTGCCCCCCCCCCCAACAAAAAACAAACCAACAAAAAAATCCCTTGCTCCTTTAGAGAAAAACAGCCAGTTTGCAAGCCTGCTTGTAATGAAAGAGGAACTACTAAATTAGGCTAGAATATTAATCCTAATGTATACTTTTTTTTATGAATAACTAGATTCGTATAAAAGAACAACAACTCTAACATTTTAACTTGTGATGTTCACACAAAACATACATTGTATATTTAGCTAAATTGAGACAAGGTAAACTGCCAAATGAATAAAATGCACTCTAACCATAGTTTTGCTAGCAGCTTGGTAGGTATGTAAGGCATGCAGTTCATTTCCTGCCGTGGCTGAGAAACACAGGTAGGTCTGAGATAATACTGCTAGTGTACTTGAAAAAGACAAGGTTGTTAATGTTGTAGCTGATGCATTTTTTTAAAAAAAAAATTTTGGCTCTTGGCCTCCTTAAAAATGTCCCAGGTAATTCCTTTGGGCTGACTGTTTTAGCTGTAAGTACTGGATGGATCAGTGGGAGTGAGAATGGGGCTTTCCAAAGCATAACAGTCATCTGTCAGGAAGACCAAGTCCTAGGAAAGAAGAGAAATAACTAATGTTACAAAGAGAAGAGGGAAGTGAAAATAGAGAAGCTTCAATCCTGATTCAACTCCACGAAAAGAAATGGGGGTTGAATCTGGTCGAGAGTGGAATGTACTTTGCGCATACCCTTCTGCAGTAAGAGATCATAATGGTGTATAGGCTCCTAGCTTTTTCCTTCAAAGCACTCAGTTGAGGAACTCTCTGACATCTGGGGTATGCCACAAAGTTACGGAGTTTGGCCAACACACAGTAATTCTGCAACACATAAAAAGAAAGTGCTTGTACCTTTTCATAGAAGCAATTTAGGGAGGTTTTTGCTTCTGGTTATAGCCATTTGCAAATGTTTTGTCCTGCTTTCCTGCTGGAGAGTTTACAGCTCTCACCTCCATGTACATGCTTGAAGTGTGTTTGGGGAGGGGAGGGTAGCATCATAATGCAAAGTTCTTTTCATCTTGGTGTTCGGAAAACTGGCATATCTACAGTGTCTCAAGTCCATGTGATGTCATGGCTGGCCTCTTTCCACTTGTTTTCAGAGAGGTCAGTGCCAACATTTTATACATTTCACTGAATTTTACTCCTGGAGTTAAAGGATTTGAATACAGGATAGACTGGCACTTCTTATGGGAATAGCTCGTTTTGTTATAATGTATGCTTATTAAGATATCCTAGTCATAACTTGGTCTGAGAGCCAAGCAGAATTTTGCTTACAATAGCCCTACTGAGAACTTTTACCTTATGAAACTACCACAATGCTAATTTCATAAAATTCTTGTGAAGTGGGTGAATGTTACTATACTTCTTTGAAATCCAGGAAAACAAGAACTGTGCTTAAATTAATTTGCTACGCAAGGAGTCCGTGCCAAAACTGGATTTGAAACCAAAGAGTTCATGAGCTTTAGTTAGCCCTTACTTGATTTGAAAATAAAATTGGGTTGTAAAAGTCTGTTTTTGGTTGTGGGTGCATTATATACACTTCACTGGTTAAGACGGAATATAAATTACTTATACTGTTTATATTCATTGGGGGAGGAGTGAAGATCACACAGCCCTTTATCACTATCCCTGTCATTCTCTCTTATCATATAGAACATTTTCATTTGGAGGGCTTAAATTGGCAGAGGTGTGTGTTAAGGAAAAAACATTCCTCCCCTTGCATTTACTGAAATATCAGTTTTATTAGCTGGATGTGCCAAAAGTGGAAATAGAAACAATATCATACTCATTCTGCTTTTGACCATTTAATCCATTATCCCATTCATTTATATGCATAAATTAGCTGCTGCTAAAGTTACAGTATAATAAACTGGTAACATACAAATGTTTATTACTTGATCAATTATGTTTATATTTTGAGAAGTGTTGAAATTAAAATATTTCAACAGACAAAAAAATTCTTACAAATGCTGCTTTTCACTTTCCATAACTGGTCTTGGTTAAAATTTTGAAGTAACAGTTTGTTTCAAGTTCCTAGAATGCATCCTACATAATCACTTTTGCCATTTTTTTTTTAAATACAAGACAGTACAAATGAATAGTGTGAACTTACATGTACATCCAAGTAAAGGTTGGGCAATGTCTCTACACATGGGTCCTATAGTAAAGTAGAGAAACAATTTGAATTTTTCCCCTCCTAGACAGTTGTTTCAAAAGCAACAAACTAAATCTTTTTTTCTCAAGTATCAGTTTAGATCAACTCACCACAGGCTTAGAGTTCTTCAAGGACTTGAAGGATTCAGTGATTTCTTTGCTCAAAGACAGAATCCTTGAGTAGCAAGTTGGAGGAGCTGAACTAACAAACAGCAAAACAGAGAGCAGAACAATCAGGCTCAGCAGTATCTTCATTGTGGACAGTGAGTGAGTGAAGAGAGAAGGAAAAAAATGAGTTATTGGTTACACAGCTACTATAGACTGCAGCCGTTGAAGCTGAAGTTTGACTGTCAGCCCCCAATTAAATAGTCTCCTGCATCAGAAGGAAAAAAAAAAAACACGGAGGGGTGGTCCAAACAGTAGCTTGCTGCTGTGTTAAATTTCCTGCTGACCTGCGAGCCAAAGCTGCTAGCACTTCCCTGTCCCTGAAGCAGAAGTGGGGAGGGAGGGTTGTGGGGGAGAGAAGAGGAGGAATGAGGATAAGACAAACACAACTGGAACACTTTATCCCAGCAAGAAAACAACCTGGTAAACAACTAAAGGATAATGAAGGTATATGTAACACATTGCCCAAGGTTCTCAAGGACTTGTAAGCCCCTATCCTGCAACCACTTGTACACATATTAGTAAGTGCTTACAGGGAAAGCAGCTCCACTGCCTAAGTATAATCAGGGCCCAGTGGTGTAGCAGTAGACCATGGGTCAGCAACCCCCGGAACATGGGCTGAACACAGCACATGAGGCCATCTTGCTCGGCACACCACTGCCAGCCTGGGCTCTAGGCAGCTGCTGCCAGCCATAAAGCCTGGGCTGCTCCCAGCAGGTGGCTGGGTGGTTGCAAGCCCTGCTGCAAGTGGGGCAGGCTCCATGAATGGCAGCAGCTACCCGGAGCCTGGGCCAGTTGCAGCCAGAAGGCTGCAAACATCTGCTCCGGGCTCCGGCATTAGCTCCATAGTGGCGGGTGCAGGTGTGCCTCAGAGCGGATGGTGGGGAAGTGGCTTGAGGCAGCACAACCCCAGTTTCTCCCCCACTGCTGGCACGGAGCTGATGACTGGGCTCTGGAGCCCGGAGTAGCTGTTTGTAGCCAGCCTGGGCTCTGGACAGCTGCAACGGGCAGGCTGCAAACAGCTGCACCAGGCTCCACACCTCAGCATCAGCTCCATGCTGTTGGCAACTGCATTTGCACCTCAGAGTGGACAGCTGGAGGGCTATGCTGCCTGAGGCCCCATCCCCACATCTGCTCTGAGGCACGTGTGCACCCACCACTATGGAGCTGATGCTGGAGCCCGGAGCAGCTGTTTGCAGCCTCCTGGCTGCATCTGGCCCAGGCTCCAGTAACTGCTGCCAACCACAGAGCCCAGGCTGCTTGCAGCAGGGCTTGCAGCTGAGCCCTCCTGATTCCCACCTGCTCTGAGCCCACCCCAGCCCAGCCCCCCACCAGGTTGAGGCTGGCGCTGCCCCTTGCCAGGAGCACTGCACCTTTTGCAGGCATAGCTGTGCAGGGTGGGTGGGTGGATGGGTGACTGAGTAGATGGGCAAACTCTGGGCCAGGGCCTTGGCTAGCTGCACTGCAGTCCGGAGGCTGGCTCCCTGGCGAAACACAGGGGCTCTGGCAGGACCAAGGCATTGTTGGGTTGGACTTTGTCCAGTGGTCCAGGAGTCTGGCTCTGTGTGCCTGCGCATCTGGTTCTCTGTGTTTGTCTATATGTCTATACACACACATGTCTGGTTCTGGGTGTGTGTGTGCATGTGTCTGTTCTGGGTGTGTTCTGGTTCTCTGTGTGTGTGCGTGTTTCTGGCTTTCTCTCTGCTCTCCTTTTTTTCTTTCTTTCTCTCTCTCTCCTCTTTCTCTTATTTGTCTCTCTCTCTCTCACTGCAACATGCTCAACAAAAAAGGAATATGCAACAACATTTATGATTATTAAATATACTAATATATAGTGCATCCTGCCATGTACTTCTTGCCACCCTCATTTTCTTTTTCTGGTATGCCAGCACTCCAGCACCTTCCAAGGTAGACATTGGTTGTTTCGGCACTCCAGCCAAAAAATGTTTCCTACCCCTGTATTAGACTAAAAAAAGTCATGGTGCATATACTCTGCAGGGCTCAAATGTTACTGAATTTGTCAGCACCTCTTTTTCTAATCCAAGTTTCTCTTTTCTGTATTTCACAATTGTATGCACAAATGCATTTAACAGAATGTGTGTTGTACCTGTCTGTGTGACTCTACAACTCTGTATCTAGATAGAGGTGCGTTCTTTATGCATAAGAATATCTGGGATAATAGTTGGGTCAAAAGCAGAATATATATTGTTTTGCCATAAATGCCTTCTATGATCTAAATGACTTGGGAAGGGAGAACAATGGAGAGATGGCCAGGTATGCATATTACTCCAAATTATTCAGGGTGGTAAAAAACAAACAAATGAATACACACAAAAAAGCAATCTGACTGAAGAATGGAAGCAGGCTCTTATAAAATTGAATGAGCCACAAAATGACAGAAGTTCAAGCTGATAAGTGCAGAGTGGTGTGTGGGGGGGGGGGGAGGGGAGAAAAAAATCTACATGCAGATATATAATGATGCAAGGCATATTAGTGGTTACTAATTAAAAGAGAGACATCTGTGAAAACACTGGCTCAGGATTAAGGAACAGTAAAAAAATTTAAATAAATAAAATGTTAGGAAATTAAGATGGAATTGAGCATACCAGAAAACGTTTCATAGTTGGTAGGGTCAAAAGGGACCTGAGCAGATCATCAAGTCTGACCCCCTGCCATGGCAGGAAAGAGTACTGGGGTCAAATAACCCCAGCGAGGTGTTCATCCAGCCTCCTCTTAAAGACCCCCAGGGTAGGAGCCAGCACCACTTCTCTTGGAAGTTGGTTCCAGATCCTAGCTGCCCTGACTGTGAAGTAGCACCTCCTGATGTCTAGTCTGAATCTACCCTCTGCCAGCTTGCGACCGTTATTTCTAGTCACTCCTGGTAGTGCTCGGAGGAACAGGGACTCCCCTAATGCCTGCTGGTCCCCTGTGACTAGTTTGTAAACAGCCACTAGATCCCCCCTCAGCCTTCTCTTGTGGAGGCTGAACAGGTTCAGGTCCCTTAGCCTCTCCTCGTAGGGCCTGCCCTGCTGCCCCCTGATCGTGCGACTGGCCCTCCTCTGGACCCTCTCCATGTTGTCCACATCCCTCCTGAAGTGTGGCACCCAGAACTGGATGCAGTACTCCAACTGTGGCTTGACCAGTGTTGCATAGAGGGGGAGGATCACCTCCTTGGACCTGCTCGTGATGCATCTGTGAATGCATGACAAGGTCGGGTTGGCCTTGTTGACCGTGTCCCCACACTGTCGGCCCATATTCATTTTAGCATCAGTAATGACTCCAAGATCCTTTTCTGCCTCTGCACTGACAAGAAGGGAGTTCCCCAGCCTGTAGGTATGCTGCTGGTTCTTCCTCCCCAGGTGCAGCACCTTGCACTTGTCAGTGTTGAAACCCATCCTGTTCTCATCCGCCCACCCCTGTAACCTGTCTAGGTCCGATTTTGGAGCCTATTCCCCACTTCTAGCATGCCCCCTCCCCCCCCCCCGCCATCTTAGTGTCGTCTGCAAATTTGAACGGGGTGCTTTTTACCTCCTCATCCAAGTCGCTGATGAAGATGTTGAACAATGCAGGCCCAAGGACCAAGCACTGTGGTACCCCACTGCCCACGTCCCTCCGGTTGAATAAGATCTGTCCACCACCACTCTCTGGGTACAGCCCTCAAGGCAGTTAGTGACCCATTTGACTATGTAGGTGTTGACACCACAGTCCCCTAGTTTTTTTTTAATAAGAATGAGGTGAGAGACAGTGTCAAAGGCCTTCCTAAAGTCCAGAAAGACTAGGTCCACTGCTACGCCTGTGTCTAAGGATTTTGTGACCTGTCATAGAAGGCCACCAGGTTTTTGGTGAGGGGCTTACACATGGCAGCTGCTGCTGTCATCACCACACACTGGCCTGTGCTGCTGCAGCTGCTGCGCCTACACCTGCACCATTTATTCATGACCAGTTGCACATGCAGCTCCGTGGACTGCTGACAGGTGGTGTGCGATTGATTGGACAGGCACAAGACCTATTAGCGGCCCATGGAGAAAAGCAGTGAGGAGCAGTGGCACAGGGAAGTGGGTGGCAACGGCAGTGGTGCTTGCCATGTACAAGCCCCACCCCATTTGCCCCCCCTCCCAGCGTTGCCTCTGTATGCACCCTTGGGAGGGCATAGGGGACGTGTCCCCAAATCTGCATGGGCTGCAACTGTAGGTCAGCGCTGGGCTCTTCCCGGCGGGGGGGGCTGGGCTGCATTGCACTCGGGCTGGGTGGCAGTGGCACTGGGAGCATGGTTGGGGGGGCTATTGCAAATTTTGCAGCCTCTCCCACAGCCCTGCTCCCAGTGCTGTTGCTGCCTGCCCTGAACACAGTCCAGCTGTGTCCCAGCCCCAGTCCACCCTGTGTGCAGATCCAGGGGCACGCACCTCCCCATGCCCTCCTGGGTTGTGCACAGTGGTGGGAGCTGCCCCCCTTCCCCCCGCACCCTCTGGATGAGCTGCTTGCAGCTCCGTCCCATGCCCCAGCCCCACTCCCTCTCTCACCATAGGGGCCTCAATTTGCACCCCTTCCACCACAACAAGAAAAAAATATAAAGGAGTACAGGAGTTGAGACTTTGAGTCGGGAAAAAGGCTGAAAACCCCTGGGCTAAATTATCTGATTTTTTTTTAGTTTAGAGAAGAGGATTGGGTGGGTGGGGGCAATAATATAGATTGGAGGAAAAAAAATATACAGTAATAAGGATTTACTGTTTCTGGTCTTTCACAATGTTAGAATTAGGAGTCATACAATGAAGGAATAAGGAAGTGGGTTTAAAATGAAGAAAAGAAGTATGTTTTTTTCACACAACATGTAATTAACTTGTGGAACTCCTTGCAACACTGTGTTGTAGAACTTGATCATTTAACCAGGTTCAAACAAGGGTCAGACCAGAATTAACAGACAGTAGACGTGTAAGTGGATGCTAAACTTGACAGGTAGATGTTGTAATTAGGTTATACCTCTAAGCCTCTGAATAGTGGAAGTTGAAAGGGAAGAGAGTCAAGGGGCAGATCAGTATGGATAGGCCTCTTTTTCTCTTAGCATCTGCTCTCTTGTACTGAAAGATGCAAGATACTGGGATAGATAGATCTGTGATTTGATCCAGTGTGATACTTATGGCATGGTTAGCTAATAAAATTACAAACTCAATTTCGTTTTCTGGACACCATTTTGATTTTCTGTGCCTCCCCCTCCATGTGGGGTTAAATTAACTGGTATTGGGAGAAATGTCTTCTATTTAACTGAAGGCAAAAAAATAAGATTAGTAAATCCTTCATGACTGTCCATTAAAATGGAAGCACTTTTGGACAAAGAACTAACTACTACCCAAGGAAAAGCTATTTTTCAAATCTAGACATCAAGGGTTACGACTTGACAGGGAACTTGAGGTTGGCCAGGGAGGTTGCACAATGGTGGTAAAGACTAGATACCATTTTTCAAAAGATATCTCAGTCAGCACATAAAGCTGTGCAGGGGGAGATGAATGATCCTGTTTTTCTTAAAGGACTCTGATCAAATCTTAAAGATTCCTGGAGTAGTAAGGAAACAGCAGGGAATTGCATACAGATGTTTCTCCTTAGTGGCATAGACACTTTGGCTAGGGACAAAAATTACACAAGCTGGTATAAGTTATTGGAAACTGGTTTAAATCTGTAACAGAACAGAAGTTCAGTGCACATAAACTGGTTTGAAGAATGGCCAAACCCAGTTTATGATAGACCTGGATGGATGTAGTATCAGACTTCACTGATTTTGGTGAACCTGGTCTCTTGAACTTCTGTCCCAGATCCCTTCCCAACTCAAGTAACTTTGCAGTTTCCCAGCACCCTGGGATGCTTTGCAGTCCCAATCCCTGCAAGCCCCTCCTCACAGGGTAGCATGCTGGAACACAGCTCATACTCCACTGCTCCAGCCCAGTGCCTAGCTAGCCCCACCCCGAGGTTCTCACATAGCTGAGGCAACAAAGCCTCTGCCTCTTCTCCCCTACCTGTGTCCTGCCTGTACCTGTCAGCCCTGTGGGACAGTATGGGGGTGGGGGGGCAGGGGAACAGAGCCCCGAGCCCTGGCTGCAAACCCTGGTCTGTCCTGCCATGGGGAGCTAAGGGCAACTGCTCATCTCCCATATATGGCTGGGCACAGGTTTGGGGGAGGGGGACAGAATTTCCCTGGGCTGGGTGCCTACCCACACAGCTGGATGTGGGGGAATGGGGGGAGCCCTGTGCCTAGGGGTGTCCCTCCAGCCTGGGGTCCCACAGGCTGGGGCTTGCCCCAGCCAAGTTTTCAGCTATGCTGCTCTCTGAGGCAAGGCAGCCCCATGGCTGCTTTTATCCAGCCTCCATGTTTTCTTTGGCATGATGGACTTGGAGTTTCTTGGAACTGTTTGTTTCCTCTGTCTTGGACCGAGGAACCAGGAGAAGCATAATCTGTCTGGCCAACTTCCTGTTGTACAAGGCTAAGATGGTGACCCTGAAGAGAGGCTGAAGTAGAGGCTGGCTCTAATTATGCCCTCTAGTTCTTCCGGTTCCTGTTCTAGAGACACGTCTCCTTTGAGATTAGACATGACTCCTTGCAACAAAACATGGGCCAGTTTGTGCAGTGTGCACAGTGGAAGATGTGTGGCAAGTGTTCAATGTGTAACTTCATGAAGGTGTTTGGAGAAGGACATAGGCAGACAAGGTTCCTTGGGTGAATTTGATATCTTTTATTAGACCAACCCAAAAAGTTGGAGAATAGTTATTAAGCAAGCTTTTGGGTTCAAAAACCCTTCATCAGGCTAAGGAAGTTTCAGCAGTTGGTGTGTACTCTTCCTGGATGGAATGAAAAGTAAAGAAGCCAGAGGCTGGGCTGGGGAGTAAAATGTATGTCGCTGTTGAGTTTGGCTTCTTTCTTTTTCATTTGTACAATTTGGAGAAGGAGAGATTTTTAGTCTTTGGTGATAAGTGTTCTATTACTAATGAGTGCTTCAGCTTGGGACAGACATTAAGAGAGCCTGAGCCTGAATTGATTAAATCTTAGCATATTGGTATAACCTGGTTAGGCTGAACTAGTTTGCATTGCACAGGCATTCCCTCTAGACTGAAGAAATGCAGGCACATGCCTGCAGTGACTCAGGCTGAAAGCCGGGGGGTGCTAGAGAAGCCCCCCTTCCTTTGCACAGTGCTGAGCTAAGGGGAGGGGTGTGGCCAGGCCCTGGCAGGATGCTCTGATTAGAAAGGGGTTTTCCCAGCCCCCCTCCCTGTTCCTGACCAGCCCAGCAGGGTGTTGATAACAGAGCATTTAGCACTCCACCAAGAAAACAAAAGCCTCTCTCATTAGTTTAAGCTCTTCTTAACCAACTTTTTCCAAGGAAGGAATGGAGGGACATTGCCAACTACCTGTTGATTAGCTCATAAAAGTCCTAAGTGGACACTGTCCTGTCTGCCTTTATACAGACACCTCTCAGCATTAGCTAGCATACCACATGCTGGCTATCGTCTATGTTGTGGGACAGGGGAGGGGGGATCCCTGCTTAAGCAGGGAGTGCTGGGGGGAGGAGGGGCACACAGAAGCCAGGCAGACACTGCTGTGCCTGCAGTCTCTGCTGGAGCTCCAGCTAGGGAGCAGAGAGGCAGGGCCAGTCCTGCCCTGGAGCAGAGAGCCCCACCCAGGATTGCAAAGTATCTGGGATGCTGGGGGACTCTGGTTTAAGTTAAACCAGGAAGGGATCTGGGACAGACATTGCATAAACTGGTTTGACCCAAATCAGTTAAGTCTGATACTTCATTCAACCAGGTTTATCTCAAACTAGTTTCAGTCATTTTCAGACTGGTTTATGTGCACTGAATGTGTGTTCTGTTACTTGTTTAAGCCAGTTTCTGATCACTTAAACTGGTTTATGTGTAGTATCTGTCCCTAGCCCTTATGCCTGGCCCTTGGGAGAGGCCACACATTTTCACCTTTTTATTTTCCACTTATTATAAGAATAGAGTTTTTAAAAGTCCTTTTTAGGTATGTCCCTGCACAAATAACCATTTTCCTTATATAAGGTGAGCACTTGACTTATGAAAGAGAAATCTGTTCTCAGCATTAGACATTGGGCGTTGATATTTGGACATAAAACCTTCCTCTTCTCAAACACTTGGATCTGATTGGCACTAGGTATGTAATAAACACAAAGCATTGGGAAGGAAAGCTTTCTAGCATGATTTCCTGGATAAATGAAGCAGCAGAGTTGGCAGTACCTGACACTGTTTTCAGCTTTCCTGGTGAGTGAGGGTTGCAAGAGATGCAAGATTATGTCTTCCTTCTAAAGACAAAGATTCTCATTCTTAAAGGGGTGAGGGAAACCATGGATTTGTTAGGTGCTGCGGCTCATTTAAATGTGTGGTAATATCTGTTGTGGGGGAATCTATATTAAGAGAGGATTGGCTTTAAAAATGCAAAGTATGGATTCAGATCTGACCTTCTCCAGAGTTTTGAGAGTTGTTACCTTAAGGTTATAGAAAATAAGTAGGGAAAGGGAACAGCCAATTTAGAAGATAACTGGAGAGAAGATGGGAGGTATGCAACTTTATGGCTGTGATGGGTAAGCAAGGTGGGACTGACTAGAGAAGAAAAGCAAATGACAGAGATGGGAGCAAGAGACAGGAGGAGGGGAAGATGTAACCAAAGTTTCCATCTGTGCATGCCTGTTTACAAAAGGGGACTGCAGTGGTCTCTTCCTGGACTAAAGCAAAGCCAAATGGGTTCAAGGGCAATCTTTCCATTAATTTCAGTGGGCAATAGCGCACACTTTGTTTTAAGCTCATCCAGAGGTTGAAGCTTCTGGCTGTAGTGGACTTGGGTTCAATCTTTGATAGTAACCAAGATTTGTGGCTGTGGAACATCTTAACTGTACATAATAAATTAAGGAAGGGAATGTCTCTCTTGGAGTTCATGTGTCATGCAACCAACTGAGTTTCACTCTTATGGTTCATGATGTCACCAGAACCCTTTGGAGCAAATTCAACTTGCTTTGTTTATTTTCTGCTCTGCAATATTCCTTGTAAAAGCAAACACCAAGAGTAAGGGAACTGGAAGTCTCTCATGACTTGGCTGCCTACATATTTGAGCTACATAGTCTTGTTTGGTTTTAATTTACTAAAAACTGAAACAAAAATATTTTTCTAAAAATGAAAGGATTTTTTATATGGGGAGAAATTCCTCTCGTGTTTGAACAGCCCAGTGGGACTCCAAACAACATATTACATTA
The DNA here is from genome assembly GCF_030867095.1 of Alligator mississippiensis. NCBI lineage: Eukaryota > Metazoa > Chordata > Crocodylia > Alligatoridae > Alligator > Alligator mississippiensis. The sequence goes on along the minus strand of NC_081825.1, from coordinate 28,132,705 downwards.
TTCCTTTAAAGTTGTAGACTTTTAATATTAAGCCAGTTTTCTAGTGAGTATGTTTATTTAAAAATGTTGGGGGGGGCTGTCATAAGAGAGTTCATGAAATGAGCTACTGATTACATTAAAACAAAAAAAAGAGAGACCATGCAACAGCACTTCCTAAATATGCAGAACTTTGCTGAAGTGTTTTGAGAGTGAGAGCCTAAGCTTATAGTTATGGCAAATGTGCCACTTTTTCCCCTTGTGTAGGTAGACTGAGCTGCCGTGGCAAACTTCAGTCTCCATCATTTTACAGAAGTTTTCAGGGGCTGATGGGAACTCATGTTCTGTTTAGGGGTTTATCTGTGCTGGCGGCTTTTTTGCTTTTGCAGCTACACTGATAAACTTGCCTCAGTGAAAACTTAGTATAGACGCACATTATTAGTATAAAAGGTGAGTTGCCCAGCTCAATGTAGCTTCCGTCATTTGAAGCTGAGATGCATCAAGTTAGCACAGACCACTTGTGGATCTGTGCCAGTGGTTGAAATTTACTCCTGATAAAAAAATCCCTAGCACAGGCAAGTCCTAGTTAACCCACAGTAATTCTGGAATGAAGACTGATGCCATTACTGTGCTATTTCTGTTTCAAAACTACAGAACCTTTATGCTTTTAAGTACTTAATGAGGAATGCTCCTTACTGCTCTTTGGGTACTTTTACACATGCTCTGGGTGAAGGAGCAGCGCTCTAAGTAGAGCAGGTCCAAGAGCCGGTCTAATTAAAGTGCCACCGTGTCTCATGTATCAGCATCCCGATGCTTAAAAATGGAGGTGGGGCCCCCTGCTTGAACTAAATATCATTTGATGAGCTTTAATTCAAGTGCCCCCACTGCCATTTTGAAGTGTGGGGACGCTGATACATGAGTTACAGGAGGCTGTGGGAGCGCAGTAATTGCCATGCTCCAGCAGACTTAATCGAGTCTGATCCTATGTGTTGGAATTCCAGTGTCTTGGAGCAGCCTCTGCATTTATATACAGGTGCCCTTTATTTCACAATCCCATCCTCAGCCTCAGTATTCTTGCTGTTTCCTTTTTGTATAAAGCAGTGGTGTTCACAGTTGTGGCCCTGTGGGCCGGATAAATTGTATGTGCTGGATAGGGCCCTGCACCATCTCTGCCCAGCTGGGATCTTCCCCCCACACTTCCCTGTGCACTCCATCTGTTGCTCTGGTCCATGGCCTGCAGGGCTTACCACAGATCCGTGGGAAGCCCCATGGGATGGATGGTATGGTGTTGGAGCCTAGATTGGGCTCAGGAGCTGCAGGTTGAGCACCGTTGTTATAGAGCAAATATGTATCATCATTCAAAAAGGTGTTATTTAAGATCAACTGAATAAGTGAAAAAAGAAAAAAAACCCAGAAACGAAGTCTCTATGAAGCAGTCGGGCATAGAACCTAGGAGTTCTGATGAGATGGGTGATCATATTGAGATTTTTTTTAAACATAAAACACAGAAGCCAAACACTATGGTCTGGAGCTGGGCTGTGGGGAATTGGCACTCAGGAAATGTCTGCAGGTTTACTTGAAGTTTAGATTTGTCAAACGTGTGTAGAGACGTAAGGAGAAGCTGGGAACTTGCATGAACATTTAGCTTATGCTGAGCTCTGTGCTCTTGTGGCTACATGGTTATTGATGCTGAAGCTATCCACGTGAGCTGGAGTCACTGTAGCATTAGCATATGCTTAGTCTGGCTCCTGTCACAGACCCTCATCCCTAAAGCAGGCAACAATAATACTTTCTTGCCTTTCAGGCATGTGGTGAAGATAAGTACACGACTGACAATGAGGCACAAGATCTTGAACGGTTTTACTCCTGACTCCCATATCCCCTGCAACAACTGCTACCTTTATTTGATTCTACTAACATGCATTTTGGAGACTTGGACCTTGTGGCCACTGCTAAGAAAAAGTGGATTTTACATTAGATTAACTGATGCATTGGCTTTCCTGAGCTAAATTCTCAAGGAAGATAAGGACTTTCTTTTGTTATTATTAGGGAAGGTTAACTATGGTTGGGGACACAGTGCTGACCTGACGTAGCTTCCTCATGGTGAAATAGGCAGTGCTTTGTGTTCACTGCGTTGCTTGTTTGGCATGCTTTTAACCATGCCACATTAGTTTCCCTGAGGGGGAAAAACACACCTCACTTATCAGTGAGGACAAGGTCTTAGTAACATGACAATATTTAAGGAATCTTGTTTGAATTTTAGATCAATATTAATTGATCTATGACAACAGAGGGAATAGGAGAATTTACCAGCGTTTCCTACCGTTTCCCAAGGTGTTACATAACTCCATGTCTCATCACAGCTAGCCATCTTTGCACACCTTCTGGCCACCTTCTCAATGCAGAATGAAGTGAAACTGGCATCTGGCAGCGAATTGAGGGAGCACAAATAAATGAATTTGGGCCTGCTACATTGCTCTTGGAGTCTGCATCAACATGAAGTATGAGCCACCCGCTCTCCCTGGAAGCTGTGTTCAGATCATGCTGGTAAGGAACTCCTGGTTTGTGCTGTGGTTGATCTGTAAGTAAATGAAGGACTTCATTCTCCAGGTTTGGCAGTCCAACACCTTTCAAGAGCATTATGTCATTAAAATAAATGGAAAGTGCAGCTGTGTCCAAACTAAACAGGAACCCTAGGAGACTTCCTAACTGAATTATAGCATGTACAGAAGCTTTTTCAGTATGTTCTTAGCATTGTAGCAGATTCAGTTTTCCATTTACCCCTCTCACCCAGAAGCTATCTTCTGGTCAAATGTGCATTACTTTATGCATCCTTGAACATAATCGGCAGCTCTTCCAACACACTAACTGAGACTGAGGATGGAATTGTGAAATAAAGGGCCAACCTGCAGCTCTTCAGTAGTTAATTGTTGTCTCCTTGAATCTTTGCATGAGTACACGGTGACCAGCTAAATGGAAGCTTTTAAACTACAGGCACAATTTAAATGGAAGCTGGTCACCATGTACTTGTGCAAAGATTTAAGGAGACACCTATTAACTTCTGAAAAGCTGCATACGGTAGGTTGGCCACCCCTGCACTAAAGTAATGGCAGGAGGACTAATTGTTAATTGATGTAAGGATTTATTTGAAGAGTCTAATCCACATAAACTGTGGCTCCATCTTTCTATTGTGGACACATACATAGATCTCTTATGTATTGTATGCAAATGCTATGAATGAAATGTTGGCCCCGTTAGAGGGAGTACTGCCTTTTACTTTAACTTTAGTGGAGCCAGAATTCTACTCTCAGTCTAAATTTTTGTTCAAGTCGAGTTCATTAACTTGGTGTCACAGGGGAGCTGTAAGTTAGCTAGAGAATTTAGCCCATTATTCTCTGTTCCCTACAGGAGTCCAGTTATACCTTTTAGAGTCCTAAGCATCAGGAAGCCACAAAACTGGCTGTTGGCCAGTTCTGCCAGCTCACTTCAAGCTGTGCTGCGTACAAGGAGCTTGCCCACTTTTCACAAGTACACATAATTCAGTTAAGGGACAAAAGTGTGAACAAAAATGTACCCTGTTCAACTCTCCCTCTTGACATCCACTCTCTGGCACTGAAACTCAGCTTATTGGCCAAGAAGGAGTTATTATGGCCTGACCCAGTAAATGGCAGTTCCTATGGAAAACAGCCCACAGAAGGCTGAAGCTCTATTCTTTTATGTTACCAGTTACTTTCTCTTCAGGAACCTGAGTAAATATATTAAATATTTGTTCTATCATCTATCATTTGTTGTGCCATTCCTGCTTCAGGAATGATATTAGGGAAAGTACATTTAATACACGTGCCTTCTTAAAAAAATGTACTTTTTGATTTAACTTTCTCTTTTTCTCCTATTCTTCTTAGCTCTGTCTTGGGAAGGGGAGCCAGGGGCAGAGGAAATCAATCTTAGTTCCTGTGCTTATAAACTACACTTGCCAATGTCCCATTTATGAAGGCAGGGCAGGGTGGTACCTTAGAAACTAACTTAGCTAACTTTAAAAAAAAAAATTAAGGTAGATGAAAAAACAGTGAATTGGTCTGTAGAACTACTGAATTTGACAGAAGAAATTCACCCTAACCGCCCTGGTTATGATGCAAATAGATTAAACAAGTCTATGTACCTCCCCTCCCCTCAGAGTCTCAACCTTGGGACAATAATTAGCTTTTGCTAAAAAACAAACACATGAATTTCCTCTTATGTTTTTGCTGAAATTTTTTGAGGCTAGGCTTGGTTTAAAAATGTAAATATGATTCTGTCAGTCATCCCTTTTGGTAATAGGCTGTCTGGGATTTTTAAGGGCATATAATGAAAAAGAAACTGTGATTCCCAAAGACAAAACAGACCCCTGCTGTTCCTGTTCATATTTATTTCACAATCAGTCCTTTGAAATAGTGTGATTCACACTTTGATGCTGCAGTGGTTTAGCGGACAAAATCATTAAATGAATTAAAAGCAGCTTGCCAAGCTGAAAAATGGGCATCCAACTTTTCTATTGAGATAAGAAGCAATCTTATCAGAAAGGAGAAATCCTGATTCATTACATGGTAGCAACATTCCAGCTTGCTGAGACTTGAGGCTATCTTTGCAATTAGTGTCCTCTTAAAATAATAGAGCGTATTTCACAAACTCCAAGAAAAGGTATTTTGCATTTTAATGCTGCCCTGATTATATGAAACAGTCAAGTAGTGGTTAAGTTGGTAGTGTAATGTAAATAAAATGCAATATCTATAGTTTTTAAAAGGCTGTCCCTTAAGAGCAAACTTATGCATAGGAGACTGATTGTTGCCAGGTAATTTATGGCTAAATATGGAGGGGAGGAGGGATCCTTCCAGTTTACCTTGCACAGTGTGACCATAGTCTACTTTTATACCAAAACAGTTTGTGTGAAACAATGAGTTCTCAGTAGCAGAAAGATGCACATGGCCTAAGCATTATCACCAACATGATGATTATCTTTGTTTGTCACACAGATTACCATCTGTTCAATCTTACCCCTGGATTTCTGCAACATTTTCAGCATAACAAAAGCACAAATGCTTTTGTCTCTTGCTGGCAAGTACAAAATAGTAGCACTATGTGGAAATGGAGAAGAAAAATTCTGGTTTGTTGCTTTAGGATTGTATGTGGATTTCAAAGTTTCAGTTTGGTATCAAGCATTTCCATATAAATGTATGAGTGAGTGATTTACCAAACCAATGCTCTTGGTAAATTAGAGATGGGAGACCCCTTTTCAGTTCTATGTCCCAACAATACATAAAGTCAAGCACTTACAGATTAGAAAATATCAGCTCTGGTTTACTGTGTAACCTTAATTGCCCCTTCCCCATGTATAATCATTACAATATAGCTTTTTAAGTAATGATCCCATGCCATTGAGCAGCTATTCAATTTTTTGTTCAATGTGTGGCCCCAGGCCTTATATACATGCTATTTAAACCCTGCTCTGAAGACAGAATTCTTAATTTCCTGGTGGGTTATGCAAGGGGGGCTCACCAGGATGCTCCTGTTGTCAACACAGAAGGTGATCAGATGATCAAACAGAAACCAATTGGATGACCTGCAGGACTAAAACAGTAGAAATTGGATGAAATTTAATACCACAGAATAATGGCAAGTCGGAAGTGCTTCATAGTTTTTTCACAACACTCTCTGTTGAGATGAGGTCAAAAGTGGCAGCAGCTGGGTGCCCCCAGCATGGGTTCACTGCCTAGATTCTGGGTTGGGGCACATGGTGTGGGAGAGGGTTGGCAACACACTTGGGCATGTCAGAGAATTGGTACAAATGTACCCTGAGATATGAAGATAAAGCATTCCTTAATTTTTGAATGCCTTATTTGGGATGTCTGGCACCTCATTTTTTTTCAGAACATCAGTGTTTGGAGTATAGCTTCCCTTGACTTTAGTTGTAGCTGTAAGTACTCGGCACTTCTGCAAAACAGATGTGGTATCTCAAGAGCAGCACCCAGAAAACAATATATACAGTTAGAGATTACCAGTGAAAAGTTTCTTTTATGTGACTTAGCATCACACACACTCTGTGATGATGATGATTCAATTCTTCAGGGTAGCATTCGGCTGCCTTAATAGCATTCAGTGGCCATCTCCTTTTCCTGCAGTCCTGTTTCATTCATAATAGAACTTTCAACTGCACAAAAAAAAAAAAGTGAAGCCAGGGACTTATTGACAGTAGCCTCCTTCACTGAACCCTCATTGATCCTCAGAGCAAGGCTTATCCAGTGTGCTATGGCTAAGTACAGGCATTTAAGAAGCCCAAGGCAGAAGCATTCTAACTTTGGAGCTTTACTCTAAGTGTCCAAGGTTAGGTCTGGAGCAAACAGAACAGGAGTCAAATGGCTGAGCCATGCTGATTGGCTGCTGAGCAAGGGCAGTCATGCTCCCAACCCCCTGCTGTCATGACTTGCACATGCCTCAGTTTTCTGACTTGGGTGCCCAAGCAGGGATACCCAGGAGCCATTGGCGATGTGTAAGGGGTGCACATGGGTGTACATATACCCCTAGAGATTGGCGGTGCACCCCCTGAGAGAAGTGCTGCTGACAGCACCTGCGGGCAGTCGCCAGTCCCACACCCCACCCCCTTGCTGCCAATGGTGGTGTCTGTGGGCAGTTGCTGATTGCAACTGGCTGCTGCCAACACTGCTGGTGACATCTGCAGGTGGTTGCCAACTGCTGGTCAGAACTCACACCATCGCTGCTGCTGTCACTACCACCACCTGCGGGCAGTTGCCGTGCACCCCCCCCAGCCTCTGGCAGCATGTGTCATTTATGCCAGGAGCTGCATCAGGTCCTCCTGGACACCCTGTCTGAGTCTTGCTGGAGGTTAGGGGACATCATCACTGCCCACTTGGATCTGATGTGGCAGCAGCTCATTATGGCATGCACCCTCATGACCACCAGGCAGCTGTCCTGTGTGTGGCCATCCAGTGCAACCTACACCCACCAAATGCATATGCATGTCTCAGATGCCTGGGTTCTGTGTGTTTGTGGGTGGAGTGAGCAAGGTGTTGCAAAGTCCTGTGGGTGGTGACGGAATGCGATTAACGTGAGTTGCAATGGGATCTGGTACAGATCTTCATTACAGCACTCTAATCTACAGCACTGAAGTCTCATACCAAATCCATCCAGAGTTATTTTAGAGTGGAATCCTCCATTTTACTGCTCTCTATAGCTAGGGACAGACATTCAAAAAGCATGACCCTAAATTGATTAAATCTTTGCAGGTTAGACCAACCTGGCTAGGCTAAATCAGTTATGTAACCAGACAGATATTCCACAAATGCAGGTATATGCCTGCAGTGGCTCAGGCTAGAAGTTTGGGGAGGGGGGGCAGGGAGGATGGACTAGAGCAGCCCTCCCTTCCCTTTCACAGAGCTGAGCTGATGGGCTTGTAGCCAGGCCCTGGCAGGATGCTGTGATTAGGGAGGGGTTCCCCCCTTCCTGACCAGCCCAGCAGGAAATGTTTATCACTCCTAACTCAGTGTTTATCATCCCATGAAGAAAACAACAGAGGGACATTATCAGCTATCTGCTGATTGTCCTTTTGTCCCCTCTGCCACAGCTCAGAGGTAGCTAGCATGTGGCCTGCTAGCTAATGCTGAGAAGTGTCTGTGGGATAGGGGAAATGCCTGCTTAGCAGAGTGTGGGGAGGGGAGTGGGGAAAGCAGAAGCCAGGCAGATGCCTACAGAGACTGGAAGCTGCAGCCAGGGAGCAGAGAAGAGGGCCAGCCCTGTTGTGGAACAGAGCGCCCCACCCATCCCTGAAGCATACTGGGATGCTGTGGGAGTCTGATTTAATTTAAACCAGCACAGGGTCTGGGACAGACATTGAATAAACTGGTTTGAGCCAAATCAGTTAAGTCTGATACTACATTCAACCAGGTTTGTCTCAAACCAGTTTCAGCCATTCTCAAGCTGGTTTATGTGCACTGAATATCTGTTCTGTTACAGGTTTAAACCAGTTTCTGATCACTTAAACTGGTTTATGTGTAATGTCTGTCCCTAGCCTATGTGCCCTGATTGTCTGTTTGGTTATGGCTGTAGAGTACTTTCTGCCTGCTTACTGTGCAATAAATGTACTATTGGTACCTGGCCTTTATGAAGGAGGAAATGGATAAAATAGTGTACAAAAATATAATTGAAGGCCAATTAACAATAAATATGCCAATGGGGGGCCATGTTATAGTTTCATAAGCAACTCAAATTTGGCATTTCCCTACTTTTAAGCAGTTACTTGGAACACTGAAGAGTACATTTAATGTCACTTTTGTTTGTTTATATAACAGAGGTAATCCGCAACACCTGAGATAATGTTGTAACTGATAGCAGCTCTAAGTTGTCATCCTCTAGGTAGACCAGCACCAGAGTTTGTTGAGGTGAGTGCACTGCCAGTAGCTCTCAAATTGTAGATTAAGAACTTCTAGCTCTCTATAAGACTAGGATATCTTTCCAGGGAGCTGGACAGAATGCTTTAGTACTGCATTGCTAACTGACCAAGAGTTATAATGAGAGAACTAATTTGCCTGCAATAGTGAAACCATTATTTAAACTGTACAAATCAGTCCTCTTTGATGCATCCAATAGCTAAATTAATCTCTCTGAATGTGAAAAATCTATATAATAAGCAACAAGACAGCTTCCATATTATGGACAAAACAATGAACATAAACCTATTTCATGTCTGATTGACAGTAAGTTATGCCTGATTGACAATAACTTCATTCACATCCAACAGGCGTAATTTCAATTTCTTTTACTATATAATTTGAGTATATGGTGCACTTCTGTAGTAAAACAATCCAGAATACTTTGGGTTATAGTGTTGCCACAACACATTTCTTCTGTTGTGACAACCAAAATGAGAAAAGAAAAAGGTAGAAGTCAACCTTAGTTATTAACATTTTAAAGTAATCAAAGAAAACCTGGTTTGACTTAAAATTCTCCAAGACTACTTTGCCTACATGCTTCAAAGAAGGGTAACATTTACCAATATGAAGAATTGTTTCTTGAATTTAAAAAAAATTAATTCCATAGAGATTTGGCCACCTTTTTAGCTTTTAATGAATAGATATATTTGTCCAAATCTTGTTATTGAATGTTGAGTTTACTGGGAAAGGGTTAATTGTATTTGTTGTTTGTTACGTTGTCTGGATATTGGAGAGGAGGATGTTGGTCTCAATGTGCTTGGGCACTGTAGTCTTACAGGAGGAACTTGAAGGTTTCAAGCTTGGTGAGAAGATCTGAACTGGGGTTTGAGTTCCAGAGAAAGGCAGAGTTTGGATTTTACGAGTTGTGTGATTGTGTTAAAAGAAATGTTTGGAAAAGGAAGCTGACAACACCTTACTGGCAAAAAAATATTGACTAAAATTAATTTACAAGGGCTATTTCTGATGTTTTTCCAAGAGGGGTAGGGTATCTATCCCAGATTATGCAAAGTAGGTAAGCAACAACGTCCTGGGAGTAGGGGGCCACAACTGTTCTGTGAGTGGGGGGGAGGCATGTGCACCCTCAGGAGGCCTCAAGTGCCTCTACGCTAATGCTCGTACTATGGGGAATAAGCAGGAGGAACTGTGCCTCCTGATTGTGAGTAAGAATCCAGACTTAGTAGGGCTCACAGAAACCTGGTGGGACCCCACCCATGACTGGGCGGTGGGCATTCAGGGATACACCCTATATAGAAGTGACAGGACAGAGAGGAAAGGTGGGGGGGTCACACTCTATGTCAAAGAGCACCTCACAACATCAAGGATTAGCTTTGGGTTAGAGGAGAATCAGGCAGAGACACTGTAGGTCAAACTACAAGGGGGGCATGATGAAAAGGACCTTACGGTGGGTGTCTACCACAGACCACCCAACCAGGGGGAGGAGCTGGACCGGGACTTCTCTGGTCAGCTATGATCACCCCATTCTCATCAATAAATTAGGCAACTGTGGCATTGATGCCTACACAGTTGGATGGGTAAAAAATTGCTTGATGGGGCTCACCCAGAGAGTAGTGGTGGATGGGTTGTACTCAGCCTGGTGAGATGTGAGCAGTGGGGTCTCCCAGGGCTCAGTCCTCGGGCCCGCACTGTTTAACAGCTTCATCAGCGACTTGGACAAGGGGGTGGAAAGCACGCTGTCCAAGTTTGCTGATGACACTAAGATGTGGGGCGAGGTGGACATGCTTGAAGGGAGAGAGAGGCTGCAACTAGATTTAGACTACAAAAGTGGGCAGATGAGAATAGGATGGGGTTCAATGTAGACAAATGCAGGGTGCTGCACCTTGGGAGAGGGAATCCACAGCATACATACAGGCTGGGGAGTTCCTTTCTTGAAAGAACAGAGGAGGAAGGGGATCTTGGAGTCATTATTGACTCCAAGATGAACATGAGCTGCCAATGCTAGACCGTAGTCAGCAAGGCTAGCCATACCTTGTCATGCATCCAAAGGTGCATCTCAAGCTGCTCCAGAGAGGTGATACTCCTCCTCTATGCAACATTGGTCAGGCCACAATTGGAGTACTACCTCCAGTACTGGGTGCCGCACTTTTAAAAAGGATATGGCCAGCCTGGAGAGGGTTCAGGGGAGGACCACCCATCTGGTGAGAGGGCAGCAGGACAGGCCCTACAAGGAGAGACGGAGGGACCTGAACCTATTCAGCCTCAACAAGAGGAGGCTGAGGGGGGACCTGCTGGCTGCCTACAAACTCATCAGGGGAGATCATCAGCAAATAGGAAGAGCCTTTTTCTCCCCAGCACCACCTGGGGTGATGAGGAACAATGGTAATAAACTGATGGAGAATAGGTTTAGGTTGGAGATCAGAAGGCAATATTTTACAGTTAGGGTGGCCAGAATCTGGAACCAACTTCCCAGGGAAGTGGTCCTCGACTCTACCTCAGGCAAATTCAAAAAGAGGTTGGATGATCACCTGTCTGGGGTCTTGTGAACCCAGCATTCATTCCTGCCTGTGGCAGGGGGTCAGGCTAGATGATGTGATCAGGTCCCTCCTGACCCTAGCTACTATGAAACATAACTGGGCAAGCTTAAAACATTTTTTCTTGATGATAAAATATGACCTTTAATGATGCCAAGGATAGGATTTTTCTTCCACCCTAACAGAACTTACTCTATTTCTTCCTTTTATAAAATTTCCTTTCCTTTCATGCTTCAGCACATGTGAAGCTGAGGCTAGCCTGAGGGAGGTATTTTGTTTAGCTGTGTGGACACCATTCCTTCCAGGAAATGCTGAGGCCAAAACACACACACACATGCACACACACACACATCTGAAAGAGGATGAAAATAATTTAAACCTTTAGCAGAAAACAACCCCTAAACTGGCCTCGGGGGTCTGAAAGTCAGTACACACTGATTTTTGTTTCCTTGTTTTTACTGGTTGAGTCAATGAAATGATGCATTTCTTTTCCAAACACAGGGCACTGCCCAGGGCCAATCTCTCATTCTCTGGCCACTTAAGACCCAAATGCTACATACCAAATTTTTTTTGTCGTGAGAGACGAAACTAAGAAAGATCTGCTTTCATGAGTCGTATTTAAAACATGTACAATGTATATCTCCAGATTATGAATGTGATTTTTTTTCTTTTTTTTAGATTTAATATGGAGAAATAATAATATTATCTATTATTCTGCATCCTTTTTACTGTTAGACGGGTGTCATTAAATGTTGAAGGTCAGGTTCTTCTAATAAGAGGTCATATCCTGATATCCTCCATTCCAGTTCTAATATCATCAGCTATCTCAGTGGCTGAAGAAGGATTCTGTTCAACATGATGAGCAAAGACGAATCTGACTCAACATTAAATGGCTGCCACTATATGAGCCATGGCTGTTATTACCAGAGTGAATAAAGACTTGCTTTTAATTTTTCCTTTTCACTGTGCTGTCTTTTTGGGTTGTATCAGAAAGGAGTGAGGGACTAGAATGGCTAATAGGATAGAAACAGAAGGTTTGGGGTAGTTGTACATGCTTGAGCTTAGATGATGGTAAACTTCTTCACCTGTGCAAGGTGGGTGTTACTTTCCCACCTCTCAATGTCCCATGCAAGGACCAGTCACACCTGGAGTCTCTTGTGGCCCTGAGTGCAAGGGCTGTGCCCAGTGGTGTAACTGGGGGAAGTGGGGAGAGGAATAGGGGTAAGTACCCCGGGTGCCAACCTGGAGCGGGACAAAAAAAGTGGCTGCTGCTGGACACTGCATATACATTCACAATCGTGGCACCAACCAAAAGTTATCACTTCTGCTTTGCCCCGGGCACCCAGCTACATCCCTACACTGCTGCTTGTGCCTTAAGGTGCCCTCTGGATTATAGACCCCTCTCAGCCTTCTCCTTTCCAAACTAGAGTCTAGCTTTTTAGTCTGTTGTGGTATGGTAACCGCTCCACCCCTCTGATCACTTTGGTTACCCTTCTCTGTACCTTTCTAATTTTACTATATCCCTTTGAGATGTACACCCAAGACCAGAACTGCACACAGGATTCAAGATGTGGGTGCAACATGGAGTTGTATAGTGGCATGATGATGGTTTCTATTTTGGGCACCTATACATGAGCAGCAAGGCTGCTCTGATGTACTGTAATTACAGTGCATAGAAGCAGACTCAGTTAATTGAGTCTACTGAAGTGTGGTAATTACCGCACTCTAGCAGTCTCCAGCATCTTGTATATCAGTGTCCCTGCACTTAAAAATGATGGTGGAGGCGCTTTATCTAAAGTTCATTCAACAAGCTTTAGATAAAGTACCCCGCCACCATTTTTAAATGTGGGAACACTGATACACGAGACACTCTGTGTGCTTTAATTAGAGTGACTCAAATTAAAGCACCTGCCACCACCCCCCTACTCCTGGAGCACGTGTATAGCACCCTTTGTTTTCAATTTCCTTCTTAATGATGCCCAGTGTTTTAGCTTTTTGGGTTACCACTGCACACTGAGCAGATGGTTTTAGAGAACGAGAATGATTTCAGGGACTCTTCCCTAAGTCATAACAGCTAGTCCAGCATCCAGCATTGTGTATGCACCATGGTACCATCCAAGGGAATGATACAGAGTTTATTCTTCCTTTGCAGTTACAACCCCGTCCTCCTCCTGGGCTGAGAGCGAACAAGTTGTATATTCTAGTGACATCACTAAGTTCTCAATTTAAACACAGCAGGTGGAAAGAAGTGCTGCAAACTGGAAAAGACATTGCCTGCTATCTATTGCCCAACTATGCAAACAGCACAAAATTATGGGTTGGCTGTGATGAGTGATGGGACAACGGCTTTTTAATGCAGGAAGTGAAGGGAAAATAGTTGGCTTTCTAATGATAAATATCACACGAGGAAACTTTTTTTTCTTTCCCTTATCCTTCTTAAAGGGTAAAGTGCATAATCGTATCATAGCAATGTTTGACGCCATAGCTGTACAGAATAAATTGCTGCACTCTAAGACAAAACAATCTCCTGAGCCAGGCAAGGCACTGTATTGTTGTGTTTGGAATTATAAACACCATGGCACAGAGACTGCCATCTTACGTGGCTTTAGCAATGCTGAGTTTACTGTAGTTTCTTAACGAATAATGCGAGCAATTAGTAAGAAGATGCTTCTTAGCAGGGGTGAAACTAAGGTAAAAACAATGATTTTTTTCTTTCCCTTAGAGTGCTCTTCTTTGCTTCCATTGAAAGCTTTGCTTAAACTGACATTTAGCAGCAGATATATTCTATATCTCTTCAGAAGATGAATAAACCAATACCAGATTTCAATGTTGACCCACATATGCATGGCCAAAAGTGGGATTGTGGGACTATGAATTGGATCCCATCACACCTTATTGCCAGTGGAAGGGAAACCTGGAGTCATGAGCCTGGGCTTTCCCTGCACCAGCAAGTAGAAACTCCTGTGGCTAGGAGCCTCCTTCTTTGTTCCTTCTTTATGATGACTCTTTTTTGGAGAAAAGCTAATGATTTAGATGGAATAGTGTTACACCCAGGATGAGACTCTTTCTAGAGAAGTATAAGATGAGGCAAAACAAATCCCTCTGAATGATGCACTGTTTTTTTGGATATTAGCAATATGGAGAAATTGCAAAATATTAGCAATTAGGCAAATTTTTCTCTAGAAAATATACAAGTCCTCGGGTCCCTCAGTATCTGTCCTCATAGGTAAGCCAAATTGCAGACTCCTATGTATACTCTTGTGTTTGAGGAGCTTTATACAGTTCAGATTCACAATTCTGTACCCCTGCCCCTTCCTCTGAGAGAACTATTGCCTGGCCAATCCAAAAGGGAACAGGGAAACTCTGAGTCATGACATGTGACCATTGTTCCTACCTGCACCTTTTCTTACTAGCATTTGGTGTGGCTACTAGTGTATGCTTCTCAATTCACTTGAAACCATCCCTCAAATTTTGCCCTCTTACATGCTAGTCATTATGGGTGCCTGTAGACATGGAGGGATGCCACTCTAGGCATTGTGATTACAGTGTGTTGGAGCAGACTTGATTAATTGAGTCTGTAAGAACATACTAATTAGTGCCCTCCAGCAGCCTCCGCATCTCTTGTATTTGGTGTCTTCATGCTTCAAAATGGTGGCAGGGGTGCTTTAACCAAAGCTCATTGAGCAAGCTTTTGTTAAAGCTCCCCCACCACCATTTAAAAGCACAGGACCCTGAATACAGGAGATGCTGAGGGCACTTTAATTAGAGCATCTGTCAGAGTTGCTCTAATTAAAGCACCCTCCCCACCCCCATAGTGTGTGCAAAGATGTCCTGTGAGTCCGACGGAATCGCTTCTGTGACCAGTTTATTTGTGAGAAGAAAGGTAGTGACACATCCAGAACCAAGGGGTTTGGGGTACCAGGACTCTCAAGCAATAGATGATGATGATCTTGTTTGTGAGGAGGCTAAGTCAAGGATCCAGCAAAGGACTTAAAACATGTAAGTCTTTAAGCATATCATTGGTACTACTGACTTCAGTGAGAGTACTTGCATGCTTACATTACATGCAGACACTCCTAAATGCATGACTGGATCAGATCCTAAACCTAAAATGCTAAAAATATTGAGGGAAAAGGCTGTGGCAAAACACTTGTGTATCACTGTATATTTTCAAACAAAATATGTTTTGGCTAAGTCTGTGATGCAGTTTTTACTGCCAAATCATCAGTGTGTTATTACAAATCTTTAATTAGCCATGCAATCTTTAGTGCACATGCTGCACTGATGGCTAGGTAGACAGTGCTTTTTTTTCCCTCTTGTTTTGCTCTTTTTATGTTTGTACACTTCTTTTACTCTTTTATTTCATTATGCCTTCAGATTGCCTTCAGACAGGGTGCAAAATGTTTTAATCTACTCTGGGCACAGTTTTCCAGAGGTTTGCCTGTAGCAACAGAATGAGAAGGTGCTAGATGCGATTATGTACTGTGCTGCTGTGAGAGCTGGAGAAGAATTTTCAGATGCTGTAGACAGCATGTTGTTACAATAATGCCCCAAGGCCTCAGTCATAGATCAGGATGCCCATTATGATGGGCATTGTGTAAACATACAACAAAAGGATGTTTCTGTTTTAGACAGAGTTCTCTGCATGCTTCTCTCCTGGTCATTATGGCTAGGGACAGACATTCAAAAAGCCTGAGACTGAACTGATTCAGTCTTTGCAGGTTAGTCTAACCTGGTGTAGCTTTCCGTGCCTCTCCCCCCAAGTGTTGTGCGTCTGGGCTTCTGTTGCCTTCTGGGCTGCATGGCCAGGCTACTGGGAGTGGCCTTGGGTCAGCTCCCCAGAGGTCTCGCCTGCCACATCTTTGTTGACTGGTTTTTAAGTGGGAGGATGGTGCCTGGTCCTGTTTCCCCTGGTCCTCCCCTTCAGTCGTCCTTGCGACTGTTGCTTCTCAGGACTCCACCTCCCCTACATCCCACCTAACACCAACTGTGGTGTTGTCCATTGGGGCCGGTGTTCTGGCCCCCACTGACACTCGGTCACTTAGGGGCTGCGGGTTACAGGTGGTACTTGTACCAAGCATCCACCACTGTCCTTCAGTGTCTCCTGGTTCATGCAGTGTCTGACTTCGTCTGGGCCTCGGGACCCCTTGTCACGTTATTCCCTCCCTGGGTTTGGAACCTGTTGTTGGATGTCCATGTCCAGGTTCCAGCTCCATCGTCTCTGTCAGTGTTCCAGTCACTGCTGTTGTTGGCCTCTACCCACGCGAGCCACATAAGTGTCTCCTTGGGCCCTCGCTGGCCCAACTTGTTTTCTATGGTTCCCCCTCTGGGGCGCCACCATGTCTTCTCCTCCATAGGATCCTCCACACTCTGGCCTCTCTGGGCCAGTTGAAAACACTGCTTCCGGTCCCTCTGGCTCCCTTCCTGCCAGGGCTTTTCTCCTGGCACCGGGTGGCCAACTGGCCAATCGCCCTTGGCATGCTTTTGCAAAGCATGCCCAAATGGATGTGGGAGCCATTCCCGGTTCCTTCTGGCTCTGCCACGGGTTTTCCTTTTGATCTTTGCCCGCGGTGGCTCCTGCCACCGCGGTTTTGTTTTCACTGCCGCTGGCTGCTAACGTGGCATCCCGCCGCCTTTCTCCTGAATCTAGTAAGTTTCCTCCACACCTGGCTAGGCTGAACTGGTTTGTAACCTCAGAGACAAATGAGGAAATGCTGGCACATACCTGCAGTGGCTCAGGCTAGAAGTCAGGAGGTGCTAGAGCAGCCCTCCCTTCCCTTCTATAGTACTGAGCTGAAGAGGGGTGAGGCAGGCAGGCAGGACACTCTGATTAGGGAGGGGTTCCCTCCACCCCTTTGCTGTTGATAACAGAGCATTAAGTTACACAGCAGGGAGTTGCACAGGGAGTTGTTAGCATTTATCAGCCCATGAAACAAAACAAAAGCTTCTCTCATTAGTTCAAGCTCTTCTTAAACAACTTATTCCATAGAAAGAATGAAGGAACATTACCAGCTACCTGATGATTAGTTCCAAAAAGCCCTAAGCCAACACTGTCCTGTCTGCTTTTGTCCCGTCTCTCACAGCACCAACCGTAGCCACCGTGTGGTAGGCTACCTAATGCTGAGAGTTGTCTGTGTAAGGCAGAGGTGATGGGAATCCCTGCTTGAGCAGAGAGTTGTGGGGGAGTTGCAGGAGAAAGCCAGGCAGATGCTGCTATACCTGCAATCTCTGCCAGAGCTGCAACATGGGAGCAGAGAAGCTGAAGCAGAGAGCCCAGCCCAGACAGCATGCTGGGATGTTGGGGGAGTCTGATTTAACTTAAACCAGGAAGGGGTCTGGGACTAGAGCAGCCCTCCCTTCCCTTTCACAGAGCTGAGCTGAGGTGCTCATGACCAGGCCCTGGCAGGATGTTGTGATTAGAGAGGAGTTCCCCACTTCCTGACCAGCCTGGCAGGAAATGTTTATCACCCCTAACTCGGTGTTTATCACCCCATGAAGAAAACAACAGAGGGACATTACCAGCTATCCGTTGATTCTCCCTTTGTCCCCTCTGCCACAGCTCAGAGGTAGCCAGCATGTGGCCTGCTAGCTAATGCTGAGAGATGTCTGAGGGATGAGGGGAATGCCTGTTTAGCAGAGAGTGGGGAGGGGAGTGGGGGGAGCAGAAGCCAGGCAGATGCCTACAGAGACTGGGAGCTGTAGCCAGGAAGCAGAGGGGAGGGGCTAGCCCTGCTGTGGAGCAGAGATCCCTGCCCAGCCCAGAGAGCATGCTGGGATGCTTTGGGAGTCTGGTTTTAATTTAAACCACCATGGGGTCTGGGACAGACATTGAATAAACTGGTTTGACACAAATCAGTTAAGTCTGATACTACATTCAACCAGGTTTATCTCAAACCAGTTTCAGCCATTCTCAAGCTGGTTTATGTGCACTGAATATCTGTTCTGTTACAGGTTTAAACCAGTTTCTGATCACTTAAACTGGTTTATAGGTAATGTATGATCCTAGGCTATCTCACTAAGTTTTTTTCTTTATGTTCATTGGTAACAAAATGTTTTTCTCTATCCTGCTCTAAAGGGCCTGGTTTAGTATTTGTTACATGAAATCAATACGTTAAAAATGTCTACATTCATATAGTAGATTCCTTGCCTTCCTAAAGGGACCAATGAATTGCATCTATTAGAGATGGCAAAGATCTACTGGATAATCAAACTGATCTCCTTTCCAATGCAACACTATTCCCTAGTTTAGCTTTTTCTACTTTTTATCCTTGCTGGTGTTTAATAACTAAAGCATGTATCCTGTATACCTCTTTTGAGGAAGTATAGACTAATATTTGATTGGTAGTGCATGCTATTTAGATCTCAAAGCTTCAATTCAGTGTCTTCTGTTTACCAAATAGCAGCTGTTACATAAGAGGAGGCTTCTCTAATATTCAGAATATTGTGGGCCTCAGGTGCTTGGCACAGACTTTCTCTTCTGTGATGCCTGCCACACTGTCTGGTCCCAAGGAGGGAACAGAAACCCTCCTGAACTGAAAGCATGAGTGTCCCCAGGTTAGCTGAAGAACCATATATTTTGGGAATGGGATGGATATTGCACTGGCAAAAGCTGTTGAAATGATGGCAGCCTAAACAGGGACAATACTGCCTCATTCAGTGCCAATATCTGTGCATGGACCGTGCTGCACTAAGGCAGCCATACTACTTCTGGTTCTAGAGCCTACATGACAGGGTTAACTGGGTACTTAGAAATAGGTTAGAACAGGATTTGTTTGGCATGGATAGATTATCCTTCCTTAAGCAGGGGTTGAACTGGATGACTACTTGAGGATTTGAAACCGCTTCAAAATGAAACAGGTGTACTTGAAACATTTCAAAAGTTTCTAAATGTTTTGAGTTTCAAAGCTGGGCTCACTTGGCTTCAGCCCCAGTCCCAGGCAACAGCCTTCTGTTATCCGGTGTGCAGATCTGGGGGCTGGCACCCCTGGGAGGGCTGCAGGGCTGTGCTGGGCTCCTCCTAGGGGTGTGAGCCCCTGGATCTGCACTCCAGATGACAGGAGGCTGCTGTCACTGATTACAGCCAGCGGCAGCACCAATCTTCCACAGTACTGGGCATAGGCTGTGCCCAGCGCCAGTCCCAGGCAATAGCCTGAGCCCCCTGTCATCCAGCACAGATCCATGGGTTCGCACCCCTGGGAAGGCTGTGGGGCTGTGCCAGACTCCTCCCGGGGGTGCGAGCCCCTGGATCTGCACCAGATGAGAGGAGGGTGCCACTGCTGCCTAGGACTGGAGGCAGCAGCAATCTTCCTAGGCACTGGGTATGGGCTGCACCCAGCACCAGTCCCAGGTGGCAGCCTGAGCCTTCTGTCATCTGGCACAGATCTGGGGACTCTTGGCAGGGGGCCAAGAGCGTGGCTGCTGATGCTGGTAAGATATGGGGGGGCTGCAGCTGGGCGGGGGCCATGCATGGGGGCTGCAGCTGGGTGTGAGCTGGGCAGGGAGGTGAGCAGGGGGGTGCTGGTTGCAGGTGGGACAAGCAGGCTGAGTTTCCTCTCACCAGGGTGCAGATCTGGGGGCTCACACCCCTAGGAGGAGTCTGGCAGAGCCCCGCAGCTCTCCTGGGAGTGCAGGTGGGCCCCCAATCTGCCTGCTGAATAACAAGAGGTTGCTCCTGCCACCTGGGACCAGTGCTGGGCTTAACCTGCACCCAGCACTGGGAAGATTAGTATTGCTGCTGGCCCCAACCGCAGACCCCCTATCTGCCTGCCAGATCACAGGAGGCTGCTCCTGCTGCCTGGGGCCAGTGGCAGCACTACTCTTCCTGGTGCTGGGTGCAGGCTGTGCCCAGCACCGGTCCCAGGCAGCAGCAGCAGCCTCCTGTCATCTGGCAGGCAGATCAGGGTTCCACACCCCTGGGGGAAGTCTAGTGCTGCCCCACAGCCATCCTGGGGGTGCAGGCCCCTGGATCTGCCTGCTGGATAACAGGAGGCTGCCACTGACAGCAAGTGACAGTTTTCCTTGCGACAACTTGAGGTGCAGTTTCCCAGAACCCTCTTCACCCATCTCCTTGAACCCTGGTAGGATTCATGCCCTCAGAAGGGGCTACTATCCCTGCAAGTTTCATCCAAATTGGACAATAAATGACAATGTTATAGGCAATTTTGTGCTTCCCTATTATAGACTATGGGTGAAACGCCGTAACTGTTTCACGGTTTTGACGCTGTTTCACCGAAATGAAACAGAACAGTGCTTTCAAAATGAAATGAAACACTGTTCCTTTGAAACATTGAAATGGAAGTTGAAGCAGAATGGTGCTGTTTCGCACAGCCCTAGTGTAAATCACTACCAAAGCAAAGGCTGTGGACAAGTGAACTAACTAACTACATTGAGTTAAGGAAGGGAGAGGTATTTACTGCATGTCAGTTGAACCAAGGCAACAGTATCTTGTGTGATGGGCTAGGTGGTAGTGATTTGGCCCAGGGGTTTTGAAAGGGTAAAAAATGATTGGAGGGCTTGGGATTCCCTTTCCTCACCAACCAGGCCCCAGAGACTCACCCTCCATGTCCCCTGATTGGCCCCTTGGGTCACCTGGAGAAGGATAAAAGGGGCAGCGCAGCTGACTCGGGAGACCTGTGAGGGACAAGAAGGAAGGAGTTTCAAAGACCTGGCAAGAGCTAGGTCAGCGGGGTTGGAGCAGTTGCCCCAGAAGAGCCTAAAGGAGCAGGACCCGCAGGCAGCAGTTGAGCTCTCAGCCTCGTGGCCAGCAGGAAAGGATCTCCAGCGAGAGGCTGGGGCAGCACAGCATGCAGTCAGCAGGAGAGGCTCCCTGCTGAGCTCCAGGATCCCCAGCAAGAGGCTGCAGCCAGCAGGAAAGGTTCCCCACCTGGCTCCAGCAGAAAGCTGTGCAGTGACCCGAGAACCTCCCAGCTTCGCTTCCAGTTTCTCCAGCAAGAGGCAGGGCAGCTTGACATGAGGCAGGGGCTTACAGAAAGTCAGAAGCCCCAGCAGCCTGGAACAGGCCTAGCAGTGGTGGCTGCGTGGTAGAGTTTCTGCTTACCATGTGGGAGATCTGAGTTCAAGTTCTGGCTGGGTCAAGCAGGGGTGATTGAAGTGACAGGGGAGAAATTCTTGTTGGAGTGGAGGGGGTCATTGTGTTTTTCCCCTTCCAGGTACCTACACCCTACATCTCTTTTCATTTGATGTTTTGTTCATTTTATATTTTGTCAATCGGTATTGTTTATTGTGTTGTTTGCATGTTATATTTTGTTAAACCTGTCTTTTGTTAACTAGATGAATATGTCTATGAATGTGAATGCGTAACCTGTATTGAATCCCGTCCCCTTGGGGTATTGTAGTGTCCCCTGTACTCCCTGGCTTATATATGTTATGTTCCCACCACTGGTTTTCTCATTAAAAGGTGTATGGTTAAGTCCCCACTGGTGATCTGGCTCTGCTCAATAGGGAAGGAGGGTCCCTATACCTCCCACAGTGCTCGTACACCTGCTCTGATCCCTTCAATTGGAGAGGGGTTACATCTTGGAGCACTGCCCGGGTTACAGATGTCTGTTCTATCCTCTGTTAAGTGGCATCTTAAACCAGGCTGCTTGCTTCTGAATAAAACAACTGCTAAATTTCTGCAACGTAGATTCTGCTTACTGTGGGGTAACTTCTTGGTTACCCCAGAGCAGGTGGGACACAGGGAGTCGTACCTTGTGCATCCACACATTTTTGTGCTTAGCTCTAGTGTTACAAAAATGTACAAGGTACAAAAAACAGTCAGTTGGGTCCATGCAACCAAACTTCGTACCCAATATAAGCCAATGCAACCTCACTGATTCTAGATATATCTTTGAAGTGACTATGTCTGCTGCAATTTATTTCATTTTGGCTGAGGCCTATAAAAATGATAAATGGCAACCGAACCCAATGGGGCAATTCTTTAACATAATGTTTTGGGATTTGATCATGTTTTTTCATGTCTCAAATCTAGTATCCCATCCCGAATGTAAAGACTTTTAGGTATTAGATTACCTATTAAATACCTTGGTACCTAAATGAGTATTGTAGTGGTAAAAACTCTATCTGCAACATCTGAAATTTCTCGACACCCACATTTTGCCTGGCCCCTCCATGTCAGTGAAGAGTGGTTCTGAACATTCTCCAAAAATTCTTTGAGTGCTCTTTCTGGGAAGTACAGCTCCTTGCTGTGAGTTGTGTGTTCAAGGTACAATCAAGCTAATTACCCTTTTGGCCTATTGAGTGATAATGTCATCTTTTATTAGACTTTTTAGCCAAAAGGGAGATTTTGTATGTTTTGGTGATTACATTTTAAGAGGTGACCTTTTTATGTCGTTTTTACTATTGTTGTTGTTTGTTATTTGTGTACCAGTAGTGCTGAAGGTGTCAGTGTGCTAGGAACTATACAGTAACAGTCTAAAGAGACCTGATAGACAAAAGGGAAAGGAAATCCACAGAAAAGGTTACAGGAAATGTCTACAGCAGAGACTGAAATATAATCCAGCTTTCCTGACTCCAAAGCTTAGTGTCCTATTCACTAGACTAAAATGAAGCCAGTGGGAGCTGAGGGGACTTGGCTGCTCCCAAGATCGGGCCCCTAATGTACTACTGTCAGATGAAGGCTAATGGAACTAGATGGCTGTATTGTAGAACCTCTCTCGGGTTGAGGAGCACTTATATGAGTAACTCCATCATTGAAAGTGAGTTCCATTTCCATGTGAGAAAGGGTCTCACAATTGGGTTCATATTAATAACAATTTATATAAACAACATATTGCTCCACCAGCATAATTCTACCTCTGCATTTTCCCTTTAATGCTATTTTGTCCTACTCCAAGGGCTGTCAGTCAGCCTATTGAAGTCTTCAATAATTTCAGCAGCAGCCACAGCAGGTTACTTTCAATCAACAGTGGCAGCATCACAGCAAGCAACAAAGGCAACAAATTTCCCTTAGAGCAAGCATGCTCTGATTTCATTCAGGCACACAAATGCACTCAAAATCCCAATGCATAATCTTGCAGCCCAGCAAGACAAAGGCTACAAACTGAGTTGAAACAAAACAGATAAACAAGTCGAAACACTTTCTTCCCCTGCTGGAAAATAAAACAAATATTTACACTGGGTCTACCTACTACAGTCTTTCTTCTCTCTAAACTGAGGTCATGATTGTATTGCCATATTTCTTCTCTTTAAACTGAGGGTCTGATCCTGATAGGTGTTGAGTTCACTCTTCTGCAACTCCCTTTACTCAGTTAGAAATCCTCTACACTTTACTCACATGCTCAGCTTTTCCTGGTTTTGGAAACCTCAGTTTAAAAGCAAGCAGTTCTCCAAAGCCTCAATCTTTATTTCATTGAAACTAATTAGGCTTTTGCCTTTGAATTCAGTGGGAGCAGAAGCAGGGATCTGCATTTCACGAATATACTCGGGAGTCATAAACATCTTGGATTGGAAAAGATGATCACTGAGGTCCCTTCCAGTCGCATGAATATATTGACAAGGTGCATTATGGTGGAGATGAAGATGGAAAACAAAGTTGAAGCGACGACGCAACCTTGCTTCACTCCAGTTTTGACCCCAAATGGTTCTGTTTGATTCCCGTTGCTGAGAACCCTTGCTGACGTTGTCACGGAGAAGTCTCAAAACACTGATGAACTTGTTTGGGAACCAATTTTGGACAGGATTTTACATAGGGTTTCATGGTTTATGAAATTGAAGGCTTTAGAGAGGTTGATGAAGGCCAAATAGAGAGGTCAATTTTGCTTGTGACACTTCTGAATTTGATGTGCTGTAAAGATCATGTCTACAGTTTCTCGAGATGGTCTGAAGCCACTATGAGATTCTGGAAGAATTTCTTCTGCAAGTGGGAGACAGCAGTTAGCGAGGATATGGGAGATGACTTTCCCAGCAGTGGCCAACAATATGATGCCTCGGCAGTTTCTGCAATCAGCTTTGTCCCGCTTCTTGAAGATAGTAATAATAGCAGCTGTGCACAAATGTCCATCACAAATTTGTTGCTGCTATTTGAGCTGCTGCAAGCTCATGTGCCTGCATGTGTGGATGTACCCTTGGAGGTTTACAAGAAGAGGCTTGA
This sequence comes from Alligator mississippiensis, assembly GCF_030867095.1. NCBI lineage: Eukaryota > Metazoa > Chordata > Crocodylia > Alligatoridae > Alligator > Alligator mississippiensis. The sequence goes on along the minus strand of NC_081825.1, from coordinate 28,108,649 downwards.
TAGACCTGCAATGGTTTAGAAATAATGAACCCAGCATCTATGCAGAGGATTGGACTAGATGGCCCCTGAAGTTTCTTCCAACCCTATGACTCTTTAATGATTTCAATTTATATTCAAGGTATAACTGCAAAGAAAAGAGCAAGGTAATAACATAAAGGGTTTTAAAAGAAGACACATTCGATGATGATGATGGGTGATCACTCACAAACAAGTAAGATCGTCTTCCAAGGATCTCAATAGTGAGTCCGCAGGTGGCTCCATAGCCCAATTCTAGATCCACATGTCTTGTTGCAGTGAGGGCAGGTGTTTCCAGGAAGGATGGGTACTGTGTTCCTGTGTTGGATGTTTTGATGTTCTTTTTGCCTGTTCCTCTTTTCCTCTTCTGCCTTTCAACGAGCTGTTTCAAAGTATTGAGGGCCCTCCCAAAAAGCCTTCATCCATTTTACTTGGGCCTGAGTAAGGGTCTCCCAAGTGTTGATGTCAATGTTACACCTCTTCATGTTTGCCTTCAGGGCATCTTTGAAGCACTTTGTTTGTCCTCCACTACTTCTCTGACCTTCTTTCAGCTGTGAGAAAAAGATTCTCTTTGGAAGGCAGGAGTCAGGCAAGTGAACATGCCCTGTCCAGTGAAGTTGGTTTTGGATGATCATGGCCTCAATGCTGTTGGAATTTGCTTCGGCCAAGACACTGATGTTTGTGCATCTATTCTCCCAGCTAATCCAAAGGATCTTGCAAAGGCACTGTTGGTGGTACTTTTCCAAGCTCTTGAGATGTCTTCTATATGTGATCCAAGTTTCCGAGCCAGACAGCAGAGTTGAAATGACAGCGCCTCAGTAAACCAAGAGCTTCGTTTCAGTAAGGATGTCGTGATTTAAGAAGACTCTCTTACTCGGACATCCAAAGGCTGCGCTTGCACACTTCAAGCAGTGTTGTATTTCTGCGTCAATGTCTACCTTTTGATGAAAGACGGCTTCCAAAATAGGCGAAGAGATCCATGTTCTCCACCAATTCTCCATTGATTTGAATGGAGGGGGAGAGAGTTGTTGTTTCTCCATTTGGAGCAGGTTGGTAGAGGACTTACATTTGCCTGATGTTTAGAGTTAGGTCAATATGCTCGTAGACTTCTGAAAATACATTAAGAATGGTTTGGAGGTCTGTTTCAGATTGAGCAATGACAGCATTGTCATCTGCATACTAAAGCTCCATTATGGATGTTGTCATGGTCTTCGTTTTGGACTTGAGGCTGTTGAGGTTGAGGTTGAAGATTCTGCCTGCCCATCCTATACACAATTTCAATTTCAGGTGGAAGCTTTCTGTCAATGAGCTCTAACCTAGAGTGGCCCCTGCACCCTCTACCCATTGCAGCAGTTTGGCAGTGGGGGCTGCTGCCTGGCTGTGGCCTGCTGCCACCTGAGACAGCATCCACGCCCTTGGACCTCCGGCCCCATGGCTGCATGCCTGCCAGACACAGACGGGGACCACACAGCCACCTGAGCTGTGCTACAGGCACTGCAGCAGAGCCACCTGCACCTCTGGGCCAGCTGCCAGTGTGGGTTATGGCTGCATAGTTGGCCTTTGGGCAGCACTGCTGTCATGTCTTTTGGTGTCCCCACTCTGCCATCTGGGCAGCTATCACCCAGAAGATGTGCTCCTTGCGGTGCCCCACTTTAAATGGTCAAAGCTTGTCCTCCTGCCCCAGATGGAGGTCAGCCACCTCATTTGCCCTCCAGCTGTGTCCCCAGTGCTGTTCCTGGGCAGGCTCCTTTGCCCAGGTCCCACCACTTGCCTCACAGAGATCCTGGTGTTCCTTGTTTAAAAATTGCAAATTCTGATTAAAAAACGCCCAAATTCTTTAATTAAAATACCCCAAATCCATATTCTTCTGCAATTAAAATGAAACATCACTATGTATGGAGTGATCAGTTGGGCAATTTTTTATTGATATATTTACAATTTTAAAGCAATTCAGAAGCCTACCAGTGCTTCTGTCATCATAATAAAACAAATTCTAAAATCTATGCACTTTGGCATGTGCTTTTGGTTTTTTTTTTATCATAGAAAAATCAGAGCTGTCCCTACCCCCTTTGCTCACCAGGATGTGGAACGCTGAGCAGCACTGATATGCTGGTGCCCTGCCCTTGTCCCTCACTTCCAAGCCACAGCCATGGCAGTGCACTTCACTCCTGACCGGCAGCCCCTGCCTGCCCCCTCTAGCTCCTTTTCTGCAGCAGCTCCATTCCAGCACCAGGACATGAGTCCAGCTGCAGCTGTCCAACCCACTGCTTTCTCTCTGAGCTGTGTCAGCCCTTGCTGTTCTGCTTTCTGTGCTTAGGCCCCATTGATCCCCATGCTGTTCCTAGGAAGCCCTCAACTGGGGCTCAGAGACTGGGCTGGGCAAGCCCCTTTCCTTCCAAGCTGGCCTCCTCCCTGCATAGGCTGCTCTAGGAGGGCGGGGGGCTCTAGGACTGGCTTTGTTGGTCTCTCCTACCTAAAGCAATCCCCCATCCCTGACTCCCATCTCTTTCTCTCACACACACACATCCCTGCTGCCTCCTCCACCCATCCCCCCAGCACATCACATACCCCAAGTGGTTCCTGGGACCAGGAGCCTTCCCACCCCCCCCCAGGCTGGGGCCACATGTCCCAGCACTGGTGTGGGAACAGTGCAGGGCTGCAGTGTGGGAGTTCCTCCAGCAACCATGGCTCCTACCAACAGGTCCTGTCCTGTCCTGTTCTATCTGGCAGCTAGGCAGGCAGGGTGTGAGATTTGTTGGGGGGAAGGTGTGTGGGGGAGTGTGTGGCTCCTGCCTCCATGTGCCCCATGTGCAAGTGGATCCACCCATCCCGAGCAGCACCCATCACCCCCACAAAGTCCCCCCACACACAGTCCCCCCACATCTCTGCTTACCATAGACAGAGCCTGTGTCTGAGACACTGCCCTGCTTCTATCTGCCCCAGCACGCAGCATGCTGGAGCAGCAAGGACATGCAGCAGCCATAGACACTAGGGGTGTGCGAAAAGAGTTGTATTTGATTCCATTTCAGGTTCAGCCCAATTGGGGGACAGTGATTTGATTGGTTGATTCAGATCACTGTCCCAATTTGATTTAATGCTGATTTGGAGAATCAGTGATTTGGACATAGACACAGCTTTAAATGTTTTTTCTACATACCAGGTGTGGCTCGTGAACACTGCGATGGTGGGGCGGATGGAGCATCCCATAGGAGCATGAGGGGCCCTGTGTGCTTGGTGGTGGACCCAAAAGTGGACCAGAATTACTTCCAGGTCTGCTGCCGAGCACACGGGGGACCCTACCCCCACCCACTCAGCTCAGCAATCAGCCACAGAGGGACCTCGGATTCTGCCCCAGACCCAGGAGGCACCAGTCGCTAAGCCAGAAGTGGACCGGAAGTGCTTCTGTTTCAGTTCTGGGTCCATCGCTGAGCATGCTGGGGACCCCTGTGCTCCCATGGGATGCTCCATCCCACCACTGCAGTGTTCACAAGCCGCCTGGTACCTTGAGGTATGTAGAAAAAACATTTAAAGCTGTGTCTATGTCTGAATCATTGATTCTCTCCAAATCTCTCTGTATCAATTTTGGAGGATTCTGATTCAATTCAGAGAGATTAGAGTCTCCTGATTCGATTTGGATTTGGAGATTTGGCTGCCAAGTCAAGCCAAATCTCCGCTGAATCAAATCAGTGACTGAAGCTTTGTACAGCCCTAATAGACACTGGCCACATGCTAGAGCATCTGTCTGCAGGACACAGGCTTCAATTGCTTCAGGGCACGCTCCGTGAGTCCTCTCTGCACCACTTTTCCCCAGTGTGTTATTTTGTGATACTGGGATTTCCTGGTGTTAAATTTAGAGTCTGTGCTGCAAATATGCAGTGCAGGGAACATTTTTTCATTCTTAGCATGCCTCTTGCAGTGTCTCAAACTGCTTTGAGGCACCACAATAGGCACATGTTCAGTTATCTGGATGTGGACCAATGGAGGAAATTCCAAAGCTTTCCTACATAGTTTGTTCTATTCTCTTGCTGTTCTTTCACTTACAAGGTTCTTCTTGAGATTTGTTCTAAATCTGTGTGCAGCTTAAACTATTGCTTTGCATCCTGCCCTCTCTGGCAAAGAAAAACAGTTGTTTTTCCTCTCTCTGACAGTTTTTTTCAATTATTTGAAAACTGCAAGTATTTCTCCTCTTAATCTCTCTTTTTGTAAACACTAAAATACTAGTCTTTTCATCCTGTCCATAGGTGGCTTGCATTCCTTTGTCATATTGATGCTCTTCTCTGGATCCTCCCCAGTTTTTCTATATCCTTATAAAAGAGTAGCAGCCAAACTTGGACATAGTACTCCAGCTGAGCCCTAACCAGGGCCAACTACAATGGTAATGCCACATTTTGTGCCTTGTTTACAGTACTTTTCTCAGTGCAGTATCCATAATTACACTTTTGGGGGATGGTTCATGTTGAGTTTTTGTGATCCATTCTTCCACCATTCTTCCCCAGATCCTACTAGGCATCTTACTATTAAATCAAAAAATCACCATTCTGAAGTATAATAGACAATACAGTACTAAAGAATTCTACAGACATGTGTATCTATTTCTGACATTTCTGGTTGCATCATTTTGTTAGTCCTCCTCCCTTCAAAATTTTTCATTTGTGGGGAATGGAGCAAAGTCAAGCAAATTGAAGGAGCTTGCCTATAAGACTAGAATCAACCTGATGTTATGCTGAGCCTGACAGAGGGCTCAGTGGAAGAAATAGCAGCAGGGTAGGAAATCAGAAGAACAGACAGGGGCTTCCTTTTTGAGGTAGGGCACTAAGATGCCACAGCAAATCCGAAAGAAAGCCATATGTAACCCGGGTACACCCAAGGGTGTGCCCTATTCTCAATAGGATGGGATGGGTAGGCAGGAGGGGGCGCTGTGAGAGGGAAGCCAGAATTTCGAGCAGATCCCTCTTTCCTCTACAGAGTTAGCCTAAGCCCCCAAGTTCTTAACTATATACAATTTATTGAGTTATAATATACATAAACATAAAACTAAATATCCTATACATATATTTACACAATGAACATTAACCAGCAACCAAGGTCAAACCCTAAATAACCTATTTACATCACAATACAACATTTCAATCACAAAATATAAGGCGTAAACATGAACAATCTTAATAACATCTATTCTTTAATATAGTCCCTGACCCATGACAAGGGATAGTCCTCCTTCCAATAAGGTCCCTTGGGGGGGGCGGTGTCCAGGAAGCACTATGGGACCCTCCCCTTAGGGCCTTGACTAGGCAGGGGGCTGCTCATCCAGCCCCTTCTCTGGGTTTGCCTGCTTCAAATGTCTTTCCCGTGTGTGACGCAAGGGCCCAATGACTCGCGCTTCCTCATGTGGCAGTGGTCAGGGCACAGCTCGACGGAGTCTTCTCTGCTAGAGCGCCTCTCCAGGCCTCTCCCATGCCGCTGGGCTCCTCCTCGCCCTGTGCCCCACTCTGGCCACCGAGGGCTCAGCTCCTCTCAGGTGCTGCACCACCGCTGGCTTCTAGGCACTGGGCCTCACACTGCAGCGCTACTATTTCCCCATTCCTTGCCTTCAGCACCGAGGGCTCTTTTAGCACAGGCTGGGCTCTTCAGGCTCCATCCTTCTGTCCATCATCATGTTGAGTGGCTAACCCAAGCAACCTCCACTACTCCCTGGCTCCCAAGGCTTGGGTCCATGCGCCACCCTGAGCACCGTGGGACCTGGCCGCTTGCCAGGAGATGGGGCCTCAGCTGCCTCATTCTGGCCCCCAAGGCCCTGCCGGGGTTGCAGGCTTGAGCCGCAGCTTGTGGCACCCAAAGCCTGGGCTTCGTGCACCGAACCATGCATTGTGATGGGCCTGAGCAGTCTCACAAAACTCCCAGGGCCGGATCTCCACACACCATCCCTGTGCTCCATCAGCAGCCCGAGCAGTCTCGCACTACTCCCAAGGCTGCTCCTCCAGTGGCAGGAGCCTTGGACCTATGGCCCACTGGGGGAGAGCTCCCCAGATTTTCTTGGCTCCATACTTCTTGAGTCCCTCACTGCATCTCTCTCATGGTGGGCATGCAGCTCCTTTTACATGCTCCAGGGCTCTGCTCCTGAAGTCTTCTGGACCTGACAGTTTAGTCTTCAATCAGGTCCAGAGGAGCTCTTTTCCCCCTCCCCTCAGGAAAGGGGCGTGACTATTTCTCCTGCTGCCTCCTGATTGGTGGATGGGTTCCACCATTCAAAACAGCAGGATCTCAAGCCTGGGACTCAAGCCAAGCTCTGAAAGGTGAGCCTGCTACACATATTTGCAAAAAGAGCACCATGGCAGCAGGGGAGGAATTTCCAATCCAACTAGCAAGGGATAAACAGGGCAATAGTAAGGACTCTACAAGTATGTTAGAAGTAAGAGGAAGATGAGGAAGATGTAGGTTCCTCACTGTATGCAGAATGTAATCTAATAACAGATGATGTGGAAAAGACTGAAGTATTGCATGCCTTTTATACTTAAGTTCTTGTGAATAAGGTTGGCTACTAGATGACAAGTGCATTTGGTAGCCAGGATACGGGAGGAGTTAAGCAGCCTAGAGTACCAGAAGACAGTTTAGAGACTGTTTAGAGAAGCTGGATCTTTTCAAGTCAGCAGAGCTAGATAGGATACACACTAAGGTTGTATGTAGATGAAATGAGAGGCATGTTTGCATGATGCTTTAAAGCAGGCTTAATGCTTTTGCACTGCTTTAATGGTGTCAGGGTTTGCACACCTCAGCGGTGTATTGTGTATTAATTCCAGCCACTGGAGGAAATTCGGCGGCATAATGCACTTTAAATGACTTGGGGCGCAGCAAACTAAAACTCCTTTAAGGAGTTTTAGTTTGCTGCCCCTACAGCCATGGAGTGAAGCCCGGGGCTCTGTGCAGCTCCACAGGAAGCTGTGGGGGGTTTCCCCGCACAGCTCTGCAGGAAACCCTGCAGGCAGCCTGGCAGCAGCCCAGGAATGCAGCTCCCCTCAAGAAAGCAGTGAGCCTGATCTTTTTTTTTTTTCTTTCTTCCTCCCCTGGAGCCTGCCTGCCTGCCTGAGCTGTGCGGGGGCCTGGTGCTTCCCTCCATATCTGCGGTGTCCCCTGGGACCAACCAAGCTTGGTGCCTGTGGGTGGGTGCCACCTGGTGGGGGAGGGGGGCTGCAGCTGCTGTGGAGGGAAGCATCAACACCACCTCCCCCCCACCTCCCCAGCCCAGGGACCGCTCTGCCCACCGGCAGCTCAACCTCCCCTCCCCACTGGAGAGGAGGTAAGTCAGTGGGGTGTTTGCATGACACGGGTTTAAGCAGCCCCAAATTGAAGTAGTGTTTTTTAAAACCCACTGCTTTAATTTAGCACCCCTGATTTGTCTACACACACCCTAGAGTATTGAAGAAATTGGTTAAGGTAATTTCAGAGTCATTGGTGATCATTAGGGACCTACTGAATTTGGGGTGGCTGCCTCCCAATTTTGCTGTCCAAGCGTGGCACTGGTTGCCATTTTTGTGGTGGAATTTGTCATAACCCAATGATTTTTAGTGCCTCAGCACATTGGAATTTTCCCTCCATGTGCAGCTTTCTTTGCACGGTGGATTTCTCAGCTGCAGAGAGAAATCCCCGGTGCAAAGGGTTCCCACCACACACATGTAAATTCATACCCCATTATTGGCTGATTCTAAATTATTCCTACGTGGCAGCTAGCAATTGGCTCGCTAGCCGTATAAAAGGTTAGAGCATTTCCGCCCAAGTTGGAAGACTCCTAACCATCTCGTGGAGAACTTTGAGCGTGCTGTGGAGCCTAACAAACTCCGTGTGTGTCTTGGAGGAGGACAGAGAGGCCTGATCAGCTCTTAGCCACTCCCTGTCATAGTGTAATTTGACGTATCCCCCGTGTGAAAAAGCGCTCGTGGAGTCGTATATCGACGACTCGTCTTGGTTCGGTGTGGTTCGAAAGAGATCTCACTCGTGTTTGTTTGTCTGCAACTGCAACTCAAGCAAGTTTCCTCCCTGCATTGTGACCATCGGCAGTGTAAGTAAAGCTTTCTTTATAAAACCAATACGTTTCTGTGCCTAACTCTACTCCGTCGTGGAAAAACCGCACCTGACGGTATTGTTTAATATTTTTACTCGTGATTTGGAGGATGGGATTGAATGTATGGTTAGCAAATTTGCCTAACAAATTTGCAAATAACACCAAGTTAAATGGAGTTGCAGACATCTGGAGGGTAAGACTAGGATTCAAAATTACCTTGATAAACTAAAGCAACTGCCTAAAGCTGATCAGAAGAAATTCAGCAACGATATATGCAAAGTCTTGCATTTGGGATGAAACAATTACATGCAAAATAGAGACTGGGCTACATCAGAAAGGACCTGGGGGTTACAGTGGGTCATAAACTGAGTATTAGCCAACAGTGGGCATATTTACATATGTGCTTTAATGTGTATTAATCTATTTTAATGCACATCAAAGCATCACAAAAAAACTGTGCTTTTGCTAATGCAGATTAAAATAAGCTGACACTTCTTTTCTACTACCTCACAATGGAGGTACTAAATTTAATGTGCATTACCAAAAGTGTGTTAATGAACATGCAGACACACCCAGTGTGCTCTTGATGCAAAAAAGAGCCAGTAGCATACTAGGCTGTATTAACAGAAACATCACTTGCAGATCAAGGAAACTGATTCTCCCCTTATATTTGGCATTGGTGATGCCTCACTTGGAGTACTGTATGAAGTTTTGCAGCCCATCACATTAAGAAAGATGTAGGCAAACAATAATTTTGTCACTCTCCACAGGACTCTTCTAAGAGGAATAGAAACATGACTCATATGGACAGGCAGAAACAACTAGACTTATTTAGTTTGGAGAATAGAAAACTGAGGAGGTGGGGTTGGTAACAGTCTTTAAACCTTTGAATAGAGGTTACAAGGAGGATGGAGATTGTCCTATTTTATGCAGACACAGAGACTAGACTAAGAGCAATGGTCTTAACCTGCAGCAAGGTAAATTTGAGGTTGGATATTAAGAACAGCTTTTTCTCTATGTGGATAGTTAAGCATTGGACTAGACTACTCAGACATGTTGTAGAATCTCCATTTTTGGACATTTCTAACAGCAGCTTTGACAAACTTGACTGGGATGGTTTAGTCAGGGATGATCCTGCCTTAAACTGAGAGTAGGACTAGTTGGCATCCTGAGGTCCCTTCCAAATGTACTATTCTATGATATGGCAATAAGTCCTAGGTAATGTGCTGGCTCAGCATATCCTTCCAGCAGCATCCATTCAAGGAACTCCTGTGGCTGAAAGCTAAATCTGCCAAAGAGCCATTTTGCTTCCTAGTGCCAGAACCATGTCTCTTTCCTCCAGGTGGGTGATCTGTGGGTAAGGGGGGCGGGGGGAGGGATTAGATGGCACAGAGAACTATGATTTACAATTCTTTGTGTAGCATTAAATCTGGCTTCTTATGTATTAGATGACCAGAGTCCTGTATTAATTGTATGCCACTTAAACATTGATATTTTCACAATACCTGCAAACAATAAAATAATTTTCCTTGATTGGAGGATGATGAGACATGAGTTACAGATAATAGTGCTTTGTTGTAGCTTTCCATATGCTAGAATAGATTCTCTCAGAGCTTTCTGTGAATGGTAAATGCTCACAAGCTGTGATCATGAAAAATGCCTCCTGGAAATGCAGGCTTTGCGTCTTTCTTGGATTTCCTTGACCTTTCCCACTTTACCTGGTGAGGCAGAGAGAGATGTTGACCAGAGTCTTGAAGAGCAGGGAGGCAGGAAACCCAGAAAAGTGTGGTACAATTAGAGGCCTCTTTTTTTTAATCTGGCCAATTTTTGTAGCATTTTCTGAAAGTTAGTAGGTGAATATTTCATTTTCTATAATGAAATAGTGGATATGGATTCAAGATAATAACAATGAAAATCCCTGTATGTTTGTTAGAAGCCAATATTCAGTTTAAAAAAGATTCCATAAGTTTGGATACGTGTTCAAAAAGTGATGGCTGCCATCATGGCTGATGTGCTGTGAGTGAAGAAAGGCTACCAGAATAAAATTCTTTATTTTGCAAACTCATATAAATGTTGAGCCTTTTGTTGCAAACATGACTTGGTGAATAATTCACACATTAATTGTGGAGTTACTCTGAAAATATTCAGGAGATTATTGCATGCTGATTATTCCATTCCTACATTTTCTCACTCTTTGCTAGGTCTAATTAGTTATGAATATGATTTTCTCAAATGTCACATCTATGAATAATTTTTTTTCCTGTCATTTCTCACCCTACCATCCAGCAAATCCTTGTGGTCCAATGGATAGAATTATAAACAGGCACTGTGTAGTCTGGGCTGTGACTCAGCTTGCCTGAGCTCTATTAATGGTTCTGACATGACCCTATTGTGTAACTTCAACAGTTTCGCTTCAGGGGCTGACAACCCTTAAGAGGCCATGAGCTAGAAAACACCTAGCTTCAGTCTGATGTAGGCTGGGTGGCTTCTGTGACATGTCAGGGGTTGGGGGCTTTCCCTGTGCCTGCACTGGAGCCAGGCAGCTGGGAGCTGCATCCATGCCACAGCTGCTTCTCTCAGGCCCCTGGTCCTTGGCTGCAGCATGCATACAGCTTCCAGCCTGTGGTCACTGGTGCTGGGTCTGGGCAACTTCTAACTGAGCCTGAGTGAGAGCTGGGGGGCAGGGGAGGGTGGGGCAGAGCAGGCCAGACTAGTGGATGCAGCACAAATGCAGTTTGCAACTGGTGTGGAGCTGTGCTGGAACTGGGCATCTGCTACTGCTACTTTTCCCCACTCCCACCCTCCCCTCTACTACTGCCTGCATCCTGCCCCAGTGCAGCTCCTCTCTGGCTGGAAGCTGTATATGCACCACAGCTGGGGAGCAGGGGACTGGGAGAAGCAGTGGTAGTGCAGAGAAAGGCCCTTGCTGCTGTCATGCTGCCAAAGCCACCTGTGTCAGACCAGAACCAAGAGGGCAGTGAGAAGTATTGGTGGCAGACAGCTGGAAGCTATCCAGCCCTAGTACAGCTTATTGCAGCCCAGCTCTGATGTGGGAACAAGTAAAGTGCTTCAGCTCTATGGGCTGGATCCAGCAGCTTCACAGAGCACACATTACTGATCTCTGGTTTGCTTCACCTTCTTTTGTGCCCTTTTTTCCCCATCTGCAAAGACGGTGATGATGTTACTTGTACTGTATACACTGTGAGCCAGGAAATGAGAGTCAGTCCAGGCTGGGAAGCAAGAAGCTGTCTAGCTCTTCAAGTGTATGGACTTTGCTGGAGAGGTCCTAGTGGTGGGAAGGCTTCAGCCAGAATCTGCATGGAGACAGATGCAACAACTATTGCACATGGCACTAAAGAACCAGAAGAGCTGGTATGTGAGCACTGCTGAAGTGAGGTAGAGCCTGTTCTTCCTGCCCTGTAAAAATGAAGCCACAAAAATGTTCTCCTTCCCACCATTTGGAGTCTGCTCTTAAGCACCAATAAAGATTTGCTCAACACAATATGTCATTTGCACTGCATAAAAACAAACTTGCCCTGTTCCTACCTAGGAACACCACTCAACATTTTTTAACCTCTTTTCTGCTGAAATATGTATATTACACACACTTCTCTTTTATAGGACACTCCTATAACATCTGGCTGATTTTTCTTGTCTTGTGCTGTTTTACTTAAAGGTCTTTCAGGCCACCAAAAAACCATTGGAGTAGGTAAGAAAGCAGTAAGGGGTAATTTTGCACCTTACTACTACCAACAAAACTTTCATATATATGCTGCATCCTTAGGACAGAGAAGAAGAGAAACATCAGGACAGCTGTGTTGTTCAGGAGCAGTGGTACAGTGCCCCCTGGATATTCTTACTTGGTGCTGTGCTTTAATCTGTCCCTAAAAGATCAGTCTCTTAATTATTTCCCTATGTTGGGCTACTGTTTTTGCTAGTTCCTTAGTGCTTGAAAGACACTCTGCAGGCTAATGAAGGCTTGGGAAGGCTATAATTTTACATCAATCAATACTACTGATAAATTGGCAGTCACAACAACAGACATGTCAAAATACAATAGGACATGTTGTTAGCAAAGATCCCCTACTGTTCTAGGTAGAGCTGTGTAACACAGAGGTAGAGAGAAAAAATCATTAACCAGCAAAGCTTATTTAACAGCTAATATTAGAGGGAACATAAACAACAGGTGGCCAAGTTTGGTTGTGAGAAATCATGGCTGTGGCAGTTTTTACTGCTGGGTAATGGATGTGTAGCCACCAAATAGGCTGACAAAGTACACAAAGCTATTCAGCTTGACTTCTCTTGGGACTCTGCTGAAGGGAAGATGCTACAGCTGGAAGTCAGAATAGTTCAGCCAGAAAAAGGCTGCTGAGGGGGCATGCTGGGTCACTGCGTCCCTTATGCATTTTAGCCATTTTCCCTTCTTAGCCAGTGTTTGTCAGTTGTGATCCCTCTAGTGAAGTAAGAGCTTTCAGTTGCCAGCAGGACTCTCAGCTGCTGTGATTCTGCTCTCTCTTTTCCCATTTGAGGGAGAGAGAGACATGGAGGCTGAAGTGTTAAGAGGTTTGACAAAGGTCACGAACAATCGGGCAAGAATTGGAACACCTCTCAGTCTCATGCTCAAAGTGGACTGTGATTCTTCTCAAGCCTGTTTCAAGCTACCTGCGATAAGATTCAATTGTTTTAGGCTGCCTTCTCCACTTGGGACAGGGTTATGATGCTCTCAGTACTAGTGTCTACATAAAATCTCTGCACTGCCCCACAAAGCCAGTGAGACAGTGTCATTAATGCCTGTACAGTGAATTGTATATTATATCCACTAGTGCACCTGGGTGGGCTGCAGGTGAATCTACAGTTTTTTAAATATTGCTAATGCTAACAGCCTAACTCCCATTTCACAGCTCCTTCAGTTTTACAGTAAAGTAATTCCACTAACCTGAATGCAATTGGAGTGAATAATAACAAGTAGATAAACTAGAACCAAATGATATTTACAGTATATAATAGTGTCAAATAACAAGAAAATTATAATGGACTTATTAATAAGGCCATCATTGAAGCACATTGCTAAATAACCACTCAGTGGGAACAGGGATGAACCTGCAGAAAAATGCTTGAATAATATTCCTGACCATAATGATTCCAGTTTCATTTCAGACAGGGTGCATCTACACGTTCATTAATGAATACTACTAATGTGCTTTTGCTAATGTGCATTAAATTTAGTACCTCCATTGTGAGGTATTAGAAAAAGGGACATTAGCCTATTTTAATGCACATTAGCAGAAGTGCACAATTTTTTTGTGATGCTTTAATATTCAGAAAAATAAGCTAATGTACTTTAAAGCAAACATGTAGACACACCCACATTATGTGTATTTAAATCCATTCTAGTTTTGGATACAATAGAGTTTTTAGAGAGATTGTTTGTCCCTCTGATGATCAATGATACGAATGTCTGTAATGGGTATATCTCTAGAACCTAAGCATATATTTTTAAATGTGTCCTTTATCCTATGCAAACAATTCAATCTGGCTTAGTTTTGTGAATGAGAACATTTATTGTGCGGGGAAAGGTATTATAAGTGAGGATGGATCTAAATTATAACCCCAAAGCTAGAGAGCCAAAAGAATTTAGGAAGTGTCATTTGCAGTTCAGTCCACAGTAAATAGATATCTTTTTTTTTTCTCCCAGTAAGAGGAGAGGTGAACAGCACATTTATGTGGGTTGAGGCTTCCAGTTGCACAGAATGAGCTCTTTACCTGATGATCCTTCTCATTTTAAAATAGACATGATGATAAAGATAAAAATCAGAGAGGTATTTTTCAAAATCAAGTACTGACTCATACATTGTACTCAAATAGTAAAACTACAGTGCAAAACAATCTGTAATTTATTGCTGTCATTACAACAGGGTATGTGCTGAAATCAGGAACTCTGAGGTCTTCCTGTAACTGCTTGTCAGAGGTATGTTAATGTAAAAGCTTTAATCACAGAATTACTAACTATGGATTCTAAACTACAAAAAAGCCCTATGGGAAGTTTTATAGTGCAAGGGAATGTAATCATGTTACATTAGAAGCGATTTACAGATTCCATGCACAATGAGCAATAACAAAAAATCAAAAGCTGTATAACATGGGTCTTAAATTAATGAAAATATAAAATATCTTTTTTGAAAGAAGATAGTGAGATGAGCCTGCAGTTTTTAATATATATATATATATATATATATATATATATATATTCAGCTCTAGCAAACTGTCTTTTCCCACCTCCTTATCAAAACATACCACTTCTCCATATTTTGTTGCAGTGTGCAAGTGTCAACAATGGAATACATTCTGTAAGGAAGCCTGGTAGCTGTTAAACAGAATAGACAAGCATGCAGGATTAGATTTGGCTCTTATTTACATGGGGATAATTGGAATAACTTCAGTGAAGTCACAGGAGCTCTTCTGTATTTTCATTGTGCAGCTGAGAGGAAGTATTTGTTCCACAGTAATAATTATTAGACTTAATTTAGTCTAGGTTGAAATGTCTCTCAAAAGTCTATACTTAGAGTACTATCAGAATGTGTGATTGTGCTATGTAAATGTTGAATCTTAGATCCCAAAGCAGTAAGAAAAACACAGGGATGAATTGAATGAATAAATAAATGATCCTATAAAACTAATGAGAGTAAAAAGAGTGGCCAAGACTGTAAAAGTTGCACTGGAGTTCAGACTCAGGTATTACATAAAGGACGATCGTTACTGTATATTTCTTAAGAGTAGAGAGTATGGTGCAGAGAACCTGGACGAGCTTACATCTGAAGGCTTGCAGTTTTGCCATTGACTTCAGTAGGAATTATACCAGACCTTGAACATGGAATGGGAGGTGGAATTTCCTTTTGTTGCCAGATCTTTGTTCCCATGAGTGCTGCTGTGGGGATGATATTCAGATTCAGGAAAAACAAGAAAATAGTGTTCTAAGCCAGAAATTACTCATGCTACAAGTAAGTTAGTACGCATCTCTATGGTCAGAAGGAGGCCATCATAATGTGCCCATATCCCTCAGGAATAACGAAATGGAAAATTATTTTCTTTTTAAATACATATTTTTGATAACTAAACACTGAAAATGACCAGAACGAAAAACATCTGTCACTGCTTAAGGTCATGGGTTACTAATGAATGTACTGTTATCAATAAATAAATCATGAATGAGTTGCTCTTCAATACATTATTAATGTATATTAATTTTTCACATCTAACATTAGCATGCTGTATTGTTTGTATAGACATTCAGGCTATGATGCTGTTTAAACATGAAGCAGTACTTTCTACAAACCAAGGACAGGTTGATAGAAAGCTCCATGGACTGACTACCATAGTATGAACTAGAGCCAAAAAAAATGGAAGGCCATTGGACTAATTTTTTTCAAGGCCAGCGCTAGAAGTTGAGGTACTTTGTGAATTAACCCCTAATAAAAAGTGGCAACCAACTGTTGTGTAAATTTATGATAAAACTTTTGAATCGTGTTGGACTTTAACCTGTGAATGCATACAAAGCATCTAGGAAGATTCACTGAAGGCTTGAATGAGATTAAATAAGATTAAAAGAAAATTAGAGCTGCTCTTGGAGGTGGCCATATTTGTTGTAAAGAAATCATCTGATAGAGGACAATGGCTTCCTGTATACAAATGATTCCTAAACCAATCCTGGTTTCTATGAAAGTATTGCATGCCTCTCATATGAACAATATTCAGTCTATGGGTTTTTTGTGAACTCACTCTTTCTACCATTATTTGTAATGGTGGTGAGTCACCTATTATGATATTGCTTCTGTTTCCTGACTAGCTGATTGAAGTTTCTTCTGAAGAGGAAAATAATGAATAAAGAATAACAAATAGGAAATAATGTACTTCCTAGAGAGGGATTTTTTTTAATGATTATTTATCTATGTCAACATTTCTGAAGCTTTTTTGTGTCCTGAACACGTTCATAAATAGACAGTGATAATCCAGATATTCTGATAATGAGTAATGAGACAGTGTTCTTATTGTGTTTGTTTATGGAAAGATATCATTCAGGCATCTGTAGCTGTTTGTATACACTGTGCCATCTGTGCTGGATACCTGCCTATTAAACAGGTACTACAGGCACTTACCCATTGTATTCCATTTTAGTCAACTCCTCTCTAAAAGGTTGCATCTGATTTAGAGTGGGTTAAAACATGAGAATAACTGAGGCTGGGTACCGAGACTGAAAACATTGGACCTGATAACCTAAGAGATCAGTTTCCAGACTGGGTCATGACTTACAAATGAAGTCATAAACCCAATGGAAGCTTATTTGGAAAAGTTGGGCTCATACCATAAGTGTGTGGGAATATGTGGGAAGTGCTGATGTCAGGGTACAGTTACAGCAATGACTGCCGTGAGGTATAGACATGCTACAACTAGCTAAACTAGCTAGGTCGGGCATGGTTATCAGTTTGGCTGTGGTAGCCCCAGCAGTGTGGTTCTGAGTGCAAAGCTTTGTGTTCTGGGGCTAGACTGCTACTGCTACCCAAGCTAGCATCCAAAGTTAGAAATGTTTCCCTGTCCTTCAACAGGCTTTTCATGAAGCGGGTAATATACAAATTACTCGAACTCAAGCCCAGGGGTAGTGGTCAAAATGAACTCTGAATTCCTGTCTTTTAGAAATAAACTGTTGCAGAAAATGAATCCCAGTGGGATATGCTCAGATTTATTTTTTTTTAACTTCAGCATTATTTAACAAGCAGATTTTTCCCTGTTTGCCATCACATGCTAAAGCATGTAGTAGAGCAAGAACAGTGCCTTTTTCAGGGGCGCTGTCCTAGGCCCAGACAAGAACCAAAGACCAGCCCAAGCCTCCCCATGTTCTGCTCCAAGTGGAAGGCATATCCCTTCTTTACTTACCTTTTCTAAGACATATAGAGAGCATCAAGGTGATTCAAACCCGTCCCAGCCCCCAGGCAGCACTCCACACCCCAGTCACTCCGCAGGGACGTCCTGCGAGCGAAGGTGACCTGCCCATGACGGATGCCAGGGTGTCACTGCATGCGCGGCGTGGAGCAGGTGGGGGAGGAGTGGGGCAAAAGTGCAGAGGAGAGAGAGAGCCTAGGGCCTCCTGCCAAACCTGCCCCTTGCCCAGCCTGTCAGGAACACACCCGGGGAGGGAGGGATCAAAAGGGGAGCAAGTGGGAGGCACAAGGGGCTGTTTTTGACAGGGGGGTCACAGCTCATTGGGAGAAAATCCCCCCCTCCCCCCCAAGTGCAGTCACTGGCGATGTGGTTGTGGGAGAAGCAGGTTCCCCGCGGGTGGGGACGGGGAGCCCGCGTGGGCGGCGCGGGGAGCCCGTCCCGCGTGTCCCGGGGCGAGGACGGGGCTGGGCGGTAGGTGGCGGTGTCAGGCCGAGCATCTCCTCCCGGGGCTGGGCGAGCAAGTGTCTGGGCGGCTTCACTCTTCCTGCGCCCGGCCGAGTGCAAGC
Organism: Alligator mississippiensis; assembly: GCF_030867095.1. Taxonomy (NCBI): domain Eukaryota; kingdom Metazoa; phylum Chordata; order Crocodylia; family Alligatoridae; genus Alligator; species Alligator mississippiensis. The sequence continues at coordinate 28,091,078 of NC_081825.1, read as the reverse complement.
CCCCGGCCCTCGCTCGGGTTCAGCCTGGCTCCACGGCACGGGACTTCCCCGCGGCTCCGGCTCCCCGCCCCGCCACAGGAGCACGCGTGTCCCCCCGCCACCGCCCTTGACACGGCTGCCAGGAGCAGGACCCCCCCCTCGGAGCCGCTGGCCGGGCGGCGGCGGCAGATGTGAAGCAGCGGCTCGCACCCTCCCTTCCCGCGACGGGGACCCTGGGTCTCTTCTGATGGACGAGCAGAACCCACGTGGGTCCAGGCCTCTCCCTTGCCACACACAAGCCCCAGCCATGCCTGCGCCCCGGGAAAAGATTGTAAGTTTAGTGGGGACAAAGAAACCACCACTAGCTCCTGCCACAGGTTGCCCCCAGACATGCAAAGTCCGCTGCTGACATGGGGAGAAGGAAAGTCACAGCAGCTGCCATGAAGTCCACGCGTGCCCCCCCCCCCGCCCCTCCTGGCTGCGCTGGATCCCGGGCACCCGACGTGCCCCTTCCTCGGGGGGCTCGCCGAGGAGCCGAGTGATGCGGGGGCTGGGACGGGACTGGTCCTGTGGGAGTCGGGAGCGGGGTCTCAGGGCTGGCATCTCGGCCCCGCAGGACATTGGTGGCTGCAGCGACTGAGGGGTTTTTTTCTGCCCGGATGGGCTGGGGACCCTGCTCCTGTCCTTGGGGGGGGGGGGGTGACATCCCTCTGTCCTGGGGTACGATCCAGTTGCTGCAATCAAAGCTGGGAGTGAGCTCTTGCTGGTACAACACAAGCAGGTCCCCCTTTCCATTGGGATGGTGACACCTGGGACCAAATGTTGGCGGGGCATCCCCAGGATCCAGGGGCGGGCACACCTGCTCGGGGGCTGCCCCGGCTCGGGGTGTAGACGTGGTTACAAGGCTCCCGGGTGCCCATCTCAGCAGGATCCAATAGGATCCAGGTAGATCCAGCTTTTACCTTTCACCGAGAGCAGCCATCAGCAGGACCTCCGCCGCCGCCCTCCCTTCATCCCTCTCGCCTCCCCTCCCCTCTCCTCGCCTCCCCTCCCGGCCGTCTGCTATGAAATATGTATCGAGTTAGTAAGTGGTAGTAGCAATTCCTGCCCGAGGCAGATGGATCACTTTCATTTCGCAGGATGATTTCCAGCCCCGCCGAGGATTTCCCGAGTTGCAGCCGCGATCGGAGGCGGCGGCCGGGCTGAGCATGGAGGGCCATGCGGGCGCTGCTCGCTGCGTGCAAGGCGAGCAGGAGTGAGCGGCGGGCAGAGAAAGTGCAGGCGACCCCGCTCCGCTCGTCCTTTGTCTGGATTTGTCCCCTCTCCCCGGGGCATGCTGGCGGCCCCTCCTCTGGAGATTTTGGCTGGGGATGTGGAAGAAGCTGTGGAATAATATGGGTGGCAATCACTCCCACAAAACTCCCGTGTTTGATGAGAATGAGGACGGTAAGTAAGGAGCTGTCCATTGTACCTTGTGCTGCCCCAGCCTCCGCCTTACCCCGGGCCACTTCCCTTCCCACGGCTGGTGGTTTGGGTTTGGGATCTCACCCTCCTCGTTCACGGGGGGGCAACGGTTTGTATTCAGGATGCAAGCAACACGCGGTTCCTTAGCTGCCCTGGGGTTGGTAACCCTGCCTTCTTCTTGGCTGCTCTGCAGGACTGGGGTTACAGCGTTTAGGGGCTTGTTCCCTTTGGTTAGAAGACATAAATGGAGCTGACTGCCAAAGTATTCCCATCTTAAGTAAGCAAAACTCTACAACTCTTGGTTCAGGGATGATACTTTTATTAGCCCACTAAGAAATTGCAAAAAGAAAAAAAGATCTTTTTCTGCAAGCTTTCAGGAACATGTCCTTCCTCGGGCTCAGGGGAAATTAAAGATGGTAAAAAGTCCCCATAGGTAGAAAATCAACCATCTAGACTGTGTAAAGTATCTTTCTTTACATCTCATTTTTCCTTCTGAATGTTGCTAATCTGCTCAACTGGTCACGGTCACCTGGATTTTACAGCACACACGTAGCTGCATACAGTTATGAATGGAGATGAAATCCAGGGCACTTTCTGTTTCTTTTCCAATTGCCTCTGTGCATCAGCACCTTATTTCACCATTGTTAAGTGGAGACATGTTCTCATCCATATTTTCTTCCCACTTTTTTTGAAACTTTCTTGAGCCTGCTTTGCTACTTGGAGATTTTTCCCTCTGAGATAACACATGATGCAAAGTGTACTGTAACATCTAAAGAATGGCTTTGACCAGTGGAAGGGCTTGAATGCAATGGAGTGGTTCTTTAGTACCCATAAGCTTCAGTCTAGTTCTCATATGCACAAACAATATTTTATTGGTGTCTGTGTTTTTGAAGCAGTAGAAAAACGCATGTTATAATTAAAAAAAAAGGCATTTGCATATTATCACTGGACTTGCTTGTGATACCAGATGCATATGTGATGCTTAGTTTTGTGTGTTTGGGGTGTGAACAAATCAATTTCCCAGTAATTACAGACAAATTATTGATGGGTGTATATTTTATTCAGGTGATGTTATGGCACCACAGATTACATCATACTACATTAGTTTCTGTAGGTGCGTAATAGGTCTGTAACATATTACTCACAACTTTTCAGGAAGAAGCTCTTCTACTCAGCATAAGAGACTTCTATTGTTTTGCCATTCAAGAAGGATTAGGGGTGTTTTAAAGTTCTTTGAAAAATACCTTCCTTAATTTGCATTTCAGTCAGAAAACCCAGTTGTCATTCTCTTTTTCTCTGTGAAAAGTTAGTGGTAGAGTAGTTGGTGAGGTGTCATCGTTCAAACTTCATTACTTCTACATAAGTACGAATCAGAATATGCAAAATAATTCTGTTTTGATTTTTTTCCATGGGCACAATTTTTTTGTAATTCATCACTTCACTCAGACCAAGTGATGCAGTTTGCATTGGGAGAGAGAACCTGTGGTAGCTCCTGAGGAAGACAATTTGTGATAGCTCTGTAAGTATAACATCTTAGCCAGAAGTAGGCACAGATAGTTTTTTTTATCTCGAAGTAGCTAATCAATGTGAAGCCTAAGTGGAGGTCATAGAGTTGGTCTACTGTAACTCTGTAACGATACTGAGGTAAATCTACCTGTTTTTACTTTTATCACCAGTAGGATTTTAGACTGAGATAGAAAACCTCAAGATAGCTCAATGTAAAATCCACAACTTTATCTATCTGCAGTGACATAAAGTCTCAGTCATTAAAGTAAAAGTAAATGAAGGAGGGTCAATTGTGAATTGCTGTGGAGAAACCTGCATGCCACTCTGTTCTTTCCATGTAAGAAATCATTTCCATAGCACAATTGTTACTAATCACTCTAAAAAATAATGATGCTGCATATAAAACACTGTATTTATAGATCTATATATCATTATTATTTATTATTGCTGTTTTTATTCTTTATGAAAGCTCCAAATATCACCCTCACCCTTGTTTGTTAAAGTAGTAAGCTTACAGCAAACTTCCAAAAAAGTTCATTGCTATTGAAAGACTACCTTATATTACTTGAAATAATGCTTTTATCCTTTACTACAGTATACAATTGCTGGGTTTATAAATATAAATAAACATTAAAATGGATTTTCTAAAAGTACCTAAGTGATTTTGGAGCACAAAAAAATACCATTGATTTTTGAAAGTCTCCCTATTACAGCTAATCCCAAACCCTCTATAGTTCATAGTTTCATTAGTGAACGTTAGTATTACTGTTTTCCTAACAGAATATTCCCTAACACAATATTAACAGGTAAGCAAGTATATCAACTGAGAGTAGTTGAATAGTTTTATTTGTGAAGAGAGGCTAATTTTGCTAGAGGATAGCAATACTTATCAATGAGAATGGAATTGAAATGAATGAGAGTTGTGTATGTCTCTCTGAAGGCTTAATCAGAAATACATTATTTAATATATCAGATACAGTGTCACTGTTGCCTCTTGCAGTTAGCAAATAAAGAAACCCATATGGTATATGCCACTCTCTCACTAAAATGATGGACATGATATAAAAATATAGTTTTCAGATTGGATTTAAAAGCCATATGCCGCCACTTCATTAAATTAGATAACTGCAACTAACTTAATAACTAGCTCTATGGCATCTTTGCATCACAAACTTTCTACATGAGTCATAGAGAATTATATTTAAATAGCAGCTGCAAGGCACCATACTAGTGCTGGCAAATCCCAGGCCATTCACTTCCTGGAGTCACCAATCATCTCTTCCCTCAAGGGAGAATCGATCTCATTTTGGAGATCCCTACATCCCTACTTGATTGTGATGTTCCACCCCTTCATGTAAAGTTCATTCTTTCTCCCATTGTGTTTGTATTTGGGATAATCAAAGAAACGTTGAACTTGAAGAGATCTCCTTGTGTCCTATAGTGGAAACCCCTGCTGTTGCAGGCAATCACATCATATTATCCTCCTCATAAACATTCAGGCTTCATTTTAAAAAATCATAAACTTTTGCCCTCCCTTCTCTTTCTCAGAGAGCTCTTCCATAAGCTCTTTCTCTTTCTTGAATTGTATATAGCTTTAGGTATAACTACATTTTCCTTCCTAATCCTCAACATTGGACAGGTAAGTAAAAGTTTTTATTTTAGTCTCCACATAAAAAAGACCACGGGGTCTTTGGGAACAATTTACCTTCCCAATTATGAAGGTAAGAAAATGCAAGGAGGGCACCTTCCTCTGATCAATGGTGGTGAAATAAAGGCATTTTGAATGTGCTAAAGAGATAGGAAAACCAGACTTGAAGGATTGGATGGATCCAATATTAATAACTGTACAGGAAAGTGGACATTTGTTTCCAATGAAGAGAAATTTAAAATTTTACAGAAACATCAGTGAGAGGAAGGATATGAGGGAAGGGTATATTTACTAGTAATAAATGTAACTCATTTCCAAATTCTCAGTAATGGTAAGCATTACAAATACAGTACTGAGACTGACTGACAATCCTGGTTCTCCAAATATGCATCTCCTTTGTTATTTTCATTTAATTTCACTATATCAAGCTTTTAAGGGTATTTAAAATGTGGAGCTTGTATCGGGAGAATATCATTTTATACAGTTATCATAAATAATGACAAGGCATGACACTGCATAGTCCACTTACTGTAGCACTAAATAGTAATCCTTTGGATCTGTGGGGAGCTGGTTGCTGTGCTACATAAGCACGTGTTTAAGTGCTTTGCTGAATCCAGGCCTGAGATATTCTGCCTCAATGTACTGTACTGAATAATCATTTATCATAATGGACATTTTAAGTATGAATGAAGTGTGAGCGTGTAAAACTGACCCCGGTGCAGAGGGGAAGTACCATGCTTGTACTCCATTGTATGTTCAAAATAATGTTTGACAGGAACTTGTGTTTGCCCTTAGCAGAGGGATGAATTTCACCCAGTAGGGTCAGACTGTTCATTTACCGTTAACTTTTTGTGTCAGCATAAAGCATCATCAAAGCCTAGTCAGGAAAATTACCTTTTTCTGCCTAATTGTATGTATGCAGGTATCTCAGAAAACAAATACATACCAGTATACAGTCTATGCCTGGAAATGCATGAAATCTAAATGTAAAATGCCTTATAAAACGAGGTCTATAACAAAGGAAAAACATGGAGCAAGGGAAAGAAACAGAAGGAATCTGTCAACACCACCAATTGCATGGCCATTCAGTAAGATGAGTACAATGTAGTAGTTAATATTTTACCTTTCTTCACTACAGCATTCCTTGTATATGGTATGTCAAAAAGTGAGTCATTTAAGAAAGGTGGAATGGGTATTTATTGCTGAACAGATTTGGGATATCATGGCATGTTCAGTCAGCATTATGGAAGAAGATTAAAAAGGCAGAAATATGAAAAGGAGAATGGTTTATAACAGAAGTTTACTCAAGGTAATTATGCATTAGTATACCAGTTTATAGAATAACTGAATCAGAGAGGCATAAGCTTTCATGAGTAAGAGCACAGTTCATCAGATGCTACATTTATGCCCAATACAATAAGTATCATGTTTGATATTGGTCATTCCTATTTTAATTTTAAACACTTATTTAAAATAAAAACATCTTGGAATGAAATGACTTTTAGAAGCAAATGCATTAATCCATTTAAATAAAATACAAGTATATTTTTACACCAAGTACAACATGCTTGAGGTAAACTTGTATAACACTTTTCATTCCGGGTCTTACAGCACTTCAAAAACACAAGTTTCACCCTTGTGCCAGTCCTCAATATTGCATATCGTACAATAATATTGGATCCTTACATAATGAAAATGAGGCATAGAGAGATTAAGTACTTAGACCATATCTGTTAAGTGAGTTACTGACTTAGTTTAAGCATCTGCTTAACTCCAAACCAGTATTTAGGTCCCTTTGATTAAATCAAGGCTTGAGTCGCTCACGTATGTGTTTACATCATGCTGCAAATAACACTGTGGAATTTCATCCCAACATCCTTTCACAACCAATGGTTTTTGCAATAATTTTGTGTGAGAAATGCGGGAATTGCCTATGTGCTGTTTTGATGAAATATTTTGATTGATGTCTCATTCATTTTAAAGAAAGATCTGAGGTTTCTACTGAGATGCAGAGAAGCTGGCAATGAAAAGGCTAGCTCACAAATTAACAGCTTGTGCTGAGTGTACCCAATATACAAACAAATAGTATCTAATCAAAAATCTTGCAATGATGGATTCAAGAAACTAAAGGCAGCCCATAATAGTTAAACTTACATAAACTGCAGGGAGAGCTAGAGACCTCTGTGAATGAGTAGGCAAAGGATATGCAATGCTGAGTTGTTGCCAATGATAATATAGGCAGAAGGCAGGGTAGAAATGCACCTTAAGGACTAACTGAATCAAAGATACATGAGCGTTCATAGCATCTGATATAGTGATTACTTGCTCAAGAAAGCTTATGCATCTTTGATTAAGTTAGTCCATGAGGTTCATGACTACCCTGCCTTCTTCCTGACTTCAGACTAATATGGCTAGCTACCTCTCTCTGCTTAATGATCAGATACTTATAATCATCCTGTTGCCAGACAACTATCCCTGATAATGTCCAAAACAGCTGTGTATCAGCTCATAGATTCATAGATGTAGGGTCAGAAGCGACCTAAGTAGATCATCAAGTACGACCCCCTGCCCTGGGCAGGAGAGGTCCAAAGAAGCTATTCCAATTTATTAGGTAAAAACAAAAAACTATTTTTGAACTATCTTATACCATTGTGTATAGCCTTTGAAAAACAATAACATAAAGCAACTCAGTCAGCATTGTAGACCTAACTGCCTGTACTTTGGACAAGGGGTCAAATCCAAAATAGGCCTCTGGTGCTCAAAACAGACTTAGATAGAATTGAAGTGTCTAAGTCTAATATTCCAATCTATCAGCTGTCTCCAAACCCTGGACATACCTGGCTTCCTTGGTTGACCACCCATTTAAGTTGAAAGCTCTCTAAATGCTCAGTTCTGCATCTGCATATACCTAGAACTGCCCTGGCCTGAGCAACTTGGCAACTGTCTTCTTCCTAAACCGAAGTGGAATTGAGAAACTAAGTGTTCATCCACAGACCCCTGAGGGGCTTGAACTGAAAGGAATTTTTAAAATGTGCCAAACACACAACAACAGGAGCTGAGGTCACAAACTACAGGTGTAGTCAATTTATTTTAAAACTAGCAATAATAGTATCTCCTTTTTATAGTCCGGCTGCGGGGTGATGGGAGGGACTAGATGACGTCTCCAAGTTCTTTTTAGCCCTGTTTTCTCTGACTCTGATACCTAATAGTACATGAGTCACCCAGGCAATAGACCAAGGTTTAATGCTGTAAGAAATACCCCACACTTCCCAGGAGAGTGACCCACTGGTAGGCTATAGAGTACTATTCTGGGAGGCTACCCCTCCTTTTAATTCGGAACCAATGTGCACCAAAATGCCAAATTCATGGGACCAGAAAAGAGAGGGCACAAGTTGCTGTGTTACCATGTAGTTTAGTACTTAGAGTCTTTTATAGGGAGAGTAGAGTCCTGGGTTCTATTCCTTACTCTCCCTGGACTCTTCTGGTCTTTATTCCAGTGACTGTTTAACGTTAAATACAGAAATTATCTGAGAAGCAGTATAAATTAGCCTGTACAAAGCTCCATGCTAGCACAGTTGGATTAATAGATTCATAGACTGTGAGGCTGGAAGGGACCTTGGAAGATCGAGTCCAGCCCCCCTGCATGAACAAGGAAAGACAACTGGGGTCAGGTGACCCCAGCAAGGTGACCGTCCAGTCTCCTCTTGAAGATTTCCAGGGTAGGTGATTGAACCACCTCTGGAGGGAGCTTATCCCACAGTCTAGACACTAGGGGTGTGTGAAACGGGTTTTATTTGATTCAGATTCAGATTTAGCATGAACTGGGGACAGAGATTCAATTCGTTGATTTGGATCACTGCCCTGATTTGATTTAGCTGAATCCGAATCTGAAGATTCGATGCTGATTTGGAGAATCAGTGAGTCGGCCATAGACACAGTTTTAAATGTTTTTTCTACATACCTTGAGGTACCAGGCATGGCTTGTGAATGCTGTGATGGTGGGGCAGATGGAGCATCCCACAGGAGTGGGGGGGAGGGGATGGGGGGGGGCATTTGCTCAGCAGCAGACCCAGAAATGGACCAGAAGTTACTTCCAGTCCACATCTGGGTCCACAGCTAACAGCACAGGGGACCTCCCCACCATGTCCCCCCTGACTCAGTGATCAGCCACAGGGGGACCCCAGGTGCCCCCCCAAACCCAGGAGGCACCAGTTGCCGAGGCGTGGGGAGGGTCCCCCATGCATGCCACGGTGGACTTGGAAGTGGACCGGAAGTGCTTCTGGTCCACGTCTGGGAGTGCGTTGGGGACCCCCCCCGTGGGACGCTCCATCTGCCCCAGCATCTCAGTGTTCCCGAGCCACCTGGTACCTTGAGGTATGTCGAAAAAAAGTTTAAAGCCGTGACTATGTCCAAATAGTCAAATCTCTCTGAATCTCTCTGAATCGATTCAGAGAGATTAAAGGGTCTTGTGACTCAATTCAGATTCAGAGATTTGGCCACCAGATCAGGCCAAATCTCCACCGAATTGAATCAGCAACTGACACTTCGCACAGCCCTACTAGACACCCTAGCTGTGAAGAAGTTTTTCCTGATGTTGTGCCTGAAATGTTCTTCTAGCAGTTTGTGACCATTACTCCTGGTTTTTCCCAAGGATGCCCTGGTGAACAGTTGTTCACTGAGCCCTTGATGTACTCCCCTGATGTAGCAGTAAGCTGCTACTTAGTCCCCTCATAGCCTTTTCTTTTTCAGGCTGAAGAGTCCCAGGTCCCTTAGCCTTTCCTTGTATGGTTTGCCATGCAAGTCCCTGATCATACAGGTGGCCCTTCTCTGGACTCTCTCAAGCTTTACCACATCCTTGTTAAAGTGTGGTGCCCAGAATTGGACACAGTACTCCAGCTGCAGTCTCACCAAGGCTGAGTAGAGTGGGAGAATCACCTCCTTGGTTTTGCTGGAGATACATCGATTGATGCATGCCAGAGTATTATTTGCCCTGTTGGCTAAAGCATCGCATTGCTTATCTACTCTGGCTCACTTAACATTACACAGTGTAATGTTAGGCCTTGGGGTGCCTATCTTGCAGGCTCCCAAGACCCATCTAGCACAAGATAAATGATGGCTACAAGTTAAAATGACACATTCTAGATGGTGTCCAGTCTTTGCTCTGAATTTTATTTTGTCTCTGCCATTCACACACTGGTGATTATTTACCACTTTATTGTTTTCCTTGTAGAAAAGAATAACCTGACTCTCTGCTAGTCTTCTCTTTGGATAGGGAAAAATTACTTATAAGTGCCATGCAGCAGTTTCTTTTATATATTATCTATATATAAAAAGAAAAAGTAATTTTTTTCAGAGCATCATCACCTTTACTGAAGAAACCAAAATATTAAATCAAGATCATAAGATTTTTTTCTTTTATGGCCATGTTGATTTTCTTTTCTATTTACGTATCAAACCTTAGTAACAGTTTCAACATTATTTTGTTCTTGTGGCATTGAAGAGGCATAGTAATGAACCAGGACCCCGCAGCGTTAGGCACTGTAGAAACACAAAATGAAACAATGGTAACAACTACTAGGATCTTAAACTATAAGTTATGTGATGAGACAACACATGGATAAAGATGGGGAGGGAAGCACAAAGGAAGAATAAGATGATACTTGTCAACAGGATAGGTACTGGTATGGAGATACAAGCTGTGTAGCTGTCATAAAGATTTTGCATGAGTCATGGCAAAGGAGATTATGAGATTTATGGTGTTCTGTACATTTTAATTATGATTTTCCTGTCTCATTCTTTAAAAAAATGTTTGTATAATGTACACAAGTAAGAGGTAGCTTTTAAGAAAGTAAAATTATAATAATTTTTCTTGTGACCTTGGTAGTTGCAGGTTATCATTTGGGCAATTTTCTACAGAAAAGTCAACGTAGCATAGCAGGCACATCTGGAATGTTGACTTTAATGACTTGCTAATTATTTCTTCAAGTGAAAAGGTTTTATGTCCCTTTGTTTGCAAACCTTACACCTCTATTTCCATTACAAGCACTAGGAAATACTTGATCTCCCAAGTAATTAGAGTTAGAAATAAACAGTTATGTTTGCTTGTTTAAAGATAAATATAATTGCCATCAGTCCCTCTTCTATCAGGACTGCCCATTTTTGGTCTTGATGAAAACTTCTTGATCTTTTGTGCTCAGGACTTCTTTCTTGCACAAGTAGAAAGGCATCAGCTAAGTCTTCCTGATGAGTAATTTTTAAAGTCAGGCTCCTTTTTAATTCTTAAGGAATCTACCTTTTTACAAACTGGGAACGTTTACATGTGCGCCCAACTGCACAGTTGTTACTAAAGTACTAAATGACTAAAGTACTAAATGACTGTGTAGTAAGTGCTGTCACTATGCAGTCCCAGCAGTGCATGGGTCATTTCCAACCCTACTGTGCAGTAGCATTGGCGTCAAGGTTCATACCTGCTGATGCTACATTGCTGTAGTGACAAGCTACATCGCCATAGCTTGTTCCTATGGCAATGTAACATCTGATGCAGATGTTCCCACTGTGGCTGTGGTACCTGCCATTATGAGCTATATGGCAATTTTAGGTGTCTCATTCTATACAACATATAGATGTACTGGAAACCATAGTGTTTTGCTACATGTTTTACATGTATTGTACACTGTGCAACTTAGAATAAATCTAAGTAAATAATTGAGGTTAACCATATATTTACTGATACATCAGATGGGGTAAGTTGGGGAAATCTAATATACAGATCTGGGAAAGTTTCAGCTACAGGATAATTGGGATAAGTTTGGCTTCTTGCCTAAGTCTAGTCCACCTGCCATTACCAGCAGTCCTGATGGCTCATGTAAAAACAATTATGGTCCACTGGACTCTATAAACGCAGCAGTCCATCTGTCTGCTACATGTATCATGACTTTGGCCTCAGTTGAGAGTTGGAAAGGGGGAAGCAGGTTGGCAGAGAGTGCATGCCTGCAATGACTGAGAATTAACAGATAGTGAGCAGAAGGTAGCCATGGGGAAGAGAACCAACAACATGGTGGATTGAGAACTAGATTTCTTTTGTGAATTAATTAGAAATCAGAAAGTATGAGGAGCCGCAATTCTTATTTTCAGAACATGGTTTCTGTTCCAGTTAAAAGGGTATTAGAAGATTACCATTAGAAAACAATGCTATAGGGTATGGTCCTGGTTTTGATCAAATAGCTGAAAAAGCATGTTGCATTCAAATGTCTGAAGATCATAAACCTATTCTCAAGTAAGCTATATTATTTTCACCTTCAATTATGTTTAAAAAGCTAAGCTGTCACTACTAGGGAATCTACACTGTCAGGGATGTCACTGGTTGCCCTCATTCTTCTTTGACTGATCCAAGAGTATCATGATAGGCAGATGCTTCTTTTCCCAAAGTCACAATGTGTATAATCCCACAGGTCTCAGTCCTGTCATCGGTTCTGTTCAGTTTTAAGTAAAAGTGTTAATATGGAAACTGAGGATCTAGACTAGAATGCCAGTGTGACAGGACTGGGCCCCATGGGTGGCCGTGATGCCCCCTGATGGCCCTGCCCCACTCTGGCTTCTCAGGTACCCTCCTTTTCCTCTGTCCTGCCGCACCTTGATGGAATTATCTATTGTAAAGAAAAAAGGGAGGCTTCCCCAGGGTCCCAGAGTGAGCCTTTGTTTATTCATCAACCAGCAGTCTCTCCCAGATCCAGCTGATCCCATTCCTGCTCCTCAAGCTCTAAATGGGGCCCCATCTATGTTCCAGGGCATTATCTGCCTTAAGGGCTATTCATGGCCTCCTTCTGCCTCTACAGCCATGTCCATATCTTCCAGATGTTAGTCATCCACAGTTTAGTTTTTTTGTAGAGGCCTGAGCTCTCTTGGATTTAGCCCCCTGCTTTTCTCTGGGTGTAGGCTTCCAGCCCTGGCCTACTGATTCAGGCCCAGCTGTTTTGACCTCAGCCATCTCTGGTTATTCGGCATCTAGGCCCCTTGGCCCTATCTTATGCCTTAACTCAGTGTTCAGCCCAGCTTCCCCTGGTGTGTCTGGCAAGGCTGCTCTCAGTTCTGCCTCCTTCTAAAGTGTTTTGGCTTCTGCCCCATGCAGCCCACTGGGTCTCAGATCCTGAAAAGGCTCTATGCCAGGTGCCCCTACAGTACCATTGTGGCCTCCAATCCACACCTTACAGCTACGTCCAATCCTCCAATCAGAAAAAAAATGCAAGTCCACTGGCTGTATAACTAAAACTCTCCCCACACTGGGTCAACAATTCCTTCCCCTCCAGGCTATAAGTTTCCTTAGCTCTCTACTTGCATCTTGGGGACAGCCTGGGTAGAAACCAATCCCTCTCTGCAGCCATCCTGCTCAGGAGCTCCTCTTCCTGCCACCTGCAGGATCTGAGTGATCACTTGTTCACAAGCACTGGCGTTATGAGCCTCCAGAGCCCCGCCATTTCCTGATAGGTGGCTCTCCAGGCACCCACAGTGGGTTTGACATGATGGCTAGGCTATAATGTGCTGTTTTCCCCATCTGGGGACATCCCTGCTGTGGCTCTCCCCCTTAAAGTAACAGGAGACCCTGGCTCTGTGTTACAGTCAGTAATATGAGAATGATGCACAAATCTGTCGCTCTTCTATAGACAGTGCTACACATTGTGAGAAATTGCACCTGAATGAAAGATGGTTTAAATTTTATGACGAGATCACTGAGGTGAGGTTAGTAGGAAGAGATAAATAGTGAGACACTGAAAAATACTGTAATCTTACCCAGGCAGACAGTGGTAGGTCTCAATCCTGCAGAGACTACCAGCTCTGATTAATTAAGTACTGTGAGTATTCCCATTAGCTTCAGCTGGATTACACACTGCATCAATCTGAACACATATACCAGTGGCTGCAGAATTACTGCCCTGTTTATGAACGCCGTGTAGAAGTGTAGTATTTCCTCTGCAACTGAAGAAATTAATTAAAAAAGAGGCTCCTATCCCTGCATTGAACATGCTTCTTTAAGCAAATCTTACTTTTAAACTAAAATCCAAGTGACTCAGTAAGACTTTTGCATATATAACAAATGCAGTGTATTTGCGGTGTTAGCAGAAGAGACTAATGCATATTGATTTTCATTCTTCTCTTTCCTGCATCATGCTCTGTGGAGTTTAGTCCCCACTACATTATTTCCAAAGATAATCAACTTTTCTAAGGTTGAGTTTTAAGTTAATGTTCAACGGAATGGCTAAAACTAGAGTATAGTTTTGGGCTGGTTTAGATACAATTTTATTTATGTGAAATACATCTGGCATTGATTTAAATATTATAAGCATCACATTGACTCATCTCTAGGAGTTGTTTCTGTTCTTCTTCTGACATTTCCAAATCAGTGCAGTAGTTAGGCTCTAATCTGGCTTACTTTAATAAGAATATTCTTGGTATAACCTGTCATTACAGAAGTTTTACCTTCATGAATCACAAGTTTTGGGTGGAAAAAAGAAGCAAGCCACCAGTTCCTTCATCTATAAGCAGTAGCATTTTTTATTATTGCAAACATTTTTCTTTCAGAGTTTTGCTTAACAGACATCTGGCAAAACTTAAAAAAAATGTAGACTATTATGCATTTGCAAACTTCATTAGGAAATAATTGTAGTTACACATCAACTACTATCAGAGAGTCAGCATTTGTCAAGAGTTTCTAGCAGTGGCCATGTAAACTATATGTAAGGAAATATTGTGGTATCTCAGACACAATGCAGTAAATGTTGATAAATGTTGATTTTTCCTTAGGTTTTTTTTTGGTCTACAACTAATTGTTTTTCCATTCTAATAGCCAAAAGATTTGGTCAAATCCTAGTCATCCCCTGTTTTGATCACCATAATCTTCTGTTGTGGCTTCCTTAATTTCCATATTGACCCCTCCATTCTGTCTAGAAAGCAGCTGACAGGTTAATCTTTCTCACCCAGTCAAACCATATTGCACCCTTTTCTGAACTTCTCTCCAGTGCTTCAAGTTCAAATTTCTCATTTTTTATGTTTCCATGCAATTATTTGATTTTTGCTTTTTTGTGTCCCACTCTATGCCTTTGTACCATCAATGATACCAGTCTCCTGATGCTATTTCTTTTTCTCTGGTGCTGTCATCTTCAAGCCTTCTGTTATGCCACTACAGCTTGCCCCCAACCTCTTCCCACATACTAGTCCTCACTCAGATGACTCGTAAGCACTTCCTACCTCCATACAGTTCCACTGCTGCCTTCTCCACCACGGCTGGATAGAGAACAGTTGTTTTGCAAAAATCCTGGAGCACTCAAAATTTTATTTTCTTCCAAAGTAAGTGAAATTAGACTGTTCTGACTATTGTGAGAAAGACATACCCCAGAATAATCAGTGGCTGAAATTGCATTTTTTTTTTTTTGTGACAGCATCACACTGCTGACTCACATTGAGTCTGTGATCCATTATAACGCCAGATCTTCCTTGGCAGTGCCACTACTTACACCAGTGGTGCCAAAACTTTTGGCTCTGTGGGCCAGATAAGTCACATGGGACTGGTCTGCAGTCCAGATCCCATGCAGGGCTGACATGTAGGGTTGATCTGAGGGTGTGATCCGACCATGTGCTGGCCCAGTCTGATGTGCTGGAACTATCTGTCCACCAGTCTGATCCTGCATGCCTGAATCCAGCTGCACACTACCATGATATTTTATGCAGGGCCACAATATCTAGCTCACAGGTCTCCCCATAGGTTTGGAAATTTGGTAGCAGGGGAATGGCATTGTAATGTGAATGTAATGTGTGTAACAACGGGAGGAACCAGGGGATAGTTTGCAGAGCTCTGATGATAGTTAATTTGGACTGTAACTTCCAGAAACCCCCAGGGACTGGAGTGTACAGGAAAAAGGAAGAGGAAGTTTGAAACTGGAGGAAGAGAAAGACAGAGCAGCATGCACGTGAAACCTGGTTAGTCCTATGCAGAGGAGTGCACAATGGAGCTGGAGATCTCATTGGCTCAGTCAGCCAGGATTGTGGACCAAAGGAGCTGTACTCAGAGTTGGGGGCAGCTGCAAGCTGCTGTTTGAGCACTCTAAGATCTAAAGGCTTGTTGGGGACACCTCCAGAGGTGTGGGGGTGGAAATTAAGGTGCTGAACACATGTTCCCAGAGTGTTAATATTTCTTTACCTTTTACCTGTTCCCTCCCTTTGACCCATTGGCTTGTGACCCCAACCCCTATGGTTTTCTATATAAAAGTAGGAACCCTGCCTAGCTTCTTGTGCGCATTTTTGATATTCAAGAGTTGGCACAGCATTTAATGCTGCCACCACTCTTCTGATGCCAGATTTCTGAACCCTTGGAGAGCATGTCCCACAGGCTGGGGGTTGAGCATCCCTGCCTTAGATAGTTATTCCTTGTTCTGTAATTGTGCATTAATTTTATCATCCAAAGCATCCCAGAAACATGAAAGATATCAAATTTTACCATTTGAAATGGAAACTTCACAACAGGAAGAGAAAAGAAGCTAACCTCAACAGTGGCATACACTTTCTAAGCCTATGCAAGAAACACAACTTCATTCCTAATTTCTGCCTATTTATGTCCTCCCTGACATCCTGTCACACTTTTAGCTTCTCTCATTCCTTGGAGTCTCAGAACAGCAGAAACTTCCTATGCCCGAAGGATGATTGTGCCCGAAAGCTTGCTAAGAACTGTTTTCCAACTACTCAGTTGGTCTAATAAAAGGCACCACATCAACTCAGAGAACCTTGCCTGCCTACCATCCAAGCAAGACTGTGAGGATGACTGCAAGGTGGTGTTGACAAATCTGTAGCCTGCCTTCCCGCACTCCTTGCCCCCTATGCCTCTGCCTGCCCTCCCCTGCCTCTACCATCCACTCCTTCCCTTCCCAGCCCTGCCCTTCCTCCCTTACCTTCAGGTCTGGCTCCAGACCCTCCAGCCTTGCTGGGAGTAGCTGCCACTACTCTTTGTGGCTGGGCTGGTCTATGGTCAGGCTGGGGCCATGCTGCTGCTGACTGCCCTAGGGGAGCAGAGCTGTATCAGTAGGAGAGGGGGTGGATGAGGGAGGTACGCTGCAGGAGGAAGCAGTGGGAGGGAGAGGCAGGATGCAGGGAAGAACAGTGAGTCAGGGAAGCAGGGAGTGGAGGGTGAGGGGTAGGGGCAGGCACAAGCAGAGTGGGGCATGTGGCAACTGGGAACAGGGGGGTGGGAATGGGGGGCACAAGAAACAGGAAAATGGGGCTAGGATTTGTGTATAGAAACTAATTATTGGGAAGATTTTTTTTAAATTTGAAGTACTCTTGGATTTGAGTAAGTGTGGTAACTTATGATTTCAATACCTATTAGTCCTTAAGTACTTTCAACTGTGTACTGTTATCTGTTTCGCATAAGAGTTGCTATTATCATAGCAACTGCATCTGTATGTATTTACCTGAGACTGGTTTCATAAGCAGTATTTTCCTTCTTTTAGGAAACAGATTACAAGTTTTCAGTGGCTTGACATGTCATTTTCCAGTATGTTTTAAATAAGGCCAGGCCTTGGCTTCACTTCCCTCTGGTTCCTCACTCCACAGCCTTTTGCCACCCTGGCACTGCTGTGGATCATGGATTATGGACAGAGCTGAGCTGGGAAATAGAATTCATGTCCTACATATTTTTTTCAAGATTTCAAACATTTTTGCATTCTGCATAATGGCAAAATTAAGACCCTACAATATTTTCATGAGAAAACAGATGCTCTGAATAGCACTGATCATTATTGTTGGTTTCAAAGAGCACAACCTGACAAGCGTGCACATGCAGGAGTTCATGTTTCCCATGGGATGAATAGTAGTATCACATATTTGTTACTACTTGTTCCTGGGCACAACCCCTACATGCACCTCCAGTGCATGGCAAAGTGACCTGGGTGAGGTAGTGGAGGCTGGGGCTGGCATTTGTGCTGGCCCTAGCCTCCTTACCTGGGGTCCTGGGAGCCTCCTAGGGCAGCACCAAACCAGAAGCTTAGAGCCTAGTTGGCAGCCAGAGTGTGGCTCTGGCCAGCCAGGCTCCCTTTCTGGTGGCACAAACTGCCATCATGTGCTGTGTGCCACTTTTTACAGCCTCAGGCTTTTTTCACACCGGGATCTCCTGGGGCAAAAAACACCACCGCACAGTGAACAGGTGCGTTTGTGCTGGATGCAGTTTGCAGCACGTCAAACTGCTTGAGGTACCACAAACCACACATTCATGCTTGTCAGGGTGTGCCCAAAAGGGCTGACATATAATCCAGAATTTTAAAATATAATCCATTATACATATCTTTTGTATGATCAGTACTCCCACTGGTGTCAAAAGAAACTTTGTGTGAATGTTGGCAGACTACAGGATTAAGCTACCAGTGTGCACTGGTTTTATCAAATATTTCACTTAAACTTGTCTGTTTGATATTTGCTTACATTCTAATTATACAGAACTTGATTGAGTGGTTTTAATATTATCATATGCTTCAGATATTAGACTGAATAATATCTCTGCTATAATTAACATTTTTATGTTCTGTGATCCATTATTTGTTTGTTCTGTGGAGCTAATAACTTCCGTCATTAAAAACAGAAGCTAAGTTCTTGACATTCATAGCTATCAGCTGCTCACACTCATTGCTCCTTTTTTGACTCATTTTGATTATGTGATCTCATATTTGCTTTGCTTTCAACTTCCGCTATTTCATTTCTTGACTTGGCTGGCCCCTGGCACATTGCAGTTGGTTCTCAGTGGCCAAGCAGCAGATGGCAGAGAGGTGTTTGGGTGCAGAAGGACACCCCAAAGGTGTGTAAGTACCCTATGAGTGTCTCTCAAGGGTGTCCCCAAGCTGCATCTGGGGTCAGGGTGTATCACACTCCTCCTCGATTTTATTCTAGAATAACCTAATTGGTATCTTGGATTTCTATAGTGATGTCATTCTAAAAGACTTTTTAAGTCAAACTATTTATGAGTTTAGTCTTATGATAATTCAACAAAACAAATGAATATTCTACTTGCCTAATGTCACACAGGAAGTTTGTAGCAGATCTAGATTGGAGGAACCCAGGCCTTCTGGCTCCTGTGTTTTAGCAAGGAATTTCTCTGAAAGAGTATCTCTTTTGCTAGACAGAACTGTCAACTTATTCCTCCAAGGACCAGATTTCAGAGATACATTTTGTCAGCTCGGTCATAAGTACATAACTCTATCCATTATAAGCCTCGTTTTAGTCAACAGATGAGATTTATGTATAGTTAGTTATGAAAGGATTTCAAATATTTTAGGGTTTGAACAGACCATGAATTTTTATCCTAGGTTTCAATATCAGTGTTTATCCTTCAAAAAGTCTAGGAAGAGCACAGACTCACAATGGTTTCCCTGCTATTCTGTCTGTGATAAGGTTTTTTGCATCAGTTCCATTGTTCTCCAATGACTTCTGATGTCTCCAGTGTTGTTACTCATTTAATAGCTTCTCTGCACTAAAACTCTGTCCTGTGCCAAGACAGAACTGTTCTCAGAGCAACAAAAAAGATCTTTAATTATGGCTCTTATTGATAATAAAAAAGATTAAATGATTTATGAATTTTCAATAATATAATTCTATAAATTACTACTTTCTAATAAGCTGTATAGCAGTATGATTAAGATTTTACCTTTTACTCCAATTACTGTCTATTAAAATAAGCAGGTCACATAACTGTAGCTTTTCTGAAGCATAACATGGATTACTTGAATGTTATATCATAGAATGTAGACACAACACTGAAATCAGCAGGATTTACCCAGGATATTTTAGTAATGCCTAAATGCTACTACCCTTATTGAGTGTTAATGTTGTAACATTTGTAAATGCATGATGTTTTACTGTAGACCAATCATAAGATTTGATTACTGTGTGGACAGGTTGCTTGGTAATTATTTTTGGATAAGCCCTAATAAAAATGTATTTTGATGTAACTAACAGTCTTTAAAACCCATTCCATGAATCATTCTGCTACTTTTGTTCTAAAGCAGAAACAACTGAATACTAAAGTTCTGGGGCCATGGCATTTGAAGTACCTGGTCAGTATATTGATCTTATATTAATCTATGATTATTTGCAACTTAAAGAAATAAAGCAAATTCTTTTTCCTTTATTATTACATATAAATAAATAATTGCTTCAACTTCTAGAGCAATCCTGTTCCTAATTAAGTGCCATTTGTGCTAATCAGTCTTTTTTCAGGACAGCCCACAAAAGGTAAAACAAAAGGGGTCTCCTCAGGGATTTCTCCAGAATAGTTTTATTGGAAGAGTGGGCAGGGAGTTCACAAAAACTGTGTAAATTAGGATGCAGGGATTATTCATATGATGTGTCCAAGTAGCGGTCATCTTGGTTTTCCTCTTGGTGTGGGTTCCTGGATGGGTTACAGCATTCCGTGGGTGCGTCCACACATGCAAGCACATGCGCTTGCAGCAGCTCAAATAGAAGCGGTGCAAATTTGAGCCGGGGCTTTTTGCCTCAGTGCACGTGCTCAGACATGCACTTTGTTGTGGAGCAAATTGTGCCACTTGGGGCAAAATAACCCTGCCTGGCTCCTCCTGGATCTGCAGCCAGGGGGAGCTGAAGCCCAGGGCCAGCACCTGTGCTGTCCACAGCAGTATAAAAAAACTGCCCTGTCCTGGCCCCAGCAGTACAAAAAGCTACTTTGGCAAGTAGCTCAGGGCTACTCGCTCTCAGGAGCTTCTGGGGCCCAGCAAATTGGTACCTGGGAACACTACCCCTTGTGTCAGCTGGACTGCTGAAGCAGCCCTGAGAGTTCCCTGCACCCTTTACTCACTGCAGTCATCTGGCAGTGGGGGCTGCTGCCTGGCTGTGACCTGCTGTGCACCTGCCAGACCTGGATGAGGCATCTGCCCCTCTGGGCCAGCTGCCAGTGGGCTGTGGCTGCAGGGTTGGTCTTTGTGTGGCACCACTGCCATGTGTGCCCCTGCCCGGTCATCTGGGCAGCCATCACCCAGAAGATAGTCTGGGTGTGGTGGCCTTCTTTGAACTGTCAAAGCATGTCCTCCTGGCCCCAATTGACCAGGAGGTCAGCCACAGCCAGCTGGGTCCAAGGTGCCAGGTCTGAGCAGGCAGGGTCCTGCCACTGGCCTTTCTAGCAGGAATTCTGGTGTCTCCTATTGGAAAACTGAAAAATCCCTGATAAAAAAATCTCAAAGTCACTCTGTAAAATACCCTAAAATCCATGTTCCTCCACAATTAAAACAAAAGACCACTATAAAGAGAGAGAGACAGAGTGAGACACAGAGACAGCAATCAGTTGGGCATGTTTTATTGATATATCTACAGTGTTAAAGCAATTTGGAAGACTACCAGTGTCTCTATCATAATAATAAAGTGAATTCTAAATACATGTTTCATGAATTTATGAATACATAAATATGTTTGCTGCCCCCAAAGGGGCCACAGCCCCTCCAACAGGGGCTACAGCCCTCCCTCAGGGCCCACAGCCCCCCAACAGGGGCTACGGCCCCCCAGTAGGGACTACCTCCCCTGCAGAGCCAACATGCCCCACCCCTGCTTGCTCCCCCAGCCCACTAGATTGCTGCCCTGCCTGGCCCTATCCCCCGCCAGATCCTGCAGCCCCCCCCTGTTCCCCCAGCCCCCCATGGCTGGCCCACCAACCCCTGCCTCTGTCACTTAAAAAAAAAGAAAGAAAAAGCCTCTAATCACCATAGGAACAGGGGCTGTGGGGTCTCCCCCCTCCTCCAGTCCCCCAACCCCTTACCAGCAGTGGAGCCTGGGTCCAGCTCCTTGCTGCTGATATGCTGTGTGCCCTCATGGGCAGGCAGCATGCTTCAGCACCAGGGCAAAGGCTAACCATAGAGACACTCTGGTGGCCAGAGTGTCTCTATGGAGGACCCAGCCTCCAGTTGCCTCAGATTGCCCTGCCCTGCTTTTTTTCTGTGTGGGTTTTTTTTTCCCCCCTGGATATCCATGATGTTCCTGCATGTGCCTCTTGCACATTTTCTTGTTCCTGCATGTGCCTCTTGCAGCATCTCAAAGGGGTTTGAGACACTGCAAGAAGCATGCGTGGGCTTGTCCGGATGCACCCCATGAGGCAAAGCACCAAAAAAGGATCTTTCTGCTACTCCTTCTAGAATGAGCCAAGACCCAGAGGTCTTGCATCCTCCATCATTTATGGACAGTTTGCTCTGGAACTGCAGGGGCTCAGGCTTGTGGACAGCAGCCTTTGTCTCACTTATAAGCCTGAATGATGTGTAGCACTACCTTTTTTTGATTGGTCCTGTTTGATTTATATGATATTCTGAACTGGAAATTCAGAATTTCCAATGACCTATGCTGTCCCTTTGTAATATAAATCCTTACTAGCAACTGTTGTGAACCTAAAACTTCCTATTACTTCGTTTCTAGACTCCTTGTTAAAATCCTAGGTACTTGTCTCTGAGCTGCTCCTGTCCCACTCCAACTGTGGGACCCCTTAGGTCAGAGCAATGGTGGTGGTGTACAGGGTCTTCCTTCCTTCCTTGCTTGCTTTTGACCAGTGGGTGACACCTGGCAGTAGGCAGGGAGCAGACACTATAAGGGGGATATACGTGTTACTGCTGCTGTCCTGGTGAGTCTGGTACTTCATGAAACTTCTTTCTGAAGCCTGCAGCTGGAGCAATCAGGAGCAAGTCCGGGGCAAGTACATATGATTTAAAAAAGGTCAGCTAGCGGCAGCAGTGGCAGGCAGGTTTCCCCCTACACTTTTGTGCACCTGCTCCCTCTCCAACTCCCCGGTGTCCCTGGATGGCAAGGGACTCCAGCCATGCCTCATTACCGTCTCCCCACAGTCCTAGGGGTGCTGTGTCACACCCCTCTTTGGAAATCCTGGATCCTCCCTTCTAGATGCCCATTCTTTTCTTTAATTTATTTCATTCCTTTCGAGCTCATATTATCTTCCACTAAAGGACTGACAACTACCATATTGTTCAGCTGATTTGTTGCAGCTAGGTTATAGTCTTGGACATTCTTATACTTTCTGTCTAATTCTTTCAATAGCATTTGACATTTTTGTCTGTCTGTGTCTATCTCTGCCCATTATGCTAAATGGGTTGTGTACAGGGGTTTGTAGGTTTTATTAGGACTTTATACAATTTTTCTTTTAAGTAATAGTAACCATATTTGAGATTTTATTAGTTTAAACCATGCTGGCAGAGAATATTTGTTGTTGTTACTATTTTTTTCTTTCAGACCAACATTCAAGAAATTGGTTGGTAGCTTTTGGATTTATGGAAATCTAAGAAAATTGCTTGCTTAGGAGATCACTTAAAATCTGTATTTTTATTGCTTTCATATTCTCAGTAATATATTATGAAAGAATAGATGGACCAGAGCCCTCATACTTTAGTGGAGTGGAAGTTAGAAGTTGAATTGTAAGTCAATGGAAAATAGAAATTAATTTTGTAGATGGAAAATAATTTTGGGGCTTTATGGAGTAGAAATATTGTACATTTGGTGAGTATAGATCAATACAAATGATCTAATTAGTCCATCACATATTTTCCTCTCCATTTAACAAGAATTTTTGCATCCCCCTTATTAAATTGGTAGTTTATATCAGATAAAACACATTATATATCCTGCCATGTCTAAGTAGTAACTTATTCCCTGAATAGTCCTTCAGCTCAGCTACATTTGGCCAGAAATTCCATTGCTTGTGCTTGGCATCGTCATTTATATTGATGCAAATTTCCTGAATGCAAACTGTGAATCAATGTAAAATGATTACAGAGGGGTAAAGCAATGGGTATCATTTGGGTTAGTTTAATTAACCCGTTATTAGTGTTATTAGCTCATTATTAGGCTAGATGAAAAATGGGAATGCTTTCCCATGAGAAAACTTAACAAATAATATTTTGTTTCATTTAACATTTTTTTGAAGTGTTTTGATGTCTGACCTAGGTCTTATCTAGGTGACTGGAAAAT
This sequence comes from Alligator mississippiensis, assembly GCF_030867095.1. Classification (NCBI taxonomy): domain Eukaryota; kingdom Metazoa; phylum Chordata; order Crocodylia; family Alligatoridae; genus Alligator; species Alligator mississippiensis. Next base: position 28,067,482 of record NC_081825.1, on the reverse strand, counting down.
TTTAAACTCATTTAGAATACATTTATAATAAATAATAGAAGAAAAATTCTCAAATCAAAACAATGCTTTCTGAGCTGTTTGATGCTCATATCCTCTTTCTTCCATTTTTATATCCTGGAAAATGGAAGAAAAAAGTTGGAGTGAAGGAAGAGAAAGCTTAATAGACTAGTTTAATAAAAATCATTATTTTTGAGGGGGTTTTATTCTCCAACAAGTCATTCTCATTTATATTTATATATATATATATGACCAGCCATTTTCAGTGTCTATTAGAGAAATTATGATTTTCTTTCCAAATGTTATAGTGATATTAGTATTAGTTACTGTAAAGATGTGAACTCAATTTAATTTACTTTTATTGGTGAATATTTATACTGTTTCTCTCATGTGTTGCTAATCCAATAGAAAAATAAATTAGAAAGTACTATGGGGTATCTTTCCACATGCTTCAGGGTAGGGAGAGAGGGGCTTTTTAATTAGAGTGGCTCCCAAGAGCCTCTCTAATTAAAACACCCGTAGCATCTCATGTATTCAGTGTCCTGCACTTCAAAATGGCATTGGAGGTGCTTTAATTAAAGCTCATTGAATAAGCTTTCATTAAAGCGCCCCTGCCACCAGTTTGAAGGACAGGGACACTGAATACCCATGATTACCAAAGCTGATTAATCGAGTTTGCTGTGATGCATTTTAATTGGAGGAGGTCAGAGCAGGCATTTCACATGTGTACAGGCACACACAGTGACCTACCTTTAAGCGTGACCAATTGAAATTAATACTTTTAGCTTATTCCTAGAAAAGGTGAAGAAAAAGTCAATTTATATAGCGTGGATTCTGACAGAAATTTGTAATATTTTTCAGCCTAGTCTAGTAAGTATACCTTTGATATTGAGTGCCCAGTGATTTAAGTGATTTTACATAAATGTAAATATATGTAAACTGGTATTCAGAAGTTTTTCATTAAGACTTAAACATTTCATCCTGTATTAAGGTAAACAAACTAAATGTATCATATACTTTGATGCATATAAATAAGAACTAATTTGAAGTCCTGTTCCTTCTTCCAGGTACAATAGGTGGCAAGAATGAACGTGGGGTTTAAGGTAGAAAAGACTGAATGAATGACTTAAAATTGTTTACTGAGACTGGAGTTTGCAAGATTAAAACAAAAGAAATTCAAATACCAATTATTTTTAGTTCCCTCAGTGGAATTGAGATCTAGGCTAAGAATAATTGTTTTGGGCATAATGACAGCTCTTTCTGTATGTCTTTAGCAAGCTGTAATATAAAAGCAGCTAAAACAAAAAAATCCCATATTATTTTATGCCAGAAACTTCAGGATTTTTTTCTTCATTTCCTAATTGTTTGAAATCAATCATATTTAACTTGCAGTAGTAGTAGCAGTAATACAAGAGATTTTGGTTTCATGAAGCTATATATTATTTTACAAACTTTGGGAACAACTTTCATAAGTAATCATCTAAATATAATCTCCAGGTTCCATACATGGGCATTTAATCAGTATGTAGATATGATACTGTAGGATAAAGGCTGCTGGCATGCATTAATCTGGTCATGTAATTTGGATCTGCCAGATTTTTATATCCTGGATTCTAAAAATCTTGCACCTTGCCATGCCAGACAGTTGACATGCCAGCTGTGCCATGTAGCCTAGCATTGGGCCCAGTCTCCAGTGCTGGGCTGCATGACATAACTTTTAATTTACTGGTGTGTGAGTGTAGGGAGCCCAGGAACACGGACTGCCCACACAAGCAAATTTAAAGCTTTGCTGCGTAGTCTGGCCTTGGGCTCCATGATGGGGCTTTTAAAGTGCTGGCCTATGTTGAATTGATGGGCTCCACCATTAAACGTGCAATAGTGTTGGGTCTGATTCGCCATTTTATCATATAAAGTGGTCAGTTGTGTGGCATGTTACAATTTATCATGCAGTTAACACTTGAATCATTAACATATGCCAGGAGCCAGAGGACATGGACATCCATAACACTTACAGTGGTTTAAATATGGTGTTTGAAGCCTGAGACAGACAGGCTTGTACGTTTGTTTAAATCAATTTAAAGTTGTTCGGAACAGTTAAAAATGTACCTGGAAAATCAAGTGCTATTTTGAACTGGTTTACCACAAACCAGTTCAGTGTTTTGTGTGGACACCAGGTACCCTGTGACATGGGTCTGTAGAGAAAGGGTGGGTAAAATATAGTCTGCAGCCTGGGTCCCGGCCACCAATTGATGTTATCTAAGCACAGGCAGTGGCACTGTGGAGCAGGCCCTGGGTGAGCCATACTCAGACCCTGCCCTCTGCTAGTGGGCAGCAGCTCTGGCTCTGGCTTCTACTGGCACTGTGGGAGACACGGAGTGGAAGCAGCCCCATCCACCCGCTTGCCTGGCACTGCATGGTGGCCAGAGAGATGGTCACCCACAAGCCCTAGGCAAGTTGCACTCAGGCCCTGGCCTCTGCTGGCATGTAGTGCCTAGGGCCTGTGGGGCTAGACACTTATCTCCCAGGTGCTATAGAGGATGGTGGGTGGAAGCTGTCCTGCCTGTCTGCTCTTGGCACTACGTGAAATATGGTATACCCAAGGCCTGCCACACAGAAGTGGGTGTGTTGGCAGGTCTGTTTCTGCCCAGTGTTCCCCACAGTGCCAGCAGGGGCTGGAGCCAGAGCCTGAGCATGGCTTATCCACCCTCTGCCCATGGGGGATGAAGCCTGGGAATGGTCCTCCATGCTGTCCTGTGCTGCCCTGCTATCAGGGCTCCCAGGCTCTATGGCATTGGTGTGTGTGTGCATGTGTGTGCATGTGTGCATACATGCCAGGAGGCTTGATGACAGGGCAGGACAGCATGGAGGCCTTCAGCCAGGCCCTATCCCCAGTAGGTAGAGGCTGGACTCAGCTGGGAGCAGCCCCCATGCAGCCCCCCCCCAGGGATCAGCCAGATTGTGCTGCATGGCCACATGACACCTCTTCTTCACCACCAGCAGCTGCCTGTACCATCTACCTGAAGTAGCAGGAAACTGCCAGGTGCCTGTCAAGTGCCCCAGTCAGTGCCGGGGAGCAGAGACTCCTGAGCTGCACCCGGTGTTGGGGGAGGGGCCCCACACTCACCGGCTTCCCCCAGCCCACTATGCACTTCAGCTGCAGATGTGGCTTGTAGGTGCTGGCTCTGGATGGGGCTGGGGCATATTATAGCCCCAGGTTGGTTTATGCTCCCACTCCTGCTCTATCACCAGTCCTGGTCTAGCTGTGGGGAGCTCTTGTGTGTACTTCCCAGAGCATGCAGGCTGTAGATCACAGCCCTGCCCTGGCCCTGACCAAGCTGCCCCTGCTGCAAGATACCAGCGGCTCCAGAGCAGCCCCCTGCTCTGCCCTGCCAGCACGGCTAGGGCCGTTCTCCATGGCAACCCCAGCCTTGCACTATCACAGAGCAGCTGCAGCTGGGGTCTCCAGGGAGACTGGTCCAAGTTATGCAGGTAGGGGCTGCTGGGAAATGAGGTCTGACTGCTGGCTGGATCTGCCATTTTGCCCAATATTACAGCATGAGTATGAGGCACAGCCAAAACCAGAGGTAAAGAATAGTAGGTTGGCTGCATAGAGGTTAATGAAGAAACTCCTATTCATTTCAGTGGAAAAAGGCTTTCATTCCAAGAGTTCTGGGAGTTCAGTCTACTCAGACTGCGCTACATATAAACGTTATAAAAAATTGTGCTGACATGTGCAATATACTTATTGAAAAGAGGATCAAAAGAAGGTTTGTGTGTGAGAAATGAGGGGTATTTGTCAATGTAAACTTTTTGCAGGAAAATATTGATTCCAATGAATGAATAATATATATGTTTATATTTTCATTGGAATTAACATTTTCCTGGAAAAGGTTTTTATCCACATATTTGCGCACACACACCCAACTACACACCCACCCACCCACACAATTTTTTTGTTTGAATTAACATTTTGACTAAAGCTGTTCAGGACCTTTTCATGGGAATGATTTTTGATGGAAAATACAGTTTCCATTGGGAAAACCAAGTCAAACTATCTCATGTCATTTTGACTTGAATCAAAGTATTTTATCTTGCTGAGCTAACCTGAAGTGTTTCATTGTAGATCAGTTTAGCATTAAATGCTATGTTCGTACTGTGATATATTTTCTCATGGGAATTTCAGTTTGGGTTTATGCTACTGCACTTCTGTCTTGTAGACCAGAGTCGCTGGCAAGAAAGCCTCACAAGAAATATCACTTCTTCCTGAGCAGGGTTATGCATGATGTAAGTTTTATGGCTATCATGGGTACATCTTGGGAGATGTACTCCAGGTGTGGAACCCAGCTCACATATGAAATGAGAGCATCTGACATTTGATCAAAGTAAGCAAATACAATGTAATGTTGAAACAACTTGAAACAAAACACTAGGTCAACACAACAGATTGAAATACCATATTTTGGTTGAAGTTATATCAGATAGATATGTGTTAGACCTTTTGATCTGCAAAAATGTTTGATATTTAAACTTGTCATCCTGATTTAGGATGGGAGGAAAACAACCTGATATATCAGTTTTGTTTGCAGTATGGAAGTTCCACCTTTTTCACAGCTCTAATTTTTATATTTCAGTATATTAAAAAGGTCAGCAATTCAAAATGAAAAAGAAATCATTTTAAATGAAAGCATGGGAAATTTCTGTTTTTGACATTTCCAAGTTAATATGCTTCAGAATGCTTTATTCTGAAAAAAATTCAGCAATAAGGATGAAACAAATGTCAGGATATCAGAATTCCTCAGTGAGATAGTAAATTCATTTTCTAGTTTGCCAACATGCTCAAACAAATACATTTTTTTTAAACTGGCTATTTATTTGACTTGGAAAATAAGTTTCCTTTTTCATTCTGCTTTTGATGTATAAAAATCTTCAATCTTCCTTAGTCCATACAGATGCTATAAATTATGAAAAAAGAATGATTAACATATTAATTAGAAACAGCAGTTAATGTTAAAACAAAGAGATTCATTACACTTGAAGAATTGAGATATCTTCAAGCAATTTAAATGCAAAGACCTCAAATACAATGCTAGAAATGGCATACTTCATCATTAATGAGATAAAAGATTACCTCTGAAACTGCTTTTATCTTTTTCTTGAATTACATATCCTCGTTCTAATTACCATGTACTGCTTATCTCCCCAATCAAATTAATATCCAGTGGTGGCACATTCTAATCTCAAATATTATGAATCTGTACAGTCATTATTCTTTGCCCACCTCAAAGGTACAGCAGCTTTTAACATTCTGTCAACAAAATCTTCATTTTATACTCAATTTGAGCATTATCTCTCCTCACTAGTGCACTTCCTATAAATAGAGCAAAATGAAATGAGATTCCTTATGATTTATCTTACATTTTATGCCCCTTAATCTAATTTGTAAGTAATCTTCATGTTTCTCCTGTTCATATTCCTTCACATTCAAGAGTCTTTGATGGTATCTGAATATATATGTGTAAATACTTGGCCATTCATCATAGTTACTTATGCACAAAAGTGCTACAGCAGCTTTAATGAGTTACTATGTCTGTTCAGATTTGCTTAGATCCTGTAAACAAATCCTTGTTGTTTATAATCCCCATATGTCTCTCTCTTCAAAAAGCCAGAGAAGTTGCAAAATAACCAAACAAAACACATAGGATAGCTGCTGGAAAACTTAATTGTGATTTTACCAAATGAGTAAAAGGTAGGGGTGCACTGATAAAGATTTTTTGGGTCCAATACTGATGGCTAATTATTAACCAGCCATATCAGCCAGTACCAATCCAATTGCTGATATGCAGCCCAGCAGTGTGGAGAGCAGTGTCCAATTGGTAAGTCTGTTGTGTGGGAAGGGCCGGGGGGAGAGAAGGGGCATGGGGCAGATTGAGGCTCTCATGGTGAGGGAGAGAGTGGGACTGGGGTTGGGGTAGGCGCTGCACAGCTGGGGTGGGCCAGGGTGTGGAATGGAGCTCTGGTTCATCCAGAGGGCGCAGGGGGGGGGGAACAGGGAGGTGGCTCCCACCGCTGCGCACACCCCTGGGGGAGGCATGGGGGGCATGTGCCCACCTAATCTGTGTGGCATGTGCTGCTGTACACACAGGGCCAGAGGCTGCACCAGCCTTTTCATGGCAACGGGGCTGGGCTCACGCCGTGCTTGGGCCAGGTGAGGTGGGTGGTGGTGACACTGGGAGTGGGGATTACGTGGGGGGGGAGGGAGCGGGGGGACAAGCTATGGATGATATGTTGCGAGTTCAGCAACAACACTCTGGACACTCCTGGGTTGAACTACAGTTATTTATTATTATAACTCTCTGGAATCATATCCAGGGTGGATCTCAACAATTGCCCTCAGGAGATGTATGCAGAACTTATACTTGCTCTGCCTCTGACTTGACCCAGTCCAGTCCTATGGAGAGAGAGAAACCAAGAATGCTTCTGGCTCCTCATGGCAGAGAAGATAAAGTCCTCAGTGCTGCAAAAACTGCCACAAACTAAACTGAACCCTGCAGTGCTGAACATGAGGGTCTTGGTCTTAAAGGAACAGTGCAAGGAGAACACAATAAGACATAACAACAGTCATCCAAAAATTCACTGTAGCCCCCCTCCTAGGGCCACCCTTGCCCATCTCACTCCCACCCTGGCCTTCCCCAAGCACAGCCCAGGCCCAGCCCCCCCACCAGGAAGAGGCTGGCACAGCCTTTGGTCCTGAGCATGCAGTGGTAGCCCGCCCTCATCCCATGCACAGATCTGGGGGGCACATGCCCCTCCATGCCTGCCCCGGGGGTGTATGCAGCAACAGGAGCAACCCCCTCTGCATTCCCCAGATGAGCTGTGGCTCCAGCACATGCTCCACCCTGGGAAGCACCTGTCCCTGCCCCAGCCCCACTTCCTCCTTCGCTGCAGGGACCTCGATCTGCCTCCTCCATGCCCCTTCCCTCCCTCCAGCCTCTTCCCCGCTCACAGATTTATTAGTCAGACACTGCTCTCCAAGCTGCCAGGCTGCACTGCTGGCCATGTGCATGCTGCAACTGTGTGCATGCATATGGTATATATTAGCAACATTATCAGCCACATCAGCCAAAAAAAGACAATTCCCAATAATGTCAATTTTCCTTTTATCAATGCCAATATGATATGGGCTGATGTATTGGTGCACCTTTAGTAAAAGGTACAGGCCAAATTCATACACATGGAAAAATAAGAATCTATTTCTTAGCCCTGAGTTGCACAGAGGAATAAAACTTACGAAGGACAGGAAGCAAGTGCCATATGTTCATGACACTGAACAGACATGAATCAAACTCCAGCTCTTTGGATGATTGTTTTGTTTTAAATCATTGCCTTGGGGAAGACCTCTTAATATATTTACATGTAGCTACAACTTGGTGTATGCTGCCCTGCATAACACTTGCAAATAAACACATTCTTCATTTCTATTGGAACAGTATGACTATGTTATAGAATATCAAATGAGAGCTAGGATTTACTGTCTTAAATCAGTTTCTTTCTTTCCACGTAGTGTTAAAATATATACATATGTGTACAGTTTTTACTTCATAACATAAAAATGAGCATTGTAGTATTCTAGGATCACAATAGTGAAAGACTGAGATATAGTGAGAGGGGCAAAGCACTGCTCCTGCAGTGAACCTGATACACGCAAAGGGTTACAACCTTACAGAATTCACCTTGGGATCAAGCCCTAACTTGTGCATATGTGCTACTGTCCTCTATTAAGTATAATGAAGTCTACAAATGGCATGTGCTAGGTGTTGCTAACAGCTTAGTCTCTCTTCTAGTCCAAGTGGCGATGGTTTTGTGTTCCTGGAGCAGATGCCTGTCAGCTGCATTCTGGCTGCCAAGTTTTAAGCAACATGGGTGAGCAGCACAGTGACATGGCTGTACCTGGTCACTGCTCCGTCCGTTCTGTATTATTCTCAAAAGACCAAGGAGTTAAACTTACAGAATGATGAAGCTTGTTTATTCAGAGAGCCTTCTTAGCCTATTCATCTGCTGTTCCCTCCTGCATTCCCCAGCATGAATGCCTGGTGCCTCCCAAGACTGGAGGGGCACCATGGCAGCGAGCGGAGACCACCCACAGCCACCAGTGGTGGTGTTGGAGGGGGGGAGCAGTGACCACCCACAGAAGCCAGAGGTGGCTTCAGTGACAGACAAGCTCAGGGTGGGGCATGTGCCCCCCCATGCTCCCCCTACACATTGCCTATGTTCCTTGAGCCAATGTAACAATGTTTACATAACACTCTTAAAGGTATCTGCACATGTTCTGACACGTGAAACAAAAGAAGGCATACAAAAAGAACCAGGTTTTCATCCATACCCCATGACTTTCAGTTCTTTCTTTTTTTTTTTTTTGGTGGTATTTTCACATGTACTTTAGCATTCATCAACTTCTGTTCTCCATTGAATTAATGGGAACCAAGTTAAGCACTTTGGAAATTCCACTCTATTACACATGTGGCTTTTCCTTTGCACCTCTTAAAGAAGATCACAGTCTGGTCTCAGTTCCATTCATGCAACCCAAATAAGTCAACAGGATTTTAGAAGAAAGAAAAAAAAAAACAGGGGAAGACTCTGGCTCAGAATATTTAGCAATATTTTTGGATATCTACTGAGTAACTTAAATAATCTCAGCTCTATGCCCCTATATTTTTTAAAGCAATTCCAGCATTATACATACTTTTATTTGCATTCACCATGCTGAGGTATATTTTCATTCTATTGAGCGCAAACTTCTGATAATTTTTACTGACATTTATTGTATTTAGATAACAATCTGTTTACACAATAAATACTGACCCAATTTGAGGCTGGCATTCCTGGCTTTCCCTACTAACTGACAGCTCCACAACTGGAGACTTGGGTAGATCTGATGTAGCATCATTGACTTTTATGCGGAGCCACGAGCAGCCTCCAGGGTGAAAGGTCACAAGCTGGGTCAGAATCAACAGGATTAAGAAGATGCACATGATCCACACATTCAGCCTCCTGTTTACCTCTAAAGAATAAACATACTAGATTAATAAAAATACACAGCATACATCTATGGGTCTGTTTTTCCCTTCCAGATTTTTCATTGACTAGAATGCATCCATTTGTTAATGCTTATTTTGGTATTTCTTGTTTTATATTAAATATACGCTTGTGCTAGCTTTGTCTATTATATGAACCGGCCCGAGCCAATGTGGGGACAGTCTGTGCTGTTTTCATGGATGACTCTACATTACCCTCATGCCAATTTCCCATTCTATGGGGTCACTTAGATGTCCAAATTGTTTGTCCATCTGTTGCTGCTGCAAACCTAGAGTCTTCTCAACATGAAGATGGATTTCCTGAACCAGGTTTTAGACCCATGTGTCTGTTAAAACCTTTAGTTGGAAATCATCTGGGATCCCAGATTCTGTCCATTAGTTTCCTGGGAGACGTATCTGCCTTCCAGCCATTGCCAGATGAGGTGTGATTCCATGGACTGCTGCACTGCCTCTGATGACCATTAGAATTAGTGGTGATTTCATGTCCCAGTCTTTTCCAGACATCTGTACTACTTTATACAGGGAAGTCTTCAGCTTTCTATTAGATCTTTCCACTTGTCCAGAGCTTTGGGGATGACCTGGAATATGGGGGTGTTGTTACCCAAATGAGGACCCTGGTCTGAATCAATACTATGAGAAATCCATCTAGAGAAAACTCCCTTGATTTAATATCCTTGCTGTGGTCTTGGCAGTATTATTCCTGGTGGGGAAGGCCTCGATCCATTTGGTAAATGAATCTACTATTACTGAACAATAAAGATTGCCTCTTGCTGTTTTTGACAGTGGTCTAATAAAGTCTATTTGGAGACAGGACCACAGCCCCTCAACAAGCTGGTGTCTTAAAGGTTCTTTAACCATCTTTCTGTCCACATTATTAGCAGCACAAGGTAAACAATTGTTAACATAGTTTTCAACATCATTGTGGATGCATGGCCACCAGCCAGTTGATTGTAATCGGGCAACTGTTTTATCCATTTCAAAATGCCCATGGTCGTGTGCAAGACTCATGCCAAATACTCTTAGGTACAACCCAGATGGGAGGATCTTCTTCCTTTCTGGCTAAAACTAGCTTGGAGGGCTGCTGCCAAATTCCTGAATATCTTTTGATCCAGTAATTTTTAAATTTCAACATCCCTTTCCTGCAAGCCACTTAAGTCAATTGGGTCAGGGACAGGGATAGGGGAAATCTCCCCCATCTTGAGCATAGTCTATATAGGGACAGATTTACCTCCCACTTTTGCAGCAGCATCTGATGATTATTGAAATCAAATTCAGGTCTACCTTTCCCATGCACTTTTACCTTTCTCAGTCAAACTGAACTCAATTGCTGTGCTGTGAAATGCCAAGCAAGCTGCAGTTGTGACAGGTGGGCAATAGGCTTACCATCTGATGATCTATATCCTTTTTGCTTCCAGATTGAGAGCCAGTCCACCAATGAATGGTTGGTCCAATCACTATCTGAAAAAATTACTACATTATGATCAGATGTTATATTTTCTAATGCCACAATGATTGCAGCAATTTTGGCTGCCTGCGCTGAGTGGGGCAAACAACTTCCACTTACAACCTTTTCCACACTTTGATTAGATGACACTCTTATTGTGGTGTAACCTGTATATGCTCTTCCATTGATGTGATAAGATGACTCATCTACAAACCAGGTAATAATACCAGGATCCTGAGGAGGATAGGTTTCCCCTCCTGTATACCAGATATCTCCTGGTTCACGGTTGTTTATGGACACAGGAAGTGAGCATTCATGATTATCACCATCTATACACAACCCATATGGGGCCACTGGGGTGATTCCCATGACTTCAGTATTAATGTCACAGTTTAACAGCTCGGTGGTCCACTTTTTGATATGTGGAGAGGACAGTCTACTATCTTTGATCTTTCCAGACAATATATACTTAGTAAGCTAAGTGTAATGGGTGCCATGCCCATGAGGCATTCCCAATGCTGAACCGCCCACACAAGTGCCAGAATTTCTCACTCACATGAAGATACTTCCCTTTCAACAGCTGTCAAAGTCCTGGAAGCATCACCCACTGGTATCTTCTCAGTGCCACAATCCTACAAGAGAATAGCTCCAATAGAGAGGTTAATTGTTGCCAGTTCAAAAATAAAGGGGCTATCTACATGAGGATATGCCAAGGTTGGGGCCTTTGTGAAAATGATTTTAAGCTGTTTAATGGCCTCATAATATTCTGGACCCCACTTTCATGGCACTCCTTTATTTAGGAGATGGTATAGGAGTGCTGCAATTTCTGCAAAATTTATGGTGAACTCTCTGATGAACCCAACCATCCCTGGAAAACTGCGGAGTGTGGTAGTGTCAGTAGGTGCTGGTAACTTACAAACTAAGTCTGCTCTCTGAGCATTGAGAATCCTACCATCCCCTCTTAGTTCCAGCCTGAGGTATTTGATACTCTGCTGAACCAATTGAGCCTTAGCTGTGCTGACCTTAAATCCCATACACTCAATGACACTCAATGCTCTCTTGGTGCGGTCAAGACATTCCTTTCTAGTACTTCCTGTCACTAGAATGATACCAACATAAGATATTATATTACACTTATCACAATCATCAAGCACATCCTACATTTGGGTAACAAAATCATGGCAATATACAGGGGAGTTGTTGAACCCCTGTGAAAGACATGTGAAAGTGTACTGTTGGCTGTCAAAGAAAAAAGCAAACTTATACCAGCAACTCCCTGCAACCAGTATTGCAAAGAATGCATTTGTAAGGTCCAGGACTGAGAACCACTAGGCATTACTAGAAATTGCAGCCATCACCTCTGGATATTTTGTGATGATTGGTACCAAAGATGGGGTGTGACAGTTTAACACTTTATAGTGTTAAGCACCAAGTCACTCCATCCAGTTTCTTCACCAGTGAGATCAGTGAATTACAGGTGCATTGAGTCTCAGTGATTACATTCTGTTCTCACAAAGCATTAATGGTGATTTTTATGCTACACATGGCCTCACTAGGAAATTTATATTGGTGCTGGGGTAGAGGGTCAGTTTCCTGAACCCTTACCTCCTGGTCAATTCTCCCACAGGAGAGCTTCAACCTAGGCCAGACCAATTGGAATTTACTGGCTATCTCGAGTATGTCTCCTTGCCATCAAGGAGGGAAAGCTCTTCACTTGCTTTAATCACAGCACAGTGGTGACTGGCAGGTACCTCCAGAACCTCTCCTGTTGTGGCTCTGAATCTCCAATTTTCTCTATTGGGCAGGTCGATTACAATGCCTAATTTTCTCATGATGTCCATGCCCAATATTCCTATGCCATTTAATTTTAGCAAGCCAAATTTAGACAGAGTTTCTAATTTGGAATGGTTTTGTGAAACCCTGAATCCCATGGTCAGTGAATCCCACTGAACTTTCATTCCCATAGAAGCCTTCCAACCTTTTACATGTCATGGGTGTCCAATTTCTGAAGACCCCATTCTCATTGCTAATCAATGAGAACATGGCACCTGTGTCTAAAACACGTTCTGGCTACTTTCATGCCTCAGTGTTTCTTGTTGGTCCCCAAAATTCACTGGGATCAATGGCCATCCCCAATCACCACCAGGCTGTTTCAGTGCTCAAGGTCTGAGTCTGAGGCTGGGGAAACACTCCTTTGAGGTCCCACCTCAGCCTTCTCTGTGCTACCAGAGTTATATCTAGCCGTCACAACTCTTTTCTTATGCTGTTCTATTAGCCTTTTTAACAACTCTCCGGTTGGCAAACCACCAATATTACGCCCATTCTCATATCACAACAATGTATTGCACATTGTCATCCTTAAGCTGGAAGAACACTTTTACCAATCAAAACACTTCTTCCCTACCTGGGGACCACCACCATTTTTCCTCAAATCCAATTGTTTTTGACTTGGGTTCTCCTTAAGGCACTCATGGCTTACACCTTTTAGCGTCATTACCACTTGCATAACTGGAATTGTCCCTACTACTATTTTGCTTATTGGGCTTAGGCTTTTATTTTTGATAGCTTTTCCCTTTACCTTGCTCCTCCTCCGAAGCTTTGGCACCAACTGCCATGATCTTTCCATTTTGGGAAGAATCTGGTCTTGTTTCTTGCTCTAATCAGTTCATTGCATGCCTCTCATTGTGAAACATCACGTTAGCTGGTTTATTGGGGGAAAAAAACCTCAGTAAAGTTTCTCTAATCATATCTTTGTCCCTGATCAATCTGTTTCTCATATGAACTAGCAATGGTACAAGGTTCTTGGGATTTAAACATTCCTGAGCAACAGCAACTACATCTTTGGCCACATAAATCTCTTCCTCACCAGCAGGCATTACGTTCATTAGCATGCTGTACTTATCTCCTTTTTTAATGGGCCTAGTTGCTTTCCCACTGCACAAAGGTATTTAGCAGAGAACGGTACTACTGTTTTCACCCATTGCAGCGTGGCTGGCATTTTGCAGGTGCCTGGGTTGGTCACCTTTTTTACTCTAAAAGGTGCCATTGAAGCACCAGGCTCCACAGAAGAAAGCTGAGTCTATTAGCAGCCATAGACATTTCCACATAATCACCACTGGAACTGGAACCACTCATACTGTCACTATCACTATCATCTTACTCTATTTCAAAGCCTGCTTTTCTCATGGTTCAGATACCTCTAGCTATTGACAGTTTTTCTTTCAACAATGCAGTAGTTTTCATACATTCCATATGATTAACTTTGCTATCCATTTGATATGCTCTTTCACTATCGTATACTCTAAAAGCTGCTTGTAAGTCCTGTGCTTTTGCTTGCCACTTACAGACATCTTGATCTAAATCCTCCATGTGTTGCTGTAAGTTTTTTACAGTCTATTCTAATTCAATGATATGGCTCACAGCTTTCCAACTATTAACTTGTACTGATCTTACCTCTGAGTTTGGCAATCTTATCATCCTTCTCTGTTCCTAGTTTGTTTAACCCACTTTCCTTTTGCTTCTCTGTCCAATCCAAAAAATTCTGTAGGGTAGTGTTCTTTTGGCATTTGAGCTTTGTCTTACTGGCTAAAGCCGAGATGCAGGCAGATACCCTTAGGATACCGGTCTTTTTCCTTTTCTTGTTATTCCTTTTTAACTTACTAACCCATGTACTCCATTACTTACAGAAGGAGTCATATGCAAATTCATTATCCTTGAGGCTAGTTTCATCCCAAAATCAGAAGATTAAAAATGGGCAAGAGCAAAAATCCTTCTTCGGAGCCACTTTTGGTACCACTCCTTAAATTCCTTCACTGCAGACATTGCCACACCCTCTATACTACCGACTAAGCAATCAGCACTTGCTGCCATCCTACTGTTTCCTTACTAGTCACACAGTGAACAATAGCCAGGAAATTAGTAGTTAAACACTATAATCAAGCAGGCCAATATTAGAAATGAAAACCCTTAACACTCACAATTACTCCTATTAACACACATCAAGGATTAGACAGATTCCACAACAATCCCTATTACAAACTACCACTCCATGCACCACCAATCAATAATCAAACTATTCTGTGCTTCCACAGCACTGACCTTAAAAACAATCAGCAAAACAGTAAGCACAGCACTAAAGAGCACTATGGCACCATCTAGTGAACACCTCACAGTTAACTGCTTGTCAGCCACCAAGGCTAAGTACAGACAGTCAAAAATAGAGTAGATTCAGTCTTTGCAGGTTAGTCTAAGCTGCAAAGATTGAACCAATAATCAAATGAACAGACATTCACTTTTGATTCAGAAAATGCAGCCACATGCCTGTAGTGACTCAAGCCAGAAGCCAGGAGGCACTAGAGCATAGCTCTCTGGCTCGTAGCCATCAGAGACTGTGTGTCCGCTTCCTCTTCCTGCTGCCCCCAAGGTATCTGGGATCCGCAGTCCAGAATCACAGTAGCAGGACTCTGCCGGATTGCTCATCACTCTCTCTTCCTGCTTTCAAATACCTCTGGGATTTGGAGTCTGCAATCACAGCCAGTACTAAGCAAGCAGGGTAGGGTATCTCTGTACTGGGGAAAGGGCAGTTTAACCCCTATCCCTGGCCCCGGCTTGTGGCGGCGGGGCAATGAGTCAGCCAGTGAGGCCAGTGAGTCACCCTCACTGCTCCAGCTAGGGAGCAGAGAGGCAGGGCCAGGCCTGCTTTCTGGAGCAGACAGCACAGCCCAGCCCAGGGGTGCAAAATGCTGGGATGCTGCAGGATGCTGCTTTAACAAGAACCAGGAAGAGGTCTGGGACAGAAGTTTCATAAACTGGTTTGACCTAAATCCATTAAGGCTGATACTATATTGAACCAGGTTTATCTTATCCAGATTCAGCTATTTTAAAACTTGTTTATGTGCACTGAACTTCTATTCTGTTACAGGTTTAAATGAGTTTCTGATCACTTAAACCAGTTTATGTGTAACTTCTCTACCTAGCCTAACTGACAGGTTGATTTACATTCAAAAGCAACACAAACTGGCATGGAAACACAGAAGGGTTTTGTTAGTGCACGATTACAAAACTAATGATGAAGTAGTCCCATCACTCCCACCCAAGGACACCAAACTGAAGCCAGGAGAAAAATACAAGGACTGAAAGGCAACTCCAGATAAAGAAACTATAGCGGACAGGAAGAGAACATGAGTGTCCCAGGCTGACTCAGCTACTGCTGAAGTATGTAGCCCAGCCTGATTTATAGGGGTCGATACACAGGGACACCAAAATTAAAGTTAAACAAATTAAACAGTTTATTATAACACAAATAACTATATACAATAATTACAGACAAAACAATAACACAGGGAACATGAGGAAGATTAGATACACACAGGGCTATACATTACTTATCCTACTATAGAGGATAAGTTATTTTTAATGGAACAATGGGGTTGAAAATATTTTAAAATTAAATTTCTAAATAAACCTACAAAAGTAGGATTTTTTTGTTTCTATCTGAAGTGGTATAAATCAAACATGTAATGATCTGTATCAAAATAATGGGTTGCTTTTTTTTTAGCTTAAATCACTGTACCACTCATGAATAATGCAGTTAGGGTGAACTTGTGAAAAAATTAAAAGGACTCCTGTATTTTTAACACACTGTTATGCATATAATGTTGCAGAAGCTGTGTAAAAGGATACATAATAAACATTTTCACGACAATTATCTATTTAAGTGGTTCTCAATCTTTTAAACCTCAGGGCATCCTCCTCTAGGTTTTCTAAATGTTATGGCACCCCTGTTCAGAAACATTGAGCTACAGTCTAAATTCAGAAAATATTTTGCCAGCAACCAGCCCTGCAGCCCCTCTCACAGCTCTTAGAAGAGTGGAAGGAGTAAAGGGGACAAGAAGGGCTACAAAATGCAGCTCAGACCCCACATCTACCCATCCACCTGCAGCACGGCACATTGCTGCAAGCATGGAGGTAACTGGCATCAAGACTGCATGGGGCAGGGGGAGGCAGTAGCAGTGTCAGTCCCCAGAGGAACAGCCTCAGGCATTGCTAAGTAGCTGGGGCAGGTGCAGGGTACCAGGTTGGGGGAGGAGAACTTTTACTTCCTCACACAGAGGCCAAATGGTGTGGCATCCCTAATGGGATCTCATGGTACCCTGGCTGAGAATTACTGATCTAGCATGTCTGCACACTGTAAGAAGTCAATAGACTGCAGTGTTTAAAAGTTATTTTCCAAATAGTCCAGTTTATCCTTGCAGGGGTTTGGGGGGTGGGAGGGGAAGGAGTGAGAAGGCTATATTTTCCTTTCCAGTGCATCTTCTTTTAGTTTATTAGGAAATTTCTGCATCACTGTATCCTTTCAACTGTACATAGATCTAATGTTATCTGGGAAACAGTGTAGTCTGAACTGGCAGTTGGGCTCTGTTTTCAGCTCTACAGCTAACTTACTGGGTTAGTTTTGGGCAAGTCACTGTTTTCTGCAGTTTGGAGTATCTTCTTTTCCATCTCAGATACTGGTATGGGTCCCATTACTGAGGTATCTGAGCAGCTCATATTCCTTAATGTCATTATTTTTATAACTCCTATGTGATGTAAACAAGTACATCCACTATTTTACAGATACAGTACAAAAGATACAAAAAGTTGTGCTGCCATCACACAGATAGTCTGTGTTAGATCAGGGAATTAAGCCCAGGTTTTTTGTGGTCAAAATCAGCCTGCTACCACTGGAATATCCTTCCTAAAAAAATAACCTACCTCACATTTACTATGATGTAAAAGCACCTACCTATGGTGGCCAAGGTTGCCTTTTTTCCTATCTTCATTGGCTGGAAGGGTGTAGCATTTTCTTTTGGATGTGTTACGTCATGGTTAAAATATTGTCAAATGCTTTGCATAGGCTTTTGCCTGATGTCTGCTTGAAAAACATTAAACTAATTTAAGCAGAGTATGCTTGTGCTTAAAACTATTAATAGATTGGGAGCTGTGCTGTGGAATTCATTTAAAATTATTCAAGTGCGACTAAACTGAAAGGAACAAAATAGTTAAATTGATATACATATACAATTTATTCCTGAAATGAACATGTATCAATCACTCTAATACCTTATTATACAATGATTACCATAACCCCTTATGTGCATCCTCCTTTTTCTCTGCTCCTTGCTCAGTTATGAATTGACTATACAGATGTCCCAATGTGGGAGCAGGATAAACATCTAGCTATTTCAAACTGATTGATGTTAATATTCCAAAGTCTGACCCTTCTCTTTACTCTTTATTGATTTAGTTTTCTGGATTTCCTTAGGTAGAAAGGAAGTAAGGAGGTAGAGAGAATCCAAACCATTTAGCTTCAGTAAAAATGTCTAAGTGAAATATATACTTTGGTTCTAAAGTTGGCCTTTAGACTACAAGTTAAATGACAAGTTACACTGACTTAAATTGTCCTAGGTTTACTTCTTCACCTGCACTTATATACGTGTTAGTGCCTCATTAGAGAAAACTTTCAGCAGGATCTATATATTTCTTGTGCTAAAATTAAGAGTGATGGGGCCAGATATTTCCACCTGTTAGATGCTTGGGTATGATCCAATTCTAAATTGCTCATTCCCTGAAAGATATACTGAAGGTAGCATAAGTATGATGTTATGATAACTCAAGGGTTCTTTGTACAGCTTAGGAATCTGTTTAATACTGAAGATGTACTCTGTGTCTGTATCAGATGACAAACTCTATTTTGAATGTGGGACTTACCTGACTTCCTCTTGTCTGTTTTTTTCTCTGTTGGACTCCATCTGAAGGGTGGTTAAGCAGAGCTTAAGTATGTATTTATTAAACTTGGATCATTCTTGATTAACATGGAAGCCCCTTGGACAAAGAATTGCTTACTATGAAGAGTCTAAATAATGAACCACCTGATAGGGGCTTTGATCACCTGATGAGACTTATCAGATTTCCTGACGTAGGAGACTAAGAAGTGTAAAAGAGAGGTTCTCTAAAATCGTTCCCCTAAATGGTTGTGTGTGTCTGTGTGTAACACTCAGGCACCTAAGTCTACTTAGGCACCTAACGGGTGGAATAGGAATTCCCCAATAGTTTTGGCACCCTTAAAAAGTCAGTATCAATTCACTTCCAATAGGACATGTCCATGAAAAATGACCTTTAAAACCAGACTGCCTACGAAGTGGTTCTCTGGGAAAGAATATCCATAGACCACTGGAGTACTGGCATCCAGAGTTTCCATTTCTGTAGAGGGGTAATGGACTGGTTTTCCTAGAGAAGCCATCTCAGATTTGGGGGTGGAGGGGGGGAAGGGGGAGGAGCTTAAAAAGGAGGTCCAGTATGGCAGGACTCAAGTAGCTTAGTGAATGCTCAGCAGAGAGTGATAACAGAGCAGTGATAGAGGATCTATTATCATTTATACAGTCTTACAGGCTTTGGTTAATTGCTTTTCTGGCTACAGTCCTTTCTCCCAGACTCAATATGCACATTTAAAATCAAATTTAATGCAGATAATAATAGCTGGTTGCTATTAGATCGGGAAAGATTTTCTCCTCTTCCTTGTTACATGGTTTGGTTCCTGATGTTTGTTTGCTCTGGCTGCAGATGGGCTACTGAGCAGGGTGGGACAGTGCCCTAAAATTCTCTGAGGTGCCCATTTTGCTCTTGTGCTCAGGGGCATAAGACATCCAGACTTGGGGACTGAAAGAAGTTCTTCCCCAGGCTGGATTGACAGCAGTTGACCTGTGGGCTTTTGCCTTTTTCTGATTCATAGAGCTTGGTTTGCCTGCTGAGATTATCTGCTGCATTTCACTTCATTCCCTGCCATCCAGGGGCCTTGTAGAGATTGGGCCTGTGATGCTCATTTTTTTCAAAGAATGCAGTAAGTGTAAGTAGTAATGTTAGGCTTATTATACAGAATGTGTGAGATACTGAATGACCTGTGATATTCAGAAGGGCAGACTAGATCCTGGAGGGGTCCCTGTCACATATACTTTCTGTTATTCACTGCCTGTTATACACTGCATTCTTGGATATTAGGGCTGTGCTCTGAAGGGCTGAGCTTCCCAAATGGAAAGTCAGTGTGGAGCACTCTGAAGATCTACGTGCTGTCATGAATAGCCTGATGTCATTGGAATAGGAGCTGGAACCTAGATATCCCCCCTCAGAAATGAGTGTCCTAATGACTAGACTACGAAGTTATGCTCAATGCCCCCATTCCTTTCCCTTACGCAGTGAAGACTGAAGTGTTTCATGCAAAGTTTCAGCAGCAAGGAATAATAGAACGGTCTTGGCCCTCCCAAATGCCTACAGCCTGGAGCCTACTGGAACCCACATAAAATGGGCCATCACCATCACTGCCTCCTCTTGTACCCTTCAGGAGATACAGACAGAGGAATACTAGTTTATAGACCCTCATTTTCAAAACTAAGACATTTCTGGGTATAGCTTCTGGACATATCAGAAAATGTTCATATTTAAGAGAGAAGTGCCCAGGGACTCTAGGCTCCCCTGAGGTAGGTAAATTAGGTATCACAAGTGGAAGTTAGTGGATCCTTTTGTTAATCTCATCCTGAGTGGCTGTTTCCCAGCCCTAACATCTGGTTTAGTTATATTTCCCATTCTTGGGTCTGATATTTAATCTTTGGCCTGGATCTCATTTAGGGCCTAATCCCTCAAACCTCATTCCATCAAAACTCCCAGTGATGTTAATTTGAATTTAGACTGAGGCCCTTGGGCAGCAGTCTCCTTGAGGTATTTTATTTTTCTGTCTGCTTGTAAATCACTATGAATGCCTATTATAATGTATACTTATATACGCATAAGCAATAAACCCTTTCCGAATAATGCATGCTCAAAAACAAAATGCATCAACCTCCAGAAAAGCTGGGGAAGAATTTATTTCCTTCAAAGTGAAGGATACCAAGAAGCCTATTTTTAAAAGAGTGATAGTCATACTACTGCTGGCAAAGAACAAGTTCCCTTGCCAGCCATACCATTATCTCAGCTGGGTTTTATGCTAGAAAAATCTCATTAGATACATTGCCAGTCTCCACAAGTGTGCTAGACATGTAATATTTTAGAGGGCAAGAACACTGTAGTTGCAATAGCCTCATTGCACAGAGGAAATGGCAATGCCTGATCTTGTTGATATTTCAAACATTGGATATGTCAGAGGTTATGGTCACCCCAGCTCATGTCACCATAAGCAATGGTGCTGCAGTACAAAGCATACACAGCAAGGGAAGAAACATTAAAAAAAACCCCATAAACACTATGTGATAAAGAAGGAAGGCTAAATAATTTCAGAAGGTAAGATTAAAATCAATACAATGGCCTTGTGTAACATTAAGGGAATACTTGATTTAATTTTGCGGGTCTCTATTTCTTAGGGCTGCAGTACTAAACTGACTGCTACTGTTTTCCTTTGATAGGGCTACTGTTTGCATACGAGATGCTTACTGTGGAGTTGCTTAATTTGCTCCACACTAAAGTGTCACTGTCTATACATGTGGAGCTATTAGGCTGGAGTAAACTAATTAACTCTGCTGTAGGTTAGTACTGCCCGACACAAGTACTACTTTATGCCATTTACCCTGCCACACCGCACATGTAAATGGTGACAGCGGCTGGCTGGGGCACGAGGATGCGCTAGTATTTATTGCATCAAATTTATTTCACATCTAGATGTGCCCCTTGTGTCCTAAACATTGACTTTTGCTATTTGGACTATATATCAGAAAAAAATGTCCCTTCCACCCTTTTGTTGCACCACTGACATGGGTCACTCATCATATCAGGAACACTGCTTCTGGAAGCAAAGGACTATAGCCTGTATGATTCTTGCCACATTTAAAGCAAGGGGTTTGTTGTAGAAGAGTGTGCACAAAGATAACATTGTTTTCTCTTAAAGGAGGCTCAAAAGGGGAACCTTCCACTTCATCTGTGTTTTGAAAGTGAAAGTTGAGAAAATTAATTACATAAATTATTGGGGCTGTGTTTTTAATCACTTATGTGGAATATGAACAAACTAAGTTAAACCAAAAGGAAGAAATGCCCCATTTAATATGTTATTTCTTGAAGAAGTCCAATTTGTATTTAAATCCCCTATAATAAATAAATTATTCTAGTCACTAAGAGCAAAGATAATTATTTTAAAAAGAAAGACAATTAAGGTTTAAGCGGGTAATAATAAACTTCCTTCCCACAACTAAAAATACATGCTTAATCTTGGGTTTTACAAAAATAAGCCCACTCATTAAAGTGATGCATTTCAAGATCAACCATAGTGCAGTTTAATAATATTCTCTATCCCCATTGTAATGTGCCTGGAGTTAGCTTCATCTCCAGCAATTTGAATTTATATCAAATGTTATCTAACTGCAGTGTGGGATTGGTCTCAGTGACTCAGATCCTTATCCAAGTCATGTTGGTATATGTCTGGAGGAAATCAGTTAAAGCTAAGAAGACTAATTCTCCTCTTACTTCCTTTACTCTCGGTGTTATCATTCACTTTGACATGCCTCCTGAGTTATATTGACAAGATGGATTTGAAGATCCTAGTCTCTGGTGGTACAAGTCTTTCCATTTACATGGAGCACCTGTGCAGTGACTTTCAGGAATAGGGCCAAATTCTTTAAAAACCAATACAGACTGTGGCTTTGTTAACAGAGATGACCCATGCTCTCAGTCAACCACAGCGCCAACATGGAGCAACAGACCCCATGAAGCTGACAATATCAAGCTTGGGAAACAGTATCTTCTCAGCAGCTGGCCCTTAATAGATTAACTTTCTTCTAAAAATTAGGATGACCCTCATTCAGTATGACATACGAGACTCTCATTCCTTTGATAAGTCTTCTAGCAATAGCAGTTGTATCCTGTGGTTGAATGCGTTATGCATCTTTCTCTTTTCTGCCCAGCCCACAATAGATATGACTGTGCTACAGCTCCCAACTAGCTTGCTTACTTGCTTAGTTCTAACAGCATATCCACCTGGTTTCAACTCTAAAGATCTTGGGCTTTCTTCATAGTAATTAACAAGAAGACAGCTGTTTATAGTAGCAATGTTGACCGATAATGCTTCATTGAAGATGTTACAAGCAAGTAAAAATAAACTAATCCTTAAATATATTGCAAATATTAAGGGGTGCTTAAAGGTGTTGGATGCACCCAGTCTATGTGGGGGGGAAGTTTGGGGGGCTAAAAATAGCTGATCAGAGCTGGTGGGGTAGGAAGAGCGCAGCACCAGAGCTGAGGTGAGTAGCTGGGCTTTCCCAGGCCCAGGGCTGCGCTTCCAACGTGTATAGGTATTTGATTAATCTATTCCTGATCTAAATTAATTCACCTTCTCAGGTGAACTAACCTAGATTGGGTCCACCAGTTTTTGCCTGATTGAACCACCCTGCACAACCTCTGTGAACACCTGCACAGATGGGCATTTAGATCAACCTAACCCTAGTTAGGTCAATCTAAATGTAACATTTGTACATACCCTAATAGACTGAGTGAAACATACTACGGGCATTGTTACAAGGGAGAAAACAAGATTTCAGTCCTCTGCTGACTTGCTATATGTCATTCTTGCAGCATGTAATTTTCCCTCTTAGTTTGGTATCATATATATTTTTTACAGGTAAGTAAAATATGTACCCATTTCCCCCCTCTTCCTCCCCACTTTCCCCCTCCCCTTTTTCCGTTCCCTCTGTGATGTGAGAAAGGTGCACTTTATTGCTAGGCTGGTAAATTTTCACAGTTTTTTAAAGGTGGTATGCATAATCTTGCATAATCACAGTTATCACTATGATTAACACACACACACAACTACACTTTAGAATTGTATCATTTTTTGTCTTAATGGCCCTGTATCATATTTGCTCAGAGTACTAGTAAAAAGATGTTTTGTTTCCCCCCAAAACTACCCAGCCATCTGACTTGAGGTTTGAAGGTCATGCCTCATGTTTGTGCAAAAGCATTGCTAATACAGTTTCTGAAAGCCAAAATTTACTCTCACTCACCTTCAGGCAGTCATTGTACTTTGCAGTACAAATCCTTCTGTCATTTCTGCTGGTATATATCAGGAATAAATCTTGATAATGGAGATGGAGGTTGCTTGCTGGAGTGAGAAGAGGGAGGGTTTAGCAGTGAATGAGCACATTAAGTACACATGTAGCCATATTTCCTTGCGAAACTTTTAATTTGCTAGTGGTTACTATTATTTGGGATTACCTTTTTTTACTAAGCAGGACTTCAGGGGGCAGAGAGTCATTTTCTTTTGATTCTTGAAAGTGTGTTTGTTGGGTCCACGTATGGTCAAATCCTTTTTTTTTTAATCAGATTTTGCACTTCCATTGTTTCTCCCATCTGATGGTCATGCAAGGAAGTGCCCTAGTGAGGTTAGCGTTAAGCCATGTTTAATTAAATAGGTTCTGGGGCTCTGTAATGCAGGTTCTGCTGGGGTGGGGACAGAGGTGAGAAGTGCAAACCATCTTTGCTGAGGGCAGCTGTTGGAACATTCAAAATGGGCAAGGTTGGCTTTAGGGGAAAAGTTGATATTTTGGGCAACCTCTACCAGCAAAGGCATGACAATCATTTGCACCTCTTCTCTCTCAATGAAACTCCATACTTCTTCTGGGTCCTTTCTTTTTACCAACATTAATTGATTCTACAACCATTAGCTTAGTAATATCAATTTTGAGTGTTTACAAAAATCATAATTAGGGGCAAAAATATTGTGATATTTAAAAATAAAAATAAAAATAATCTCTCTTTTATTGATCTGAGTCTCCAATTTGGAGTCCCATTTTTCCTTTAAGTTTTTATATAAGATATGCTTTTTTTTCCCTTGAAGCCAAGATTTTCAGTTCCAACACCTGAGTCTTTAAGAAAAATAGTAAATATGACAAGACATGATAAAATCATAAGTTGCATGCATCTAAATTTGTATCTGATCTTGAATCTGGTTCTTACTTTGCACTTAAACTGTTATTTCTCTCTTTTCTACTTTCTTTTACAGTTAATTTTGACCATTTTCAAATACTTCGGGCTATTGGGAAAGGGAGTTTTGGAAAGGTAAGAATCACCTTATTTTGTCGTGATAAATCTTAACAGCAGATTTTTTTGTATAAATATATTATGCTCAGTCAATCTGATTAGACTCATATAGAGATAAGTAAGTTCGCAGTGTCCCTGCTTTTTAAAGAATTTAGATTACAATCATGTGACTTGTAACTGGCTGTACATTAAACTTGATTACTCTGACTACAGTGCTTTCATTTAAATTAATTGCATAAATTGTATTATTATAATTAAATCTCCTCAATAGGACTTAACAGGGGTAAAAATAAAAAGATCAGCTCCCAAATACCAGTCCTTCCCCCTCACCAAGGAAAAAAATGGGGAAGCAGACTGCTCAGTTAGGTCAGTTAGATAGGGATTATCTTGTTTATCCATTTTTATTACTGAACTATTCTGAAGTTATTTTTACATAGAGTCCAATACACTGAAGTTTTACAAGCCAAAGTATACCACAGTTAGGATGATTGAATAAATGCTTGTTCAAATCAATGAGCATACATTAAAATAATGAACATTAATGACCCATTTATACACCGGTGAGTGACCTTTCTTTGTTATAACAAAGTCTGCAATAATCAACATTTTAAATTTCAATATAGGTAGATGTAAGGCTGTGCACTTAGCTGGAATCATATTAAGTAAATGTTCGAGACCACTACTTCAGATAGCACATAACTTGAATAGGAGGCCAAGTAATGAGGATAGTTGAGGCCTGGATTCAGAGAGTTCCTTAAGTTCCTGCCCTTTGTGTTCAATGGTTACTGTTGAATTCACTATCAAACAGGTAAATAGTAAAACTTTGTATTATTGGCTCCTTAACCTTAGGTGCATTATGTCCAGAAGGAGCCTGAAATATTTTACAGTTGATTCTCAAATCACTGGCTCCATGCTCTTGTCTTTATCTAGACCAGTAGTGTTCAACCTTTTTGCCCCATGGTCCAGGTTCAATCCATGGCTGGATGTGGCTGATGGACCCAATCTGGTGTTGGGACGGGAGGGGAGTGGGGGGTCCAGTCAGGCCTGGCCATGCAGAGGTGAGATCCAGCATCCATGGCCTGGCCTTTATCAGATGGAGAAGGGGGTGTGGGTCAGCCCCAATTCAGCAGCACAGGGCTTGAGAATTTGGCAGTGGGGGAAGGGTGGCAGTATTAATTGTCACTGCTCCCCCACTACCACATTTCCCAGCCCATGAGGAGCTCCATGGGCCACATACCATGGCTCCACAGGCTGTATTTGGCCCCGGGGCTGGAGGTTGAGCACCCTTGATCTTGTTTGCCTGTGTGTAAGTGTAGGAAAGAGCATTCTGTGCATAACTAAAACCAAGGTCACAGATTACTGAGGTTCAGGCAACTTTAGCACAGTGACTATTTACTGTCACACAACACTGCAAGAACAGCAAATCAATCAAACCCCATTGTTGATTATTGTCTAGAGTATGGGTTTGAGTCAGGATAAATATTCAGAGGCATGCCCAAATTATCCTAACCATTGGAAACATTCCTACATTTCCCCCCTTTACCTCAAAGCTTCTTCTACCTCAGGGGCGGGCAAAATGTGGCCTAGGGGCCAGATGCAGCCCGCCAGGCCATTCTATGTGGCCCATGGGACCCCTAAAAAATTTAGAAAATTAATATTTATCTGCCCTGGGCTGCCTATCATGCAACCTTCAAAGGCTTGCCAAAACTCAGTAAGTGGCCCTCTGCCCAAAATAATTGCCCGCCCCTGTTCTATCTCAGCCTGGATATCACTGACTTCCCAAAGTATACCTGTCTCTTCCCATCACATGTAGCCAACATAGGGAGAAGGATAAAGAAAGTGAGACAGCACTATGACCTTTTCAGAGGCTAACTTGTTGGATGAAATAAAAAAGAAAGTCTCATTTATTGGACTCTCTTCAGCAGACTTTTGGTAATGAGCATTTGCTTTGGGTTCAGCTGGCTGCAGTACTCTGAATTTTTATCATTTGAATTTACTGTCACAATTCTCTAGAACATATACTGAGTAATATAAAAAAAATTACACACACATTTGCTCTCTTTTAACATGAAAATTTAATATTGTCAGTTGTCCATATAACACACTAGTCTTCAACACAAGTTGGAACACAACTTCCAGATAATATCCTGTTTCTTTCGGAGAGTGAAAGATGAAAACCCAGAGTGTTGGCCCATCTCGCACAAGGTCAGCAGGACGTATTGGAAATAGCTTCAAAAAAGTCTTTTCTCAGGTAGTCAGTCTTCTGCCATCCAGTTATGAACTATCCTGCTGGCAATTTTACCTACCAGTCGTCTTCTAGAATGTCTTGTTGGTAGAAAGCACCAGCAAACGATGCAATCATCTAATCTCTGTGAACAATGCTGCTTCCATAGCTTGGTAAACTGTGCTTTTACCCAATGAATGTCTGTATTTCATGTTGTGCCTTTGGAGCGCTGCACTTGTGTAAAGATCAGCACTTTTTCTTGAACTGTTTTTCTTTTTTATTACGACTAATATACAATTCTTTTAAAACACTCTGGTTCTCTCTCATTTCATTTTTCTCTTTCTGTTTTTTGAATTATGGTAGTTGCTACAGCAACCTTCACCCTCTGCAGTGTTTTGCCACACCAGGTAGCTCATATGGCAGCCAGGCAGAGACTCAGCACAACTCAACTACTTTTGTACATGGAGCTCCTTGGCAGTCCCCCTCTTCCACTGGACCTAATTCTTTTAGCAACTCCCCCAACATCCCAGTAGAAGCCTTAAGGAAACATTTTTTTCCTGATTTTAATTTTTTTTGGCATCCTTTGTTATTATTGCCTTTGTTTGGGGTTTGTTTGTTTGTTGCCAGTTAATTTTCAATATTTAGATTAATAGTGTTTATATGAGACTTGATAGACTATCTAGCCCCTTGTCTTGCTAACATGGTCACCAGATCTTCAAATGAATCTCTCTCAACATGCCCCATTCTCTTTGAGGTGCAATATTTTATTAAGTTAAACCGGGCAGATTAATTCTTGTAACTACAGTAGTAATTTCTATTAAGGGAAAGTGAAGATATATTTCATTGTCTGTGAGCAGGGTACAGAAGGGCAATGAGGAGAGGGAAAATAAGAAATAAAATTTTTTTTGCGAAGTAAAGACGATTACTTACCCTTGGGTTGGAAATGGGCACTCTGCCAGCTGAAACTGCACATTAGTCACAAATAGGCTCAAGTGTTGAGTATTCCAAGTTTGGATCCTGATTTGGCCTTCCAGTTCAGTGTGTGCCTGGATTTAGTGGAAAAAATCCCATGAGCTTTTCTCTAACTTGCTCCAGGGCTTTATGTAGCTCACTTTCTGTGCCTCATTTGTACCACAGGCACCAATTTTCCTAACCTTTCACCATGCTATTTGAAATATTTGGTTGGTTTAGGACATTTTATGAATTCAAGTATGGTACTATTTCCAGTAATACTAAAGTTGGTCAGACATTCTTCAAGAGTGGCCTGAAGTACCATATTCCATATTTGTTCTAAGGAAATCTAGAAGAGAATACATTAAAAAAATAGCTAATTAAATTCCTAATATTAGAACAGATCATTGTTGTTTTATGCCATGACAAGTAGATTGCATTCTTGCACATAATCAAGCTAGATTTTTTTTCCTTAATATATCATCATCAGACAAATTTTAATCTTTGGAGATCATACAATCAATAAATAAAGTATTGACTAGGAATGAATGCTATAATTTTTATTTAACTTTCATTTAGCTTTACTGGAGAAGTAACCCTGTAATTTTAGGCTCACTGTAGCAGGATAATTTGTATTCAGCTGTAGCATCTAGTTTCCAGGGATATTATTGTACCAATCTTTTTCAAGTTCTCTGTTCATCTTGGCAGATATATTGAACAATATGACCTTCTTAAATTATATTTGAATTATAATTTGAATATATTAACACTTCCTCCTATGATTCTTTTAAGATGCAGGGACAGGATTTGCTCTTGATTCTCATTTGGCAGTATACATTTGATAGTAGCTCAGATGTAAGCAGATACGATAACCTCAAAGTCAAGTCCATAGAGCTTATTTAGAGCTTATTTTACTGAATAATGTCCAAAATATTCTGGAGCAATCTGCAGATTTCCCAAATGCATTGCATCGTCATGGAACAGTAATGCTCCTTGACATCATTACCACGCATATTTGATCTTGAATTAATATAAAAGGATACTAAGCCAGATACTTGCTGTTCATATCCTAAAGGGGCAGCTGGGGATTTCCCCATGTCAGGGAAATTTCCTAGTGCCGTGTAGCCACAGCTATGACACCTGTTCCCCAGCTTCTGTGAAAGTTCCTCAGGTCTCTGACTATGGAAATGAACCATGGACACTGGTGTCTAGGAGCATGGAGTGTGACTGCATTGGTCAGGCACAGTCTTGATATACCGGCAGTCCTTGACTTACAATGTTTCGAGTTACAACGTTTTGCACTTACAACATTTATAAATTGACACCCTGTTTCAACGTTATGATGTCAGTTTCAATTTTACAATGCTTGATCCGATGCGATGCCACGCCAACGAACAAGTTGGCTGTGTCACTCATCTCCCTGGAAAACATCTGTCCAAACTCCCTTGGACACTTTCTTTAAGAAAGCAGACAAGACTCCAGAAAAACCTGCAGCCAAAACTCCTGAGAAGACTCCAGCCAACAACCCTTCAAAAAGTCCAACCAAGAGCCTTTCAAAAAGTCCAGTAATGCCACCTCAAAGAAGTCCTTCCAAATCAATATGATTGCTATTTACAATATACACTCATCAATGTAGCTATATTACTCATCTATAATTGATCGAGTACAAAATTCTGGGCTATTTTTAGTGAAAATAGGGTATTGGGCCTTGGTTCAGGAACCAGTCCCCCATTTATAACATTGTTTCCTAGGAGAAAATTGTTTCTGAGTTACAATGTTTTGACTGAAGACGCAGTTTTCAGGAACCAATTGTGTCATAAGTCGGAGAACTGCCTGTACCTTATCCCTATACATTGCTCTTCAGTTTCAGTTAATCTGTCAGAGAGACAAAGGAACAGCTTTGCTGTGACCAAGAGTACATGGTGATAGTTTCTCACCTCCACCTCGTTTTGAGTCTTCCCCCCTCCCCAAGCAGCTGCTGTTCAGCACAAGGCTCCCGAGATTGCGAGTCTCTGGGAGTAGATGAGAAATGCAGTAACAAGTATGCATTCTTCAGCAAGGAACGTGACTCCCAGCAATCCCTGTCCCCGAGGAAGGGGACTTGGAGTTTGAACCTTGTGTGGTTCTTTTCAGCTGCTAGCTTTGAGAAAGGTGAGAGTGGAGACAATCCGTCTTCAGATTTAATCACAGGCAAGGGAGTATTCTAGTGACAGCTGCTAAATATAGCAGTAGAAACAACCCATCATCATAAGAGGGACTTTAAAAATAAGCACTGCATATCCCCAAAGCAAACTGATAGTGGCTGCTACTGTATTTATCTGCTAGTGCAGCAGCAATACCAGTTCTAGCTCTACAGTTACTGAAGTTCTATTAACGGTATTCCCAAAGACATTCTAAATGAATATGTTTTGTAATCTGACCACAAGAGGTTGAGAGTCCTGGGTCTCTATGTGCACATGTTGCAATCGTATGCTGCCTTCCCATTTTTGTATACAATCAACCAATTTCCTTGCACAGAGATGGAATCTGTGACCACAGAATGTGCATTCCCATTTTCATTGGTGCACTAGTTGTGCCCATGTGCCAAATTGTCCATAATCATTTGAACATATTTAAACAATCCACACAGCCATGACATCAACAGCAACAGTCCCTAGTGTCCACAGAAGTTTCTCAGTTTTTCCCCACCCTTATTATGAGCACTAGTGCATCTGGTAGCAATACTGGTGTTGATTGTCTTTCATATTTTTTCTTAGCAAATGGCTAGCTAGATGATAAAAATGCCTTGAGGGTGTCTATAGTATGGCTCCTATAACAGTAACTGGAAATTTTTATAGTAATATCCACATTAGCCTCCATTTTCATTTTTTTCAGAAACTATTTCAGTATTTCCATGAAAATCCCTTTCATCTTAAGGAATACTGCATTTACTCATGCAGCATGCATGAGCTGTGCTAATGTAATAGTTACATACTGAAATCATGTCTCAAAATTTAGAAAAATAAATTATCTATGTGATGATCACAGTTAAGTTTTTCAAGCAGATTTAAAGGAACTCTTAAAACAGTGGGGCCAAACCTTCTTGGGAGGCATGCCACAAATTAACCCCGCACCCTTCCTGAGTGCCACCCTGATCTTCCTTCTCTGCCCAATCTACTGCTCTGCTTTCCATTCCCTATTTTGTGCTCCTTGCCCAACCTCACCCTATGCTTTCTGAAGCCTACCTTGTGGTCCCTGCCTAAACTTCTGCTCTCCTTTCTGCTTCCTTCCCCATACAATGGTGTGCTGCCTGTCTCCTCTCCAATCTGCCATGCACCACACAAAGAGGCTATCTGTGCCATTTGTGGCGCTTATGCCACAGGTTGGTCACCCCTGTCTTAGAATTTGTAGAAAAAATGATTTGTAGAAGAATGAAGCGAACTCAAACCCATGTTATGTGACACATTAGTTCTGCTCTTCACTCAGTCCTCTCTGTAAGATCATGTAGATGGGGAAGTAGAGGTGATGATTGAATACCAAATTACAACATTTGTTTAGTGCTAATACATTTTCAGTCTTTCTCTAGGGTGTGCATAATGGATTTACCCTAGGTTTTGGTAGAAAGCTTTTAGAAAAAATGGATAGTTAACCCAAGTAAATATGGCATTATATGTTGGAAAACATATTGTAACAGGGAACAAGAAGGCAGTGTGGCAGGCTAAGCTGAATCAGGGAGGACTGATAGCTAGGAAACAAGCTAAATGCTAATGAATGGGTTGCCAGCAAACAGACAGTTTGCTAGTCACAGGTAGAGGCTAACCCTGGGAAGGTAATTCACCCAGGGAATGGAGGCAGAACAGTAAAATGCACCAAGGGCAAGCAGGGAGGCAGCCCAAAGGAACTGGGCTACAGAAAACTGAGCTAGGTCCCAGCAGGGAGTGCAGACTGGTCATCAGGCACAGAAGGGAAACCCCTGAGTGCCTGCATAGTCACATGACAGGATGCGGCTGGCCTTAGGGGACTCAAAGCCAGTGCCTGAATCTAGGCTGGTACTCTGGCCCTGCTAGCTACAGAGTGAGGAGCTTCTGCCATGAAAAGCTGCAGTAAGAGGCTCTGTCTATTTCTGAAATGCCCTGATAATACCTATAAGACAATGAATGAGGCTGAGAGGTGATCTTGTGGCCATCTCCAAATTCATTAAGGGGACACAGCAAGGGATCAGAGATGTTCTGTTCACCATGGCACCTCTTGGGGTAACAAGGAACAATGGTCACAAATTGACAGAGAGTAGATCTAGGCTAGACATCAGGAAAAACTTCTTCACGGTAAGGGTGGCCAAAATTTGGAATGAGCTTCCAAGGAAGATGGTGCTCTCCCCTATCTTGGGAGTCTTTAAGAGAAGGCTGGATGGGTATTGGGCTGGGGTTATCTGACCCCAGCACTCTTTCCTGCCTAGGCAGGGGGTTGGACTCAATAATCTGTTGAGGTCCTTTCCGACCCTAGCATCTATGAATGTATGAATGCTTACTGCAAGGAGGATAGGACCCAGGGCTTGGGTTGGGATGGGACTTTTAGGGGCAAGTGGAGGTCCCAGAAGTGATCAAACAGAGCAGAGATAGAGCCCAAGAGGGGCAGAGAATAGATGAGGCAAGGGAGACCACAATCTTAGAGGTGGCAAAGAGCAGAAAGGGCCAGGGACCCAGAGCCAAAGAGAGACAGAGAATTAGTAGAAGTAAAGAGACCTGAATTTACAGGAGAGGAGATAGGAGCCTAGTCCCCACTGATGTGAAGAAGTGGTAACACCTGCAAGGCATAGGCACAGCTGCAAGGCATGGGCACAGGGGAGTTCAGAGGCCATGAATAGCCAATAAGGCAACGGGTGCCCTGGGGCATGTGCAGGCCAGTAAGGCGTGCCTAATGGGAAGGATTGCTTGGGATCAGTGGGGTTCAAGAGAAGGAATCTGCTGGCAGGAAGATAGACCAAGGCTTGCTTTAAGACCCGTAGGCAGCCCTTCTTTCTACATCTATGAAAAATATCAAGGCAAAAGCAAAGGGAGGGTACCTTAGAGATGGAGCAGGGCAGGAACCAAATGGCTGCCCCTTGGGCATGGACCCGTTACACATAAACAGATAGTTGGCTAGAATAGTGGGGGTTTTATTAGAAAAGACTGTCTTTTATGTGTTGCGCATGCATCCTATAATGACATGGAGTCTTGTCATGAATACTGCTTAGAATACGCTGTGTATTCTTCTATATTGTTACCTTAAGACCACTACCTGGTCCACTTAAACTGAATACCTTTCTCTATCAACAGTCCCATTGAAATCCCTACAGTCCTCTTAGTAAGTAAGCTCTTTAATATAACTGAGCCAATAGCTTCTGAGGAAACCTGGCAGTCCTGGCCAAGTTTTATGAGAGAATCTGTGCTTTCATGTAAGTGAGTGACTTCTAGGCTTTGGATAGTGAGCCAAAATCTATTAGAGTTGTATTTTACAAATTGATTCAGGAAATTGGTTTGCAGCATCCAGCATTCTATAAACAACCACTTAATTTCAGACTGGGAACCAAGATTCACTGTTGAAACACTTGCTTCGTACAGTCCTATAATGCTTTGTCAAGTTTGAGCACTTTGCCTTCCTTTCATCTCCCCCTCCCACCATCTTATATTTTTCAACTCTTCTCCTAACAAAGTTACCCTGTTCCCTTGTATTAGCTGCTTTTATTGTTCCTATATAGCCTGTAACTCATGTATTGTTTTCCTGAACCCCTACTAACATTCAGACGTCCCTTGGCAAAAAAAGTAAAAAAAATTTTTTTAAATCACATAATTCTCACCATGATGTAACACTGATGGGTTTAGCCAAATCATAACTGTCCTTGTTTTCCATAATTAATTGGATTCCTGTCATTGGGAAAGATAATTAGAAATAGTATTTAAATCACACCTGATACTCTCAGACCTTAACATAGCAAGTTAACGGAGCGTAAAATCTTAGGGCTTCGTTAGATCTCAAGGAAACAAACTAAAGAGATGGACGGCATGTCCCAGAATGACTCCACAGAAGGAAATATAGCTCATTTCCTGCACCCCAGTTTCTGCTGGAAGCTCAGAAAAGTAGCTTGCTGATGGTTTATCTTATTTCTATTGACTGAAGCATTTGGGTGCTGCTAAGAGTCTATGTAACCCATTCTGGCCCTTCCCTCCTACCTCTTTATTCACTTGCTCTGGGGTTAGGGATTCAAGTAATTATCACTATAATTGGCTTGGACCAAGTGTTAAAC
The DNA here is from genome assembly GCF_030867095.1 of Alligator mississippiensis. Classification (NCBI taxonomy): domain Eukaryota; kingdom Metazoa; phylum Chordata; order Crocodylia; family Alligatoridae; genus Alligator; species Alligator mississippiensis. The sequence goes on along the minus strand of NC_081825.1, from coordinate 28,033,463 downwards.
AAGTTCCTACAGGGGTGTGAAGAGACATCTTGTATTCCTGTGTGGGTGCATGGCCTATGCCAGAATCTAGCTTTTATGGGATAACTCACATTAAGACAAAAGGCTTAAACTGCTCTAAGTTAGCTCCATTCACCATGAATCACATTGGGTTTGAAGTCTGAACACTAATTTCAACACACTTCCAAACTCTACAGAACTTTTTGCTGGTATCAGTATTTCTCTTGGTTTAACACTTACCTTTCACCCTCATGCACTTCATCACTTAAAATTCAAGATCATATAATATTATAGCAAGCATATCATACTCTCTATATATCTTATTACATATAGCCCCAACACAAAACAAATATTCATTCTTAACCCATGTCCTGGGGAAATGACTCAGATAAATTATTGGTTTTGCTGGAAATACTGCAAATCTGGGCTTTTATGGATTTAAGGGAGAAAACAGGATTCTTCACAGCTGATGGCAGGGCATCCTCTTCCTTTTCTTAAACCAAGGATCTGTAATTCAAGCACTTCTACTGATGACAGCTGTGCTAGTATTGTACTGGGTGAGAGAGAGTCTTAAGTAACCAGGTCCCAAACCTCTTATGGCTTTATACATTAAAACTAACAGCTTGAACTCCATCTGGAAAATTACTGGCAGCTATTGCTGATTATGTAGCATTGCTGAAATGTTCCCTCCTTGAGGCACATGATTTAATTTGAGAAAGGCCACATTCTGTACTAGTTCAGGTTCCGGATGGTTGTAGGATAGCCTCAGGTGGGCTATATTGTGATAATCTAATCTGCAAGTGACAGTGGTAGCAAGATCCTCACATTTTTTAATGTTGCAGGAATCATATTAGGTGGAAGAGCACATTCTTAGCTAAAGCTGCTTTCTTGAGCATCTGGGAGCAGCCCAGGAATTGATTACATTTCTTTCTGAAAAACTGTAGGAAAATGGTGGCAACACTCCCCTTACCAGTAGTATCAAGATAACCATAACATCTCCTTTATGTCTACCCAACTTTCCAATTGTACCTCAGTGTCTTTTTAGGCTGAGTAATTATCTAAACCCCAATCTTGTCCAAACATGGGGCTATTCACTGCATTGCATTGGCTGACCTTTCTCATTTGAGTTTTTATTGTACAGCTGCTGCATTCTACAAGCATTTCTTATATAAGCAGTCACTGGCTGCATCTACACATGCAATTAATGTGATGTGATACACTCTGGAGCAGTTTGCACCAGAGTCACCTGCTACACATGCACAGTGTCTATATATGCACCCAGGACAGCAGCACTTTGAGTTGGGGTGGAGCAGTCCTGGGCTGGCAGCAGGTTCAGGGGGGTCAGCCTGGGGCTCCAGGTGGCAGTGTCAGGCAGAGGAGGGGCTGTTTGGGCACAAGAGTGCTAAAACTGCTGAGCTGTATGCTGCCACCCCTTGGTTGCTCTGCTCTGGCTCAAAGCATTGCTTTCCTAGTCACCATCCACACATGCATTTCAGTATAATAAATGACTCCACCATAGGATAGTACTGTTGCTGATAGTACTAAAATTGTACTGATAGAAAAAATTTACAGGGTATGTCTACACATGTGCTTAAACAAGTACTAAATGACTGTGTGGTAACTGGCATTACTGTGCAGTCTTGTTGCCACACAGTTATTTTTAGATGCTACAGTGCAGTAGCAACGAGCTACAGAGCACTAGCTTGTAACTGTTGTGTAGTAGCATTGCTGTCATGGTTCATGCCTGGCAACACTGCAATAAATTAGATGCACCCACTGAAACGTGAATGACGTGTGCCCCCGGAGGCTGGCGGCAGGGAGCTCTCGTAGGCGGCGGCAGCCGGGGATGGGGGGGTTGGCAAGTGCAGACCACCCGCTGGCACTGCCAGCAGCATCAGTGGCACTTCTCTCAGGGAGTGCACCACCAATCTCAGGGGGTGCACACCACCAATCTCAGGGGGTGCACATCCTGGCCTGCTGTGCTCTTTCTGAGTTCTTTGCAATGGAGAAAATTGATCTATTATGTTTCTGTAGTCAAGAAAATTAGTGAAAGGTAAGAGCTGCCATTATTCTGAGGGGTGCCTTGAGTCTAAAAAGGTTCAGAACTACTGCACTCTACCTTCTTCCCTCTTTGAAACTTTCAAGATTCGTCTCTGCTCTAATGTCTACAAAAAAACAACCCTGATGGTTTGAGAGGCAGATTGGACTTTGTTCTTTCTGGTAAGACACGTAGCTGTGTAAAGCTGCTTGAATCCTCCTTTCCTAGGGCCAGATTCTGATATCCTTATACAGGTTGGATTGCAATTTACCCAAGAGGTATTTCCACAGAAATTAGCAGGACTGAGTTTGGTGCAAATTGCTTCTAACTGTGAATATAAATACCAAAATCTGTCCCTTAATATGTCAGCATTTGGGGAAAGACAGGAGGTGAGACTCTGTGCTACATCTCTCCTTCCTAAGAGGTACAACACAGAACTTGCAGAGGGAGGGAGTGCTGAGGTGGCTTTAAAACACTGCAGAACAGCTGTTAGACAGGTGGTATAAGTTAGCCTTGGGGGCTTGTTGAGTTACATAGCCAAGTTTATAGAGCTGAGGTCACTTAGCTTCCTGTCCTTCCTCACTTTGTGACAGGCTTGCTAGGTCTTGAAAGTCATCCACAAATCACTCAAAGTATCTGTGCTAGTAAATCTTCTCATGGCCAGGTACAGGGGTTTAAAAGCCCTTTTATATGACATTAAGGAACTAGGGAAGGAGTACAGTTCTTGCTTGCAGTTATTTTGCATGTGTATACAGTGCATAGCATAATGGGACTTCAATCCTAATTGGAGCCTGTGACTGCTACTGTAATTTAAATACTAATTTGGAATAATGCTTAATACTGGAAAATGTATTGCAGCACTAGCAAGGGTCTGACAACAAAATATACCAATCTACAGGAACAGGGATGTTCAATGCAAAAGGATCTCAGGCAATCCTTAACCTGTATCATTGTACTGAAGAACATAGCACTTGCTGTGAATGTGAAATCACTGTTTCCCATCAGAACAGATACATCTTCACTTAACCTGTCAGTAACACTTTTCAGAACTTTTTCAGAAATCCCATTTCACCATAATGGCACTTAGGAATGTCTGCTCCTTAAGCATGTTTGTCCGATTCTATTCAGAAGATGGACTACACTAAACCTGATGGCTAATGCAGAGAGGAATGGCAATGTTGTTTCTTATTCTTCTTGAGTCCTTGCTACTTTTCAAAAAGAACAAAAAAGGCACAAAGCAAAGTGTTCTATTGCCTGAGATTAGATGGTTGTAATGGTCCCTTCTGGCTTTAAAAAGCATGCACAGATCATTTTTCCCATCCCTATTAATTATAGGAGAACATCTCTGAAATATAGATGATCAGAGATGCAGGTCCAGGCACTAATTATGCTGTAAGTAAGATATATGTATGGGCCTGTGGGAATGAGGACAGTGGACATTTTCTAATTGAGAGGGGCACACTACCTAGTGGACTTGATCCTTTCTGGGCTCTGATATGGTCCTGCTGATTTTTTGGGGTTAATCACCTCACCAGCCTGGTCCTCGTTTCTCATCTGAAAAACAGACCTATTTTTGTGTAGTGCTTTGAGATCTAGTGATGAAAAGTGTTAAGAAAGAGCTAAAGTAGGGGTCTTCCTCAGGGTTTTACAGGTGAGAAGCATTTATACTATCTTGTAGTAACAATTATGATGGAAAGAAGGCTTGTCTTTTTAAGTTACAGATTTTTTTCAGTAATTGTTGTAGATTCTTATGCTTTGCTTTTCCCTTTGCTCTTAATTTAGGTGTGTATTGTGCAGAAGAGAGACACCAAGAAAATGTATGCCATGAAATATATGAATAAGCAGAAGTGCATTGAGAGAGATGAGGTCCGAAATGTTTTTCGGGAGCTACAGATCATGCAAGGCCTTGAGCATCCCTTCCTAGTCAACCTATGGTAAGTGAACCTTCTTTACAAACCTCTCACGTGCCTATTGTGACTTAGAAACATCAAGCGCATTCTTGATAGCTCTTATTTTAAATATGAGGTCCTTTGTTTTTTGCTGCTACTTTTGTTTTCACAAATATTTTAAGGATGACCTTTCACATTGCAACATTTAAACATAACAATTTGCTTTTTTCACTATATAGTTTGGTTTCTCTCTAATTTATTCCTGTAGCTGTGCAAATATACAGGTCTTTCCAGGGCTACCAGTTTCTTTAAGCCCAGTTTGGCTAAGAGATTGTTAATAAGTTTACTGAAACCATAATACATATCCTTATGAAAGAATAGAAATGTTCAGAGCAAGGAAGTACCTGCCAATGCAGATAAAACTAAAGAATGAAGTAACTCACTATCAAAGAGTTAACTAGATGGAAATTCTAGATAAGTTCAGATACAGTTCTGTTTGGAAAAAAAAGAACGTGTTCTTCATTCATTCCCTATCTCATCTCATCAATATTGGCTGGAATACTTCCTGAAGCTGCTCCACTAATGTTTTAAGGACCATTTTCTAGGAAGTGAAATGATTGCTTTATCGTCTGGTTCACTGCAATTGAATGTAAATTATGTGACTGCAATGAATTACCCAGGGATAGCTCAGTTATTCTGGTTGTTTAATTCATAAAAAGCAGAGAAAAAGGGAAACTGTAGACCTGCTTTGTGATAATGAAGGTGAGGATATGAACTGGGAGCTGCAGTATTCTGGAAATAAGAAGAATAACAGATATTTGTCAAGAGCTGGAGGATGAAAAGTTCAAAAAGAGTTGGCTACACTCTAGTTATTATTCTGGCCTCTTCAAATTTACGATGCTATGGAGATATTTTGATGTTTGACTTTTCCCTCTTTCTAAATGAGATACCTTCTATAATTCCACAAAATGCTCTTCTATTTTGGAAATGGTATGAGGGGTAATGGTATTAAAAATATCTCCACCTCTCAGTAACTGCATCCTAGCCTTGCTAGGATATCTGGCTGCCTTCAGCCACACACATGGATAAAAGAGACTATATACAGGTGTTACATTTAGATCAAACTAACCAGGGTTAGGTCGATCTAAATGCCCATCTGTTGAGGTATTCAAGGAAGTTAAATCATTGGGCAAAAAATGGTGGGCCTGATCTAAGTTATTACATCTGATCTCTTAAACACCTCTAGGTATTGAGAACAGAGCCTGAGACTGGAAAAACCCAGCCATTTGTACCAGCTGTGGGGCTATGCCTTCCTACCCTGGGTCCCCTCACCCCGATCAGACTATATTTAGTTCCCTGAATCCCCCACCCCTGGACAGACAACCCCCTGCCCGCAAACCTGTTAGCCCTTCCTAATCCTGCCAACCCATTAGCCCCCATCCCCAAATTCTGCCTGTCCCTCCTCACACCCCAAGATACTTTCTCCAGCATCCCCGTGTAGCTCCCAGGATGGATGAATGGCTGTACATGCCTCTTCCGCTCTATGTTCACTTGGCTTAAAGAAAGCCCCACAAACATAGACTGAGTGCAGTGAACACCTACCTGCCTGTGTGCACCCAAAATGTTTCTCAAGATTCTGGGAATGAGATACACATTTTCTTATTTCTGATCTGAAAATGACCTAGTCCAGCTGATATAGAGAAGTCAATTCTTTGTAGCTGTCCAGTTATAAATACCCAATAGGCTGGTAATCTGCAAACGTCCTCATTATGAACAACCTTGTGATTGTTTTATGAGTTGTTAACCATCTTTGCAAAGAAACCAGGGATTGAGCCTACCCTCTACTGCCTCTCATTTCATTCACTCTGTGACTAGCGTAGGGGTGTCTGCTTTGTCAGTTTGGTATTTTTCATGAGTGCTAGAAGCCAAATTGTCTTCTGACATAAGTGGACCTAGCATCATATACCAGCAGAGAGGTTTACCCCAAACTTACATTTAAAAAAGATTCAACACTATATGTTAACCTTGGGTGATCTCTATTTAGCCAAACCCTTTTCTTAACTGTATGATCTGTAAGAAACTTTTACAATATTAGTATTATATCAGTACAAAAGATCAAATATTTGGTGAAAAACGAATTGAATTACAGGTTTCGATCAAGCAACATGAGAATGAATTATTATTGAATTGCAGTGCCCCAGTCAAATGCCTTTTCTTCTTTTTTCTGTGAGACAGATTAAAAGTAGAACAGGTGATATCCTAGAATGTGTTCTTTTTGTGAGATTTTTCGTTGTAAATAATTGATCTATCCTGTGACACTCCTAAGACCAGGGCCAGCCCATCCTATCCCATGGAACTTGCAGCTGCAGGGGGCCCTGCAGTCAAGGAGCCATTCCCCACTTGCCCCCCACCGCCTGTGCCATGTATAAAGAGCTCAATGCAGGCAGGGAGCCCCTTCCCGTCTCAGCAGGGGAGGAGTTCCTGGCTCCACTCCTGCCCCGGCCCCAAAGAGGGAACCCAGGTATCCCCAGCACATGCTAACCCCACCCCGTGCCCCCCGCAGTGCAGCCCACATGCACGCATCCCGGCCCTGACTATTTTATTTCAGTGAGTTTATACCACAGTTAACTGCAATTTTGATTTTTTCGATGGATCGGAGGCCCCCAAAACTTTGTGGGCCAGCCCTATCTAAGACTATAATTCCATGATGAGGATTTGGATGTCATGTGTGTACATGTTATCCTAACAGCAGTACACAAATGAAATACTATAAAATAAGCAAAACATTCAAGGCCAGAAGACCAAAAAAAGGCCAAGAAAAGTCTGAAAGGACCTGCATATTAATAAGATTTTTAAAACCATTTAAATGTGGTAATAATTATAACCTAGCTCTACATGCTTATATGATTCTCATTACTGTAACATATAAGCATCTCAGTCCCTAATGTTTTCGTCCTCACAAACCTCTGCAAAGTAGGGACTATTTTTTCCTTTTTATATATGGGTATCTAAGGCTCCAACTCAAAACTGAGACTTGGATAAGGTCACAGTTATAGCTAGTCAGATTTTTTCTGGTGTAACAATTTTGTTGAAAAATGCTGCTGAACCTGAAAATCTTTGTCTAAGTTCTTATCGAACCCTGCCTACATGTTAGTATGGGATGTTACTAGGCTGCTCTGAATATTTGTGCTCCCAGTGACATCTCTAGAGCAGCCCCATCAAGCAGATACCAGGATCTGTACCTCCATGGCAGCCAGCCATGACAGGACTTCCAGGCTCCCTGGCATGATGCTAGGAGTCTAAAGGTCCCCTGAATGCTGGCTCAGGAATATCAGTTTCACTGAACCATTGCAGAATCCCTGGGAGATGTTGCTTCATTCCCTAAAAAGTCTTTTTTTCCCCTGTGTTTCAGCCTGTGAGAAGTTTCAATATGAGACCAAAATCAAACTTTAAAAAGTCCTAGAATACTCACATATCAGAAATCCTGCATTTCAGCCAGCTCTACATACAGAAAGGCCATTGCAGAACAGCTTCTTAAACCCAAGTCTCCCAAAAACCTAGATTAGTACTTGAGCTCATGCTTTCCTAAACCAAGTCTAATTGGCTTTTTCCTAAACCAAGTCTAATTGACTTTTTCATAATTTGCGTATCTCTTGAGTTTCTAAAATTGCTGACTTGTGGTTCAGTTTACACTTTCAATTTCTCTTTTTGTACAATAGAATTATGTCTGAAACTCAGATACTCCCATCCTTAATTTCAATTCCTGACTTTTTGCTTTTGAATTACAATGGCACAGTTAAAAAAAATACATTCATATCTCTTATAAAAAATATGCTGCTGTTTTTTCTAGACTAAACAGTGTTTAGAGATACAAGCTTCTATTACATCATGATTTTTTAAAATAATTTTGTGCACATTGTTTGTTTGTTTAATACAATACAAAATGGAACGCTGCAAATGTGAAAGGAATATTCTGTTAAATAATTTTCTGATTCAGGCAGTTATATCTTAAAATAATATTTTCATTGATCCCTTTTAAAAAGAGCAACATTTCAATATATTTTTATTGTAGTTTAGTTGCAATAGTAATTTGCATTAAATAAGCCTTGCATTAAATGTAGCTATGATTCATATGGCTGAGTAGCAGGCATACATTCAGTTCCAGGAAATTCCTTTTCATAGGGTCAGTTTTCACTGTACTAATGTGCGAGAGAAGCAGAAAAGGATAACAATTCTTGAATTATAACTATAGTATTGTTTAGGTTTCTTATTTAAATTGTGATTGTTTCTGGTAAGTTTTGCTAATTTTATTATTTTTCGTGTTGTTGTTTGTGTGCCTGGAGGCTGTTAAAGGATCATTTTATAAATGAGAATATGACATTTAAAAGAGTTCATCATCTTCTGTTATATGCGCCATGAGATGAGATAGGGTTATGTTCCTTCTGGCTAGGCCATTTTGGAATAGTTTGCCTTCCAAGTTCTGTTGTTATATTATGAGAGCTTCTGAAGGTGACGTTAAAATGAATTTAGATATTTTAGGAGTGCATTTTATGACGTTGGCTAGAAATAGACTGTGTTTCTGGGAATGTCCAGCTAAGAGGCTCTATGAAACCTTCATTTTCAAAGCTCTGCAGAAGCCTAACACTCTATGGGCCTAGCACAGTTAAGTCATGCCAGTTTCTGTAGCTGAAGGCACAGGAGGGAGCTGTGTGGCTAGTGTTATATCTGTCCACCTTCTGCACACAAGCCTGAACAATTGGGTATGCATTTACAGCCATCGCATCTGAAGGCAGCTTTTCCCATAAGTCCAAAGCAAGGTTCACATGCGTGCTTCTTGCAACTCTAGGGAAACATGATAACCTGCTCTGTCACTGTGCTTCAATAAGGTGAAATGCATAATGTCAAATCTCTCAAGGCTTTCTTGAAACTAGGAAAACTGGGTTGGTATATTGAAAGAATACTCAGTCAAGGAAGCTTCCTGTGTACAATTAAATTATCAAAGTAGAGTGTTAGCCAGTTGCTTAGCTCAAGAGCTGAATGTTTCTTTCACCCCCTGTAAGACTAAAATTGATTGTAAAGTCAGAACCTCACAAGGAAGTGAGAGATGACTATGTAGTTCGTCTGCACTCAGAATAGTAGGTAAAATGCTCTGGTGTCAATAGGTCTATTGAAGTCATTTATACCATTAAGTCAAAGAAGCAACTCCAGCAGGGAGTCTGGCCCACTATAGTGAAAATCTACAAATACATAGAAGAGATGATATAGACAAAGTATAAGCTCTGCTCCAGAAGACCCATTTAAAAGGTTTTATGAGGCTCATGCATCTTATCTGTTTTTTATTAAATTTAACTCCACCAGCAGAACATATAAATCACATTATTTGAAATATGAATGGTCTTTGTTAACATCTGATATAGAAAATAGGCCTTCTTTGTAAATGGTAAATAATAGCTCTGAGGAAAACTCCAAAGTTTTTCAAAAAGCATTTTGGGGTTGATTTATAGACTTCATTCTGAAACTAAAATTGAATAAATGTGTAAAGATATGTGACCCTTGTAGCCAATGTTATCACTTTTATAGGCATTTTTTGTAAAAGGGATTTCTTCTTAAAATGAAAAGCAGCCCAGGTTTGCATCTTCCCTTTTGTTTGTCTTTCGTACTTCAGGCACAGATAAATGAGCTGCAGAAATGCCAGTTCCTGACAAAATCTCACCCAAGGACTACTACGTGGTTCTCTAGGTTTAACAGTTAGTTATACGAGTTGTATTATTATCCTCTCTACACAAGGGTACCATCTGGTCAAACTCCTTTACCTTTCCTTAAAGGACCCTTTTGGTAACCATACTTCTTTAGATTTAGATCAGGATTCATCTGAGGAGTTAAATTTAACCTCTGTACAAATGTAAGAACTGCCACTTACTGGGTCAGATCACAGGTCCATCTTGCCCAGTATTCTGTTTCACACAAGGGAAGAGAGAGGATGCTGAAAGGAAGAGTGAACAGGTTCTGACCAGGGATTTTCCTCTTTCCTTCTCCCATTTTCAGCCTCTAGCATTTAAGGTCTAGAAGTTCTGATTCAGAGGCAGTACCCCTAACTTCTCCATTTAATAGCTGGTGATGTACCATTCCTCCAAGAATTTGTCCAATCCCTTTTTTGAATCTAGCTAAATTGTCAGATTCCACAACCTTTTGTGGAAATAAGTGCCACACTAATTACAAGCTGCATGAAGAAAAATCTTCCTTTTCTTAGTTTTAAACATACTACCTACTAGTTTCATTTTGTGATCCCTAGTTTTTGTATTGTGAAAGAGAGTAAATAATTTACTGTTCTTCACCATTTAGTATTTTGTAAACCCTTATCATGTCCCCCCTCAAGTGTCTCTTTTCTTACAACTGAATAGGCCTAGCCTCTTTAATTTCTCTTTGTATGGAAGCCCCTCCATACCATGCATCATCCTTCTTGCACTTCTTTGTATCTCCTCTAGTTCTTCTTTATCTTTTTGAGGTGTGGGGACTAGAACTGGGCACAGTATTTGAAGTGTGGACACGCCATGGATTTATAAAGGGTCATAATGATGTTCTGTTCAAAGTTCCCTTCCTAATAATCCCTAACATTTTGTTTGCATTTTTGACAGCTGCTGAACACCAAGCAAATGTTTTTAGTGAACTATCCACAGTAATTTCCAGATCTCTTTCCTGTGTGATAATTAATAGCTAATGTAGGGCCCACCATAGTGTAGGTATACCATATTTTCGCTCATATACCCTGCCCACGGGTATAAGCCACACCCCCGTATAACCCACAGAAAATTGCATTTTTGTAAATAAGCCCGTGTATACGCCGCACCTGTGTATTCCCTGCGGCAGCATATACATGGGGAGGTGGCACAGTCTGGCCAGCCCTGGCCCCGGCCCCGGCCCCTGCGGTAGTGGCAGCAGTGGCGCAGCCCAGCGCAGCCTGCCCCCGCCCCCATGGCAGCGGTGATGGCGGCCCAAGCGGCAGCGGCGGCGCAGCCCGGCCTGCCTGGGCCCAGCGGGGAGGCGGCGCAGCCCACCCCAGCCACGGCCCCCTGCAGGGGAAAAAAGTCCGCCGATAGCTGCACCCTCGTATAGCCTGCACCCTTCCATTTTTTTTGTAAAATCGCATATACCCCGCTTTCCCAGATCATTTAGAAATATGGTAAATGGCCCTAGTCCCAACACAGATCTGTTGGGGTTTCCACTGTTTATGTCTTTCCATTCCAAAAACTGATCTTTTATACTCTGTATTTTCTTTTCTTAAATCAATTTCTAATCTATGACTGGACCTGCCATGTCACCCCCATGACTACCTAAATTAATTAACATCCTTTGGAGGGAGACCTTATCAAAAGCTTTTTGGAAGTTCAGATATACTATGTCAATTGGATCACCTTGATCCATCTGCTTAATGATACCTTCAAAGAACTCTAGTAGGTTGGTGAAGCATGAGTTCCTTTTGACAAAACCATGCTGATTCCTCACCAGCAAGTTATGTACTTTAATATGCTAAACAATTCTTTTTTCATTATTATAGTTTCTATTCTTTTTCCAGGAGCAGCAGTTAGACTCATTGGCTTTTAGATGCCTGGGTCCCCTCTAGAGCTCTTTTTAAAGAATGGTGTCACATTGGTAACCCTCCAATTCTCTGGAACCAAGACTGTCTTTAGTGATAGGTTCCATACTACAATTAGGAGTACTGCAATTTCCTTTCTGAGCTTTTTCAGGACCCATGGATGAATGCCATCAGGTCCTAGAGATTTGCTACTGCTTAGTTTGTCATTTTCCTTTACAACCTCATTGAAACCTTTAGCTTTGACTACAGACTTAGACTCGTTGCAACTTATGAATATTCTAACTACTCTACTCTACTAGCTTCTCTAAAGGGGTAGGAAAAAAAATTGCTGACAATGGTTGCTGCCAGTTGTGTTTCCTCACCCAACAATCCTGATGTTGAAAATGGTTAAATTGTTAATGGAGATGGGAGAAAATATAATTTCCACTTCAGTCCTCAAAGTAGAACTGTGGGACATTATGGCAATCTTCCTTTTTGTAACTTTGCTTAAAACCATTATTTCTGGTTTAAATTGTCAGTTAATCCATTTCAGTATCTGTTGAAGAGAATGAAGTCAAAATGATATGTTTGATATAATCAACATCAGACAAAGTAGTATTTGCTGCATTCTTAGAGCCGCATGCATACTCAATATATGTATTGAGTCACTATATATACTGCCTGGGCTATGCATATATTTTGCAGGAAGTTTATGGGGACTTGTTTTCTCAAGGTTACAGCTATAGGCTATCAGCTCAGATTAAAACACCCTCCATACCAGAGGACTGGAGGATTGCCAATGTGACTTCAATTCCAAATAAAACAAGAAATCAGCAAATACAAACACAGGGCAAGATCTAAATCAATTTTTTTTAGAACCCTCCGCTTAAGTATCATGGCATCTAAAATGTAGAGGACTTGCCCTGGAAGGTGATCCAAATTGGCAAGGTGAGGCACCATAAGATCCCTATACTGTGAATGGGGAGTCCTAGGCACCTCCCAAAGGCTGAAGTGCTAAGCAGGGAGGAACCTACAGTAAGCCAGTAAAAAGTTCAAGGCACAGGGATGTGTACCACCCTTCCTTGGAGATTAGGCTCAGAGCTGTCCATTATGCACCTCCAGTATCTTGGGATCTAAATCATACCACCTGTTAGGAGGTACTTAACTGAATCAGGATATATAATGCACACAGACAGCAGCATTGATCTTGCTCTAAAGCACAGCTCCACATTTAGTCTTGAACGTGGCCAGAGTACTCTAACCGCCAGGCCATAAACTAAGCTAGGTGGTAAAACACTGCCTTCTTGAAGCAGGTGTACTGGGCATGCAAAAGAGCAAGATTCAGGACATGGAGGAAAGCAAGGAAAAGGAATTGTGGCTCTAGTCCAGTAAGGACAGCACAGCTTTGGCAGGGTAGGATCCTGGGTTCTGGTCTTCACTCCCAGAATGTCTTCGCGTTTTTAACCACAGACAGTTTAATGCAAATGTATAGCCAATCTTGACAGCAGGAGCTTCCACTGTCTTCACCACTAGGCTACTGTCAGGCTCACTTTTGCTTTTTGGCCACCTATTCCCATTAATTTTATACTCTGGCCTGCCCAGTGGTTTAGTTCTAAAGGAGGGTTGTGGGAAATCACTCTCAGGGAGGTGGAGGGTGTATGTTTTAATTTCTGAGGCTGAAGAGAATCCAGGTCTCCACTTCCTGGGTGAGTATCCTAAGTACTGGGTTGTTGGGCCACTGTCCCCTCCTCCTTAGGTTGAATTTTACGTGCTCAGTGGCACCCCCTGCAATCAAGAACTGGATCACAATAGAGATTATGTGGCTAATCTGGACAATTTTTCAACATGTATGGCAGCCAAAATCCAGGCTCCTAAAAATCTGCAGGCCAAGAACAAGGCATCTGATGAATCTAGTTGCATAATTGTTTTTGTAGTCTCTGGATTAGGGTCAATCTGAATCCTTTTTTTGTAACATAGGCACCTTGGTCCTGTTTAAATCCTGATTATGCTTCTATGAGAATGACATGGATTTAGCCCATACTTTTAAAATGAAGGTTACCCTGTCTGCTGCTGCAGAAAGACCACAAGAACAAGGGAGAGAGTTGAACATGGAAAGGAGTAAAACCCTTGTTTAGGGAACTGAGATAGAGCCATCAGAGACTGGAAAGGTAAGGGATAAAGAGCAAAGGGTCTTCAGTGGAGTAGGAAGCAGGATGGGCGGGATGTTAGAAGAGGAAGACATATGAAAGATTTTTCATAGATTCATAGGTTGTAAGGTCGGAAGGGACCTCGGAAGATCATCAGGTCCAGCCCCCTGCACCAAGCAGAAAAGATAAGCTCCCCTGCACCAAGCAGGGGGTCAGGTGAGCCCAGGAAGGTGATTGTCTAGTCTCCTCTTGACCTCCTTCTTGTGCTTAAGATGTTCGGGAGTTTGTGTGTGGGTATGAAAGCTGGACTTGGATCAGTATGCTTGGAATTTAGTGATTTGGTTGCTGTACATAAGACTAAGGGTTACTATAGGCTCCATGTTGTAGAACTTAAAAATAATTAAAAATAATTGCAAAAGTCAATTGAAGTTCACCTCATTGTATTTACCGTAGTGATATAAAACTCATAACTTAATGTTATATACCTTCCATTTTTTCTGTGTTTCTGTTGAATCACATAATGATGACGAGGCATTCATGCTAATGTCAACCTCATGATTTAAATCAAACTACAGAGTTGTGTTCTGGTGATTGATTGCTTCCTGGAAGCAATCATTGCTACCTCAAAATATATATTATCAAACCTGTGTGTCAGGACATTCATCTTAAAAGTGAAAATTAAAGGACATATATTGAAAATAGCCTTTAAGGTTTTTGGAAGACTTTAAGGTTTTTGATCTTTTTCATTACCTACTCTGTGGTAGATATTTTTATTTCATTTCCCATTTCCTTCTTCATTCTTCAACCCTTTCTTGATCTACTTTATCCTTACTGAGAAAAATGCCCCTAATAAATATTTTTTTTTACTTAAGAAGCTTCTTTATAAAGGGATTTACTATGAATAGAGTTGTACCTTCCAAGGCACAGAAAAAATCTTTACTTTTGATATGAGTGTGTTACATCATATACTAGGAGTTAACATGCTGTTCTGTCTTTAGAGTCATAGTCACTTCCTGTGTTGGGCAACTGTAACATAATGCAAGATCCAAGGTATACCATTTTAAAGTGTCAGTGGCCTCAGTCTTGTCCTGTTAGTTGCTATGCCCCTTCTGAAAGAGGTAATCAGATGAGACAAATAAATAGGGAACCATTTAACTCATGGCAAGACAAAGCCATTTTCACAGCTTTGTTCCATCATGAAGAGCCCATTTCATAGGCATTTCATGGTAGCCCTGCCCCTCAGTGCTGATTGGTGGAGAGCCCCTGGAGGGGGAGGCAGGAGAAGGAGGCAGCCACCTCCTTGTTGGCTGCCCTTTGTCTGGCCCCACTCCTCATTTATGATTGGTGGAGAGGCCTGGGAAAGGAGGGTGGAAGAGCAGCCGCCATCTTGTCAGCTGCCCCCTTCATGTCACTTTCACCGAGGAGAGGAAGATTTAATAAAAACCCATCTGGGAAGGGAAGACTTGTAAAGAATTATTTTATTAAGGATTTGTGATGTGATCCCAAGAAATCCTACTAGGAGACCATTGTCAGGGGCTCCCTGAGGATGGGGTTTCAGAGTTGATAATCCAAGAAGGAGCAGAGACCAGGTCTCGGCTATAATTTCAGGCAGACATGGCTGCATTGGTTGAACTCATTTCATGTTCTAACAGTTTTAGTCATAAATGTTAACAGTTGGTGTCTGTTATTCAATGAAAGCTGATAGCTGTTTTGTCTCCATATGAATTGATAAATTAGACATAAGCTTATCTATACTGCCTGTGTCTTAATCTGTCCCTGTTCAGGTCTGTTATAAAGATCTTGGAATGACTTCAATCGTGCATAAGGGCTTCACAGAGGATGTGCTGGCTGGGATGCAATGCAGGGATCTCTTTGCTATATATGGTACAGAAAAGGTTTCCATATGTTGTACATATGGTCTCATTTTCTGTGTAGGTTTGGTGGTGCTAGCCCTGGGGGAAAGATTTCACTCTCATAACTACTACTTTATACTAAACTCTTGTGCAGTTTTCAGTATTACTGAAAGGTTAGAGTTGGTTAGTCAATCAACTCACATATTCAAAATATGTGCCAAAGTCATGTTGTTCATAGATTCATAGATGTTAGGGTCGGAAGGGACCTCAATAGATCATCGAGTCCGACCCCCTGCATAGGCAGGAAAGAGTACTGGGTTTAGATGACCCCAGCTAGATGCCTATCTAACCTCCTCTTGAAGACCCCCAGGGTAGGGGAGAGCACCACCTACCTTGGGAGCTCATTCCAGACCTTGGCCACTCGAACTGTGAAGAAGTTCTTCCTAATGTCTAGTCTAAATCTGCTCTCTGCTAATTTATGGCCATTATTTCTTGTAACCCCCAGGGGTGCCTTGGTGAGTAAAGCCTCACCAATTCCCTTCTGTGCCCCTGTGATGAACTCATAGGCAGCCACAATGTCACCTCTCAACCTTCTCTTGCGGAGGCTGAAGAGGTCCAGGTGCCCTAGTCCCTCCTCATAGGGCTTGGCTTGCAAGCCCTTAACCATACATGTGGCCCTACTCTGGACCCTCTCCAGGTTATCCACATCCCTCTTGAAGTGCGGCACCCAAAATTGCACACAGTATTCCAACTGCGGTCTGACCAGCGCCCGATAGAGGGGAAGTATCACCTCCTTGGATCTGTTCGTCATGCATCTGCTGATGCACGATAAAGTGCCATTAGCTTTTCTGATGACTTCGTCACACTGACGACTCATGTTCATCTTGGAGTCCACTAGGACTCCAAGATCCCTTTCCGCTTCTGTGCCACCAAGCAGGTCATTTCCTAGGCAGTAGGTATGCTGGACATTTTTCCTCCCTAGGTACAGCACTTTGCATTTCTCCTTGTTGAATTGCATTCTGTTGTTTTGTGCCCATATGTCCAACCTGTCCAGGTCTGCTTGTAGTTGTTCCCTGCCTTCTGGTGTGTCCACTTCTCCCCACAGTTTTGTGTCATCGGCAAACTTGGACAGAGTACACTTCACTCCCTCCTCCAAGTCGCTGATGAAGACACTGAAAAGTATCGGTCCAAGGACCGAGCCCTGTGGGACCCCACTGCCCACACCCTTCCAGGTCAATACCAACCCATCCACTACGACTCTCTGGGCATGACCCTCTAGCCAATTCGCCACCCACCGGACCGTGCAGTCATCCAAGTCACAGCCTCTTAACTTGTTCACCAGTATGGTGTGGAATACTATATCAAAGGCCTTCCTGAAATCTAAGTAAACAACGTCAATTCCTACTCCTGTGTCCAGGTGTTTTGTAACCTGGTCATAAAAAGAGACTAGATTAGTCAGGCATGATCTACCTGCTACGAACCCCTGCTGGTTTCCCCTCAGCATAATTTGTCCTGCCGGGCTCTCGCAAATGTGAGCCTTGATAATTTTTTCAAAGACTTTGCCAAGGATGGAGGTGAGACTGACTGGCATATAGTTGCCTGGGTCCTCCTTCCTCCCCTTCTTGAAAATGGGGACCACATTGGCCCTTTTCCAGTCCTCCGAGACCTGGCCCATGCGCCATGAGCGTTCAAATATTCCTGCCAGTGGCTCTGCAATGATGTCAGACAGTGCCTTCAGTACCCTCGGATGGAGCTCATCCGGGCATGCCGACTTAAACACATCCAGTTCCTCCAAGTGCCTCTGCACCATCTCAGGGTCTATGCATGGCAGTCTGGCGCCCTGCTGCTGCCTCTCTACAATCCCAGTGAGAGACTTGTCTTGCCCCTTGCTTAGGAACACTGAGGCAAAGAACTCGTTGAGGAGTTCAGCCTTGTCCCCCCTGTCCGTCACCAATTGCTTCTGCCCGTTTAGTAGAGGTCCTATTCCACCCTGGGGCTTCCTTTTACTCCCTATATATCTAAAAAACAATTTTTTGTTATCCTTTACTTGGGATGCCATCCTCAGCTCCATGGTAGCTTTGGCCTGTCTAACTGCCTCCCTACAAGCGCGAGCAGAGGAGGTTGTGCTTTTTAGTAATCAGAGTAAGTGCTTAATACTTGTATAATACTTTGACTTTGTGGTTTGCTGTAAATGTATTATTCCTCAAAAAAATAAACACAACCCTAGAATTGTCTCACATTAAAACTGCACTTGTGAGCTTTTGTTGACATTTTATATCTTGTAAATAATTCAGAGTAGCCTAGTTAGGAATAGAGGGGACCTTGACAATTGTGAGTATTGTTTAAACTACATCTAAAAGGCATAGGTGAAATCACATTTGCCCATAAAAGGATCAATGAGAACACACACAAATTACAATGCTAATACAGAAACATTAGTATTAAATTTTAAAACAATGGAGCTATCAAGAGACATAATACCTAGTTCTTGCTCTCTTACATCACTTCTCTTCCTCAGATTATATGTAAATTCTCTGGGGCAAAGACTCTATCTTTTTATCTGCCTATGAAAGGCTAAGTATGTTGGTAGTGCTGTACAAAGAACATAACTAATTCTATCACTGTATCTAAATAGACTAAGAGGCAAGATAGTCTAGGGACCAAACCAAGATTAGGAAACCAATTGCACAAAAAGGATTCAGGAGGCATTTGGATGCCCAGGTTGCAAAAAGTGATCCAGACTATTCTTGCTTCAGTGGCCACAAAAAGTCTTAGGCCCATAAATTCAGCAGCTACATTTTTTACTTCAAAAATTCCTAGGCATTTGTCTGTTCAGACTAGAGTGCTCTGTTGCATATGGAAATGTAACTCCTACCTAATATATGGAATGGAGGTGGGACAGCAGCAAACTGCACATAAGTTCCTAGAAGGCTCAGTTCTGGAGCCTTGCTGCAGGATCACAGCAGCCTGCCTTACCCCGTACTGTTCCAGGCTGACCCAGAACAGTGCTGGGTGAAGCAGGGCATTTCAGTGTCGTGACAAGGTTCTTGAGCCTTGCTGCTGCAATGCAACAGCCTGCCTCACCCCACTGTGCTCCACATCAGCTGCATGGCAAGGGAAAGCTAGCGGGGCTGGGAGTCTGGCTTGGAGAAAGCTTCTGCACAGCAGGCTCCCAGCCCTTCCTGCTTTTCAGTTACCACCCCCAGCACTCAGCTGAGCAGCAAGGGGAGCCAACAGGAATCTGGCGGGGCTAGAAGACAGGTTTGTAAGCTTGGTTCACTGCTTCTACCACACATCTGAGCAAGGGGAAGCAGGCAGGGGGCAGCACTCCCTGCACTCAGCCAATAGGCCTGGGAATCAAGACGAGGGAGTGGTGCAACAAAAGCCTCTGACAGCATTTCACA
Source organism: Alligator mississippiensis (assembly GCF_030867095.1). Lineage (NCBI taxonomy): Eukaryota > Metazoa > Chordata > Crocodylia > Alligatoridae > Alligator > Alligator mississippiensis. Next base: position 28,014,562 of record NC_081825.1, on the reverse strand, counting down.
CAGGGAACTCCAGTGTGAGGAGCAGACAGGGAGCAGCTGGTATTATTCATCCATTCCCTTCTCATCTGTGTGAGGGGGAGCAGCTGCCCCCCATGCTTCTTTCAGAGCAGGGTGTCTGGGCTGACCTCCAGGAGGAGTTATGGGAAAATATACAGATATTCTATCTCCCAGGAGAAAGTCTCCCAGGAGTGATTTAACCTAATTCTTCCTGGGTTATTTTTTCTCCTGGAGAGGACATTTTTGCTCTTAGAGAAAAAGCTTGAACCTCTGCACACTTATTTTCTACCAGTAGAACAGTGATACTTCTAGTAGAAAATGTACCTGGCCTTACTTGCCCCTTGAGTGTTGAGCATATTTTAGTGTGTAGTTCTTTTTCTTTGAATCATCTCTCTGGGACCGGGCAACTATATTTAGGCCTGCTGAATCCTAAGTAGAAGGCATTTTCGGGACTAATCTGTATCTTGCCCTAACTTCATAGATAGGGGTTATAAAAATGCCTGGATAATAATACAATTTAATTATTACCATGGGATTTAAAGCAAGTGGAGTGCTTTTAGAAAGTGAAATAGTAGAACTTAAGCAAAACAATGACCAATAATTCATGATTGGTGTAATAGTGATTGCTTTGGGAATGCTTTACATTGGTTCATAAGGTTTATCCAAACCTTCGTTATGTTTACAAGTAAACTACATCATTTTAGTTGAGTGTATAACAGGGCAATTCATAAGACTGTATTGATCTGAATTTTTATTATATTAACAGCTAAAGAGTATATGGTAAGGAAGAAAAAAAAAGTGCGTCATTTCCCAAGAAATAATTATTGACAGTTGTAATAAGAATTTTACATTACAAATGAAACCAATGATGAGGATCATTACATGGTATGCATCAATGAAGGACTTGTACTAATATAATATCTGTCCTCTAGAGGGACTCTCAAGCTCCTTATACAGGGCATACTTGTCAAGGATAATTTGATTCTATACAAAAATGTCATCTTAGGGGTGAAAGGTGACAGCTGCCTTGTAGTACACAGAAACATTTCAAAACAATCTTGGTCAGAAAAAGAAGAAAATTATCATGAATTCTGCCTATTTAATTCTCTGACAAGCTATGCAAACTGGAATTTATCCAGGATACTGAAGTTAACACCGATGTTCTGGAGGAAGGGGGAGTGAGAATCAACCATCCTGGAAGTAATATGCCTGACACAGGTAAGCATGGAGTCAACAGTAGCAGCTCCCCTACTGAAATGTCCTTGCTTAGCCAGGAGTAGACAGATAGGGAGAAATGAGATGGGTGAGCTACAGGGATATAACAGGAAGAAGGCACTCAGGAGTGACAGGGTTGTAGGAAAGAGGGGAAGCTGGAGGAGATGGAAGGACTGGCCATCCAAAACTACTGACTGTTCTGTCAAAATGGACATGAGGCAGAGATTTTGTTTGCAGATGCAATATTGAATTCAGTAGCCTCTTCTAACTCTGATCCATCTTTAGCACTGTAAAATTACATGCTACAGTTCCAAGATCTGCATTTTGCCTGGTCCAATATGTTGGGGGGTGGTTTTCAGACCTGACAAATGTATCTGCTTTTGAGCTTTAGGAGCATTCACACACAAATCAAGCTTTTGAGGGACTCAGATCATTTTCTTTGGCAATATCATTCCAAAATAAAGATGAGCATGCCGTCTGTATATAGTAAATGACTAGTCTTTAATGAGGGCTAATTCAAATAATCACAGCAACTCGCTTTAACTTAAGAACTTGTCTGAAACTGACAGTTTGGCATAAATACAGCAAGATTTTTCATAAACTTGCCATCCAAAACTACTGACTGTTCTGTCAAAATGGACATGAGGCAGAGATTTTGTTTGCAAATGCAATATTGAATTCAGTAGCCTCTTCTAACTCTGATCCATCTCTAGCACTGTTAAATTACAGTGGCATGAATGAACCATGGATTGTTACCAGCTAAGATTTTGTTCAACTGAAACCAAAATACAGCTTGCATTATTGAAAGCTGGTGTCAGTCACTGGGGACTTCCACATATATAAAAAAAAAGATAAGGCAAAACAGAAAGCTATGATTTGAACCACAGCAGGTACTACTGTCTAATAAAAATGATGCTGCGTGTATCTGGAATGGGAGGAAATGGTTGCTAATAGCAGCAGTATCATTTTCCTTTAGTTATTTGAGGCGGTCAGCCCAGATAGGCACATACTATGGAGAACAGACAACCTCTTTCCACATCCCAGAAGAAAAAAGGTAAAGGACACTTGAGTCATTCATTTTCTTTGAGGTATTCTCAGGCAACCGCAGCAAAATGAGACCAATGAGCCTCAGGATATGGTACAAACAGAAGTAAAGTAGTTATTACTGTCTGACTATTCTGACATGATTCCTGCTACATCCTGCTATTCTGACATGAGTTCCTGCTACAGACCCACAGCAGTATGAAATTTTTAAATTCATTGAGTTCAGTGGTGCTCAACCTGCAGCTCATGAAGCCATGGCATCAAGCCTGTGAGACTCCCTACAGGTCCAGAAATTTGGCAGTGAAGGAGTGGTAGCGGTGTTAATTGCTCCAGATCCACAGTAATTAAGGTTGTCATCTCTCCTGCACCACCAAATTTCCTAATCTGTGGGGAGCCCTGTGCCTGGATGGCAGTGGCATGCTGCGGGCAGATTCCATGAGTGGGGTTGTGCTCATCGTGACTGGATACAGTGCACGTGGTCAAGCCAGTGCTCCAGATCATACCCACAGATCTACCTTATGTGCTGACCCTGCACATGGGATCTGGCCTGCAGACCGCTCACACACACTTACTCAGCTCACATGTCAGAGAGGTTGAATACCACTTGATGGTGATGCAATCTTAGAAAAGATTGACTCTTCAGTAGCCTAGGAGATCATTTCCTTCCTTTTTTTCCATTATAAAAACAATCAAAAATGAAATCTAAAGAATCACAACAAAGAAATTGAAGCATTAATAATACCATCTGGCCCCTTCTTCAATGGTTTGACTTTCATCCTCTTCTTCTTCTAGCCCCTATGATTTCTCCCATTCATCTTCCACTCTGACACTTATATCTTCCTCTTTTTGTCCATAACTTCCAGAAATTCCAAGCTCTCTGTGGACAGAGCAGTTCATGTGAGCAGACAAATGGAGACTTATGGTGGCTTTAGCCTTCTCAGAAATTGGAGGAGTGTATTAATATTGTTTTGTATAATAGTGGCAGAGTGCAGGTTCTTATTTCTCAATATAATGCATAATACTTAGGAATTAATACAATCCTAATGAAAATATTTTCTTCTGAGCCTACTGAAGATGCATCATGTCACCAAAATTCTTTGTGGTCTTTTGAAGAATATCAACTGCTTAATGATAATATGAAGCATGGTGCCTTTCAAACTGGTCTCCAGGCTTTATCCAGTCAGACATAAAACCTTTGCAGAACCTTTTGTGAACTTAGCCAAAAGTACCAGCAAGCTATAGAACAATAGAGACAAAGTATACTGTCACTAGCTTCAGAATAATGAACCTACTGAAAATCATCAAGCCAAGGTAATCAAAAACTTTCCCAAAGTTATGAACAGAAGAAGATATAAATCATGGCTGATGAGGTGTCTGAGAAATGTCAATGGTGTCAGGCAACACGTTCCTATTGCAACGGGTGTGTATGAATAACCTAGAATTACAACCACAAGAAACTGGCTGCTGGAACTGCAGCTTTAGACAGCCATGTTTTACTAGATTTCATTTTAACACTTTCAAAATACACAGTGGCCCTAATCCAACTTCACCTCAGAGCAGAGGAGTAACACATGTCCAGACAAGCACAGATATTTGTTTCCCCAGGGACAAGTAGCAGCAGCACACCTTGTGTCACTGCTACTTGTCCTTCGGGAATGCCCAAGTCATGCACACTCTGGCACATGGCCGGTTACCCTGGGTGGGATAGGGGAGGCTGGGGCCAGCAACTGTGCTGGTCCCAGCAGCCTTACCTGGAGTCCTGAGGACCCCGGGGAGCTGCAACTGCAGTGCTTCTGCAGCTGGAAGCCTGGCTGGCAGACTGACCGTGGCTCTGGTCGGCCAGGGTATGGTTTTGGGCAATGTGTGCTGTCACCACGTGCACTGCCCCACTATTTTAGCATGGGTTTTTTTGACCCCAGGATCTCTTGGAATCAACTTTCCACAAGCCCACAGTACAAGGTAGCAGCATGGGGAGCACTTGCATGTGTGGTGTGTGGTGCCACAGGCAGATCTGCAACGCCACATACCACACATCTGCACTTGTCTGGATGTGGCCATAAGTAGCAATTTTACCCATTTACGTTGGGTTTAAATTACGCTCCCTATTGTGTGCAATTCACTGTTCTTCTGAGCGTGCTCAGAAAATATTCACTGGCGACTTATGCTCTTTCAAAGTCCTGTTCCTTCTAAAAGGAACATAACTGTAAATCCCCAAAATATTATTCATAATACCAGAAATAGCCAGGAGGTCCTTCCCACCATCTGTCCAGGGAATCAGGGATCCAGGTCCTAGGAACCCCTTAGCTGAAGGGAAAATTTGAATGCGTATGTCCCATTTCGCAGAAAAATGGTCTAACCAGCAAGGTATGGGCTAGACATGGTCAAAGGCATCATCCCTTCTTCCTGGAGTAGGTCTATTAGGCAACTAATATGTGGGGCCAGAAGGAGAGCAATCAAAAGATAGTCTAGCTCATTCCTTCTGGATAAATGGACAAATAGCATCACTTTATTTATTTATTATTGTTTTTTACCTTTTTTAAATGGTATTTTAATATAATTACAAAATAATTATCATATAATTAACCGTTAATGTTATTTTTTATGTTTTAAATTGTTATGTATGTATTTTAATTGTTTTTCTATTTTCTATTTTTTATTTTAATATAATTATGATTTATTATAAAGACAAGGACCAAAAGTCAGGGTTCCGTCTGTTCCAGGACAGTGTCCACTGAGTCAGTGGGTCTGCTTCAACAGGAGAGGGAGCTCACGCTCTTCATCCTGCCTAGGCCGTGGTCTGGTGATTAGAGTACTTTGCCTGAATATGGGATATGTAGGTTCAAACTCCCTGTTGGAGAGGGGACCTGGAATCTAGGCCTCCCCACTTCCTGAGGAAGTGCTTTAACCACTGGGCTGGATGAGTGGCATGCAGCCAATTTGCAGGTTGGATCCAGACCTGTGTACCATATTCTGGGTTGTGAACTGACCTAGCATGCCAGGTGTAGGACTGCATGCTGAGTCTGACCTTGCATGTCAGGTCCAGGACCACACACGAGGTCAAATCCCATGTATAAATCAGGTCAAGCTGTGGACCAGCCCCATGCACTAGCCAAATTCATCTCCCAAAGCCATGTTATCCAGCCTTGGGGCTCCTGCAGGTCCAAAAATTTAGCTGTGAGGGAGTGCTGACAATGTTAATTGCCACGGGGCTCCCAGGGCTGCAGCAATTCTTGCTGTCACTGCTTTTGTGCTACCAAGTTTCTGGACCTATGGAGTGCCTGTGACCTATGGACCAGATAACAATATGAGCTGTACTTTGAGCACTACTGGTCTAAAAGATTAGAGGGTCCTCTTGCTTATCCTCATCTTTGGTCAAATAGTTGCTGGCCATAGCTTTTTTTAAAACTAACTTCCTTGGGGTCTTCCATGGAGTCTACTTGCTTACCCAAGTGAAACCAGTATCATAACAGAATGTAAGTGACTAAGCAGGCTCACAAGGACTGGAGCATGCACAGAAAATTGCACAAGGGGTAGTAGTATCTAAAAGTCTGCATAAGTGGCTTAAAATGCCATTTATGTAGCTGAAGTTAGCAACATAAGCACCATCTACCCACCTAAATTGGAGTTGGGTTTAGGCCTTTGTGCTTAAACCACTTACCATCATCAGCAATCCCTCACAGTCTAGAATGATTATCTTTCTTGATTGTCTTATTTGTGGGTCCAAAGATGGCTGCTGAGGCCTATGCAGGATTAACAGACTCTGTTGAAGCTTGGGCACATGTTTCTGTGCAGGGTGGGTGGCTCTGGGTTCTTGGTTTGGTCCACAATATGCTGTTTCTGCCGCTCCTGTTTTTCCATCTCCTGTTGTAAGGTTTCAGTGCACCGAGATCCTTGCAACACACTCTTCCTTCATTTGGACTGGTCCTAGGCAGTAGTCTCCCATGAGTTGCTATCAGGATTGCATTTTTTTCAAGTTGGCGTTGAGGACGTCCTTGCAGTGCTTTCTCTGCCCTCCTCTTGAGCATACACCTTGACTGAGCTAGGAGAATAACACCTGCTTTGGGAGTCTGGAGTTGGACATCCAGGTGATGTGGCTGGCACAGCGAAGTCCATGTCAGATGATCATCACCTCAGTGCTCATGGTATTTGATTGTGAGTGGATGCTAATGTTGGTGCAACTCTCTACGCTCTGGATTCAAAGGATCTTCCTCAGGCAATGTTAATGGTACTTCTCCAGTGACGTGAGGTGTCTCCTGTACATTGTGCATGTCTCAGCTCCATACAGCAAGATGGTGATTATATCTGCTTGATAAATTATGAGTTTGGTTTTGGATTTGATGTTGCCATTTTCAAACACCTGTTTCCTCAGGCATCGAATGCTGCACTTGCACATTTGAGGCAGTGCTGGATTTCTTTGTTGATGTGAGCCTTCTGTGAGAAATGGCTTCTAAAGTACAGGAAATACTAACATTGTCCAGTCTCACTGTGAATCTGAATGATCAGAGCTGGGGTCTGCTCATTCAGAGCTTGATGATGGAGAACTTTAGTTTTCTGAATGTTAAGCATCAATCTCATTTTCTTGCATGCCTCAGTAAAGAAGTTGACAATTGCTTGAAGGTCTGTTTCTGAGTGACCACACAGTCCAGTATCATCAGCATACTGGAGCTCAATGATTTAAGGATAATTAAGGCATGTGCCTTACTGCTTCCCTGGGCCATTTCCCAGCTTCTCAAAGTTTGTCCCTATGTGGATTCTTCCACAAATTAGCTTATAGCTCGGAAGCCTCTTGAATGCAAATGCTACCCAGATCCATTCTGGCCAGCTCTATATGTTTATAGCTACTGTTTCAAACTGGGTCCTTGGTCTCAGCAGGAAGAAATGATTAACCTGCCAATGCTGTCTGAGGTCTTTCAACCCTATCGTAGTTCCCCTTTTACCCAAAGACCACTACAAGGAAAAGGCTACAAGTATGATGGGAACTGGAGGGCCTGTAACTAACCAACCCCTTTCTTTCCTGCATGATTAGTCTGGAGCTGGAGCCTGTAAAAGGATAGCTAATGGATAGAAACCTGGCTGGAACTGGCTGGATCATCAGGCTAGTAATCCAAGGGTAGTAACCAATGGCTTAATGTCTAGCTGGAAGCCAGTATGAAGTGGAGAGCCCAAGGGGTCAGTCTTGGTGCTGGTCTTGTTCAGTATGTTCAGTGACCTGGAAGATAGGATAGTGTGCACCCTCAGCAAGTTTGCAGATGATACTACACTGTAGGGGAGTAGTAGATATGGTGGAGAGCAGGGTGAGGATTCAGCAAGAGCTAGACAAATCAAAGAATTGGACCAAAAGAAATCTCATGAGGCTTAATAAGGAGAAATGCAAAGCTCTGCACTTAGGATGGAACAATCCTATTCACTGGTACAGGCTGCACTTAAGCAGCAACTCTGCAGAAAAGGGCCTGAGGGTTACATTGGTAAATCAGGTGAATATGAGCCAACAGCGTGCCCTTGTTGCTAAGAAGGCTAAAAGCATACTGGGCTTCATTAGTAGGAGCACTGCCAGCAAATTTAGGGAAGTGATTATTCCCCTCTAGTTGGCACTGGTGAGGCCACATATGGAGTACTGTGTCCAGTTCTGGGCCTCCCATCACAGAAAGAATGTAGAAAAATTGGAGAGAGTCCAGTGGAGGACAATGAAAATGGTTTGGGGGCTGGGGTACATGACTTCTGAGGGAACTGGGATTATTTTGTCTGGAGAACAGAAGACTGGGAGGGGATTAAATAGAAGCCTTTAACTACCTGAAGTGGGGATCCAAAGAGGATGGAGCTAGGACTGTTCTCAGTGGTGTCAGATGACAAAACAAGAATTAATGGTCTCAAGTTGCAGCAAAGGACTTTTAAGTTAGATATTAGGAAGAATTTTCTCACAAGGAAGGTAGTAAAGCACTGGAACAGGCTACCCAGAGAGGTTGTGGCATCTTCACTTTTGGAGGTTTTTAAGACTTGGGTAGGCAAAGCCTTGGCTGAAATGACCTAGTTGAGGATGGTCCAGCTTTGAGCAGGGGGTTGGACTAGATGACCTTTTGACGTCCCTTCCAACCCTAATTTTCTATGGATCTATGAATCATTGGCTACATCAGTGGTTCCCAACCTTTTTTTCTAATACTGCAGACTGATAAACTGACTCAAAGAATTTTGGTGGACTGGGTATAGAAACAACCTAATTTAAACATTTAACTTTGATTTATATATTTAAATTAAATTTTTACATTGGGAAGGGTGTGAGGATCAGATCAGGTTGTGGCACCACAGCAGTGGGCACCAGGGGACCCTGCAGGCGGTGGCCCAGGGGGACTTAGCTGGGGCTGTCAGGGGAAAAGGGTCTCCACTGCCTTTCCTAGGAGCAAGCAGCAGAGCTGCCTCCCCACCCTCCACTCCAGGCATTTCCCCACCTGCTTCCACCCACTCCCTGCCACAGGTGGGGCTGGGGGTCCTGCCTGGCTTGATGTGGGCCCTGGTATTTGTTACGTGGGCAGTGCCTCACCGGGTGCAGCCATGGCAGCGGGAGTGGAATGGGGGTGCATGGAGTCAGCTGCCTTCTGGAGCTGTCTCACCACCCAGCTTTAATCCCGTGCCATGACCTGGCAGCCAACCCTTTGTGGCCTGGTGTTTGGGAACCTCTGGGCTACATGTCTAGTCTCCTTACATCCACCCAAAGGAAGTAAAAATGGAGTAAAGAGTTCATGAAACTATGGGAGTCAGAAAAGTGGTGGCTTGCTGGACCTTTCCCAGGTCTCCCTAGCAAAAGAGGGAGACCAAGGATTTCTTGTGCACAGTGAAACAAAGTTGGAAATGGGCAGCCTGGCTACAGAAAACTGGAGAGAAGCACAAGCAAATGGGCCTTGCCCAGGAACATAGATTCATAGATTCATAGATGTTAGGGTCGGAAGGGACCTCAATAGATCATCAAGTCCGACCCCCTGCATAAGCAGGAAAGAGTGCTGGGTCTAAATGACCCCAGCTAGATACTCGTCTAACCTCCTCTTGAAGACCCCCAGGGTAGGGGAGAGCACCACCTCCCTTGGGAGCCCGTTCCAGACCTTGGCCACTCGAACTGTGAAGAAGTTCTTCCTAATGTCCAGTCTAAATCTGCTCTCTGCTAGCTTGTGGCCATTGTTTCTTGTAACCCCCGGGGGCGCCTTGGTGAATAAATCCTCACCAATTCCCTTCTGTGCCCCCGTGATGAACTTAAAGGCAGCCACAAGGTCGCCTCTCAACCTTCTCTTGCGGAGGCTGAAAAGGTCCAGTTTCTCTAGTCTCTCCTCGTAGGGCTTGGTCTGCAGGCCCTTGACCATAAGAGTTGCCCTTCTCTGGACCCTCTCCAGGTTATCTGCATCCTTCTTGAAGTGTGGCGCCCAGAATTGCACGCAGTACTCCAACTGCGGTCTGACCAACGCCCTATAGAGGGGAAGTATCACCTCCCTGGACCTATTTGTCATGCATCTGCTGATGCACGATAAAGTGCCATTGGCTTTTCTGATGGCTTCGTCACACTGCCGGCTCATGTTCAACTTGGAGTCCACTAGGACTCCAAGATCCCTTTCCACCTCCGTGCCACCCAGCAGGTCATTCCCTAGGCTGTAGGTGTGCTGGACATTTTTCCTCCCTAGGTGCAGCACTTTGCGTTTCTCCTTGTTGAACTGCATCCTGTTGTTTTCTGCCCACTTGTCCAGCCTATCCAGGTCTGCCTGCAGCTGTTCCCTGCCCTCCGGCGTGTCCACTTCTCCCCATAGCTTTGTGTCATCTGCAAACTTGGACAGAGTACATTTCACTCCCACGTCCAAGTCGCTGATGAAGACATTAAAGAGTATCGGTCCAAGGACCGAACCCTGCGGGACCCCACTCCCCACACCCTTCCAGGTCGAGACCGACCCATCTACCACGACTCTTTGGGTGCGACCCTCTAGCCAATTCGCCACCCACCGGACTGTGCAGTCATCCACATCACAGCCTCTTAATTTGTTCACCAGTATGGGGTGGGATACCGTATCGAAGGCCTTCCTGAAGTCCAGGTATACAACATCCACATGGAATTATCCTTTACAAAAACGGGAGCTCCTGCTTCTTGAGCTGTCTGTCAGAGAGGAAAAAAAGAAGGTAAGATTTGCCACAGAAGTAGCCTTCAACTTGGCATAAGCTGCTGCCCTTGAGGAGAAAGAAGGACTTCAAGTGTCTGACATTGTTGGAGGGCTAACTGTGAGTAGCAAGGGATTGCCCTTGCTTCTGTAATTATAGTTATCAAAAGACAATTTAAAATAAAGATTGCCTCCACCCCTGCTTCCTGTCCCCTAGCTGTCCTCTGTTATCTATGCTAACCTCAACATCTTCCACCTACATATATCTGTTTCTTCTACAATCTTTTTTCACACATTCTCCATATGAATCCCCACTCATATGTGAAACTAATCCATGAGGCCATTGCTTCTACTCCAGATTGGCTTCTACCAAAATGGATAGAAGTTACTGACAGTGATAAAATGGTAGGAGGAGGGACCATTGAAAGTGACAGGTAGTTGCTTTAAAAACAATGATTCAGTGTTTAATCTGTTTCTGTCTCCTTGCTTCTAGTTCGTTGTTTTTTCTTAGAGCGCAAGCTCTTTGAAGCAGGGAGTGCATCCAGCTATATGTTTGAAAAGCATATTGTGGATGCTACCTCAGTATAAATGATAACTGTTCAATATGTCTGCCTTATGGAAGATTCATGGCACGTTAATTAGGTTGCACTGTTTCATTGCCTTTAATTTAATGTAGGTTTCCATGACTGCAAAGGGAGAAGAATCTATCAAAGTCAGTAGAAGCTGACAATTTGCATTCAGGTTGCTAGCTTAAAAAATGTGATGCACATTTAAATAATTAAGTTCTCAGACTGCTTGGTCACATGTAAGACTGCTGTGTGTTCATCTTACAGTAATCTTCAGTAGTGACATAAAATGTTATGGGATAACAATCTACAGCTCGGACTCTTGCTATTCACAGCAAGGCCTATTTAAAATACAGAGATTAGTTTTTCTTTTAAATGTGTAGCTTTTCAAACCTGGCACAGCACTATGCTTTCTGTAGGGCAATATAATGACATATATTTGCATGAGAAGAACCTGTCTAAGCCTGAATGGAATTCTTTTCTCCATCAGAAGTGTTCTTTAACAGAAAATTGGGTTTTTGACTGAGCAGGTGAGGTGTTTGTTTTTTTTGTTTGTTTTTTTTTTGGGGGGGGGGGGGTTCTTTTTTTCCTTTGCAAAAAATATCTGCCTTTCATGGAAGTTTTCTCTATAAAGGTGGAAAGTCCCAAATCTGAAGTATTTTTAACCAGTGCTCCCAATTTTGATTCTGAAATAGTGCTACAGGGTTTCTGAAACTTTAGTTTTGGTGCATTAACTTCCTTCTTTCCCAAGATTACCAAAACACTGCTCCTCCCTACTTCTTTTTGTACCACCTTTCATCATAGTCTTGCCTTAGAACACCTTCTATGCCAGTGGGCAAGGGGCAGGTAGCATACAACCAGTATGCCAGCTTCATGCCATCTATATTTTCTAGGATTAAGTCACAGCAGTTGCATACCCCTTTTGCAATGTGGGAGTGGTACAAAACAAATAATATGGGACCGAGGATCTGGTCCATAAGCAGTAAGTGTATTTTGAACTGGGTAAGGTGAGTCGTCAGTTCCTTATACCGTGTGGTGGTTTAAAGATATCAGCTGAAAATCATAAACAAAGCTGAGATCCTATCTAAACTTCTTAGCGTGTAAACAAGCATTCACAGGACATGGTTTAGGATTAGGTGGCTTGCTTTAATATGCCTAAACCTAGAACAGCATGTGCAGGCCTTCACCACTGCTGGAAGTGGTGCAGGCAGCCCAAGCTACATAACTCGGGCTAGGGGGTGGGGTTGGCGGTATCAGAGGGGCTTTTCAGTCCAGGGTGGGATGGTGAGTCTGTGAAGGGGGAGGGCAAAATTGCCCAGTTGGGTAGTTGAAGGGCTAAAACAGCCTAGTCAGGGTTGGGAGGGTAGAAACAGCATGGTCCCAAGGCTGGGGCAAGTAGCTAGGCTTTTTCAGCCCCAGGGCTGTGCTGTGAATGCATACAGGCATTCACTAGACTAGGTTAACCCATTGTAGATCGGGTTAACCCTGGTCAGTCTAAAGTTAATTCACCTCTGAGGTGAACTAACTTTAGATTGGGTGCACCATTTTGGGGGGGATTTAAGTCCTAACCTTTGTTGGGTCAATCTAAATGTTATGCTTGTACATACCATTAAAGTCCAGAAGGCACTCCAAAGTTATAGCCAAAGTGTCTATATGCATATCCAAATACAGAGTAGTTTAGTTCAGACCTACCTGCAATTTTCAAAAAAACGGAAGTATTTGAAATGTTCATAGACAGCTAGTCAGAAAATGGATTTTTTTCCCCCTGAAGAATATTTTGGGGGGTTGGTGGAAAAAAACTAACAATAAGTGAAATAAATTAGTTCTGCAGGTTTCATATAGTTGAACTCTTGGGGAGCTCTGTTAATGTGTTATGTCTCTATTGGTTTTCCCTCTTGATGAAAAGAGACAAGATAACATGATAGCTATATGGCTGCAATGAATAAAAAAAATCTAGCCTAGTGAGAAATCCAGGCCCAGAGAGGAGAAAGGGATGTTGAGGCATCCAAAGTAAAGTTCCCTGAAGCCCTTTGACACTCTTTCAGAATTTGGAGCACTGGCATTCTCTCTTTAAGGAAAAAAAAATCTGTGAAAGACAGATTTTTAAAAAAACAACAACAAAACCCCCAAAACATCTGCTTAGTCAAAAACCCAATTTTCTGTTGAAAATCAGTTTTGATGGGAAAAAAAATCATCAGTCAAATGCAGGTTCTTCTCATGCAAATGTATCCTAAATCAGAGCTACTGTAATATGCAGGGAGTGAAAGTCTCCCAGCAACTCCCTGGATTCAGAGAACCAAGGAGTGGCAGAAGATAGTCTAAATTCTCCTTTAATCAGATATGCCCAAAGGAGTTCAAGCAAACCTGATATTCTGACTTAAGGTTTCTTAGGAGATTTACTTACTACTGAGAGAAAAAAGACTATTGTTAACAGAAATATTTAGAAATCCTCATTTTATCATCCTTTCTTCTGAAGATCTGAATGAGAGGGGTGTGTACACAGTTCGGAGGAGCACAATTATTTATTCTAAATGTCTACAGGGAAAACTGAATCTGAATTAGGATGAAGTAGCCACCAGAGAGAACCATGGTCTGTTCTTAACCTGAAGTGTCTCCCTAGGAGGAAATTATCACCACAGTGAGGAATTCCTTTCTTGTAGTTGAATATTGGTGCTCAGCTTTGTTTAGGGTTTGGGTCTTCTGGCCTCCTTCAACTAGCAACAAAACAGATCTGATGCCAACATCACTTGTATCAGTGGCCAACAAGAAGGGTAACTGAGGTTCAGAATATGCTAAGATGGGGGATGACATCAACTACTGCTTTAGATTTAGAAAGGTATCGTGACATTCCTTAGTCCAGGTGAACTTCGTCTTAGCAGAGTGAGCTTTGGGGTGCTTGATGACAGGTAGATAATGTGTGGAGGTTAAAGAGAGGCACCTCATCAACTCACCGGAAAAATTTCCCAGATCAGCAAGTTCAGCCACAAGTCTAAGATAAGACTTCTTTCCACACCTCTCCCAGAACCATCTTTTTACCATTGCCTGTAAACGAAGCTTCCTAAAGCATCCTACTACTCCAGTGAATGCTTTGGGTACTAAATATGACAGACTGTCAAAAACAGAGCAAAGCTTTCTATCCGGAGACTTTGACTTCCTCAATCACACCATGTTAGGAGGCATCTGACCATGTCAGAACGTTATCTGATAGACGATGGTGGCTCTATCTCAAGTCTATTTACAGAGACTTCATGCTCCTTCTAGAGAGTGTTTTGTGTGGCACCCAGCAGTGCACTGAGAACTGAAATTTTGGGGTATGTCTATGTTGCCCCTCTTGGAGCACCTTCGGTGAAACACGGCCTGCCCAGCTCAATGCACAACACCTTCAAACTTCCCGGAGCAACATTCCCTGCATGGCGCTCAGGTTTTCTGTCTTGAATGTACTGACTGGGAAGCATTCAGGGCTGCACTAAGCTGGTTGCATTATTTCAGATCTGTGATTTTACCCACCCAGAATAGGAGTGTGCTTCAGGGCAGTGTTTTCAAGTGCACCACAGAGGCAAGATAGACAAATCCTCTGAATTCAGTTTTGCTCCATCCTCTTGAGTAGAAGTTGCCAGGTTTGTTTTTACAAAATTGCGTGGTCAGATTTGGCTTCCTGAAAAATAATGGCTTGGGTCAATGTGTGGAAGAGACTAGGGTAGAAGATTGCAACTGGTCATTACTACAAGATTTTAGAGTGAGCTTCAACTGGCAGGAAAGCAGGACTGTGGTCACCCATAGGAAGTGAGAGAATATCAAGTTCACGTTGGAGAAAGCAGGGAAAAAAGATCACTGTACATGGGCTCAATAGTTGAGTGGTAGCTGAAAGCTCTAATCGGTCTTAAGTGAGATTGGTGTGTTACTTCTTGAATAGCAATAGTTTTTTGTATAAGTTAATTCTACATTACTCTATCTCCATCATGTAGGATTTATTTCTCAATAGGACTTTTAGCACTTATCTTTTGATGCTGCAGGCAACTGTATATCTCCTTCCAGTCACACATTCCTGTGCTGATTTACATACCATTATGTTAACAAAAATCTCCTGCTAATTGCAAGTCTTAAATATTACGTATGTTATGCTTCCTTTCTTCCAGCTATGGTGTTTTAATAATATCATTTGATCAATATTTTATGCTGGTGAATTTCTTTAGAGGTATAACCATTGATTCTAGTATTTTAAACTGAAGGCAGAGTAGTCTAACCATTCAACAACAG
The DNA here is from genome assembly GCF_030867095.1 of Alligator mississippiensis. NCBI lineage: Eukaryota > Metazoa > Chordata > Crocodylia > Alligatoridae > Alligator > Alligator mississippiensis. The sequence continues at coordinate 27,999,357 of NC_081825.1, read as the reverse complement.
TAATTACTTTCTTATAATTAGAGTTGGGTACTTAGTAATAAGTAATAATAATTGTAGACTGCAAAAAATGGTAACTGGTGGCTTTTGTAATTAAAATTACTAACAGTGAGTCATAAACAGCAGCAGCTGTAAAGGGAGGAAACGAAAAGATACATCTGTGTGGCACTTTCAGAGACTCTAATATGTTTCCGTTTAAACAGGAAGCAATCAGGGTATGAGAATTATTCTACTATTTCATGGAAAAAAGAAAGAGCCTCATGCAGAAAGGAATGGCATGTCCCCCGCACTCAGTGCAGTTCTTTTGATGCCTCTCTCTGACTCAGGCTTTAAGACCTTCTCTTTTCTTACAGCTATGACAGAAGCTGTTCTCCACATAAGATAGTGGAAAAATAGGAAGAGAAGGATGCATCTGAGAACTGGCTACAGGGTCTGGATGTATTTATGGAGTGAATGATGATTACTTCCCCCATCCCCTCAAGGGTACACAAGCACTACTTTTGCAGCATGTTTGAGCTCCATGAGTCCAAAAAACAGTAAATCAATCTGAAATTGGGTTCTCAAGGTATCCTTTCTTAGGCTCAAAGCAAGCCGTGGAAAATGCCAGCTATTGTTTTTCATCCATTTTTCACTCATTTTTTGACTTAGGAAAATTATGTAGCTGTTTTTCTGTTGCAAAGAGCTCAAAAAGATGACAATGGGCACCTCTACATGTTCATTAATGCACAGGAGTTACTGTGCATTTAGTTCAGTACTTGCTTAATGAAGTACTAACTAAATGTGCAGTAACTACAGTTGCACTGGCGCATGTTATTTTAGTGATGCTTACTGCACAACAGCCTAATACTACTGCACAGTAGCTTATTAGCATAGTTTTTGCTCAACATGCTACTGCACATTGTTATTAGGCTACTGTGCATTAAGCATCTCATGTAGACACACCCAATGAGTCAGAATGCTTTGACACTGCGTATTACTTTTTCAGATCTCTGGGTTTATCTTGCAAATCATGTTTGCACACCTAACTGGGCTAACATCATGTGGCACCTTGAGACAACTTTGAAAGGATGTCAGTGCACCCTGTTTGGGAATCATTGCTCTAATGTCACGGACTAAAGTGCTGCAATTAATATATTGATACAGGCAATACGAAAATAAGCATAAGAAAATGCATGTGGAATTTGCAAATCCCTTCCCTTGTTTGCCTTGCGGTAGTCTGTTCATGTGAACACCCTTTTCTTTTAGATAAGTTGTGTTTATCTGGGGAAAATAGGACTTCCTTATCTCATAAAGTATTATGAAGATAAATACACTAGAGGTGATAAGGAACTGGACACTATTAATATGAGAGTGATGGAAAAAACTAAGATGTTTTCTCCTCTGTTTAAGGGGAGATTTGCAATTTGATGCATTAATTTATCTTATCACAGGCTAGCAACTCTGATAAACTAACATACTGTAAAATTAGATTTAGCTCTACTTTTAGTTCTGAATAAAGTAGGAATAACATTTCACATTTTGACAGACCTAAAATCCATGAGCCTAATACTCCACTGCCTCAAATCTTGTATGGGTCATGGCCATATTCTGACCTGACAACATTATTTCCCTTATTTGCACAGATTTTAAGTGGTTACTCGGGGAAAGGTACTGAAGAATCAGTCAAACCCCGTAAGTTTGATTTTTCTATTGAATGTTCTTGCTCTATGTATCAGAAAGTGGAAACAAACTTTCTGAGCCAGATTCTTATTGGCTATTCCAGTGTAAATGTTAAGATTAAAATAATCTTCTTATATTCAAAGAATGATTCTAGCTTTATAATGAAAATGATTTCTATAAACCTGCTTCATATTGTTCAAACAACGAAATAATTGTTTGTTTGTTTTTTTAACTGATTTTTCCACATATCCTTTTGGATAAGAAAAGGAAATGGAAAAGCAGGCATATATCGATCTCTATATATCTATATCTATGCCAGGGGTATCAAATTCATCCCAGGCTACATCTAGACCATGGGGGCTCCTCCAAGGCTGGATTCATGGATTCAGCAGCAGCTGTAGTGGGTTTGGGTCCGGGGCCACAATCGGGTAGAGCACAGGTCTGGAGGTGGGCAGTGGTGTGGGTCTAAGATTGGGCAGCAGGAATACAAGCAAGGGCTGTATCTGCTTAGCACTCACACACACCCTGCTGCCAATGGCCATGGCCATAGGGGTCAAATTCTGAAATTCCTGAGCCAGGCCACATCCCCAATTTCTGACAGCCTCCAGACTACTGATGAGCCAGATGGAACCATTCTTCAGGTTGGACTTGGCCTGCGGGTGTGTTTGATACTCAGGCGCTAAGCTAACAGTACTCTTTGCCTGTTGCAGTAAGGTATTATGTTGCTCCTGACCTTTTGCTGAACTCTGATATTTTGCTTCACAGCCTTTCCATTTCCATCTTGATCATAACAGCTTCCTGTTACACTCCTTTCTGTTTCTTTCCATATCTTCCCTTTTTTTCTCAGCTGTTAATTCTTCCTGAAAAAAATATAACCCCCAACTTGTTTAATTAATTCTTCTTTTTTTACACTAATATCTTCATGTATACAGATTATTGGCCAGATCCACAGCTGAGAGAAATTAGTAAAGCTCCACTAAAATTGAGACTTTGGTTGATTTATTTATATCAGCCAAGCTGGCCCTCTTATTCATGTAGCTTCAGCCTTTAACTAAAGTGTATTCCTTCTTTTCTTTTGATGACAAGTGTAGCTTGTACTGAAAATAATAGCAATTTTAGTCCCCACTGCTCTACTACACAGTACCATGGACACATACACCTGGCATCCACTTTTTCTAGATGGGGATCTTCCTGATACAGTTTTAAAGCCTAACTAATCAAACATCAGCCATTTGGTTAAAAAAATAAGCGCTCTCCATTCATATCCTTTGTTAGAGAACTGTTCACTGCACATGCAAGGGAAAGGACCTGTTGACCCAATAGGTATTTCACTTTGTTGACTTTCCATTGGATTACTCAGATTACCTTGGTGCTTGGAGTGTTTATTTCTCTTTTCCTCAAACTATAGTGCCACACTGTTGACCAAATCCTTGCCTGGTAGTCAGTTGGAAAATAGTTGGTTATTGTGCTGGCTTTTCTCATTTCTAGCTGTTTTGTTTTCTACTTTACTTGTCTACGTTATGGCAGTATGGGCTGTTATAACTACAAACTCCATATGCTACACAGATTAAACTACATAGATGAAGAGTCACCTGAATCCATTTTCTTAACGTAGACAGGATCAAACTCTAACTGTCGTATTACGTTTTTCTATTTAACCCATTGCTTTGACTCCTACAAAGAAGCTAAGTGATCGCTCCAGTTATAAATTATAAATAGGGAGCAAGGTGGTTCATGTGATCATGAAGAGGAGATAAAGAGTAGTCTACATTAGGAAAATTCAAAAGCTTTATTAGAAAACCAGCTGGAGAAACTAACTGAGAAACTAGACTGAATGTAGAACACAAATCTCAAATTCAAAGAGTATTCTCAGAACAGACATTGGGCCTTTCCTTTAAGTAGATGAAGATCAGAAAATTAATTAGTTTCCTGAAATGAATTGACTATCATGTGAAACCCAAAGCTGCTTGTTCCACATAGACTCTGTAAGGACATTGCATCTGAAACAGGCTCTTTTTTTGCAGGGCGTGGGAGTTGCTTCACCAGTTTAGTGGAACTGGAATACCAACAATTTTAGACCTGTGTCTGATCTGCAGGGAAGCTCTAGGTGATCATTTATGTGAGAGAGTCTTTGACACACCTTCCAATAATAAAGTGCTGAGTCAAAGTTAATTTAAAAGTTCCACACTGAAATAATATCCCTCTACTTACTATAAGGTAACACTGAGCACACAGTATTAATGTTCAGCAGACCAATAATTTTGAATCACTTCCAGAAGTGTCAATGGTGCCATCCTTTATTAAATTTCTGTTTCCAGAGGGCTAGGGTGATATTTTCATTTTCCTCAAGTCAGAATATATTATCAACAGGCCACTGTCATGTTCAAATTTGCTTTAAAATTTCTAAGCACAAAGAACCCTTTTGTAAACTGGCAGTTTCTGTACTCTTCCACATGGTTACTATTTATTTGTGAATTGTTCCTTGGTGTGTATAGCTCCTTCACAGAGTGACTGTCCTAGCTGGAATCTGATATCCTATTTTTAATTTTCTAATTTAAGTTGAGAGCATGAACTTTGTAAATGAAACATAGTTATTCAGGGGAGGCACTGCACTGTTAATATTATCTTATTATAGCTATATATGGACACCTGGATAAGACTGAATGGTTCTGATTAATTTCTGGTTTACCAACATGGAATTACATCAACATTTAATAAGCCCCAATAACTATTAATGTAAAGTAACTGCTCAGAAACAAATCCTGGGCCAGTTCTGCTCTCAGTCACATTTTATGGGCATGAAGAGATGTTCCTCATGCAAATCTAAGGAGAAAAGCTCCTTTCCTATCCAGGTTTGTGATATTTCTGCAAGATCTATTCTAGAAAAGGGCATGCATCAGAAGGGCATTACTGTCCTGGCAAATTGGATTATTCAAAGCTTCAATCATTCCTGAAACTGCCATTCGGGGCTATACACTTAAAGGACTTTTGGAATCAGGACTGTAGTATTCATTTCTTTAGTGCAAGGCTGTGCAGACAAAATATATGACCTGCCTGTAAACCATAAAATATATTGTTTTACCTAGCTTAGATTGAAACTTTGAGTTCTCCAGATCAGAGGAGAAGAGGGTTTAGTTTTAGGTAAAGGATGATTTACTTTCTTCGCACTGCCTGGAAGAAGCCATTATTCTTAGGGAATCTTCTGACTCTTACCTTTCAGGAGCTAGAAATCAATTTCCAATTTGCAAGTAAACGGATTTTTTTAAAATGAGTTATCATGATAGAGATAACATTTAAGTTAAAGTTGGGTTGTAGGTAATTTACCATAGAAAGGCATTTCATCTGTATCACAAGTGCGATGAAATATTAATTGAATTTGTCTCTACAAAATGAATATGAGAATGCTGGATGTATTACCACCTAGCACAGCTTTCTTCTACTGCACTTTATTCGCACCTTAGGATTTTCAAGAATAAGAAAAGGACTTTCTTGTCATCAGAATTTAGAGATAGATGAAGATTGGCCTTGCAGGTACCTCCATTTTAGACTTTAATACACCTAAAAAATAAACACTTTGTTTCACAGGGATGATCTGAATAGAAGAGAGTTAGGTGCCTAGGGTTCCTGTACAGTGAATGGGAGGAGATAGGCACCTCCAGAGGGCAATCCAAAGCAACCAGCTGTATAGCATGGAGTGCCTAAAGTTCACCAGAAGGTGACAGTGAGCACAAGGTTGTATTGTCAGGGGCTGTTCTGGATTGCTTTTTGTGACTTTGGCACCTCAGATCTACCCAAGTTCTGCTTAGGCACCTAGTATTCAGATCTAGATTTGGTCCTTGATATCTGATTTAATAAATGCAGGTACATACTTCAGATTAGAAATTCTAGAACTCCTGACTGAGGCTGCTAGGGCTATGGCAAAAGTATATATGTATATTCTCTGCATTTTTATGTAGCATGTTTGTTGGGTTTTACTTCATTTGGTCAGCCAAAGTATGTTATGGGAAACTTAAGCAAGGCTGGGAGTACTCTGCTCTTGTGTGAGAAAGTAGATGCTGTGGGAAATGACGTTCTGTCCAGGGAACCTGATGCTCCAAAACATTACTTTGATGAACCATTCTATGAGAGGTGCCTTTTGCTTTATTGATTAGCTGTTTTGCTGAGAGTCGAGATTGTACTTCTGATGCTGTAGTTAAAATCTAATTGCTGTAGTTAAACCCTAATTCATACACCTATGAAATTTCTCCTGTAGTTGCAAATGAGTAAATTAGTCTTAGCTCAGCCTTATGAATGCTGCTGCCTTCACCTCACGGGTGAATGCCTCTCAGTTAAGTGAACCTTGTATCTTGCTTTATTTCCTGTATGGAATATATATTTAAGCCTCAAAACTCAGGACATGCCAGATTGAAATGGAATATATAGTCTTAACCCTCTCCTTTTGTGTGTATACATTTTCATACAATGGGTAATAATATCATTATGCTAATTCTCAAATAATACAGTAAGAAGAATACATTTAATAATACAATACAGGAATATACCTAGTCTAAAGTCTTCAGAACCTGTAGGTACTATGGAGACTATCTAAAAATTCTGTAGTAGAGGCACAAAGTTAAATGTACACAACAAATCAGTAAAGGAAGCTATGTAGCCAAAAGAAAAAAACATCATGGTTTAGTAGCAGTGTAAAGAAATTTATAAAAGGCAGAAGATATTTTAAAAATTAGAATTCACCCCCAAATAAGGAAACTAGAAAGGTGAACAAACTCTAGCAAGTTAAATCTAAAACCATGATACGGTAATCCAAAAAAGAATTTGAGGAATATCATCCTAAAGAGATGAAAGGTAATAATTTTTTTTTAAGTTCATCAGAGGCAGGAAATATGCCGGAGAGCTGGTAAAGCAATAGGTAACCAGACCAGGCTATAAAAGGTCAACTCAGGGTAGCTAAGACCATGGCAGACAACCTAACTGTTCTGTTGGATCAGTCTTTGCTATGAAGACTGTTGAGGAGACTTCCTCACCCTATCCACTCTTCTTAGGGGAATAATGCTAAGGAATTTGAGGTGACAGTATATGAGGTTTTAGATCAAATTCACAAACTGATAGCAGCAGGTCACCAGGACCCAATGGTTCTGAAGAATTTTGAAGGCATTCAAATATGAAATTGCAGAACATTTGCTAAAACCAGTCTCAATGCTACAGGTCTGAAGGGTTGCCGGTGTCTTACCAATCCTTAAAAAGACTCCAAAGATGATCCAGGGAGCTAGAGAACAGCAAGTTTAACTTCTTACATGGCAAATCAGTAGAAACAATCATTTAAAAGTAGAATTACTAGTCATGCAGGTACATAGCATGTTCTGAGAAGGAGTCAATGTGGCTTTTAATAAAGGAAAATCATGTCTCACAAATCTGTTAGAATTCTTTGAGGTGTTTGAGGATAAGAGAGATCCCTCTTCATCTAGTAATCTTCGATTTTCCAAAATCTTTTGAAAAGGACACTCACTAAAGGCTTTAAAGAAGTTAGTTAACTTCTTAAAGAAGTTAGTGATGGGTTTGGAGGATGACCCTTTTGTGCACTAAAGCTCCTTAAAACATAGGAAACAAAAGGTAGAGTTAAGCGGCCATCTTTCATAATGAGGAAGGTGTACAGGAGGTTCCCACAGGTAGCTGTGCTTGGACCTTTGTGATTCAACATATTCATAAATGGTCTCAGGAAAAAAAAAGTAGGTGTCAGAGTTTGCAGATGGTTAAAATTATTCTGGATAAAGTCAAAACTGATAATGAAGAGTTACAGAAAGATTTCACAAAACAGAAAATAGTCAAAAAGGTACAGCTGATATTCAACATTTGCGAATGCAAAATAAAGCGTGTGAGAAAAAACAACTATACATGCAAAGTGGACTCTGACTTGGCCTTTTCACTCAGGAAAAAGACCGTGAGACTACTGTGCATAGCTCTCTAAAACATTGCCTCAATGACAAAAGTGGAAAAGGAATTTTAGAAATCATTAAGAAAGGAATGGAAAACAAACTAGAAAACAACATAATGTCGTTATATAAAACTATGGTGCACCCACAGATTGAATACTGTATGCATCTCTGATCTGTCTAATTGAAAAAGAATATAGTAGAAATTAAAAAAATTGCACAGAAAGGCAGCTAGGATAATTAGAGGTATGGTTCAGCTTCTATATGAGGAGAGACTGAAAAGACTAGGGCTCTTCAGTTTAGAAAAGATCTAACAGTGGGTTTGAAGAAGTTGATAAAAAGATGAATAAGATGTAAAATAAATGAATAAAGCATTCCTATTCACTGCATCTCATGTATATACAAAACTAGGGGGCACTGAATTAGATTGTCAGATGACAGGTTTAGAAGAAACGAAAGGAAATACTTTTTTAATACAAGTTCATTATGCATTGTGGAACCTATTAACACGAGATGTTGTAGAGTTCTAAAGGGAATGAGCAAATTTATGGAAAATAAATCCAGTGTAATGCCACACTTAGGACCGATTAAAATGTATGGCTGCTGGTAATAGAGAGGATATGACAGGGAATGAATCACTCTACAGATGCACTGTTTCTTTTACTCTTCCTATAAAACATTTATTTGCCACTGTTCAAGATAAGATACTGGCCCAGGTGGGCATTTAGCCTAACCCAGTATTAAAGTTCTTATGTTCATACTTTATGATTCAGAGGTATTAAGAGATATCAATCCTTGATTCCCATGAGAAATGTGGGCCCTAGACTCTCTCAGGATCTTTGATCCTAATGTGTCTGTTCTTTTAATATTCTCCATAAGAATATGCAACTCTAACTGTGCTGGCAAGTTCTCTTCCATCTACCCCTTTTCATAATTTTCTGTTTCTTCAGTAAATATAGGAGCGTAAATCAATGGGAGCTTCAGGCACTCTTAATATGGACCTAAGGGGCCTGAGTTTAGGCATACATCTTTCAAAATTTTGGCTCTGTCCTGCCAAAAGGCTGCTCTAGTGATGGATTTGAAGGTGCTGATTCCAGCTGAAGTGAGATCATTTCAGTTGATGTCATCAGTTGTTCATTCTTAGCCAAAGTGGCCTTCCTTGAACTTTAAACCATCTATTTGAGTAACAGAAAATTCAAAAGAAATGCCCATAGATGATTTACTATTGTACCCACAAATTGAAAGCAAAACCAATAACTTGATTTTTTTTTTCTATTGAATGACCTATGTTAGTTATTTTGTGTGAAAATTGTCCTGTGGTAAAATAATAATAACAATAATAATAATAAGCTATAGATGATATACTGATTACTGAGCAAAAATTATCTCCAATGTACTCGCCATTTAGATTACATTACAGAGATATGTTATAACTGGTGTTTTGATCTTATGGTAAAATAAGGTTCAAAACCAGGACGCTTGTAATGGTTAAGCAAATACTATAAACATCTTGCATAAATATGCTTTAAATTGTGCCTACATTCTCTTTTTTATGTTTTGAAGCTTGAGTTTCTTTTCTGTGAATATTCTAGTTTGAATGTCTGACAAACAGATTTTAGTCAAGTTATTGGGGTAAATGTGAAAATAACAAGATAGCCTTTGTAATGCAGGGGGTCAGAGTAGATGATTTAATGGCAGAGTAGATGATATAATGGTCTTTTGTGGCTTTTAAAATTATGAATAATCCAAAGTAGAAATGGAAACAAGATCTAGTGAGTCATGGGAGCAGCATCAGAGAAAGTAAATTGCTGGTATATTCAAGATGTTATGTTGACTTGTCTTTGCAGAGATCAGTTAGGTACAGATGAATCAGGAGAATTTGGGGGGGAGTGTGCTTACATGTAAAATATAAAAAGTGTTCCATCTTGAAGATGTCATGACAGTGCATTTTTTAATAAAGTTTGGCCTTTGTGGATGACTGAGTCTTTAATTGAACAAAATAATAAAATGCGGACTCTCAAGGAAAAAATTATCCAGAAAGGGTTTTTATTTGTGTGTCCCTGAACAAGTTATGAGATATTTAATTCAACATTCAGAATACATTGTTACATTTTCAGACTAAATTTAGTCAGTAAAGTAGGAAAAAAATGCTATTTTAGTTGTACTCTAAAGACAAATCTCACTGCAACTCACTACTGATACTTGCTTAATACAATGTGTACGTATAACGAGCTGTAGTAATGAGCCAGTATCTCTATATATTATTGCCCTCTGTGGCTAAGTACAGACAGTCAAAAAGCCCAAAGCCGAATCAATTCAATCTTCACAGGTTAGTCTAAGCTGCATCGATTGAACTGATAAGCAAGTGAACAGACATTCACTTCCAATTCTGGAAATGAAACTACATGCCTGCAGTGACTCTGGCTAGAAGCTAGGGGGTGCTATAGCATGCCTCCTGCTCAGCTGGAGCAGACAGCTTTGGCCAAGGCTAGCCTGCCCACCCTGTGAGGAAGGGGATGAAGGAGAGGTGCAAAGCATCCTGGGATGCTAGGGGGCTGAGAGTTAAATTGAATCTGGTGGAGATCTGGGCAGAAGTTTAATAAACTGATTTAACCTAAATCAGTGAAGTCTCACATTATGTCTATCCAGATTTATCTTAAACTAATTTTGGCCATTGAAAGCAGTTTATATGCACTGAACTTCTGTTGTATTACAGATTTGAACTGGTTTCCAATTACTTATACTGGTTTATGTGTAACTTCTGCCCCAAGCCTATGTGATACAGATAGAAATATTTAGGTTGCATTATAGATTTTTCTGTTGTTAAAGGAGACTTATCTGAACTAGGTTTCTGAACCAGGAGTCCCTTGGGTTTCTCAGTGTTGTTTGGATTGCAGTTAAATGTATATAACCCTTCTGCCAAGCACATGACATCATAAAAAAAGGCCAAGTTCAGTTTAGGAGTTTTACACAAATGTATTATTATATATTGCTTGAGCCCTGACTCAAAACCTGGGAAAATAAATTCTGCCTGGGTGTACCAGTATTAACAATTTCCTCACTTGCAAGCAATATTAAACTATCACAGGGTTTACTGGAGGGGAAAGGAAAGTAAGACCACAAAAAGATTTGGGAAACCCTTTCTGATCATTAGCCCACCTCAGCCAACTATTAACAGTTTATCACAGTATGCTCAGAGTTCTCTCATGGTCCCACACAAGATGAACTTGGTAGCCAACAGAGCTGCTAGCCCATGGTTTTCCCTGCCTCACCACTGCTGGGGGAGCACTGCTTTGTCACTGATGTCACTGCTTCTCACCACCACTGGCAGTGCTGCCCCACTGCTGCTCACTGTCATCCATAGGTACTTCTTCAGTACTGCTGTTCACTGCCATCAGGGCTAGGCACAGAATGACACGTAAACCAGTGTAAGTGATCAGAAATTGGTTCATATCTGTAACACAACAGAAGTTCAATGCACATAAACCACTTTCAAAGTGGCCAAAAGTAGTTTAAGATAAACCTGGATGGATGTAGTATCATACTTAACTGATTTAGACTAAATCAGTTTATTGACCCAGATCCCCTCACAGTTCCCCAGAATCCCAGGATGGTTTGCACCTCCCTTGCAACCCCTCTTCCCCCACAGGGTGGGCAGGCTAGTTTTGGCCTAAGCTGTTTGCTTCAAGGATAGAGATCCCACTGCCTTTCTGAGTAATCTGTTCCAGTGTTTTAATACCTTCCTAGTGAGAAAATTCTTCCTAACATCTAACCTAAACTTCTCTTGCTGCAACTTGAGACCATTGTTCCTTGTTTTGTCATCTGCCACCACTGAGAACAGTCTGGCTCTTTGGAACCCCCCGTGAGGTAGTTGAAGGCTGCTATTGAATCTCTTCAGTCTTCTCTAGACTAAATAAGCTCAGTTTCCTCAGCCTCTCCTCATGAGTTATGTGCCCCAGCCCCTGAACCATTTTCATTGTACTTTGCTGGACCTTCTCCCATTTGTCCACATCCTTTTTATAGTGGGGTGCTCAAAAGTGGACACAGTACTCCATATGTTTTTAAGACTCCAGGTTTTTACTCCAGGTTTTTAAGACCTGGCTAGACAAAGCTTTACCTTAGGTTGATCTAGTTGGGGATGGTTCTGCTTTGAGAAGTGGATTGGACCAGTTGATGTCCTGAGGTCCTTTCCAACCCTAATTTTCTATAATTGTATGCCCTGAAGTGGAGCAATGCCCCCTGGGCTAAGTAAGACAGTCAAAAAGCCCAAGGCTGCATTGATTCAATCTTCCCAGGTTATTCTAAGCAGCATAGACTTAATCAATAAGCAAGTGAACAGACATTTACTTTTCATCCTGGAAATGCAGCCAGATGCCTAAGTCTTTCTGGACTTTAGGAGGGCCTTTGACACTGTCTCTCACCCCATCCTCATTAAAAAATTAGGCGACTATTGTGTCGATGCCTACGCAGTCAGATGGATCACAAATTGGCTGGAGGGCTGCACCCAGAGAGTGGTGGTGAATGGATCATTTTTGACCTGAAGAGATGTGGGCAGTGGGGTTCCCCATGACTTGGTCCTTGGGCCCACACTGTTCAATATCTTCATTGGCAATTTGGACGAGGGGGTGAAAAGCACCTTGTTCAAGTTCGCAGATGACACTAAGATGTGGGGAGATGTGAGCACGCTAGAAGAGAGGGACAGGCTACAACTAGATCTGGACAGGTTACAGAAGTGGACAGATGAGAATAGGATGGGTTTCAATATAGACAAGTGCAAGGTGTTGCACCTGGGGGGGAAGAACCAGCAGCATACCTACAAGCTGGTGAACTCCCTACTCGTCAGTGCAGAGGCAGAAAAGGATATTGGTGTCACTATTGATTCCAAGATGAACATGAGCCGCCAATGTGGGGGCATGGTCAGGAAGACTAACCATACCTTGTCATGCATCCAGAGATGCATCACGAGCAAGTCCAAGGAGGTGATCCTCCCCCTCTATGCAACATTGGTCAGGCCGCAGTTGGAATACTGCATCCAGTTCTGGGCGCCACACTTCAGGAGGCATCGAGGTGGATAGCATCGAGAGGGTCCAGAGGAGGGCCACTCGCATGATCAGGGGGCAGCAGGGCAGGCCCTATGAGGAGAGGCTATGGGATCTGAACCTGTTAATCCTCCACAAAAGAATGCTGAGAGGGGATCTGGTGGCTGCCTATAAACTTGCCAAGGGGGAACAACAGGCAATGGGAAAGTCCCTGTTCCCCCGAGCACTACCGGGGTAACAAGGAACAGCGGCCATAAGTTGACTGAGAGTAGATTCAGGGTAGATATCAGGAGGCACTACTTCACAGTCAGGGTGGCTAGAGCTGGAACCAACTTCCAAAGGAATAGGTGCTTGCCCCTACCCTGGGGGTCTTCAAAAGGAGGCTAGACAGCCACCTAACCAGGGTCATTTGACCCCAGCATCCTTTCCTGCCCATGGAAGGGGGTCAGACTTGATGATTTGCTTAGGTCCCTTCTGACCCTACCAACTGTGAAACTATGTGGCCTCACCAGAGCTGAATAGAGGGGGTGTAATCACTTCCTTTGATCTTCTGGCAATACTCCTACCAATGCAGCCCAGTATGCCATTAATCTTCTTGGCAACGAGGACACACTGTTGACTCATATTCATCTTATTGTGCCCTGTAACCCCCAGGTCTTTTTCTGCAGAGCTGCTGCTTAGTGAGTCAGTCCCCAGCCTGTACTGGTGCATGGGATTTTTCCTAAGTGCATTTTTCCTTATTAAGCCTCATGAGACTTCTTTTGGTCCTATCTTCCAATTTTTCTGGGTCTCTCTGAATCCTACCCCTACCCTCCAGCTTATCTACTTCTCCCCATAGGTTGGTATCATCTGCAAACTTGCTGAGGGTGCATTCTATGCTATCTTTCATGTCATTGATGAAGATACTGAACAAAACTGGCCCCAGGACCAACCCCTGGACCACGCCACTTAATTCTGGCTGCCAACTAGACATCGAGCCATTGACTACTATCCTCTGAGCCTGAGGATCCAGACAGTTTTTTTATCCACCTTACAGACTATTCATCCAACCTGTACTTCCTTAGCTTTCCTTCAAGAATGTTGTAGGAGACAGTATCAAAAGCCTTGCTAAAGTCAAAGTATAACACATCCACTGGTCTCCCTGCATCCACAGAGCTAGTCGTCTCATCATAGAAGGTAATCAGGCTGGTCAGTCATGACTTGCTGTTGGTGAATCCATGCTGACTATTTCTAATCACCTTCTCCTCCAAGTGCTTAGAAATGTATTTCTTGAAGACCTGCTCCATGATTTTTCCAGGGACTGAAGTGAGGCTGACCAGTCTGTAGTTCTCTGGATTCCCCTTTTTCCCTTTCTTAAGTATGGTCACTATGTTTACCCTTTTCCAACTGTCCGGGACCTCTCCTCATCACCATGATTTTTCAAAGATGACGGCCAGTGGCTCTGCAGTCACATTGGCCTTGGCACCCTTGGATGCATCCCATCTGGCCCCATGGGCTTGTATATGTCTAGCTTTTCTAAATAGTTCCTAATCTGCTCTTTTGCCACAGTTGGCTTCTCACCTTCTCCCCAAATTGTGCTGCCAGGTGCAGTAGTCTGGGAGCTGACCGTGCCTATCAAGACTGAGGTGAAAAAGGCATTGATTTATTTCGGCCTTTTCTACATCCTCTGTCACTAGGTACCCTCCCCCATTCAGTAAGGGATCCACACTTTCCCTGATCCTCCTCTTGTCACTGACCTACTTGTAGAAATTGACTGCAGCCGCACGTGCATGTGACATGGTCATCACGGGCAATTCCAATTATCCAGACATCTCCTGGGAGGAACATTTGACCAACTTGGATCAGTCAGAATCCTTCCTGACTTGTGTCAAGGAGCTCTTCCTGACTCAGAAGGTACATGAGCCAACCAGAGGTGATGCTCTGCTAGTCTTGGTCCTGCCCAAAGGAGAGGACCTGGTGACCGACTTAAACATAGAGGAAAGTCTGGGCAACAGCGACCATGAAACCATCATGTTCGCTTTCTGAAATACGGCAGACAAATCTGATAGCAGGATTGAAGTCTTGGACCTCAGAAATGCAAATTTCAACAAGTTTAGGTCACTAGTAGGTGAAGTGCTGCAGGACCAGCAACTGAAGGCAAAAGCTGTGCACAAAGAGTGATTGTTCCTTAAAGACACAATCCTTGAAGCACAAAGGAAGTCCATTCCTATGCAGAGAAAAGGTAACAGAAGGGCTGGGAAACCCTCTTGGCAAAACAGGGAAATCATGGTCCTCTTAAGAAAGAAGAAAGAGGTCTATAAACAATAGAAGCTAGGGGCAGGCCCCATGGAGGACTATTCCATGATGGCCTGCATTTGCAGGGAACACATAAGAAAGGCAAAAGTGGTAACCAAACTTAGATTAGCAATGGGAATCAAGGACAACAAGAAGTCCTTCTTTAGGTACATAGGGAACAGGCCAAAAACAAATGGGAGTGTGGGGCCATTACTCAACAACTCAGGAGAGCTGGTTACCAGCACCCAGGAGAAAGCTGAACTCCTGAATGACTACTTCGCCTTGGTCTTTCACTGGACCAAGGAGAAAACAACACCAGGTAGAGTAGAGGATAGGCACAGTAAGAATAATCACCTTCTTGCTATTGCCATAGAGTTGGTGTATAACCAATTAAAAAAATTAGACATATACAAGTCACTGGGACCGGATGATCTTCATCTAAGAGTGCTGAAGGAACTGGCTGAAGTCATTGTGGAACCCCTGGCAAAACTCTTCCACAACTTGTGATGCTCTGGAGATGTCCCTGAGGACTGAAAGAGAGCCATTGTTGTGCCCATCTACAAGAAGGGCAGGAAGGAGGACCTGGGAAACTATAGGCCAGTCAGCCTCACTTCCATCCTAGGGAAAATTGTAGAAAAGTTCATCAAGGAGTCCATCTGTAATAAACATGCAGAAGGTAAGATTCTGAATGACAGAATCTTGGCTTTGTTGTGGGCAGGTCTTGCCTTACCAACCTCATCTCCTTCTATGACCAGGTAACTCACCACCTGGACATGAGAGAACAGGTTGACATTGTATACCTAGACTTCCAAAATGTCTTTGATCTAGTACCCATGATGTCCTCACAAGGAAATTGGAGGATTGTGGGCTTAACTCTGAGACAGTCAGATGGGTGAGAAACTGGCTGCAGAATAGGACCCAGAGAGTCGTAGCAAACAGATCTGTGTAATCCTAGTGAGAAGTGAGCAGTGGTGTCCCTCAGGAGTCAGTGCTTGGTCCGGTACTTTTCAACATCTTTATTAATGATTTGGATGTGGGGCTGAAGAGCTCACTGGCCAAGTTCACAGATGATACCAAGTTATGGGGATGTGTGGTCACTCTTGAAGATAGGCTACAGTTACACGTGGACCTAGACAAGCTAGCAAGTTGGGCAGATTGGAATTTGATGAAGTTCAACATTGAGAAATGTAAAGTGCTCCACCTCAGGATGAGCAACCACCAACACACCTACAGGCTTGGCAGCACCAAACTAACTAGCACCACGAATGAAAGGGACCTTGGGGTAATAATAGACCAAACTATGAATATGAGCCAGCAGTGTGATGCTGTAGCCAGTAGGGCAAATAATACTTTGGCATACATCAATTGAGGCATCTCCAGCAAAACCAAGGAGGTGATTCTTCTGCTCTACTCAGCACTGGTGAGACCTCAGCTGGAGTACTGCGTCCAGTTTGTGGCACCACACTCTAACAAGGACGTGGACAAGTTTGGCAGAGTCCAAAGAAGAGCCACCCATATGATCAGAGTCTTACATGGAAAGCCATACAAGGAAAGGCTGAGGGATCTGGGACTCTTCAGCCTGAGCAAAAGAAGGCTGAGAGGGGACCTGGTAGCAGCTTACTGCTACACTAGGGGAGTACATCAAGGGCTCGGTGAGTACCTGTTCACCAGGGCACCCAAGAGGAAAACTAGGAGTAATGGCCACAAACTCCTGGAAAACTGATTCAGGCTCAACATCTTCTTCACAGTCAGGGTGTCCAGACTAAAATAGGCTCCCTCCAGTGGTGGTACAGTCACCTACCCTGGAAATCTTCAAGAGGAGACTAGACAGTCATCTTGCAGGGGTCACCTGATCCCCAGTTATCTTTCCTGCTTGGTACAGAGGACTGGACCCAATGATCTTCCAAGGTCCCTTCTGGCCGTACAATCTATGAATCTATGGAACAAGTATGTTTCTGTGAGGTTGCTGTGAGTTGTGGGGGAAGGAGGAGGAATTCTTGCTCTGCTGTCCACTTCTAATAGTAGAAGCAACCTTAGACTTTTAGACCTTGAGCAACCTGAAGGATTCCACCTTTTTACGAACTAGTGGGCACAGATTTCAATCTAACCTGCTACTACTCCAAAGATTTCCGCTCTCTGGAAACACGTAGGTAACAGAACCTGAACCCCTAGAAGTATTTGTATATTAGCAGTACTTCTTACAAGGCTGGATGATGACATATAATACCATCCCTTTAGAAAAGCTCCTACCTATACTTTTCCCCAAGACTCCTTGGCACTCCTGAGTTAAGGGTCCTTCTACCTGAGACCTCTACACTCACCCAGTCATGGTGAGTACAACTTTTATCTAATTTTGTGACAGCATTAAAATCCTTATACATTTTAAAATGTTAGAAGGCAGAGCCAGAAGTTGTGGAATCTCCATGCTTGGAAACTTTCAAGAGCTGGTTACACAGACACTTGGCTAGGATGATTTAGTCAGGGATGATCCTTCCTTGAGCAGGGGACTGAACCAGATAATCTTTTGTAGTTCCTTGCAGCCCTACTTTCCTATGATCCTGTGTAAGCACAGTCAAAATGAGCAAAAAAGCATCTTCACTCACTCAACTATTCATGCCAATATGGTAATAAGGAATACAGTTCTCAGCAGTCTGACCCTATATGATAGTGGGGGTGGGGTGTAGTAAGCACCCCAAGGAGATTGTCACACAGATGCAGTAATGGGGATACATGTGGCTGGAAACTTTTGTCAAAATGATTTAATCAGAAAATACTGATTCGTGGGACCTGAAATTCTGCATCCAAAACTTTTTGCCTCAAAATCCTCTGATAAATCCAAGGCAGAGTTCCATGGAAAACCTGCTGAGACTCTGCTCTGCTGGCTTTCAGGAAGGTTTACTTCTAGGTCTGCTGGGCAGAGTGCTCTGGAGCCAAGGACTTCAGGTCTTCCTGGCCCTATGCATCTGGGGCCATGTTAGGAATTTGGGCTCTCTGATATGACGCTGAGAATCACATCCCAGCTCTAACCACTGCATGGAACATCTCTAACCACCTGTCTCAGTAACAAGGAGCATGGGAACCCTGGGAAATTCAACTCTGCCATCACTGCTAATGCTTCCATGCTCCTTGCCATAATATCAAGAGCATGACAGCTGCAAAAACCCTGGGAGATAAGTTTGTTAGAAACTTAGAAAATGTTGATTTTTGTCCTGGTTTAGACCAAAAGAAATACTATGCATGTGGATTAAAAGCCCGTGTTTTCATGTCTAATTTTTTCATCTCTAATTTCTAATTGCACCAGTAATTTCAGCACACACTCCAGATTGTGACTCCATTGAGCTAGCTTTTGTATATGCACAGAAAAAGTGACAGTCTGTGGGATGAATATATAAGATGGGAAAAAGAAGACTTATCCCAATTGTGAGGATGGATAACTGAAGCAATTAAAGATTAAACCAATTGCCTAGTGCCAAACAGGAATTCTGCGGCAGAGCAAAGATTCAAACTCACCCAGATCTCCTGAGTCTTAGTAAATGATGTAACCATTGCACCATCCTTCTTCAGGGTATTACCATATTTGAAATGTCCCAGGTGTCCATGTAGCATGGTGACAAATTTTTTACACACTTGTTAGATTAGCACCTCAGTAAAAAAGGCTTAAATAAGCTCAGATAATAACAATACATGTGACTCAGTATAAACCTAATCACATTGTTATAACTACTAGTTTATCACCCACATTTTCCTCCTTTTGACTATGCATGAAATATGACCATCAGTTTAGAATTGACTTATAACTAACATCTGAACTGCTCCATGAACATCTGTCTGGGCACACAGTATGTGTTCTGGCTTTATTTATTCACTGGTCCATGTAATTTAGAAAATTTAACCGTAGGTATTTTCTACATGAGTGATTGAAAAGTGAACAGGGGGCAGGGGGACAGGGTTAAAAAAAATCATTGTTGCCATTCATGCACTTAATGTGATCCCTCTATTTTATGCTTGGTTGCATTATGTCAATAATGAGGTCAGATACAAGCCCTCCATAACAGTCCATATAGATAAACTAGCTGAAACTTAGCTCATTTGACCTAGTTAGGTTCTATCCAGTCCAACAGGTATTTCTATCCATATTTGCCTGATTTTAGGCATGTGAGTAGACTCACTAAAATACTTGATGAGCATCTTTCCATGTCTAGAATATCTCAGGTGTTTGCTCCAAAAAGGGAAGTCTGCAGAACAAAAGGTTTCAATGGAAATGAGGATTCGCCTAACTTTTCAGTATAACCTAGCTGTTAGTGCATGATTGCTCTTCTGTTTCTGATCTGCTAAGTATGTGAACCTGTTACAGAGCCTACTCTTTCAGGTCATGCTATAGAGATTTTTATGCTTTTAGCTCTGGAGGTATTTGATTCAGAACCCCATGTCTGCCAAGATGGCAGTTGCCATGGCAGCAAAGCATAGTTTAACCATAGTCATTGGCTAAACTGCATGGGTGATGTATCCAGGTAATAGCATAAGATATAACACTATACTACTAAAATAGAGATGAAATCACATTAAGCTCTCACTAGCAGAGCTAGTCTATTAATAGGATTCTGAATAAACTAAATTTTGTTATTATCCAATTAGTTCTCTGGGTGGTCAAATGCTATTATTGGATGATTAGGGTATTTGTTCCATTTTTGCATCACCTTTGAATAAATATTTTGCAATGTTATTCAAAATAAAATGTCAAACCTAATATGGTAAATTATCCATAGTGAGTGGTCTGAACAGCCCTATTTATCCTCTGTAGGCAGTGTTTATCTTCTGTAGGTATAATGGAACAAAAGCACCCAGGAATTGTATCATTATCCTAACATACTTATGTGTGAGTAGTATGTGTGAATAAAGTGTGACTGAAGCCTACAGCTGTACAAAGCACCCATGTAGAAGTGGCACTCAGACATGCCAGGGTACTGTGGGCTCATTTTTCTTTCAAAAAAATGTCAATACTTCCACTCATAATCATTAATTTCAGACAGCTGCTATCTACTGACCTTGCCAAAATGCCTACATTTTTTTAAACAATTCATTCAGTGCCTCCAGCTTTCTTTATTTATATATCATTTAAGTTAGATGTGTTGAGCATTTGAAAAATGCTGCTATCTAGAAATGGTAAAGGAAACAAGGGAAATTTTTTATGAGCCCTAGGTGAAATATTTAAGGTGTTTAAGTACATTCCCTCCCTATTCAACTCTCTTGGAAATTTTAATTAATGTATTTAAAACAAGTAAAAATAAAGAAAAGAGGTAGATAGCTTTAAAGATATAAATATGTTTATTTCCACTGATTGTAGCAGTCAGTGGTAGCATTGTCTATTTACTTTAAACAGGATGTTCATTACACTGTTAGAGGGATATTGGCATAGAATAGTTTCTAAACCACAAGTATCCCAAAAGTGTTTAGATGGTGTCAGCGCTGGGATTTAGGCGGCTAGGTGTGGAGGCCAACTGAGGATCTGGGTTACCAGATAGAAGTGCCAGCCAGAGTCAGAGAGGGCAAACAGAGTTCAGGGACAAGCTGGATCAGGAAACCAGATTGTGAGGTGAGCAAATTCTATGAGCAAGATGAGTCAGAAAACCAGAAGATCAAATGGAGAGCAGAGCCAACAATTGAGCTAAGTCAGAACATCAGGAGATCAAAAAACAGGCAGAGTTACTAGAGGTACAGTCTGAGTTCAGAAAAGGCCCTGTTGCCCAGACACTTCCTGTATCTCTTTCTGGACTTATATGAGGGAAAGTGTAGGGTCATATGACAGGAACCAGCTGCCAGGCCAGTGGCACATTCCTTTCCCCCCACAATCTCTCAAAGAGGCCACAAACCAGGGAGATGGCGACTTCCTAGCCTAGCTTGCTGATCTGCAGGGAAAAGCCCCCATCCATGGGGGCTCCTTGTGCAGACCCCTGCTAGGGAGCCAGTGCTGGGCCAGGGGTGCATTCTTCCCTGTCCCCTCCTGCCTCTCAGAGAGGCCACGGGTGGGCAGGGACAGGGTGGGGCTTTCCTAGCCTGTTGACTGAACTGTGGGTCAGAAAAAGTCCCCGCTGCAGGGCTTCACATTCCCCCCTGTATTTTTTCACTCAATCTCATTTCAGAGGTCGATCCTTCAGAAATAATTCACTTTTTGATATATTCCATATTCTGGGGCACTTTCCTATTATTAGGAAATAGCTGCACTGTTTGTGTTTAATATCTGAATGCTTTCAATACATAACTAAAGAAATCACTTGTTAATGCATAGTTTCCCCTCATTGTTCTTCCTCTCTGTATTTTCATGTTTTGGGTTCTTTTTTTTCTTTCAGCATTCTTTCCTAACTTATAAATTAAAGCAGTCTTTGTTGGTAGGGTTTGTTTTCCAGTCTCCTATAAAAATTGCTGAGTCTGGAACTTAACATCACTTTTCTTTCTTACTGTGATTCCTTTGCAAATTAAAAGTCATTATTTTGCTTTTCCATTTGTGCTAAGATCACAATGTCATCCATAATTCAGAACCCACGGTCAAA
Source organism: Alligator mississippiensis (assembly GCF_030867095.1). Classification (NCBI taxonomy): domain Eukaryota; kingdom Metazoa; phylum Chordata; order Crocodylia; family Alligatoridae; genus Alligator; species Alligator mississippiensis. The sequence goes on along the minus strand of NC_081825.1, from coordinate 27,977,910 downwards.
CTGGAATCACATTCTACCTCCCGTTACGTATATCACTGGAGCCTTTTTTCCTTCTAGCAAGTATGCAGTAAGTTGAAAAGTACAAAAATAGCAACACATTTGTAGCTTTGCTTCATTAACATTCAATACAAAATGCTAAAGTATATCTTTTTTTGATACATTGATATGTATATGTTATTCCTCCACTTTAATAGGAATTACCTGCAGGAGCAATGGGTGAGTGAGCAGAGCATGAGCCCCAGGCAGTGCCCAGGAGTTCAGAGTGCAAGAATACAGCTAGAGGGTGACTCACCGTCCTGGGCCACCCCTCCCTACACATACACATGCACTTCTTTGCCTTCCCTACTGCTAGAGCCAGAGCTGGAGCCTGAGCCAGGATGGTGGCTCAGGGAGTGCAATATTGTCCAGGGTGTAGCACTGGCTAGTTATGCTTCTGGTTATAAGCTCACACCAGGGACGGAGTATATGGTACCTCTTGGATCCATTTCCCTTGTCGGTTCCATACATTTCAGGATTTATCGGCAGGAGCAGCAACCAGCCTGATAAATGTTGGTAAAGTCAATAGAGGTTTCTAACACTACTATTATTTGTACTACAGTAACTCCTAGACACTAGAACTGCTCAGAATTTTTGGCCAGAACTAATTTTTTTAATCTGGAGAAAATATTCAGGTTACTGTTTGAAAGAACAGAAGCCTCAGAGAGAAGAAATGTTTGTAGAAGGGAGCACCAGCGCTTGGGGGGCATTAGGGGTGGAGGGTAGCAACAGCAGGGAATGCTTTGTAATACTCAGTAAAGAAGACAGGCTCCTGCTGTAGCAGGTTAAGGAGATCTCTGGGGGAAATGGCGCTTCCTATTCCTGGAGAGAAGTGATTATGGGAAAGCATCAGCCATCATTAAAAAATAAAAGTCCCTGTAATTTTTTAGATCATATTGTGGAGAAAATCCTGATAATAGGGCCTGAATGCAGCCAAAAGGTTCAGAAAACAACTAAAACATCAGCAAATCTATTTTTAATCTCATGATTATTAATCCAGTTTGATGATTTTCATGATCCATATCCCCAAGTTTGAAGATTTGGGCTGCTGGGGAGACAATTGAATAAAATGGATGTCCTGAGCTGTTTCACTGACATTTATCCTTACCCCAGGTAACTTCAGTTAGCTGCTATTGTAGGCAGTGAAGAGGGAGACACAGGGATGGGCACATTTGTGAATATCACATATTTGCAGTGATAGCTTCAAGCCATTGGGAGTTACAAATGTTCCATCCTTTCCAATGGCATAATACTTGCTGTTAGCCCTTGAAGTCCCAGGAACCAAAAACCCCCCAATATTTTTACATATAGAAGCACTATTTTACATTATTATTAGAAGTGTTAAAAATGTACATGTTCTTCTTTCACTTGAAGATCTTCCATTGAATTGATAATTCTTAATTGGCACTGCAACATAAAAACCAGTCTAGTATTGTTAAGCTATATAAAGATGTTTTCAAGCTAGTTTTCCTACAAACTGTATGGTGGATACAGAAGGCCCAAGGTTATGGTTACATGTGAAATGCTTTTTAGCACTGGTTTGAGATGACTTGCCAAACTCACTTATGATGACTAACATATAGATTATGTATTTTCTGTATAATATCCCTTATCAACTATGTGGTTTGTCTATACAGTGGTTTCAGGTTGCAGGAATGATCTAAAGTTGAAGCAAGGGAAGTTTAGGTTAGATATTAGGAAAAACTTTCTCACTGGTGGTTAAGCACTGGAACAGGTTACCTAGAGAGCAACCTCTGTCCTTAGAAGTTTTTAAGGCCCAGCTAGACAAAGCCTTGGCTAGAATGACCTAGATGGGGCTGGTTCTGCTTTGAGCAGGGTGCTAGACTCACTAGATGACCTCCTGAGGTCCCTTCTAACCCTAATTTTCTATGAGTCTATGGTTTTATATTTATCATGTGTAGGTTAAAACAAAAATAGCCACAACTTCATGTAATCATTTTTAAAAAATCAACATTGCTTATGATCTGTATAACAAAATGACCACTAATATCATATTCTCTGTAGTTAAAATAGACTTGAAATAAATTTAAAATTACAATGATAAAATTAATATAAGCAGTAACTAATAATAATTGGTGCTCGTGATTAAAACATCTGATAATTTAACCAGAGCAATAGCATATTGTTTTTGTTATTAAATCTAACAAATCACAGCCTCATCTTTTTTTTTTTTTTTTTTTTTAACAATCTGTTTTCCCCATTAATTATAGGCATGGGTGATTTCTAATTATCTTGATCCTTTTTAGTCTTTGTTCTTCCCAGAAGAACTTGGCATAGTGTAAGTGTAACAGACCATGTCTATATGCAACCTACAGACATAGTAGTCATCAGTAGAGATCAAACCTTCATCATCCAAAAAACCCTAGGGTTGTATATTTGTTTGTTTTTCCTTTGAACCACCAAAAGCACAAAGTCATTCCACTTGATTTGAAAAGGAACTCCATCCATGAGTCACTAGCAATCTATATAATAATGAGAATCAGTCACTAGTGAGAGATATGGCATTAACAGGGACAGCCCATTATATACTGTAAGCAAGTGGCAAACACTAAGGCATTGAACCAACTTCAGATGAAAGACTAAATTGTTCAAAGATAAACTGATATCCAATGTGCCAGGGCAAAATGAGCCCATTGGTGAGGATTAGGAGGTTCTGACATTTAAATCTTGGCTCTGGTATTGACTTGGCATGTAGCCTTCAAGTAACTTCTTTTCTCTGCTCAAATGCCTTATCTATAAAATAGAGGCAAAATATCTCTTCTGTCTAATTCATAGAGATGTTATGAAGGTTAGTTAGTAGAAGGCTTGAACTATCTGAATGCCCAATATTGCTTTTCTGTGATAATGTTTTTTCTAACTCATGTCATTTAGATAAAGGCAATCAGGACTCGTAGTAGAGTGATATCTTTTATTAGACCAACAAGATTTTTGCAAAAAACATTCTTCGATTGCAAGCTTTTGGGCACAAACACCCTTCGTCAGGCATTGGAGAAAAAATTGTAAAAGTTCTCCTGGATAGAAATGAAAGTTCATATTTCCTAGGATTTCACAGAGGAGTCAATAGATGGAAAACTCCTCCAGGCAGTCAGTTCATAGCTGGTATGGAGCCTCTCACCTCCTGTGAGGATCTGTGATGATGCAAAATTACCTTGAAACAAAGGCAGGAACAGGATCTCAGGTTTCAGGTGGTCACAGTTGCTTGCTGCTTGGGTAAATATGAAGATTTAATTTTAAAAATTGGCTAAAATTCTATATCTTCCATGTGTTAGGTATCCAGGTTGTAGCTGTATTGGTCTAAAGGAAATTTTTGCAATTTTTTTTTTTTTTTGCAAAAATCTTGTTGGTCTAATAAAAGATATCATCTCTAAAATGAGTGCAGGGGGTTGGACCTGATGATCTTCCAAGGTCCCTTCCAGCCTTACAATCTGTGAGTCCTGATGGCCTTTTCTTCTAGACAAATATGGCTACAACTTGGATATCTGTCATTTAGATAAAACACTTATCTGATGCTAATGAGAAACTTCCCCCTTAGCTAACTCTTTTGTAGAAGTCTCATGGTTTTTGGTCTTTGACAACACAGTGTGTTTTGTACTATATTAACAGTCCTGAAATGCGCCATAGTATGTGGGAGAGGGAGCAGGAAAGCAGGAATGAAGTGTGCAGTGGCTTTATACAGAAAGTTCTCTACCTCTGCTAATGCAAACGGTGAAGGAGTAGATGATTAGTATGAGTAATAAGACATGGAAGAGCAGAGAGTACAATGGATGGATAGACTGGAGATAAATGTGTTTAGAGCAGAAAAATAGGTCAAGGAGAGACTTGGGATAGGTGTCTTGGCAGAGACCAAACTAATGAAGAAGTTGGGTAAGGGAGAAATCTGAAGAAAGAACAGGGTTGGCATGTGGGTTGGAATAAAGAATCCATTTTGGAGTGTGTGGATATAGCTTGAATAGGAGCATCCCCATAAGTGTGCACGTGCATTCCCCACAGAAAAAATAGCAGTGGCACATATTTCTGCCACTATGATTTGTCCCCAGACATGCCCCTACCTGTGTACTCATTTTGAAATTTACCCTAATGTGTTCTATTTTTCACAGTTAAAATAAAATGTTTCAAACTCTTATCAATGATATTAAAATAATATTTGGTGACCCCAACATTGGTGAAAAATGTTAACATTTTGGCTTTACATGACAATTTTGGATCAGATGATACAGTCTTCTGCCAGCTAATGGAATTACTTCTCCTTTAATTTTTGGTGCAGAAGGTTCTAGGTTCTGCCTGTACTAATAACTGGTGATGGGAAGAGGGGGCAGGATACATGGGGGTTGCTGTAGGGTCTTAACAATGGGAATTTTCAGAGACTCCATAATCCAGGATCTGACTTGCCATGTTAAAATGCAGGAGGTCACTGTCCAATTGAAAGGGGAGAAATTAGAGCCAGGAGCAGACACTATGGTTTGTGAACTGATGACCAAACACATGAGAGTAAAAGTTAACTTTGTACTTTTTCCCCAGCTATATTTATAAGCATTCCCTTATTTTCTTAGCTACCGTCACCATGTTCTAGCACAAGTGAGAGAACACATGGAAAACTAGAACAGAAGTGAGCATGTCTGGATAATATGTATACCAGATATGTAAATAAATGAATTTACCAATTATAAACTGTTCAATTATTTTTGAAAAATCCTGGAGGACTGGAAAAAAAGAAAATACTAAGGCTTTTCCTCCATCTAAAAACATGGTAGACATGGCATATGGCTTTTTTAAGTGAACTAGAGACACAACTAGCTTACAGCTGCATCCTTTGTAAACATTGGAGAGTGGATGTCAGAAAGTTCAGACAGATAGGAATGAATGTAAATGCAAACTTATCATCAGTAACTCCGGAGTTAGGTGCTGAGGTGTGGAACCATTCTAGGCCTTTTTTACAAGAAAAACCTTTCTGAAAGTGCCTGTAGCCACATCTGTGAGTGACGGGGTGTTGACAGATGGGAAGTTCTGCTGCTGGTCATTTGAAGCATCTTCCAAGCACAAGAATTTACAGCAATGTAGCAGCTGTCCTTCTTAAGTCCTGCCTCTGGAAAAACACATGAATGTCTGATGAATTGAGCCAGAGAGATATTTACACTCTCTTACTTTTATTTGCATATATTTTTATATGGCTTGTATGGCACAAATACAGACTATATTGCAAAGTATTCAGCCCCTCCCCATAATCCATAAGTCATGGCTTAAAACAGTTCACATGCAATGTGTATATTTTATTTGTTTTGAGTAATTCTTTGGATGAGGAGAAAGCCTTTTGTGCTAAACTAAGATGCACAATTAAGCAAGCAAACAAATACTTGCTAATTGGGTTGCGCGAAATGGCACTGTTCCACTTTGACTTCTGTTTTGCCATTTCGATGGAACAGTGTTTCATTTTGACTTTCATTTCATTCAGAAAGCACTGTTCCATTTCATTCAGTCGAAACTGTTTCGCTGTTTTGATGCTGTTTCAACATTTCACCCACAAGCTATTCCACAACCAGCACCAGGAAGATTGGTACTGCCAGTGGCCCCAGCCAGCAGCACCAGCCTCCTGTCATCTGGCAGGCAGATCATGGCCGGCACCCCCAGGAGGAGTATGGAACATCCCCCACATCCCTTTCGGGGGTGCGGGTGAGCCCACGATCTGCCTGTTGGATGAAAGGAGGCTGGTGCTGCCGGCTGGGACCAGTGCTGAAGCCAAGTATTCCTGGCTTTGAACATTTAGAAACTTTCAAAATGTTTCAAGTGCCCTTGTTTCATTTTGAAGCTGTTTTGAAGGCTTTTGTTTCATTTTGATTTCACTGTTTCAAGCTTGAAACGCATCGAAACAGCTTTGAAACAAAATACCAGGTGAAATTTCATAATGCCGTACTCACTAACCTTCCTAATTCCATGATTTAGGGATATTGTTTTCCCAAAACATAATACAGTTGAGTGGACTTCCAATGTGCTCCCCAGGGAAACAATGGTTCTTTAAAGGGCTTCCTTCCTGACTTTTTAAACATTAATTTCATACAGAATTTATGCCACCAGCATGCAAACCAAGTCCGAATTCTGCCAGGACATTAATTGTGCGATTTTTTTTTCCTAACTGTAATTGCTGATGTTCTTCTGTTTCTTTTCTGCTGCTATTGGGTCATCTTTTTTGACAGTGGTTGCACCAGTGGTGCTTGCATCAAAGCTAGCAAACTATGATGGCTGCAAATGGAAGAGAAAAATGGCATATCCTTATTTATAGTAAACATGTCTTGAATTTGTAGGAATTGTTTTTCCTAGTTCACATTCTCAGTTTTGACCGTCTGGATGTAAATATGACATACATTTTTATGATTGATCCTTTTTATCCAGAATTGTTATAGCACCCTTTGAGCTATAAATTACAGTAATTTATCATTATGGTATCTCTGGAAAAGAGTTGTGTTAGTTATTTTTGTGCAAAAGATCATTTCTTCAGTGACTTAGAGGCTGCTCCGATGTGCTGTAATTACAGCGCATCAAAGCAGACTTGATTAGTCAAGTCTTCTGAAGCATGGCAATTACTGCACTCCAGCCAGCTTCCATGTCTCGTGTATCAGTGTCCCCGCACTTCAAAATGGTGGCAGGGATGCTTGAATTAAAGCTTGTTCAACAAGCTTCAGTTTAAGTGTCCCTGCCACCATTTTCAAGCATGGGGATGCTGATACACAAGATTCTGAGCTGCTCTAGTTAAAGCACCCTACCCTCCACCTCTGGAGTATATGTAAAATTGCCCTTATTTGGGTAATTTTTTCTTATGTATTCTCCTTATCCCAGCTGACATGTAACATCATGTTTGTAGTTACATATATGTAAAATTATGTTTACCTTTCATGTGTGTAACAGGGATGAGAGTCGGTTCTACTTAATACTGAGTTCCCATCTAAAAGGATGGTCCCTGTTCAGAGCAGAAGAAATGTTAAAGATACACTTCTCTGTGTAGTTTTGTTCTATATTCTAAATGTTATGTTTAGAATGGTAATAAGAAAGTTGGTTGCATTGAAATATTTTTTTAACAATGGAAGAAGGTAAAGAGTGGGGATCTGTCCTGGGACCTGTGTGGTTAAACATATTTGTCATAAAATGACATGGCAAAAGGAGTTACTAGTGAGGTGGCAAGTTTGCAGATGGCACAACATTATTCTGGATATTCAGATCTTAAGTTGGTGGTGAAGAGTTACAGAAAAATATCACAAAATGCACCTACATTTTGACTATTGTGTGTAGTTCCTATTATGCCATCCCAAAAATGATATAGTAGAACTAGAAAAGTTGCAGAAAAAGTAAATGAATATGACCACCAGTATAAAATGACTTCCACATGAGAGACTGAAAAAACTAGGACTCTTCAGCTTGGAAGAGAGGTGACAGAGGATATGAACCAGACCTATAAAATCATGAATGATATGGAAAAAGTATGTTTTGTAATACAAGAATCAGAAAGGTACCCTAAATTAAAGTAGCAGCTTTAAAACAAACAAAGAGAAGTAAGTCATGCAGAATTAACTGGTGGAACTCGTTGCCGTAGTCCCTTGTGGAGGCCAGTAGCATAACTGGGTTCAGAATGGGATTAAACAACAGAATAGTCAGGGAAGTGATTATTCCCCTCTATTCAGCACTGGTGAGGCCACATCTGAAGTACTCTGTTCAGTTTTGCCCCCCTCCCTTCTGCTACAGAAAGGCTGTGGACAAGTTAGAGAAAGTTCAACAGAGTGCAACAAAAATGGTGAGGGGTCTGGGGAACATGACTGATGAGGAAAGATTGAGGGAACTGAGCTTATTTAGTATAGAGAAGAGGAGACTGAGAGGGGATTTAATAGCAACCTTCACCTGAAACGGGGTTCGTAAGAGGATGGAGCTAGACTGTTCTCAGTGGTGGCAGATGATAGAGCAAAGAGCAATGGTCTCAAGGGAAGTTTAGGTTAGATATTAGGAAAAATTTTCTTATTAAGAACATAGTAAAACACTGAAACAGGTTACCCAAAGAGGTGGTAGAATCTGTATCCTTGGAGGTTTTTAAGACCTGGCTAGATGAAGCTTTAGCTGGGATGATCTAGTTCGGGATGGTCGTGCTTTGAACTAGGGGTTGGACTTGATGACCTCCTGAGGTCCCTTCCAATCCTAATTTTCTATCATTTCTATATCACTGCAGGCTCAGGAAACTTCTTAACCTATGACTTCTGGCAACTGGGAAGGTGTTCAGTCACTTTACATATGGCTTGCTTCCTTCACTTGTCCTCTGAAGTAGGGCTCAGGAACCTCTTGCTCATGAGCTGGATCCAGAGCTGTTGGAGCTGGCCCACAGATAAAGGTGTATTTGATGAGATTCAGCAGTGTTTCCTTTTCCTGGGGCATGGTGGGGAGAAGTGGCAATGATGGCAGCTGGGTCCTAGCACCTGCTCACTGCTGACCTGAGATCGGTCATTCCAACCCACAACCTAAAAAGGTTTTTGACCACTGCTCTGCAGCATCTGCTATTTTCACTATCAGAGACAGGATACGGTACTAGATAGATTTTTGGTTTGACCGAGTAAGGCAGTTCTTATGCTCATATGACCAATATCCAAAAAGAGAAAAGGAAATTAGGTGTTGGAACATCTAACTTATTAGGTGTCTGTTATAGAATATCCTCCCTTGAGTTTGGCATAAGCTTCCTATACAATGCACCAGAAAATTTCAACTCCTCAGAATGGGGCTAGCCTAGAGCTAGTCAATGGGGGAATGCCAAGGATTGGAATATATTCTTAAATGTCACACTTTTCTGGAGGTCTAGGCATCTTACTTGCATTAATTGGAAATGTGTTCCTCCAGTTTAAATTCACAGCTCAGAACTCTCTGCTTTCAAAAATGAAGCAAGGCTCACTTTGTTGTGTTTTATTTTAGTTGATAATGATGCACATTTCACTGTATATTATATAAAAATATATGTATTTTTACCTGATAGCCCAGGGATCAGAGCACTCAGCAAGGAAGTGGGAAACCTGGCTTAGAGATTTGCACATACATTTCCCTGCCTTCCAGGATAGCACCCTAACAAATAGCTTATTGATTGTTTTATGATGGTGGCATACTTCACCCCAACTTTTATATCATTTCCATTATGCCTAAAAGAATTCTAAATATTTTGAGTCCAGGGAGAGAGCCTTCATGGAAGAAGGGAGACTGAGTGTAGCCTATTTGTTAGGGAATCATATGGAAAGGGCAGTTCTGGACTCCAGTCCCTGCACTGAGACCTTTTTGTTTAGTTTTACATGGAACAGTCATTAGGCAGAGGCTAAAAGCTAAGTGCTAAAAACATTAATCTACTGATTCATGCTGCTTCCTACTAGCATTCTCTAACCTAGTGAATCATGAATTTTTCATGTATATTGGTAAGTCTCCAAGTGGAGGGTTGGAGAATGCCTGGTGGTTAGGACAGTCTCCTGGGAAATAGAAGAAGGATGCTTGAATTGCCTTGAGTAGGGAAGGGAAATTAATTAAGGTTACTCACAGTTTGGGTGTTGCACTCTTAACTGCTGGACTTTCTAAAAAGAAAGTGGTTGCTGTCAGGTCACTTTATGTGGTTCTCAAGTCATTAGATTTATGGGAAGTGTTTTCAGAACCTCCCTACTCTACTGAGCCTCTGATGCAATATGGGATAAGTAGAGAAACATCTAATTTGTGGATCTTGGTTTGCAAGGATTAATTGGTTTCTAAAAGCCTGTTTCTGATAAAGGTTCATAGCTTGACACTGTGTCTGAGTCCAATGGACAAACTTCCTGGGAAATACAAATAGTGTCCCTTAACAAAAGATAGTCTTGCCACAATGGAATCAGGGCACAATGACCAGCTGCAAAGTCCCTGGGATTTCTGGTTTTGGTGGATGGACCAAATTAAGACACTGCTAAATGTCCAAATTAAGATGTATGCATGTGATGGGTTTATGGAAACAAAGGAGTATGCTGACAGAACAGAATGTGGACAGTATGATGACCATAGGAAACCAATCAATAGTACCCAGAAATGAAGAGTCATCAGAGGAGGGATTTCAGAGCAGTAAAAAGGTTCCCCCTTAGGGAGGAACCTGAGGCCACCATGTAAAGAGGGCATACCACCAGCCCATCTTACCCACACCACTGAGGGGAGGGATGGGCCTCAGCCCTCAACCTCCAGACTGCTGACATTCAAGACAGGTTGAAGCTCGCATACTGGCCATATGTACCTTCCCTCTGTGACAGCCCTAGGACTGGTAGAAATAGAATCAGGGTTGGGGTTATTTTGTTTGCCTTGCCTGCATCTTTTATCTGCTCTCACTATGTATCAATAAAATTTGCCTATTATCGAATGGAAGTCATGATAGGTCTGAGGGTTTGGGTCTGCCTGGAACAAGGAATCTGGGTCATAAATCCAGTGCCAACAAGGCAAGCTTTGTCAGGACCTGGTGCTGTGGGCATGCACAGAGGCAGAACTTCAAGCACCTGGAAGATTCTATTGTAAAAAAAAACAAAAATACCCCAAAGCCATGAAATAACTGAGAGGTTATATACCTCTTGAATTAGGTGGCAGTTGAATGGTATGATTCAGAGTTGATGTTTTAGATTTCAGCACCTTAATTCCACTTAGGTTCCACTTTAGCTGCCTACATTCTATTTGGGATTTGGCCCTTAGCTTTCTGCAGTGAATGAGGATCTCTACAGGACTTTATCTGTATTGATGCCATCTTCTTGTGAGTTTAGAGCCAGAGTCTGGGCTGATTACTTCTTTCTTCCGCAGGTGAAAAACTGACACAGTACTGAGATATCTGCTTCTTAATATGTAAAGGTACAAAAAGATTGGGTAACCACTTTTTTCATCTTTCTTGCATTCACAGTGACTTTACACCTAACCACAGTTAAAACATCTCTTTTACTCAAATGTTGATTACTATTGCAACAGGCATTACAAAGTAGAATTGCTAGGGCTTTGGTACACATTACACTTTTAAGCTTCTAAAACATTGAATGGTGTTAGTGTTTGCTCAGTTTTGGAGCAGTCGCATGTTCAGGTGATCCGGGGCCTTGAGGACTGAAAGGTAAGAATCCTCCCCCTCCTTGCTTCCCATTCCAGGGTCCCCCCCTGAGCCCTAGAGCTCCCTCTGTTTTCCCCCTGCCCCTGGGGTTCCCCTCCTCTGCCCCCAACCTGCATTCCCAACCTCCCAGGTGCATCAGAATCCTTGGCTACAATGTGTCCTAAAGGCTGGGAGTGTCTGTCAGCTAATTAGTGCTCCCAGCTTCAGGGCTACCGATCAGCTGATCAGGGGCTGTGATGTGCCTCTGAAGGTGGGAGTGCCAATCAGATGACTGGCAATTCAGTTGCGGGAATACTCTGAAGCCAAGGCCTCCAATGCATTTCCAAGAGTGAGAGATCCATTTAGCTGATTGGCCTGGCTCTATATTCAGTGTAAGGAGTCATGGGAAGCAGCCACAAAGTTATTGCCTGTTTTACTATGCTATTAATTGCAGGAAGGTGTGGCCGGGTTACTGCTTAAAATGTGATTAACTGGTTAATCTTACATCTTGAATGTAACATCTGCTGGGGCCATAGTGTTTGTCTGCACAGCAAAATGAAATTGTGAGTGTAATTTGCACTAAACTCATTGTTGTCAAGCTAGGACAGATAACAATGGGCATGGTGGCATTGACTTAAATAATTACTAGTAATCATAATATATGCATTCCAAGGGCCCTGAGTATGTATTCTGTTTGCAGCATATGCTAAAGTACATGCCAATGTGCCTTCACTGCCGTTGTTACCCATGTTAGCAGGTACTGCCAACAAATATTCATTTTACTGTATTGACATACACATTGTCTTAACAAGTTCCCTTTTCAGTTTTTAGTCTTGAAAGCAATGCTTGTGGTGACATTAAGTTTTGTGTAGATGGAGCTGTTTGAGCTACAGGAGCTATGTTGATTTCTTCTCCACTGGGAAGCTGACCTGCAAGGCCCCAGACATGTGCTACTACTCAGCAGAGAAACAATTCTGGTACTGAAATGGGATGCAAGTTTCATAATAAAGGGTAACAGGAGAAAATTAATCCTTTGCTTGCCCAGAAGTCTGTTCCTTTAGCTTTTTTTATTTAGATCTCAGTTAATAGGACTATTATCCATGTCTTTCCTGACATGATCGTGGCAGAACTTCATGCAAATTCTATTTCATGGGAGTCTCACATTTATGGCTTGGCTTTGCTTGTCATCATTGGGAACTCCTCGATTTAAGGATGAACTATACTATGGCTCATTGATGGGTCTTAATGTGACTGAAGAGTTCAATCCTTGAACCACAGATCTGTCCACAGAATTTGCAAGTCTTTCTTCAGGGTAGAGCAGGCTGCAGTTTGGGATTCCTCTCCTTTTCCTTTCTTTACTCTTACTTCTCTGCTTTGAGGGCAAGATGCTTTACCTCTAAATGGTCTGCTGTGTGGTTGTGGTGCCATTGGTGTCAATTGGCAGGCAGCTCCACTCAGTTCTTGATGCTGGCATCTGTTTTCTTGAGGTATGTCTTCAATACTCAGCACCTAGCCTTTACAGAAATTAGAAATGGTTTACAAACATCGTCTAATTTTGACAACATCTCAATAAGACACTATCTTTTGGAAACTTGTCTAATATTAGGTATTTAAATCTATGTTTGAGGACTTAAATAATGGAACAAGTATATGTTTCCACTATCAAGGTGCCTAAATAATTATTTACATGTCTAATCTTGACAGAATTGTCCTAAATGAATTGCTGAAGACTACAGAAGGTGAGGAACCCAATCTGCCACCCCGACCCCTTAGCCCGGCAAGTCTGCTGCTTCCCAGGGGCCCGCATCTGGGACATTGGGGAGAAGATCCCAAAGCTCCTCAAACCCACGGACCACTATCCCATGCTCCTTATTCATGTGGGCACCAATGACACTGCTCAGAGCACTCCCAGCCAGGTCATGAGGTGCTACAGGGATTTGGGAGCAGGGCTAAAGGGTCTGGGGGCACAGGTGGTGTTCTTGTCAATCCTCCCAGTCTCAGGCTATGGGCTGAGAAGGGAGAGGAGGATCTATGTGGTCAACCAAAGACTGCAGCACTGGTGTCATCGGGAAGGCTTTGGCTTTCATGACCACAACCCGCTCTTTGGCGAGAGAGGCAGCGAGCTGCTGGGAAGAGATGGCCTCCACCTCTCTCCCCTAGGGAGGAGGCTCTTCTCAGCCAGACTGGCTGACCTGCTCCACCGGGCTTTAAACTAAGCCCACTGGGGGATGGGGGGACCACCGCCACTGCTGGCCCACTGAACAATCCTTGCAAAGCCAGCGGATCATGACACTCAAGGGAGCCCACCCCAGCCCCAGCCCTGGTAAAATCTGTGGGCAAGGAAGGAGCCCCCCAGGGGGCACTTGCCTGCGTGTACACTAATGCCAGGAGCTTGGGGAATAAGCAGGAGGAACTCATCCTCCTGCTCAGTGCAAACAATTACGATGTCATAGGGATAACGGAGACCTGGTGGGACTCCACCCATGACTGGACCACGGGTGTAGATGGCTATACCCTGTACAGCAGGGATCGTGTAGAGAAAAGGGGCGGGGGTGTAGCTCTCTATGTTAAGGAAAGCTACGCGTCCCTGCAAGCCAATATTGGTGACCAGGGTGGACAGCTGGAGACCCTCTGGGTTAAAATCTGTGGGGAACACGGCACAGGGGACACAATGGTGGGAGTCTATTACAGACCTCCCACCCAAAGTCCTGAGCTTGACCAGGAGTTTGTCCAGGAACTGGCTGAGGCAGCTTGCTCCAGGACCATGGTTGTCATGGGTGACTTCAATTACCTGGACATCTCATGGGAGGATCGCTCAGCAAAATCTGAGCGGTCACAGAGCTTCCTCTCGTGTGTGGATGACCCCTACCTGACTCAAGAAGTCTATGGGCCGAGAGGCAAAGCGCTGCTCGACCTGGTACTGGCTACTGGGGATGACCTAGTCGGTGACCTAGTGATCGATGGGAAGCTGGGTGACAGCGACCACGGGCTGATCATCTTCACCATCCGCTGAAAAGCTGGCAAGTCAGTCAGCAAAACGGAAGTCCTTGACTTCAGGAAAGCCAACTTTGACAAGCTCAGGAAGCTTGTCAGTGAGGCCCTAAGGGACCATGACCACAGGGAGAGGGGAGTTCAAGAAGAGTGGTTGCTCCTCAAGGGAGTGATCCTCAATGCACAAACTAAGTCTATTCCATCTCAGAGGAAAGGCAGCAAGAGGGCACAGCATCCCCCCTGGCTCTCCAGGGACCTAGCAGACCTCCTGAGGCTAAAAAGAAAGGCCTACAAAAGATGGAAGATGGGAGTCATCTCCAAGGAGGATTATACTGCACTGGTCCGGTCCTGTAGGGAGCAGACCAGGAAAGCCAAGGCTGCAACTGAACTCCAGCTAGCTTTGAGCATCAAGGACAATAAAAAGTCCTTTTTAAGATATGTGGGGAGCTGGAGGAAAAGCAGGGGCAACATTGGACCCCTGCTGAACCAGATGGGGCAACTGACAACTGACGCCCAGGAAAAAGCCAACCTATTAAATAGGTACTTTGCATCAGTTTTTCATCAGCCCCATGGGACGCCCATGCCCGCTACAGGACCGGGAAATCCGGGCGAGGGTGATCCCCTGCCCTCCATTAATGCTGACTTTGTGAAGGAACATCTTGAGAAGCTGGATACCTTCAAGTCAGCCGGCCCTGACAATCTTCACCCCAGGGTACTCAAGGAGCTGGCGAGCATCATAGCCCAGCCTCTAGCACGGATCTTTGAAAACTCTTGGCGCTCTGGTGTAGTGCCCAAAGACTGGAAGAAGGCCAATGTGGTGCCTATCATTCAAGAAAGGGAGGAAAGTGGATCCGACTAACTATAGGCCCATCAGCCTGCCTTCTATCCCAGGGAAGATCTTAGAAAAGTTTATTAAAGAGGCCATCCTTAATGGTCTGGCCGACGTCAACATCTTAAGGGATAGCCAGCACGGGTTTGTTGCGGGTAGGTCTTGCTTGACCAATCTCATTTCCTTCTACGACCAGGTGACCTATCACCTGGACAAGGGAGAAGAGATTGATGTCATATATCTTGACTTCAAAAAAGCCTTCGATCTGGTTTCCCATGATCGCCTCTTGGAGAAACTGGCCAATTGTCGCCTTGGGTCCTCCACGATCCACTGGCTGGAAAATTGGCTCCAGGGTCGGACCCAGAGGGTAGTAATTGATGGAAGTCACTCATCGTGGTGTCCTGTGACCAGTGGGGTCCCCCAAGGCTCTGTCCTTGGACCCATACTGTTCAACATCTTCATTAATGATGTGGACACTGGAGTCAGAAGCGGACTGGCCAAGTTCGCCAATGACACCAAACTTTGGGGCAAAGCATCCAAACCAGAAGACAGGAGGGTGATCGAGGCTGACCTGGACAGGCTCAACAAGTGGGCGGACAAGAATCTGATGGTGTTCAACGCCGATAAATGCAAGGTTCTCCACCTTGGGAAGAAAAACCCGCAGCATCCTTATAGGCTCGGCAGTGCTATGTTGGCTAGCACTATGGAAGAAAGAGACTTGGGGGTCATCATTGACCACAAGATGAACATGAGCCTGCAATCCGATGCCGCGGCTAGTAAAGTGACCAAAACGCTGGCTTGCATCCATAGATGCTTCTCAAGCAAATCCCGGGACATCATTCTGCCCTTGTACTTGGCCTTAGTGAGGCCGCAGCTGGAGTACTGTGTCCAGTTTTGGGCTCCACAATTCAAAAAGGATGTGGAGAAGCTTGAGAGAGTCCAGAGAAGAGCCACGCGCATGATCAGAGGTCAGGGAAGCAGACCCTATGATGACAGGCTGAGAGCCCTGGGGCTCTTTAGCCTGGAAAAGCGCAGGCTCAGGGGTGATCTGATGGCCACCTACAAGTTTATCGGGGTGACCACCAGTATCTGGGGGAACATTTGTTCACCAGAGCGCCCCAAGGGATGACAACTAGGTCGAACGGTTATAAACTACTACAAGACCATTTCAGGCTGGACATAAGGAAGAATTTCTTTACTGTCCGAGCCCCCAAGGTCTGGAACAGCCTGCCACCGGAGGTGGTTCAAGCGCCTTCATTGAACACCTTCAAGACAAAACTGGATGCTTATCTTGCTGGGATCCTATGACCCCAGCTGACTTCCTGCCCTTTGAGCAGGGGGCTGGACTCGATGATATTCCGAGGTCCCTTCCAGCCCTAATGTCTATGAAATCTATGAAACCCAACATTAAGACTAAGGGCTTCCTCATTCCCACTTCTGTGCTTTCATTAACCAAAAAACCCCTGCTCCTTTCTCAAAATTGCTATTGAGTTCTGAGAATATTACTGTTTGACTAAGGTACAATATTTCCATAACTCCTCTTTAGACTGCACATGCATATTGCAATGGAAAGTAACTACTATCTCTTTCTGCTTTCCTCTAACAGATGGTGTTAAGTGCAAAACAAATGTTTATGCTGAAAGTATGTTTCAATTTGCACTTACTGGAGATTCCAAATCACACTCAGTCTACTTTAGAAGCCCTGATTTAACACATAATATTATAGCATATTGCTGTTTCCTCTTTAGCTCCTGTCACTTCCATAATTTCTTTAGGCTTCAAGTAAGCCTTCTGTCCTCCTAAAAATTACTACAAAACCTAGTATGGGAGCCAAGTATCATATCTACTATAATTATTGGATCAAACTGAGATAATTTTCATCCAGCCCTTCTAAATTGTACCTTACAGCAATTTTCTGTTAACAGCATACCTGTCTTAAAGGCCTGCTATTTGAACTCTTTCAAATCTTGTTCTGTAGAAAAATTTAGGTCAGCATTTTCAAGTGGAAGAGGATTGCAATGCTCTCAGGAACAGTACATTACATCAAGGCTTTTAATGAAAGCCCCACCTCTGTGGTTCCTGACAGCCCTCCTAGCTTCCTCTGACTCCCTAGAAACCTACTGATTGAGTGCTGGGCTGCCTAACCCCTAGAATACTTTCTCCAGAGTCTACCTGATCAGCAGTAAGGAATTGGTGCCTCCAGACTCATGGATCAATCATAGATGATAGATCTATTTCATGAATGATAGATCTATTAATAGCTATTCAACAGAATGGTTGAAGATGTTTCCTCTGCCATTGCTAAACCTATAAGGGTAGATGCCAGGGAGGGTACTGAATAAGGCACAGATCACTTGAGATATCTGGTTCAATGCTCTGCCTCTATAGCATCCACTTCTGCCACTGCCAGAGATAAGATATTGGACTAAATTGGTCAGACCCAGTATGTCAGTTTTTATGTACTTATGACTCCCTGAGTTTGTCTTCCTTTCCACCTAGCAAGGTTCCCAGGGGCCCAGGTACCAGAATCTCTGGTTGCCCTGCAACCTGTTTGCATATTGTTCACATAATCCAGGCATTCCTGGCCCCCATCATTCCAATGACAATATGACCAACTCCCTGAAGGCATGAACACACATAACAATGTGACTTCCAAAATGTCACTGATTTGGAAGTGGTTCACAATTGTCATAGTTCAGAGGTGTCCACACATATATTCCTTTAGCATTCAAAGTACAATAGTCACCTTTTAGGCACTGAAGTTCTATGGCTGTGACACAGGGGGGCAAGAAGTGAACACCCAGCCCAGTATACTTTGCAGTGGGAAAGCCCCTGGAGGTTCCCTAGAATTCACCCAGAAGGCAGGAAAACAATTTCCTTGGCTCTTCGGAGAGGAAACTGGGCAGCACCTAGGGCCTAAGATGTTGCAGGATGTATTTCCTTCTTCAGGTATATAGGGAGTAAAAAGAAGGTGCAGGGTAGCATAGAACCCCTACAGGACAAACTACAACAGTTAGTGCCAGATAGGGGGGACAAGGCTGAGCTCTTCAGTGAGTTTTTTGCTTCTGCATTCCTGAATACAGATCATGACAAATCTTCCAATTGGATCATAGACAAGCACAAAAGGGACACCAGCCCACCAACCATTAGTGCCGACTTGGTGAAGTTTGAAAAAATTATTAAGGACCACATTTGTCAGAGACCAGCAGAAAAAATAATGCTGAAGAGCACCCAGCACGGAGTCAGAGCAGGTAGATCCTGTCTGACTAACTTTGTTTCTTTTTATAACCAGGTCACAAAATGCTTAGACACAGGAGTTGAGGTAGATGTAATCTACTTGGATTTTAAGAAGGTTGTCAATACGGTATCTCATCCTATTCTTATAAATAAACTGAGCAGCTGTGATGTAGATGGTTACACGGTCAGGTAGGTGGCAAATTGGCTTAGGGGGTCACACCCAGAGAGTGGTGGTGGATGGATCGGTATTGACCTGGAAAGATGTGGGCAGCAGAGTCCCACAAGGCTCGGTCCTTGGGCTTGTGCTGTTCAAAGTTTTTATCAGTGACTTGGATGAGGATGTGGAAAGCACTCTGTCCCAATTTGGAAATGATACCAAATTATGGGGCAAAGTTAACACACCAGAGGGTAAGGAATGGATCCAGGTGGATCTGGACAGGTTGGAAAAATGGGCAGAACAGAATAGGATTCAGTTCAGCAAAGCCAAATGCAAAGTGCTGTACCTAGGGAGAAGAAATCACCAGCACACTTACAGGCTGGGGGAGGACCTTCTCAGGAGCATAGTAGCGGAAAGGGATCTGAGAGTCATTGTTGACACCAAGATGAACATGAATTGTCAATGTAATGAAGCGATGAGTAAAGCTAACCACACTTCATCATGCATTAGCAGGTGCATGACAAACAGGTCCAGGGAGGTGATACTTCCTCTCTATGCGGACTTGGTCAGGCTGCAGTTGGAATACTGTGTCCAGTTTTGGGCACCACACTTCAAAAGGGATGTGGACAACCTTGTAAGGCTACTTAGAGGAGAGCCACTCGTATGGCTAGGGGCCTGAAGGCAAAGCCTATGAGGAGAGATTGAGGAACCTGGATCTCTTCAGTCTCAGCAAGAGAAGGCTAAGAGGTGATCTTGTGGCCACCTACAAATTCATCTGGGGTGGGGGAGCAGCAAGGAATAGAAGGTGCTCTGTTTATCAGGGCACCCCTTGGAATAACTAGGAAGAATGGGCACAAACTGATGGAGAACAGATTTAGGTTGGACATCAGGAAGAACTTCTTTATGGTAAGGGTTGCCAGAATCTGGAATGGTTTTCCAAGGGAGGTGGTGCTCTCCCCTACCTTGGGGGTCTTTAAGAGGAGGCTACACATGCACCTGGCTGGAGTCATCTGGCCCCAGTGCTATTTCCTGCCCAGGGCAGAGGGTCAGACTCAATGATATACTGAGGTCCCTTCTGACTGAAACATCTATGAATCTATGAAAAACAGAATATTTTGAAATGTTCAGTCTAGAGCTTTTGAATTGTTCATTCTGATTCAATATGTGAAGTTTGAGGACTTTTTGGAAAATTGGAATTTTTCAGGGAACAGAAATTTCATTTCTGGCTTTACCTGCCATATTAATGCTTCAAACTTTGTGTCCAAATAGCATTTTCTGGCTGAGGAGTTCAAAGCACTTTTAAATGCTGGTGAATTAAACTTCATAGCACCATTTTCATATTCCCATTTTGTATATGAAGAAAAAGGCACAGAGAGGCTTGGGGCTAGGCCATTCCATACCGGGGTGAGGGAAGGAATAATTAGGGGACATATAATGGCATGAGTTTCCATGAGACTGAGGCAATGGAATCTGTCCTCTTGTCCTCACCTCTTACCTCTGAGGTGGAAAGGACAATGATCTGAAAGCTCCAGAACAGCATACCTTGGGATTCACAAATCTGTAATGCCTTTGCATTACTTATTAGCCCGTCCCCTCAGCCACTAAAACAGCATGGTTTAGTGAAGATACAAGTTCCCATGGAGGCCATTTCCCCAAGAAATACCTCCTGATAGGGAGGGGAGTTGTATAAGAGTTCTGACGTGGTCAAAACCTTCGCATTTGCTGATATTCCACTGGGCTTTACAAATTCCATCTGGTGCAATGTTACCCTCAAAGACACTGTACTTCCCCTCTCCTCAACTTCACAAAGTCCCTCCCTTCTGCCTAACACTTTTCCCCCACTGCCATTTACATACAGCACTAATTATAAGTAACAACATATCATTAAAAATAACATCACTAAGCCATGTTGACATAACAGGGACAAGCCTGTATCTCTACGCCTGTGCCAACCTGACAACCAGCTCTATCGAACAAATCTAACTCCGACATGAGAACAGACCAGTGTACGCAGTGATCTTGGCTCCTCTGTCAGACCCACATGAATTAATTCAATAAACTCAAGAGTGAGCTAATAAGATAGGAGATATTTCATTTGTATATCAAACGTTGCTATTTACTGTGACTGTAATAGGAACTGGGAGAATAACATGCTGCAGCTAGATGAGGCAATAAGATCTGGTTATTCAAGAATCATAGTCAGCCATGAAGTACATGGAAATACACCCTGGTATTTAAATAATATGGATGATATAGGCAAATGTATGTGGATCAGAGACAGCATTGGCAACTCTCTGTAAATTTACAGACAATTGATAACAAAAAAGCTAAAAACACCAGTCCATAAAATCCATAAAAAGTTGATCTGTCCATAAAAAACCTAAGCAACTGTGAGCATACTATCACCTTCCTGTATAAGTTTCCTAGGAGATAGACAAGGAGGGAGGCATCTGGGGTTTGTGCTGGGATGGTGGCCATGGGGTCAGTGGAGAGTAGTCTTTGGGATGGGAGGGGCAGCATGATGAAGGGTGTGATGATCAGGAGTATCAGGGGTACTAGAGTGAGTAGGGAACTCTTGGAGTCGGGAAATACAGTGTAAAACCATTGTTATAGTCAAGTAGGGTTGCCAACCCGAGAAGTTTTTTTTAACTGACAATTTTCAAACTTTTCAGTGACAACCAAACTTTTTTACTATTCGTACTAACCCCTAAATTTGATCTTAGCCCTTGTTACTGCTGTCCAGGGCCTAGCAGAAAGGTTACATTTACATTACGTAAACTATATATTAGTAAAAACATGTCAGCAAAGAAGTTTGGTTGTCAGAAAAAGTTTGCAGGTTTTCATTATTTTTTTCTTCAGTTGGCAACCCTGAATTCAGAAAGGGAAACAGGCAAAAATGACATTTTGCCATTTCAAAAGTTTTTTGTGCCTCTGCTATGTCACAGAGCTTAGTAGGTAAGTAAAGAGCACAGAGGTCATCTTCTAGAAAAAGAACAAATAGAAGTGGAAGTGCATTAAATGGTATCTGTTTTTATACTGGATATATGGTACCGTAGTACTTCATAAATTATGGTTAAGAAGCCTGATTCAAACATTTCGCTTCACTGGAAAAACAAATAGTTCATCATTAAGAACTAGGGACAATCACAAGCTTCCCAACTCTGTGCTCTAAATGTAAGGTATGTGCTTTTGACCTTCCCCATCATAAATACATGCTTACGTGCTTCTTTAAACAAAAATAGAAAACCTTACCCAAAAAAGACATTCCACAGTAAATGCCTGGGGAATGGATGGAAAACAAACAACTTGTAACAGATGTATAGTTATAGCGCTCAGTGCACTACTGGAAAACCCTCGAATATTAAGGTAATGAGCATGCTGTAAGACCCGACCAGTTATGGAATAGAATACCTCAGCCTTGGAAGAAAACCAGAAAATAGTTACATGGTTTGAAAAGGGAAGGAACCAATAGTTTGTTTCCCTTGAATTATGCCTAAATTTTTTTTCTACATGATCATGAATTTGGGAATCCTGATGTCTTATCACTCAGTCCATGTCTCCTTACACCAAGTTCAGTTGCTCATGCAGATTAAAATACAAGGTGACCTGTTCAGTAGATGAAACTTAAAAAAAAAAAAAAGACTCTTCAGGTTGGGGTTGAGATTCAGTGACTCTAGGACAAGGAAGTTTCCATTACTCCAATCTGAGCTGTACATAGGTAAACATTACAAACTACATTTTGTTTGATTATTTGTGTGTTTGTTTGGTTGGTTGTTTTTGCAATGTATTTCCTATGTGATGTTTAAAATAAAATGAGTATATATACTATTTTTTATTTCCTTGGAACAGAATGATAAATTCATGGGAACCCCTGAACTAGGTTATGCACTGGTAGAAAGGCAGGCAGACATGTAAAGACATAAGGACCTTATTTAGCACTTGGGTCAGAGGTTCAACCTGGTTTTCACTCTTTAAATTAAATGCTAATGCCCTTGTACAAATTCAATACAGGTTGTGGTTTCTTTTTAAAGCAGTTTTGCAAGTCAAATGACATGTGAGAATTCTGGGTTGGCACTGAAGTAACCAGCCATACAATTCTGAGTGACCAGTTTTATTAGGGTCACTTGAAAGATACTAAATAGTATTGTGCTTGACTCAGTGTGAGCTGAGGGTGCAGCCTGTCTTATGTAGCTGGCTTTGAGTGACCAGACTGATGATCCAGCAAGGAGACCAAATGACTTCATCTCTAAATCTTGAGTACTCTCTGGGAGTTAGTCCATGGAGGGCAAAAAATGGTGAGAAGACAAGGAGTGTCAATATGTAAACTTTTTCTGTTATAGATTTCCACAGATCTCTCTCCTGTGCCCAAATAATTCACATCTCTTTTTCGTTCTACAAGCTGGGGACAGTCCATATAGGGGAGCAAAACAGCTCTGCATTGAAACTGTAGGACTACATTTTGTCCTTGGTTATATCTATGTAACTCCATCGGAGAAAATAATCAAATTCTGTCCTGTGCTGTGCTGTTGACAATACTGATTAAGTGTTAGCCCTGTTGTTGGTTTCTGGGTAGTTTGAGAAATAGATGGTATTTTCAAATTGGAATTAAGATTCGTTAATAAAGATGTGTGGCTAGGATCCAATGGCACCTGTATGCAAAATGCCTTGCTTAAATTAGTGCAGTTATTTTCTTGCTTTCATGACCACTCACAAATTAAACCATGGGATACATCTTACCAGGAGCAATGTTCCCATTTCCTAGAAAATGTGAGTTGACATCTATGTGAGGACAACATAAGTGTGTTCCAATGGTGTGGTTTTAAATTAGTTACAGGAAATGAATGGAGCTTCTTGAGTGAAACATTTCATATAGAGCTAGGTCAGACTGACTGCAATAATCAAAGCCAACGTCAGACCAGAGGAGATACTTTAGGAGGCTGGCTGCAAAGTATGATGGGACTTCTAAAACAAAAGGAAGAGAACATGAATCATTCATGACAGCAGCACACAGGGTTTTTGGTCTATGGCAAGGTCAGTTGGAGTGAAGGGCATAAAAGGAGGACTGTCAAACTCCTACAAGGCAACTTACAACAAGAAGCTGACAGCAACTGCTAAAGTCTGTCATCTGTGTGGTAGATTTACTAGGTAAGCTCAGACTGCCTTTTCTAGGTCACAGTAGTAACTAAGGGAGATTCAAAGTTCAGGGTGGAATCTGCCCTTACTTTGCTAAAACTATAATAATAGCCCTACATTTCTCTCTCTCTCCCCCTCTCTCTCTTTCTCATGTTTGTAGTAGCATATCTAGGCATGAGTCAGTAGGACACCAGCCCCTGGAACTGATTTAGAGGGATGCTAAAGTGGTGGCCCCTGGGGAGCCCATGTTGTAGGCAGTGAGCCCTTCCTCTACTTCAGGAGCCTGACCCCACACTGCCACAGCAGTATCCACACCAGTAGTAGCAGCCACTACCAGAGTGCAGAGAGACAGGCCATGGCAACTAAGACTGCCCACATGCCCTCTTCTCACCCACACTCCCAAGTGGTCAACATGGTATTCATCCTGCCCTATCTGACCTAGCCTGTGCAAGGCATCAAAGGAGCTTGCTATATCTTTGCGTGTGTGTATCAGCAACCCCTGTAATATCTAAAATCCTGACCCCGAAAAGATTTGCACCTAGAATCTTGGGGTAGAAATAAATGTTGCCAGATAAAGAAGATAAGCAATGCCAAGATGTGTCTTAGCACAGCAGATCCACTTCAGTGGCTTTAGAGGGGCAGAGCACTAACTGGTTTAATGAAGATGTGCCTAATAAATGAAGTATGGATTGGTGCAGCCATTGATCAGTGCATATAGAAATTATACAAAGGCCTATTAGCAGCATGAACCAAGTAGTTGTCAGTAATGTCATAAGCCATAGACCTTGGTGACTAGAAAACAGACCATATATGGCCTAAGTGGAAATGCTGGGAAAATTAGGAGTATGAACTTCTAGGCACCTCAGAAGGCCAACAAATGGAAAACCGCGATAAGACGTGATCTGGTAAATAAGTCCCCTGTCTGATGGGAGTGTCACAATGTCTGATGTAAACTGCATGTGAATGGTGTCACCTAAACAAGTTCACTGACTGGTGGAACTAGGAGGTGTATGTTGTAAACATGAAGTTGTTTTGAGCATTGTATAAAAAGGGGCTGAGAGCCCTGAATACTTTGCAGTGTAATAGGGGCCATATTTTATGCCAGTGGGTTGTCTTTCAAATATACCTCACTGACCCTGTGCCTGATATATGGTGTTAGAGTCTAGTTGTTTGGAAATAATAAACCCCAAAGAATCTTTGTTACTAAGGCTGGAGCCTGTGGTCTCTTTATTACAACTAACAAGGTTGTTAGAAGTAGTGGTAGTATAATATCACCAACAGTATCTGAATAGTGTGGCCACTAACCATCCCAGTTGATGGAGCCTGATGTGACCAGTACTGCTACACCCTGATCAGAACTGGAAGGGGTCTGATGCTGGTGACTGCAAACCACAACTGACAGGAATCCGACAATTACCACAGGTGAAGACCAGCCTTGGGTATTTTTTCATGCTGGTTGTTGAAAATGGAGTATTTTCTCAGTGAAGGTTTCTAAATTACATACTCACTCCCTTGACATGACTCTTAAAATCCTACGTTTCTCAGACATCTGTTAGTTTTGGAGTACCCACTGGTGGAAGAGTAGAATCCCGAACTCTTCAAATGCACTGTCTGTTTGCTTTAGTTGCATGTGTTTGTGTCAAGTAGAGGACAGGAAAGACAAGCTTACTGGTTCTGTATAAATAATTACTACTGCTATAGTGCCAGGAACATCTAAAGTGATATAAATAAGCTGCAGTGATGACAACATGAAATTATAATGAAGGACTTAGCTAACATTCATTAAGACAGATGAATATAACCAGCCACAATGCATTCCCAGCATAGATGACTGATTTGTAATGTCAGTGTTCAGCTGAGAATGTCAGCAAATCCCAGTGCCCACTTGGTGTATTATTATTATTCACACAACTGGAATGCACTTAGCACGTACAGTTGCAGGGCATATCTCATAAGGGATGTTGTGTACGGGAAGTTAAAATATTTAGGAAATCATTTGGAAATAATCTTTATGAAAACTGAAGCTGACATGGGATTGTAAGCATAAGACATGTTGAACTTAGTGAAACTGCTGATGTGCTTAGTGTGAAAGCTGAAAATTAAAGCAAACTTTCAATGACTGCATCCCCATCTGCTAAAAGATTGTGCAGGCAGACACTGAGGCATAACCCTTTTCTGCATTTATTTGCAAGTTTTATTTCATTATTAGTCTGGTAATATGTGATAAAATTGCAAGCTTTTCATCCTGAGATCTATGCCATCATATCTGATATGGCTTCATCTCAGGCATCTGAGCCAGAAGAGTTATTAATTAGACTCCTGAAAAACAAATTAACAGCTAGTGCTTCTTGGCATGGAGTGCTTGGAAAAAAGTGCGTGTACATGGCTTACTGGCATGAAAAGATACAGCAACAGCAAACACTATAGCACTGAGGTTGCACAATGGTTTCTAGTCTAAGTTTCAGTTTTCAGTTCATTGCAGCTTTCCAAAACGTCACTGATTTGACTGAAATCTTCCAGACAGAAAGCAAACGCTTTTTGGAATAAGTCAACAAATATTCTATATTATCTGAAAATATTTTTTGAGCAGCTCTTGGGATAAAATAACTGCATCCTCTCAAATATTGCACTCAATCTTGCACAGCAACACTTACTTTGACAAGCAGGTTCACCTACACTCATGTAGTTCTAGAATCACAATTGAAGTGTCACTTTTGTTCACTCCTTTTTAGATAAGGGGAACCTTACCCCAAGCTTGTTCCATCTCTAAATTAAAATAAACTTCTTACTTGGACACATTCTAAGAGAATGAAAAACTCCTCATGAAGTAAATGTGAGGCATACTATTCTGCAGAGTTTCCCCCCTAAACAGAAGGCAGGTGGAAAGGAAGAACTTTGCAATCAAGGACTGGAAGAGTCCCTAAGGACTGTTGAGGGCCAGTGTTGTGCCCATCCACAAGAAGGGCAGGAGGGAGGACCCAGGTAACTATAAGCCAGTTAGCCTAACTTCCATTTTAGGGAAAATCCTAGAAAAGTTCATCAAGGAGTCTATCTATGATAATCTTGCAGAAGGTAAGATTCTGAATGACAGCCAGCATTGCTTCGTCACGGGCAGGTCTTGCCTTACCAATCTCATTTCCTTCTATGACCAGGTAACTTGCCACCTGAACATGAGAGAGCAGATTGACATTGTATACCTAGACTTCCAAAAGGCCTTTGATCTAGTATCCCATGATGTCCTCATAAGAAAATTGGAGGATTGTGGGCTTAACTCCAAGATAGTCAGGTTTTTGAGAAACCAGCTGTAGGATAGGACCCAGAGAGTCATAGTAAATGGACCTGTGTCATCCTGATGAGAAGTGGCACTGGTGTCCTGCAGGGGTCAGTGCTCAGTCCAGTACTTTTCAACATTTTTATTAACGATTTGGATCTGAGGTTGAATTGCTCACTGGCCAAGTTCATGGATGACACCAAGTCATGGGGAAGCATGGTCACTCTTGAAGATAAGCTACAGATACAGGCAGACCTAGACAGGCTGGCAAATTGGGCAGATCGGAATCCAATGAAGTTCAATGTTGAGAAATTCTAAGTGCTCTGGCTCGGGATGAGCAACCTCCAACACACCTACAGGCTTGGCAGCACCAAAATGACTAGCACCATGAATGAAAGGGACCTGGGGGTAATAACAGACCACTGTATGCATCTGAGCTAGCAGTACGATGCTGTAGCCAGTAGGGAAAATAATACT
Source organism: Alligator mississippiensis (assembly GCF_030867095.1). NCBI lineage: Eukaryota > Metazoa > Chordata > Crocodylia > Alligatoridae > Alligator > Alligator mississippiensis. Next base: position 27,950,681 of record NC_081825.1, on the reverse strand, counting down.
CTGGCATGCATCAATCGATGCACCTCCAGAAAAGCCAAGCAGGTGATTCTTCCACTCTACTCAGTGCTGGTGAGACCTCAGCTGGAGTACTGCATCCAGTTCTGGGCACCACACTTTAACAAGGACGTTGGCAAGCTTGAGAGAATCCAAAGAAGAGCCATCCATATGATCAGAGTCTTAAAAGGCAAGTCATATGAGGAAAGGCTGAGGGATCTTGGACTCATCAGCCTGAGGAAAAGAAGGTTGAGAGGGGACCTGGTAGCAGCTTACCACTATACTAAGGCTCAGTGAGCAACTGTTCATCAGAGCACCCAAGGGGAAAACTAAGAGTAATGGCCACAAACTCCTGAAATATCAATTCAGGCTCAGCGTTGGGAAAAACCTCTTCACAGTCAGGGTGGCCAGACTGGAATAAGCTCCCTCCAGAGGTGGTGCAATCACCTACCCTGAAACTCTTCAAGAGGAGACTAGTCAGTCACCTCGCTGGGGTCACCTGATCCCCAGTTATCTTTCCTGCTTGGTGCAGGGGGCTGGACCCGATGATCTTCCAAAGTCCATTCTGGCCTTACAATCTATGAATGTGTAAGGCCAGGTTGATACCCTGTGATTTGGAGCCATATTTTGGGGCATACTAGAAGACTGAGCTACTTTGGAAGCATAAACTGTACATAGTGTTTCATAGATTTCATAGACATTTGGGCTGGAAGGGACCTCGGAAGATCATCAAATCCAGCCCCCTGCCCGAAGGGCAGGAAGTCAGCTGGGGTCATAGGATCCCAGCAAGATAAGCATCCAATTTTCTCTTGAAGGTGTTCAATGTAGGTGCTTGAACCACCTCCGATGGCAGGCTATTCCAGACCTTGGGGGCTCGGACAGGCTGAAACGGTCTTGCAGGAGTTTATAACCGTTCAACCGTTCAGTTAGATGCGGGAGCGGCGAGAGACGCGCGGGTGAAAGCTCGCTGCGCCCCCGCTCCCCCAAAGCCCCCCAGAAACCCTCCAGCAGCCGCGGAGCCCCCCGCTGACCCCCAGCACAGCCGGGGTAAGCAGGGCCCATGGAGAGAAGGGGCTAACCCCCTTAGTGTGTGTGTGGGAGGCGGCAGCTGAGTGGAGCCGGGCCGGGTCAAGCCCCGCCCAGGCCCCTACTTGGCCCAGCCCCCCAGGGAGAGAGAGAGAGAAGGGGGGGTACTCACCAGCCCCCCTCCAGTAAGGCAGGGTCCCCCAAATCCCGGGCAGGGCCCCCTTATTTGCCTTAAGAGCAGCTTCCTCGACGGCAGGCCCACTGCGCATGCGCGCAGTTTAAAAGGGCCCGCCGACCGGGAAAAAGCCCAGTTAGACACGGGAGCAGCGAGAGACGCGCGGGTGAAAGCTCGCTGCGCCCCCGCTCCCCCAAAGCCCCCCAGAAACCCTCCAGCAGCCGCAGAGCCCCCCGCTGACCCCCAGCGCAGCCGGGGTAAGCGGGGCCCGTGGAGAGAAGGGGCTAACCCCCTTAGTGTGTGTGTGGGAGGTGGCAGCTGAGTGGAGCCGGGCCGGGTCAAGCCCCGCCCAGGCCCCTACTTCGCCCAGCCCCCCAGGGAGCCACGCGACCGGAGCCGCACGAACAGGCTGCACAAACAGGCGCGCTTCTCTGCCGGCACATGAGTTAGCGCGGAGTTCGCGCGGGAGGGCGCGCAGGAGGGCGCCAGACCCTGCCTGCACACCCCCCAGGGTAGAAAGTCCCAGCCGTAGCCAGCCTACCTGAGGCATGACATGGATGGGCACGCGCCGCACCCCGAGGGTCCCCTCGGGCTCCGCGGCCCCCCCCTCTGGCACCTCAGAGACGGCCACCCAGACGGAGCCCCTGGTTCCGGGCTCCACGCAGACGGAGCCCCTGGCTCTCGGCTGCGGGGGCTGCCTGTCCCTTTTTCAGGCTCTGGGGCCTGGGAGCATGGCGACCTCCCCTTGCGGGGTCTGCTCCCTTTTGGGGTCTCTGGCACGCCAGCTGGAGGAGCTCCAGGCCACAGTCCAGAGACTGCGTGCCATCAGGGACTGCGAGCAGGAGATAGACTCCTACTGCCAGGCCCTTCTCCCCCGGGAGGCAGAGGGTAGATCACAGTCTTCCTCCAGGCCAGAGGAGGACTCTGGGACCTCCTGCTGTGTCCAGCCAGGGGCATGGACCAAGGTGGTCAAGGGCCCTAAGGCCCGCCACACCAAGGCCCCTCCCCCGCCAGAACTAAGCAACAGGTATGCACCTCTTGCTGCCCCAGCAGAGCCTGCTGAGTTGCCGGCCCCCACAGGCAACATGGGCCTAACTGCAACTCCCGCCCCTGCTCTCCCCAAGACAAAACGTAAGGTGTTTGTTGTGGGAGACTCCCTCCTGAGGGGGACGGAGGGGCCAATCTGCCACCCTGACCCCTTAGCCCGGCAAGTCTGCTGCTTCCCAGGGGCCCGCATCCGGGACATTGCAGAGAGGATCCCCAAGCTCCTCAAACCCACAGACCACTATCCCATGCTCCTTATTCATGTGGGCACCAATGACACGGCTCGGAGCACTCCCAGCCAGGTCATGAGGCGCTACAGGGATTTGGGAGCAGGGCTTAAGGGTCTGGGGGCACAGGTGGTGTTCTCGTCGATCCTCCCAGTCTCAGGCTATGGGCTGAGAAGGGACAGGAGGATCTATGTGGTCAACCAAAGGCTGCGGCGCTGGTGTCGTTAGGAAGGCTTTGGCTTTCATGACCACAGCCCGCTCTTTGGCGAGAGAGGCAGCGAGCTGCTGGGAAGAGATGGCCTCCACCTCTCTCCCCTAGGGAGGAGGCTCTTCTCAGCCAGACTGGCTGACCTGCTCCACCGGGCTTTAAACTAAGCCCACTGGGGGATGGGGGGACCACCGCCACTGCTGGCCCACTGAACAATCCTTGCAAAGCCAGCGGATCATGACACTCAAGGGAGCCCACCCCAGCCCCAGCCCTGGTAAAATCTGTGGGCAAGGAAGGAGCCCCCCAGGGGGCACTTGCCTGCGTGTACACTAATGCCAGGAGCTTGGGGAATAAGCAGGAGGAACTCATCCTCCTGCTCAGTGCAAACAATTACGATGTCATAGGGATCACGGAGACCTGGTGGGACTCCACCCATGACTGGACCATGCGGATAGATGGCTATACCCTGTACAGGAGGGATTTTGTAGAGAAAAGGGGCGGGGGTGTAGCTCTCTATGTTAAGGAAAGCTACGCGTCCCTGCAAGCCGATATTGGCGACCAGGGTGGACGGCTGGAGACCCTCTGGGTTAAAATCCGTGGGGAACACGGCACAGGGGACACAATGGTGGGAGTCTATTACAGACCTCCCACCCAAAGTCCTGAGCTAGACCAGGAGTTTGCCCAGGAACTGGCTGAGGCAGCTTGCTCCAGGACCATGGTTGTCATGGGTGACTTCAATTACCCAGACATCTCGTGGGAGGATCGCTCAGCAAAATCTGAGCGGTCGCAGAGCTTCCTCTCGTGCGTGGATGACCTCTACCTGACTCAAGAAGTCTATGGGCCAACGAGAGGCAAAGCGCTGCTCGACCTGGTGCTGGCTACTGGGGAGGACCTAGTTGGCGACCTAGTGATCGATGGGAAGCTGGGTGACAGCGACCACGAGCTGATCACCTTCACCATCCGCCGAAAAGCTGGCAAGTCAGTCAGCAACACGCAAGTCCTTGACTTCAGGAAAGCCGACTTTGACAAGCTCAGGAGGCTTGTCAGTGAGGCCCTAAGGGACTGTGACCGCAGGGAGAGGGGAGTTCAAGAAGAGTGGTTGCTCCTCAAGGGAGCGATCCTCAATGCACAAACTAAGTCTATTCCATCTCAGAGGAAAGGCAGCAAGAGGGCACAGCATCCCCCCTGGCTCTCCAGGGACCTAGCAGACCTCCTGAGGCTAAAAAGAAAGGCCTACAAAGGATGGAGGATGGGAGTCACCTCCAAGGAGGATTATTCTGCACTGGTCCGGTCCTGTAGGGAGCAGACCAGGAAAGCCAAGGCTGCAACTGAACTCCAGCTAGCTTTGAGTATCAAGGACAATAAAAAGTCCTTTTTCAGATATGTGGGGAGCCGGAGGAAAAGCAGGGGCAACGTTGGACCCCTGCTGAACCAGATGGGGCAACTGACAACTGACGCCCAGGAAAAAGCCAACCTATTAAATAGGTACTTTGCGTCGGTCTTTCATCAGCCCCATGGGACGCCCGTGCCCGCTACAGGGCCGGGAAGTCCGGGTGAGGATGACCCCCTGCCCTCCATTAATGCTGACTTTGTGAAGGAACATCTTGAGAAGCTGGATACCTTCAAGTCAGCCGGCCCTGACAATCTTCACCCCAGGGTACTCAAGGAGCTGGCGAGCATCATAGCCCAGCCTCTAGCGCGGATCTTTGAAAACTCTTGGCGCTCTGGTGTAGTGCCCGAAGACTGGAAGAAGGCCAATGTGGTGCCTATCTTCAAGAAAGGGAGGAAAGTGGATCCGGCTAACTATAGGCCCATCAGCCTGACTTCTATCCCGGGGAAGATCTTAGAAAAGTTTATTAAGGAGGCCATCCTTAATGGACTGGCCGACGCCAACATCTTAAGGGATAGCCAGCACGGGTTTGTTGCGGGTAGGTCTTGCTTGACCAATCTCATTTCCTTCTACGACCAGGTGACCTATCACCTGGACAAGGGAGATGAGATTGATGTCATATATCTTGACTTCAAAAAAGCCTTCGATCTGGTTTCCCATGATCGCCTCTTGGAGAAACTGGCCAATTGTCGCCTTGGGTCCTCCACGATCCACTGGCTGGAAAATTGGCTCCAGGGTCGGACCCAGAGGGTAGTAATTGATGGAAGTCACTCATCGTGGTGTCCTGTGACCAGTGGGGTCCCTCAGGGCTCTGTCCTTGGACCCATACTGTTCAACATCTTCATTAATGATGTGGACACTGGAGTCAGAAGTGGACTGGCCAAGTTCACCGATGACACCAAACTTTGGGGCAAAGCATCCACACCAGAAGACAGGCGGATGATCCAGGCTGACCTGGACAGGCTCAGCAAGTGGGCGGATGAGAATCTGATGGTGTTCAACGCCGATAAATGCAAGGTTCTCCACCTTGGGAAAAAAAACCCGCAGCATCCTTATAGGCTCGGCAGTGCTATGTTGGTTAGCACTATGGAAGAAAGAGACTTGGGGGTCATCATTGACCACAAGATGAACATGAGCCTGCAATGCGATGCTGCGGCTAGTAAAGCGACCAAAACACTGGCTTGCATCCATAGATGCTTCTCAAGCAAATCCCGGGACGTCATTCTCCCCCTGTACTCGGCCTTAGTGAGGCCGCAGCTGGAGTACTGTGTCCAGTTTTGGGCTCCACAATTCAAAAAGGATGTGGAGAAGCTTGAGAGAGTCCAGAGAAGAGCCACGCGCATGATCAGAGGTCAGTGAAGCAGACCCTACGATGACAGGCTGAGAGCCCTGGGGCTCTTTAGCCTGGAAAAGCGCAGGCTCAGGGGTGATCTGATGGCCACCTACAAGTTTATCAGGGGTGACCATCAGTATCTAGGGGAACGTTTGTTCACCAGAGCGCCCCAAGGGATGATGAGGACGAATGGTCACAAACTACTACAAGATCGTTTCAGGCTGGACATAAGGAAGAATTTCTTTACTGTCCGAGCCCCCAAGGTCTGGAACAGCCTGCCACCGGAGGTTGTTCAAGCGCCTTCATTGAACACCTTCAAGATGAAACTGGATGCTTATCTTGCTGGGATCCTATGACCCCAGCTGACGTCCTGCCCTTTGGGCGGGGGGCTGGACTCGATGATCTTCCGAGGTTCCTTCCAGCCCTAATGTCTATGAAATCTATGAAACCTCGTCATCCTTTGGGGCGCTCTGGTGAACAAACATTCCCCAAATACTGGTGGTCACCCCTGATAAATTTATAGGTGGCCATCAGATCACCCCTGAGTCTGAGCTTTTCCAGGCTAAAGATCCCTGTAGCTCTCAGCCTGTTGTCGTAAGGTCTGTTTTCCTGTCTTCTGATCATGCAAGTGGCTCTTCTCTGGACTCTCTCAAGCTTCTCCACATCCTTTTTGAATAGTGGGGCCCAAAACTGGATGCAGTACTCCAGCTGAGGCCTCACCAAGGCCGAGTACAGGGGGAGAATGATGTCCCGGGATTTGCTTGATAAGCATCTATGGATGCAAGCCAGCGTTTTGGTCACTTTACTAGCCGCAGCATCGCATTGAAGGCTCATGTTCATCTTGTGGTCAATGACGACCCCCAAGTCTCTTTCTTCCATAGTGCTAGCCAGTGTAGCACTGCCGAGCCTATAAGGATGCTGCAAGTGTTTCCTCCCAAGGTGGAGAACCTTGCATTTTTCAGTGTTAAACACCATCAGGTTCTCATCCACCCACTTGCTGAGCCTGTCCAGGTCAGCCTGGATCACCCTCCTATCTTCTGGTGTGGATGCTTTGCCCTAAAGTTTGGTGTCATCAGTGAACTTGGCCAGTCTGCTTCTGACTCCAATGTCCACATCATTAATGAAGATGTTGAACAGTATGGGTCCAAGGACAGATCCTTGGGGGACCACACTGGTCCCAGGGCACCACAACGATTGATTTCCATCAATTACCACCCTCTGAGTCTGACCACGAGCCAAGTTCCCAGCCAGCGATCATGGTGGTCCCAAGGCGACAATTGGCCAGTTTCGCCAAGAGGTGATCATGGGATAGCAGATTGAAGGCTTTTTTGAAGTCAGTATATATGACATCAATCTCTTCTCCCTTGTCCAGGTGATGGGTCACCTGGTCATAAAAGGAAATGAGATTGGTCAAGCAAAACCTACCCGCAACAAACCCGTGCTGGCTATCCCTCAGGATGTGGTGTCAGCCAGTCTATTAAGGATGGCCTCTTTAATAAGCTTTTCTAAGACCTTCCGCAGGATAGAGGTCAGGCTGATGGGCTTGTAGTTTGCTAGATCTACTTTCCTCCCTTTCTTGAAGATAGGCACTACATTGGCCTTCTTCCAGTCTTCGGACACTACACCAGAGCACCAGGAGTTCTCGAAGATCCGTGCCAGGGGATGAGCTATGATGCTCACCAGCTCCTTGAGTACCCTCAGGTGTAGATGTCAGAGCCAGCTGACTTGAAGGTATCCAGCTTCTCAAGGTGTTCCTTCATGAGGTCAGCATTGATGGAGGTCAGGGGATCTCCCTCACTCGGACCTCCCTGTCCTGTAGTCGGCATGGGCGTCCCATGGGACTGATGAAAGACCGACACAAAGTACCCATTTCATAGGTTGGCTTTTTCCTGGGCATCAGTTGTCAGTTGTCCCATCTGGTTTAGCAGGGGTCCAATGTTGCCCTTGCTTTTCCTCTGGCTCCCCACATATCTGAAAAAGGACTTTTTATTGTCTGCGATACTCAAAACTAGTTAGAGTTCAATTGCAGCCTTGGCTTTCCTGGTTTGCTTCCTACAAGACCAGACCAGTGCAGAATATTCCTCCTTATTATTAATACTCCCTTCCAAAAAAGCTTTGAAAATAGGCTCCAGTGCCAATGCAGAGGGACATTGTGGAGCGGGGCGGGGTGTGTGGCTAGCCAAGAGCTGCTCCCTCTGAACCATCTCTTTCAGCTTCCCTGCAATCCTCAGGTCACTCATAGATCATCCCCTTTGGCCATAACCAGATCTAACAGCACCTCACCTCTTGTCAGCCCATGGATTTCTTGAGTCAGATAGACCAGGTAAGGAAGCTGCCCAGCCAATCAGATTTAGCTGAATGCTCTTCCCATGAGTTGTCAGGGTGGTCAAAATCACCCATGATAACCATGCACTGAGAGCATTCAGCCTCTGTTAGTTCCCTAGAGAATTCGTGGTCAGGTTCTTTCTCCTGGTTAGGAGGTCTATAATAGATTCCCACAGTAACATCCCCTTCACCATCTTCTCCCCATATTCTAACCCAGAGGGTTTTGATTCACCCTCCTTGGGTGCCAATGTCAGCTAGTAGGGAAGTGTACTGTTCCTTGACATAGAGATACACCCCCACCCTTCCTGTACAAGGTATAGCCATCTATACCTGTGGTGCAGTCATAAGTGGAGTCCCACTAGGTGTCCTTTATCCCTATTAATCATATTTGTTATTGCTTAGGAGAAGAGTCATTTCTTTCTGTTTGTTCCCCATGTTCCTTGCATTTGTGTACAGGCAGCTAAGCCTGCCAGCAGAAGCTCTTGGCTTTTTTGTGCATTTAGGAGAGTCCTGTCCTTGGGCTGGGGTTGAGGTAAGTACGGTTGTATTTCCTGACCTGCTGATTATATGTTTGTCACTTCCTGGGCTTGCTCCGATGGTTGTCCACCTGTCCCCCTTAGTTTAAAGCTCTGTTAAGCAGGTTAGCCAATCCAGTCAAAAAAAGCTTCTTTCCCACTGGGGTGAGGTGGAGGCCATTTCTTCCCAAGACCCCTGCCTCTGTCTCTGAGGTGCAGACTGTGATTGAAGAAGCCAAAGCCTTCACAGGGACACCAGTGCCTCAGTCTTCTGTTTACTTCATTGATACATCTCTCCCTTCTGTGCCTGTGACCTGTAACCAGGAGGATTGAGGAGAAAACCACCTGTGCCCCCAACCCTCTGAGCCCCCAGAGCCCTGTAATCACTCATGATTTGGCTGGGATTGCTCTGAGCCATTTCATTTGAGCCCACATGGGTGAGGCAGTGGCCAGAGGGTTGGATGAGTTTAGGGATTCTCTCAGCTACATCCTGGATACAGGCCCCTGGGAGGCAGCAGACCTCACAGACTAAGGGGTCAGGGCAGCAGATCAGTCCCTCTGCCCCACTCAAGAGGGAGTATCCCACAATGACCACTCTGCATCTTTTCCTAGGTATAGTTGCTGGTCTCCTTCCTTCCTCAAGTGCTGGAGTTGGCAGCTTTGCTGGCTCTGCTGATATTGCTAGTGGTTTGTATCTGTTGTAAAGTTCCATGGTAGTGGTGACCCTGGCACAGGGTGTGTTGGGGTTGGAGATGACCTTTTTCTAAGCAACCCCCTGTTGGACTTCACAGGGGCTCCTCTTGTACACCCTCATCCTGCTAGACTTCCTTGCTCTTCCCTCCTCATTCTTCAGGCAAAGAGCCTGGTAATAGGCATCAGTCTCCTCTTTGCCCTCCCTGATGGCATGCAGCCTCTGCACAGCAGCCTGGAGCTCCCCTATCTGGCACTCCAGGGACTTTAATGTGGAGCACACCCCACAAGGAGAGGTGTCCTTGCTCCTGATCTTAGTTTCCTGCATTCATGCCAGCCAGCCCCCACAGTTGACAGCCAGGGTTCTGTCTGGGTGGAGGCCAACCTGATTGCCTTTTACGATCAGGTCACAAAAGCATTGGATGCAGGTGTCACCGTGGATGTAGTCTTTCTGGACTTCAGCAAGGCCTTTGACACTGTTGACCACCCCATCCTCATTAAAAAACTAGGCAACTGTGGCATTGATGCCTACACAGTCAGATGGATTGCAAATTGGCTGAAGGGTCATACTCAGAGGGTGGTGGTGGACAGGTCATATTCGACCTGGGGGGAAGTGGGCAGCGGAATGCCCCAGGGCTCAGTCCTTGGGCCCACACTGTTCAATTTCTTTATCAGCGATTTGGACAACAGGGTGAAAAGCAACCTGTTCAAATTTGCTGATGATACCAAAATTTGGGGAGAGGTGGGCACGTTAGCAGGGAGGGAAAGACTGCAGAAAGACCTGGATAAAGTTGCAGGGGTGGGCTAACAAAAACAGGATGCGTTTCAATACGGACAAGTGCAGGGTGCTGCACTTGGGCAGTAATAACTAGCAGCACACTTATAAGATGGGAAACTCCCTTCTTGAGAGCACGGAGGCAGAAAGGGATCTTGGAGTCATCATTGACTCAAAGATGAACATGGGCCGACAATGCGAGGTCACGGTCGGCAGGGCTAACCGGACCCTATCGTGCATCCACAGGTGCATCTCAAGTAGGTCCAAGGTGATCCTCCCCCTCTACGCAACACTGGTCAGGCCACAGCTGGAGTACTGTGTCCAGTTCTGGGCGCCCCACTTCAAGAGGGATGTGGACAACATTGAGAGAGTCCAGAAGAGGGCCGCCTGCATGATATGGGGACAGCAGGGCAGACCCTACAATGAGAGGCTACAGGACCTGAACCTGTTCAGCCTTCACAAGAGAAGGCTGAGGGGGGACCTGGTGACCATCTATAAACTCACTAGGGGGGACCAGAAGGGTTTGGGGGAGACCTTGCTTCCCCTAGCGCCCCCCAGGATAACAAGGACTAACAGCCACAACTTGTTGGAGTGTAGGTTTAGATTAGACATCCGTAGGAACTACTTCACAGTCAGGGTGGCTAGGATCTGGAACCGATTTCCAAGGGAAGTGGTGCTGGCTCCTACCCTGGGGGTCTTTAAGAAGCGGCTTGATGCCTACCTGGCTGGGGTCATTTGAGCCCAGTTTTCTTCCTGCCCAGGCAGGGGGTCAGACTTGAAGATCTACAAGGTCCCTTCCAACCCTACTTCTATGATTCTATGAGGCTGGAGCCATGGACTCCATCTGGTAGAGGCCTCAGTGGTATCAGAGGTGGGGAACTCCAGCTGTGGGGGTGGGGGGAATCTTTGGGGTGCAGCACATCATGACCATTGGACAGGTAGTAGTCCAGGCTACTGAATATTGTGTTCTCTTCAAGAAGAAAATATATCATGAGAAACAGAATTTGGAGTTAGATTTTGGGAAGATTTCAAACTAAATATACCTAATGGCTAACCAAGGCTATGGAATATAAATTCACCAAAAAAAAATCTGAATTCCTTAAAAATCCTTACAACTTTTAAAACACACACATAAGTAAAATACTTTATGACTCTGAAAATAGGTGACAACTTGTTTGGATGGTGTTTTGTTTAGGCTGGTTTCTGTAACGCATTGAACAAAATCGTATGTCTTCCAGTATAAAAATTACCCATAAGTTAAAGCAATTCACAGTTGCTAAAGGCATTATTACTTTATCTTAATTCAGTTAAAGCTGATTATAGTGCATTAAAACTTTTCTTCAAGCAAGAGAAAGCAGAACATAGTTCTGTAATTAGAAATATTTTTCTTTGACTGCTTTATGGTACCATTTCTTTTTTTTAAATTTTGGATACAAAGAAAACAAACAAGTAATTTACTCTTTCATTTCTGGATGAATTTAAAATGTGTTTTACAATTGCTCAGTACAATGATATGTGGCATTAGTCACAACTAGTAATTCAGACAGTAAGGTATTACCTGGCTACCTGGTAAACATAAGAGTCAAAAACAACATCTGATTTTGTTTTGGAATCAATCAGCCTGTTTGCATGTCATTTGCCTTTGAGTGGATAAGAAGCTTACTGAAGTAAAATTACAGTGCCTACTCAAAGACCTAATCTCCACTTGCCTGATTTGCCAGGAGCCCCTCCCCCATTCTTCCAAGGCTGCATAACTATTTTCAAAAATTCCTTCAGGTGGCCATGATTTCATTTCCTGTCAACTTCAGCTCATACAACAATAAATCAAAATCACTGGCTTCATAAAATGTCAAATTGAATGGCGTTAAAAGGGAACACTTCATTTGTAGCAAAAAAGAATATTTGGTTTATTCGTGGGAAAAGCATCACGGAAAGAATCGGGTTTTAACCATTAAAATTAAAATCCATTGAAGTTTAGAAGTTGCTATATGGTGAGGATTTTTTAGTATTATTTTTTAATGGACAAAATTTCATAGTTGGGATAAAGTTTGATTCATATTTGGGAGAAAGTTGCTATATAGTCTAATTACCTAGTCATTAGTTTGGGAAAGAGGTAGGAGGTAACTCTCTTCTTTGCACTACTCCAGCAATGCAAACGGCTAGCCTTCAGACACATTACAGTTAAGATTAGATTAACCAGTTAATAACAACTTAAAGGGTGCAGACAGAAGTGATAATTTTCACCGAGTTAGTCTGCAGAATGTGGTTTATAACCAGGACCAGGGATTTGGGTTTTCTGTTTGCCATGGAAAAATGTGGTAGAACACAGATTTTCTCATTTTAAGGAGAAAAATGTGGGAAACTCTGGCTTTCTCCTTGCAGACTGGCAGAGTTCCAGCCTGCAAGGGGCTATGGGGAGCAGGAGAAGGGTGATCAGACAGGGGGCAATGTATGCATATGCATGCTCACACATGCACATAGCTGCCAGGCAGCCTGGTGAGCAGCTCCTAAGGTAAGTCTGGGAGGTGGGGAGGGGAAGGTAAGGAGGAGCAGGGGTTTTGAGGCCACCACAGTGAGGGAGGGATGGGTGGAGGTTGTTGGGCAGGGCTGGGCCTGCTGCCCAACTGGGGTGGCACATGGGGCCCAGGGCCAGAATGCATGGCCTCAGTGCCCGGGTGGGGAGTGGGGCGGAGCCATGAGTGGCTGTTCGGGGGGGTGGCTGGCTCCCCACTACAGTGCACACTCCTGGGAGGGTATGGGGGGTAAGCTCCCAGTGCTCCCTTTCCCCCCTCCCATTCTGAAAACAGGGACAGACTAGGAGCAAGGTGGGGCTATTGTTCAGGGAAACTGGCTGCAGGCTCCCAGCCAGCAGCCATGTTACCTTCCCCCTTGGAACAAACAGTGAATTTCTGTTTTGTCTGGGGAGCCTAGGAAAAGGCTGAGATCTGGACCAGAGGTCCACATGCTTAGGGAAGGGCTGAGCTGGGCCAGAGGGTCCACAAGTCCTTAGTGGGCTAAGTCAGACTAGAGGGTCTGAGAGCCCAGAGGAGGGGCTGTGTTTGGGATCAGGAGTCCAAGACCCCAGAGGAGGTGTTGCGTGAGGGACCAGGGGTCCGGGAGTTCAGAGGGAGACTACATAGGGGACCAGGACATTTGAGGGCCCAAGGGGGCCAAGTATACAAACAGGTAATATCAAAGAGAGAGAACACCCACGAGGCTTTGGGCGTGGAACAGAGCCATGCATTGAGCCCTTAAGGTTACGGGTGCCATGGAGGGGCACAGATTTGCATGTCCCTGCAGGGGCACAGGCTGGCCGAGAGGGCCCATTGAGCTTAAGGGTCAAGTAAAGGATACTGGGGGTCCAGGAGAGACCCAGTGTTACTGCAAATAGACTAAAGCTCACTCTAAGGCCTGTGGGCAGCCTCTCTTATTCATCCTCTAGTAAGAACACGGTGTGGTGGGCAAGTAATCAAGGTAGGGCTGTAACAGAGAGTGACCAGGCAGAAGTCACATGATCACCAGGGGGCATCACAGCTGCCCCTAGAGCATGAACCTGCCACATGGCCCCTGAAAAGAAATAGACTGCCAAAGAGAATGCCTACTTCTTGCCATCTATCATGTCTCTTTCATTCCTAGCATCTTCACAGGCTCAGATATGTAAGGTGAGTTGCCAAAGCTTCCTGATAGTCACATACCTGTGAAGCTCAGAGGTCGAGTACAGTACTCATCCAGAGCACTTCTGTTTATGTCATCAAGTTACTACTAGATTTACAACAGTGTAGGTGAAATAAGAATCTGGCCACTAGTGGAAAGGGATCACTGAAGAGGACTTTATTGAGGCTGTCAAGGGTTGGATTTGTTTGTACCCTGTTTTTCTAGTTTTAGATTCATACATTGTTAGGGGCTGGAAGGGACATCGCAGATCGTCAGGTCCAGCCTCCACACTTTAGGCAGGAAGACAACTGGGGTCAAGTGACCCCAGCGAGGTGACTATCCAGTCTCCTCTTGAAAACCTCCAGGGTAGGTGACTGCACCACCACTGGAGGGAGTTTCTTCTACAGTCTGGACACCCGGAATGTGAAGGAATTTTTCCAGGTATTAAGCCTGAAGTGTCCTTCCAGGAGTTTATATCCATTGGTCCTAGTCTTCCCCAGGGGTGTCCTAGCTCCTGATGCACACCTCTGATATAGCGTTAAGCTGCTATTAAGTTCCCTCTCAACCTTCTCTTCTTTAGGCTAAAGAGGCCCACGTCCTTCGGTATGGTTTGCCTTGCAAGTCCCTGATTATATGGGTGGCTCTTTTCTGGACCCTCTCAAGTTTTTCCACATCCTTATTGAAGTGCAGCACCCAGAACTGGACACAGTACTCCAACTGTGGTCTCACCAGTGCTGAATACAGCAGGAGTATCATTTCCTTAGTTTTACACAAGATGTATCAGTCGATGCATGCCAGAGTGTTGTTTTCCCTCCTGGCCACGACCTTGCACTGATGGCTCATGTTCATGTGATGATCAGTCATTACCCCTAGGTCTCTTTCGGCTGTGGTGCAAGTCAGGCCGTTATGGAGCTGGAGCAGCCCCCGGCTCTGTTGCCTTGATTAAGCATTCCACTTCCAATTGTGTCATGCAGCGGGACCTGTAAGTGAAGTGTTAACCAAAGTTGTGAATCTCTGAAAGGCTTCTTTTGTAAATTCAGTCTGTCTGGCTGAGATCTGGTTGCAGGGTGAGTTCAGTGAAACTACTCAGAGTAAGATAAATCAATGTGAGAAAATTATATAGCTAGGCCTTAATTCTACATTTAGCATTTATATGGCATTGTCTGTGCAAAATTTTCTGTGTCCCTTTTTGATATGCGGAGATTCACTTATCCATGTTTCCTAATGGATGCACCAAGTACAGGATTGGAAGACTGCTAAGCAATGCTTTTTTCATTCAGATTTCACAGAAAAACAGAATATGCAAGCTGAATTGCATATTTAGGGTGAAGCCATAGTCTCACTGAAGGTAATGGGATTTTTGCCATTTCTTGCTCGGAGCCAACCTGTTTTGTTTCTTTTTAGTATTCTTCAGATCCATTTTTCATCCACCATAGTTTTACACACACAATTCATTCATTCTTTTTCCTGGATGGATGGATGCCGAATGTTATAATCAAGCCCATATGTCAGCAAATGCATTTTATGATAATACCTATGAACCCACCTTCTACCAACCAGTGCCCACATCTTTAGGGAAGTGACCTCAGGGCATCCCCCTATGGGTGGCAAAGCCCTGTCATAATGAATTCTACCAAGATCCAATCAAGTGATTCTTGCGAGCATGGGACTTCTCCAGTTTAACCAAACAAATGATATTTAACCAAGGAATTTCTATCTGTATTTTATCTTAGGGTTCTTTTTAACACCTTCCTTCCAAGGGAAGTGGTGATGGCTCCTACCCTGGGAGTCTTTAAGAGGCGGCTTGACATCTACCTGGCTGGGGTCATTTGAGCCCGGTTTTCTCTCCTGCCCAGGGCAGGGGGTTGGACCTGATGATCTACAAGGTCCCTTCCACCCTACTTCTATGAATTCTATGAATCTATGATACATTTTTACATTTATAAATATCACACTTTACTCAAGCCAAGTTTCATGGAAGAAATAACGGATGGTTCACTTCTCTCATTATATTTGCTTTTAGCTACAACTAGTTATAGCTAGGCCCCCAGCAGCCATTATATTTGTTGCATGTTATATGCAAGTGTTGCATGACAAATTGTAACATGCCAGACATGAAACCAGTTTATGATTAGTGGTGAATCAGCCCCAAAGAAGATGCTCTTTGAAACAGCAACCTCTTTGTGGTGTGGAAGTATCCTGCGATAATGTTAACATTGGATAGTTCGCATGTTATGATTTGTCATGCAGTTCTTATATATAACATGTTGACATGTAACATCTGCTATGGGCCTTTGAGAATACCTCAAGGAAAAAAACCGATCATTCTTAAACATCAACTGGATATTTGGCCCTCAGTTTTGAGAGTTCCAAGCTCAATAACAAGAAACACAATATATTTGATCAGAATTGAAGCTTTTTATTTCTTTTGTTAGATGGGCTGAGTCTCTAGGGGTAAGTACACACCATGCACCATTCTGCTTTCTTATCTTCCTTCAAATATTTGACTTATCAATAAACAAATATAATGCAAATAAATATGGATTTTTCCCCTGCCATTTGGCAGATGCAGAACTGCAACCCAGAGACGCATGCATCTCAGACTTGTGTTCTAAAAGAATTGAAAATGGTTAAATTCAAAATGAACCATCTGTGACAACCCCAGAACAGTGCCTTATTTCCGAAAGTGTGAGCCTGGGAATAGATGTGAAACTGTATAAAGCTGTCAATGAAAATAATCTAATATCGGCCTTTCTGCCTCCTTATTGGTGTGAGTTTTTAAACTATTTATTCTTTGTTTCTGTAGCATATTTTTTAAGGACAGTGAGAAATTAAAAGGAACCGCACTGAATTTTGTACAGAACCTAGGTTTACACGCTGTGCAGGGTAATGTGTTGAAAGATGTATTATCACAGGAGTTTGCTTGTCTGTGTGTCAGATTCACAGCTGCTGTAAATTAACGTTGTTTCATCAAAGTCCATTCTAAAATCATTTTTCAATATGGACTTTTATTATAGTTTTAAAGAAATAGGTATTCACCATTTCTGCATTTGGAAGAAAAATATGAATCTTCCATTCAACATTTAAAACCAATGAGTTGCTCCCACATTTTCTGTATTCAGAATAAAATATAGCAATGGCAGAGCTGTCATAGTAAATAGAAACACATGGAAATTTCCCCTTTGCCCAGGTAATAAGCACATTATAAGTTGGTGGGCTATACCTTTGGATTTATAAGTGTAGAAGTTGGTTTCTTGGAAAACATCCAAGAGAATTCAGTCAGGGACCATCAAGACTCTGTCACTTTATAAAATATCAAATGTATTTTCAAAAAAATCCATAATGATGCTTAATATAATTCTTGTTTTCTTTTTTCTTTGCCAAGTGAATTTATGACCACATTATAAATTATCAGGTATATTTGCCTTAATTGGACTTGTATGTGTACATGTGGAAGGCAAAATGTACCTCAAACGATTAAAGGGCCAAATTTGTTAAAGCACTTCTCTTTATAGATGTGGGTCCACCTCTTATGGCTGCATTTATGTGACCACTGAGAACATTTATCATAAGCCTTATTTTTGTTTCTGCTATCTAGAGGACTATTTGTTCAAAAAATAAAATCATATTAAAATGGATAAATGCCCAAACAGTTCTAAAAAGTGTCCACCAATGAATCATTAATGAAGGTAATGGTTAGTTTCTAACAAACAAAATGGCAAATGATATACCCTGTGCCCAGTTCTGCTGCCCATCTTTATTTCAAACTGCTATCACAGTCAAAATGAGGTTGCATGTGATCCAATTGTGATCCTGCCATATGGCTTCCCTGTCTTGTATTTTATAGGGAAATCTCATAAAATCAAACTTAATGGTCTGTTTCATTTATGTATTCATAATTTCTTTACTTTAGGTATTCATTTCAAGATGAAGAAGACATGTTCATGGTGGTAGATCTATTACTTGGAGGGGATTTGCGCTACCATTTACAACAGAATGTGCATTTCAATGAAGGAACGGTTAAATTATATATTTGTGAGCTGGCACTTTCACTGGACTATTTGCAGAGATATCATATAATTCACAGGTAAGTGACCAGTATTTGTTTCATTAGTAAAGAAAAGAAAGATATGCAAGAAAAGAAGGACTTCTTGACTTAGCCATAGGGGAAAGTCTTCATACTGTAGTTGCTTGCATCTCATTGCATTATTTTAGGTAACTAAATTCTGCTTGTAGGTGTTAAAAATTTATATTTAAAGGTTGACTTTCATCCTTGTAGCTTTTTAAGTCTTTTCCCCTCATTTCATCCTTGTAAAAGTCCTGTTTCAACCCTGTTTTCTTGCTCCCTTTTTGTATCTGCTTATACAAGAGGCATGGTGCATGCTTACTTAATAGTATTCTTACTTAATATTAGATGCAATATCCAGGAGACTGCTTTTAATATTTTAATTTCCTTACAGTTTTCCTGAACACACAAAATTGTAAATCAATGGAACAACTGTGGGAAGGAAAAGGCCATAAAAGTAAAAAGCATCTGAGTGACTGATGGTGGGAAACTAGCTATCAGATTCCAGAAAGATAGAGATTTACAGGGGAAAATAGGAGAAACAGAAGAAAATAAAGGGTATAGATATGTAACAACTGTATAGCTATCAAAGGATACTGATACAAGCTGTTATGATAGAACTGTTATGCCTCCATGATTCATATTTGCTACAAATGTAGCAAAACCATTTTAACTTTAACTCTGCATCATCCAGGGTCAAAATTAGGGCAGTTTAACTAATTTGCATCACTAATGTTGTGGTGGTGGTAGAGTGCTCTTGTAGCCATGACGACCTAGGAAAGATGCAAGAGAAAAGAATATCAGCCCCCCAAATATCATTTTATCTTGTATCAGTGAGACATAAAACTTGTAACAGCTGTGGTATACTTGCAAGCAGCAGTCCCACCACCTCTCCTGAGGCAGCTCAAATGTACATTTGTCCATACTCAGAGTGGAAGAAATAATATACACTGTGGGTGTCCCCATGAGCACTCACGTGTGGTTTGCAGCACCACAAACCCATCTGCAGCACCGCAAACCACATATACCATGTGTATGCATTCTCTTCACTGCTAATTTGCAGTGTGGTGGGTCTTTTTGACATGAGGATATGTCAAAAAAAAAAAACTGCTCCAAAAAATAGTAGGGTGATGTACATGGCTGCAGCATGTGCTGACTGAAACCAGAGCCTGGCCAGGCTCTACAGTGGATCACAATTGCTGCAGCCCTGGGACACCCCCAGGACCCCACATAAGGCTGCTGGGCCCATTCCAGGTGCTGGCCCCAGCCTCCCCTATCCCATCAGGGGCAATTTGTCATGCATGTGCATGGGCATGCCCGGAGACAAGTAGCAGTGGCACAAATATGTGCCGCTGCTACTTGTGCCTGGGGAAATGCTCATTCCCACTCATGGGGATGTGCCCTGTGGGTGCAGAGAGAAGTGCAGCTCCCTGCTGTGACTGTGAACGCTTTGCAGAAAGTGTTCTGAGTTATAACGATCCCCCGCACCAAAGAGAAGTCCACTGTCGGTTCCAGGAGGGAGGGGAATCTAGCTGCTGGCTGCTAGCCTGCAGCCAGTTTCCCCTAGCAACACCCATCCTCTCTCCCAGACTGACTCTGTTTCAGAATGGGAGCGGGGAAAGGGAGCAGAGGGAGCTTGTTCTACAGGTTCCCCAGCTGGTGCTGAAGGGTGGAGTGGGTGAATTGGACCCCCCCCCCCAACTTCCTTGGTTCCAATACACCCATCCCACCCTCTAGCAGAGGGTGAAAAATCCCCAGACCAATCTCCCTCCCTTCCCTTTCCCTGCCCCCATCCTGAAAACAGCAACAGGCTGGCAGGCAGGCAGACTGAAGTTAAAGAAGATATCTGTTTTGAGATGTCTTCTTCTGGCCCCTCATGCAATGAGGGGTCAGATGTTCACTCCGTTAGCCAGTTTTAAAGCTGTGTGCAACTGTGCACTTGTGTTTGATCATGGCTATAAACCACTTTCTGCAGCTAGACCAGGTGAATATTGTCACTTCTGTCTGTGCCCTGTTTTCCTTTGAGGCAGTTCTGATATTGAGGTAGTCAGTTTTTTAGTTTGTTCATAGTAGTCTTTCTTGAACAATTCTAAACTGAATTCAAGTAGAGAGGTACATTCTCATGTAATTTCCAAACAGCTAGTTGTGGAATAAAAACATGGGTCTGGTACAACTCTGAATTTCTTTTTACAGCAATGTAATTTTATTTGATTTTGTGGATTTCCTTTTGATTCCCAATAATACAACTGGGAGGAGAATTGGGCCTCACATCACCAGAATTATTTTACTTGAATTTTAGGCAAAAATTGAAATAATTCATGGAGTGGATCTGCCAATGATCAATATAAATAGGTTTGTCTAAACAACCTGCCACCCTGTCTGTCTACCAGTGGTCCCTTGTGCTATTATATTACAGAGCCAATTAAAACTATGTTGTGACTCTGTAGAGGGGTCAAAGTTGTGCAAGAGAGTTGTTTCTGCAGTTATAAGAATAGGTTAGGCAAACACTTGTATATAGTAGTTTAGTCAAGGACTATATTGCTTTGAGCTTGGACTAGATTACATCCGGAGGTCCCTTCTACCTCTATTTTTCTGACTCTATGTTTCTAAATATAGGTAAGCCACTTCCTCCAATCTGAGTTGAAGCAGGGTTGGACGGGGCAGGGTTGGATGGCTTTATCTATTGTTATTGAAATCGTGGGAGGTAGGGTGGGGTGGAGGGAGACCTTCAAGTAAATTTTGCCACAGTTGACTTTCCAGCAGGGTAAATTTGGAGAAATAGTCCAAGAAGTGTTTGAACTTTTGTATCCGTAATACAATATTAATATTTTTCTATGTATTGCATGATTTTTGCCATTTTCTTTCTGTTTCCAGTGATCATTTTTAAAAAGCCAGGCTTGGAATTTTTGCTGGCTTCTCTTTTTATGCCATAAGGAGTGCTTTTTGTGAAAAACAAGTTGTTGTGCATTTCTCTTTCTCTCATTCAAATGATGAGACCTGTTTGAACAGTGAGCTGTCAAAACATTCAAAAGAGAACTGAATTTGTACCCAAACCTTGGATACCAAGTGTTACAAACTTGAGTCTTAGACAAGCTTGAACAGAAATACTGTGAAGATTTGGAGACATCTTGAGTGATGGTGCAGGTTAAGGTAGGAGTGGGTCAGTTCAAAGTTTGGCATCAAAGCTAACGACCACAGTATAAAACGAGGTAAAACTCAGAGGTTTCAGTGTAAAGTTGCCTCTGCTTGCTTCTTGGAATACTGTACAAGCATATCTTGAACTTCAAGACCTAATTCTTCTCACTTGCATGTTTCAAACTGGTGTAATTTCACTGACTTGAAAATAGTTTCTGTTAATTTGCAGCAGTTCAAGAAGAGAATCAGCTATCAGATAATAAGATGGCTAACATGCCTTTCAGTGTCCTAAGTAAACTAGCAAAGTGCTTTTTCTTTAAGCCAAAGTCACCTATACAGTTATTAGACTGCTGCTTCTAATTCCAGTTTTAGGATTACCATGAAGATGGTATGGACACAAGGGATAGTCCATACCATCTTCATGGCAATTCTAAAACTGCTGCTGAGAAACAAGCCCTGCATACTTGCTCCAGCTTTATATGCCCTGCCCACTGAAAAAAAAAAAATGTTTTTCCTCCACTCTTAGTGTGTACTCAAGAACATTCCCAGAATCGTAGTCTTGAATGCGCTTCTCAGGGCAGTACTGGGTATGTCTGGCACCACTGCAACAAGAGCCATGCAACAGTTTTTCAGCATGTGGCGCCTGGGAAGTGGACTAAGTTTGTTTCTTAGGCTATCTACAGACATTCAAAAGCCCAAAGCAGAATCAAACTAAGTGTTGTGGTTTTCTGTAAGTGGCATAGTTTAGATCTGTAGCAAACAGAACACAAATTGACCCTTAGAGGGGGAGCACCAAGTCTTTGCCTGGGTTCTGCCATTTTTAAACCTGTATGTGTGTGATGAACTTCTTTATGGGTATAGACTGGTTTTCTGTACCGCACTTCTGTTCTGTTACAAGTATAGACCAGTTTCTGATTACTTATACTGATTAAAAGTGTAATGTCTGTACCTGGCCTTAGCCACAGTCTTAGAATCATAACAGTGATATTATGGTCATTTCTTCTGATGCTTGTTTTGTTGAGGTACTTCTGCTTCTAGTACAACTGCCTGGAAGATGACAATTCTCTGTTGTAGAGAAATTTAGAGTTTTCAAAATTCATTTTTCAATTCACATTGGAGCAAAGGTCTCCCAAATATTTTCATGAAAAAAGAATTTTGTCAAAGGGTGTGTCTACACATTCAATTAACGTGCTTTAGGTAATATGCATTAAATCTGGTACCTCCATTGTGAAGAACTAGAAAAAGGCACATTTAGCCTGTTTTAATATGCATCAGCTAGAGAGCACTTTTTTGTGATGCTTTAATGTGCTTTAATAGGCTAATGTGCAGTAAAGTGCATGTGTAGACATGCCCCTTATGTCTGTTTTTGGACTAAAAATGTATGTGGTACAGTGTTTTGAATGTGTGAGAAATCCAGTTTCAGTCCCCATGGTGCTTCATGTAGATCAATGTTTCATTCAAAATCACATGCTTCTGGAATAAGGCAGCTGGCCTAATCACCCAACTGCAATACAGAAGAGTGTTTCTTTCACCTCCCCAAAGGAAAAAAAAATTAAAAAGAAACATTTTGAGCTCAAACATTTTATTTAATAAAAAATATTCCAATAAGCTCCATTATCAATATTAATCTAAAATTCAACTTTATTCACCAAATCTTCATGTGGTGTATATCAGTGTAGTAATGGCACCATGATGATTGAAATCTGATGCAACATCATTAGACAGACAGTTTTGAAATACATATAGCCACTGAGAAAAAAAAATGGATGTTAAGAAAAGAACTTTCAGAAAATGTTCCAGTTAGTATTCTTGGGGTGGTATGGTATTCTATGGTACATCTCAGTACCAAATATGAATAATAACATTTCAACAAAATGTTACGACTCAATGTTCACAGGTTAATCTATAAAATTGTATTAAAGCTTTGTTTTGAAAGCTTGTTAGAAATCAGTAGTGATTCACTGAGAAAGCAATATGCTAAATTTTTGTCTACTCTCCAAAGGAAGAGCAGTGGAAAGAATCATCAGACTGAGTAGGATTAAAATTGCAGGATTATAAAGAGTGAATAGCCTGAGTCAGTATGAGTTAGGAACTTAAATCTTCCTAACATACTGTACTGTTTACATGCTGTATGAAACGTGTATCCGTTTCTGTTACCTCCAGCTATATGGTTATAGTATTTTCCCAAGTCTAACCATGCGAGGTGAGAGAGAGAGAGAGAGAGAGAGTGTGTGTATGTGTGTGTGTGAGAGAGAGAGAGAGAGAACTGGAATGTAGCTTTTTTTCTTCCCCTATAGCTTCAGTTATCAACTCCTGAAATCTGTTAAGATTTAGAGATCTGATATACCCTAGAAGTTATTTCCAAATGATAGTTACACATGCAGAAACCTTGAGTAATTCTGGTGCTGGTGATATTTTTTTTCAGTTTGACCTTTTAATAGACTTTATAACTATAGCAGTATACTTCACATAATCTAATTCTGTTTAGCTAAATTGATTTTAAACTGTATAATTTTACAAAACCCAATAGAGGTAGTACAGTTTTATTGTGTTGTTAGTGAAAGCAGAATTAAAATACATAAGTACTATCTAGAATTTATCACTGATGCTTCTAGAAGTATACAGATGCCTTCTCAGCTTTCTGTTAATATTAGACTTCTTTCTAATAGGAAGGTAGTTTTCTGAAGGCAATCCCTGTAAAATATTTTATTGTGTAATAATCTCTCAGTGACTCATGTGTAAGATATTTTACAGTTCCTGACATATTGCAAAACTCTACAGTATTTTTATCTTTTAGTCCTGTCTACTCTCAGTTATGCTGATGGTCTGCTATTTTCCAATAACTTTACATTATTTGAATCTCCGTATTATCATTGGCAGCTAGTTATTAATAGTCAATCAGCAAAAAGAACTTGTGGTGTGGCATTCTCTGTCTTTTGTATCCTTCTGATCTTTTAGCATGGGGTGAGCCTGAAGAATCAGGTGTTCAGATAAATAATGGCTTCTTACAGCAACTTCTCTGAACATGTGTGGATATACCACTGTAACTTCAAACAGGACTAATATCAATATATTTGTGATAACCATCACTTTATATTATTCAGACACAAGTACAGAGCAAAAAAAAAAAAAAAGAAACACTTTGTACTTCAGAAAAAGGCTTTAACAAACAGAGGCAAGATCCCAAGAGGGAAAAGAGTCCAGGAGAATTGGTTGCCTTTTATAGAGACAATATTAAGGCACAAGAGCATCCTGTCCTGATATGAAGCAAGGATACAAAGATATAGACATGCTTGGCTTAACCATGAGCACTTCAAAGACTAGAATCTTATATCCATATTGCTACAGGTGGATCTCTGAGTATAGTATGAGCACACAGAGACAAAATTAGAAAGGTTAAGGTACAAATTGAGATAAGAAGTAATACAAAAGGATTATATAGATATGTCAGAAGTAAGTGGACAACCAAGGAAAAAGTGTGTGCTCATCACAGAAGTGGAGTGACAGCTAATACTGGGTAATGTGGTAAAGACAGAAGTGTATAATGCCTTTTTACCTCAGTCTTCACAAAAAAGACCAGATGCCTGATGACTAGCACAAATAGTATTAAGGCTGGATGGCAACAAGAGGGAAAATATGGAAAGATATTCATTCTGGAATAAGTAACGGGCAAGATAGTACTTAGGGTATGGACATACAAACAAGTATACCATTTGGGGGGAGGGCACTTAATACAGTTCAACTGAATCCACTGTTTTGTCTGCACACTGCTATCTGGCAATATGTAGCAACCAGATCAGCTTACCCCTGAATGAAACAGGGTTAGGTACCACAGCTTTGCTTGACTTGCTTTCTGCTAAGAGCACATGAGCAAATCAGCTGATGCACACCCACATACAGAAATTCCCTGCTCCCTTTACAATGGTATAATTGTTCTTCTATTCAAGCCCTTTGATAAACTAAATGTTTCAGGTGAATGCCTGATCACATTCATGTAGGAGTACTCAAGCAATTGGCTGAAATAATTGCAAAGCCATGATGAAGATATCCTGGAAATCAGATGAGGTCCAAGACAGATTGGTAAAAGACAAATGTAGTGCCAACTTTAAAAAAGAGAAAAAGGAGGCCCAGTGAATTATAGATCAGTAAGTCTAACTTTGATACCTGGAAAAAATAGGGTTGTGCAAAGCTTTGGATTATGATTCGGATTCAAAGATGATTTGGAAGATTCGGACGCCAAATCTATGAATCCAAACTGAATTGCTGGAAGCTTTAGGCTTTCCAAATTGATTTGGAGCTTCCAAATCTTTTCGGAAAAGATTCAGAAAAGATTCGGTGATTCAGCCATAGGGTATAATGAGGAATCAATGAAATATATATAACTTTGTTGTCTTTTGGCTGCTTCAGATGAAACTTGCAGGGATAGTAGCCTGTGCTGAGAGCACGATGTGTGCCAAGCATCAAGATGATAGGTGCAGGGATTCTGGGAAACTGCCCCTCAAAGTCCTGAAAGCAAAACTCGTGTCACGTGTGTGCCACAGGGGGGTGAAAACTGCAGGAATGGTAGCTCCTGCTGAGGCCACAAAGCCTGCCAAGTTTCACGGAGATAGGTGCAGGGGTTTGGGGGAAACTGCACCTCAAGCTGCAGACAAGCAAAACTTGTGACATAGGTGACACTGTGTGTGTTAAGGCGCAGCAGGGTGAAGCTGCAGGCCTGCTAGCCCCTGCTGAGGCCACGAAGCCTGACAGCTGTCAAAGAGATAGGTGCAGGGCTTCTGGGTTCTGGGCCTTGCACCCCTAGCTGTTGACAGGCAAAACTCGTGTCATGGGTGCTTGTGCAACTGACTGTCTCTGTCTTGGGGCAGTTGAGTGTCTGTATTGATTCTTTCCTCTCATTAGTCTATGGCTTTGTAGGTGTTAATCCTTTCTCGTTAACTCATTATCTAGTAGATAGCTACTGTGTATTGAGCTGGTCCCTGAGTGAATCATGATTGATTGGTAACACAGTACCTTAGCAGCCAGGCCTGCAGTAGTTTCCAACCCACACTCCATGTGCCCCAAGACAGACACCTATCTCCTTGAAACTTAGCAGGCATTGTGGCCTCAACAGGGGCTAGCATCCTGCAGTTTTCACCCCCTGTGGTGTAACACATACACATGACATGAGTTTTCCTTTCAAGAATTTGGGGTACAGTTTCCTCCCAAACCCCTGTGCCTATCTCCTTGAAACTTAGTAGGCTTCATGATCTCAGCAAAGGCTACCACCCCTGAAAGTTTTCTCCGAGTCAGACAGAAAACAACAAAGTTAAAGATATTTCATTGATTCTCCATTATAACCTATGGCTGAATCTCCAAATCGGCTCCAAAGCTTTGGAGCCGATTTGGCCAAATCGAAGTGGAAAACTGATTCAGACCTCTGAATCAAATTGCTGGCATCTGAATCGGCCGAATCCAAACCTGAATCGAATAGTTCCCTATTCACACAGACCTAGGAAAAACATTGTAGCATATCATAGATCAATGGCTCTCTAAGCACTTAGAGTATAACAAAGTGGTAAGGGACAGCCAGCATGACTGTAAAGAGCAAATCATGCCTCACCAACATGATTTCCTTCTGTAATAAAGTAATGGACCTTGTGGATAAATGACAGCTGTGGAAATGATATTTTTTTCTTCAGTACGAATTTTCCTGCTGTCTCCCACAACATTCTCATTAGCAAGCTAAGAAAATTTAATCTAAATTAAACTAACATGAGCTGATGCACAACTGACTGAACAATCATGTAATAGTTATCATCAACAGCTCAATGTCAGACTGGGAAGAGGCATCAAGTGGGGCTCACCAGGAGCCTGTCCTGAGTTCAATATCTTGGTTAATGATCTAGAGCAGGGAACTGGGTATTCACTTATTAAATTTGAAGATGGCACTAATTTGGGAAGTGTAGCAGGCATTTTGATGAGACTAGGATTCATAGTGACCTTGATAGATCAGAAAAATGGTCTGAAAATAAGCCATGTAAAAATCAATGACACATGCAAAGTGCTACACTTAGGAAAAATAAAATGCACATACACAAAATGAAGAATGACTGAGTAGGTTTAAATATTACTGACAAATACCTGGTTATTATAGTGAACCATAAGATAAATATGAGTCATGGAGGTAATACTGTTGTAAACCCCTCCTTCCTCCCCTCCCCTAACATACTACAGTGTTGTCTACAGGAATTGTCTATGGATGAATCTAGGATTTTGAAAAGGGAGGTGCAGATGGTATGGCACATCATCACATACAACTTAAAACATTTTTCTGCAGTTAGAGAGACACTAGATGCTTTACTAATGTGCTAGGGAGCTATCACTATATTATTTAGTTTAAGATAAATAAAATAAATATAATTATTGGAATGTGCACTAATTTGTTAGGTGGCACATAAAGTTTAAAAGAACACAACAAACTAGGCAAAAACTAGTCCAAATAGTCCAAAAATATCGCATCATTAGTCCTGCAGCCTTTATAATTAAATGTATGTTTCTTATTCAGATTTGTAAAACAAAATTAAGTCTTCTTGAGTGTCTTTACAATGACCACAATACTTCACTGTCAGTCATTTCTACACCTGAGTTAATGTTACCCTACCTGAGTTTAGTGTTTTAGCTAGAGAAAACTAAGATAGATCTGGATTGATGTGGTATCAGATTTAAGTGATTTAGTTTAGACTACTCTATATAACGTCTATACTAGATCCCCTCCCAACTCAAGTTACGTCACTGTTCATCGGCATTTCAGGATGCTTTGTGGGTCCCTGCTACCACCACCCCCTTGCAGGGCGGTGTGTTGGAACTCAGCCTGCTCTATCCCCAGCCCTGCTTCCTGCCTCCTGCCTCTGACCAGGGGTCAGCAGCAGCCAGGGCGTGGGGAAGGGGGGCAGAAATCCTGATGTCTTTGTCCTTATGTCTGTGTCCCTTGTGACAGAGCAGTGAAGGGGAGGGAGGGCAGGTGCAGGGATACAGACATAGCTGCAGCCAGGCAGTGGGGAGGAGGACTGCTGGCACCTGTGTCTTGGGGGGAGGGAGGCATGTGGCTAGCACCTCCATTCCACCTCACCTCCCGACTCTGCCTACTACTGACAGCCAGTGAAGCTCAAGCCAGCACAGTTGGAGGGGCCCACTTCACTCTTCCCCCGCTGCTGCCTGCCCACCACTGCTGACAGCTGGCCACTGGCAGGAGAGAGAGCTGGGGTGAGGGGCTGTGCTAGCCAGTCAGGGGTGGCTGGCTGCTGGCTGCACTCAGTATTCTCTGGCCGCCTGCTGGGAGGCATGCGGGAGCACCCCCAACTTGCTGGCCTTGGCCAGTGCAGGCAGCCTGCACATGCCCCCTCACCGAAGGGCAAACTTATATCCTGTTCAGTCCCCAACTAACCTAGTTCACGTAAAGAAACCTATGTAAGTTAGTTTGAATCCACCTTGGGTTTTTAGAATGTCTGTACTTACTTAGCCTTTGAGTACTATATCCAGCAAGAGACACTTTCAGAAAGATGTGAACAAATTGGAGAAACTTACCAATGGAGTAGCAAAATTTTTAGAGGTCTAGAAAGCATAATATAAAAGGAAAGTTGGAAGAACTGGGATTATTTTATCTAGAGAAGAGGAGACCAATGGGGAGATTACATAATAGTTTTCAAATACAAAAGGGCTGTTACAAAGAGGATGGCACTGCAAAAAGGGAAAATTAGATGAGCTATAAGGAAGAATTTCCTATTAGGGTGGTTAAGCACAGGAACAGATTACCAAGAGATTCTACATAATTGGAAGTATGAAATATAGGTTAAACAAATATTTGTCTGGTTTAGACTGAGACAATCCTGTCTTGAGCTAGATGACATCTCAAAGTTGTTTCAGGGAATATTTTTATATGATTCTGTGAGTTTTTTTCATATGCAAATCTGCAAAATATATCTTCTAAATTACAGTGGTATTATTTAAAATGACAAAATAATGAATGCAATACAGAATGTCTCTTGCATATAGTTCTACCAAAAGTGTCTGACAACTTGTATCTGTTCACACAAGACTATATAGAATGACTTTAAAAAATCCTAACCTCATCAGCATTTTCAGCTTATGCTTTGCCATCTGTTCTTAGCCCTACCCTCACTCTGACATACAAATATATGTTCTACCATAAATCCACTTTAACCATATTTGTGAATACTAGTTACACTGTTCACATTCATTTCCAACAGTTCTGCTGGAATTCAGATCACAGTCAGATATTATCCTCCTCTACAGCAAATCTTTAAAAACTGGCTGACCAATATATTGATAAGTATACAGGGAAAATGACTTCTGCTGATTCATATTGTGTTAGCCTCCCCAAATTTTGGATCACATGCTGGACTCTTTACATAGTGGGTGCATCTACATATGCAAATTGTCTAGGGTGGGTTTACTCTAGAGTAAACCCCTGGGCAGGTGTCTACACGTGGGAAAGCAGGAGCAAATTTGCTGCTCCTGGCAGTAGTCTGCTCCCGACTCTGTCGCTTTGCAACAGCTAGGAGGAGATCCACCTGAGTACTAGCTCAGGGATTGGCAGGGAGCACAGGGCCAGGAGATGGCTGTCTCCTGGTTGGGGCTGGGAGATTGCTCTCCACCCCATGGAGCTGCCTGCTGCCAGGGCATGCTCTGCCACTGGAGCCCGGGTGGGACAATGCCCCCCCCCCCCCCCCCCGCCCTGGCAGCAGGGAGCTCCCAGGCCCTACTTCGCAATCATGAAGTGGTGGCTGGGAGACAATCATTTCTAGCTCTTGCTCTGCTATTGTGGAATGGGCTCTGGGAGACTATATATATATATATAGCCACCACTCCACGATTGCAGAGCCAGGTCTGTGAGATAAGAATCTCCCAGCCCTTGTTCCACAACTGCAGAACAGGGGCTGGGAGCTCCCTGCTGCCAGGGCAGGGGGACATTGCCCCTGCCCAGGCTCTGGTGGCACAACCCGCCTTGGCAGCAGGCAGCTCCCAGGGGCAGGGTGCAATCTGCTGCCCCCTGTTGCTCACCTGACTAGGAATACATTTGCTCCCAGTTAGCCATCTACATGTGCTGCACTGTACAGTAATTACTCCTGAGTAAATTTGCTACTTGCATTTACAGGTAGCAAATTTACTTGTGATTAGAGCAAATTACTGCTCAGTAAGCATCTGGACATGTAGACAGTGATGCTTACTATGCGGTAATTTACTCTAATCTTGAACAAAGCATCTTTGTGCCCAGTGATGTCAAACTTCAGCATTGCATGGCTAAGCATATTGTTTCTGGTGCTGGTTGAATAATATTAGTGCATAATATATTTGACAAATGTTTTCCCATCAAAGACCAAATGAATGATTATTTCAGATGTGACTAACACAGCCTCCCTTTCTTCACGAACATTGCAGTTCATCCATTTTAATGAAGCCACCTGCTTGCTGAGCAGTGTAGGCTGTATGTTTTCATTCAGCTTTCTTCCAACGTTTAGTTTTATCTCCCAGAATCCTTCGACATGTAGAGACTGGGCTCTGAGGAACAATAGGCCTATGATTCTGTAGAGGCTTCTGAAGTAACACATTCCATGTTGATACAATTACATTTTCACTCTTTCTCTGGGGGCAAGTGTTCTTATAGCCATCAGATAACTGCATTACCCTCTATCATCATTTGGCAGTTTCATGCTGTCAGAACTGAGACTGGATCTGACAGATGTCTGGAAAGGAAATTACAATTACCTTCCAGCAGAATTTTAGCATACAGGGCTAACTGGTCCATCTGGGCATTCAGCTTTTTTAATACCATGCTGTGATGTGTTTTTCTTTCAGCATCATACGATTTCAAAATTTGTTTAATTTCACTAACCCATCTCATGAGTTTATTATGATCACCACTTTGCTTTACATTCCTGGAGGTTCCACTTTTGAAGAGCCAGACTGGAATTATTAACAATGCTATGTCTTGTTCAGCATTAAAGTGAGCGATGTTTTCTGCTGGTATCTGATCTACTGCATGATACTAGTTTACTATTGCTGTTAACTAAAGGAGTTATTCTTTCAGCTCAAGCAGTAGTTCTGTGGTGGAATATGGAAGGTCTTGGGTTGTACTCTAATAATGATCCTTTTAAGGGCTGACTAGACCAGTAACTCTCTGAAGTGGAATAACGTGTCTGTATTTTTCAAGTTCTTCATTTTAACTGGTCTTTTCCATATTTTCATATGCTGTCTCAAAGTATAAGCAAAAAGACTAAAATCCTAAGAGATTCCTATATAAAATTGTCCACTTAAAAATATAAATGCTAGCTAACATTTTGCAAATGGGAATAAGAAACTTATTCCCTCACTGAATTTCAGATAGTAAAGCAGCCTGAATGCTCTTCCAAAGCACAGTCAACAGATACAGCTTGCTAAATGTTAGCCTATGTTAGGGTTTTTTTTTCTAGTAGACATGAGCTGATATGAAAAAGTGCAGCAGCATCTTAGCT
This sequence comes from Alligator mississippiensis, assembly GCF_030867095.1. Lineage (NCBI taxonomy): Eukaryota > Metazoa > Chordata > Crocodylia > Alligatoridae > Alligator > Alligator mississippiensis. Next base: position 27,919,613 of record NC_081825.1, on the reverse strand, counting down.
TGAAATAAGTAAGCATCTTAGGGTGGGTGTAGAGTGTAGGTGAAACAGGGGCCCTAAATCAAAGTGGTGAGTTTTTAAAAAGACTGCTTCCATTTAGGGCCAAGTAAACCCCCATGTCATGTACACCCATGTACTTACCTGCCTCTCCGGCAGTGGGGTGGGGAGAGCAAGCTGTCAAGAGGGAGAGCGGTCCCTGGGCTATGAAGGGTGGGAGGGAGTGGCTGGTGCTTCCCTCCACAGCAGCGGCGGCCCTCCCCCAGGCGGGACCCACCCGCAGGCAGCCGGCTTGGGCAGATCCATGGGGCACCACAGCCATGGAGGGGAGCACCGGGCCCCTGCACAGCTCAGGCAGGCTGCAAAAGGGGAAAAAAAGAAATCAGGCTCACCGCTTTTTTTTTTTCCTTGGGTGGAGCCTGCCCACGGGGGCTGGACTCGATGATCTTCCAAGGTCCCTTCCAGCCCTAATGTCTATGAAATCTGCTTTCCCAGCCTGCTGCCAAGCTGCCCGCGTGAGCTTCCTGCACAGTCCCTGAGCCACACAACAGATGTAGGACAGCAAACTAAAACTCCTCAGAGGAGTTTTAGTTTGCTGTACCCCAAGTCATTTAAGATGCATTACGCCACTGAATTTGCTACAGCAGCTGGAATTAATGAGCAATACACTGCTGATGCGTGCAGACACCAACACCATTAAAGCGGTGCAAAAGCATTTAACCTGCTTTAAAGTGTGGTGCACACATGCCTCTCATTTCATCTACACACAGCCTTAGACTTAAGCAGATGTAATGAGGGGGAAAAAAACCAGAGTGTGGCATTACTAAGAGATGCTCACAAAGGTCATGTCAGTGTAAGATGTCTATCTCTTGAAATATTGACATGTATATTTCTCTAGTCAACTTGTGTTTTATTTCTTTTTATTTAGTTATTTAAATAAGTTCAAGGACACATTTTTTACAAAGACAAAATGTAATAAATCACATAAAAGAAGAAAATGTGAGGATGTATCAAATGCAGCTAGAAAAGGAATACCATGCCGAGCACAACATCCAAAACACTTATAAACGACCAATGATCAAAAAGAGTGAGATTTTAAAAATTTCACAGAATGTGGTATACACTTCCCTTATACATAGGGCCAACTCTGCTTAGTGTCAACAAAGGCAGAGACAAGGGACAACCTATACACTAATCACTAATCCTCCCTACATTTTTAAAGGGGTGAGTAATCTCCTTTCTCTCTTGCTTGCAGAAGGTATAAAGATGAAGTGGGTGTGACGTGGAAGGGAAAACTCATTATGCCACTTCTATGGTACTGGTACACCTTCTAAAAGGATTTTCAGCACAGAGACATCAAGGGCCATCTACGTCAAGCCTGTGCACATATGTAGAATTGGTTATTCCTAAACCATCTGAAACACATGCCTGCCAGCCTCTTCTTGAACACCTCTAGTGATGGGAGTTCCATAACCTAGTGAGCTTGTTCCACTTTCATCGTACTTGCGTACGAGTTCTCCCTGAAATTTGGTATAAATATGTAGTGTAAATCTATTGCCTCTTGTCCTGCCCTGTGTGGCAATGAGCACCCTTTCTTTAAGGTAGCTGTGCAAATCTTTGAAAGTTGCTAGTATGTCTCCGTCATGTCTCCCTTCCATCTTCAGACTGAAATGCCTAGTTCCCTCAACCTTTCTTCATAGGACTTGAATTTGAAGCCCTTTATCATTCTCATCACTCACCTCTGCATCCTTTCCAGTTTCTTTACATCCTTATAACTAGAGGTCTACCCAACTCGAGGAGGCAGCCAACTAATTTCATGGGCAGGTGACAGGACTGACTGTCATTTTCAAGGGTGTATCATAGTGCCTCCACCCCCATGCCTCTAATTGGCTGAGTGGCCCGGTGGTCCCACCCCCTACCACTGATTAGTGGAGAGCGCTGTCCTTTGTCCCTCCCCTTGCTACTGATTAGTGGAGAGAGATGGGGCTACACACAAGCAGCCAATCAGTAATGAAGGGCAGGACCAGCAACCATCTTGCCTGCTCGCTTTCATGTCAGCAACCCTTTTGATGCCAGGCTGTGCAGCCAGGAGGACTGCGGACTCCCACTGGAGAACCGGCACTTTGCACAAAATCTGCAGAGTCATGATTTGGGTACATCCCTGCTTATTACTCAAAATTGTGCCCCAAACTGGACAAAATATGGCATCAAGGAGAGTTGTACATTTACCTCTCATGTCTTGCATATAATACTTCTGTAAATGCATCTGGTTGTCTTGGAACCACCACACCCTCCAGATATCTCTAGGGAATGCAACCGCCAATCCAGTTGTATCCCATTCTGGATTTGTGCAATTGTTTTTATGTAGCATTTTTTATGTAAATGTTCCTGAGGTATTCTGGTTTGCATTTGGGTTTATTTTGAATGAAGAAATATAAAAATTATAAGCACCTGAACTTTCATTTTTTTTAATCTATTTTCCATTTCTTTGATTTGTATATCACCTTTTGTAGTTTAATCCTGTCCTCCAAAGTGCTTGCAACCCTTCCAAGTGCCATGTCTTCTAACTACTTGATCAGTGGACTTTCTCTTCACACATCTCTTCACAGGGGTCCGTGCTTGGATGTTTCTCTTGAAGGTGTTCAAAGCAGGTGCTTGAACCACCTCTGGCAGCCAGACCTTGGGAGCTTGGACAGTAAAGAAGTTCTTCCTTATGTCCAGCCTGAAATGGTCTTGCAGGAGTTTATAACCATTCGACCTTGTAATCTCTTGGGGCGCTCTGGTGAACAAATGTTCCCCCAGGTCCTGGTGGACACCCCTTGTAAACTTTTGGTGGCCATCAGGTCGCCCCTGAGCCTGCGCTTTTCCAAGCTGAAAAGTCCCATGGCTCTCAGCCTCTTGTCATAAGATCTATTTTCCTGACCTCTGATCATGCATGTGGCTCTCTTCTGGACTCTCTCAAGCTTCTCCACATCCTTTTTGAACTGTGGAGCCCAAAACTGGACGCGGTACTTCAGCTGCAGCCTCACCAAGGCCAAGTACAATGGGACTCCATCACAGTCAGGGTGTCCAGATTGTGGAATAAACTCCCTCCAGCGGTGGTGCAGTCATCTACCCTGGAAATCTTCAAAACTAGACTGGACAGTCACCTTTTCCTGCCTAGTGTAGGGGGACTAGATCCAACAAATCTATGAATCCCAGTCATTAATAAAAATGTTAAACAGCAACAGCCCAGCCCAGCCCACTATGGAACTTCCCTGCCCTCCTCAATCCTGGTCTATTATCAATCCATTAATAGTTACTCTTCAGCTGCAACTTTTCAGCTAATTATGTAGCCACCTAATGATAATTCTTTCTTTTGCTAGTGATCACCTCTTCATCCTTCCCATATTTACAAATTTAATGCTTTACAATTTGCTTTATCAACATTCCTAGTATTGATGTTAGGTTTTCCAAGCTATAATTCCCTTGTCCTCTTTTCCCCCTGTTTTTACAACAGGCACTATGGTTGTGTTTATAGTGTGGTGACAGAAAGCTTATATACTGAGGCAATATGCCCTACTCACCTGCTCTTCTTTCACAGACCTTGGAAAAGAGGTAGAGAGGATGTCCTAGGGGCATTCATGCCACTGTTCTTGAGCATTTATCATCCATGAGATTTCAAATTTTATTGTCAGTGGCCCTAAGATTTCTTAAGTTTACTTACAGTATTGCAATGCCACTTCATAGAGTTCCACACAGGCTGTGATCATTAGTCAATGAATAAAGGAGACAAAGCTGGAATACAAACTGTGTTGAAGGCTTTGTAAGTATAGCTGTTCTCTTTAATAAACAGTTGTTGTTTGAGTCTGCTTCTGTGTATCATAACTTTATAAGACATCCAGGCAGGTGTAGACAGGATTCAGTCCTTGACTTGTGTACAGTGCTCCAAGGATGAAAAAACTATATTGCTGCTAAACATTATTCTAATCTTTTCCCCTGTCACTCCACTGGTAATACTTTCAGTATATTTTACCGCAATGTGTCACTTTTTTTTCTTTGATCTTAACTCCCTGTTTTTGCTTTTCTCTAGCTCTTTTCTTTTCCCACTGTCACTTAGCTACAACTAACAGTCCAAATACAGTTAATTTTCCTATTCTGAAACTGTATGTGTACAGTGATGTTATCTGACTGAGGACTGTTGACTCCAAGAATTTTCAGATTTGCTCCCTTTAGAGTTGTAGCTTCATACTTCATGAAGGTGGGGTGGGGGAGGCTGGGGCCCACACTGGGCTGGCCCCAGCAGCCTTACCTGGGGTTCTGGGGGCATCCTGGGGCTTCAGTAGTGGTGATCCTGTCACTTGGAGCCTGGCCTGCAGCCAGAACATGGCCCCAGGCAGCCAGACTTTGGTTTTCCGCTTGTTTTTTCATGCTTTTTTTGACCCAGGATCTCTCAGGGTCAACCTCCCCTCTGCCACACTGCAGCCTTTCAATGTGGAGAACAGCTGAATGTGCGGTATGTGGTGCTGTGGACATGTCTGCAATGCCACATACTGCATGGCCACACTCATCTGGACATGACCCCTGAGGGCATTCCTTTGAGAGAAAGCCTTGCTTCTTTATTTGTGTCCTTGTAATCTTTTTTCTGGTGAGATCCTTTTGATTTAATTCTCTGTACTCAGGCAAATGTGTACTCAAGCACACCCAGGCCTAGGGTCAGTGAGGATCTAGTCAGGGAACTTTTGGAGGGACTGGACGTATTTAAATAAGCTGGTCCTGATGACCTCCACCCCAGAGTGCTGAGGGAATTAACAGAGGTCATTGCGGGACCCCTGGCACGGCTTTACGAGCTCTCGTGGTGTTCTGGTGTGGTGCCAGAGGACTGGAAAAGGGCCAGTGTGGTTCCCATTTTCAAAAAAGGGAGGAAGGAGGACCCAGGGAACTATAGGCCAGTTAGTCTTACCTTGGTCCTGGGGAAGCTTTTTGAGAGAATTATCCTGGTGCATGTCCACGAGGGGCCAGCAAGGGAGGTTATGCTTAGGGGCAACCAACACGGGGTCATTAGAGGCAGGTCCTGTCAGACCAACCTGGTGGCCTTCTATGACCAGGTCACAAAATCCTTAGACGCAGGTGTCGCGGTGGATGTAGTCTTTCTGGACTTTAGGAAGGCCTTTGACACTGTCTCTCACCCCATTCTCATTAAAAAAAAAACTAGGGGAGTGTGGTGTCGACACCTACACAGTCAAATGGGTCACTAACAGGCTGGAGGGCCGCACCCAGAGAGTGGTGGTGGACAGGTCATTTTTGACCTGGAGGGATATGGGCAGTGGGGTCCCCCAGGGCTTGGTCCTCAGACCTGCGCTGTTCAACATCTTCATCAGTGACTTGGACAAGGGGGTAAAAAGCACCCTATTCAAATTTGCCAATGACACTGAGATGTGGGAGGATGTGGGCACGGCAGAAGGGAGGAATAGGTTGCAATTGGACCTAGACAGGTTACAGGGGTGGGCAGATGAGAACAGGATGGGTTTCAACACTGACAAGTGCAGGGTACTGCACCTAGGTAGGAAGAACCAGCAGCATACCTACAAGATGGGGAACTCCCTTCTCATCAGTGCAGAGGCAGAAAAGGATCTTGGAGTCATTACTGATGCCAAAATGAACATGGGCTGACACTGTGGGGATGTGGTCAGGAAGGCCAACCGGACCTTGTCATGCATCCACAGATGCATCTCAAGCAGGTCCAAGGAGGTGATCCTCCCCCTCTATGCGACACTGGTCAGGCTGCAGTTGGAGTACTGCGTCCAGTTCTGGGCACTGCACTTCAGGAGGGATGTGGACAACATGGAGAGGGTCCAGAGGAGGGCCACTCACATGATCAGGGGGCAGCAGGGCAGGCCCTATAAGGAGAGGCTATGGGACCTGAACCTGTTCAGCCTCCAGAAGAGAAGGCTGAGGGGGGATCTAGTGGCCTGTTACAAACTAGCCAGGGGGGACCAGCAGGTATTGGGAGAGTCCCTGTTCCCCCGAGCACTACCAGGAGTGACTAGAAATAATGGTCACAAGCTAGCAGAGGGTAGGTTCAGACTAGACATCAGGAGGCGCTACTTCACTGTCAGGGCAGCTAGGATCTGGAACCAACTTCAAAGAGAAGTGGTGCTGGCTCCTACCCTGGGGGTCTTTAAGAGAAGGCTAGATGAACACCTTTCTGGGGTCGTTTGACCCCAGTACTCTTTCCTGCCATGGCAGGGGGTTGAACTTGATGATCTGTCAAGGTCCCCTCCGACCCTACAAACTATGAAACTATAAACCTATGAAATGGATATCACATGGGCAACCTGAAGAGCATATGGCATGTCGTACAAATACTATACATCTTTGTCTTTCTCCACAGTTTGAAACCTTGGTCTATGTACAGGTAATGAAATTAAATACATTCTTCCTTCCTTTCTCCCTTAACTTCCTCCCTCTCTCTCTACCTTCCTCTTTTGGTCTTAAAGTGTGACAGCTTGTTTTCACGGTTTCACATGCTATGAATTGAGTCAACCTGACAGAAATGAAACAGTGATCCATACCCAAAACCATCTCTAGTCTCCAGCACACCTCAGATTTACACCAGTTCCCTGATATTTATCTCCCCCAAGTCTTTACTGTTAGTCCTGATGTATAGTAGTGCTGGTGAAATTGGATCCATTCTGATTTTTACTGTGGGATTTTCAAAATCTCTCACTATTGGCTTAGTGGCTTCAGCTGTCTTCAGGATGAGCAGACAAGCTAATTCTCAGCACGACTGCGGACATCCCCCTCAGAATTTCAGCAGTGATGAAAGGGCCGTTTCCCTAATCATATGTGTTTTTCACAATACACACTGCAGTTATATCACTCAGATGTGCTATGTAGCCAGTGGGCATGGTGGGGACATGAACTTTTCTCCCTTTGTTGCACTATATCCCATGCACTTCTGTTTTATCTCCTGTAAACAAGCCTGTTCCATAATGTGCAAAGGGGCATTTTTTATGTAAATGTTTTTGAGGTATTCTGGTTTGCATTTGGGTTTATTTTTAATGAAAAAACATAAAAATTATAAGTAGAGTAGTTGAATGAAAAGAAAGAATTAATTTGATTTGGCTGAATCTGAACCCAAAGATATTCAGCGCTGAGTCTTATTCGGCAATAGACTAGACAGGCAGGCAGCACGGCGGAAGCAGCTGAGCCAGGAGCCCTGGGAGATGCCGTGGCTAATCCAGCTGCTCCCCCCACTGAAGCAAGGCAGGCAGCCCTGGCAGTCCCAGGGGAAGCTGTGGGGGAATGATTGGGGAGCTGAGGGGGATGAACTGGGAACTGAGAAAGTGAACTGGGAGCTGAGGGGAAGCCCTCTGTTCATTCCCCCAGCTCCCGGTTTAATTCCCCAGATCCCCAATCATTCCCCCCAGGCCCCATGGTTTCTCCCCAAGCTGCCAGCATGCCTGACTTGCCCCAGTGGTGGGGCAACTGGGGAAACAACCAGATGAGCCATGGCTTCTCCCAGGGCTGCCAGCTCAAGCTGGGGCTCATCCGGCTGCTCCCCCAGCTGCTCCTGCTGGCACTGCCTAGTGCCTGCCTGTACAGTCTATGGCCGAATCTCTCCAAATCTCTCTGATTCGATTCAGAGAGATTAATGGGTCTCCTGATCCGATTCGGAGATTCAGCTGCTGAATCAGGCCAAATCCCCTTCAAATCGAACCAGCTACTAGAGCTGCGCGTAGCCCTATTTAAAGGTGAAAAATGCGTTTCCTTTCTTGGTAGCTAACATGAGTGTCTCTTTAGGCTTTCTTATCATTACTCTGAAGGATTTATTTACCAAAAAAGTTTGATTTTAATACTGCCTGACTGGCAATACTCTATGATAAGAAAATTGCAGATTTTCGTTCAATTTTTGAGTGAAGAACTTTTTTTTTTTTTATTTTAGTCTATTGAGGACTCTGAGTACAGTGTCTTCAGCATGTCTAGAAAAGTGGAAGACTTTTTTTAAAGGACATCATCTGTTTTAAACTTGCCTTTCACTCATAAATATATTCAGTAGCTTTCAATACTATGTTGAAAAGCTGGTGTAATTTCAGCCTTTGCTGAATGTGTGGAGAATGAGAAAGAGATAGAAAATCAAAATATTGAGGCACAATATGAAATGCCCTGGAGAACTTGATATGATTAAAAAGCTATGGATTTTTGTATCCATTTTTAGCAAGGGTTAGTTGCTTTGTTGATTCTTTTTTCCCTCCTTTTTGTAGTCACTGAGGAGTTCCTTAAGTGGAAGATTTCATATATTTCTGTGTCCTCCATCAATTCCAATTCTAACAGTACAAAGCTTGCTTTCCCATGTGAAGCAATACTGCAGTTACATGCTTCTAATTCAAAATGAGAATCCTCCTAATTAAAGACAGCTTGTGCAAACATAACCTCCTCTCAGTTCAGAGGTGAATTTCCTGCTGTCTCAAAGAAGTATAATTTACACATTCCTACTGTACTGTAGATGAATCAAGCCTACTCTGTGACATAGGGCATGATTCAACAGGTTACTCAAAAGCATACGTGCTGAACTCAGTAGGACTGCACGTTCTTAAAGATAGGCATATGCTGAACTGGAACTTTAGACTGTAAATACTAAAAGAAGTGTGTCTTTATAATGGACTAACATTGATTGTACTCTCAGTAAACAGCAATAACTTTGACGGGCTACTACTGATTAGGTAGTTCATTTCACTGTGATCAAGGTCCATCTCTTGCATTCTTATAGATGGTAGGTAGAAAATAACCTCTTTCAACTAGCTGTGTCTTTCCTGTTTGTTGATTTTTGGATTTTGTGTGCGTGTGTCTTACTTCCATCAGAACTACTTCTTCTTAGTACCATTGTTCCTCCAGACTAAAATTCTGGCATTGTCTTTAATGCAGAATAGGCAGATGTGGTTTATAGGCTCTGAAAATAAAAATAATCTACATGATAGCTGTTATTGGACCAGCCATATAGTTGGGAGAGCTGTTGGACAAGCTTTCAGGCATCAAATGCCCTTTGTCAGGTCAAGTGTTCTGAAGCTTATGTAACATTTCACCCATCAAACAATTAGTCCAATAAAAGATATCACAAAAAAGCCTTGCCTCAGACATTTCCTGAAATGTCTACATGTCTATAATGGCTACAACAATACTCTACTACAACAATCCAGAGCCAACAGAATCCAAATATAAAGGGCTATACGGGATGAATGTATTGAGACAATTTTTGCCCAAAAAGCTGGGGACAGATAGGAGAAGAGTATGTGAATGCTGAATGGGAGCAAGTATGCAAGCGTACTGAACAGGGGCTGCTGGATGAAAGCTACTGAAAAATGGGAAGCAAGAATAGCTAGGATTAGGGAGAATGAAGAAAGTGGTTCGAGGGAGGGGGCAGCAGACCATTGATCAGAAATATGCAGGGGTGACTGCTACCTCCTGAGTCTGGGGGCGGGAGCACAATTTGTGGGAGTCCCATATCCACTCCTTTACTTCTGTACCATGGTTTAGTGCCCCCCCCCCCACATGCCATTGGCCTGCACAGCAAAAAAACTGTCCTGTCCTGAGCAGTGCCAAGTCAGAGGTCAATCTCGGGGGGGGGGGGGGGGGGCAGGCATATGCCCCACCCCCCATACCCCTCAAACAGAAACAGTCACCTGTGGAAATATGAGAACACTGAAGGGAGAGGTGGAAGAATGTGAGGAACTCTGACTAGAAATAGCTGAGAACCTTTCAGATTTCATTGCCATATATGAGCAAAATGTGAAGATATGAATGCTTAATAACAAGTTATTCTAAATCAAGTCTATGTTGATTTATAAAGTCCTGCAGTACTCATCATAAAGTTCACACAGCCTTAATCTTTACGCGGGAAGAATTATTTTCCAACCTTTTTAATGCATGTTCTACGTCAGAATTAATACAAGGAAGAAGAAATACTGGCAGTGGAAATTATCTCTCATATGTACTCATGAAGGAAGTACTGATGTGAGAGATGCACTCCAACCTTTGCTATATTGCTTAAGTTGTTTATAGCAGACATTGAAAGACTGTCTTCATTAAGAACTGATCAACAATGATCAACATTTTCAATGAATAACAGACCTCTCTTCTAAATAAAAGTAAATGACTGTTAATAATATAGTCATTTAGCATGACAAGTTGGAGTAACGAGTTATCTTCAGGAATGGTGGATTTCAAAGGTATTGTACTAATTAAGTGCAGTAGTCACCTACAATTCTGACAGTGAGGGATTCAAATATAAAGCTCTGTAGCCTCTATCTAATTTTAGTCTGAGGCAATCGGCCTGCACGTTTTCCATTTAACGTGCTCTTTCACCTCTCCTGTGCAAACTATACACACCTATATACAGACACACAATTCCACATTAATTAAAATTATAGCCCTTTTCCCTACCTGTTCAAAAGGCTGCACATCTGAAACTAAGAATTATTAATTTATGTAAGCAAAAATATCCCTTTCTAGATGGTTATCTTTTATCCTAATATTTAATATTTAATACTTTTTAAATATTTAATTTAATACTTGATTTTAGTAAAGAAGGGTTCATCTGAGAAACTCAGATAAAATTTAGGAGTCCTAAAGCTGAAGAAAAGGGATTAGAGAGCAGGCCAGGTTCTTTGGGTAGATACAACATATTTTATTAGACCAACTGAGTAGTTGGAAAAAGGTTTTTGCAAGCTTTCAGGTGAAACCACCCTTCTTCAGGCATAGGGAGTCTCTCCTGTTCTGAGATCTCCAAGGAATGAAAGAAGCTAAAAGAGTGGCAGGATGTCAGTGACAACAGAAATAGCTGGAAATTAGGAAAACACAAGGTAGAGAAGGGAAGGGAGGGGGAGGGAGAGGAGGAGGGGAAGGTGGGGGAGGAGGGGGATAGCCAAAGGTATGTAAGGGATTAGTGAGCAATACTTTTCTCTGTTTTTTTAAAAGGAATATTTTACATATTGTATTAGAGAACTGCTTAATAGGGCTGTGTGAAACACCATCATTTTGTTTCAATCATTTCATCATTTCAAAAGGACTGTGTTTCATTTTGTTGTTTCATTTCATTTCAAAGCACTGTCTGGTTTCATTTTGTCAAAACTGTTTCGCTGTTTCAGCTCGTTTTGACGTTTCACCCATAGGCTATCATAGGGAATCATGAAGATGCCTAAAACATTGTAATTTGTTTCCTGATTCAGATGCAAATTGCAGGGATGGGAGCCCCTTCTGAGGGCACAAAGCCTGCCAAGTTTCAAGGAGATAGGTGCAGAAACTGCACCTCAAAGTCTTGAAAGCAAAACTTGTGACATTTCTCAGCCGTGACAGCCTCCTGTCATCCAGCATGCAGATTCTGGCCTCCCACCGCTGGGATGCGCTTCATGGGGCTGTGGAGCTACTCGGAGCACAGCCCAGCAGTGGAAGGCGGGGAGAGCTGGGACTGTGCTCCAACCGGCTCTGCCAGCCCCACGGAGCGCAGCCTGGTGGCAGGAGGCAGGCAGAGCCAGGGCTGAGCTCCAATTGGCTCCACCAGCCCCACGGAGCGCAGCCCAGCAACAGGAGGTGGGTAGAGCCAGGAATGCGCTCCCCACCAGGCTGAGCTACATGGGGCTGCAGAGCCGCTTGGAGCACAACCCTGGGTCTCCCCTGCTTCCCACCACTGGGCTGCTTTGAAACTTGAAACATTCTGAGACTTTCTAAATGTTTCAAGTGCCCTCATTTCCTTTCAAAGCTTTTTTTGTTTTGTTTTGATTTCACTGTTTTCAGCTTGAAACTTACTGAAACAGCTTCGAAATGAAACACTCGGCGAAATTTTGCACAACCCTACTACTTAACTGAAGAGAACATTGCATTGCAAAACCATTTCCTGATCTTCTTTATTTCTAAGAAATAGCCTCAGATTTCAATTGTAGGACAAAATGTTTGTCCAAATGTTGAAATATGGTGTCAAGCAGGCTGTTGAAAAAGAGATCTTTCTTTCCAGACAATATCTTTCCATGACAGTTAGGCTTGTGAAAGACTCTACAGTTGACTGCCTAGAGTGAAACTTTCCAGTGCTGCAAACAGGATTCTCTTGGTAGAGAGCACCCAAGCACTGATCTGCTTTCCACCATATCAGATGTATGAAGTCTGCCTTTTATACTGCAACTTTAGCTTTCCCACTGCAGTCTCTTTGATGATGGCAGATTATGATGATCTGTTTAATAATATCAATTAAGAAAGAGGTCTTTGCAAGGAGATCTACTTCATTGGAAAATGTGTTCATATTGCTTGGGTAAATTAAATGGAGGTAGGCAAAAAGCACTCGTCCCCTATATCTTGTAAAGCTTTTTAATCTCTATGATTTTATTATGCCATCATTCAATAATTTTACTTGATAATATACACAACTGTTTTCATGCATTAAGTTAAGTTTGTAGTGCATGTCATTTTTCTTCATTACAATTAATGAAGAGTTCATTTTGTATGAACTGATTGTGTAAATTGCACAAATGGTTGAGGGTAGCTCGTTATAACAGTTGCAGTGTTGTCATCTACTAAGTTATGGTTTCTTTGCATTAGAAGACTGTACAGATAACATTCCCACTAATACCTCCCTGCCAACCCAATAGCTCTTAGTAGGAAGATTTTACATCCTGAGAGGGGGGTTAAGCATCATTGCCAAACTCTTGCCTCTTCTGCACCTTAAGTTGTAGTTAGTGTAACTGACTGGCTCCATGCTATATACAGTCTGTAGTTTCTTTGACTTATATTTTCTTAAAATGGTCACATAGGAACAAATGAACCCTCATTTGAGTCAGTTAGGCCTCACTATGCCTCATTTATCTTCAACAACAACCTCCAGGAGGCTGTTACACATGTATCAGTTGCTTTGAGTATTGATTCTGTAAATGTTCCTGCAACTTCCTGAAAGCAATTCAGGAAAGTTTATCAAGCATGTTACTTAGGTAATGATGATAATCGTTTGTGTATAACTACAGCTGGCGCACAGATAAGAGCTTACTGGCTGAGACTTGACCCAGACAAGTCTGAGCTGGTAACAGTTAAGTGAATTATACTATTTATCCCTCTGATAGTGATTTATCTATCATTTGATGTCCTGTTTAGGGGCCTTGTGGGCCTCATGGTAACCAAATGTCTGTAAATTCATAATCGGTAAAAAAAAAACACAGGCTAAAGATGCTTGTCTGTAAAATCCATTCAAAACTTGAGCCATCTGTAAAAACTCTAAGCAGGTAGAGCTTATTGAAGCTCTGTGTAATAAAGCAGTTAGATAGTGTTAAAGCGCAGACTAAATATAGTAGCCCCACCTGGTATCTTAGCAGGAGCACAGCACCCTGCAGGGAGCCTTTTTCTCTGCTTTGTAGAACCCATCCCTTTCTTCCACTTCCCACCACATGTTGCTGAGTCCTGTTACCTGCCTACAACACCACTGGCTCACAGGTATACTTTTTGGGGGGTCTGTAATTAGATGATCAGCCTGCAACTCAGCCTGACACCCAGTTGCAGGTAGTCAGCACTCAAGAGTCTGCCTGGCTGGAAGGCTGACAGCAGCTGCAACTAATGAGAGAATTAGGGTGGAGCCACAGAGGTTTAAAAGCTTCAGGAGCAGTGGTGTTTAGCGTGTGGCAGATTACCTTTGATGCCTGCCACTTTAAGGGCTGGGAGCAGCCGGTGAGTGCAGGCCAGACCCAATGGGGTGGGCACAAGACCATGGGAGACCCTATAATTAGCAGAGAGGGCTTAGCAACCTCCATTTTAACTCAGGCTCTCAGGGCTGAGCCAGCAGTCTGCTGCTGGCAGCTAGAGCAACACCATCTGACTGATCTGCTGCTCAGAATATCCTTGGTGGGAAGGGCAGGAGCTATGGGAATGGTAGGAGGCTCCTGGTCCTGGGTATTCATAGATTTCATAGACATTAGGGCTGGAAGGGACCTCGGAAGATCATTGAGTCCAGGCCCCTGCCCAAAAGGCAGGAAGTCAGCTGGGGTCATAGGATCCCAGCAAGATAAGCATCCAATTTACTCTTGAAGGTATCCAATGTAGGTGCTTGAACCACCTCCAGTGGCAGGCTGTTCCAGACCTTGGGGGGTCAGACAGTAAAGAAATTCTTCCTTATGTCCAGCCTGAATCAGTCTTGCAGTAGTTTGTAACCATTTGACCTCGTCATCCCTTGGGGCGCTCTGGTGAACAAATGTTCCCCCAGATATTGGTGGACACCCCTGATAAACTTATAGGTGGCCATCAGATCACCCCTGAGCCTGCGCTTTTCCAGGCTAAAGAGCCCCATGGCTCTCAGCCTGTCGTCGTAAGGTCTGTTTTCCTGACCTCTGATCATGCGCATGGCTCTTCTCTGGACTCTCTCAAGCTTCTCCACATCCTTTTTAAATTGTGGGGCCCAAAACTGGACCCAGTACTCCAGCTGAGGCCTCACCAAGGCCAAGTACAAGGGGAGAATTATGTCCCAGGATTTGCTTGAGAAGTATCTATGGATGCAAGCCAGCGTTTTGGTCACTTTACTAGCCACAGCATCACATTGCAGGCTCGTGTTCATCTTGTGGTCAATGATGACCCCCAAGTTTTTTTCTTCTGTAGTGATAGCCAGTGTAGCACTGCCGAGCCTATAAGGACGCTGCAAGTGTTTCCTCCCAAGGTTGATAACCTTGCATTTTTCAGTGTTAAACACCATCAGGTTCTTATCCGCCCATTTGCTGAGCCTGTCCAGGTCAGCCTGGATCACCCTCCTGTCTTCTGGTGTAGATGCCTTGCCCCAAAGTTTTGTGTCATCGGTGAACTTGGCCAATCTGCTTCTGACTCCAATGTCCACATCATTAATGAAGATGTTGAAAAATATGGGTCCAAGGACAGAGCCTTGGGAGACCCCACTGGTCACAGGGCACCACGATGATTTACTTCCATCAACCACCGCCCTCTGGGTCTGACTACAGAGCCCGTTTCCCAGCCAGTGGATCGTGGTGGACCCAAGGCCACAACTGGCCAGTTTTGCCAAGAGGTGATCAAGGGATACCAGATCGAAGGCTTTTTTGAAGTCAAGATATATGACATCAATCTCTTCTCCCTTGTCCAGGTGATAGGTCACCTGGCCATAAAGGGAAATGAGACTGGTCAAGCAAAACCTACCGGCAACAAACCCATGCTGGCTATCCCTCAGGATGTTGGTGTCAGCCAGTCCATTAAAGATGGCCTCTTTCATAAACTTTTCTAAGATCTTCCCCAGGATAGAAGTCAGGCCAATGGGCCTATAGTTTGCTGGATCCACTTTCCTCCCTTTCTTGAAGATAGGCACCACATTGGCTTTCTTCCAATCTTCAGGCACTACACCAGAACGCCAGGAGTTTTCAAAGATCTGTGCCAGTGGCTGGGCTATGATGCTCACCAGCTTCTTGAGTACCCTATGGTGTAGATTGTCAAGGCTGGCTGACTTGCAGGTATCCAGCCTCTCAAGGTGTTCTTTCACAAGGTCAGCATTGATGGAGGGCAGGGGATCTCCCTCACCCGGACTTGAAACTGTACCCTGCTGGGGAAGGATGGCCTGGTGGGACTACGCATGGTGGGGTAGTTCCCCAGAAATTCCAGGCCACTTGAAAGGTTGGTAGGGGCACCTTATAACCCCAGCTCCCACTACCCAGTGAGTAATTTAGAGCAGGGCCAGGTACATCTGCAGACTCCTGAGCCTGTGGGGTATAAGATCCTGAGCCCCAAGAAGGGGGCATAGAGTTGGCCCCAGTGAGGGGGTAGAGAGTTGCCTTAGGAAGGGAGACAGTAGTAAGTGAGAGAGGCCCACATAGAGTAGGGTTCACTGAGGTGGGCCTGAAGGACTGTATGTTATGGTGTATAGAGTAGGGCTTGCTGAGGCAGGCCTGAAAGTCTGCACTGGGGTTTGCAGAGTAGGGTTAGCTGAGGCAGACCTGAAGGGCTGTACATGAGCCGGTCCCCAAAAAGAGCTTTAATAAGAGCCAATGGCCCAGAGAGGGTCTAGTGGCTAAGGTCAGCCTAGCATTAAGCATAAGGCCGGTTGCTGTGTAGAGTAGGATGCATGGTGGCACCTGAAGGGCTGGCTGGGACCAGTCAGTGTGGAAGCTAACAAGCCTGATGGCCCGAAGGGGCTGCTCAAGGAGTAGGGCAGGTTGAGAGTGGCCCAGTGAGGAATGGTATGAATGAAGCCCTGTAAGAGTGGGTTGAGTAAATGAGGCCCTGTGAGAGGGGGTGGAGTGCATGAGTAGTGTGTGGGAGGCCCAGCAAAGGGCAGATTTTGGCCTACCCTGGGGAGTCGGTATGATGCAGGATGCAGTCAGGGACATCAGTGTGTGGGGATGAGTAGGGGACCTTTTGGGGGTACAGAAGAACAGAATGGTATAAAATCATTGCTGCTGTCAAACCAGGCTGTCAACCCAAGTTTTGTTTGTTTATTTTTAATTGACAATCTATAACTTTGTTTTACTATCAAACTCTTTTTTTATGATGCTTGATGCTAAACCCCTAAATCTGAACTGAGCCCTTTTTAAAAAGGCCCTGGAAGCAGGGTAGACCATGGCAAAAGAGATGAATTTACATTATGTAAAATGTATCAGTAAAAATGTTACAGGGGGGTAGGTTGTAGCCATGTTGGTCTAAGGACATAGGCAGACAAGGTTCCTTGGGTGAATCTTATATCTTTTATTAGACCAACCCAAATAGTTGGAAAATAATTATTTTCCAACTATTTGGGTTGGTGTATTGGTGGCCAGAGCTGCTGCGGGGAAGCAGGCCTACGACATCTAAGGCTATCCTCAAGAACGGGATGTCTGTAATGGGCGTGGGCTGGAGGGGTGCCCGTGGAGGACGCTCGGCTCTTGTCTTTTGGCAGTCGGGGCAGGCTGCACATTGACGGGCCACCTCCTCCCCCATCCCAGGCCAAAAAAAAAACTGCTCACCCTGGCGAGGGTCTTGTCCCATCCCAGATGCCCCCCGTGGGACTTGCATGAGCCAATTGCCAAATAGTCTGGTGGAATCGGGCGAGCACCACTAGTTGCGAGCCCTCGGTCTCCTCCTGCCTGTCCCCTTGTAGGCGGTAAAGGAGATGGTTCCTTACCTTGAAGCAGGGAAGCCCTTCAGGCAATAGTGCTGGGACGCCTCTGGTACTTTGGGCCTGCTCTCGAAGTGCCCTGCCTTCCTGATCCTCCTCTTGTGCCTCTCGGAACTGCAGGCTGCTGGTAAAGTCGTTAAGGTCTAACTCATCCGTCTCGTCCGCCAACTCCTCATTTTCTTCTGTCTCACCCAGCCAACCCTTCGGGTTCTGGATTTTCCTATGGGCCACTTCTGTGTCCCTCACCCTATCTAGGACATCGTACGCTGGCATCCAGTCTTGTCCCAGAAGCATCTCACAAGCTAATTGAGGCACGACCCCCACCAGGAGTTCTCCCTGATGTTCCATCACCCATAGGCGATCTATTGTCGATCCATTGTCGCTCGATTTGCTTGGTTTCCCCATGGAGGCAGGCTACCTTCACGGGGTGAGCCTTCCACCGGCCTTGCGGTTGCACCAAATCTGACCTCACGAGAAATTAAGCACACCCCGAGTCCAGGGTACCTTGCACAGGGCGACCTTCCACCCAGGCCTTGACAATGGGACGGCTCCAGGCCGCGTTCTCCTCGCCGACCACATAACTACAGTCCATCGGCTCGCCAGGCTCCAGACCCCTCTCCCTTTCTATTGGGGTCCTTGATCTGTCGGTGGGGATCCAGCGTTCTGCTCCTTGGCTTGGGCATTCCCTAGAAAAATGACCATTCTGCCCGCACCGGAAACACATAGTGTCCTTGGTAGCCCCCCAGCCAGGTGGACGCCAGTGCTCCAGCTCTCTTGGGGCCACCACAGAGGGTCTGAGGTTCCTTCTCTCCCTGGGGTAGCTGGCCTCTGAGGCAGTAAAAGCCTCCGCCAATTTTAGAGCTTCTTCGCAGGTCCGTGGGGTATGTTGTCGGACCCAGCGTTATGTCCGCTCTTCTAAATCGTTTTGAAATTGTTCAAGGACAATCTGGTCTGCCAGGGCTTCTCTATCCTGTCCCGCTGGGCTTACCCATTTATCCAGCAGATCCCACAGAAGCTGCAGCCCTTTTAAAAAGGGCTCAGTTCAGATTTAGGGGTTTAGCATCAAGCATCATGCATCTTGTTCATCTCTCATCTGGACTTTTCTTGGCCCAGAACAGGTGGCGATAGTGCTCCAGGTTAATTTCCAATCTATATAGGTTGGCTTCCTTCACGTGCTCACAGTCTCAGGCGTCATCCCTCGAGAGGACTTGATATGCGGCTTGAGCCTTGCCAACTACTAGGGCTTCCAACTGGCTGGCCCAATATCCCTTGTCGAGCCTGGTCATGAGGGCGTGCCGTTCAAACGCCTCAATATAAGCCTCCGGGTCGTCATCCCTGGTCATTTTAGGCATTTTGAAGGATGCTAAACTGTGTTGGAGCCAGTCGTGTTGCCGGTCTAGCATTTGCTGCTGGGAGTCCAGGATCTGGGTTAGAACCTGTAGGTTCTGTCCAAGGACATCAGCGGGGCCTATAGCCGTGGCCTGCATGTTGTCATAGGTTGCAAGGTCGGGGTTCTCCATGTTCCCGGCCAATGCACCATGTTGTGCCCGCCTCTGCTCCACTAGGCATTCCTGAGCCACTTTTGCTTGGGCAGTTGACCGGGTTTGCCCCGGTCCTGCAAGAGGGCCCCAGAGGGTGCCTCGGATGACATTGGAAGACCCCCGAGACTTGCCTGCCACGACTTTGAATGGACCTTCAGTGGTGAGGTCCCCTTCGAAGCAGCCTCCAGGGTCATCACGCCTTTGACAGGCACTCACGGGGCTCCAACCTCCCCTACACCCTGGCCAAACACCACCTTCTGCCACGTATCTCTCAGCTTTCTTTTCTTACTGGCCCCGCCTCGTCTCTTCCCTAGGACATCCCCTAGTCCCAGATCAGCGGGACTTGGTGACCTAGGCTGGGCTCTGGTCTGAGGGCTAAGAGGCCCGAGGTCCCTGCAGACCCTATCTTATTCTGACACCCGTTGGGCTACCACATAAAAAAAAAAAAAAACGAAACCACCACCACCGTGCCTGCCAGAGAGGTGTAACCACCAGGCAGGAAGGTCCTGAGAAAATTAACAACCCCTAGCCCAAGGAGCCCTGCAACTGACGGGTGCCTCAGAGCCCCCTATGCAGCACCCATCTGGGGATGTTGCTACAGCCCCCTGAGGTCTCGTTGCCCCTGCGGGCTCTCTCACCAGTTCCCCTGCCAGTTCCTCTGCCAGTTCCTTCACCGGCTTCCCTGCTGGCTCTCTCGTCGGCTCCACAGCTGGTTCCCTCACCAGCTTTCCTACTGGCTCTCCCGTTGGCTCTGCAGCTGGTTTCTTTGTAGCTGTGGCTCTTGCCATTTCCACTGCTTCCGCCGCTGCAGCAGCTTTCCCTGCCTCAGGCAGACAGACCCCGCAGGTGCGAGCTCCCGACCTCAGGTTTCCCCGCAGGCTCCCTGGTCTTCTGCCTTCCTCCTGTGCCCCCGGGGCTGCACTTTATTCCCGCTGGGTGGCGTCTCTTGCTGACGTCACCCGGTCCCAGCTGGATATGAGTGCAGCTAATGAATTGCGCGGGTGGTTTCCTGGCGTGCACTCCCCTGCTACCTCCAGCTCCTGCGAGGGGTAAGTATGGGTTTTCTTTCTCTTTGGTTTTGGGCTGGGGTTTCCCCATAGCCCCGGCGTCCCTGGAACAGTTGGTCTAATAAAAGATATCAGATTCACCCAAGGAACCTCATGGAAATGTGTGTCAGGAAAAAGTTTGTAGATTGTTGGTATAAAAAGAAAAATCTTGGGTTGGCATCCCTGGTGGAACTATCAGCCTGCTTCTTGTTATATCAGGTAGGAGCAAGAGCCATGTCAGCCTTTTATCATTTAAAATCAAGCAGGAGATGGACAGTTCCTCTCGGAGGTAGACCTTTCAAATATGGTTCATGCCTTTGTTTGCTTCTAAGCATCATTTACATACATGCACTCTATACAGAGCTGATTTAAAACCATCACTCTCAGAACTAAAGTGTGTGGAGACAATAATGACTTACCTATGAGTGGAGTATTTCACTGTGAGCAGATGTAGCCTCTACTCTGTGATTTATGTTAATTGCATATAGATAAAAGATCCTAAAGTGTTGACTTTGACTTATAAAATCCAATTTCTTACAGCCATCCTATCTGTACTATACCTCTTTCATGTCATACTGCCACGATTGAATTAAGCCAAGAGGAGCTCAATGCAGAGCCCTGTGGTACAGACAAGAAGTATTACCATCTAGAAATTCTCTGTGGAAAACCTATTGCTTTGCAAATTCCTCTCTTCCTCCCATCTTTGATCTGAGTCTAATGGCCCCATGTGACAAGACATTTGGTAGTTAAGAAAAATCATAACAGTATGGGACAAATATAGAGAGAGGGATCTTAGACCTACTAAGTATGTTGATTTGGTAGGTAGGTTTTAGTGGATGGGGCTGCTACTTTTTAGATATACTTGATCATTACTTTTATTGTGTTTTTTGAGTTCTGAGATACACCTAGAGAATACTCTTAATAATATGCATCTATAAATCTGAATTAATAAGTATCCCTGGGATGAAGCACTTAAGGACACTAGGCTAGCAATTATTGAACTTCAAGATGGAATATTCCTATGCAGTCATACCTAAGAAGCTGAGGTCTTGCTCTTTCCACAACATCTGTAATATGAAGGAGCCGTGAAGGCTTAATAGGATCCAAATAATATTATTTATCAAACATACAAATCTGGGGATTTAGGAATGCAATTTAGGGGTGAGCATGCTATTTATCTAGCAAGGTATTCTTATACTACAAACAGTGCTGCTTTGCCAGGGTTATGCTGACTTATGAAACAAAGTTGATGATGAGGACCCTAGAGGGCTTATAAACTATTTAAAGAGATACTACCAGTTCCTACACAGAAAACAAAAATTGACTTCAGAATATTCACCAAATCATTACAGTGCATCAGAACAGACTCAATTAAGTCTGCTGGAGCACGCTAGTTAGTATGCTCTGGCTATCCTCCGTGTCTCACATATTGGCATCCCCACAATTCAAAATGCCAGTGGGGGCACTTTAACAAAAGCTCATTTGACAAGCTTTAGTTAAAGCACCCCTGCCACCATTTTGAAGCGTGGGAATGCTGATACATGAAATGCTGCTGGCACTTTAATTAGAGTGGCTCTCGGAGCCACTCAAATTAGAGTGCTCCCATCCCCGGAGCACGTGTAAAAATGCCTATAGTGCTGGAATGGAGATGTGCCTACCACTATGCTAATTTTTCCCAAGTATGTAAAAACTTTTGTAATCTCAAAGAGAGAAGAATACCACAGTAGCCTGATTCAAGCTATGAGACACTGGCAATTTTAATGTATTTTTAAAAACTCTCCCCAAACACCCCAAAATTCTCCAGAAAAAATAAAACAAACAAGCAAAAACAGAACAGCTGTAAAATTTGAACACATTCCTTGCAGTTTTTTCTCATTTACAGAATTCTTGCCTTGAATTCTGAATTTACAGAATTCTTTTACAGAATTGTATCTTTTTCTGGTCTTTTGATTATAGTCTAGTGGGCATAACTGAAAATCGGTAGGGTGAAGCTTGCATGTCATGACTGACTTTTAACCCAATTGAAATGCCTGTTGGTAATCTCAATTTATTGGAATAATGATTTATGTATTGCAAGAGTAACTATAAGGCAAACTCCAGGGAGGAAGTGAGAAAATCCTGGTCATAATACTTTTTAAAGAAAACATCCCTTTGTAAACTAAGACCCCATAGTAATTCTGAAATACGGAGGTGGCAACCTTAGAGTGGCTGTGGGATCTATCATGGAAGTTTTGTCTACATTGCTGAAGGCATTATGGTACGGAGACCCAAACTGGCTACAAACGAGCTAACTCAGATCCTGGAAACAGTGTACCCAGGGCAGCACGTAACTCACTGAGTTCCATTCTGAAGCAAATAAAATGCTCCTGGTACCTGGCCCAGTTTGTTAACAGTTAACTTAGGGTGGCTTTTTCTACACTATATTGCAGTCTGCAGTGTAGACATACATTAAGCATGCCTACATTTGGTTTGCATCAGCTTACATTCAGCACATTGTATTATACATAGCATGCATTAGTGATTTCAACACAATTTCTGTCATCCCCTCCACCCCCCCCCCCCTTGCAAAACATAATGGCCAAGAATTTCTAACATATTTAGAGATTTTAGGTCCCAACTTTAAACCCAACCATGAAGGTTTATTTATGAATATCAGGCATCACTGAAGGTGTCTCACATTGTATACTCAGAAATGGAGGCCTTAAATTAAAGGACATTAAATTTCCTTTTATAAAATATTGACCCACAGTAGCTACAAGGGTTCTCACACTTGTTCTACAGACACACTGTAGCACCTCCCTGCCACTAAAGTGCCTAGTATGACCATGTAAGTAAATGCTGGAGATTCTTATTATAGGGCAGCCTCTGTCCCTGCATTGTCTGACTTGGCTGGTCAGTAACTACCTTGTTGTTTTAGCATTTTATTTTATTTTGCTTTTAGCTTATTAGCACTAGGTGTATTCAATTCAGCACATTGCCTTCCCATGAGTGGAAAAACATCTTCAACTTCTGCTGAACACAGTGTACTCCTCAGTTTGCTGAGAGAAGCCCTTAGAGCATTAGAAAGGTACCACCATTTATATTGCATTATAATTTGTTTCTGTTAGCCTTGCTGGAACAAATTTTAATAAAATCTACATGCACATATGAGAGAAGTTTAGATTCTATATTCACTGCACTTTATATTATAATGAAATTTAGGAGAACAAACAGCCTGCCCAAAGAACTGATTTTGCAGATATCTGTTTGAGAAATACCCATACAGTGGTCACACTATATATAAATAGCTTATATCTCTAAGGCACAATTAGTGTTTAAGGGTAACCACTACAAGTAATGTGCCAATGTAGATATTACTACTGCCACCTATTGAAGAGCATAGAGTACTAAAACTATTTTACTGATTTGCATTTCTCTAGATACAGATAGGAAACTTAAATAACTAATAGATATTATTCCAATTAAGAAATCTGTAAAAAAAAATTATGGATTGCTTTGGCTTTTATGTCATATGCCTTTTTGGGGTAGAAAAAAGGGACATATAAAAGCAATCAATAGCAGAGCTAGGCAGTTTCCTTGAGTAGGAACACATTAAAAAATAAGGCTCAAGTCCAAATCTACACAAAGATTTACGCACTGAGATGTCCACCATCTAGGCAGAAGATGGCACAGCATCAAGTTAGGCAATTAGGACCCCTCTAAAAACATATGGTGAGAACTAAGTACCTCAGAGTGGGATCCAGAAAAGCCAACCAAGTTGAGCGGGAAGCCACCTAGTCTAACCAATGCCAGGGACAGGGGTGTGTCAGAAATCCTGAGCTTCTCCAGGATTTGCCTTACACTAGAGAAAGAAGCCTCCCTTTGCTTGGGATTCCCAGCCCTGATCCCTCTCCTTAAGGTTAACCTCCAAGAACAGAACAGGGATTGCTGCTCTCTTTTTAAAAACACAAGGGAGGGTAAGTAGGGGCTCTACAGGAGCAAGAAAAATGCTGTTTTCTTAGTGATGAAAGCACTCACTCAAGATATGGAAAAAACCATTTATCTCTTACTGCAGAGAACAGGATGTGAACCAATGGCTTGAAGTTGCAGCAAAGTAAGTTTAGATTGGATATTAGGAATAACACCCTCATTGTTAGTACAGTGAGGCAGTGGAATAGATTGCCTAGGGAAGTTGTGGAATCTCCATCATTGGAGGTATTCAAGAACAGGTTGATTTAGGCTGGAGGGGGACAAAATACAGCCCATGGGCCAGATCCAGCCCACCAGACAACTCCATCCAGCCCATGGGTGCCCACCAATTAATTGTACCCCACCCAGCCCACATGCCTCACTCCCACCCTGGTGCACAGAAGCGCCCAGCCCAGCTAGTACACAGCTGCCAGGCAGAGCCGCTGCTGCCACTGCTGCAGCTTCCAGGGGACT
Source organism: Alligator mississippiensis (assembly GCF_030867095.1). Classification (NCBI taxonomy): domain Eukaryota; kingdom Metazoa; phylum Chordata; order Crocodylia; family Alligatoridae; genus Alligator; species Alligator mississippiensis. The sequence goes on along the minus strand of NC_081825.1, from coordinate 27,895,518 downwards.
GCTGCCACTGCTCAGCTTCCCCAGTGTCCAGCAGCTCCTCCTTGTCTCTCTGGTGCAGCACTTGCTCCAGACAGCAGGTGGGAATGCAGTGCCACTGGGGGAAGCCCCGAGCAATGGAGCCGGCTGCCTTCCCTACTACGTTCAGCTGCCTGGACTCTGCCAGAAATGGCAGAGAGTCCTGCCCCCTGCTTCCATTGTGGCAACCAGCTCCATCACATGCAGCTTCCCTTGGTGGTGTGCGATTGCTGGGAGCTGCGCATGTGCCACAGAGAGCCCTGTGCAATAGAGGCACGCTGACCTGTTTGTGCTCCTTGCCACCATGGCCAACACTGGCCAGAGCACCTGTGCAGGCCACAAGCACCCTGCTGCTGCTGCACCAGTGGCAGGGGCCCTGCACCATGGGGAGGAGTGTGGGGGGGGGTCCCCACAGCTCCCCATTCGCCCTCACATCCCACACACCCACCCCCTGCCCCTCATCCCTCCCACATATACACAAACCCTACACCCCCCCACACATGCAGCCTCACCCCCTGACAAGCCCCACCCCTCCATACACTCCCCCACACACAATATACAAGAGTAAGACTGTATTTTGACCTACTATGTAGTCACCTCTATATACACTACACAAACACAAATCACAACAAAAATATTTTTTGTAATATAATTAAAATATGGTATAGTAGATGTTTGACTTTTAGTGTATGATTTGTTTTTTTCTGGTTTAGATGGCAACCCCCCCCCCCAAAAGAGTATTTCTGGGGGTAGGGGAGGGACTTCTGGTGGCAAATGTCAGGGTTTAGGGGCGAGGCTTCCAGTCCTAAGATGGAGACCAGGGGTGGGGCACCTGTCAAGGGATGGGGCTACCCTTGCAGCCCTCAGTTGCTTACCAAAACTCATTAAGCAGCCCTCCAGCCAAAATAACTTCCCACCCCTGATCTAGGATTAGCTATGCCTGTGCTATACTATGGGTATTTCCCATGTTTCTGGGTGCTGCTCATTTCCATATAGGGCTGGGCAGGAATTTTTTACCTTCCATCTTCTGCATGTGTCAGGAATTGTTTTCCTTTTTTTCCACCATCCTCAAAAGCAATGGGGGTTGACTACAGCCAAGGCTGGCACACTGTAGAATTCCTGAATTTAGGTTACGTCATCTTTTTGTGATCAGATTTACTAATGTTACATTACCATCCTTCATTAGAAACAGTCCTGTTAGGTATAGGAAAAAAAGGCTTAAGTATGATCAAGGGCCAGGTAGTGGAAGTCTGAGAAGTTCCATGTGAATGCTTCCTGTCAGCTAATTAATTGGGAAGTAAAATTGTTTTTACAGTCTATCCTGGAGCTTATGGGCAGAATATAGTAGTGGTAACAGAAGATTATAAATAGTGAAATCTTTAGGTTCAATAGCAACATAGATTTTTGCACTAGTGGCTTACAAAATTGGCTCTGTTCATTAAACTTATATTACTATTATATTACTATTATATTAATAACCTTACTCATTTCTGATATTGTTGAGATCCTGAAATCTTTATTCACTCTTCAGTCAGGTAACACTTCTATTAATTACCAAGTCTCAGCAGTCAAAGATTTGCCTTAATGACACTTAATTTGAATTGTGTAATTAAAATTTTGTAAACTGAATCATATACAGTGGTTGAAACAGGGAGCTTTGGGGGCTGAAATGTTTGGAGGCCTGAAACTCCAATGAAAGAAAAGATATTAGTCTACCACAACTCATAACAGTCCAAATAGTTCCTTATTAATGACATGGCTTGGACATTATACAATGATGCATGAATATCTTTTACTGCACCCTGGAAAGTGCACTTAAATAGTTTGATGTTTTTGAAACTCTCTTTATATTACTGCAAAACTATGATCTGAGCTCAGAAATATTTTCCAGGAGCCTTAAATTATGTTAGGCCTGAACTGTACATTTTCCTGGCAAGAAGAAGGCTGCATAAAACTTAAGTAAAGTTCCACTGGGCAGAATTTTATCCAATTAATATTTTAGACTTTCTGACATTTCCAATTAGAATGAAACACCATCAGATGTGCCCTCTAACATGCCTGCAAATCCTTTGTGCATAATGGCCTCCAGAAACTGCAATTGGAGAAGGCGAGGTTGATTGAATGAATTACTGTACCAGTTGCTTCTGAAAGATGAAAATATGCACAGACATCATGCTGCAAAATAGCAGTTTGTTTTGTTTTCAAGCAGAATTAATGCTTCTCAATTGTGCTTGAATTTTCTGTCTGCCAGAGAGAGGCATTCTTAAAAACACCCGTTCTCCAGTATAAATAGCTCAATTCAGCAGATAGCCTTTCTATAGTAAACTAACTGCACCACTTGCCTCTGGTTGTCAGTGAATTAGCACAGGTTTAAATAGGCCCAAATCTGAACTAATATTTTAAGGTGTTGGGGACTAGATTACCAATCCTACCCTTTGCTTCCCAGACGCCAAATCAAAGGCCCTGTGTCACAGAAACATGTGCTTCGTTCTTCCCCAAATTGTGACCCTGCTACATCTAGCATAAATATCACATTAAAAATATGTTTTAAAAGTTAAGTACTGTGGTTATTTGGGTATCAGATATCCTGTCTTGCCATCTACTAACATAAATATTCAGACTAGAAGGAAGTGTTCTAAAGACTTCTGATAGTCTAACATCACGTACATGCAGCTAATTTATGATTGGATTGAGGGTCTCAGATTTCAAAACTACAGTAGCTTTGAAGGGGCTCATTTACTGCACCTTGCCCCCTAAGGCAGAAATAGATGGATCTGAAAGTTATTGCCATATTTTCCTACATCTCACACATGATCTTTGTTTCTGAAGATCAGCTGATGGACATTGAGGGATCTGTGCTAAGCAAGGAAATACAGCTAAGCCCCAAGATACCCTCAAGTTGCTGCCAGGTCAGACACTCCTGCTGAGTCCATCGCAGCTTCTGTAGCAGGAATATTTGTCTGGGAAAATGGAAAGTAAGCCTGTTCATGCTGCACAGGGCCAGCACAGAGAGCACACCAGGTTCCCTAGCTGCTGGCTGTGGACAACGGGAGCCCTGCATGCTCACTGCACTGCCCCTGAAGCATGAACAGGGTTACTTCCTCTGCCCTGGGCAGACACTCCTGCTACAGAAGCTGCTACTGACTCAACAAGAGCATGATGGGGTCCTGGGGCTTGTCTCCACTGTATTTCCTTACAGGGTAAAGTGGAGACGAGCCCCAAGGCATCCTGCTGCTGGGGCAAACCCTGCTGTTGCAGATACTGTTGATGAAGGAGGAATTGTCCACAACCAACGCCAGCCAGCAGCTACATAGTTAACAGAGAAGCCAGAGGTTATTGTTGCTCATGTTTATGCTGCTGGCACAAATTTTCTTTTTTATTCATTCTGTCATCTGAAAGCAGAGTCAGTGTCTTATGGGCGTGAGGTATGCAAGTGAACATGGTGTTACAGAGTGGTAGCCTAGGGCAGTGACTACTGGTCAGGACCAATAAAGGGGAAACTAGGGTTACCATATTTCCAGTTCCAAAAAAGAAGACACCTGTCAGGGGGACACCTCACTCCCAACCCACAGCCCCCTGACCCTACCAGTGCCCCTAACTGCCAACCTGCAGCCCCCTGGCCCTGCTGCTGCCCCTCACTCCTAACTTGCAGACCTCTGGCCCTGCCAGTGCCCCTCACTCCCGATTCACAATCCCTCACCCCGCTGGGCTATGCTGGTGCCTCTCAGTCCCAACCTGCAGCCCCCTGGGCCCTCCTACTCCTGGCCTGCAGCCTCACCTCACTCTTGACCCGCAGCCCCCTGGCACTGCCAGTGCCCCTCACTCCTGATCCACAGTTCCCTGCCCACCCCCCCGATCAGGCCATGCTGGTGCCCCTCACTCTTGACTCGCAGTCCCTTGCTCCCCTTAGCCCTGCTGGAGGGGGCTGCCAGCTGCCCCTGGCCTGTCTGGGCCAGCGCACAGCAGCTGCAGCAGCTCCAGCTCGTGCGGGTGGCAGCCGAGGGACCCTGCCCTGTGGCACCCCCGCCCTGGGCTAGGGATCTTGTGTTGCACCAAGAGGCCTGGCCATGGCTGCCACCCTGCACAGCGTCTCCTGGCTGGCCTGGCTATGCAGCTTCCCATCACCCTCAAAAGGCCCCCCATCCCTCTCCCCCATTGGAGGGGCAGACGCCTCCCCCTAGCCCCACTGCCCTGCTGCAGCCCCAGAGCCCAGCCACACGCGCACGGACACAAGCACACACAGCCTCCAGTCCAGGGGCCTCAGACAGTCCCCAAGCCCCAGACAGTCCAACCCCCACCCACTCCCCGTAGACTTACCTGTATCCAGCTGCCGGGGCTGATCCCACTACCCTGCCTGGCTGTGTGCGTCCACATGTGCATGCACCAATGCACATGGTGCCCCCTGCTTCCATTCGCCACAAGCGGCACCACATTTTTCCTCATTTTTCCATAGGAAATGGAAAACTCAGATCCCCAACAGACCTGCTGCTAAGCAGTCGGGGAAATGAAGTTCTTCTACCTACCAGCATCCATGTTGAAAAAGGTCTAGCAAAGGAAATCCTGGACATTTGGTTGTATTTCAAAAAACTGCCCAAATGGAGGTCAGGGGACCCAAATAGGACATGTCCGACAAAACCCTAGGGGAAACACAGACAGGCAGACTAAGTCTACCTGAGCAAGGGCATGTGCTTGCAGCAGCACAAATTTGTGGCAGGGAACTGTGGGTCGGGAGTGAGAGGCACTGCTCCATGTGGTGTGGGGGAGAGAGGGGTGGCTGAGGCACAGGGTGGCTCAGTGTGGCGCTAGCTGGCAGACAACCCCCACACTGAGGCACCCTGCGCCCCAGCCAGCTTGGAAGCAGCACATGGAGCTGCCTGCTCCCTTATCCCCAGGGCTGCCTGCTCCCCCATCTCCATGCACTGCAAAGCACCCGCACTGAGGCACGCTGCACCCTGACCAGTTGCTCCCCCACTGGCTGGGGTACAGTGTGCCTTGAAATGGGGGAGCAGGCAGCCCTGAGCTTCCCTGTGCCCATGTGCCTCAGCATGAGGGCTCCACTGCAGAGCCCCCATTTTGAGGCATGTGGAGCCCCTATCTCAGCAGCTGGCTGGGATGCAGTGTGCCTCGAGATAGGGGAGCAGCCAACCCCTGTCTTGCGTCACACTGGGCCCCAGGGGCTGGGGGCTCTGTGTGCCTCAGCGCGGGGGCTCCACAGCAGTGCACTGACACTAGGCACACGGAGGCAGGGGAGCAGGCAGCCCGCAGCACACTGGGAACTCTGGTTGTGGTGCAGGGTGCCTCAGTATGGGGGCTTCACAGCATGCAGAGATGGGAAAGCAAGCAGCCCTGGGTTGCCTGCACCTCTGTTTCTGTGTTTGTCCCGACATGCAGCACTTTGGCATGCTTTGTGCCACTTCTTTTTTTTCAGGGTTATTTTTTTTTTGTCACCACAGTTTAACATGCAACACGTGAGATCTGTGTTGCCACAGGGTGGTTTGTAGCACCACAACCACATGTGCCTGCACATCTGGATGTGGCTGTAGAGTTGTGGAGGGCTAAAGGGAGGGTCTTTTCACTGTAGCTCTTTGTATTTGAGACTCTTGCTATGCTGCATGATTAAATAGCATCACATTATATCATTGAGTTGTTTCTGGTGGCTGGGAAAGGTGATTTGCTCAGGAGGGAGAATATAAAAAATCTTGATTAGCTGCAAGGTGCTGAGGAAGGGAAGACAAAAGCTTTTCATTAAAATGAATCCATCACACAAGCACTCTTTGGAGGCACTGTGCCTCTTCAACACACCAGACTAGGCTCTAATGGCACTGCTGATGTGGAGACAGATTATACCTGATTAAATTCCTGTTTTAGCCTTACTATGGTGAGTAAATAGGGACTTTTCCCTCATCCTAGCATAAAGTGAGAAAACATTATTATATTTGTAAACAGTTTCCTTACTAACTGCAGGGCTTGGGAATGCATGTTATTTCCAAATACAAATACCGACTACATAGTCCAGTGTCAAACCTCTAAGTCTTAATGTAGCAATCAGAACTTGCTCATTGCTGTTTCTACAACCAGTAGAAACCAGTGTAACATCCGTTTCACCTCATTGCTCTGGTGTACTGGCAAATCTTTTATGAACTGAATAATTCTGTAGCAGAAATCTCTGCTTCCTAACTCCTTGCTATTTTTATGCTTGTTAAGAAATGTCACACAGGTAATATTAATCTTTATTAAACTTAGTCTGGTTTTATGTAGCAAGTAAATGTGCAACATATCTTGATGTGACTTAATGAAAAAAAACTCTGGTCAGTATGCTCTGTGCTACATAAATGGGTTAAAAAGAACTGTTACAGAATAATTTAATTTTTGAGCAGCAGATGCTCACCAAGATGAGGTTATTTGTATTATCCTTGCATGGTTTGAATATGCCATCTGTAATTAATTTCTTTTTTTACCTGTTTTTTTTAAGGGTAGCAGCTAACTTCCAGGCATCAACTGGTAGTTATTATCCATTCCAGACTGCTGCTCTTTGTGCAGGATTCCCCCTATCTCAGACTACAACCTGTGCTCATGACTAGTCATTGCTATGGGGAAATTTTGCCAAACTGGAAACATATAGGATCTGACAACTAGATAGCAAAGCACCTTATAGACTAAAAGGTTGTCAATGTGTGTTTTTTTCTGTCATTTTGTAACCCTATTTCTCCTAACTTCTAACGGTTAATTATGTTTAAAAAGAGAAATGTCAGTTTAAGAGAACAAATGAAACAAGAGTACTATTTGAAAACAGAAATGTTTGTAATATACTATACTTACCTGCATACAGCATGTACCCATTTCCCCAAAATCATCCCTCTGAAATCGAGGTGCATGTCTTAAATCAGGAAACTGATTTTTCTTCACTGGAACAGAAGCATGTAGACAGCATGGACACATCTACACATGCAGTTACTGCACAGTAAGTCGTTTTTAGACCAGTGTCTACACATGCAGCCATTAAAGCACAGTAACGCTGTGTGTGGACTGACATGGGACAGTGTTACTGCTCAGTAAGGCATCTACGTGTGTGTTACTGTTCAGTAACTAATCAGGCATAAATTTGGGACCTGTATGGTGCAGGGAGCACATTTATGTCCAAATCGGCATAAGTCACCATAGTTACTGCACAATATGGGCATGCATATATAGATGTGTACCCGTACTGCACAGTAATTTTTGGTTACTGCACAGTAACCTAAATTACTGTAAATGTGCATGTATAGACGCACCCTGTGTTCTTATGGATGCCAAAATGGCTGTTGCTTGTCTCTGGCCCAGCAAGGAAAAGAGGTAGAGTCTTGCAATAACCCTCTCATAGCTGTAGCTTATGCCTGAAGCAGCAATTGAGCTGACTCCGGGCAAGTGAGCTGCTGCATGAGTCTAGTCTTTTAATGATGCTTGTGATGTGGAAACATCATTTTATTTTTGACAGGAACTTATATAAAGAACTATTTACAGTGAAAAACAGTAGTCTTTCTACTGCCTTTGTAAGGGTCTGGGGTCTAGCCTTGTTGCGGTTTTGCCACATCAGGAAGTTCCTGCTGCCTTATCCAGACTGTTTTCTGGGATGCTACACTCTCTGGATTCTGTTTCTAGGAGGACTTACTCTACGCTACATAGTTAGGCATGACTGAAAAAAAAAATCTTTTTTTCTACTTTCCAAAAACTTTCTACTTCTAGAAAGTTCTCAAAGTTCTACTTTCTAGAACTACTTTTACTGCCTGCTTTCCAAAAACAAGGTGCTTGTCTTATTTGGGGGTCTGTGATATGTAAGAAAATATGATATGTTAAATGTGGGTTAAATTCCATCCTCATTTTTCATATACTGCATATTGTTAAATTAGCATCATTATCATCAATAAACACATAATAATCAATAATGACAAAATCATTAACATCAACAAATTGGAGCACTGTAATGGAGGAAGCAATGCCCACTGAAGCCAGTAGGAGTCATTTCATTGACTCCAGAGGGATTTGGATCAGCCTTTTATTTTGTAAAATCTAAAAACTATTTAGCGTCCGGTCAATGCAGGGACTGGACCACCCAGTGAGTCTGCCTGAGAAAAATTGTTCTGAAAAGTTAATTGATCAAAAATTATATGGATGCTGCCTTGCTATTTAAAAAGCTTCTTTGAAATGTCATTTCTACTTCTGATTGAAATTTTATTCAGTCTATACTTTAAAGAAAAAAGCCATCCATTTCTTCTGAAGCGCATAAACCATTGTGTGAGCCCTAGGGCTGGAACCAGTAAACCTATGCAAGGGGCAAGTGCCTTTTATGCTGTGGAGCTCAACTCTAAGTAGGCTGCAGTGAATGTAGTGTTTGAGCAGTATAATGGGAATCTGTAACTGAGTGGCTCCAGCCATTCTCTCTCGTCACTGTGAGAGCTTCATTAGAGACTGGGGTGCTCTACACAATCACTGGACTAGAACGAGTTTTAAAATATGGAGAAAAAGCTCACCTACCTTCTTGCCCTGACACCTGATTCAGATTCAAATTGATCTTGCTACTCTGGGCCAGATGGCAGGCCTCTGTGATGCGTTTCTTCAAGTAGGTCTGCATTTGTCTTAAGTGGCATGTTTGATGTGCATTGAACAACAATAGCTTGAGGAAAGAATATGCTGGAAAGAAACTGTTCTTGAGAGATTATTTTGGGGATGAGAAAATCTAGAATTCTAATTTCTTTCCTGCATTGTGGCCTTGGGATCTTATGGACCAGATCTCTTTGGCTATAAACATGTGTCATCCTTGGAATGGGATCAGCTGTGCTGGAATGCATGTCAAAACAGCTGATTTGCTTCATGGGGTGACATAGACATCACCCATTGCCCCACAGGTTCAGGGGTCTGATCCTGTGGGGCAGCTGTAGATGGGAGAACCCTGGGCTTCCTGCTTGCCCCAGAATTCCCCAGGTGCCTGCACCATGCTGCCCCAACTCAGGGTGTGTGTCTTCAAGAAGGGCCCACAGGGTTCTCCTGTTTGCAGCACCAAAGCAGTGAAGTACATGCATCTGGGAAATTCTCTGCTCAAGGGTTTCCAGAATACCCCTCTGCAAGTGGGGAACCCGGGCTGTTACTCCCCAAACTCTGAAGGCCCAATTCTGCACAGGCAGATCCTGCACACAGGCAGCTCTGGGCTGCCTGCTCTCTCCTGCCATAAAGTGAACAGACATTCACTGTGGAAAAAACAGTACAAATTTATACTAACTGTTGTTACAGCCACAATTTTGGACATTTTGGTGTGACAAGGGCATGGATATCTGTTGGCTTGGCCTATATAGGGCCATAGCAATTGTTATGGTTGTCCAAAGGCAATGTCTGTTTCCAGCCATAAGCACATAAGTAACGAGAAACAATTCAACTCTGCCTCATTCTCGCTGGTTGCTGGGATGATGCACAGCCCTGGATCAAATATCTAAGCTCTGAGGAGAAGGTGGGAGTTCAATCACACCTTGGCTAACTGTAGGCTTCGTCCCTACATCTTACTTAGGTGCCCTTCCCATTGACTGCATAGTGAACCTAGGCTCCCAATCCTGTTGACTTGGATTATCCTCTTGGGACAGGTCACCTGTTTTTTAGTTGCACTGAAGCATAAATGTAGGCAGTTTTGGAAACTATTTGGATCTGGCCTCAGAGCCAAATTTTCACAACTTGCCTTTAAATGTTGAGGGCACATTTTAAGACAGTAAGTTGTGCTGGGAATTAAAATTGTGAAATAATGATTTTTCAATTTTAAAAAAATCTAAAAACAAAATTCAAGGAAAAATTTAAATAGAAAATTAATTTGAAAAAAAATTAAAATGTTTTGGTTTGAAGATGTCAGACAAAAAAGTTCTGATTTTTTTACATCAAATTAAGGGGAAATTCAGGCATATTAAGGGGATCCTATGAAATGTCACAAAATCTGCATATTTCACCAAAAATATTGACCAAAAGTTATCACTTAGCTTTTGAGTACCTAGAGTCCCTTCTGATTTTAGTTTCAGTAGTGAGTGCTCACACCCTTGAAAATCAAACCTGTAAATGTCTATATTTGGGTTCTCAAATGGAGGTACTTTTGAAAATGTTGGTTTTGCTTTTCATGATATTTTATAAACTGGAAGTCTGCTATGGTTATGGAAACGTTAAAACCTCACCACTAACTTTCTTTGTCCACTCAAGAACATGTAGCTTCAATGCTGGCATAACCTTACTGCAAGCCTATAAAATGTGGTTCTGGACTAACATGGAATGATAAAGCCTTTGTCAAATAAAATTCACTAGACCTGTCTCAATAGGGATCACTTAGATTTCCAGAGCTCAGGAGACTAGAAATATGATAACAACATAGAAAACCTTGCAAGAAGCCACCAGGGAAAAGAGTAGGAATTCATCAGACACAACCCTGTAAGAATATCTTTTTTTTTTCATGAAGCCAAGAAAACGAATAGCAATTAATAAGCATGTGAGATAAGAGAAATACTAAACTGTTTGCAAGTGTAGGTATCAAGATCTGAAAAAATATCAGAAAGCAGCTTAGGATAGAAAAGGCCATCTGACACAAAGAAATCCTGTTCTCTAAAATAAGTATTTTGATAAGGTAAAGAGAAATCATAGGCAGGAGTAGGAAGTTATAAACAAACACAAAAAGGGCAATAGCCAAGGCTTCAGTATTTTCATGTTTTCTGCAAAATATGAGAGCAGGAACAAACAGATGGGCCTCTTCAATTCTCATAAGTGGAATAACATCTTAGACCTTGTTTTGGCATTATTAATGTATTCCAACAAAGAGGAGCTCAGAATCTGTACTGTTCATAGAAATGCTTTCCAAAGAAGTTTTTGTTAACCTTTAGAAAGTGGAGCATAAGTTGATATTCCTATAGCTTGTGTAACTCTCTAAACCTTTTCTTAAATCTTAGTGAGCTCTGTGCCTCAATTGTGTCTTGTATTAGTGAACTTGAAGTATAATTCCAGGATATACAACAAATTATACAAAAATAGTTTCTCCATATCACTTTCTTCCCTTCTATGCCTCTCTGATACCTGAGCTGATAGGATTACTATATCCTGTATAGGCAAAAAACTCAAGTATAATCCATCATAATAGAATAACTTACCATAAATGTGTAGCTAACCACTGGAAAACAATGCAGAACTGTTTTAAGACGATTGAGTTAATATACATCATATGAAGTCATGGGATTTCTGTTTTCATTGGGAGGTGGCATCTCAATGAACTTGGATCCGAAAGTGACTATTTCACTTCATCTTTATCAATGGTCTGTCCATGATTCAGGAAGAACCTTGCAGTTAATGCCCTCAGTTTCATGTGCTATATTGGAACACACTTGCAGAGCTGAAAAATACTTTGTATCATAATAAATAGATTTTCACTTAAATTATCATATTTGATTTTAAGCTGCCTGTCTAAATAGCAGATCTCTTTAAAAGCCATGCTATTTTTCACAAATATTTTGATATATTTGAAAAGACCATTACATTTCAAGAGACTACATAATTTCTGGGCCATGGGAGGTAAATATCCTACATTATTGAATATCCAATAATAATAATTGCATGTTCCTCTAATGCTTTTGGTTTAGCCTGACTTGGATTTGCTTTAAAAGCAATTTAAAAGCATTTCTTTAAAAGCCTGAAGAAATAGGACACATGTATCACATTGCATCAGGTTTTGACAGATTAGAATAACATACAATATACCTGCCCCCAAGTTATAGCCACATTCTGCCTTGCCTCAGAACAGTATGAACAAAAGTAAGAGGAAAAGGCATTATGGCAGATCCTCTAGGTAGGAGAAGACTTGTGTCTACAGTATGTGTGGGTATCTGTGTAAATTAGTAAAAATAGTCACAGATTTAATTTTATTATTTGACTGTTTCTGAACATTACAGATAAAATTGCCACGCAGAACATACTACTGGGATGCTGCTTATAGATGGAAGGCTGGATTCACCCCACTGCATCCACATTCTTTTCATGCAGTATTGCATGTTTATAAGTTCAAAGGTTTACTGATTTCTTCTCCCCCTTTTGAAGTGATCATTTTCATTGACATAGTTAAACAAAAGTAATAGTTTTACCTGGTAGTTACTTTTGGCTGCATTGAGGTATTCACATAACATTTTTGAACTCACAAACATTTAAATAAAAAAGTATTGGGTTATTATTGCCCAATTAACTTTTGGATGTCTTTTTACTTTATCATAAAAAAATGTAGTGCATCTCCTTTGAAGTCAATTGAATCCCTTTTATTTACACACAAGAGCTGAGGGTGTTGAAACCTACCAAGAAATTGTAAATCAGTCTTGGCACAAGATGGTCAACCTATTCTGATTCTATGCCACGGGTGATTTTCTTGTCAAGCACATTTGATACTAGTTGAACTGTGGATCCTGAAAACAGGTTCTTGTGAGTTTATAAACCTCAACTTCACATGAAAGAAATTGATTGATTGATTGATTTGATTTATAAGCTGCCTTTCATAACTAAGGCTCGGGGTAGTTTACAATAAGAAAATAGAATAAATTAAAACCAGGAGACTGACAAGAAGACCAAAACAACTTAAAAGCGAACTAAACTAACAGGTAAAACAGAGACCCCTCTAAACAACATCTCATCCTAGCTTTCAGTTCAGTAAATGCCTGCTCAACTAGAAAGATAAAGCGTCTGAAAGATGTTCAGGCTCAGGCTAAGGCAAGTAGAGAGTTCTGTATGAAGGTCTGTATATAAGTCCAAAATAATAGATGCAGACATTTAAATAATTACCTAACATGGAAATGTCAGTATGGTTCCACATTGCTTTTCCAGACAGTATTTCATAGCTAGACCTTTCCTTACACACAGACACATATGCATACATCACATATTATCCCCAAGTGTACACTGAATGATTCAGAGTAATTTCTTATTTATCCTAAAAGTAATCAGCAGTTGCTACCATAACTTACAACCATAAGCTTCATCTTCTAATGAGATTTTATGATTCTTACAACATTTTAACACCAGTATGCTCCTTTTGCCTGAAAGAGAATGCTGTCACTTTTATGTGACATCATAAATCATATTATATGAATAATTTCCAGGATGTAAGTGCCACTTTTTTAGGTTGTTTAAAGTTTCTTCATAAATCAGTACTCTACTGAACTAGTGTAACAAATGTTGCAATTTCAGCACTGTAACCACTTATTGATTCAGTGTCTAGGCACTTAGGATAAGGCTAGATGGTGAAATTTAAGTATACTTTATCACATATTTAAGTCATTTAAAGCCTTATTGTAATTTAGAATTGTATTTCCCATGGAGTTTTAAATTTGGAATAAGTTGGTTAAAAGGGAGCACATGTACTGAAATCTTTGTTTTGTAGTAAACCTGGTTAGTCCAAGGGTGTCAAACCTACCCTGTACTCTGGGCCAGATGAGGACCACCAGGTTCCTCACCAGCTAAATTCAGCTCAGGGCATAGGGTATCTGTGGCAGGACTGGTGACGTCAGATCCATCCCATGGTATAGGTTGGCAGTTATGGATCCAGCGTGAGGCATGGAGCAGCAGCAGATCCAGTGTGGAAAATGGGGTGTCATCAGTGATGAGGCCAGTGATGGAGGTGGTAGAAGAAGTGGCCATGAGCCAAGTGGCTGCTGGCTACAGTGGTGGTGATGGGACAGGTGGCCACTGAGCAAGTGGACTGTGAGAGCACAGCCCTCATTCAATCTCCTGCCAACAAGGGCCATGTCCACTGGGGCACAAAGACCTGAATTCTGTGGTAGGCCATGTCCCCATCCTATCACACCTCCAAATTCCCTAGCCTGTCCATAGCCTAGTGGACCAGATAGAGCAGCTCTGTGGACTGGCTATGGGGGGTAGGCTTGACCCCCTTACATTAGCACATACCGAGAATATAACACATACATTGCATACATATATATGGATACCCAGAATATAATATGCACCTTGGTTTGAAAGGCAGAATGAAATAAAAATGATCTTTCCTAATAGTAAGTAAATGAGTGGCAGCAATGAGGGAACTAAGCCTGCTCATTGTTTGGCTCCCTGTGCATTGTTGCAGATGTTATTTTCAGTTTCAGCTGGTAAGTGGCAGAAACTGCTCTTATAAAGGGTGCACTCCAATTACCAGTCACTGGTTTTTGGAACAAGGATGTGTGTTGTATGCAGGAAAATACAGCATATTCATTCTCCAGTTCAGTGTAATAGTATGCAATGGCTGATCTGCTGAGGTGAGTAGACGCTTCAGTTCTAGCAATCTTGTAGTGTTGTTGTAGCTGTAATGTTCCAGGGAATATATGAAAAGCAAGATTTGTTTGGTAGTATCATTTATTGCATCAAGCATATAGTTTGGAGAGATGATAGCTAAACTTTCAATCACAAAATATTCTTTCTCAGGTGAAAAAGAAGTGAATGCAGCCTAAACTAATTATCAGTAGGCACATGTACATGAGACTCTGACTACGCAGTAGCCTAATAATATTGTGCTGTAGCATGTCACAGCACAGACAGCGCTAAAACATTACTGCACAATATTATTAGGCTACTGCACAGAAGCATCACTTAAAACATTTGCTGACACTACTGCGCAGTAACTCTGGTCACTGCACATTTATTTACTACTTGCTAATACAGGTAATAAATAAATGCACAGTAACCACGGTGCAGTAGCTTCTTCTATAGATGTGTCCAGTTAAAACTGTTGCTTTTTGGTGTTCCCAATTATGAAAATGAAAATGGTTGCTTAGAAAAAAAGAGGTAATAAAGCAGTAAACCCATGAAACAAGGAAAGTATTAAAAGTAGCTACAGATAAATCTTCTTTCCCAGACCTGGGAATGATCTTTCCTTATAGTAAGTGAATGTAATTACAGCGTATCAGAGCAGACTCGATTCATCGGTAATTAATTGAGTGCTGGAGCATGGTAATTACCACGCTCCAGCAGCTTCCTGCATCTTGTGTATCAGCATTCCTGTGCTTCAAAATGGTGGCAGGGGCACTTGAACTAAAGGTCATTGAATGGTCACTGCAGTGCTTTAATTAAAGCGCTGCCCCTCCACCCCCTTGTGTGGGCCGGGGGTGAGCCGGGCCCGTCTTTGCGCACGCAGGCTGTGGCCAGCAGCCTGGGCATGCGGGGCTGGAGAAAATCGCGGGGCGGTTAGGTACGCGCGAGCTAGAATTAGTTACGGAGGCGTAGTGGTTAATTGAAAAGATTATTTACTTACACCCAAGATGGTCGCGGTGTAAGCTGGACAGTTTTCCAGGTGCAGCTCCGCTTGAGTTCTCGTTGGAGGACTCTGACAAACTCGGTTCTTTGGCCCCGGAGTTGTTTAGGCTCCGCGGGTTCGGCAATTCTTTCCTCACGGAGCGGCTGAATCTCCGTGGGTTTTGTTCGGTTCCCAGGTCCCCCGGAGCTGTTAAGACTCCGTGGGTTCGAAAATTGGGTATATAGGATAGGGATACGTCTAGGATTGCGCTCGGCAACGGGGAGAGGCCAGAGGCTGTTTAAACCTCTGTTGCCTGCTTAAGAAAGGCACGTCGGGTCCGCAAGGGTCCACATCGCTTAGAGATCTTCACACAGCGCGAAGTCTCCTCCTCCTGGCGAGTTCTGTATCTCGCCAGGTTTCCTCTCTCTCCTGATGTTCGTGGAGTCCTCCAACTTGGGCGGAAACCACTGAAGCCTTTTGTACGGCTAGCAAGCCAATAGCTAGCCGCCACGTGTGCATACATTTAGAACCAGCCAACAATGTGGCGTGACTCTAAATACAACTGGCGGGAACTCCTTTGCACCGTGCATCTCTGAGATGCAAAAGAAATGCACCATGCAAAGAAGCTGCAAATTGGCGGGAAATCCCCCGTTGCACCAGAGTTCTCTCCCGCAGCAGAGAACTCTACCGTGCAAGGAAACTGTAATTTTAGCGGGAACATAATTTAGCGTTGCCGAAGCACACACAAACAACAAATCACAACTTTGGGTTGTGACACCCCGGAGTACATGTAAAAGTGCCCAACGTACTAAACAAATGCACAGTAATGAATGCACATGGTTTTTAAGTGATGCTTAATGCGCAGCAGCCTGTTTTATTATGCATTAGCGTAATCACACTTTTTATGTGATGCTTTAATGCACAGTGGACGTGTATTAAAGTGAACATGTAGACGTGCCAATTGAAGAGTATCTCTTACGTATGGCAGGGTTTAAGATTATTGAACAAGCATGCTGGGAGAAAATCAAGGACAAGGCATAACTTGAGATGAAACTAGCAAGGGATGTAAAAGGAATAAAAATTATTTAAAATATATGCCAGAAATAAGAGGAAGACTACAAAACTGAATGCAGAAGAATGATGCAGAGACAGCTGAGATATTTAATGACGTTTTTACTTCAGTCTTGTCAAATAAGGTCAGCTACCAGATGAGCACAGTTGGCAACAAGTATAGGAAAGTAGATAAGCACCCTACAGCAGTAAAAGACCAGGTTAGGGATCATTTAGAGAAGCTGGTTATTTTCAAGTTGGTAGGGCTAGACAGGATGTACCCTAGAGTACTGAAGGAGTTAGCTGAGATAATTTCAGAATCATTGACCCTCATGTCTGAGAACTCATGGAGATCAGATAAGATGCTGGAAAGGGGCAAATATAGACCCCATCCTTAAGAAAGAGAAGGAGGAGTTTACATAAAATTACAGACTGCTTAGTCTGACCTCAATACCAGAAAAGATTATAGAGCAAGCCATCAAGGAATCTATTTCTAAGCACCTGGAAGAGGTGATCAGGAACTATGAAAACGGATTAATCAAGAGGAAGCCATGCCTGACCATCTTGATTTCCTTCTATGACAAGGTAACAGGCTCTGTAGATAGGGGAAGAGTAGTGGATTGAGATCAAGGGTTGATATACCTTGATTTCAGCAAGACTTTTGACAATGTCTACCACACTGTTCTCATTAACAAGATAAGTGTTAGGGTAATAATAATATGTGGATTTTGGAGAGCATTGGATCTGCAGCTGGAACAAGGCTTTAATCTGTGTCTCAGCAAAAGCTGCTGGTCACAAGGCAGAACGATATATTAAAAATAACCTTGCAAATGCTTAGGCAAGCAGTTTTCTAACAAGGTTGTAGTGTTAGAGCCCATTGTGTAAGTAGAACAAGATGCAGCCTATCTGCTATCGTCAGGAGATAAAGCAGAAGCAAGACCTTGGAGATGAAGAAGGAGTCAGCAAGAAACCAGAAAGTACCAACAAGTGACCGAGAGAAGCAGAGATCAAAGTCTTGCACATGTGCTCATAGCAGAGAGGCATGTAAATGCATGAAATGCATAGGCAATTCCATGGTAATGAAGTAAACAGTAAACAGAGGCAAAGCTCAAGATAGGAGAAATGGGTGGAACAGAAGGAGGGACAGTGTGGAACAAATGTTAATATGTATGAACCAAGGTGTATAAAATGTAAAAAGAACTAATGTTCAGTGTGGTTCCCTGGTTTGTTGGTTTTTTGGGAGCTAGTCAAAGCTGTCTTCATTCTGAATAAAGCTGTTGTGAGCAATGTGTGCAAGTAGTGTTTGCTCCCTGCTTGCTCTGGCTAATGAGTAACAGGATCCATGAGCGATTGGACTGTCCTCTCCCTAGTCGTTGGGCACCACATGGAGTCAGGGTCTAACAATAAGGAATTACAGATGTGGGGCACTTGTACACATGATGCCATTACCATGTACATGTGACAAAAATTTCACTTTGTGTGACTTAATGGCATCATGCTGTACATATGCAGGAGTTTTGGGGGTTTAAATGAGTTTTCATTGTTGCCAACTAAACTACATCCTGATGTAGTTTAGTTGGCAGTGATGCATTGCAGCTATTGTTCAGCTCACTTCTGGCCACAGGGGAGGTGGGCAGTCTCTGCTGAGAAGGAAAAAAAAAAGGGATCAGGCCCCTCACCGTAACAGTGACACAATCCCCTAAATTCAAATGGTGGGTTTCAATTCAAAACCCACCGTTTTAATTTAGGGGACGTAGAATGCAACCCTAAGGACTACTTCCCCTCACCCAGTGTATAAGCACCTTTGGATAAAAGTACCATAAGGTGGATACAGAACTGGCTGGATCATCATGTAGGCATCAGTGATTCAATGTCTAATTTGGAGGAGGTATCAAGTGGAGTTCTCAAGGGGAACTACCCTGGACCCAGCATTTTTTTAATACCTTCATTAATGATTACAAGCAGGGCTGTCCAGCTTTTAAGCTCCCTGGGACCACAAGTCCTGGGAGCTGTACTAAGTAAGGAGCAGGTGGCTGGGCTGCTTGCCACATGGATGGTCTCCCTATCCTCTCACTGCAGCACACCCCAACCCCCAAATGCTACAGCAGGCACCTCCCACCACTGCACCACACAGCCCAGATTGCTGCCCCCTCATGCATGGCCCTGGGCTCACTTTCAGCTCCTCACAGAGCATGTTGCACTGCCCCAACTGCAATACTTCTCTCTCTACTCTTCATTCCCTGTGGCAGAGGCAGGAATCAGCAGCCAGAGGAGGGAAGGAGGTTCCACCTGGAGTTGTAGCCAGAGCAGCTGGGGGAACAGCAGCTGGGATGGAGCCTGGAAGCCCCAATTTAATCCCTTGAAGGCTTCATGAAGCCTGTACACTAGCAGTTGTACAGCCCTGATGTGGAAGAAGGGATTGAATGGCCACCAAGTTGGGTGGAGTTGCAGACACTCTGGAGTGCAGGGTAAGGATCTAGAATGACCTGGATAAACTGAAAAAATGGTCCAAAATCAATCAATCAGATCAAATTCAACATAGAAAAGTTCGAAGTTCTACAAATATGCACTTGCTAGGCTGCAGTACTGCCAGAAGGGACAAAGAAGTCATAGTGGACCATAAGCTGAATATGATACAGCAGTGTGCTCTTATTGTGAAAATAGGATATTGGGCTAGAAGAATGCCTTACCAATCAAAGGAAGTGGTCTTACCACTATATTTGCCACTGGTGAGGCCACATGTGCAGTACTGTGTGGGCCCCACACTTCAAGACAGTTATATACAAATTAGAAAGAACCCAGTGGAGAGCAACAAAAATTATTAGAAATATGGTAAGCATCACTTAGAAAGAAAGGGTGAAAGAAGTAGGATTATTTAGTCTAGAGAAGGGAAAGACTGAGGAGGGGTTTGATATCAGTCTTCAAATGCCTGAAGGTTAATTAAATGGAGGATGGAGATAGACAATTCTTTATGTCCACAGGGGTGCAGGGCAAGGAGCAATGTTCTTAATTTGAGATATTAGGAAGAACTTTCTCGCTATGAGGGTGGTTAAGCATTGGAAAAGGCTGCTTAGAAAAGTTGTGGAATGTCTATGCTTAGAAGTTTTTAAGAGCAGATTAGATAGACTGAGATGGTTGAGTCAGGGATGATGCTGTCTTGAGCCAGGGGCTTGGACAAGATGACTGCAAGAGATCTCTTCTGGCCCTCTTGTTCTATGATTCTGTTCTTTGAAACAAATCTTAATTCAATTCAAGGCAGCTGCTCATTTAGAGGGAATGCCCAGTATCTCTGCCTAGGCAATAGGATATGAAGATTATCCTTAGTGAAGCTGTTTCCATGTGCTAGGAAGAACTGCAGTTTGAGGGAACTGTTTAAATGCTTATACCACTTACCATTCAAGTCTGCAAGTATGATCCTGGTCCTCTTACTCCAGGCTTCCTCACACACTTCATCTGCCTGCTCCCCTGGCATAGCCAACCATGTAGAAAGGTTTGTGATTGTGGTGGCAAGTTAAGATTTTGAGGGGAGTTAGCATTCAAGGTAGCATAGGGTGATTCACAAAACTCTGTGAACTTTTGAAACATAAATGACCATGGGGGGAGGGATACGTGAAGTCTATAAGAAATGGAAGAGGGATCACTTATATGTTATGGTAATACTTCCAACTTATATCTGCCTTGATCACATCTATCAAATATGGACTACCCACAGCAAAGAAATGCAATACTTCTCTCTCTACTCTTCATTCCCAGCCTGGACATAATCTTGTAAAATAGTTTTTTTCAGTGGTAACCATGTGAAAACAAAAACATCTCAAATGTACTTCAGCGTTCATGTTTATGGGTGCATCCCCATGAGCAGAAATGTGTGTTTCCCTGGGGACAAACAGCAGCAGCAAAATATGTGCTGCTGCTGCTTGTGCCCAGGAAACACCCATGCACATGTGCTCTGGCTTGCGACATGTTACCCCAGGTAGGATCCAGCATCTGTGCTGGCCCCAGCAGCCTTCCCTGGGACCTCCAGGGCTGCAGCTATGGCAATCCAGCAGCATAGAGCCTGGCCAGCCGCCAGAGCATGGCTCCAGCCAGCCAGGCTCTGGTTTCCAGTGACGTGCACCATCCCACTTTTCTAACAGAAAATGGGTTTTTTTGACACTGGGATCTCCCAATTGCTAACCCCCCACCCTGCACTGCAAACTAGCAGCACTGGGAGTGCCTGCATGTGCAGCATGTGTGGCACACATGCAGATGGGTCTGCAGCATTGCATACTGCACATCTGTGCTTATCTGGATGTGCCCTGACAAGCTAGTAAAAAGATCATTTACTTTTGTATACTGCTTTCCTTTGAATGTATAATTTCACCAATCTAGCTCTATTATGCAGGGAAAAGACACTTCAGAATTTGCAAGCATCCATTTCATACATATATAATGCATTTCCATTTCTTATTTTACAGGGATATCAAACCTGACAACATACTGCTGGATGAACATGGTAAGTTGCTACTCAATATTTTGTTCCAAAGATTTCCATAGCCTCATGAGCTGTTCAGGTGGCTCTGATTAGTACTGTGTGACACTGGGTTTGTATCCCAAATTTGGTATCTCTTTCTGTAGCAGTCTATCTGGCTTGTGAATTGGCTTGATATATTTCAAATTAAATCACCTTTAGCCACATGGTAGACCCTATCAGAAAGTAAAGATTTATAGATATACATAATTCAGTAAAAAGGAAGAGGATGAAATATCACTTGAAAATTTAATTTTTATAAGCATGGGTGTCTGAAGTCAGGTTCCTAAATCTCCATAAATAAAAAGGTATGATTTTGAGGAGTAGTGCATAACTATAGTCCCACTTCCATAGCTGTTGGAAGTTCTCAGGATCTATAAACAAGCAATTTTTTAAACAGGTGCCTGGATCTGGAATTAGGTTCCTAGATTTAGACAGCCAATTTCAGAAACTTAATCCCAAATCTCTACCAAAAATCTATAGAGCTAGCTTATATTACAGTGAAATTTAAGATGGCAAGGTAACAAATTAAGTTTTCTAATATGCTTAGTAGGGTTGGAGTATTGTTGTAGCCATAATGGTCTAAGAAGTGTTCAAGAGGCAAGTCTTTTTTATGTCTTTTATTGAACCAACTGTATAGTTGGGAGAGCTGTTGGACAAGTTTTCAGGCAACAAGTATCTGTCCTCAGGTCTGTCCAACAACCCTTAATTATACAGTTGCTATATCTCAGATATACCAACTATGCCCCTCTAATACGGATATTAACAGCATTGCCTTAAATGAAAATCCTTTGTCTGTTTGCTTGTATTTAAACATTACTGTATCAATATGTATATCTTTTTCATACTGCAAAGACTAAGAGCTGCTCGAATTAAAGTGCTTGGAGCGTCACATGTATCAGCATCCCTGCTGTGAAAAATGGCAGCAGGGGCACTTTATCTAAAGCTTGTCGAATGATATTTAGTTAAAGCACCCACACCACCATTTTCAGTGCAGGGATGCTGATACACATGATGCTAGAGTCTGCTGGAGCACGGTAACTACTACGCTCCAGCAGACTTGATTAATCGAGTCTGCTCCGACTACACTATGTCGAAGCAGCCTCACTGCACATGTATAGGAACCCGTAAGTTACAATTGCTTAACAAATAATGCTACAAAAGCCTGGAATTTGACCCTCTGAATAATGAATTCAACACAGCTGAATAACATCAATGTTTTTAAGTATGTAGGCATATTTTTAGTAACAAATTGCAGGCATGTAGGTGTTAATATTCCCAAGATATTAGTATCAGCAAAGAAGCAACAAATAGAAATGCCTTATATTTAAGTCTTGGGTGAATTAGTGTTGTCAAAGGCAATAAGAAATAATGTGACAATAAGCATATCAAATCTCTGATGGACAGCTTTTAAATGTGGTTGCCCTCATCTTTCCTTGTCTCCCATCAAGGTTAATTTCAGTACAAAATTAGCCTATTTCAATAGAGGTTCCTCTGACAGCTCTACTGCTGCTAGTACTTCAATGGATCCTGACAGTAGCCTGTGTGTTATAGCAGAAGAGGCTGAACCAGGTAGCCCAGATACTGAAAGGTTCGGTAACTCTTAAGATGACCAAGGTGGCCAAGCATCCCCTTTCTTCAAATCCTCAGAATATTGCTTCATGCCAGCATTCCTTAGAGCTCAAACTGTCTCAAATGAAGATATAATCATGGCCCTTCACAATCACAAATGATCACTGGGCAGAATTAATTAACCAGCTATTTGAAGAGGAATAAGAAACAGGAATCTTGCACCTTAGATGTTTCCTATATGTCATTAGATTATATAGCCTAGACCTAGTCAACTTCCTCATAATGAAGCTTGCTAGACTTCTTGAAGCTTTAGAAGCTTAAATGAAGCTATTTTTCTTCACACTATTTAAAGTATGTAAAGGCATAGTCAGCTTCCATCTAATAGCAGGCTGCTAACTATGGGCGTGCTGAGTGTGTTAAGTGTTACTAAGAAGAATTTTTCCAACTATTTGGGTTGGTCTAATAAAAGATTTCAGATTTACCCAAAGAACCTTGTCTGCCTTAAGAGTTAGTGTGAGCAGAGCAAAGAAGTCTAACAGAAAATCCTACAGAATAAGCCTGAACTTTTTAAACTCTGGTCTCAAAAGTACTAAGCCAATTTCCTCCATTCTTGACCTTCTCCTTATTATTAAGATTCATAAAGTAAGCTATCACTGAATTCAGCATGCACAACATTTATGGTTGAGGCTTGTGTTATTCTTTTAGATTGCCTAGACCTCATTTGAGTGATTGTGTTGGCTGAAACTATATTAAACTAAACTAAAAATTTAGGCTCAGTACAGGCATTCAAGAAGCCTGCAATGGAAGTGCTATAACTTTTGAACTTTACTCTAAGTGCCCCCATTTAGATTGGGAGAAAGAAGAACACATTAGCCCTTAGGGGGCAGAGGGGTTGGGGCCTGCCTGCATGACCCAATTGCAGCAGGTAGGGGGCCGCCTCTCACACACCTCCCAGTGTGTCCTGCGGGCTCCCTGGATTGCTGAGGACTCCCAAGGAGAGCCAAATGGCCAAGCCACTCCAGTTGGCTGGTGGGGACATCACAGCCCCCACCTGGACCAGATGCAGCAGTGGCTCATCATGGCCATGAGCCATCAGCCAGCCATCCTGGGCATGCCCACCCAGTGCACCCTGCACCTCCTGCGTGTGTGTGTGTGTGTGTGTGTGTGTGTGTGTGTGTGTGTGTGTGTGTATCCCAGACACCTGGGATCTGTCTGTGTGTCCCCCAGATACTTGGGTTCTGTGTGCATGTGTGTGAGTGTACATGATGTCTGGGTTCTGCGTGTGTGCACCCCTTTCCCCCTCACACACACACAGAACCCAGGCATCCAGGTCATGACTGAGCCACTGACTTTCAAGCAGCCAATGAGGACAGTGCCCACCTCATGCACAACTCCCTGTTCCTTGGGGTGATGGAGAGCGGGCACTATGCTTCTGGAGCCCCTGATCTCATCATAAGTGATGTCATCATCCCCCAATCCTCATTGGGGGCCTGGTCTATCCCCTCCTGCCCTGGCTCATGAAGACCTATAGGGGACAGCTGAACCGTCAGAAGAAGCACTTCAGCAAGGGACCAGGCCTGGCACCACGAGCACACACAACGCAATGCAGGGATGTGGGAGAGGGTGATCCCTCTGACCATGTTGTTGGCTCTGGACCAACACAGTAGCAGGCTGTTCGGATCCATGAAGCCCTGGCTGACTACCTTCTTACCCACGTAGACCAGGAGCCCTCCATGTCTGAGTAGGGCTGGAGGGCTTTCAGTGCCCACACCCTGGCACCAGGCCTGGGTCACCTTTCCTGAGCTCCTTTGGCCCCACATCACAGCCCAGGCTGCCTGGGCACCATTCCCCTTCTCTCCCTCCCCGATCCCCACCCCCAGGGGCACACACTGGGGTGCAGAGGAATGTGGCATGAGGAAGATACGTGCCTCAGTTTAAAATGTTGTGGTTGCCAGATTTTTCCTGTGTTTAATAAAGAAAGCCCGTTGAACATTGTCCATGTCTCAGCCTGGTCCCTCCTCCTGATTCACACAAAACAGCAAACCTTTGGCGGTAGTGGGTTTTGGCAGGAGGGGGGTTGATAACGGGGCAACAGAAACTTGAAGGGGGTCTGGGGTCAGGTAGAACACTGCAGGGCCTGAACTCAACAAACATGAAACCTTGGAGGGGGGATGGGGCCAGGGGCTTTTGACCTGGCATCCTACTTTCACAGGTCTGGAATCAAGACCAGGGACTTCTCCATGTAAGAGCTGGATAGCTGTGTGATCTTGGACCCAATGACTGTCTGAGAGAGCTGTGGGCCAGGAATCATTGCTGCAGGGGACACTAAAGACTGCTGGCCCTCCCATACAGGACTTCTGGCCCCTTGGCTTCCAAGGCCATGTCTTCCCCTTCAAGGACCACAGACCCACAGGCCTCCCTGATGCCCTGGACTCATATCAGGCAGCTGGTCCAAGCCAAGGTGTAAGCAATTCCTGCCAAGGCTACACCACCCCCCTGCAGTGGGACCCAGGCCATGAGTGGGGACACAGGGAGTGGAACTCCCAGGCCTCATGGTGGAGAGTGGATGAGCTGAGGTCACCAGACTCTGCTGCCAGAAGCTGCCCTATCAACCATCTGGCCTGGTGAGCTGGTAGGCTGCCCTTTCTGCCCTGCTTTGAGTGCTTCTGCACCCCTTCAGGTCTGGCCAGAACCACTTGGGGGGCTTTGCTTAGCAGGTATTTGACTAGGCTTTCCATACATCCAGGTTTTCCTGGACATGTTCCCTTTTTGGACCATCCAATCTCCATCTGGGGATTTTTTTGAAATATGAACAAATGTCTGAGATTTTGATCCTGTCCACTGGTGGGAGCAGGAGGAGGGTGATTGGAGGCAGCGGGTGCACATGGCTGGCATGCGGCCAGAGAAGGTGGTGGGAGCAGTCCCGGCAGCTGGATACAGGTAAGCCTGTAGAGTGCAGGGGTTAGAGGTCCAGAGTTTGGGGACTGTCCAGGGAGCTCTGTGTCTGTATGTGTGTGTGTGGAGAGGATGGGTGTGTGAGGTGGGGTAGGTGCCTGCTGGTATTGGGGGAAGCTGTCTGGGTGACAGGGCTGTGGCAGGGCAAGAGAGATGGGGGGCAGGCACCTGACCTTTCAGCAGAGGAAGGGGTGGGGGGATCCTTTGTGGGTCCATGGCTCGGCTGGTAGCACCAGGGGCAGTGCCTGTGCTCGTGGGGCTGGACAGACTGGGAAATAGGTTGGGGATTGCCCTGGGTGGCCAATACAGCAAGTGCCTGTGCCATCAGAATCAGCAAGAACCCATTGGAATTCACCCATGGATAGGATCAGAGAGGAGGGGAGGGGAGGGGAGGGGAAAAAGTAGGGTTGGGATGCTTGCCAGTCTGTCCAGGTATGCAACCCAAGAGTCACCCTGGCAGTGAGAGCCAAGAAGCTGAGCTAACGATCCCCAGGTGGAAATCCTTCCATCACATTTGTCACTTTCCAGGAGTGGGAGGGAGGCATGGAGGAAGGGAAGGAGGGAGGTCTGGGGTTTTTTGACAAGGGGGCAGGTGCGGCTGGTGAACTCAGACTGGTGGGGCAGTGGAGTGTCCCATGGGAACTGGGGGAGGAGACTTGCAGACGGCCAGCTGTGGGGGAGGGGAGGGTTGCAGCCTCCCCACTACCAGCCAGAGTGCCCAGCCGGCTGCAACCTGCCCCCCACCCAATCCCAGCCGGTTGCAACCCCCCGCCCCTGTGGGATGCTCCACCGCCCCACCAGTCTGAGTTCATCAACCATGCCTACAAGGGGGGATTTTTTTTTCTCATTCCTGCAGTGGTTGTCAGACATAGATACATGGTATCTCCAGTCCTTGACCTGGGGGTGCTCTCTGCCAAACCTGCTGTTTATCCATTTGCCTGATGCGCTCAATACACTCTATAAATGCCTTTCCACGAGTGCTTTGTGGGGAGTGCTCAGGATATCTGTGTTTAGGCTCCAGTCTCCCATGGAGCACATCATGGCCCTGAGAGAAATGGCAAGGACATGTCAATTATGCAGATTTATGATCCTATTGAATGAGCCGTACTCTTTTAAGCTCCCCAGAGCAGTGGTGCAGGGGTGAATTGATACCTTGGCTGGGCTCCAGGCTTCAGCAGGGAGGCTGTGGGGGAAAGAGGGCAATTCATCCTTCCCTTATGCCCCAGCATTCCTGCCCCCACTCTGGACCCAACCCCTTTGTGGGCTTTTTGGCCATAATGGCCTAAGAGGGGCTGCGGCCACAGGGTGTGGCCTGTGGCAGCCTTGGTTCCCCCTGCTACTCTTTTCTTCAACCCCCCCCCCCCCCCAACAGGGGCTCTGTGTTTCCTCCAGGACCTTAGTCCCTATCGGGGTTGCATGGAGCTGGTGCAAACCTTACCATCAAGAGTTGCATGGTACCCTTGTGTGTGGCCTGATTCATTAGAAGTGTTGTGAGAACTGGCTGCAGATCCTGCAGGTCGTGCCAGCACAGCAACTTCTGTGCTGGTACTGGGCAGGGGATGATACTGACTCCACATCTCTGGCAGGGGTGCAGAGACATATAATTGGACTTGGTCCAAAATAGTCACAACCCGTGTAGGAGGAACAGTGTCGTAGGGCAACCCTCCACCTCCTCTTCCTCTGCTTGGGTCCCTGCAAGCAACTCCTCCAGAACACCCCTTGTTCAGTGGGCATGGTGAGGAGGGCAGCTGCCCTGCTTTTGGTGAGGAAATGAGACAGGTCCTTGTAGAATAGCATGTTTTGCTGCCAGCCCAGAGACCACTTTCTAGTGTCAAGCACACGATAATAATGCATCCTCATCAATGTGGTTTTGGTAAGACACTGCTCCAAATCTCTGTTGTGATCTCTTGCCTGCATCTCCTGAGTGATATGCTTGAACACATTTCTGATTCAGTGCCCTTTCTGGAGCTAGCACTGGATGTCCTCCTCACCCCAGATGGTGATGAGATCCTTTATTTCCCCAAACTGCCACTTACGTCCCTATGCTGGCTGTTGAGGGTGGACTGCTCAGGTTCATCCATGGTCCATGGCAGTGCCCATTCAGGTCTCAGTGTCTGTGGGTCTGGCTGTAAAGGAGTGGGTGGAACGCTGGAAGGATGACTGGATGGATGGAAGCAGTGGTAGCCACATGAGGGTGCAGTGCCTGGCGTGTGGTTCTCGCTCTCATTTCAGGGGCTTTGGGCCCCTGCTTCCACTTCATCTGGGCTCAGCTGCTCAGGTCATCTCCAGAATCTTGAATTGTCTAGGGGCTTTCAGCTGATGCCCCATGATTCTGGCAATGCCACATGCCCCGCCCAGGCTGTAAAATTCAAGGATAGACAGACCACATGGTGCCTTAAAATCATGGAGTGTCTCTCTGCTCGCCCCAGGTTCAGTGCCCCCCCAACCATATCTTCCCACACACTGACTTACCTAGTTGATTATCTACTAGCTATCTGGTGATCAGTGAGGAAGAAGAAGGGGAGTCAATCAGCATTGAATGAGAATAAGGATGTGGCAGAAGACTTCCTTCCAGGAAAAAAAGAATGGGTGGCACATATTTAGGGCCCACCTCAGCCACTCTTACTTTACACTCTTGTAAGATGGAGGACTTTAGTGTAGTGGATTCTGTTACTGGCATGTTGTGAATTTGAACCCCAAGTAGTATTTGTCAAATTTTACTAATTTCATTTTTTCACTTTTTCTTTCCCCACCCCTTAACTGGCACTGTGTAAAGTCCCTGTTTGGAGGAGATTGCAACATAAATATTAGGGGTGTGCAAAACAGGCTGTATTCGATTTGGGTTTGGATTCAACCTGAATGGGGGACAGTGATTTGATTTGTTGGTTTGAATTACTGTCCCAATTCGATTTGGCTGAATCTGAATCTGAAGATTCCATGTTGATTTGGAGAATCAGTGCTTTGGCCGTAGACAGAGCTTGAAATGTTTTTTCTACGTACCTCAAGGTACCGGGCATGGTTTGTGAACACTACGATGGTGGGGCAGGTGGAGCATCCCACAGAAATGCAGGGGAGCCCCCCATGTGCTCAGTGGCAGATCAGGAAGTGGACCAGAAGTACTTCTGATCCACATCCAGGTCCATCACAGAGTGCACAGGGGACCGCCCCCTGCCCCTCATGGCCCCAGTTCAAAATGAGTCAAAACAGTGTCGAATTGAAACAACCAGCAAAATTTCACACAGCCCTATTAGCTACCCTACATATGTATCTCTGGGATTCCCAGCAGCATACCTCAAGCTCTGTAATAAGTTGTGTGAATCTCCTTCCTGTCATGCACAAGGTTCCAAACCATTACTTGAGTGATGAGAATTATTAGAAATTGTCTTTAAGACTTTAGAACAGCTTTTTCTGTATTAAAACAACTCTTCTTAACAAAACATAAATCTAATAAATCATCCTGAATCCCACTGGTAGATGGTTTCACTACTTTTCCATCTTCCAACCTTGATAAAGCTTTTGTCTAGCTACATTCATTTGAATTATCAAATCGCTTGGTGTTGAAGAAGCCAATTAATAGGGCTTAGACTCTTTTGAACAAGAACATCCATATATGCAAACCAGAGGCTTAAAAAAACAGGACTATGAAAAGAATTAATCTAGAGGGTTTTTTTAAAAAAATCATGATTTTAAAGCAATGATAATGTTCTGATACCTGGCTAATGCCTTTCTAATATTTGGAGTTGGTGATGCTGGGCTTTGGGTGACTAGTGGGTCTCAGTGGGTTCATCTACATGTGTGTTTGCTGCAGCACCAGTTTACTTGCAAGTAAATTACTCATGAATAAACAGTGCTGCGCAGGCATCTACATGGGCAGGGAAGCGGGAGCAAATTTCCTGCCAATCTGCTCCTTCTTCCCAGGGCCGTGCAGTGGGCCCCTGTCACCACCAAGGAGAGCTCCAGGCTCCGACCACTGCTGCTAGCAGCCAGCAGTCCCACTTGCTGCTCTCTGGCCAGCCACTTCCCTGGCCAGGAGCAGCGTGCCCAGCTCAGGGACAGCACACGGCAATGCTCTCCTCACTGCCTCTGCCTCCCTGTGCCATGGCTGCTCCTGCCCCTGCCCCTAGCAGTGACAATCAGTGCCCCAAGCTCCTGTTGGCTGCCGTGCTGGCCCTGGTGGCTCACTGCACTGACCACTAGCTGGCCCATGGCCATCTCACCCGTCCCAGCTACCCCATGTGCAGCGACTGCCTGCCCACCCACCACATGCTGTCCCAGGGCTGCCAATGCACACCTGCTGCCTTGACTTCATCAGTCTGGCCAGACCCTGGCAGGGACACCAATGATGGGATCCATGATGCCACCACCGGGGCCACCGTCGCCCTCCTGGGCCTCCAGCCCTTCTGCCTCTGGGCCTGACAGGCCAGCCAGAACTGGTGACAACACACTGTCCAGCACACCTGGGACAATGAGCAGTGGCTAGATGCCTTCAGAATGACCTGAGGTCCAGGGCGGAGCTCTTCCGTGAGACCTGGGAGGACAAAGCGCAGTACGCAGAAGATGACTGCCAGTGGGAGCACCACTTGGGGTGGCAGTGGCAGTCCGCCCCTGACAAAGCCCCAGGAGAACCGCACACACACCAGCAGGGGCCAGGGTCAGGGCACGAGCAGGGGCAGGCGTGGGAGGTGCTGGCCAACCACCTTCTCCAGCACTCCCCGCTCTAGACTGACTGCAGCACTGCCCATGGACCTCCCCACTGCAAGCATCATGCTTACTGCCGATCCATCTCAGAAGGACAAGTTTTTATTCCCCTCACATCAACCAACACCCTATCCTCCCCTTCCCTCCCCAACAACAACAAACAGAGCCCCTCCCCCTCCCCCCAACAAACAGAGCCCTTCCACCAGCACCCCACCCACCAATGATAAAAAAACCTTCTTCCGCATGAAAATTATGTACAATGTCTTTTGTACACTGTCCCAGGGTGGGGGGCCATTGGGTGGGAGTATCTATAGGCCAGAGCCCAGGGACAGCAGGTGGGGGCTCACTCGGGGCGATGGTGGCCAGGGCTCCTCCACTGCAGGTGGCTCCCACTTTGGCAGCTGATGGTAAAGTCCTGACCCCACTACAGGTAACTCCAGCACCACATCTGCATGGAGCTGGGGCAAGCAGCAGGCCTGGGCTCCAGCAGGGGGCTGGGTGGCACCAGAACCAGGGCACAGTTGTGGGCAGGGGTTCCTGGCTGCTGAAGGTGTTGCAGGACCTCTTCCCAGGCCCAGGTTGGGATCTGCTGCTGTGTGTGTTTGTGCTGTATATGTAGAAGTGATTGCATAATAGCTCAAAATGCAGTCTTACTTTTGTGTAGTGTGTGGGGTGCATAGAGGTATCAGGGGGGTATGGGTGGGTGGGTGTGGGGTTTGTGGGGAGCTGTGGGTGGGTGGATATGGGGGGGTTGTGGGGATGTGTGGGGATGGTATTTGTGGGGTGTGTGATGGTGTGTGTGGGACGGTGTGGCTGTGGAGTGTGTGGGAAGGGCTTGAAGGTATGCAGGATGTTCATGGGAACCCCCTGCGTGTGCCCTCCTGAGCCAGTCAGCACTCACTCCCCACCCTGCAACAGCCCCAAGCACCCTGTGGCACCTCCCCACCACTGCCAACAGCAAGCAGCCCCAGCACGCCCCACAGCTGCTCTGCACTGCCCGGCCATGGCATGTCTTGCCATCCCGGGGCATGCAGCAGTAGCGGTGGGGACCAACACATGCAGCCGCGACCCTGTGCACCCCGTGCCAGCTCTGGGCTCACCCGTCGGGACTGAGTATCAGCAGCAGCTCAGCGTGGGGGAATGTGGCCCATCCCCCCTGTCGCCACCAGGCAGTTTTTGCTGCAGCCACCTGAAGCCCACATAGCACCTGATCTGCCCTTCACCACTGCCTCTGGGATGCCCAGCATGTCAGCAGTGACAGTGTGGAACGGCCGCAGGGTAGCTCACAGGTGGTGGTGAAGGAGCCGCAGCATAGCCTAGCATGGCACGGGCTCTGGGCAGCCACAGCAAAAACTGTCCGGCTGCGAAGGGGAGGGGCTGCTTTCCCATGCACTGAGCAGCAGTTTCTGCCCAGCTTCTGCTGCCACTGTTCAGCCCCAATGGGTGAGCCTGGAGCCAGTGCTGGGGCCCAGGCTGAGAAGTGGTGGTGTGGGACAAACTGCTGCTCAGCATGGGGGAAAAGCGGTCCCTCCCCCTCCCACTGCCAATGCTTCCTGGTGCAGCCACTCGAACCCCATGCTGGGTTGCCCTGTGTTTGCTCTGCGCTGCCACCACTGCCCCACTGGGTCACCTAGAGGCAGCAGTGATATGGTGGAGGTGCAGGACAACTCCATGCAGGTTCCGAGCAGCTGCACCAGGAAGCGCCAGCCATGGGGAGGGGCCACTTTCCCCCCACGCTCAGCAGCAGTTTGTCCTGCACTGCCATTGCTCAGCCCAGATGGGCAAGCTCAGGGTGTGTGGGGTTGGGGCTGTGTGTGCTGGTGCCCACCTGTACTGCAGGGCCAGGGTGGTGGGGACTGGGAGTGAGCGGGCACATGGGAGCCCGGGCCCCACGCTCTTGCTGCCCCACTCTGGGCCCTACCAGCAATGGCCCCAGGACACCGGCGCGGACCCCATGCTCCTGCACGCTGACTCGTGTCCCCCCCCCCGCTGCAACCTCCGCCACTGCTGTCCCCACTTTCCTGACTGCCTGCCAGCCACTCTGCACTGCTCAGCTCTGAGTCCAGTGGCTACCAGCTGCATGGCCAGACTGCTGGCCTCAGCAGGAGCTGGCCCAGCCCCGAGGACTGGGGCGATTGCCCACAGTCCTCCCCTGCCTCTCTGCCCCCACCCCTTACCTAAATTTCCAGCTCTGACACAGGGAGGCATGAACAGCCCCACGGTCTCAGGCCAGATGCCTCTGTTAGGTAGGGGCTTCCAACTGGGTGGGGCAGGGCTGGCCAGGCCTTGCTGTTGCAGGATCCTGACGTGTCTTCCCCTGGCTCCTACTGCCCTTGGCTCCTGTCATTTTTGACAGGCAGCCAGGGCCAGATAAATATTAATTTTCTAAATTTTTTAGGGGTCCCGTGGGCCAGATAGAAGGGCCTGGCAGGCTATATTTATCCCACCCATGCTGTAAAGCCATGTGAAAGAAGCTGCTTATGTGAGTTTGCAACACTTCAGCAATAAGTTGCTCTGTACCAGGGGCTGTGCAGTGCCTGGGCCCAAATTGGGGGCTGGGCATGAACGGGTTCCCAGGGACCATGGTATGTGAGACAGGCAGGCCTGGGCCCAGACAGACACTGGCTGACCCTAGCATCCCTGCTCGCTTTCCTGGACCAGTGGGCTGCTGGGTGCTGCCTGCAGGCAGCCTGCCTCCCCCACCCTGTTCCCAGGGTAGAACAGGACAGGCTCCTGGCAGCACATGCTGCCATGGCTCCAGATCCCACTGCCTCCTCCCCTCCTCCTGCAGGCCAACTGCTGTCCTATACTGCCACCCAGCCAATGGTGCCCAGAGTCGGAGGGCACAGGACTCCCAGATGACGGGGATAAGGAGCTGCCTGTCCTTCCACAGGGGTTTTCCTGGGGATGGTTCCCTGGGGCCAGCCCCGCCATGCTGCCACTGCACCCCAAGCATGCCCCTGCTGTGCATGCTCTGGTCAGTGCATGAGGAGTTTTTGCACGGAACGACAGGTGCCCAACCCACTACTCCCTGATGCTGATAGCCACGGTGGCCTGGGCACACCTGCACACCTGGTTATGGGACTGTGAGCTATGATGGCACGGGGGTAAACCCAAGCTGCCCTGCAACCCTCCACTGTCAAAGATGGCATGGCTACTTGCATCGATATGTTCCTTGGCATGTGAGAGGCCTGGGCCCACCTAGCTGCGGGGGCACATGCCACCCAGTAAAGATTTACACTGTCTCCCGCCTCCCTGTGTGCTATGTGGAGGGACTCTGGGGACAGGGGAGCCCTTCCCCAATATGGGCCTTAACACTTGGCTGGGGCTGGCATGGCTCTGCATGGTCATGGCTGTCAGAGACAGCGTGCGGTTCCCGGTGGTGTCCTTGAACAGCAGGATGCAGCAGGTGAGACTGACAGCCATGCAGCAGAGGCAGTGCACCACAGCACCTGCAAGTTCAGGGCAGGCTGCTGGTGTAGGCTGCGGGCAGATGGAGGTGGCCCTGCTGGCCAGAAGATGCTTGCAACTGGGCCTGGGGGCTGGCAGCAGCTTGCAGCAGCCTGTAGGCCTGGATGGTGTAGGCCTGGCAATTGTGTGGCACTGTGGTGCCAGGTACTGGTGCCGGGGTGCAGTCAGGCTGATGAGGCTAGCTCGTGGCCTGCCCAGGGGGACACCAGGCCTGGAGTCATCTCAGGCTGCCTGCTTGTGTGCCCCAGGGTTCAAAATGCCTGCAGGCTTTTAAAGGCCTGAGGCAGGGGTTGCTATAGAACAGCCCAGCCCTGGAGCAGGAAAGGCTCCAAACCGGGAGCCCTGGGGCTAGCCTCAGGCTGGCCTTCTAGTGGCAGGGCTGACCCAGGAGCAAATTTGCTCCTGGGTCATGTTCTACATGTGCATTACTGCACGGTAACTAATTGTGAATAAATTTGATACCTGCATTTGCAAATCATGAAAAGACATTTTTAACAAATGACATGTGCAAGTGTATATAACATTTGTTCTGTATGTGGCTGCTGTTTTAGCTTTGCTAAATGAAAAAGAAATCTAATAAAAAAGAGAGGAAAAACAATGCACCATGAGAGTGATAATTTTCATTGTAAATCAAATATTTGAATCAATCTAAATGGGTATTATGTCATTGATTTTCTAGAACAGGCCATCATGCTTGCATGCTAAGAGGGAGGATCATTTATGAAGCTGTCATTTAAGAGACAGACCTTAATATTTATCTATCAAAGAAAGAATAACATATTAGTTTGCAGAGAGACATGCAGTTTTTTATTCTATTGTGTATATGAAAATGCTTATATGTCTTGCTGTCAGGAGTGCAAGACTAACAAGCTAATTGTATGCTGTGTGCTTTTCTTTTTCAAGAAACCATTTCCCTATAGTCTTTTGCTGCAGAAACAAACCAGCTAGGTCACAGGCAAGGATGCTTTTATTGGGCTTAGCCATCAAGCAAGGGTGCAATGTTAATATGTGATTTAAAATTATCTCTGATAATAGATGGAGCCGGTACCATCATCTGTTGTTAAAACTGCTAGACATTGGCTCTCATAAAGACCCTATATCATTTCCTTGCGATTTTGGGCTGAAGTTTTTGATGTTATGTATCTGCCTCAGGCTGTAATTTGGACGGGGGGGGGGGGGGGGGGGGGGAATTTCAGCAAAGAATTGAGCCATTTTGGGGAATCCGATGACAGATACATGTTGTACAAATGTCAAAAAAAGTATATAATCATTTAATCAGGAAGGCCTAGTGTCCCTGCTCTTTTCTGCAGCAAATGAGATAACTTCCATGCATAATTCCAAATCATCCCCAGACCATGGTCTGTCTGTTGTGTGCACAGAATGAAGCTGTGGTTCTGTGGAAAAAAAAACCTAGTGCAGTCAACTCTCATTTGCAGCAGTAACTGAGAAGAACAACAGCCTCTAACCAGCAACAGTTCTCCTGGGAATGTTGTCTGTGTCATGTATGCAGCTGACACTCTATAACAGCAGTAGCCATTTAGGAGCAGATATATACTGTATGTGAGCAAATAAATAAAGACTGTATCCTTTTGCATAAATACAAAAAGCTGGAATTAAGGTTGATAGGGTAGACAGTTTGTTATGCTAGGGGACCACAAGCATGAAAGCAAGCCTAACTCTCTTCTTGAAGGCTGCTCCCATCCAAGCTGCCCTGCTCCATCCTCCTGCACTGGGTCCTGCCTGCTGGGCCACAGAGGCAACTCCTGCACGGTGCCAGTCTGGCCAGTAGGGCCATACGAAATTTCACCGGCCATTTCGTTTCGACACTGTTTCAAATCATTTCAAGGTTGAAACAGCAAAACTGAAGAGAAACAAAGTGCGTTGAAATAGCCTCAAAACAAAATGAGACTAGTCAAAATGTTTTGAAAGTCGAAATGATTCAACCATAGTGCTGGGGATGGGAAGTCAGTCCAGCTGGCCTGACTTCTTATCCCTGGTGCTAGATCGTGCCAGGAGCGGGGAGTCAGCCAAGCTGGGTTGCCTCCCCACCCCCTGCCCTAGATCACGACGGGGCCAGGGAGTCAGCACTCCCCGCCCCCGGCATGCTGTAGCACCAGGGATGGGGAGGCAGCCCAGCTTGATTTGGAGAGAGCTCTCTCGTTGATTTGGAGAGAGCTTACTCTATGCCTCATTCTCTAGTGTGGCAGAGTCAGGTATAATCTTAAACAACATAATGCCTGCGTCACTTTGATTTACAAGGAAAGGTAGCACTTAACAAGGGGAAGCAAAAGCCAGTGGCAGTCTTAAGGCAATGTGACAAGCACAATCATGTAGGGTCCTGTGAACCTAGAAGCTTTGTGTTATGTCTACAAGTCTGGCCTGGCATTTATAACACCGTTCTCAATTCTTTATTCACTGTCTCATGATTTTAGCACCAGAAGCCCCATTAGAGATAATATTTCCTACACCTCCTAGCACTTTACCTCATCACTAGGGCTAAGTTTCAGCTGTGCTTCTGCACTCATCCATTCTGTTTTGTAGGCCCAAGGCAAGCTGCAGCCAGAAACAAATTTGTCAGCTGTACGTAGTAGAGTTAGTCACTACAGCTTACAATGAATTGCTCTACTGAAAAAGCTAAGAGCAGGTTTGAACCAGCCAACTAAATTACTGCAGTGCAAAACATACATGGAGTGGGCCAGTCAGAGTGTGAGACAACCTACTTATAGCTGCTAGATATTTTTTTCCCACACCCTGCTGTTAAATAAAGGGTCATTGTTTAACAGCATGTTTACCAGTTGGAATAATATTTCATGCTTATTCAATCAAATAAATTTAACTTTTTCACATACTGTCTTTCTTATGGGCTTCTTCCTTGCCTAGGAAACCTTGCAAAAAGACAGGAGGAAAGAGTCATTATAGTCTAACAAAGCTACTGCCCTTGAAAAGAACGATATTGTGAGGTTTCTGCTCCAGGTAGAAGCAGGTCCAGTGGTTTCCACTAAATCAAGTTTAACACAGGGAATAAAATGGCTAAGATGCATCAAAATTGAAGTGTAACATAAAGGCTGGTACACCATTTTGGTGGCAATAATTACATTGTTTTCTACCTGTGAGGACTACTGGTATTGTAGTTTCATGTACAGGTACAAAAGCTTCCTTTTAATTTGTTTTCATTTTACTATTAAATGAACGAGGAGAGATTCATGCTTACATGCTGTTTTAACTTCTATTTATATTTTGTTTAATTTCAGGGCATGTTCATATCACTGACTTTAACATAGCGACTATAGTAAAAGGATCAGAAAAGGCTTCTTCTATGGCTGGTACTAAGCCCTACATGGGTAAGTTTTAAAGACCACTTTAAATGTAAAATAAAAGCAGATAAAAAAATGTCATTGAAGTGTGTCTAAAAAAATATGTCCTGATGGAAATGCATGGTAGCTGTAAGCATCTTGTAATATATGCTGTGGTGCAACTGGAAATATATTAGCAATGGAGATCATCTTTCAGAAATGGAGAAGCTGGGAAAAGACTTGGTTCTGCAAAAGTTTTAATCAGATTGTTTTGCTTAAGGAAACCCAGGACTCACTCAGATGTTGTTTCATCTCAAGCCTCAAAGGGGCAGATGTACATAATTGGTTATGTTGTTCTTATTTCTATTACTTGGAAAAGAACATGCAATATGAGCTGATATCATTTTAAGCACACGCTAACATACATTGGTAAACTGGGGTTTTATTAAACAACCAAAGAACTTGATGGCTTATGTTTGCCCCATCCAGCCAATTGGTTAAGCACATGACTTAATTATGTGAGTAGCTCTTTGACTCGAATGGTGTTATTTGCATATCTAAAATTAAGAGTGCAGACAGAAGTGCAGCTCCCCACTGTAACTGAAAATGCTTTACAGGAAGCTTTTTCAGTTTCAGCAATCCACCAGATCAAGCAGAAGTTCACCATTCGTTCAATCAGGGAGGGGAATCTAGCTGCTGACTGTGAGCTTGCAGCCAGTTTCCCCTAGCAATGGCCCCTTCTCCCTGCAAGTCTGCACTGTTTTCAGAATGGGAGGGGGCAAAAGGAGCAGACGGAGCTCATTCTAGGGGTTCCCCAGCTGGCGCTGGAGGATGGGGTGGGTGAATTGGAGCTCCCCCACCCCAGGGGAACTCCAGTATACCTGCCCCACCCTCCAGCAGGGGCTGAAAAAAGCCCAAACCAAACTCCCTCTGCTCCCTTTCCTCCCTTCCATTCTGAAAACAGCAACAGTCTGGGAGGCGGGCAGACACAAGTTACAGAAAACACGATGTTTTTAAACTTCTTCATCTGACCCCCTCGTGCAATGAGGGTTCAGATTTTCACCTGATTGGCCATTTTTTTAAATGGTCTGCAGCTGTGCACTTGTGTTTGGTCACAGCTTTAGACCACTTTCTATAGCCAAATTGGGTAAAAAATGTCACTTCTGTCTGCTCTCTAAATGGGAGGCTTAAATCACTGACTGGATTGGAGACTCTGAGTTTATTTTTCATAGCATGCAACATCCAAAAAATGGGAAAACATAATGCAATGGGGAATTTGAGTGAATAATATAAAAGCATAGCATGGATTCAGTAAATGAAAAGTCACCCCAAAAAACAATAAGCAGTTAGCCAGGATTTAGCCTCCTTGCCTAAGCATAGAGGTTCAAAAAGCCAAAGGCAAAATCCATTCAACCTTTGCAGGTCTTTCTAAGCTGCATAGATTGAACTGATAACAAACAGAACTGACGTTCAGTGTTTGTGTGGCCAAGGCAGGCAGAAGCCTGCACTGGCCCAGGTCAGGAGCCTGGGGGTGCTCCTAACGCTGCTGAACCCAACTCAGCAATAACTCTGACTGGATTGTCCACTGGCGCTACCCTCTGCTGCTGATAAGAGGTGGCGCGTGTGTTCAGCAGCCAATTTTTCCCTAGCCCCTTCCTTTGGGGGGTGTGGGGAATGCACCCCCAGGCTGGCACTGCTACCCCCCTAGCTGGGGTCAACCTGGTATGGGGGGGGAAGCTTCCACCAGGGGGAGCTTTTCACCCCCCAGCCAGCCAGGTGAAAGGGTAGGGTTGGGGGAATCTCAGCCTGGCTCCCAGCTGCAAGCACATAAAATCCCTGCAGTACAGGTTTTCTCCCCCGTGCTGGGCAGATCCCAGCTGGGGGTCCAATGCCAGGCCAGGGGGTGTGTTCACACCCAGCACCCCACTTCTCAGAGAGATGGCTTGGGAGGGGGTGGGCCTGAGCTGATCTCAGCCTGGCTCACTGGGCTGCAAGGGAGAAAGCAAAAATCCCCCTCCTTCAGGGCTTTTCCTCCCCTTGCTTTACTGACAGGGGTTAGGGGGTCTTGGCAGGGATGGTCTGTTCTTCTGCCCTCATCCTGCTGGGCTGACAGACAGGAAGCAGGCTAGAAAGCAGAAGCTTTACTACCTCTGCACTATGACAGCTGGCAATGGGTCCAGCCGTGCTCCGCTGTATTTTATTTTTTTTTTTGGTATCATCCTTTTGAGGGGACTATAGACTATATAGGGAGGCTAGAACCTAACTCTGAATTTGAGATTCCATACTGTCCGTCATGTATGGTGGGTGTTATACTGCCTGATTGGGAGGTGTCTAAGTCCTTTATTGTATCAGCCTCAAAGAGACCAAAAGGGCCAGCAAACCTCACTCAGGGCTGCAAAGCATGTGAGTTAACTTGAATTGGGAAGGGAGATGGGACAGAAGTTCCTGAAACCAGTTTCACCATAAACCATTTTACAAACATGTGAGCTCTGCTTCTTTCCTCTAAAGAATACCATGCTTGTAGTTGCTAGCCCTCAAGATCAAGTCCCACAAGATCAAGGCCCTGACAGATGTTCAGCCTCCTGCTGTATCTCATGGCATTTCACAGAAAGTGCCATGAGTTACAGTATTCTCCCCCCCTTCCCCCCCCCAACACAGAAGACTTCTAAGCTCTGGTGCTGTCTGCATGATGGGAGGGGGAGAAAGGAGGGGAGGCGCTCTAGACTGGGGGTTGCCCAGCATGTGCTGGAAGGGGGTGAATGGATTGGAGCTTCCCGCTTCCTCCTCCCATCATACAGAGAGCACCAGGGGTGGCCTCGACTACTTCAGCCCAGCCCCAATCCGTCAGATTACTGAAGGCACTCTGCTTTGGAGTGCCTTCATCTGAATCCTCAGATAATGAGGGTTAATTTGCTGTGTGATTGGGCACTTTTAAAGCACTCTGCAGCCCTGCACTTCTGTCAGGGCACAGCTGTAGAGTGCTTTTAAGGGGCTGATCACAGGACAAATGTCACTTCTGTCAGTGCCCAAACTGGATTCTAAGTGAATGGAGATGCCTGTCTAACAGCTCTGACCCAGGTGCCTATGCTACTGAGAGTGATGCATCCTAGTGCTCAGTGTTTCCCATTGGCTAACTGTAAGGCATTACCCCATTACATTTTTTTGTATCATCCTTCTGAGGGGACTGCAGAGTATATAAGGAGGCTAGAACCTAACTCTGAATTTTAGATTTCATACTGTCAGC
This sequence comes from Alligator mississippiensis, assembly GCF_030867095.1. Classification (NCBI taxonomy): domain Eukaryota; kingdom Metazoa; phylum Chordata; order Crocodylia; family Alligatoridae; genus Alligator; species Alligator mississippiensis. Next base: position 27,855,460 of record NC_081825.1, on the reverse strand, counting down.
TAGGTGCCTAGAAGTTAGGTGTTACAGTGCCTAACTGGGAGGTGTCTAAGTCCTTTATTGTATCAGCCTCAAAGAGACCAGAAGGGCCATTAAACCTCACCTACAGCATCAGTAAAGCATGCATAATCTTTGTTTCATGAAAATTCACTTAAGTTTCTTTGACAATATGTAACATTCTGTTTTACAGAAAACACTGTCAAAATGGCTGTTATTATTAGAAATAAATTGGGAAAAACCACAACTGTCTTTATGCTTTACATACAAGGCCATTTTCCTTCAGTGTATATATTGTACCAAATGAAATAAAAATAAACAATATTTTAGGACTACAGTTTGCATTTTGTGTAAACAAATTAGTATCCCCTTTTTGCCTGAATAGGGTCCTAACTAATTTTGCTAACAATATACATTAGATATGCAAATTATTATTGCTTAAATCCTTCAGCAAGGCACCTGAATACTGAAGATCCTGTAGGATCTTCCAATAAATTAAAAATAAATGTTTCTATTTATGTAAATATGTAAACGGAAAGCTAAATAACTGCAGAATGTTCCGTGTTGTTTAATTTGATAATCAGTTTGAATGTTATAGGAATCCTATTTTTTGTAAAATCAAGAAGCTGCAGAATGTTATGTGAAACTACACAACAAATGTAAAAGTTGTCAGGAGAAAAATGGAGGCTTAGAGATTTAGTTTAGAGACAAATATAGGGCTTTTAACAACAGTGTAATGTTATTTGGAATAAAGAGTGGCTGCCCATTAAAATTATCAGCAGCAAACCAGCTAATAATACTGGTCCTAAAATGTACTGACTAGATTCCATATTGGCTGGTCCATTAAATAATTTGGAAAGTTGCACCTCTTAGAGTCTTTGTCTGCAGACTCAAGCACCCCCATCTTTAGGTCATGTTTTGTTCATGTTTAGAGGTTTTTTTCAATATCCATAGCAACATCATTTCTCAAAAAAATGAAAGCGTCAATGTTGCAGGACAGTCCCGAAGCAAGGACTGAACACCCAGAGCCATGCTCATGACCACATACTGGAAACTTGTGCCCTGCGTCAGTCACTGCCTCCTGGAGTTGCCAAGAAAATATCTGTGTAATGGCACAATTCACAGTGAAGTGCAAGGGAAGGCAAAATGCACTCAATCAGTCTCCTGTTGGGGTAACTAGTAAATCTAGCCAGGAGCATTCCTTGTATGCATAGTTTCAAAGTCTTGCAATTATGACTAGAGCTGACTCCTGCTTGTCCCCTGCTGCAGGAACTAACATCACTAGCTAAAGAAATTCTTCCTAAATCATTTAGTACCCTTGTTCTGCCTCGTCTCTGATTTAGCAGCAAGACAAATAGCTTTGTTAGTCTCAGGCCTCTTGTGTTCCTTCCAGGACTGAGTTCAATTACTTTGCAACAAAGTCCCTCTCACCCTCCCCTCAAAAAATCCAATCACTACAAAGAAACAACAAAAGATAAATGTTCTGTAGCCCTTCAACTGGGGATTATCAAGCCCCTGCATCATCCTGCTTTCTCTGCATGGTCTCTTCCTCATTGTTTGGCAGTAGAGAAATATAGCAAAACCCACAAGTTCAAAGTCCTCACTACTCGACTTGTCGCAGGAGTTTTATCCTTGAATTCTTTTGGAAATGTGAGAAAGCAGTAGGGCTTTTAGAGCTGTTTACATTATCCATTTTGGTGTGAAAAGTAATACACGAGGTTCCTCTATGAGCAAGCCTTCATTAGACAACGAGGATCTGGCAAACAAGGCCTGATCCCAACCTCACATCTACCTCTTCATTACTCTATTGAGTTAATTTGTTTTACCCCTGATTCATTAAGTCATAGGAGAATCAGACCCTTAGCAACAGTCTAACGCTAAGTTGCCGTTGCAATGTTGGTATAACAGAAAGCTCTGGTTTTACTCATGCTGGTGTTTTGAAGAATATGTTGTTTCTAATATTCTTTAGCAAGACTTCTGAATAGTGTAGATTATGCAGATATATTAAATAGCGGGAGGGGGGAGGTATTTATTTACACATGAAAATGAAAAAAAAGAATATGATCTGTGAGGCAATGTTTTCATCCATACAGTCCTGTTAGTTACTTTAGAGACTCTTCCCATACAATTAACTGGGACTGATGTACCCAAAAGATCTTCCTGTGTAGACGAGGGAGGAATGGAGAACTATAGCAAGGTCTGAATCTGACAGGAAATACTACAGTCTCCTTATAAAATAAGGCATTTTAACCACTGCTACAGCTGGATTTCCAGATACAGTTGTGCATATTTGACACAGCTGCAGAGGCAACATCTCCTTTAATTTCTAGGATTCTTTGCATTTTGCTCTCTACTAATCGGACTCCCAGCTGATGTGAAATACAATATGTAAAATATATAGAAGTGTTTTTTTCATCCAGAACTGATTATTTAACTCCAAATCTTCTACCTAAGCTGCAAGCAGCGGGGAAAAATGTTTTGTAGTATTTTATCATCAGATTGTTTCTTACAAATACCAAGATTTGTAAGCTGCCATACTCCTACTCTGTCAGGCATTGCAGGAAGCTATTTTAGATGTTACATGTTTTATTTAGTGGCTGACTTCAGACAGGTGTGCCAGCCAGCAGCAACATCATGTAAACTTTGGTGGTATAGGTCACATCGCACCTGCAGTATGAACAGCTGTGAGAACAGGTGTGTCTGTCCTCCTTGCTGAAGGAGAAATTTTTCCCCTCTTGCATTTAGAAAGCTTGTTAACCATAATCAGTGCCTGGGATATATGACTATTGTTTGCACTTGTTCTGCAAGGTTATTTATTGTTTGCATTTAAAGAATGCTGGAATCCTTCAATGTGGGTGTTGCTGTGTTAAACATTTTCAGTAAAAACAAAGGTTTATGAACAATGAAAGCTTAACTGTACAGGTTGGCTTTCAAGTATGGTTTGCAATCAACATATACCTTTGTAAAGTGTAATATCAGTCTTCCTAATATCAGTCCTAAACCCTGCAATATATTGTCTTATTTTTAATAGAAATTGATCATTCTGAATATTATAGAAAACCATTAAGAATAACAGGTCTCTAACTGAAATATCTCTCCATTTTGTTTGACAGAGTTTATGTATCTTTGTATTTCCATAGAGATATAGGTAATCTGTATACATATAGATATTCTTTACAGCATACATCAGATGTTGTGGGAATAGTTCAGTTCCTGAATTGGAAGTTTCCTATTATTTTCTCTTGTTTTCTGGGGGGGGGGGGGGGGGGGGTTATCTGCAGACAGACAAAGTTATCTGAACAGTGCAGTGGGGGTTTATTTCATATCAGGCTGATGAATAAAAATCAGAACACAAATCCACCTGACACAATACAAAACCAATAAAAGCAACAATAAATTACCTAAAAAAAAAATGGCTACCCCTAGCTACCTCGCATGCTGGTTATCTCAGATTTTCACAGCCCCTTGCATAGGCCATTGTCATTCTGAATTATGGCCAAGGATTTGAGAGTACGGGAGAATCGTGCATTTACAAAAAGGCCCACTGATGTCTGAGTTATGTATCCATTAATTCATACTACATAGAAGTATTAACAAAAGAAAGACAGCTGGGTCACTAACAGACGGAAGAAATCTGGGTCATGTTCTAACCTCAACCTTACAGATAAAGCCAAAACATCCTACAGTTTTGGTTTTATTCTGAAAGTAATTGTACCAGGGGTGAGTTTGGTGTGTAATTTTCAAAAGTGCTCAGCACCAGCCCAATTCTGCTCTCATTTAAATTAGTGCGAGTTTTGCTGTAAACTGTACAGGGAGCAGAGTTAGGCTGAAATTCTGTGCCTTTAAAAATCCCACCCTTAGGCCTTTGACAACAAAGAATAAAGGGGATACTTAATTCTGGATACATTTCATAATCATTAGCCTGATATATGGGGTCAACATTATGCATCAGGCGTGAATATAATTCTGCCTCCTGAGGTTGGCATAAAAATTCCCCAGTAGCATTTGTGCCTGCCATATGTATGCACACAGGGTAAATACAGTGCTATATCCAGGACTTAATGTGTCCAGAGGGTTGTGTATAGATTCCCTGCTATGGAGAGATGCATGAGTAAATGTACCTATATGGCAAACTAATAGGGTGTTTAAGATCAATGTCTTAAAAATGTGTCCAAGTAATTGTATATAAAATATTTGTTGATTGAATACATGTCTTAAAGTATTAGGATTGAAAACTGCTGAGTTATGATAGGAAAATAAAAGGGAAAATAGATTACACTTCTAAAACTCCCCCAGACCAAGCACTAGATTTTCAGCCCAGTATGTTCAGACTTTAAGTAGCATTTTACCTTCCACTGCACACATTTAAGCATTCATATCCATTAATAGATCTAAATCGGAAAGGTAGGCATTATAATTTAGATTTTTCAGTAGGAAGGAAAAAAAAATCAGCTCAATGCTATAGGAGCACTGCCAGAACTGCTAGAAACTATCATACCAAATTCACATTTACATTTCCAGTGGAGAGGAAAAATTGTTTTCTTTCATTTTGGCCTTAAAACTGACACCCTTTGAAATAGCAGCTTACTTGCTACCCCTATGATTTGATTGCTGCTTTCTATTTAAAACATCAGTTAGTAGAATTACTAACCTTCTCTGAATTTTTATTTTTTTTTAGTGAGAAGCGAAAATTGATATTGGGACACCACTGTGCAAGTGCTGAGAAAACTATTAGCATTTCCACTGGGCATGTTCAAATCTAAGAGGATAGGAGTGTTATTTCAGAAATTAAGTTCCCTTTTCATTCAAATTATTTATTTTTCATAGATTCATAGATGTTAGGGTCGGAAGGGACCTCAATAGATCATCAAGTCTGACCCCCTGCATAAGCAGGAAAGAGTGCTGGGTCTAGATGACCCCAGCTAGATACTCGTCTAACCTCCTCTTGAAGACCCCCAGTGTAGGGGAGAGCACCACCTCCCTTGGGAGCCCGTTCCAGACCTTGGCCACTCGAACTGTGAAGAAGTTCTTCCTTATGTCCAGTCTAAATCTGCTCTCTGCTAGCTTGTGGCCATTGTTTCTTGTAACCCCCGGGGGCGCCTTGGTGAATAAATCCTCACCAATTCCCTTCTGTGCCCCCATGATGAACTTATAGGCAGCTACAAGGTCTCCTCTCAACCTTCTCTTGCGGAGGCTGAAAAGGTCCAGTTTCTCTAGTTTCTCCTCGTAGGGCTTGGTCTGCAGGCCCTTGACCATACGAGTTGCCCTTCGCTGTACCCTCTCCAGGTTATCCGCATCCTTCTTGAAGTGTGGCGCCCAGAATTGCACGCAGTACTCCAACTGCGGTCTGACCAACGCCCTATAGAGGGGAAGTATCACCTCCCTGGACCTATTCGTCATGCATCTGCTGATGCACGATAAAGTGCCATTGGCTTTTCTGATGGCTTCGTCACACTGCCGGCTCATGTTCATCTTGGAGTCCACTAGGACTCCAAGATCCCTTTCCACCTCTGTGCCACCCAGCAGGTCATTCCCTAGGCTGTAGGTGTGCTGGACATTTTTCCTCCCTAGGTGCAGCACTTTGCATTTCTCCTTGTTGAACTGCATCCTGTTGTTTTCTGCCCACTTGTCCAACCTATCCAGGTCTGCCTGCAGCTGTTCCCTGCCCTCCGGCGTGTCCACTTCTCCCCATAGCTTTGTGTCATCTGCAAACTTGGACAGAGTACATTTCACTCCCTCGTCCAAGTCGCTGATGAAGACATTAAAGAGTATCAGTCCAAGGACCGAACCCTGCGGGACCCCACTGCCCACACCCTTCCAGGTCAAGACCGACCCATCTACCACGACTCTTTGGGTGCGACCCTCTAGCCAATTCGCCACCCACCGGACCGTGCAGTCATCCACATCACAGCCTCTTAACTTGTTCACCAGTATGGGGTGGGATACCGTATCGAAGGCCTTCCTGAAGTCTAAGTATACGACATCCACCCCTCCTTAGGCTGCCCTGGATTTCTCTGGTCAGCCATGGAAGCCCCCTGGCCCCTTTCCCTCTTTTGCCTCGCTCTGGGATCGTCTTGCTTTGTGCCCGAAGGATCGTTTCCTTTAGGCACAGCCACCCTTCTTGGGCACCCATCCCTTCAAAACTCCTACTCTGCAGTGCTTCCTTGACTAATCACCTGAGTGCATTGAGATCAGCTTTCCTAAAGTCTAGCACTTTCACCCTACTAGTTACCTTACCCACTCGACGTCTTATGTTGAATTCTATAATAAGGTGATCACTGTCTCCCAGATAGCTACCGATCTGGAGGTCCCCTATCATGTCATCTCCCGTTGCCAATACCAGATCCAGTATGGCATTCCCCCTAGTGGGACCATGCACCTCCTGTGTCAGGTGGAGGTCCTGTACACAAGTTAGAAACCTGCGTGAGCGATGGGACCTTGCTGTCTGCGTCTCCCAGCAGATGTCCGGGTAGTTTAGGTCCCCCATGACTACCGCCTCTTTAGCTTTTATGGTCTCCGAGAGTTGCCTCAGGAGCCCCGCATCTATTTCTTCCCCTTGGTGTGGGGGTCTGTAACAGACCCCTACCACCAAATCCCTTTCTCCTTGCCCCCCATGTAGCCTAACCCACAATCCTTCTACTTCCTCAACCTTGGATTCTGTCTTGATGAGGGTTGATGTATATTGCTCACTGACATAAAGTGCAACCCCCCCCCTTTCTTCCCTGACCTGTCCTTTCTATACAATCTATAGCCCTCAATATGTACCGTCCAGTCATGGGATGAATCCCACCAGGTCTCTGTTAGCCCCACTAAGTCATAGGTGTTTAGTGCAAGCAGGAGCGCTAGTTCATCCTGCTTGTTCCCCATGCTCCTAGCATTAGTATATAGGCACCTGAGCCCTGCGACTGGTGCCTTTGCTGCCCCCCCGCTCCGAGTCCCATGGGGCCCATTGTTTCTTACCTTCTTGTTCCTTACCTGTTCTGTAGTGCTGGCCTCCCCATGGCTTTCAGGTTCCCAATGTTCTCCTTCTTCAGGCTGGGCTGTCCTTGTGGGTGCCACATGGTTTGGTGGTCCACAGCTTCCCCTGCCCTCGTACTCCCCTCCCCCCGACGAGCCTAGTTTAAAGCCCGCCGGAGGAGATCCGCCAACCTAGAAGAAAACACACGCTTACCTTTGGGGGACAGGTGAAGCCCATCCCAGCTGAGCATGTCCCTCGTCGTGATGTGTGGGTCATTGTCCAGGAAGCCGAAGCCTGCCTCGAGACACCACTGCCGAAGCCGCCAGTTGGTCTCTCTTTTACCCATTAACGCCCTGAGTCAGCAAGGTACTTTGGCATGTGACTGACCTAAGCACATGAATTGTCCTGCTATGGTCAGGCTATTCAAATGCTTGATGTAAGCCAGGTGTTTACATATCTTGTAGACTTGGAGCCTTAAGGCCAGATTGATGAAAGGTATTGAGGATCTGAAAGATGCAGATAGTTATATACAGTCATGTGTTTTGCAATGGTACAGATACCCATTAAAAGCCAAATGAAGTGAGGTGCCTAATTCACCCGTGTTACTTATTTACATGCTCTCCTGGTTTGTTGATATGGTATGATGCAATGTTATGCAGAGATGGCTCTGAGTAAGCTAGCCCAGACATTGGAAGCAATATAGCTGCATTACTATAACACTCCCACCACAGACTAATTAAGCCTGGTGAAAAGCAGAACTTACTGGCCTGTGCGGAGTATGGGGCTAATGTTGCCATCCTGCCAGAGCTAGCACATTTAAAGCTAGCGAGTTTTACTGGCATCTATTTATCTGTATTAGGGGTTGGCAACATACAGCACACAGCCCGATCCCACCCACAGAGCCACTGGATCTGGCCCACAAAGCTGGGTATAGGGAAAGCCCCCCTACTACTGACACACTACAGAAGCCATTAGGCCTGCGTTGGACCACAGCCTGGTTGTATTGGCCTGCAGCTTGTAAAAGGTGGCCAGCTCTTGATCTCTATTATCATACCAGAATCATAACTGGACACTTGATCACCCTGGGCATCAGTGGCATATAAGGCAGTGTTAAAGGCCCCTTTGTTATGCCACTGTATCACATAGCACCCATTATTATGGTATAGGAGTGCTATGTAGTATGCAAAATGTACTGATTCAGAAATCCCTCATGGGTTATGAACCTATCATGAACCTACCAGATCAGGAATGCAATTGGCAACAAAGATAGGGAAGGAGGCAAACAGCCTATAGCAGTGGAATTTCATAGACTTTTCATAGATTTTCATAGATTTCATAGACATTAGGGCTGGAAGGGACCTCGGAAGATCATCGAGTCCAGCCCCCCGCCCAAAGGGCAGGACGTCAGCTGGGGTCATAGGATCCCAGCAAGATAAGCATCCAGTTTCATCTTGAAGGTGTTCAATGAAGGCGCTTGAACAACCTCCGGTGGCAGGCTGTTCCAGACCTTGGGGGCTCGGACAGTAAAGAAATTCTTCCTTATGTCCAGCCTGAAACGATCTTGTAGTAGTTTGTGACCATTCGTCCTCGTCATCCCTTGGGGCGCTCTGGTGAACAAACGTTCCCCTAGATACTGGTGGTCACCCCTGATAAACTTGTAGGTGGCCATCAGATCACCCCTGAGCCTGCGCTTTTCCAGGCTAAAGAGCCCCAGGGCTCTCAGCCTGTCATCGTAGGGTCTGCTTCCCTGACCTCTGATCATGCGCGTGGCTCTTCTCTGGACTCTCTCAAGCTTCTCCACATCCTTTTTAAATGTGGAGCCCAAAACTGGACGCAGTACTCCAGCTGCGGCCTCACTAAGGCCGAGTACAGGGGGAGAATGACGTCCCGGGATTTGCTTGAGAAGCATCTATGGATGCAAGCCAGCATTTTGGTCACTTTACTAGCCACAGCATCGCATTGCAGGCTCATGTTCATCTTGTGGTCAATGATGACCCCCAAGTCTCTTTCTTCCATAGTGCTAACCAACATAGCACTGCCGAGCCTATAAGGATGCTGCGGGTTTTTTTTCCCAAGGTGGAGAACCTTGCATTTATCGGCGTTGAACACCATCAGATTCTCATCCGCCCACTTGCTGAGTCTGTCCAGGTCAGCCTGGATCATCCGCCTGTCTTCTGGTGTGGATGCTTTGCCCCAAAGTTTGGTGTCATCAGCAAACTTGGCCAGTCCGCTTCTGACTCCAGAATATCAAGTTAAGGATTACTTAGGGAAGCTAGGCTGTTTGCAGGCATGAAAAAAAATAAAATAAAAAACCAAACAAACAAACAAAAAAAACCCCGGTTTTACCAGAAGCAGCAGCACATTACTTCAACCCAGCTCTGCAGTGTCTGTGTAGATTGGGTGCTTCAGTGGGGCTATTTGGTTCTTTTAGATGAAGAAGCTGAAGCTGATTCAATCAGTTATTAGATAGAAGTGCCAAAAAGCTCCACTAAAGTGCCCAATCTATACAGACATCAGGTTAGCATGGTCCAACTAAACTGCTGCCTCTTCTGGGCATGTGCTGGGCTCAGCACAGGATTGCGCCAAATCTGAAGTAAAGCATTGTCTTTTTTTTTGTCTTTTTTTTTTAAACATCTGCAAGCAGCCCCAGATGCTTTCATATCAGCAGGGCCAGATGTGGTACAGCCCTTAAGGTACTGAAGGAATTGGTTAGTGAAATTTCCAAACCATTGACTGTCTTTTAGAAATCATAGAGATTGGTTGAGATCCCAGAGGTTCAAAAGGACAAGTAGAGTGCCGATCTTTAAGAAAGGGAAGAAAGAATATACAGGGAATTACAGACCAGTCAGTCTGATCTCAGTACCTGGAGAGATAATGGAACAGGTCTTCAAGGAATCTGTTGTGAAGCACTTGGAGGAGAACTTGCTGGCTGATCAGGTACAGCCAGCATGGGTTCCCCAAGAGCAAGTCCTGCCTGGCCAACCTGATTTCCTGCTTGGTGCAGGGGGCTGAACCCAATGATCTTCCAAGGTCCCTTCCAGCCTTACAATCTATGAATCTATTAATCTGTGATTTCCTTCTATGATAAGGTGACAAGCTCTGAAGATGTGGGAGAGCAGTGGATGAGATATGGAAGACAGACTTCCTAAACTCAAGGTATAACACTCTCATAAATAAGCTAAGGAAGTACAGACTAGATGAAGGTACCATAAGGTGGATATACAACTGGTTAGATCATTGTGTTCAATGAATTGCCATCAATGACTCAATATCTAGTTCCTCATGCATCATGTTTTTTAGACCTCTGATCACTTTTGTTGCTCTCCTTTGGGCTCTTACCAGTATGTTTTCCCATGTGTTGAAGAGTGACACTGAAGACTGGACACAGCTCTGCTGGGGAGGTCCCACCATTGTGGAATAGAATAGAAGAATCATTTTCTCTGATTTAAATATGCTTTTCTGCTCATGCATCCCTGTATTCTATTAACTCTTTTTTGCAAGTGTTACACTGCTGATTCATATTCAGCTTGTGCTCTACTACGCGGTCCCCATCTCCTTTTCTGCAATAGCGCAGATAAGATTTTTATTTTTCCTGTTTAGTGTTCCTTCTTGAGTGTGCAGGGTTGTTGATTGTAGCTGTGTTGGTCTATGGACATAGGCAGGCAAGGTTCTTTGGGTAGATTTGATCTTTTATTAGATCAACAAAATAGTTGTAAAAAAGTTATTTGCAAGCTTTGGGGCACAAATACCCTTCATCAGGCATAGGACAACACATAATACCAGCAGAGTCTCCCTCTGCCTGACGAAGGGTATTTGTGCCTGGAAGTTTGCAGAAAACTTTTTTCCAACTATTTAGTTGGGCTAATAAAAGATATCACATCTACCCAAAGTACTTTGCCTTCTTAAGTGTGGCTTTTTTTACTTGTCCATGTTGAATTCCATCCTGTTTATATCAGATTAATTTTTCCAATTTATTGAGGTCACTATAAATCTCAATCGTGTTCTCTAAAGTGTCTTCAGTTCGTGTTTCCTGTCATTCACAAATGTGATACATGCACATTCAATTCTTTTGTCTGAATTAAAAAAGAAACTGAAGACTCATTGTATTCCCCTCCATTTCCCTGGGCACACCCCTGGGGAACCTCAGCTGATATCTCCTCCCATTGAGCTGTTGATGAGTACTCCTCAAGCATTACTATGCAATCAGTTATGCAGCAACCTTCTAATAATTTCATTTAGGTGATATTTTCTCAGTTTAGGTATGAAAATACCATTGAAGACTGCTCCACCCCCAATCTACAAGACCAATTACCTTGACATAGAAGGAAATAAGGTTGGTTAGTCATGATTTGTTTTTGAGAAACTCAGTTTGGCTGTTACTTACCACCTTGTTATGCTCTGGCAATTACAAATTGATGGTTTATACATACAAATTCAAACTCTGTCAAGCATAAAATAAGAGGGCATAAAGCTATGATATTTTTTTAAATTCATTTCAACTCGTAATAGCAATTATAACCTCAGTACAAGGCATTTCATAAGAGTTAATGACCGGCTCAGGTTACCAGTACTCAAATGCATCTGAAATAATCAACTTCTCCTGGCCAGTAATTAATCTTCAGTAATTTCCTTGCAGTGCTATCATTATTACTTACAGAAATTGCAAGCAAGGAGGTTCATTAGAAGAAAAACAAGGTCATTTGAAGAGGTCTGCACTGCCTCCTTATATTGATTTCTTAATGTGTCTCACTTATTTTTTGCAAAGATTCAAAGGAGTCCTATAAGAAACCACACAGACTCTTCCAAGTATGAAATAGTTCTACTGCAAACCTCCCAAAGCTTCCCTAATCAAAACTAGTTAATTTGAAATATGGTGCTAGGCAGGAAAACCAGTCTCTTTGATTAGGTTATTAAAAGAATGAAACTGAATCAATTCATCAAAAAAATAAATCCTTCTTATCAGCAACATTTGAGGCTCATATCAGACCCACTACAAGGCCCTGATTTAATAACATACTTTGCTAAGTACCTTCATGATTAAACCAGTATATACCATAGGTGACAGCTATTTTCTGGACCAGCCACTTTCACTGACAAGCCTCAAACAGATTAAGCAATCATGGTCAACAGTTTCAAATCTGAGCGTACATACAGATATTCAGGGAGGTTAAAGGGAGGCCACCCAATCTACTTTAGCTTGCCGATATGCAGATCCTACACTTGGATCCCTTGTTAGGTCAATCCAAGTGCAAATTGTATAGAAGTTCTAGGAAGGTCAGATTGGTCAAAAAAGTGGCCCACCCAATATCAATTAAGTGTACCTTGGAGGTGCACTAAAGTTAGATCAGGTATGGCTGGTTGATCTAACTGGCCTCATCCCTGGAGCTGAGCTTTTCTTACTCCTCCCCTGGCACTAAGCTATTTTTAGCTCCACGGTGCCTCCCCTCACTCCTAGGTGGACAGCACCACCTCCCCAAACCATCCAACACCTCCCTTCTGTGCCCAGCAGACCACCCTGATCATACAAGCCACTCTCAGTGCCAGTTTTAAAAGGGTTCGCTGGTACCAGGAGATGATGGAAGTAAGTCAGGGTGGGGAGAGGGGCAGGTGGGGTCAGGGGGGGTTGGTTCATGGTTGGGGGGGGGGGTGCTGTAGCATGTTGCAGACCAAGGGTAACCCATGCCCTGTAACCCATGCCCAGTAACTCTGCCCACCCTCACCTTTTCACCCACCATGCCTTGATGTACTTATTGTATAGAAAGAGAGGCTGTCTTGAGAGTCCTAGAGCAAGTTTTACTTTTTCCACTAGCCAACAAGTCCCTCCTGCACTGCTGGCCTTGATTCCACCCTTCAGCTACTTGAGCACTCTCAGCCTGTCAATGCCCCCAGGACACCTAAGCCTTAAGGGCTCACTGCGTGACTCCATCCTTCCTTACACCACACCCCATGCCTCACAAGAGTCATTATATCATCACTCTTCTGGTGGGGCTTAAGTCTTCTTGGCCTCCATTCCTTTTCTGTGGCCTCCATTCCTTTTCTAGCCCAGGCCCACTGGCTTCTAGGCACCAGCTCTAGTATTGCTGTCTTGAGCACAGGGCCCATCCCCTGTCTCTGCCTCTCCTGGGCACTGGACTCCTGGCCCCTGTATACCAGGCCCCCTGCCTCCTGTCTTTGCCCTTCTTTGGTGCTGGGCTCCTCTGCTCAGCTCTGCACCCTGGGTTCTGTGGTCCCCCTCTGCCTAGCTTTGAGCTCAGCCCCTGCTCCGCCTTGAGGCTGCCCCCAAGAGGGCTTAAGGCAGTTATGTGCCCCTAGGGTACTAATGGGACCTCCAAAGTCACCCCTCACAGCCCCATCCCAAACCAGTGGTGTATGAACTGTAACCAAAAGATAAGCTCCCCAGCTATAACAAACTCTCCCTTCTGGGCCTACCAACATCAATAAAAGAGAAAACCACACACTACTCCTTTAAGAAGGAAAACTTTTCCATCATCTCTAGTAACAACATAACCCCTCAACTCTGGGTTATAGCCATATAAGCTCTCAGAGTCTCACTGGTAGTCCCAGGACAGCTCAGCAGTCCATCAGGCATTCCCTTAAAGTTTCCTGGCTAGAACTCCTTCCTTTACAGCTTGCAGGACCAGGCTGCCTTGCCTTGGCGCTAGGTTAGGGTTTATATGCCCAGAGCCCTGCCCCTCTGGCCAGATGACTCTATGGGGCTGTCTTCAGGTGCCCCTTGTTTTTGATCCACTGCCTGGCTTCCACAGTAGCCTACCTGTGGCCATGCCTAGTCTCCCCTGCTGGGCTCAAGCCCTGCAATAACCTTCCTACTACTCATGCAGACATCACCCTACTGTGCTTCTGCAGAACAGCTAGCTCTGCAGTAAGCACTCATAGGTCCTGTTTACTCAAGCCACTTGCTTTCCTGCAGCCTCTCCCCACCTGAGGCTCCCCCTAGGCCCTTTCTCTCTTAAAGTAGCAGACAGTCCTCAGCTCTCTGTTACAGGGGCATTTGTTCATCTGAGTTTGGGGTGGGTCAGGTGGGTTCTAAAAATACCTCCTGGTCTTGAGGGGGAGAGAGCCCCACCAACCCTCCCATGGAGCCAGCAGACCTCCCAATCCCCCCAACCTCCCTGTGAAGCTGCCAGCCCTTCAGTCTGCCCACCCCTCCCTCCACCCTGACATACTTGGCTCTCATGACTGGTGAATGCCAGCAAAACCAGCCTCAGGAGTGATTTGCAGGATTGGGGGCAGTTCAGCAGCATTTCGGGCAGGAGCTAGGGAGTTTGGCAGGATAGGAAAGCCTCTCTAATCCCACAAAGCCCTCCCCTCCCCACAATCCCCCCAACCTCTCCCTGTCCATGGACCCTGAAGATCCTGCTACCCCCCAAATTCTGCCAACCCCTCCCAAACCCCACCAACTCTTCATAGTCCCCCCATCCCCTAAAATCCCATGACCCTACTAGCTCCCCTCTCCCACCCAACCCCCTACCTGACTTACCTTAGATCAGGGAGCCATTTTTCATCTGATCTAACCCCCCCACAAACTTATAGCTGTAACATTTGTATGAAGCCTGAGTGTCTAAAGCTAAGCATCTAAATCCATATTTAGATGTCTAATAAAATGACTTAAAGAGGTGCTGAACATTTACAGTTTGGCCATTGACTTCAGTGGATGCTATAAGATCTCAGAGGACTTCAGGTCACTTCTCTTGAAATATTTTGACCTAAGTATAATGTCTTTTATAACAAAGATACCAGTTAAATAAGATTATAGAACATTTGGAAGATTAATTTAAAGAAGATTATACAACATTTTGAAAGAAGATTATACAACAATCATACAGAGAAATTGATCTTCCTTTTATTGCAAGCATATCTATGGCACTGTTGAATACTGAGGAGTTGTGACAATTGGGGGACAGAATTAACAGTAAGTATCATGCTTTTTTGCCACATACAAAACCACATACATGTAACTTAAGCAAAAAATAGTGCTGTTTTTCCTATTTACAAAACCACACATATATCATAATAACCATGAGCTATGAACTGCATCATTGTTGTCATGATGCCAAAACATAATTAGTTTCACTGCTATATCAACTGCAGAAAGCTCTGAATTAATTTATTAGAAATTACGTATATATTTCACAAAATAAACACAGGCTCTAAATACACAAAATAAGCAGTTGTCAACACAGAACATTAATGTAGATAGATTTGGGAAATTTTAAACAAACTGAACTTACCTACCTTAAAATTCTGCATTTATAAATTCAGATACAAAGGACATTGCAGTGATATAGCATAATAGTTCTTTGTTTTCCAAAAAGATACAGCTGCAAAAATTGAAAATATGGAACCCCAGAAAAGGAAGTTCTGTTTTACACGTTTATAAAGTCATTCATAAAGATTAACTCTGAAAATGTATTTGGGGCACCCTGGAATATATTCAAGTAGACTTCATTTAGCAATCAAACACGTTATCTCATGTCAGGTTTAAAAAAGCAAACATAGGAATAATAAGAGAAAAGATTGAAAGTATGTTAAGAGAAAAAGAGAAGAGGTGTAGCAGAAAGAAATTAAGATTTTTTTAGTTGGAGAGTCTTTTTAAAGTTAAACTTTTTTTTTTCTCTTCATTATCATACCAGTTAGGTAAACATCCTTGTCATTATAATTTTTAACTCAGCACAGACTTCGTAACTAGGAACAAGCATTCATCTTGGTCCTATTTGGATTCAGTTACCACTTCATGTTCCCAAGTGCTTTCAGCTTTAAGTGGAACATTGTTTGATTTTAAAAAATAACATCATTGGAGTCCAGTTGAGTAAAGATTTTCCGGTCTGAGATCTGCATTTGCAAAAGTGCTCATCTTCACAAGTGTACCTATCCGTTGATAATTGACTTTGGCCTTGATTTCCAGAAGTGCTGAACCCTTGTAACTCTCACTGAGTTGATATTTTTCAAAAGTGAAATTAATTTGCATAACATTTAAAAAATATTATAGGAATGGCAAGAGATGAGGGAAGAAAATGATAATTGGAACCCTATGTAAACCATGAAATGCTTGTATTTTTCAGTATTTTATTTAGTTTTTGTTGGTGACTTATTCAGTACTATCCATAATGTGAAAAACATTCTGACAACTTTTGGTCTTCTTGAGTTCTTTGCAACAAAGGAATTACTCTATTACTTTTCCTTATTGAAAAATGAGTGAAAGCTTAGCACTGACATTTTCTGAAGGGTGCCTTAAATTTAAAAAGAGGTGCCTTGAGTCTAAGCAGGTAGAGAACTCCTGTTTTAATAGCTTTAGATGACCGTTTTATTTTATTTTATTTTAACTGGCTTTTAGCTCAAAGATTTTGAACCCCAAATTTGTCCTCATGAACTGTTTCTCCTGGTGAAATACAGCAAAGTGTGCTAAGTATTAATTATTCCACATACGTATAGCCCACAGCTCTCTTCAGAGTTTTTAATGTAAATTCATTTCCTTTTTGTCAGATAATATCCTTCCAGGGTCCAAATTGGGCAAGAGGGGGTGTTGTCTTCAATCTGCAAATTGTGAGGGTTACGACAGATATGATTTTATCATATGAACCTGAGATCTCAATTCAGAGAAACAGTAAGGCACATAAAATGCAAGTTATGAGCAAGGATCCTGGTTTTCTCTGTTTAAAAACTGCAGGTTCTCTGACTTAAAAACCCATCATCTGCATTTTTCCACAATTAAAATGGAATGCCACTATATATATATATATATATATATATATATAGGTATCAGTTGAACACAATGTTTTATTGATGAATTTACAATTTTAAAGCAATCTGGAAGCCTACCAGTGCCTCAATCATTAAAATAAAATACATTCTAAATACCTATATATTTTGGTGTTTGATTTTGTTTTTCTTATCATAGAAAATCAGATCTCTCCCTGCCTACTTCATCCACCAGGCGGGACTAGGTGCAGCTGTCTCCCCATCTCCCCCTGCTCCCCACCCCAGTTTTTTGGCACTGAGCAGCCCTGATACGTCAGTGCCCTGCTCCTGCCCTTGCTGTTGCCCCTCACTCCCAAGCCACAGCTCCCACAACCCCCCAGCCCTGCCAGTGCCCCTCATTCCCCCCTCCCCAGCTCCTGGCCTTGCCCCAGCAGCTTCCCAGGCCACAGCCCCCTGGGCCCTGTTGGTGCACCTCACTCCCCACCCACAGTTGCCTACCCCACCAGCCCTGGTAGTGCCCCTCACTCATGACCTGCAGCCTCCTGCTCCCCCAGCACTGCCGGAGGAGGTCCCCAGTTGCCAAGGCTATGAGACCAGGACCAGGGCCCACAGCCCCCTAATGCCCCAGCAGCACCCTCCCTCCAGCTGCTACCTATAGGAGGCAGCAGCTGCTGTGGCCAGAGTGGAGCGTGAAGCCCAGCTCCCCCTGCCACTTTCCCCACAGGCCAGAGCAAAGCCTATGGCAGGTGTGGGCTGCCCACTGCAGACTCAGGGCTCCCCACCCTGCTGCCCTCAGGGCCTCCACAGTGGGAGGGTGGGCAGGGCAGAGTGGAATGGGCAGGCTTAGTGCCACTGTGAGGAGGTCCCTGCCAGCTGTGCTACCATGGAGAGGCACCCCCTACCCACCTGGCAGCCATGGAGAGCACAACATAGGGCTCCTAGCAGCAGCACCAAGCCTCCCTGCCCTGCTTTGCCCTGCTTGCCAGGTTCCATCTACTGGACCATGGAGGCAGGGTGTGGAGCACTGAGCCTGCAGAAGGCAGCCTGCATCCTCCCCTGTTCCCACACAAATCTGGGGAGTATATGCTCCCCCATGCCCTCCTCTCCAGGAGTGCACACAGTGACAGGGAGCCAGTCCCCCTGCTGTCCCCCCGGCCATGCATTCTGGCCTTTGGCCCCATGCACAGCAGAGCAGCACCCCCAGCCCTGCCCCACTCACTCATTCACTCCCTCCCTCACTGTGGGGGCCTCAACTTGCCCCCCACCAGACTTACCTGTGGGAGCTGGTCTCTACAGTTCCCAGCTGCCATTTGCATGTGCCCATGCGCATAGCACCCCCTGCCTGATCACCCTGTGTCCCACTCCCCAAGCAGCCCTTTGCAGGTTGGAGCTCTGCCCAGCATGCAAGGGGAAAACCACTGTTTCCCATGTTTTTCTGTTTGAAAGGATAAAAGATGCATTTTTCCACAGCTGATTTTAAACCCAGATCTCTCAGCATGGATTCACCGAGGGCAAGTCATGCCTGATGAACCTGATTGCCTTCTATGATGAGATGACTGGCTCTGTGGATGCGGGGAGACCAATGGATGTGATATACCTTGATTTTAGCAAGGTTTTTTATATGGTCTCCCATAACATTCTTGCAGGCAAGCTAAGGAAGTACGGGTTGGGTGAATGGACTACAAGGTGGATAGAAAACTGGCTGGAGCATCATGTACAGTGAACAATAAGCTGAATATAAGCCAGCAGTGTGCCCTTGTTGCCGAGAAGGCTAATGGTATACTGGACTGCTTTGGTAGATGTGTTGCCAGTAGGTCTGGAGAAGTGATTATTCTCCTCTATTCTGCACTGGTGAGGCCATCTGGAGTACTGTGTTCAGGTTTGCCCCCCCTGCCCCCACTACAGAAAGGATGTGGACATATTGGATAGAGTCCAGCAGAGGGTAACAAAAATGGTTCGGGGGTACGTGACTTATGAGGACAGGCTGAGAGAACTGGGCCTGTTTAGTCTGGAGAAGACAAGACTGAGTAGGGATTTAATAGCGGCCTTCAACTATCTAAAGCAGGGGTCAAAAGAGGATGGAGCTAGACTGTTCTCAGTGGTGGCAAGTGACAGAACAAGGAGCAATGGTCTCAAGTTGCAGCAAAGGAAATTTAGGTTAGATATTAGGAAGAATTTTCCTACTAGGAGGGTAGTAAAGGACTAGAACAGGTTATCCAGAGAGTTGGTGGAATCTCCATCCTTGGAGCTTTTAAAGACCCAGCTAGATAAAGTTTTCGTTGGGATGATCTAGTTGGAGATGGTCTTGCTTTGAGCAGGGCATTGGACTAGAGGTCCCTTCCAACCCTAATTTTATATGATTTTATGGTTATGAGACTTAAGCATATACTTAAAATAGAGACTGTGGCAAGCAATTTGATGAATCAGAAACAAAAACTATTTTTAAACTAAAGTGGAGCTAATATTTCACTTTTTATGTAAAACACTACAGCATGTAACTTGCTGTGAGTGACGCCGGACTTTTAAGTTAGCCTCTTCTCATCTTGTATAGCAGCTGCTTAAATACTAAAACCATCACTCAACCTACTGAAATACAGAGTTGATCTGAACAGAAAACAAATACCATTAAAGCAGAGAAAAGCAGCTTATGTGCTTTAAAAAATGGAAGCCTAAGTGTCCGTTTTCTGATGTGAGAATGCTGTCACCATCTTAAGGTGAGAGAACAGAACAGTTTTTAATAAACCTGAAAACCCAACAAACAATGGGCTCAGTGCTGCAACTCGAAGCACATCGTGCTGATAGGCTAAATTCAGGGATAAGATGACATTGTTCACTGCTTGTTTCAGAACCAACAAATAAAATAAAAAGTAAATAACTCAGTCACCAACTTAAGGAAAAAAGCCCTTCACCAATTTGGCAGTGTTACAGAATTCTCAGACAGCTGCAAACGTTACATCAAGAGAGCCCTATCAGCTCTACCCCACAGACGTTTATCAGGGGTCCTCAAACCTATTGCAGTAAAGCAGCATATTAAATAGTGGGATCTGTACCATGCCAGTACAGCCAGGTAATTTGGGCCTAAGAAGTAATCTTATGTATATGAATGATCACTCTGGGCTGGATCCATGAGAGAACCTGGGTATTGCAGAGCCTAACTTTATGGGCCTAACTTGTCAATGTTTCAGTAGTGGAATCCAGGACCGTGAGTTAGATGCCCAAGTTCCTGATACAGTGCAACATGGGGGGTGCCTTACAATAAAATTTAAAACAATCAATTTGTTTAGGATATAGCCACTGAGAATGAGCCACTAGGAAATAGTGAGTCCAGTGGTGTGTCTTAAATCCAGCCAAGTGGTTACAGCACCCCAGTTAGAATCAGGGGACTTGGATCATAGGATTATAGGAAAGTAGAGCTGGAAGGAACTTCATGAGGTTATCTAGTCCAGCTCAAGGAGGGATCATCTCTGACTAAAGCATCTCAGTCAAGAAGTGTCTGTACAACTTGTTTCTGAACATTTCCAGGGATGGACTTTCCACAACCTCTCTAGGTAACCTGTTCCATTACTAGACCACCCCCATTGTCAGAAACTTCCTCCTAGTCTCCCAACTATATTTCCTCTGTTGCAACTTGAGACCATTGCTCCTAGTTCTGCCTTCTACAGCTATAAAGAAACAACTGTCCCAAACCACTTCAGATGTCTTTCAGGTATTTGAAGACTGTTATCAAATCCCCCATCAATTTTCTCTTGTCCAGACTAAATAACTCATTTTTTCCAGCCTTTCCTCATACATCATGCTTTCCTGGGCATCTAATAATTTTTTCAGTCTGCTGGATTCTTTCTAATCTGTCCCCTTCTTTCTTGAAGTGTGGGGTCCAAAACTGGATACTTCAGATGAGGCCTCAACATTTCTGAATGGAGCAAGAGTTAAGTTTAATATTCTCAGCCTGTAGAAATTCAATCCCACATTTCCCACCCACTAGAGTGCCCACTTATCAGGCTATCCGCTGTTTTGAGGTAACTCAGTACTCTCCACCCTTCTTGTTCAAGGTATACCATCCTGAAAAAAATGAATTTATGATGCTTTGGGCCAGAGAGAACAGGCTAGTGACTGTGTTGCCAGGTGGTTAGGGCATTTAGGTGGAAGTGTGGGGAGGGGTCTTATTTTCTAGGTTCTGTCTCTAGCACTGTTTCTGTATTTTATCCAATGACTATTAAATGAATAATGCATAAGCAGTTGTTAGAACAGAGCAGTTCAGAACAAAGGCATTTCTCAACCAAGTGGCTAAAAAAACATTTTTACCTGCTTGTGAGCCCAGTGAATCTTGAATTCTCTTAATACTAATATAGCTCCAATAAGAGGGACAGAAAATACTCCTGCCCTAGAACAGCTTTGAGCCTGGTGGCTAGTCAGCAGTTGCAGCAGTCCCTCATGGTTGAGGATGACCAGTCCCACAGGTCAAGTAAAGGGTTGTAAATGAGTCTGTTGGGCTATGGACAGACATTACACTGGTTTAAGTTATCAGAAACTGGTTTAAACCTGTAACAGAACAGATGTTCAGTTCACATAAACCAGTTTGAAAATGGCTGAAACCAGTTTGAGATAATCCTGGTTGAATGTAGTATCAGACTTAACTGATTTGGGTCCAATTGTTTTATGTAACATCTGTCCCAGACCCCTTGCTGGTTTAAGTTAAACCAGACTCCCCCAGCATCCCAGCATGCTCTCTGGGCTGGGCAGGGCTCTCTGGCCACTCCCCTCTGCTCCCTGGCTGGAGCTCAGCAGAGACAATAGGTGTCTGCCTGGCTCCCTCTGCTTCCCGCCTCCCCTCCCCCACTCCCTGCTAAGCAGGGATTATTCCCGCCCCCTCTGCCTTACACAGACACCTCTCAGCATTAGCTAGCAGACCACATGCTAGCTACGGTCCATGCTGTGGCAGACAAAGGCAGAATCAACAGGTAACTGGTAATGTTCCTCTATTGTTTTCTTAATGGGGTAATAAACATTGAGTTACAGGTGATAAATACTGTGCTATCAATTCCCTGCTGGGCTGCTCAGGTGTGGGGGGGGACCCCTCCCTAATCAGAGCGTCCTGCTGGGGCCTGGCCACACCCCCTCAGCTCAGCACTGAAGAAGGGAAGGGAGGGCTGCTCTAGCACCCCCCAGCTTCTAGTCTGAGCCACTGCAGGCATGCGGCTGCATTTCGGGGATATCTTTGCAGTTGCAAACTGATTCAGCCTAACCAGGTTAGACTAACCTGCAAAGATTGAATCAATTCAGGATCAGGCTTTTTGAAAGTCTGTCCCTAGCCTTGATGGCTAAGAAGGCCAATTCTAGAGCCACAGATTCTCTGGCTAACACCTCAGATGGTGGTTAAAGGGAGGGTCAGACCACAGATTTCTCAGTGTTGTTTCCTTTCCTTCATTTTTTGTCATTTTTCTGCCTCCAGGGTGACATGGTTTTCCTCAAAGTAAGCTGTGCCTTCTCTCACAAGGTGTCACCATGTAGCTGTGTCCTGGGCTAGTTTTTCGCAGTTTGTGGTATAAATGCCACACTTCTTAATGCTAGCCTTGAGGGTGTCCTTAAAGCATTTTCTCTGGTCCCTATGTGTCCTTTGTTGATTTGCAAGTATAGCAGTTGTTTTGGTAAATGTACTTCAGACATGCATCCACAATGCCCTATCCACTGCAACTGATGTTAAATAATCAACACTTCCATACTGCTAGTGTTAGCATCAGTGAGCACACTGGAATTTGTGTGATGATCCTCCCACTTTTCAAGGATTTTCCAAAGGTAGCACTGGTGATGGTGTTCCAGGCTTTTCAGATGGTCCTTGTAGGTCACTCAAGCTTCACAGCCATAGAGAAGAGTTGGGATTACTACAGTCTTGTATAGTAGGAGTTTTGCTCAAGTCCTGATGTTGTGATCATTGAACACACCATCAATGATTCAGTCTTCCAAAGGCAAAGCTGGCACATTGGATCACTGATGCTGGCTTTGTTTGAGAGATGGCTGCCATGGTATGCAAAGTAATCACCATTCTCCAGCTCCTGTCCATTAATGAGGATCTTTGCCCAGGGGGAGAGTGGGGGGTTGATTGGCCCTGGAGCAGGCTGGTGAAGCACCTTTGTTTTTCCAGTGTTAAGTGTCAGTCCCCAGGTTGATAAAAGTGGTTAAGGTCATTTTTAGGTCCTTCTCAGTAGATGCAACAACAGCACAATCATCAGCATACTGAAGTTCTACAATCAAGGCTGAAATAACTTTGGTTTTGGCAAGGAGGTCGGAAAGATTGAAAAGGTTCCCATCCATCCTATACTCAATGCCGATGCCATGTGGCAGATGGTCATGGATGAGCATCTCGATGACCGCAAGTAAAATGGAAAACAAAACTGGTGCAATCATACAACCCTGCTTGACACCAGTTTGAATGGCAAAGGATTCCAAAATGGAGCTACTGCATAGTGCTTCAGGAATATAGATGTGAATTTGAATCCTATCAGGCAGAAGCAGAGTGTGAACTTAATATTTCACTTCATGAAGGAATGCTCTAACCATTGGGTTTTTTGATGAAGAGGAGTACAACTGTGGCTGAGTTTTTAAAGAATATATTCATATATTTAGTATAGAGCCCAATTCTACCAGATTGTTTGTGCTATCAGATCAAGCCCCTCAGGGAAATTATAGGGAGAAAAGTCTAATTTTTGGACTCCAGTTGAATTAGGTCCATGATTCTCAACCCAGGTGCTGCAGCACTCTGGGATGCCACATTCTTTGAAGGATACTTCAAGAAGCGAGGAGATAAGCACACGCCTGTTATCCCTAGCTTCCCCTCCTCGTTCTCCTTCCTCCTCCACTTACTGCCCTGTGCAAGAAGGTAAACACATACTCCATCCTTCTGCTTTTCCTCTCCCTTCCATCTGGCCCCTTGTAAGGAGGTAATAAAAATTGCTGTATTGTCTTATGTACAGCATGCCCCATGCTCTGTTTTTGAAAGGTCGAATGAAGTAGAAAATTCTTTGAAGTAACTGAGTAGGAGCAACTGAGGAACCTTTGTATTGTTCTGATCCCTGTGGGTGCAGACAGAAGTGCAGTTCCCAGCTGTAACACAGAACATTTTCAGCAAAGCCTTCTGAGTTATAGCATTACCATAGACCTAACAGAAGTTCACTGTTGGTTCCAGGGGGGAGGGGAATCTAGCTGAGGGCTGGGAGCTTGCAGCCAGATTCCCATAGCAAAGGTCACAGCTCTTTGCCAATGCCTGCTGTTTTCAGAATGGGAGGGGGAAATGCAGTGGATGGAGCTTATTCTTGGGGCTCCCCAGCTGGTGCTGAAGGGTGGAGTCAGTGAATTGGACCTGCCCCCCAGAAGAGCTGAATATCCCCCAGAATAAACTCCCTCTGTTCCCTTTTTCCCTCTCATTCTGAAAACAGTGGCAGGCTTGAACCAGCATGGACACAAGTTACAGAAGACGCTACATTTTGAAACGTCTTTATATGATACCTAATGCAATGAGGGGTCAGATTTTCACCCAGTCGGCCATTTTTAAGCTGTCTGCAGTCGTACACTTGTGTTTGGTTACAGCTATAGGCTGCTTTCTGTGTCCAGACTGGGCAAAAATTGTCACTTTTCTCTGTACCCTGTGAGTCTGTGCAGATTTTGCTTTCACTTTTGCCCAGTAAGTGGCAGAAACTGCTCTTGCCGTATTTCTCCCATATAATGCAACTTTCTGGGTTTTGGGTTGTTTTTTGTTTTTTTTTAAACGTGCTTGTTGTATACAAAAAAATACAGCAGTTTGTTTGTTTTTTTTAAATGGGGTGTCACTCAATCCATAAAAGTTATGGAAGGATGCCTGGAGTTCAAAAAAGGTTGAATACCACCAGACTAGGTGCTGAGTTGCTCAGCACTGACAAGATCGATGCAGTTCTGGGTATCTTCAGATGTGCAGTTCTAGCTACCTGGAGACTTTTTAAGTCAAGAACTGAGGCAACTCAGATGGGAGCCTGGAGGGAAGCAGGTGAGCAGGGTCTTCAGGACAGGCGCTTTGGACTTAGGCAACTAAATTCCACTTAAGCCACACATTTATATTCTTTTCTTTCCTTTCCTTTCCTTTGTGATGGTTGCCTTGCTTTCCTTAACGAATATAAGCAATAATGATCTGATTCATTCTAGCCATTTATTTCATAAGGAATTATGATATATGCAAACAAAAAATAAGAATAATACATATAGATCTTTAAGGGAAATTTTAATCTAGGTCAGTGTGGTGCCACAAGTAACAGTACCAAAGCCCCAGACTTCTTTGTAATGAATGCATTATATTTAGTGGAATCAGGTTCTTTAAATAGTAAAATCCCAAACTGCCAATGTGAACTAGGTGTATAGTGGGTCATTTGTTACTACTGCATGCACATTACTGTGTTATTGTAAGTGATGAGATGGTAATCAGATGGTAATGTAGTGCATTAGTCTCAGTATGATACCCATAGAAAGTCACCTGGTAATTGCAATCCAACATCTTGCTATACTTGGTGATAGTATTGTTCAGAAAATCCGCAAAGAATATGGTGTTTCCAGTGAATCTACTGAGATCATACTGTGAAATGATTAGAAAAACCTGATTGTCTAGTCTTTTCTTTTCATATCTTATAGAAAGATAGTTTTCTTAAACAGCTACAAAAGTATTTTTAACAGATTTATTTTTTTTTCCTTTTCTGGAGCTTAGTAGCCACATATAAGTATGAAAGAAATCAAAGGCTTTTTTGTGAGGAAGTTATTTCTCTGGAGCTTATCATTTTTTAGATAGTGGTTTCATTTCCAATCAAGACAGGTCTTCACAGATTATTGGATCAGTGTCAACATTTATATCCAATTAACACCTTAACATTAATACATTTAAAATTAATTAGTTTAAGGCCATTCTAATATAATAAAGGGCTTAGTCTGTCTGTCTGGATGTCTGTAACACTTTTGATCAAATGTGTATGCTCCCCCGAGAGGACTGGCAGCGATTGGCTGGGCAGGCTCCGCCTCCCCAGCCAGGGAGATGGAGGCAGAGGTGGAGAGAGCCGTTAGGGTTTAATATTTACTTGCTCCAGGATGCCTGTCAAAGCTGACAGGAGCTAGGGACAGTAGGACCCACAGGGAGCCCTCAGCAGGACTGAGTGATCCCAGCCCTGCCCACCCCCATCCATTCCCTGCTTCCTGCCCCAGCCCTGCTCCAGCACCACATGGCTCCCAGCTGCACCATCACTGGACCAGATGGCACAGAGCCACGCTGTTTTGGCGGGGGGGGGGGGGGGGGGGTTAGGGACAGTGTGTGTGGGTGGGGGTGCAGGCAGAGGCAGAGTGTGGTTGGGGCACAGTACGTGTGTGTGTGTATGTGTGTGTGTGTGTGTGTGTGTGTGTGTGTGTGTGTGTGTACAGGCGGGGTAGAGTGTAGGTGTATAGGTGTGGGTGTGTGCGCAGGCAGGGGCAGAGTGTGTGGGTGTGTGTGTTCATAGGCTGAGTCCCACATGCACGCCCCACCATAGACATGTACCCACACCCCCTTGCACTGCCATACACGCAGACCCCCACACCCACCCCCTCACACAGCTTAGCCACCCTCCCCCCACACACACATCCCGCTACAAACCCCGCACACCCACCCATATCCCACATATCCACACACACCCCTACACGCTTCCTCACCCCATATACCCACACACACCCATAGCCCCCCACAAACCTATACCCACCCTCCACAACATACAAGAATAAGACTTCATTTTAAGCTATTACGAGATCATCTCTATGTGCACTATACAAACACATGTAAAACTGGACAAAATTATGTTTTTAATTTAAATTAATTAATACTGTAGATGTTTCCTGTTTAGAATATAATTTGGTATTTTTCTGGTTCCAAGATGGCAAAACGCCGTGCTGAAAGGACTACTTCTGGGGACAAGGGGAGGGATGTCTGGTAAAGGTCAGGCTTTAGTGGGTGGAGCTTTTGGTTACAAGATGGCTACCAGGGAGTGGGGCACCTGTCAAGGGGCAGGGCTACCCATGCGGCCCTGGACAGCTTGCCAAAACTCGGTAAGCAGCCCTCTACCCAAAATAATTGCCCGCCCCTGGTTTACATGGCTGGCTCCGAAGGGTGAGTGGGGCTGGGTCATGTCAACACTCCCTGAAACACTCTGTCATTCATGATGGGCAATTGACTAGTGCTGTTATAAAATCCTGGATGTGTGTGCATGAATTTGAGATGTTTAGTTGTGTTTACTTTCCAGGCATTAAGTAGCAAATATATTCCTGATATACTTCCCCATATCAGCAAAGCCTTTCAAGTCATGAATCTCAAACCATGCTTTAGACACTGACTGTATTTTTACTGTAGATTTTTTTAAATCCCTTGATTGTTTAGAATGATAATTGAGTATTTTCACAGTTACTGATTATATTTTGGCCTGCCTTGTTGTAAGGATACATTTAGGCTTGGATATATCACACTTTAATAACTCTACAACCTAACAGTAGCTTAACTAGAAGGGGCAAACAGGCACCAGCCCCCAGCACTGGCTTGGAAGGGATGCCATTACAGGCCCCTCCACTAAGAGTCTTTGCCATGGTACGCACAGCCCTGCACAGCCCAGCCCAGCCATAGGAGCTGGGCGTGCACATTCCCATCTTGGGGGGGGGGGATGAGGTGCAAAGATGGCCTGCCACCCTGCCCCCTCCCGCCCCACCAGGCTTTGCCATGGAAGGCACAGGCAGGAAGAGATGGGGTGGGGGCCAAACAGAGCACTATAAGCAGCCCCCACCAGGGAGTCTGCACCACTTCCTAGTCCTCAGTGACAGCAGCCCAAGCCTGCACTCTTACAGCAGCTGCAGCCTGAGTGAGGAGCACTGGGGAGGTAGCACTGGGGAGGTAAGACCCTTCTTTCTCTCCCTCTGCCACCTTTCCCCTGCCCCGCCCCTCCCCAGTCTCCAGTGGTCAGCATAATTCCTGCCCCACTCCACCCCTCCTCTAGGCACATACACCTTGCTACATTTCTGCAACCTACATCAGTTTTGTATACCAATATAGGTTGCACTGGTGCCCAGGTCACAGAGAGGGCTGACTCTTTTTATGGCAACTGTGGCAGCAGGTGCTGTTACAGAATCTTGCCATTGGGTGGCAGGGGCTGGTAATACCATGTTTCCATTGAGCAAACACTATCTCAGGATAGGAATGTACATACAGCATTTAGTAATCCATCCTTATGCTGGCATGCTGGCCCTGAGTTTGGTATGCTGTTAAATACCAAATAAAAAAAATACTTTCAATAGAGACCATAACAACATGATAGTAAGTTTATCTATTGGGCAACATAAGGTATGTCTAGACACCAGATGGCTGTGTAGAACAGAGATAACTCGGCTAGATTTCAGCAAGTTTATGTAGATACTAGCAGCCATTCAGCTGTAAGGATATGTGCTAATTTACCCCAGTTTTGTATAAACTCTACTTCTAGGAACTACTTGATGAAACAGGACTGTACAAGTAAAGAAAGAAGTACAGCCCAAATATTATGCTGCCTTGAGTAGGGTTAGAGTGTTGTAATAACCATGATGGTCCAAGAAATATGTGTGGTGCCATGTGGCATGCAAAATATCTCGTTTCTAGTTAAACTAATCACTTAAGTTGCACTCTGGAGAATTCTGCCTGGGCACAGTCACTGTGTGCTTAATTTCAACTAACTGCATACCTATTTATTTTTCTCCCCAAGTGAAATCTTTTACTAACAATCCACATAACATATAATTGTTTTGATTTGATTCGATTTATTTATTATAGCCCCAGAAGTGTTCCAGGCTTTCATGGATGGAGGCCCAGGATACTCGTACCCTGTAGACTGGTGGTCACTGGGAATTACAGCATATGAATTACTCCGGGGTTGGGTAAGATTGTTGGTTTTGGCTTTATTTATCTATTTTGTTTACAGAACAACTATCTCATTTGTGTGGCTTTACTACTGAACTTCAGGTGAATGCAACCTGAGATCTGGGTTTGTAATGCAATCTTGATATTGGGGAAGCTTTCCCAGTTTTAAATTCTGCTTTGAATGGGTTTCATCTAGCTTCACACAATGTCATGACAGTTTGTAACAAATGATCTTGGATAGGAACCCTCACAGGCCTAGTCCAATGGCCTTTGATCATGGGACTGGTAAATGAAGGTTTTAAGACTGAATCCTTAATACTTAAATGTACTGACTTGGAAATAAGTGTGTTTTTTGAATATAAAAATGAAATACTATTTTTTATCATATTTTACACTCACTTGGTGAAACCTAGAAGAGGTAACAAAACATCTCAGGCCACTGAAATGTTTATTTGCTAGAACACTCATGTCTTGTTTAATCAACTGTGAGGATAAGCTTAATGAAAAATCTTCCTGGACATTTTGCAGAAGATAATGGAAAACTCCATTCCATTTTGGTTCCAAGGGACTTGAACAGGATAGTGTTAAATACTTACCCTTCCCCATGGAAAACAGTACTTTGAATACATATTCACATAGCTCTTGTTTTATGTCCATATTGATATTACTGTATTTACTCGAATCCAGTATGACTTCAAAATTAACATAACCCCCAATAATTAGATCCTATACATGGAAAATTATAAAATTGTTCTTATTTTCATGTTTAGAAGCTAATTAGCAGAAGGTCATCTTAAATTCGTGCCCCCCACCACTGCTATAGGGCAAGGGGCCAGACCCCTGCCCCATGTGCCTGTCCCACCAGTTCCTGCCCTGCAACTGTCTGCCCCTTGCCATGCCCCCCTTCCACCTGCTCTCCATGTCTGTGTCTGCCCCTGCTGCCTGCCCTCATACCTTGCCCCATTGCCTGTACCTGCCCCCACACTCCCTGCTCCACCACCCCCACTCCCCACTAAAGTCTGCCCCACTACTTTCTGCCCACCCTTCCTTAACCTCTTGATGTAGTTGTAGTCAGAAATAGTGAAGCCTCAACCCAGTCCAGCCAGGGGGAAGCAGCAACAGAGCAGATGTGACACCTGCAGGGAGGGAACAGAAAGTGGGGGTATAGGCTGCAAAGGAGAACAGGGGGCAGGAGAGACACAAGGTGGGGTAGCAGGCACAGGCATGGGGGACAAGGAGCAGAGGTGGGGAGGCTGGAGTTTCCTCCACCCACCTTGCAGTCTCCCCATGCCTCTACCCAACTGCAGGCCCCCTCCCCCACCAAATGGACCATTGCAGCCTAGGACAGGTGGTGGCTCAGCCCCAGGTTCAGCCTCAAACTCAGGGCCAAAGCCAGAACTGAGCTGCCACCTGCCCTGGGCCAGTACTATTTAGATTTAAGTAAATACAGTATATAGCATAAGGAGGCTGAAATAGAGGTCAAGTCTCTATAATGGTAAACAGGCTATAAACATGTAATATAAGTCAGGCTCTGACTTGAAGAACTAGTCTAATTATAGAAGATGGAAAATGTTTGGCAGAATCAAGGATTGTTATCCCCCTTCTATCAATGGGAAATTAAGGTTCACAGAGATGAAGTGTTTGATTCTGCAAGCACTTCAGCAAAATGTTCAACAGAAAACACTTTGACCCCAAAGCACAAAACATTTTGACCCTCTTAAGGACATGCTGAAAGATACAGTCTATGGGCTGGATCAGGCCCTGGAAGTTCTATCATCCAGCCTGTGGTGCTGCCCATGGGTCTTGGAATGGACCCATCTGCCACGTGCTGTATGCAGGACCAGTCTGGGATGGAAGCAGTATGCTGTATGCAATATGCAGAGCTGGTCCAGATCCATGCTGCATGTTGATGCGCATGCTAGACCGGCCCTGTGTTCTTGATCCACCATGCAGAGTTGGTCTGTGTGCCCATTCTGTCCCATGAACTGACCTTGAGCCATTCATCCAGCCAGTGGGTCAGGTGAGTTTGACACCCCTACTTTATGTGCATGAGTAGCACTACACACCTAGTTGTTTCAGCACTTGGTATTCAAGGTCATAGAGGAGATAAGTGGCAGAACCAGGAGCTGAATCGAGATCTCTTTCAGCGCTTCAGTATAAGATCTTCCTTCCTATCTGAATGATTTGTTGTTCAAAAATTTACCCCCACCATGAATCTACTATGAATGCTCTTACAGACCTAGAATTTAAAATTTAATTTGAATGAATAATTAGGGCCTGATTTTAAAAAATGGCTGACTTCTATAGTAATTAATTAGTAATTAGTAAATATAAGACCAGAAGGGACTATTAAGATTATCTGATATGATCCTTTGTTTAACAGGGGCAGTAATATTTCACTCAGTACTTATTGCATTGAGCCCAA
Source organism: Alligator mississippiensis (assembly GCF_030867095.1). NCBI lineage: Eukaryota > Metazoa > Chordata > Crocodylia > Alligatoridae > Alligator > Alligator mississippiensis. Next base: position 27,824,458 of record NC_081825.1, on the reverse strand, counting down.
GTTATACTGGTTATACCAGAGCATGTCTTTTAGAAAGACATCCAGTCTTAATTTAAGGATTTCAAGTGATGAAGAGCTGATGTCAGGTGTCTAGTTAACTATTTTACAGGAATAATATGTCAGGAAGTAGGGAAGACAGAAAAACCTTGACGGAACTATACCCTGTGAGAATATGTAGTTCCATCAAAGTTGAAATGCTTCATAAAATTGTTTTTATTTTGTCAGACTCATTTCAGAAAAAAACTGCAGGGAAATTGTCAAAAAAGAAGGCTAACCTGTTCCAGTTTGACATTTTCATGACAGAATACTTTTGATTTTTTAAAATCTATTTATGCCTTTTCATTTCATTTTGTATATGTTGTATTATGTTTCTATACCTTTTTAAAAGTCAAAACCAAAACAAAATCATTTTATTTTTAATTTACCTTCATGAATATCTTTTTTATTTCATTTTTCATTCTGATTTAGAATGAAGCTAGATATCGAAATGTTGAAATTCTTGTTAAATGGAAATTTTGTTCTCTGCACAGCCCCAGTTGTGGGGCAGTTAACTAGGATAATTTCAGCCTAGAATTAGTTGTGTTTGCAAAAAGGATGGTGCAATCTAAGAGTAATTATAAATCCAGTAATGGATCAAGTAGCTTCTCCCTCAGCATCCACTGTAGAGACCACTACTTTGACATATCAGGACCTGCTACTTTTGGGAAACCCTCTGTGTAGTTTCTCTGTCCTTGGCCCTAACCCCATGGCAGGTTAAGTGGTGTGGAAGACCTCTTGCTGTGTGATTAACCTCCTGTAAAATTACAAGAATAAACATTCTTTAGTCTTACATGTTTATTTAAGTTAATATCAGCATATTTAATTGTTAGATGAGCCAAGAGGTTGTTCTAAAGGCTTATTTTAGTGTTGTAGATTTATCTCAGAAAATTCTAAATAACATTTGTATAAAAAAGCCAGACAATACATCTGTGGTGCAAGAGACATATTAACAAGCTTTTTGGTTTTTTCATGGCATTGTTAAGGAGAGTCTCAACCTAGTTACAGTTTAAAGAACACTGGAAATATGGAAGGGAGAAGGGTCAGATGTCATGGGCATTATTAATTACAGATAAACTATATTTTCCCAGTTTAATTCAAATAGCAAGAACTGCCCTTATTCTGTGAAATCAGTGGATGGATTTGGTAGCATTGCACAAACAAAAGAAGATGGTTCTGGACATAATGGCAGAGCATGGTAAGTTGGAGTGATTATGCAACCACATTTGCAGCTTTCCATGAAAATTGCTGGTGAGATGCATCATACGGGGCACCTGTACATGGATGCCAAAGTTGCTTCAACACGCTGGAACTCAGAGCAGATGCTCCAGCAGCCTCCTGTGTCTTGCATATCAGAGTCCCTATGCTTAAAAATGGTGGCAGGGCGCTTGAACCAAAGCTCATCAAACAAGCTTTAGTTCAGGTGCCTCCACCACCATTTTTAAGCATGGGTTGTGCATACAGGAGATGAGGCGGCACTTTAATTAGAGCGGCTCTTAGAGGCACTTTAATTAAAGTGCCACCCCACTCCCCCTACCCCTGGAGCACATGTAAAAGTGCCCACAGTGTTTGAGCTGGGTTTCTCACAAAACCAAAGCCTTTTTACTTCAGCTTTACAAACAGGGGCAACTACCAGATGACAAGCACAGTTGGCAGCAAAGATATGGGCAGAGTCAAACAGCCTAGAGTAATGGCAGAACAGGTTATGGCTTATTCAGAGAAGCTAGATGCTGTCAAGTCAACAGGGTCATATGGGATATACTCTAGGGTACTAAAAGAATTAGCTGAGGTAATTTCTGAGCCATTAAGTATCTTCTTTCAGAAATCATGGAGGTTGGGAGAGGTCCCAAATGATTCAACATGGCGTTCACACTGCTCATCTTTAAAAAAGGGAAGAAGGAGGATATGGGGAATTGCCACACCAATCAGTCTAACCTCAATACCTGGAAAGATAATGGAGCAGGTCCTCAAGGAATCGATTGTGAAGCACTTAAAGGAAAACAACGTGATCAGGAACAGCCAGCATGGATTCACCAAGAGCAAGTCATGCCTGGCCAATCTGATTTCCTTCTATGATTTTCCCTCTAACAGTCTCTGTGGTTGATGGGAGAGCAGTGGTTGTAATACACCTTTACCTGAGCAAGGCTTTTGATGCTGTCTTCCATGGCATTCTCATGAACAAACTAGGGAAACACAAACTAAATTAAAGTACCATAAGGTAGAGACAAAACTGATAGGGTCATCATGCTCAATGAGCAGTTATCAATGGTTCCATGTCTAGTTGGGAGGAAGTATCAAGTGGTGCTCCTCAGAAGTCTGTCCTAGCTCCAGCATTGTTTAATATCCTCATTAATGATTTGATCAGTGGGATTGAATGCGTGCTTAGCAAATTTGTTTATGATACCAAGTTGAGAGGAGTTGCAGACAATATGGAGGGTAGGGCTAGGATCCAGAATGACCAGGACAAGATGGAGAAATTTAGGTTGGAGCAGACTACCTAGTTGTGGAATCACCGTCCTTGGAAATTTTCAATATCTGAACAGACACTTGCCAAGGATGGTTTAATCAGGAATGCTTTGAGCAGGAGGCTGGACTACATGACCTCATGAGATCACTTATGCCACTGTTTTTTTTATGATCCTATAATGCTATAGAAGTGAGGACTTTACTCCTTGCTGCTTCTTCCCATATCCATAGGGGATTTCTTAGCTTTTGATGCATCCTGTCTCTGTTGTCTTGGTAAACACCAGTAGCTGTTGACCATGACACTATGATACAAGCAGAATGCAGGGTAGATTTGCACCTTATAGACTCAGAGATGTAGAATCCGAGAGGTATAGCATAGGCTTTTGCAAACCTGAGTTCACCTGTGAAAGGATATACACAGAACAGTTTATCTCTCTACTATGACACAGAACACTGAACCGCTATTATCTCCCTCGAAACAGATACGTGTTCACTGGCAGCAGATCTCATGCATTCTTGCCCTCATTCAGTTGCACAGAAACCAGCACACATCCTGTTCTCAGTTGATCACTGAGCAACTCATTCTTTTCCAAACAGTAATTTTTTATACAGCATGAAGGGGTCTGTGAGCTTTTGTACATGCTTCCAGCAAATCTGAAAATGCCTTCTGGTAGCCTTTTGAAGTGTGTAGGGGACTGGCTACTGTGGTTTTTGGTTTGTCTGATGACATAATAGGATTTAAAAAATATTTTTCTTCTAAACATGCCTCCTCTCCCTCTGTCTTGTGCTTTTTCCTGTACTTACTCTGTGTAGGTAGGTTTACACTTTTTTTTGCAAATGTAGGAAAGCTTTTTTGCACAAACAACTACTTTGATACTTAAGTCTATTTTATAGCCATCTGGCATTCAGCTAATACACCACACCATGGCATTTACCATAAATTTGCTTCTCATATTTCTTCTAACTAAAATTGAAAAAAGCATATTTAACAAAAGAAAGCCAAAGAAAAAGGTAGAACGTGGAACAGTACAGGAAGCTTTCAGAGCATCAGGACTGTGCTTTTGGAGGAGATTGTGGCTTTTCTTTCATTATCGTTGTAAAATTCCACCCATTAATATATTTAAAGAATGTTATTAAAGTTGCAAAATCCAGCTTTCAAAAGTTAAAAAATGCTTGAATAAATATTACCTTTTTAACTGTAAACCAGCCTCTTTGGATATGTAAATATATAATAGTCTTTAATTACAGGTTAAATTGTTATTTGTATAAAAAGTCCTAGGTTTCCCAAAAAAGTAAGCTGTGAAATCACAGAGGGACCCATACAGGGTTCTAGCAATAGGGTTTGAACTTTCAGATCTACCATATAGACCTCTGCCACTTTTACTAATGCAATAACTGATAGCAAGAGTCAATTGTTCTCCAATATACCATCACTAGTTCTCTCTTCACCCCTGTCCTTTGGACTCTCCTGCCTACCTATCTTCCTTGTCTCAACAGCCTCCCAGTCCCAGCCTTCCTCCCTGTGCTGCTTATCCTTTCTGATGTCATCATTTCCCTAGTCTGTCCTAGTCTATTTGTCCAGCCAGTAGTGTGTCTCCTGTCCCCACACCCTGGCTTGCCAGTTTTATCTACTTCCTACTTCATCTGCTTCCCCTTCCCCATTTGTTCTTAATTACATTTTCTATAGACACAGACCTGGTGTCCCTCTAAGTCCTCATCCATTGTACCCACACACCTACTAACTCCGATTTCCCTTCTCATATTTTTCTTCCCAGTCACCTAGTCCCCGTCCCTTTGCCTAGGAAGTCCCAGTCCCCTCTCAAGCCAGTTATCTGTGCTGGACTCCTCCATAAGATCCCTTTCCCCAATCTATTTATAAATAAATATTTACATTTTCATTTACATTTATATTTATATTTTTATAAATAAATAAAATATTACCCACACATAGGTATGACTTTTATCCCCTTTGAATTGAAATTAAATAGCATATTCCTTCATGTTGCATGAGCCCATTGGTGAAGGTCACTGAACTCCCAGAGAGAGACTCCTTCAGTCCAGATGTCCAGAAGCACCCAAAAGCTGCAGGTGTAGGGAAGGTCCTACATAGTCCAGGACTGGACTCTGCCCAGTACAGATAGATTACTTGGGGAAAGTAGTTGCTAAAATCAAAGAAGTCTTTCAGGAGCATGTACTAAATGCTGTTTTTGGAGGCTTATGACTTGTCCAAATTTGAGCAATTTTCACAGAAATAGCTAAAACCCACATCCTTAACATAAGGATCACCTCTCTGCCATATATTCCTATGAAAATAAGTCCTACCTGTTCTTGAACTTAAAAACAGTCCCTGCTTCAGAGCGTGGAGACATTGAAGCTGTTTGAAGGAAAAAAAACACCAAATGTTTTTAATATGATCCAATCAATACATTTTTCCCTAGCCTATTCCTCAAAAATTACTGAGTACTTCTGACCAAAATTTTACCCTGCATGGGAAGTTTCAACCTAAAATGCTAAAGTCTAGCAGTTATAAGCAACTGAATAAGGAGCCTCATAATGGAAAGTGTCAGAAAACTCTCATTACAGATAGTTCCTCTATTATTAGTAGTAGTAGTAGCAGTATTGTTATATACTACTACTAATTATTATAATAATGGATGCAGTAACACTTTATAACATTCCCCTGTTCATTAGAAGTTCCCAGAAAAAGAACACTACACAACGGTGGAGGTAGATCTGGAACCCCAGCCCTAAGCACAAGGAGCTGTTGTCACTTACAGCTCAATAACTGAATTGCTTATCATTGAATAATTCCATAGAATACATTGGTATCTTTTTGCCAAGCCCTGGATGCTCTTCCAAGAATGATTTTCTCTGAAACAAGGCTGGAACTAAGGTTGAATTTCAAAACCATGTTAAAATTGAAGCATTGCCATCTGTCTGCCAAAAAAAATCTACCAGGTATATTGTCCTGTTGAGTAGTGTTTTTTGCCTGTTCAGCATCCAGAGTGATCTGGCAGACTGGACCATGAGGCCATGTCTAGTCTAGGAAAAAGGTGTATATTTTCTAAATTATAAACACCTTGGTATAAGGCAGAGGAGAAGAAATAGTAGAGGTGAGGAATGTGGTCAACAGGTGTTTTATTGTAGATTAAAACATTAGCATCAACGCCCCACCCGTCCTGCCTGTGGCCTCTAAAGCAGTTTTCTTTGTAGAAAAAACTTGTTTGAAAAGGGCTACAAGCTCAGGCAGCAGCCAGCAAGTCCATTGCGCTTGTCTGGTCCCATAATATTCAGCTCAGCCTCAAGAATGTATATGAGCTAATTCCACTGGGTCCTAGGAATTGCCACTGGACCCTTTTTCCATTTAGCCCTGTGTCCTCTCTCCGGCAGTAGCTAGCACCAAATCTTTCAAAGGACGCTGTGAAGAACCACTGCTTTTCTTAGGTTGGGCAGTACAAAGTGTATGGGGAAATGTGGAAGCAAGGGAGATCAGAAAGCAAAGGAAAGAGGAATAACCTAAGAGTGGAAATTAAAAAAAAAAAAAAAAAGAGTAAAACAATGGAATGTGCTTTTGTGAGACCAAATAGTTTGTCAATTAGACCATTTTCTAGCCTTGCCTTGTCTTTTCTAGTAGCTAATGTACAAAACGTTCTGCCAGAATTCAGGGGAAGTTAAGTAAAAATAAATTGCTTTTTGTTTGTGCTGACTTTTTGTTCTTGTTTGCCTCTAACTTCATCAAAAGGAGCTAACCTTATAGACAGAGATGGTGTGAAAGTATCATAGCTGTTTTTTTGTGCTGTAAATGTAGAAGACCAGCCAGCCAAAATGCTGTGTTATTAGAAGCACAGCTTCCATAGCAGTTTGGAATTTGTATTAGACTGAGCAGAGCTCCCTCTTAAAGCATCTATAGCCTACAATGATAGTCCAGCCATTTCATACACCACAGCAGGGACATTTAGATACCTAACCAGTTGCTGATAAAAGGACTGCCAAAAAAGAAAATAAATTGGATACCTTTGCAAAAGATTCATACCTCCCTACACAAACACCACTCAGGAAATTAAATCTGCACCATAATAAGCAAGGTACACATCTGTCTAATGCTACACTCCAATGATTTCCAGGTAGGCTAAATTTTAAATGTTATACTATACCTACAGCTTATAGAGCAAGATAACAGTTACCTGGCCCTATCAAGATTGGATGGAATGGTAGCTGGAGCAAGTGTAATATACTTTCTGAAACTGGCAAAAAGCAATTTTCACAGGTGTAAAAGTTGTGTCCACAATGGGGATAGTGTGCAAGTGGGCATGACTAATGCTGAACCAAACATGTTGTTTTCTCGGTCTTTTTTCTTGTTTTGGCCACTGGCTTTCAGCGTGAGCCCTATGGTATAAATAAGATGTCCAAAGCATATTGAGATCCTTGGCAAAACATGATATAAAAATTCAGAAATATATTTATCACGTTTTCCCCTTATCCCAAAATGTTCTTTCCACTCCCATCCTGCAGTGCTGGTACAAGTTAGGCTTATCTCCATCTTGGAGAACATCTTTTTGCCCAGCAGAGCTGAGAAAACACATTAAGGTACTCCACTGTTATTCTGAATTCACAGAATATCCATGGGGATATATGTGAGGATCCAAAAATAAATAAACAAATAAATAAAAAGTATCCTGGAACTATAAAAAATATATATTTAATTTAAACTAAAATGCAATTTTTCCAGATTTTATTCTGTTACTGGCCCTTTTTCTAAATCAATTTAGCATCTAAGTGGCCTATATGAAGACTTGCGATAATACAGTGTCATTCATTTCCTTTATAGTTGGTTAATAAATAGAAATATTTCATAAATACAATTTTATAACAAAATACATAACTGAAATCAAACACTGATTCAGTTCTCATGCAACTCAATGGGAGTCTGTCTATTGTCTTCAATGAGCATTGGAATGTGCTCTAAGTAATGCTGTCCACTGAGTATGAATTAGGATGCATGAGTTCACATCTATTCTGGTGGCATTTGATTATAGATTTCACAGCCATCATACCAACCATGAGTGAGTTTACCTGTAATTCAGACTCTGAACTATCTTGTTCTTCCAGAACAATGGATTTATCACTCTGTCAGTCTTGATTAATAAATATACAGTAGTAAGGTTTTTTTTTAAAGATCAGTCCAGTTACAGATCTGAATAAAAATGAGTTTAAAAGAGAGCAGAGATTCCAACAGTTATAGTATGTGAGCCTGCATATGTCAAAATACTGCTGAAACACATAGGTGAATGCAGTGTGCTATAAAGAACATTTTAATTCACAACCATTACACACACACTTCATGAATAAAGTACCATAGAAGTTGAGTTTTCTCCTATCCTGTTAAGGCAACACCTTGACTATAGGAATTAAAGTGAAGGATTGCAATCCTTTCAGAAGTATGTAGAGCTCTATAATGATCTGTGCAGTTTGGTTAAAGGCTTGGTAGGAAGGTAGAGGATCTAGGTTTTGGGTTTTTTTGACACCATTGCATATTTCTTAAATGACCTTTGAAAAATCATGTTCAGAGTAGTGTATTGGACACCTAAATGAGACCTGATGCCTAACTCAGTCAAACTGAATTGCCCTCCTGAGGTAAGTACAGGCAGTCCAAAAGCCTGAGGATGAATCAATTCAATCTTCGCAGGTTAGACTAAGCTGCATAGATTGAACCAATAAGCAAGTGAACAGATATTTATTTTTGATTCCAGAAATGCATCTGCATGCATGAAGTGGCCCAGGCCAGAAGCTGCAGGGCACTAGAGCGGGTTTGCAGGGGAAGTGCAAAGCATCCTGGGTTGCTGGGAGCTGGGAGTTAACTTGAATCTGGAGGGGGTCTGGGTCAGAAGTTCAATACACTGATTTAAACTAAATCTGTTAAGTCTGTTACTACATCCATCCAGGTTTACCTTAAACCAGTTTCGGACACTTTGAAAGTGGTTTATGTGCACTGAACTTCTGTTGTGTTACAGATTTGAACCAGTTTCTGATAACTTATACCAGTTTATGTGTAATTTCTGTCCCTAGCCCTTGGGCATACGGCCTAATACTTAAGCATTTAGTTGATTAAATTTAGGCCCTTACAAAACCAATTTGAATTCAGGCCTCAGTTTCTCTAGGCACGTCCACATGAGACACTACAATGCTGTAGCAATGCACTACGGTAACATAGCATTGACGGGCACAAACTGTGACACCACAGCTACATCACTGTAGCAAAACACTCCCTCGCTATAGTCCATCGCTACAGTGACATAGTGCCTAAAAATAACCATACGCCACCTTCACAGCGCAGTAGGGGCACGTGTAGACACACAATCTGTCTCTTGGTTCCTTACCTGTTAAATGAGGATGATGAAACTTACTCCTCTCACCCTTTGTCTGTTGAATTGTAAGTGCCTGGGACAAGAACTTTCTATTATTATTTGTAGGCACAGTTTCTAGCACAACAGGGCCCTTATAGTTGCAATAAAAAATATACTTTTGCAATGGAAATAAATAAACCATAAACTTATCACATAAATGGCTCCAGGAGCAAAAATAATCATAAATCTAATTAGATTTTACCTTGAAAGCTTTCATGCAGCTATGAGTATTCTATCAAAAAAAAAAAACTCTTTAGAAAAGTAAAAACTATTTAAAGTAAAGTAAACTAGTTAAATTATTTACTGTAAAGCTGTTATAGTCTAGCATGTTTAGAGATATACTGATGTTTCCCAAATAAATCACACTAAGTACAGAAAGGATGTGATATGCTACACTTTAACGTTTCTGTCTGATTTTAGATTGATGTTATTTTAACTTTATCACAGAGGCCGTATGAAATTCATTCCACCACCCCAATTGATGAGATTCTCAACATGTTCAAGATAGAAAGAGTTCATTACTCATCTACATGGTGTAAGGGCATGATAGCACTACTTAAAAAGGTAAGAAAGTACAAACAACTCTGATCTCCGTGAAATCAAGAAAACATAAACCAGGCAAGACAGACCTCTGATAAACAGCACGTTTTTTAAATGTCATGCCTATAGAAGAAGGTCCCTTTTTCTCTCTGCTGAAATTGCCAGTAGAATTGTCTGGAAACTTTAGAGACTTTTTCTGTCAGCAATGATGCTATTGTGACAATGGCAAAGGCTCTTGAGCTGCTTCATTGTAAATGATGGGAAGCTGCAGCATTACTCAAAGCCCCAGTACCTGTAATCAACTTTCACACCAGCAGCCTGGAAATCATCATTTGCTATGTGCTGCTAAATTCAGGATTTGGGTGGGAAGTGGTTTGAGTAGAAGATTTTAAATGTATTTTTTCTAAATGTAAATAAATGTGTTCTGGGAACAGTGGAGTTACTGATTTGGTTTTCATAGCATAGTAGTCTTTAATTTATGGAATAATTCATAACAGTTCATTTTCATTGGTATCAGAGTGCTCACTGTACTAATATACAGGAAGTAGCTAAACAGATAAATGAAAGGTGCCTGGTGGCTCCAGACTGTAATGATGCTTTGTCTTTTTTTCATCATTTGGACTTTCATGCACAAGTAAATGGACTATCACTACTCACTCATTTTCTTTTATAAATGTAACAGCCCTCAAATGATAGTTATATTACTTTAACATCTTGTAAGCTGTTTGTTTGTTTTTTAAATACTTGGTCTACTAAAAGGTGTTACAAGATTCTCTAAGATCTTTCTAATTTGGAATGTCATTATCCTTGTTAGCAAGATATATTTCTCTTCTTCATGACAAACGGTATCCGAGAAACTGCGTGGTTTTGATTGCAGCTCCTCACTAAGGATCCAGAATGTCGTCTCTCAAGTCTTGCAGATGTCCAGAGCTCTCCATACCTAGCTGATATGAACTGGGATGCTGTTCTAGAGAAATCCGTGACCCCAGGCTTTGTTCCTAATGTGAGTCCGTATTCTAACTGAACAACATTTTCAGCTTCCTATCCAATTATCACTGCCATGTTAATCACTTAGATCAGGGGTTCCCATAGGTGTATCCCAGAAGCCACTTGCTAGCCATGAAGCATTTGTGTGTGGCCCACAAAGAGGGGTTTTAATGGTGGCTTTCCACAACAGAACCAGCTGATCAGGGAGCCTGTAACCAGTGGCTGTTCAGTAGTAACTGGCTGACAGTTTTTACTCTTTTTTTTAGCATCAGCCCTGTTATCTAACAATACCCTGTTATTGTTAAGGGTAACAGATGTCTTTAGCAATAAGCCAGAAGGGAATGTCAATCCTCCATCCTGGCTCCTCCTAGTGGATACCAAAGTACTGAATGTTGTGGTGGACACTCAGTTCCATGAGCTGCCCTGACATGTTTTATTGGAAAGAAAAGGCAGCTGCCTAAGTCTTAATTCAAACCTAAATTAAGCAATGATGCCAGATTCTCCATATATAAGGAATATTATGTTTGACCTCTTGCACATGGAAGTATTGCATTACATATTCATTTTGTCATGCAGCTCCCAGAGTGATAACCAGTCATTAGGTGGCCCTCCATGGACAAAACTTTGGGAACTCCTGGTTTAGATATTTGCATTTATTTCTCTAAGAATGTCTCAGTGCTTTGCTCCTGATATGCTAGCTTTACTCTGTCACAATAAAGTAAAATATGGCCAACTGCATTAGAATAAAACAAAATCTAATTAAACTTCAGTGTAGTAACCAGAGCAATGAGAGCAGTAAACAGAGCAGTAAACAGAGAGCAGTTGCTCTGGGATAAGCATCTCATAAGTGGGACTGCCTTGAAGAGGCTTGTCTCTGTGCTGGTGACTTTGGGTGTCGAATTGGTGCTAGAGAGCTTGCCTAGTACCTTGTGTGTTTGTGTGTGACTCTCTATTATTCTTTTTCCTTTTCCCCTGTAGTGGGTTTTTTGTTTCCTTGTTTGTTTGTTTGCTTTTTTTGTTTTGTTTTTCATCTTTCTCTTTCTCTCTTTCTTTTCTTCCACACCCCTTCCCCAGGTAGGGCTGGTTTAGGTAATTGAGGGGTGGAGCTAGGCTAGGCAGCCTTATAAAAATACAGCCAAGAGCAAACCGTGTGAGTAGTGAACAGAAGCCAGCAAACAGAGAGTTTGCCCAGGGAATTTGCCATAGGAGTGAGGGTGGGTGTGTTGCACGTGCATATGCATGTGCAAGGACCTAGATGCAGGTGTTTGGTCTGCAGGTTCTTGTGGTGGTACTTTCTTTCTCTCCTGCTACCCCTTCCCCTGTCCCTCTTTTTTTCTCCTCTTTATAGCATAGGTGTTCTCCAGGGAGCAAAGGAGGCACAAACAAAGGCTAGGTCAGCAGTTGTGACCTGCAGGGGATGTGCATTTGATTGTGTTCTTTCCAGAAGGTCAAAAGCACTTCACCTGTACCAAGGATAAGCTGGTGCCTTCCCTGGAGGAGAAAATTCAAAGATGATATTCATGCTACATTGCATCAGGGAATAGGAAGGTTGCTTGGACAAGAGTTATGAGAGGTTGGTACTACTGGCCAAAGGGAAATGAGAAGTGACAGCATGTGACTACTTAAAGAAGGAGGGCCCCCAAAAACTGAATAGGAGTGAATTGAAGTCTGCAACCACTTTCAAGTGCTGTGTGGTGGAAATGCTGAGGAAAAGGCAAAGGAGAGGACATCTACAGGTATGATGCAGAGGACTCAGCAGTCTAGAGAGCAGGAAATGCAAGGCCCGAGGGACAAGGGCTCTAGGATCACTGCACCAAGAAGGAAAAGAGTGGTGGTAGTTGGTGACTCCCTTCTGCAAGGGACAGAGGCACCAGTTTGACATCCAGATTTGGAGGCCCAAGAGATGTGCTGCCTTCCTGGAATCTGAATTCAGGACACCATAGAGAGACTGCCACAGAGAGTTCATCCATCCTCTGGACCACTACCCCTTCCAGCTTGTCCATGTAGGCACCAGTAGTACTGCCAGGAATGACACTGGAGAAAGCAGAGGTGAATATGAGGCTCTTGGCAGGAGGATTAAGAACCTGGGAGCATAAGTGGTGTTCTTGCTGTAGAAGGCAAGGGTCGAAGCAGTGACCATCATGTCCTGGGTGTGAATGCTTGGCTGAGACAGTGTTATCAATAGAAAGACTTTGAAGTCCTTGACAATGGGCAAATGTTAAGACAGCAAAGCAGAATGTATTTGTGTGAAGGTGAAAGATACAGTAGTGATATAAAAGGGGGAATTTATTATAGGCCATCAAATCAGGAAAAAGAGATGAATGAGGCACTCTTCAAGCAGGTGAGAAACCTAGCCAAAAGCTATGGGATGGTACTGATGGGAGACTTCAATTTTCTGTACATCTGCTGGAAGAACAATGCAATCAAACATAAAATGTCAAGCTGGTTTCTAACATGTGATGGACAACTTTCTGTTCCAGAAGATGGAGGATACAACTAGGGGATCATCGATCTTGGATCTTGTCCTGACCAACAGCAAAGAACTGGTGGACGATGTGAAGGGAGGCAACTTGGGAGGTAGCAGTCATGTTATCATAGAATTCCAGATCCTGAGACAGGGAAGGCATGAGGTCTGCCAAGTTAAGATGCTTGATTTAAAAAGGCATATTTAACCTGACTCAAGGAGTTAGTAAGTATGGTACCATGGGAAGATAGACTGAGGGGTAAAGGCACCCAGGAGAGCTAGGAGTTTCTAATGGCCCATAGGGTAAGAAGCCCCACAAGAAACTGTCTCAGCATGGTGGAGGCACAAGAAGAATGGCCAGAGACCAATGTGACTGCACAAATAGCTTCTGGGATGCCTCAAATGCAAAAGGAAAGCATACAGACAATAGAAGAATAGTCACTAATGAAGTGTACCAGGAAATAGCAAGAACCTATCGGGACAAACCCAGGAAGGCAAAGGTCAAGAACGAGCTGTGCCTGGCAAAAAAGTTAAGGAGAACAAGAAGAGGTCCCATAAGTATGTTGGCCAGAAAAGAAGGACCAAGGAAACTGTGGGTCCACTGTTAACCAGAACAGCAGGAGGTTTCAAGTAGAGTCCCGCAGGGGTCTGTCCTTGGCACGGTGCTGCTCAATGGGCTTTTAATTATTTGGATGCTGGCACAGAAAACTTCTTGAGCAAGTTTGCAGATGATATGAAACTGAGAAGGATTATGAACATGTTGGAGGATGGGAGTGCAATACAGAAAGATCTTGACAGATTGGAAAGCTGGGCTAGAGCTAGCAACATGAAGTCCAATGCGGACAAATGCAAGATGCTATAACTTGGGAAGAATAATAAAAACACACAAACACAAAATGGGTGGTACCTGGCTAGATGGAAGAACTATGGAGAAGGATCTGGGACTCTTCATAGATCACAGACTCAACATGAGTCTGCAGTGTAATGCAGCTGCACATAAGGGAAATGTGGTTTTGGGATGCATCAGTAGAAACCGTAGGTGCAAGACACAGAAGGTGATAGTGCCTCTCTACTCGTCACTGGTCAGGTCTCATCTACAGAACTGTGTGGAGTTCTGGGATCCACATTTTAAAAAAGATGTAAGTTAGAGAGGGTACAGAGGTGAGTGACAAAAATGGTAAAGAGTTTGGAAGGGAAGTCATATGAGGAGAGGTTGAAGGAGCTACGCATGTTCAACTTGTGGAAAAGGCACTCGAGAGGATACATGTTAGCACTCTTCAACTACTTGAATGGCTGCCATAAAAAAGATGGAAAACAGCTTTTCTCTCTTGCTGCAGAGAGGCAGACACAGACCAATGGCTTGAAGTTAGAGGTGCACTGATACATCAGTCCGATATCGGATTGGTACCAATATAAAGAAAATTTGCTATATTGGCTATCAAGCTGATGGGGCCAATAATTTGGACATTAAATGTCCATGCTGTCACTCAGGCAGCAGGAGCAGAGTTGGCAGCATGGAGAATTGCCTCCATCTGGTAAGTGTGTTGTGGTAGAAGGGGAGTGGGGAGAGAAGGAGCGTGGGGGGGACACATCCACACCCCCCACAGTGAGAGACGGGGAAGGGACAGACACTGCCCAGTCAAGGCAGGAGGGGCACAGGACAAAGCCATGGTTCATGGGGGCCAGGCAGATCCCACTGCTGCTTGCAACCTGGGGGGGGGGGGCACGTACCCCCAGTTCTGCCAGGGGTGGGTTCTTCTCGGCGGGGGCAGGGCTCAAAGTGGCCATTAGTGGTGTGAGAGGCATCTGCATCCACCCCAAATTTCACCACAGCTCTGCTCCCAGCGCCGCCACCACACTCCTGCCCAGCACAGCGCAGATCTTCCCAGCTCATGAGTAAAGGCGGGACATAAAGCCAGGACTCCACTGAGTGACTGGCAGCAGCGATGCTGGGAGTGGAGCAGAGCTGTGGTGAAATTTGGGGGGGCTGCAGCATCCTCCCAGCACTGTCAGTGTCTGCTCTGAGCCCAGCCCTGTCCGAGAAGAGCCCCGTGCAGCCCCAGCTGCAGCCCACCCCGTGCAAATCTGGGGGCACACCTCCCACTCTTGCCCTCCCAGGGTGCAAGCAACCCCCATGAGCCATGGCTCTGTCCCGTGCCCCCCTGCCCCACCTGGGCAACTCCTGCCCCTGCTTCTTCACCTCCCCTGCACCCTCCCTCACCATGGGTGGCATTGATCTGCCCCTCACCCCACCACAACACACTTACCACCTGGAGACAGCTGTATCAGATATCAGATCAATATTGGCTGATATGCCTCTTTAAATATCAGCTATCGGTATCAGCCCCCAAAATCTCTATTGGTGCACCCCTATTTGAAGTTGCAACAAAGTAGGTTTAGATTGGATATCAGGAATAACTTCTTACTGTTAGGGCAGTGAGACAGTGGAATAGATTGCCTAGGCAAGTTGTAGACTCTCCATTACTGAAGTTTTTCAAAAAGGGGTTAGACAGCTACTAGTTGGAGATGATCTAGGTGTAGCTTTGTCTATATTCTATCATGGGTATTTTCCATGCTTCTGACAAGAACAGGGAAACCCTTGCTGGTTTCTGCATGGGGTTGGGAGGAAATTCTCCCCCATTCCCTCCCACCCTGCTTGCATGGATCAAGGTTTTTTGTTAAGATTTCCTTAGAGGTGTTGGCTATAGACAAAGCTAGAGATATTGACTGGAGCATGCCTATGCTCCTGCTGGGGCCAAAGCCAGAGGTTCCTGGCTGAAGGGTCTTGCCCCTCTGCTGAGGGCTAGACCGATTGCCACATTAGGGGTCAGGAAGGAATTTTACCCCATGGTCAGATTGGTATGAACTGTGGAGTGTTTTGCCTTCCTCTGTAGTGGGGTGTGTGACCCTCTACCTGGGATCTTTTGATCATATATTAACAACCTTTTATAGAAGGACATTGGCTACCATTGTTTTCCTGTTGTACCTGTGGCAGGTTAGGTTGTTATATTTTGTGCTGTACCAGGGTTGACAGTAGTCTTATGAAGAGTTTAGATTATGGAATCTATGAGATGGTTTGGATAGGGATGGTCCTGCCTCAGGTAGGGAGTTGAACTACATGACCTCTGGAGATCCCTTCCAGCCCTACTTCTGTATGACTTCTATGATTTTTATTATTTCATTCATTCTCTATTTTCTTACAAATAAAAATATTTTATTACTGCAACATCAGAATTAGTGATAACCAGTATTAGTTCTTCACTGTTCTGACAGTGAAGAAGTTGTTTCCTATGTCCAGCCCGAATTGGTCGAGGCGGAGTTTGTGACTGTTCGATCTTGTTATCCCTTGGGGCGCTCTGGTGAACAGATGTTCCACCAAACCCTGGTGAGCACCCCTGATAAACTTATAGGTAGCCACCAGATCACCCCTTAGCCTGTCATATATCTTGACTTTAAAAAAGCCTTTGATTTGGTATCCCATGATCACCCTTGGCAAAACTGGATAACTGCGGCCTCAACCTCACCACGATCTGCTGGCTGGGGAATTGGCTTCATGGTTGGACCCAGAGGGTGTGATGGTTGATGGAAGTCAATTGTCGTGCTGCACTGTGACCCATAGCATCCCTCAAGGCTCTGTTCTTGGGCCAACACCATTCAACATCTTCATTAATGATGTGGACAGCAGTATTAGTATTAGAATTAGTATTAGAAGCAGGCTGGCCAAGTTTGCTGATGACACCAAACTCTGGGGTAAAGCGTCCACACCTGAGGATAGGAATGTGATCCAGGCTGACCTTGACAGCCTCAGGAAATGGGCGGACAAGAACCTAATGGTGTTTAACACCAAAAAATGCAAGGTTCTCCACCTTGGGAGGAAAAACCTGCAGCATCCTTATAGGCTTGACAGTGCTACGCTGGCTAGCACTACAGACGAAAGGGACTTGGGGATCATGATTGACCACAAGATGAACATGAGTCTTCAATGTCATGCTGCTGCTAGTAAAATGCTGGCTTGCATCCATAGATGCTTCTCAAGCAAATCCCTGGATGTCATTCTCCCATTGTGAGGTCAGAGCTGGAGTACTGCTTCCAGTTTTGGGCTCCACAATTCAAAAAGAATGTGGAGAAGCTTGAGAGAGTGCAGAGGAGAGCCACGGGCATGATCAGAGGTCAGGAAAACAGACCTTATGAAGAGAGGCTGAGATCCCTGGGACTCTTCATCCTGGAAAAAGCATAGGCTCAGGGGTGATCTGGTGGCCACCTATAAGTTTATCAGGGGTGCTCACCAGGATCTGGGGGAACATCTGTTCATCAGAGTGCCCCAAGGGATGACAAGGTCAAATGGTCACAAGCTCCTCTATGACTGTTTCAGGCTGAACATAAGGAAGAACTTCTTTACTTTGAATGCCTTCAAGAGACATTTGGATGTCTATCTTGCTGGGATCCTATGACCCCAGCTGACTTCCTGTCCCTGGGCCAGGCGGCTGGACTCAATGATCTTCCGAGGTCCCTTCCAGCCCTAATGTCTATGAAATCTATGAAATCTATAACTTCAGAGGAAGTAGCTCTTTTGCAGGTTGAGCAGACATGATATTATGTCATCAGACACATGACTCTGGGTGATACAGTGATAATTCTTTTGGAAGGAGAGTGCCTCTTTCACTTTCTCACATCTGATCCAAAGGCTTTCTGGTGAGCCACTTATCAGTCCACTGAAGATGTATGTGAGTGGGCAGAGTAAAGTCTGCAACAGTGATTTTAGATCCAGAATGAAGAGCACAACAGTACACACTGAGAAGAAGCTTGGGAAAAAATGAGCCCCCTGACCTATTTTAGGAAATTCATAGAGACTTCCATTATGAATGAAATTCACTTAATCCACACAGAGCCAAAACATTTTAATTCTGTGTAGATACAGCTGAAGGATGTTGACAGCTAGGGCTGGGACTATGGGTTTCTATTACATCCTATGTGTTGGAATAATGGCATGCTAAGCTAATTGCAAGGCATGCAAAAACTACCATGCTATAATTCTCTGGATACTGAGCCTAACGCAGTAACCCACAAACTATGCAATCTTTATGCAGAGTGTGCCTGCTGCAGAAAAACTCATCCCAGCTCTTCATATCCAAAATGAATTCTCTAAAGGGAAATTAATTTAGGTATTCACAATCTAACAATTGCCTGCAGCACTTATGTGTTCAATGTTGGAAATAATTTTCTAATACATCAGCAATTACTTTTAAGTTACTGAACAAACTTCAGCCCTAGTGTGCTCAACAATATGGTCTTAACCTGGGGCATTTATAGAGCTTGGAGTAAATTGTAAGGAAGGCAATTGAATGCTAGTTGCTCTTAAGTTACCCCAAATGTGAATTTCTTCATAGATACACTGAAATATAAAACAAAGCAAATGGATATATATGGACTAATTAAGTATTAATTGGACCAGAGAATAAAGGAAGAGACTTCATAGCTGGATAGTTAAGATGCTCATCTAGGGTGAAGATGGCAGAGATTTGCATTCAGATCCCTGTTTTAAATAACTTTGAATATAAAGTGCTTCAATAGTTCTGACTTAATTGTATCCCTCCCTTAACTACTATACTACAGAGTCCTTCTCTCTCTCTCTCTCTCTCTCTCTCTCTCTCTCTCTCTCTCTCTCACTCTCTCTCTGTTTCTGGCCCTGTAGTTCTAGGTGTGAGGCCAGGATTCAGGATTCCTCTCTCTCAGATTGAGTGCCCTTACCACAAAATAGCAGTGTCGGAAACACGTTTGCTCTCTTTTTCTGAACCCATCAACCTGGAATTCCCATCCAAGCAGGAGTGGACAAAGCCTCTACAGTTGCCCAGTAGTTAGAAAAGTCTCCTGGGAGGCAGGAAGATTTGCACACAGAGGAGGGCATTACATGTATTTTCTGAGTGAGTGCTCTCATTGCTTGGTTCTTGGGCAAAATCGGGTGCCAGCCATAGAAAATGAGGCCCCCAAATTCAGGAGAGGCTTTCAGACTCTAAATCCTAATTTCACACAGGAGTATATATCTGAGAGAGGTGGAAATCAAACATACCCCTCTCCTCAGATTTTCCTTTTGTTTGGCTCAGATATCCCCCTGCCTCAGTCACTGGGGCTGTTGTGAATCCCATTCGTAGGACGCTGATACTCTGCACATTATATAGATTTTAGACAGGGCTAGTTTCCATTCTGTGGGCCAGTTACTTGTAACCTAGACTATATGTATCATCACTATGACACTTAGTGCCATGTAAGAGAGAAACTAGAATTTGGCCCTTAGATGTGTAAGTGGTGTATAAATAGGTATTAGGCAGATTAAGATTGGATTAGGATAATACTCTGCTTCCTGTTTTGTCAACCAATGAATCATCTCTGAAATTGGTAAGAGAGAATGTCACGGGGACTGAAACCAACAAGACGTCCTTGAAAAGACTGAATTGTGTGCCATTAAAATGTATCTAAAGAAGCACCCCCCCCCCCCCCCGTTGTGTATGGATTTATTTTAGGGGCTTATTTAATTGGAGTGGGGAGAGATTCATGTTTAGGAGACATAGCAGAAATAAAAGAGTGGAGAGAGAAAATCTGTTCTCATCAAAAATTTTAATTATAGCCATCTAGAAAAATTATTCAAACCCTAAGATTGTCTACATCTCAATTTCCCGTACTGGGATAAAAAGAAATCTCCATTAAAGGTCAAAACAGTCTAGAGAGGGGAAAGCATCTTCCTTATAACAAGTAAAACAATTTCCCTAGCTGAAACAATAACTCCTTTTGGCACTAGCTACCCTTAGAAAACTTCGCTTTAAAGGAGGAAAATGCCAGTTACAGTTAACAGCCAAAACTGCTTCATAACAAAACCAAGAAGGTTATCCTCAAGGTTAAAAGAATATTCTCCCTTACTAGTTACAAGGAAAGGAAGAATATATAATAATATTCTTCAAGTACAAGAAGATAGCAATAAAATACTACTTATGTAACCTCAGACTTTATTGAAAAGTTCAGTTCAAAACTCAAGCTAGAAACTTGCTCCACTTTGTTGACCCTGTTGTGGAATATGCATTTTAAGACTTTTAGTGACGAGGTAGATGCCACAATGTCTTCATTATGGTAACATCACTTTGCTGTGTAGTCCCCATCTGTCCAACTTGAGATCAGATTGAAATTGTATGGAATTTACTTTGCTATTGATCTGCCAGAGTCCAGATTAATTAACTTTTGAGGCACATGGCAAAACTTGCCCAGTTTTTCAGGCTTTTAGTGCTGAAGTCAATTGAGGGATGTGATGGTTTTGTGTGTGTGTGTGCACATGTGCATGTACATGTGCATTGAAGACTACTACTGTTAAAGGCAAGTATTATTTTTCTTGGGATCACATTACCCACCACCCCCATTAGTTTGCATGTAACTTGCTGGCCCCAAAACATTTGCCACTGAGAAGGATTTTGGCTTGCGGTGGGAAGTCAAAAGATTTCTCCCTATATACTAGTGCTGGTAGTCTTCCTAGACTGAAAACAACATTCATAAGATGCTGTATTTCTATTAGTTCAGGACCCCTCTACATGTTAACATGTATCACACAATTCCTGGGTTAATTGCACAATTAATTTAGATCAGCTACACATGCAAATGAATTATTGTGCCATAAAAAGGTCCAACCAGCTATTTTTGGAAAATGTGTAATAACTTTATAGCTGGTTGCTATCCAGCTTTAATTTGCATGTGTAGCAGAGTCTGTTCCTGCAGCTGGGAGCCTTTTCAGCAAACTGAGCTCCCAGCTGCAGGGGTGCACCATGCACAACTGGGGCTGGGAGTCTTGCAGCTGAGGAGTCCCAGTAGCAATGAGGTGCTGCTGCAGTCCTCCAGCTGCAGGGGTGTGTGGGGCAGTCTTCCAGCTGTGGGGGAGACTGCAGCTGGGAGCTCCATCAGCTGAGAGGGCTCCTAGCCAGGGGCAGCACCAGCCTCTTCCCAGTAGAAGGGGGCTGAGGCAGGCTGCGGGTGGGAGTGGGCGAGGCTCAGCTGCATGGGGTGGGCAGCAGTGGCCCAGGGAGGTGAGAAGTGTGGCTATGGAGGGGGCTAAAGTAAATTTTGGGGTGGCTATAGCCAACCCTGTTTCCAGCTGTGGGAGCTTGCTTCTTGCCAGGATCACATGGTCCCCATGCACTGGCAGGAAGCAAATTCCCACAGCCAAGAGCCTGCTCAGCTGACAGGGCTCTGCCTGCACCAGCAGGGGCATGGTGAGATCTAATGCATGATCCCATAATCATGCCTCCTGCCATGTATGTATGGCATGACAGGAGGTGCAGTTGTGTGGCTCGAGCATTAGACCCCATCATGCCTTTACTTGCATGTGTCAAGGGGCCCTCAGTATCATGGAGGCATCTTTCTATTCAGCTACACATAGTGTTAAGCTCTGTGTTTCTTTGAGGCAGTTTCTTTGTATATTGTTCAATATTTGATAAAGCAGAAGGAAGAAGGTGATTTTAAATATAATTGAGTTTCTTTCATTTTTAGACACCTGACAATATTTTTTCAAATGATTTTTTTTTTCAAAGAAAATCTCTAAACTGTGCAAGCTGGAAAAGAAAGTAGAGTTTGACAAAAATGAGAATATATTTTCCTTATAAAGTGCTATACCCTAGAACTTTAAAAAATAACCTTAGTAATCATGAGAGACAGAATAGCAGCTGAGAAAAATCATGTTTTAGCAAAAGAAATTATGAGGGAATCTTAAGGATCAGATGCATCACACACTGCTTATATTGACAGTTAAACAAAAATTATTTGTAGGAGAAAAATAAACTGGTCTAAAAATCAAACAGCTCCACTTAGGATGCAGATGGCTGTATGAAATGTTAATGGGTCTGTGATGGACCATGCAGATATAGTGCCATGTCACAGTTAGCTAGCTGGCACTTTACCATGATGTGCTTTACCTCAGTGCTGTTCCTAGTGGTAGGCTCCACCATACCAGAAAATGGCAAGAGAATTTGGGGAGTTACCGCCCAGGTTTTTACTTATGTAAACTTCTAGAACACTGAGCTTATTTTTTCCTAGAGGTGCCTAGACCTTTTGAAAGAGGCTCACAGGCTACCAGGGCTCATTACTTTACTGCATGGGTGTCAAACTCATCTTGGTCCGCAGCTCAGATGAATAATGTGTGCTATGCCCCCCCCCCCCGCCTCCCGCATGCCAGATCTAGCATGTGCAACACTTACTGTGCTCAGTCTGGGACTGCACCACATGCAGTCCCCATGCAGGGCGGGTTTGAGACGTGCACTACATGTAGGACCCATGCCAGTTGCCCCACCAGAGCATCCAGTGGGGGTGTTGCATGCAGTGTGGGTGCCGAACTGGCTGGGACACTCCTGGTTTCTGGAACAGGACCAGACTTTCCTGATTTGTTATGTTCTAGTTTCATAAGTGAAAAAGGGATAGTCCAATGATTGTGATGTTAGCCTGGAGCTTACTATGTTTCCTGGTTTGAACTTACAACTAAGCCATTAACTTTCTCAGTCTGTCTCCACAAAGTGGAGATAATAACACTTCCCCACCATACAGTCATACGTTTTCAAGATTAATACATTAAAAGTTGTGAAATGCTCTGATGCTGCAATAATGCAGGTCATATAAATCTCTCACATAGATAGTGGAAAGGTATCCAGACAGAGACTGGTTTGCATTTTACCTAGGCTTCCTACAGACCTTCCTCCCAATTAGACTTTGAGACTGAAAAGAATCCATTGCATGTGAAGAGGAGTAGCTGACACCTCTTTTGTATATACAGCCATTGATATGCTCAGAGGACTTTATATCTGGCTCATGAATCACAAATTCAGATTTGGGGTGCACAACTCAATTTACAATGTTTAAAAGTAAGTGTGTAAATAAAAGAAGACAAAGGAAACCAATCAAGGTGGTTACTCTCTGGTTCTTTAAACAAGTCATCAAAAAAAGGAAACAACTAAAATATTTTCTGTTGAAATTTTTGTCATTTTTCATTATTCACCTGGGAGCTTCTGGGTTCTTATCACTCTTGAAAATCTGGCAACTCTATTTAGGTGTCTGAAAATGAGAGCTGAGCTATTTTGAAGTTCCAGTCCTTGTCCTGGATAATGAGCATTGAAACTAAGACCCTTCATATCGAAAGAGGTAATAATGAGGATTTCACATCCAAATGTTACAGTGGTTCTAATAATATTAGTAAAAGGAAAAATGAAATTAGTCTAAGAGAGAAGAGACCTTCACTGTCACATGGGAGGGATTCAGACCGCAAAGTGATAATAGGGGCCTTCCAGTGGTAAGACAGATGTATTTGAGGTGTATGTATTATCTCTAGCCACATCCCCCTCCACCCCATGTCAGCTTCCCTCCAGCCTTGCCGCTGCTGCAAAGGGAAGGAAGAGCTGCTCTAGCACCCCCTGGCGTCCAGCCTGAGCCACTGCAAGCATGGGCCTGCGTTTCCAGAATGAAATGTGAATGTCTATGCACTTGCAAATCAGTTCAATCTTTGCAGGTTAGGCTAACCTGCAAAGATTGAATCAGTTCAGGCTCTGGCTTTCTGAATGTCTGTCCTTAGCCAAGGTGTACAGACAAAAGAATTCTCTGGTCATTATAAGATGCATCTTCACTAATAGTGTATGCATATATAGTTATACCTGCAAACCTTTGCTAGTATAGACAGGACCTGTTATTCATAAGAGCACAGTCAGTCTCAGATACAGAAATTAAGTCTTTGTGTTGGCACCAGCTCCTCTGTTATACAGGGATTGGGAGCCTAGGGGCCTCTGGCTGGAACTGGACCACAAAGAGGTTGGATC
Source organism: Alligator mississippiensis (assembly GCF_030867095.1). NCBI lineage: Eukaryota > Metazoa > Chordata > Crocodylia > Alligatoridae > Alligator > Alligator mississippiensis. Next base: position 27,800,732 of record NC_081825.1, on the reverse strand, counting down.
TGGCCCAGGAAGTTCTGACCTGGCCAAGCCACCTGTTCCCTCTGCAACATGCTCATCTACAGCCCCCCTTGATGCTGTCTTGTGCCTGTGCTTACCCTGCCTACAGAGGGGCCAGTTAGCAGCAGCCTGAGTAAGCGCAGGTGACTGCAGCTCTCTGGGGTGTGTGGAGATTTGCAGCCTGTGACAGGGAGCTGGGTTGCAAGCAAACAGCACCAAAATGTTGCTGCCTCCTGCTATGGAATATTACAAGGGTTTTTTTTTGTAGGAAAAGGTATATTCATTATTATTTTATAGAATTTTATTAAGTTTCTAGAATGCAGGATGCAGGACATCTAGTATCATGCAAGGGAGTCATATATTTATATCCAAATGCATGTCTTTGAAAGTGGAGTGTAGAAACTGTAGGTTCAAGTAGTGCCTGTGAAATACTTTGTGTCCTTCTTACACTCTTACAGTTACCTCAGCAATCTGCACCAAAGTTTGGGCAAGACACCTGACTTCATCTGAAGTCACTTGGAGCCCCTCTGGCCTTCTTTGTAGACATCACTCTGGATTTACACTTCTGGGTTCAGAAGAGGATCTAGACTTTTAAAATTTAGGGACTTGTATTTTTATTCTGTGGTTTAAAGTTTAAAATTCATTACTGAAACTAAAAGTCATAATTTTTTATTCACAGTTTATACAGTTAAAACTTGTCAAACAATACTGTGATTCTTGAGAATTACATCAGGGATGAATTTGGCCTGTGCAATGTGACAGAGGTTTTGTATTGTTGCTATCTACGACTGGACAAACAAACAGACAATATAATGATATCTTAAAAACTGACTTTGTCTCCTTTTGTACCAGAAAGGAAGACTGAATTGTGATCCTACATTTGAACTAGAAGAAATGATTTTAGAGTCCAAACCCCTTCATAAAAAGAAAAAGCGACTTGCAAAAAATAAATCCAAAGATGGAGCAAAGGAAAGCTGTCCACTGGTAAGTTGTGGTCTCTAGCTTCTGTCAATAGCATCCTATCTCCTTTATTCTAAGAAGTTGATCAATAGAATTTAGTTATTGTATCTGAAAATGGCTTGGTCTCGGCTTTGGTTAGTTATGCTTTTCTTTAATCATGAAACAAGAAAAAAAAGCAACAATTTCAGTCATAAAAAGAATTATGCATCTTAAAGAGTTAATGTTTTCCTATACACTTTTTTAAAGTTAGGAAATTGCTGCCACTTAACAATTGCACATCTCACACATGAATGGATAAAGTAATAAGGTGTACTTATTTACTGCTGGTATTTAATATGAAAAGAATACAGTATACAAAGTCCTTGAATTTAACACTTTAAACACTACTAAGTAGTCTGAATTTATGTATTCCACATATGGAGGCTCATTGTATACAAATTCTAAACTTGTCCAAGAGATGAAAAGCAATGATCTTCCAAGCTCCAATGTCCTTACACTGATATGTTTTGTTGCTCCATCTTTGAATGCTCACACAACATGCTCTTCTTAGAACTGTCAAACTTAAAATTCCTTAAAAATCCTTTAAAGGATTCAAACATGAAAACTCCTGCCACTATATATATATCCTAAGAAGCCTGGAAAATGCTTGTTCATATTCATCTGTACACTGTTTGGTTTGGCACCAGTTTTGTTGTGATTTTACATATGCTTTTCTGTCATTTATAATCAACCTATTCATGGTTTTTTTAAAGAATGTACACCTGCAGCAGTGCTTGGAAACAGTGAGGAAAGAATTCATCATATTCAACAGAGAAAAGTAAGTGCATTTCTTAAATGCCTGTTTAACATCCATGACTGAAAGCAATTTCAAAAGGAGAAATCCTGCTTCAAAATCTTAAGAAAAGTGATTAATGATCACAGCAGCATGATGTAAAGCCTTTACAAGAAATAAAAGGCTGGACTTCCATTGAGTTCCATGTTTTACTGCTTGTAGTACAGAAGTGTCGTAGTTTGTCCACCTCACAAACAAGCAAAAATGCTTGTGGTGAATGTGTGTTGGACAGATCAATAAATGTCACTGGCAGTCTCCAGAGAGGCAGTTAACGATTAAGCAAAGGGAATATTATCCAAGTAGCCTGCTTTTTCATGAGTAGAACAAAACCAACAGAGGTGATAACTCTTAAAATTTTAATGAAGAAAGCTGCAGTGTTTTGACAAATATTCTTTGTATATCATCTTCCAAAAACACCGCAATGCTTCTTTTCACCATAACTAGAGAATAAAGGGGACAGTGATACCTCTTTACATCTAGAGGGAATAGCTGAATGGTCTAAGCATTAGCTAGAATCAATGCAAGCACAAGTTTGAATCCTAAATGTGTGGACATTTTCTCTCCTAGTAAACTGAATTTCATTTAGTTTACTGTGCATAAGTCTTACAGACATTAGTCTGTGGTCTTGTCTATTGTGCCTAAATATTAAGGATCCAGTGATAGTTTTCATAACAGAAGTGGTTTGCCCATATTTTTGGCCCATTCCTTTGATCCAATTGCATTCAACTTCCTTCCAATCTAATTCTATGAAATGTTTTTACAACACTGTGAAACACTGGGCAGGTCGAAAGCAGGGTCTGGAAGAAGGAAACAGTGTGCCACTGCTGGTGTCTCCAACTGAGTCCATCAGGCCATGCAGCCACTTCCTACAGCACCTGGCTGGAGCAGGGCAGGAGCAGCTCTGCCCCCATGTAGGCTGGGTACAGCCTCCTCCCTGCCTGACTCTCCAGTGTCCCCCCACTGAGCCAGGGGGCTTCAGCCCCAACTTGCCTTCAGACCCCATGGTCTGATGGATGCTGTGCCATGCACCAGTTCAGGAAATCTTGGGTCTGCCCCCTTGGAGAAAGGAGGTAATGTAGTATAAGTCTATATAGTCCTCAAGATAGGTCTCTTCAGAGACTTCCAAGCTTTGACTTTCATCAAGTTGATGACCCAAATCTTTTAAAGCTGCTTGACTAATCAAGCTTAAGATGCTAAATGGCATGTGCAGTTACTATGTGTGAAGTATCTGATACTATGTGATTATATCAAGCACCCCATCATCACCACTTCTATTTATTCCTTCCTCATCTTGCTTCTTTATCCTTTTGTTTTACCCTTTATCACCACCGTGATTTGTTTTCATAGACCCAAGAAGCTAGTTTCAGGGCTGATACTAATGTGCACAATATATTTGGCTACCCCAAACATCATTTTAAATACTCACTACCATTTCTGTTTAACTTGACTATTGATTTTGTTATCAAAGTGACAAGCTGGCAGAGCTGCCCATATAATTCAACTGTTTGGAGATACTTATTACCCCAAATGAACCCAAACCGTAAACAAGTGCCTTCTTCTGAGTCTTGAATCTCATAGCTTGTTTATTTTAGGGACATAAAACTGGATGTTAATCAAGTCAAAATTTAGCCCATATCTTTCAAATGAAAGCTTATCCCCTCCAGAATAGAGGTGTTCACTGAAAAGCTTCATGAACCTTCTTATCAGATAATCCTTTCCTGAGCAACAGAGCAGCAGGTTCAATAGGAATGTGATACAGTTACGGTAGGATTAGAAATTCTACCAGTCCTGCAACACCTTTCAATTTAATCCCTGAAAAGCCCCCAGTTAAATTTTATTTTGTGTAAAACAAGAGTCAGTTTTTATTGTTTCAGCCATCTTGAGACTTCTGGGTTATCTTTTTGATGGCCTCTCTCACTGTATACCTTTCATTCTGTATCAGATATGAAATGTCTTGTATTTTGACTAACTTGTGGTATGACAATTTTCTGACTGGAATTAAAGGCAGGTTGATGAGACTTGGGATTAAAAAAAAAAGGCCCTGTTGACTGTCATATCTCTACCAGAAGTCTAACTGTGAACTGAATACATGTCTGCAGTGTTTGCTTACCTAAGATCTAGCAGATCAGTGTTGTCAGAGATGGCTTGTGCAAATAGACAGATAAACTTCAGTGGATAAACTACTGAAAACAGATACGAATGAAGAACATTATAAGGAGGGTGAACATTAAGAAGGCAGAACATAGTTAAAAAAAACAACAACCCAGTATTCATATAAAAGGAGAGAGCTCGAACCTAGAACCCAGGATTGTCCAAGTAAGAGTCCACAGGCCACATCCAACCAGTGAGAGGTTAAAGTACAGCCTGCTGTTCTCCTTGCTGCTACTGGCAGGTCTCCTGGCTGTGGCAGCAGCCAAGATTGTGGGGCAGGGCAGAAAGGGCTGAGTAAGTCCACTGCCTGTTTGGTGGAGGAGCGGGGGCTCATGTTGCTCACATGGGAATGGAGGGGTGGGGGAGTGAGATAAGAGCTTGCCTGTGCCGATGCTTGAGTGGGGAGCTTGTGCTGCTCATGCAGCAAGGGGGCTGTGTACAACAGAGCTCCTGGGAGCCTACACATGCAGCCCACAAGACAAGCAGCCCTTGTAAGATGTGGCCAGAGGCCTGTGACTGGAGCATGCAGCTCCTAGCCACTGTGAGTTTGGACAGCCTCACAGTCATTTGATGCTTCAAGATTACCCCCAAGATTTGCCAACAGAGCTTTCACCTGAAGGCAATGTGCTTTTCCAGTAAGACTGTTTCTGACTGAATTGTATTTACTTGATTAGACAGTCTGTCAAATGGTTGTGGAATCACCCTCATGTCTGGATAGTTATGAGACTTGATGAAGGGGTATGCAGAATAAGGAGGGTATTCCAGGCCTACAGTGAAATAGGAAAAAGGCAGACGAGTCACTTGTGCATGAAGGATACTCAAGGAAATATTAATGCAAGTGAAGGTGGAAATGAGAAGAGACACGAACATGGAAAATGGGCTTTAGGAGTGGAGAAATTAGGTGAGTTGGCTGTTTTTCTCCATGTTTTCATTAACCTCATGGGAGTTGACAACCAACAAAATGTATTACAGTCAAGATATCAGAAACGATTGCTGAAGTTACACATCATTGTTCTTACTGAGGAACCTAGATAAGGGCCAGACCTTCAAATCCGCAGGTCACACATCAGCTCCCAATGATAATGGTGGATAGGTGCTCAATGTTTCTGAAAAGAATATTACTTATTTAGCTGTTTGAGGGTCCCTCTACACATTACAAGTATTGTACAATTAACTGGTTACTTGTGCAATTACCTGGAAATCAGCTACACATGCAAAGTAGCTATCACACGATAAAAAGCTCCAACCAGCTACAAAATTAGACCTTGACAATGTGTACTCACTTTATAGCTGGTTGCTATCAAGCTTTAATTTGCATGTATAGCAGGGTATCCCTTGCAGATAGGAGTCCAGCAGCTGACAGGACTCCCAACTGCAGGGATGTACCATGTCCAGCATGAAATGGCTGGGCCCTGAGAATCACAGCTGCCATGATCCCTAGAGCTTGGAGGTGCTGAAATGCCCGGGCCTTGGGGATCATGGCTGCCATGATCCCCAGGGCTCCAGGATGCTGAAAATCCCTAAGGCTGGAGGATCATTGCAGGAAGATCCCAGGGTTGTGGGAAACCCCTGGAGCTAGAGGATCACCAAAGGGAAATCCTCCAACCACAGAGGTTTCCCACACCCCACTGAAGCAGGGGGGATTGCCCTTCAGCAGGGGTGATTCTTCACCTCTGGGGGTGCGTGGGGTCCCCCTGCAGCTGGGAACCCCTCAGCTGGGGTGCATGGGACTCCCAGGCATGGGAGCTTGCTTCTTGCTGGTGCAGGGTGAGCCTAGGATTAGGCCCCTCTACACCAGCAATAAGGCACAATGGGATCTAGTGTGTGATCCCACAGTTGCACCTCCTGCCATGCACATGTGAGGAGGCCTAAATAATGACCTATTAGCCTAATCGTAAGCATCCTTTTCTGAAAAACCTTAGTGGCCCAAACTAATGATTTACACAAATCAGTGCAGTATTTTGTAGAAGATCAGATATCCAGAGCTGTAAATGAGCAAGTAGATACTGACACAGCCTATGAACGTGAAAACCTGAATGTACGTGCTGAGTATTGTTGGAGGGGGGGGACCCAGCTTGTCAGACTGCGAGAGTATTACATTCATTCCTAGAATACAAGGGCGAAACAATTAGAAAACAGACCCTTTCCCTGACATTTGAATCAGTACAAGAGGTTTCAAGGGTAGAAGCAGAAACGCCGGTAGATCAGAAGTCTGGATGGATCATGAACCACACCTTAGCTGTGTATGTCCTCGTTCCATAGACTGTTCCAGATGGGATTCTGTGGAATATTTCTTCTGTGTATGCAATATGGCCCTGGGGGTTGTTGCAGCCCTGAGGCAACCATCCCTCTTGTGACACCCCTGTCTTTATTAGAAAGAGAGAATGGTCACTGGATGTATATAAAAGCCAATTCTTCAACGTCTCGCCCACTCCTGCTTCTTCCCGGGACACACACGTCGCACATCCCTGACTCTACACTGCATAATAGTGCACAAAAAGCTCCTGAAAAGCTGTGCATGGAGTGAATCAAGGTAAATACCTTCTGCACAAGCTTGCCACAAACCTCCCTGTCCAACATGGGCAAGATTTTCTGAAACAACTAGTGATTTTGTACAGTTCAATCTTTACTTGTGCCCACCTTGATACACCCTAGCTGGGACCTGACCTTATTTTCAGAGACTACCCCTTTTTCTGAATCAGTTAGTGTTCCTCGTAACATATTGGCAGAAGTCTCTTGTGAGCTATCCGTTTGTGTGTCATTTTCTCCAGGATTAACACAGCCACACAGAACAAAATCCAAAGGAAGTGGTCAAATAGGCTTGTGCAGTCCAAGGCTAGATGTAATAAAGTAAATATTTTCCTTCATTCTCTAAGAGTTACACTCAATGTCTCATTTAGGGGAATACATTAAATAGGCTAAATTAAACAATATAGAAGAAGTCATAACTTATTAACATATAGGTAAGAGCTGGAGAAAACCATCTGAAACATTGATTGGTTAGTGATGTTTTGATTATTTCTGCTGATAAACAGAGCTCTAATCTCCACATTTCTCATTCTGTTGTTAACAGGGTTTTTTTTCATTGATAGGAAGCCTGCTATTTTTTCCCCAGACATATGTTGCAGTATCTGAATTTTTATTCTAACAGTTTTGCCAACAGTTTCTTAAGCTGATCTTGTTTAGTTGAGCCTTAATAAGAGGACTACCCTAATGAGAAAGCATAGCTGCAGGCTGTGTTTTCAATTTCTTTAAAAAATATTGTAGCGATAAACTTCTGGCATTTGCTCAGGATTTGATTGAATGGCCTGAGTACAGATTATTCCTGCTATTTTTTCAAAATTATAGCTCAAGAAAGCTTTGGCTGCTTCTGTTTACAGATGTACAAGAACCAAATAACACAGATAAGATATAAGGCAGACATTTGGTCTCGTAAATTGGGAAGTATGAGTTCCTTAGTCCTAATCCCAGCAATTAACCTCCATGGGCTTCTGATGCAGACAGTTGGGCTTTGACCTTGGGCAATTCCTTTAAACCTCTAGCATTAGTAAGAAGATCTTTAGTATTGTTCTGCTGTCATCGTAGAAGTGTCTTTAAGATTAAATGGGCAATACAACAAAAAACAGAATTTAGTATATTTGTTATAATGCCATAACTAACAAGATACTCATCTCAAGGTAGTACAGTAGTACTGAGTCAGGGCTCTGATAGGAGAGTGAAAATCACTACATAGCCTCTCTGACAGTGATCTTTGTCCATATAGTATTGGGGTTTTGCCCCTTTAAGAAAACAGTCTGTTTCGAGGGTATCTGTGTTAAAGCTGAAAGTTTTATATAGGGGCTGAATAGTCTAGTATAATATAGTGTGTAGTTGCTTTGGAGCTCCTTGTATTAATTGTTGTGCCTCCAGTAAGTGGTAGTGCAAGTTGAATCTCTATTCCCTGATGATGCAGCAACTTAGTTTATCAAGTGAAAAATAATCAGCTCTTGACTGGAGCTTTTAAAGCAATAATAGTGAACAGGAATGAAAATGCAGAAGTACAGAGATTTGCACAGCTTATCAAGCAGTTACTAGTACAGAGAAACCAGACAGATTCAATAATGTTTAGCAGGCATCTATCTAATTAGATGAGAAGGCTGCTCTACAAAGGCAGATAGATCCATTACAAAAGGGACAGGGAAGTATTAGATTAGCGAGAAGCAGCATATTGACTTAAAATGCTGAAAAGTAGAGAGATGGATTTTAGATGAAGTAAGACCAGCAGAGCATCATTTGAGTGGCAAAATAAAGGTGGATTGTTACATCATATGACATATTAAAGTCAGTAATGGGATCCAATCAAGTACCAGTGCATCACCTTTGATTGCTTCTTTTTATAATAGTGTGGCAGAACACCATAGGGAATGTGTAATGCTAAGTTGTATTAGTATTTAAAAATAATAAAAACTTCCAGAAATGCCTTATCATTAATGTAGTGGCATTTCCTGTTACAAATGTAAAAAATGTGTTTTAAAAAACAACAAAGTAACATAATCTAAATCAGGGCTACCTTTTTGTTAAAATGGGTTTCTGCTAGTGTGCGTGTGAGAATTTCTCCACATTTAAATGTAATAGTAGGGCACATTATTTCAATCTGTTTACAGATTTTTTTTTATATGGTTGATATGTTTTAACTTATTATTTTATTTAAATCAATGGGAATATTGGATGAAAATAGCATCTTTCATGCTTAGAAATTCAATGGCCCCTGGTCTTGACATTGTCCTGAGTGCTCTCTCTAGCCCACCTCTTGAAGCAGGTCCACTGTTCCCAAGCAGACCCAAGGCATTTAATATTAATTGAATAAAATAGGTAAATAGCACCAGGATAGCCATATCCCCAGGATATAATCCAGGGTGCCACCTTTTCAGCAAAGAATCTCTGTTAGCCCTACTTTCTCTGGCTTGTACTTTTCTTCGTCATCCAATTTTGCTTCCCAGCTGCCCAGTTTCAAGAAATGAGCTGAAAAGGAAGTTAGTTAAATAGCAGTGGGAAAGGCTATGCCCCATCTAGGGCCACTTTCTTCACTAGCAGCAGCCATGTCACTGAGCCACCCTTCCTCCAACATACTTAGCTCCTCCTGGCCTCACATAGCTTTCCCCCCTGGAGGCTTTATGGTCTAGCTTTGAGGGGACGGCTAGAGTGTAGACTGGCTAATTGTTACAGCATTGCCTAGAAACTACAGCACTTGTTGTACAGCGCTGTACAACACTGGCTACAGCACTTTCATAAAGAGTAGAAGATCCAGGTTCAAACCTCAGGCATCTTAATTACCAGGTCACTCACAGGCAGGACAGAGAGCATCGTCCAGGTGAGGCTCCTGGGCACCCAAAAAGAAAAACACCGGGAGACTTGCCTCTGGCTCGGGGAAGGTACTGCTGCCTGATACCACTGTGCATCCACTGTTGTTTGCACTACACAGTCCAGAGGAAAAATGCATAATCTGCCAGGGGGGCAAGAGAGCAGGTTACTTCCCATGTCATCCACCTGCTGAAACTCCTGCCCTTTGGGCATAGACTAGATGCCCTGACTGCACTATTTATTTGCAAAGTCTTCCAGTGGTCATCCTCATTACAGTATTTCTTCATGCAGGAGGGGGTCTCAAGGAAGACGTGATGCAGAATCCCTCACAGGAAGGAGAGTGTGCCTGTGTTTGGAGAGAGAAAAAGCCAGCTGGTGGATTGAGAGTAGCAGCCCTCAAGGTCTCTGACTTTCCTTTCAGAGAAAGAGAACTCCGCGTGCGTACAGTGCTCAGCATCCTCCCGCCTGTTGCCACTAGCGCACCCCAACTCACAGAACATTGGTTTAATAGCTCACCTGAGCTCTTATGTCTCCTTCACCTTCAAAGTCTTCCATAGGAAATGGTCCAGGTTATTGGGGGAGCTGCCATTTCCTGAGGAATTGTTCTAATACTAGGCTATTGTGCAAAAGGTGGGCAACACACACCAATGCCTGGCTGTGCTCAAGAGAAAAGAAAGCATGGTGTGCTTTATGCAGAACTTCACCCAGTGCTTCTGTCATGTGGGGTAGGCACCCGCCCCACCGCTTGTGCAGCCTAGCCTCCAGCAAGGCATGGGGGATAACCTACACACATGCTACGCTTCATATTTCCTACTGGCTAACTTCAGGCACCTCTCTGCTCAGTCACTCCTGATCATCTTGGGGAAGTATCTAGCTCTCCCTATATACTGGATAAGGATCTGAAGTCCTTAACCCAGACAATTTGAATTCCCCTCCAAGAGCAAGGCTTCTAAATTTTAGGCAGTACGGTACCTAAATGGCAGCCTCTATAAAGTCAATTTGGATTTGGCTTCTAAGCCCCAGGGACCTTAGGCATCTCCATGGTTAAGGCAGAGCATTTTAATGAGGAAAACTTTGGATTTGGGTATCTGAATCTCTCATTTCAGGCTGCAGTTACTGACCATATCTAATTCCCTAATGCATCCTCCTGCTAGAAGGTAATGAGAAGAGATACCAATTGAGCCAGCCAGCCCCCAGATGCTCATTTCCTGTCAAACAGTTAAAAGGCTTTTGCAAATAAACCATCATGCAAAGTCAGTTTAGACTTGAACATACCAGAAATCTTATGATGTCCATTGAACATCTCTTGTGGGTCTGCAGTTTTGATTAGAATGTCTTCCTAGCACACCTGAGGCAACACGGATATACAGTGTTAAGCAAATTAGTACCACTAAACAAACAAATTGTAGCAGCTGAGATTTCACACCCTCCAGGAAGTGGGAGAGGGAGCAGCTAGGGTAGAAGAGTGACTCAACTATGTCAGATTACTGTTCTGGGGGGGTGCTTTGACTTCTTGTGGCTTTTTGTCAATACGTGCTGACAGCAAGCTGCAGCATTGCCTCTGTATCATCAGTGTAATGTCAAGAAATCATGTCCTATGTATCCACAGTCCCAAAGAACTTGATATCTCATTAGTTTATCTTTTCTGCCCACTGTCAGATACAAGTGAGGAAGAGGTCTGGGAAAACATATTCTTACTAGTTCACAAAGCTGTTGTCCCTGGCTCTTATTTCTTTTTAAGTTTCCAAGATCAGAGCTCCTGGATTATGCCACATGTCATGACTAGACTAGGAAAATAGTTTATGTTTTTAAATGTCTAACTAGAGTAAACAGGATTTAACACCTAGGGCACATCTCCTCATGCATTAATGTGCACTTGCAGCAGCAAAAAGAGTAGCAGCACAAATTTATGCCACTATTTTTTGCCACAGTGCATGCCCCTGAACATGCACTTTAGTGTGGGGCAAACTACCCCACTTCAGGGAAACTGCCCTTCTCCTAACTAAAGGAGTGGAGATGCTCTGGCTGGCAGCCAGAATGTCTCCCAGGAGAACCAAGTCTACGCATCTGACAGTGCACAATCCTCATGTGCACTGCACTGCTTCTTGGGGGAGGGGGGACTTGTGCCATTTTTTTTTTTGCTACTGGGATTTCCCAGTAGCAAAATTTGCCCCCACAATGCAAATCTGCAATGTGGGGCACATTTTAACATTCCCAACTTGCAGTTAGTGGTGTCACGAAGAGGCTTACAATGCCACAAACTGCCTGTGCCTGCACATCTAGATGAAGTCCTAGAGGGCCATGACAAGCTCATGCGTGTCTTTTAAAGATGGCCTGTTTTCTCAGTTGGAATATGACTTGAACATGAATATTAATCAGCTGGTTTAGTTTAATTTTCTTAAATGGTGCTTCATCATTTCCTGTTTTCATTTATTTACTCAGGTTCTTGAGTCTTATGTGCTTTGTCATTTCCCAGGATAAGCCCAGAATTAGAAGAACCTGCAGGCCAGAGTGTCACAGCACCCAGTATGTTTCGTCACTTGAATTCCACATACCAGTGTTTCACATGTCACTCACTTCTTATGTGCACCTGAACCCATTATACTTGATTATAAATTGTCAGTTGATAGCAAATTATATTCACAGGCATTTACTGAACCTAATTACTCAACAGGAACCATCAACCTGAATCAATTACCTCTGGTGTAAGTGTATTTCCCTGAGGAGTTTATGAAAGTGTGGGAGTAAATGGTACCTAAGTGCCAACAGTGCAAGAAGTTGCATGCGAATATTTCTACCATAGTTTTATTTTTAATGTTAAGATATAGTGTAAACAGTTTCTTACTATCTCGGTCCATTTAAATTAATTGGAGTTAAATCTGATCAGTTTGATTAATCACAGGAGCTATCCACAACACATGCAATACACAAGGAAAAACAATGGTGGGAAAAAGTAGCAAAACTATTGTTATTTCTACTGCAGTAGTGCCCACAGAAGATTATCAAGGTCAGGAGCTTACTGACCTAAGTGTTATTCAGACAGCACACTGGAGGTGATTCCCGCTCCAGACACCTTGAGATTTTCTGTGACATTTGAAATCAATAAGGTAGATGCCTACTGAATCTAAGGCCATGAACCTACATAAGGCTTATCATGAATAGACCTTGTTTCCATTCAAAGGATACTGACTTCACTAGGTATCTGGGCTGGCTCAAATATCTACCCAGACAAAACTCACTGAAGGACTAGAGCCTAAACCAGGGGTGGGTGATTATTTGGACTGAAGGGCCATTTAGGGAGTTTTGATGAGCTGGTGTAGGCCAAGTCAGCACCTCTCCTCACCCCTTCCTCCCACCCCTGCTCACAACAGTTCACCAAAACCCCTTAAGTGGTAGACCACTGGAGCAGGTGCGTGAGTGGGGTCTCCATCAAGACCAGTCTGCAACCCCAGTAGGCAGGGCACACTTGGCTGGGTGGTTGTTGTGGGGCCATGGGTGGGTGGGAAGTGGCATCCAGGAGCAGGCCAGGCAGATGGGAGTGGGGCCATGGCCCAGGGAAGAGCTACCATCTGCTTCCAGCATGGCCCTGCGCTGTCACTGCCCTGCAGTCCCAGCCCCAGCCCTGACCTCTGTCCTGCTCCCAGATTCTGCTCCCCATCCACCCACAGCCCTATCCCATCCGCCCAGTCGAGTGCACCTTGCCCATGGGGGTCTTGGACAGTCTTCATGGAGACCCCACCCATCTGCTCCGTTTGGCACCCCTAACTGGATGCAGGGCAGATGGGCTGGGGTGTCTGGGCAGCAAAGCAGGGTCTGGTGGTAGTGGAGGGGAACTGGCAGCAGCAGCTGGAAGGAGCTACTGCTGTAGGTGCTGCTGGGAAGTGAGTTTGCTGCTGTGCCACCTCAGCCCCACTGTGTGCCCAGGGGCAGCAAGACCAGCTGCATCTGCCATAGCCTGGGCTGCCCTCTGAACCTGGGCCAGCCAGGGAAGAGGGATCCGCTGTGGGCCAGATAAAATCCCTTGGCAGACTGGATCTGGCCCATGGGCCATATTTTGCCCATCCCTGACCTAAACCAAACAAACAGTGAAGTATAGGAATAGAGCCTTGACACTACAAATGGAGAAGTACTAGAGACTCCATGAAGTCAAACAGGTTGACTAGTGCTAGTGCTTGTACATGGAAGTCACTCAGGCTTAGATCCTCAAAGGTACATAGACACCCTATTCAAGGGGCCTTTTATATTACAGTGAAATAGGGCAGTATAAACCCCTAAAAATAGAGAGGATGGTTACAGTAAAACTAAACAGTTTTGCATGCACTATGCAAATGTTGTTTCACCCAAAACTTGCAATGTCTCTCATTTAAGATTGATCTATAAATAATATAACTAAATATAAACTTTAAAAAGCCACAAATGAAAAGCTAAGAGTAGTAACATAATGGACTATCTATTCTTTCACCCAGAAATAGATGCCAGAATACTGAAGCAACCATCGTTATATGAAATACCCACAGAAAACTCAAGGTTTTATTTTTAGATATGTTCTTTTGAAATGCATTAACATACACAGACAGAGCTCCCACTCTAAGTGGAAAATAAGAGCGTACTATTAGCTGTAGCATTATTATAACTCCTGTGCAATACACACACACACATGTTTTTTAAAAATTAAATAGCTGTATGAGAGCTGCACCCACCAGTCTCTGAATTGATTATTTAGATTAATTAATTACTTCACCACAGTTGGCACTCTTGTGACTCATTCCTAATTTTTCAAGTGTTTTTCTCTCCTTTTTCCTCTACTCCTTTCCTTTTTTTCTGTTTCTCTTATCCTCCCTTTCTGTTTCTTCTTCTCTCTAGTCCTTGTCTGTCTCCTGAATGTCTTTGTTCCTATCTCTGTGTATTCATCTGTCTCTACATTTTCCCTTCTTTTAAGTGTAGTGGAGAAAGAGCAGTCCAATGTGTATAACACAACTCCCTTTACATGCAATAGTACTGGAATTCAGTTGACCACTATCAGTGGTTTCATGGTTTGTGCAGCCAGCCCTACTCTCAAAATGCTTTCATGCTACCTTTTCTCTGCTCTGTCAGCCCATGGTCTATTTGCCATTAGAGGAGCAAGTCAGGAAAACCTTCCCTTTGGACCATAGTGGGACAGATCCAAAGCAATTTTGTGGGGGCTTCCATTTATGCATCATAACATATAAAATGTAGGCACCTTATCACAGGAAGGTGACCCAAATGGAAGAACTGGCTGCATAGGAAGTCTATGTAGTCCATGTAGATAGCTCAGCTCCAACCCAGAGTGAGCCAGAATGCTTAGGCTGGTGCCTAGTTAGCCAGTTAAAACAAGGGTTATCTGAACTCCTTAAGTAGTGAGGCCAGCTGGCATCACAAGGGGTACATGCAGCTGCTGTGTGTGTGGACCAGCACACAAGGGCTGGTAGCAGTGAAGGAGAGATGGTTGTGGGCAAGGGTTGGAGTCAGGCTCAGAGCAGGACTGTGAGTGACGAGGAGGAGGGGGCAGGGGAGGGAGGAGAGGATAAGAGCGGGGCAGGGCCTGGGGCTGGGGGTGTGATGCAGGTCTCTGGGTCTGTGTTGGAAAGCTTGCAGGGGCCAGGGAAGCAGGACCCATTCTGCTGACTGCATTTTCCTCCTCTGCTTGGCCACTCTGCAACTTGAATATGAACCAGCAGTGTGATGCTGTAGCCAGTAGGACAAATAATACTCTGGCATGACCCATATGATCAGAGTCTTAAAAGGCAAGCTATACAAGGAAAGGCTGAGGGATGTGGGACTCTTCAGCCTGAGGAAAAGAAGGCTGAGAGGGGACCTGGTAGCAGCTTACCGCTACACTAGGGGAGTACACCAAGGGCTCGGTGAGCAACTGTTCACCAGGGCACCCAAAGGAAAAACCAGGAGTAATTGCCACAAACTCCTGGAAGATCAATTCGGACTCAACATTAGGAAAAACATCTTCACAGTCAGGGTGTCCAGACTGGAATAAGCTCCCTCCAGAGGTGGTGCAATCACCTACCCTGGACATCTTCAAGAGGAGACTAAACAGTCACGCTGCTGGGGTCACCTGACACCCAGTTATCTTTTCTGCTTGGTGCAGGGGGCTGGACCCAATGATCTTCCCAAGTCCCTTCCAGCCCCTTACAATCTATGAATCTATGAATCTGTGAACTTTGCTCTTCCAGAGGAACAGGGTGGGGCAAAAACAGCTCCATGATGTTCAGCCAAAGGAGCTGGGTGGGAACAGTCCCATGTTGCACAGGCAAAAAGACTGGGTGGGAACAACCCCATGCTGAGTGGCTGGAGGGAATGAGTGACTACAACCCTATGCCACCTGGCAAGAGGAGCCGGGTGTGAGACTGAGCAGAAACAGCTGGACTCCTTGCCTCTCCAGGGCAGGTAAGAGTGAGCACCCTCCTTCCCTCTCTTTCCCTGCTCTCTGGTGCTCAGTATTCCTGCACTGCAGGGCAGTTTTGCACAGGCTGCAGAAATTGTTAGCTATACCTCTGCCTGAGCCGAGTCCAGCCTGGAAGTTCTGGCCCAGGACCCACATGCCCAGAACAAGCTCTGACACTGGGAAGCCCAGTGTGACAAGATTGCTCAGTAAAAGGGGAGTGGGCTTCTCCAAGGGACCGCAGGAGCATTCTTCAGACAGCTTCTGGCATGCAGTTGCCCAAGGGTGCCATTCATCTAGGCTATCCCAGGTGAGGTGCCATCTCACAAGTCTCTGAAAGTGCCAGAGTGCTGCTCCATCTCTGGACATGGAGGCACCAGCTATTACAGGGCAAAGGAATGGGGGCAGGGTCCTGCTTGTTCTGTCCCATGGGAAGTATAGGCCCTGAAGCTGTTGCTGGACACATGGTAAACGTATCACTGAAAGTATCTTTAGCTGCAGCCTCACATGGTGCCTCAACTGAAACTGTCACAGGGTAAAGACATTTTTTAAAGCTGTGATCATAAAATAAATAACAAAGCTATTGCAGCTGATAAGGGATGTGATATGGATCCTCCCCCATTCCCCCAGTTCTAAAACTCTCTCCCCAAAGACCTTTGTACAACTAGTGCACAGCAGTGGTTTTTCACACCTCTTTCAAATAAGTAAGAAATGCTTATTTTCTTTTTCTTTTTAATTCCCAGCCAGGCAAACAATAAAACCGGTGGTGACCAACCTGCAGCATGTATGCCATAGACAGCTGCTGTGTGTGGCAGGCAAGCCCCAATAAAGGGGAAGGTGGAAGGAGGTGGGAGGCTCAAGCCTCCAGCCAGGTGGAACGGAGAGGCAGAAGGATGCTTCTGCAAGATGAAGCATCACTGCCAAAAGCCAGTTTAAGACTTCTTAAGTTTGTGCAGGGCAAGGAAGGGGTAATTTAGCCCTTGGTGGCGACCCCTCCTCTCATAATAGCATCCTGCCACTGCTCTGCTCCATGCAGCTCCATTCTGGAGCCTCACAGCACAAACTCTTTCACGTACACTTCTGGGGACAGGGATCAGTGTGGCACCAGTGAGGAGGGACTTAACTTGTGGCATGTGCACAAGACAGGAGGTACATTAGCTTTTAAAAGCACCTGACACTGCAGTACATGTATTTGTATAAATGGCGAAATGCACATCAGCACTGAGAAAATGGCAGCGGCACACTTTTGAACTAAAACACATTGAAGGTATTTTAGTTCAAAAGTGCACTGCTGCCATTTCTCAGCACTGATGCACATTTCTCCATTTATAGAAATACATGCAACACAGTACTGGGCGCATCAGCTCGCATGTGGAGCAGACTTGATCAATCGAATCTGCTCCAACACACTGGATTTCTAGTGCATTAGAGCAGACAAATGTATGTGTATAAATGCCCTAAGTTGGTTCCCAGCTACATGTTAATGCAATTAATGGCATGATAAAATGATGAATAAGCCACAAAGTTATTACATAACAAATGTGTAACAACTTTGTGGCTGATTGTTGTCATTCCATTAACTGACTGTGCAGTCAGGCAGGGCTCCCAGCTGTAGGGGTTGCACCATGTAATCCTGAAACTGGGATCCCTATCAGCTGATCTGGGCTCCCAGCTACAGTGGTGCATGGTGTGCCCTATGGCTGGGGGCCCCATCTGCTGATGGGGCCCCCAGCCATGGGAGCACTGGTGCAGGGGGTGCTCAGGATCATGAGTCTGGGCTCCCCGGCATCCCCCTGGTTCGGCAGTGTCTCAGCCGCCAGCAGGAGGGTTCGGTATTGAGAGAGTGGTTGGGAGTAAAAAGGTAAGAAAGGTTTATTGACTTAACAAACACACAACTACGAGTAGTATAACAAGACAACAATGACAGACAATAACAATTTGTATTGGCAACTTATTGGCAGTCCCCTCTGATGCCTGATGTACGACAAGTTCTTTTTCTATAAACCTCAGTGAAGTCAGGCATTCCTGCTCTGTGCTGTCCGAGGGGTACCAGGAAGGACCTTGGTATTTAGTCTTCAGGCTTCTTGAGATCTACTGGCCCACTGAACCCAAGTTAGCAGCTAATTTCTAAATTAGTAGCTGCTTTTACAATGCTGCGTCTTCTTTTTACTGATTTCTGGATGTGCTAGCTAATTTATCACTTCTGAGCTACGCTGTTAACTCACAGCCACTTACATTCTTATACTACAAACTTTTCTTATGACTGACCAATAGCAGTACAAGCTTTTGCATTTTTCTGATAAGATTAATTTTAACTGCGTCACTACATACAAGGCTTTACTACTTTTAAGGCCTTACTAATCTTACAAGACCACACTATAGACAAGGCCTCACTAATCTTACAAGGCCTTACTACTTTTAAGGCTTCACTAATCTTTTACTTTAATTAAACTCTTAGTGGCAACATGCAGCTCTATACATAAACAAACAACAAAAAACACCTAGTCTAATCCTCCCAGAGCATTCAGCAAGCACCTTCACTACATGGACACAATTTTTAGCTGTCACTGGCAATAAGGTGTGATGGAATCTGATGTTTGTATGGCAGGAAACACGATTGTGAGGTTAGTGCATCATTTCCCATCAAGCCATTACTTGTATGTCGACAACCTGAGTCCTGTACAGGGACCTTTAAGAAAGATTTGCATTTGGCCCTAGGTGTTTGGGGGATGTAGAAAAAAGAAACTTGATGTCTCATGTGACTTCTCCAGGGAAATTTCTAGTAATAATTGTGAATTAAATTCTATCATGATATCAGTCAGTTTTAATGTAGGTAGCTATGAAACTGGAATTCATTTCTTATCTGTGGCCTCACATTTCTAAGAACCCTGTCTGACTCCAGAGACAGCAGCTCTTTAGCTCTTTGATGCTTCCAGACAAGCAATCACATACATTTCCCCAGGGACATCTAGGAGCAGCACATATTTGTGTCACTATTAGTTGTCCCCAGGGAACACCCCTGCATGTGTCTCTGGCATGGGGTAAATTGCCCTGGGTGTGGTAGGGGGAGGCTGAGACCAGCACCTGAGCTGGCCCCATCAGCCTTACCTGGGGTCCTGGGGGACTCCTGGCATGACAGCAGTGGTGATCCAGGTGGACAGAGCCTGGCCTGCAGCTAGAGCATGGGTCTGGCTGGCCAGGCTTCAGTTTTGGGCAGCACATGCTTCTGTCACGTGTGCCACACCACTTTTTTTTTGGCACTATTTAATTTTTTTCCCCAGTGACTAACTTTGGCAAATATACAGCTCACAGAACCAAATCACGTGTGTGGGGTGCATTTTATGGTGCTTGTGTGGACACGCTCACTGTGTTCTTTCATGGTTACTTTACTTTTGCCCTTTCTCACTGGCATTTTAACTTTACCTTAATTCAAATTAATTCTGCGTGAAAGTAAATTTTACTCTGTGCACGTGCTTGCCTCCCAAGAGACCACCTAGTGGCTCAGCTTCTGTTTTGCTTAAAAGGAAGGCTAGAAGGTGCAAAGGAAGGCAGGATGAAGGCAGTGCACTGTGATGTTATTTATTTGGCCACTTTATTTTGAACAGAGAAAATGCTTCCCTGAAAATTGATTATTTTATGAGAAAAGTGTTAACTTCTGCAAGAGAACTTGCACATTTCTCTCCTGCTCCATTTGCCTTTTATTCATCAAATTGTAGCTGAATTCAAAAACTTGCAGCAGGGAGCCATTAAATGAAGTGATAGAGGTGCAAGACAAACAAAAACATTCAGTTCTGACCTGTAAAATACTGGCAGAAGGGTAAGTAGGGAGGAGGGAGAAGAAGGTGACAAGTGGGAGGAGCAGTGCTGGGAGAGGCAAATGAGGAAAAAATGCATGATAATAAAGGGGTCACAAAAACTAATCCAGGTAATGGATAAGCTATGCTTAACACAAGCCAGTCGGTGGATGATTTCTTATTCAGCAATTTCCTGTTCAAACCGTTTTTTTAAATTTTGCTGCTTGAGAGCAGCAATCCTGAGGTCAGTGATGGAGTGTCCAGGAAGGCTGAAGTGTTCTGCCATAGGCTTTTGTTTCTTTCTGTACCTCATGTCAGATTGGTGTCTGTTCATTCTTACACACACAGATTATCCTATCTGTCTGATGTAGACAGCAGAGGGGCAATGTAAATGGGTGACAGTGTATATGACATTGGTAGAATTGCAGGTGAAATAATCTCAGGTGTTGTACTCTTTGTTATTCAGTCCAGCAATGATGTGGAGGCATAGCCAGCAATTGGGTCCATTGCAATGCCTGGTACCTCGGTGAGGATGAGAGTTAGTCTGTTGCTTGAGAGATGCCATTTGAGGTGGGGTGGGTATCTGTAAACTAGGACAGCTTTGTCCCTCAAGGCTACCTTGAGATGATCACCCTTTTCCAGAGGGATTGGAGGTCATTAATGGTGTGTCTAAACTATTCGAGCTAGGTGCAACCACAGTGATTCTGTTGTCCTTGTTCTGGACTGGTATTGTAGCAGGGCAAAGCAAGGCCTGAGACTGGCTTTGTTTATTTGAGTGAGTACAGTTTTGGGATTGTGTTGTAACTGTAGGACTCCTTGCTCCAGATCTTTAATGAGTTCATCCCAGTCAGTGAGATCAGAGTAGAAATGGTTGTAATGTAAAACTTGGCTGTAGATGATGTATCTAGTGGTGTACTTAGGATGAAAGCTGATGGCATGAAGTTGTAGCAGTTGGTTGGTTTCCAATACAGTTTGGTGGTGATATGACCACTGCAAACCTTCACTTCAGGGTCCAGGAAAATCTGTGTGGTGTCCCTAAGTTAGTTCGATGGAGGAGTGAAAGTTGTTATAGTTCTGATGAAATGTCTTTGGAGATACCTTCCAATGTATTCATATTGTAAAGACGCCATCGATTACCAGAGGGATAAAAGGGCAGCTGCAGAGGAAACGGACTTCGAGGTCTGTCATTAATATGTTGTCATATTACGGGGTCATATGTGTGCCCATAGAAGTGCCTTTCATTTGTATGTAAAAGGCATCTCCAAATCTGAAATAGTTTTGCGTGAGGACAAAAGAGAGTGTAATGGAAATAAAAGCAGTTTTGTCTTTGTGAATAATGTTCTTATGGCTTATAATCCATCTTCATGGGGGCATGTTGGTGTACAGAGACATGACATCCACGGTAGGTAATATCATAGAAATTTAGAAGTCATTGAAAGTAAGGGCTGGAACAGACCTCGAATAATCGAGTCCAAACCCCAATATGATGTTTGCTGGAAGCTTGTCAATGGAGCCCCATTTTCTTAAGAAATCTATGGTGTCTTTTCAATAGCTAGCAGCTCCAGTAGCATATGGGAATAGGGTAAAGTCAAGATACACAGAAATTCCTTCCATAATGCTTCCAACACTAGAGAAAATGGGGCATCTGGGTTGCCAGGAATGTGGATCTTGGGTAATAAGTAAAAGTTGCCAGACCTTGGTGTCTGGGAGGTGGAAGCAGTAATCCTCTCCTGTGGTTCCAGAGGGAAATCCTTTGTTTATCTAGTTCCTCCTAGTATTGTGCTGTGGGGTCCTCTGTCAGGAGTTTGTACAAGTCCATATTGGAAAGTTCTGTCTAGGATTCCTGCAAATACACTGTTCTGTCCATCACAACAGTGGCCACCTCCCTTATCAGCCTGTTGTATAATATCTGTGTTGTTTTTAAGGCTGAATGTGGTTCTCTGTTCAGTTTCATAAATGCAGAAAACAGGAAACACCAATTCATAAGAAAAATCTCCTAGAAAACTGCAGCCAGAAAATTATCAAGACCTTGTGTATCAAGCTCAATTCTTATTCCCCGCAGGGGCAGTCAGATTACAAGCTATCCCACTTATTGTCCAAGAAAACACGCTTAGGTATTGACGTTTTTGTCTCCTGCAGATAATCATTGCCTGCAGTTGATGGTAAAATGAGGGAACTAAAAATAACAGTGGACGTTTTCAAAGTGGAGCACCAGATGCATATGCATGTGGCACATTATTTTTAATAACATTTGAATACACTGTAAGTCCTGCCTATTATTGTCCCCCACATTACCCTAATATTGTATGCTCACTTGTTGGTGTGGATATGCTTCTCTGTTGTGTAAACACAGGATGTCTGTAGCTTATAATAGCTAAATTTATTCTTCCCCATGCCTTCATCTTCTGGGACACGGCTGACAAGGGAGTTAATAGATTTCATAGACGTTAGGGCTGGAAGGGACCTTGGAAGATCATTGAGTCCAGCCCCCTGCCCCAGGGGCAGGAAGTCAGCAGGCATAATAGGATTCCAGCAAGATAAACATCCAGATGTCTTTTAAAGGTGTCCAGAGTAGGTGTTTGAACCACCTCCGGCGGCAGTTTATTCCAAACCTTGGGCCCTCGGACAGTAAAGAAGTTCTTCCTTATGTCCAACCTGAAACAGTCACGGAGGAGTTTGTGACTGTTCAACCTTGTCATCCCTTGGGACGCTCTGGTGAACAGACATTCCCCCAGGTCCTGGTAAGCACCCCTAATGAACTGATATGTGGCCACCAGGTCCCCCCTGAGCCTGTGCTTTTCCAGGCTGAAGAGTCCCATGGCTCTCAGCCTCCCTTCATAAGGTCTGCTTTCCTGACCTCTGATCATGCACGTGGCTCTCCTCTGCACCCTCACAAGTTTCTCCACATCCTTTTTGAATTGTGGAGCCCAAAACTGGATGCAGTACTCCAGCTGCAGCCTCAGCAACACCAAGTACAGGGGGAGAATGACATCCTGGGATTTACTTGAGAAGCATCTGTGGATGCAAGCAAGTGTTTTGCTTGCTTTACTAGCAGCAGCATCACATTGTAGGCTCATGTTCATCTTGTGGTCAGTCGTGACCCACAAGTCCCTTTCATCCACAGTGCTAGCCAGCATAGCACTGCCGAGCCTATAAGGATGTTGCTGGTTTTTCTTCCCAAGGTGGAGAACCTTGCATTTTTCAGTGTTAAACACCATCAGGTTCTCGTCCGCCCATTTCCTGAGCCTGTCAAGGTCAGCCTGGATCACCCTCCTGTCTTCACGTGTTGACACTTTACACCAAAGTTTGGTGTCATCAGCAAACTTGGCCAGTCCGCTTCTGATACCAATGTCCACATCATTAATGAAGATGCTGAATAGTGTTGGCCCAAGAACAGAGCCTTGAGGGACCCCACTGGTCACAGGGCACCATGACAATTGACTTCCATCAACCACCCCCTCTGGGTCCTACCAGGGAGCCAATTTCCCAGCCAGCAGATCATGGTGTGACCAAGGTCGCAGTTAGCCAGCTTTACTAAGAGGTGATCATGGGATAGCAGATCGAAGGCTTTTTTAAAGTTAAGATATATGACATCAATCTCTTATCCTTTGTCCAGGTGATAGGTCACCTGGTCATAGAAGGAAATGAGATTGGTCAAACAAGACCTACCTGCAACAAACCCATGCTGGTTATCCCGCAGGATATTGCCATAGGTCAGTCTGTTAAGAATGGCCTCTTTGATAATCTTTTCTAAGACCTTCCCTGGGATACAGGTAAGACTGATAGGCCTATAGTTTTCTGGATCCACTTTCCTCCCTTTCTTGAAGATAGGCACCACGTTGGCCTTCTGCCAATCTTCGGGCACTTCACCAGAGCGCCAGGAGTTCTCGAAGATCCATGCCAGGGGCTGAGCTATGATGCTTGCCAGCTCCTTGAGTACCCTGGGGTGTAAACTGTCAGGGCCAGATGACTTGAAGGTGTCCAGCCCCTCAAGGTGTTCCTTCTCAAGGTCAGCATTGATGGAGGGTAAGGAATCTCCCTCAACCGGGCTTCCCTGTCCCGCAGTGGGCAGGGGCATCCCATGGGACTGATGAAAGACCTTGCTGCCATTTAAGTTAGTAATTCATGTCCCAGCTCTCCAGAAACTTCACATTTAAATATACCAGTGGTTCTCTTTCTTTTTAGGCTTATGGCATCTCTCTGTAAATTTCCTGAATTTAGTGGAAATTTCATTTTCCAGGAGGTGCATGTGGGGACGGACCCAAAGGTACCTGTGGTAGGAGGGGGCACTCCTGTTTACATTAGGACTATGAGATAAAGGTTTATCGGTACCAGTACCAGTGCCAGTGCTGCCACCAGGCAAAACTGCCCCACTCACCTGTTTCCAGGATGTGTGCACAGGGCTGGACTGGGAAACCATTGCAACAGGAGATAAACTGAATAAAATCCTAAAACAGGTCTTAAAACCAGAAAGATCCTTTGTGATGATCTAGCCTGACCTATTTAACCCATGGAGTCATAGATTCATAGAAAAGGCCAGCTGGAAGGGGCCTCAGTAGGTCATATAGTCCAATCACTAGAATCTAATGAACTTGCTGAAACAGTTTGGATTCCAAGTTACGTGTACAATTCACTTGGGATCCCAAATCTGTTAAGGAATCCATTCACTAAAATCTCTGGCACTTTGACAGCTTCTGGATTTTTTATTGGGTAACTTCCAGACAATTTTGTAAAAGAATCTTTAGCTACCAGCAAATAAAATTAGCAACCTCTCCCTCAGATAATAGCTCAGGCACAACAGGTGCTCTATCAATGCCCAAATAAAATACTACTGCAGAGGGGCTCACCTAGTCTAAAAAGGAAAAACCCTTCTTAGCAATGCAGTCATCACATCCCCTTCACCATTTTTTACCCGTTGCCTGATGTTTACACAGTAAACCTTCTCCCTTAGCTCAGTTAAGGATTTTGCAACCCCAGCATGTTCAGCTGTTTCAAAAGCATGACATAGCCTTAAAATCTCTTTTTTCAATGTATCTTTTTTTACGAGCAGCCAATATCTGTACCTGTCACCTGCTGGTTTCTCCCATCTCCAATGAAATATCTCTCTTTTAAACTCTAGGCTTTCTTCCTGTGATCAGGAAGTTTTCATTATGGTATTACAAGAAGATAGTACTCTCCATGCTGTCTCTGTTTCCCAATTGATATTTTCACTGATATCAGAACCAATTCTTTTTCTTTACCACAACCAAGGGAGAGGGTCAAGTTTTGCTTGAAGGCTCACATGCATCTTCCTGATATGTTTTCTCAGTGATCTGTATCAGCAGCATAACTGAAGGGAGGTGAGTGGGAGGCAGCAGCCCCAGGTGCCACCTTCGAAGGGAAGCAGGAGCAGCTAACTGTGCTGCTGCTATGCCTCTGATTTGTAACACTGCTTCTCTCTCTGCTACTGACAAACAGGGAGGTAGATGTTTAAGTTGTCCAGTTTTTCTCCATATCAAACTAATGCTGGACCAATGCAGCAGTACAATCAAGATACAAGAGAAAATCAGTATCTTTATGAAACAAAACCATTCCTAATTCCTAACTCAGACCCCTCTTAGGCTGTACTGCTATAGCTCATTTTCCCCTTGTATTTGTTCCTCTGTCCCAGCTTTACTAGTTCCACTAATCACATTTTGCAACCAGAGTTCTATTTTTTATTACTTGCAGCTTGTCAGAAACATTCATCAAATGAAAAAGGACCTCTTCCTGACTCAGATCCATGACAGCTTTAGCAGCTTAGCTTCTTCCAAACCCCAGGTCCTCGTCTTTCCTTTGCTGGAAAGTTAGCACAGTATATAGCAGTTATAATGGTTTCTTCCCCTGCAGGCAGAACAAATGTTTCACTGTTCAGTTGCCTACAGACTACTTGTTTCACCTGAGCCACATATTTAAAAGGGGGCTTTTCACAAACTGTATGAGACCATTTCTGATATTGACTGTACAGTTAAATCTAAACATAGTGCTTAGTGAGTCTAAACACAGATTTACTGCATAGTGAAATCTGAACAAATTCCTACCTGCATCCACTATCACAGCTTTCCTGACTTTTGCTCGAAATCTGGAGGTCCTTAAATCCTTGTTTTTAGCAAGTTCAAGATGGCTTGAGCTTTCTTGATCTCCTGTCTTTCAAGGGACAACTTCTCATTACAGCAGTCAGGTTGCATCGTAGCTTTATAGACAGGGAGTTTCATAGCTGGGCTTCCCAGGCTGTATGAGACTTTTGTAGCTGCTGCTCCAACAAAGATTTTATCTCCGCTTGCAGGTCATTGGTCTGTTCTTTCTGGGAACCTATTCTTTTCTACCCAGCTTTAAAATTATTTTGAAAGTTTACCTGTCCCATTTTAGGTCTTGCTTCAGTTCCTTCTGGCCACCCTTCATTTCTACAACACAAAAACCATCTCTCAGTTTCTGTCCTGGGAAGCAGGATTCTGGTCCTGACCCAAATTTTGTCTCACACAGCTAGCTAGAAATTTGGGATCTCTCAGCTTGTTCCATTTTTGAGGGGGAATTTATGATGGAGTCAGATCATTCTGTTTGTTGAAAGAATTCATAGTGTCCTGCTTCCCTGAATCAGACCAGCCAAAGACAGGCCTGGTGCTTATAGCTTCAAGCACCCTCACAAAGCTCTGTCCAGGCTTTTACTTTGGTCTGTTTCTGGGTACTCCATCTGCTTCTTAAATATTGCAGATATATAGATATCATCAATATCCAGCCAAGTCCCTCCACACACAGGCTAGGGACAGACATTACATATAAACTGGTTTAAGTGATCAGAAACTGGTTTAAGCCTGTAACAGAACAGAAGTTCAGTGCACATAAACCAGTTTCAAAATGTCTGAAACTGGTTTAAGATAAACCTGGTTGAATGTAGTATCAGACTTAACTGATTGAGTTCAAACCAGTTTATGGAATGTCTGTCCCAGACCCCTTCCTGGTTTAAATTTAAACCAGAGTCCCACAGCATCCCAGCATGCTCTCTGGGCTACGCGGTGAGCTCCAGCAGAGCAGGGCTAGCCCCACCCCTCTGCTCCCCAGCTGGAGCAGTGATAGCCAGGGGAAGAGGCCCAGCCAGACGCTGGCCCCAGAAGGGAGCAAGGAAGTTGTTTATTTGTCCCACCCCTCCCCTGTCCCACCAGCATGGACCTGCATTTCACCACTGGCTGCTCCAGCAGCAGGGGCATGGCCAGCCCCAGCAGTAGCCTGGCCTGAACTGGCCAGAGAGGGGTTTAATTCCCCCCTTCCTGTCCCACCAGCATGGACCTGAGCCAGGGTCTGCCAGGTGCTCCTGCCTCGCTGCCACAGTGGAGGGAGCATGGCCAGATGCCAGCTGGCATGGCCCCCTGCAGCAGAGGGGGTGGGCAGGGTGGGTGTTTCCCCCCTTTGCCCTCTCTGCCCCCGGAGGACTGCAGCTGGGCCTGCCCACCCCGCCCAATCCATGCACAGGGCAAGCAGCAGAATAAGGCCCCTCCAGCTCCTCCGCCAGACACCAGAGAGAAGGGTAATAATCCCGCTCCCTGCCCCCTCACCTAAGGGGCCTGGGCACTGAAGTGGTGAGGGGACAGGGCCCTTGATGAGGGCAGCACCCCCTGTCATGGTGTCCTGGAATGCAAGCTTCTTTCCAGCAGAGGAGGTCACGCTGTGGGGCAGGGAAAGCTGCCGCAGATTGGGCGGGCACGTGGCGGCAACAGCACTGGGGGGGACTTGGGGAGGTATGGCCCCCTCTGAGCCGCTGTGCTGCTGTGCACAATCCGCAACACCTCTGACCCCCACTTGTGCCCCCCCACCAGGAAGAGGCTCGTGCTCCAGGACACCACAACAGGGGGTGCTGCCCCGATCAAGGGCCCTGCTCCCTCTCCACTCCAATGTCCGGGTGGGGGTGGCAGGGCCCCTTAGGTGAGGGGGCAGGGAGCAAAGTTATTCCCCCTCCTTCCGGCATCCAGTGGAGGAGGCTTATTCTGCCACTTGCCCCCTGCACAGTGGCAGTGGTTGGGATGGGCAGGCCCCGCTGTGGTCCCCTGGAGGCAGAGGGGGCAGAGGCAGAAACAACATCCCTCCCTGCCCCCTCTGCCTCAGGGCTCATGCCAGCCAGCATCTGGCCATGCTTACACTGCTACAGCAGTGACGGGGGAGTGCCCAGCAGACCCCGGCTTGGGTCCATGTGGATGGGACAGGGAGGGGAGAATCAAACCCCTCCCTCGCCAGTTCAGTACAGGCTACTGCCGGGCTGGCCATACCCACCCAACACAGCTTCCCTGCTTCCCAGGGTGCATTCTAGCACTCTATTCTGGCCTGAATAACTGCAGGAACATCCCTGCATTTCCTCAGTCCAGAGTGAATCTCTGTACACTTGCAAATTTGTTCAGCCTAGGCAGGTTAGACTAACCTGCAAAGATTGAATCAATTCAGGCTCTGGCCTTTTTAATGTCTGTCCCAAGCCACATAGGTTAACCTCCTGAGTAGCCTTGCCAGCAGTGTAACTGGACAGAGCTGTGCCCTGGGTGGTGGGAGAGCAGAGAGCAGGAGCAGCAGCCAGAGGTTCACAGTTATAGGGAGCAGATTTCACCTTTTTTGCCACCAACACCTGTGTTGACCACTGGTTATCAGCTGAAAAAAAGCAAGTGACATCTTCCCTTCCAAACCAGTGAACCACCAGCAGCTATTTCTGCATCATGCCAGCTTCTCATCTGCTTTGGACAGGTGGCTTCTTGCTTTTGAATCTCTGGTTTGCTCAGACACACACTCACCCAAACTCCAGATGACCTGTTGGCAAGCCCAAGCAATATATCTACCAAATGAGCAGCAAAAGATCTGAGCAGTGGAGCAGCCTGGAGGCCGGGTAGCCTGGGCAGCAGTGCGTCCAAGGTATTTTCAAACCCAAATATCCTGAATTTCAATGTTTCAATCATGAAAAAAAATTTAAGGTGTTTTTTTTCCTATTGGATAAAAATGTCTGTATCTTTGTCAGCTCATCAGCTGGAGGGAAACTAAGGTGCAGAGAAGGGATGCGACTTGCCCAGTGTTGCTCAAGCAAGCTAACAGCAAAACCATATCAGAACCTAGCCCCGCTGACTCCCACTTTAATGCTGTAACCATTTTGCTATTCTGCCTATCATTTTCTAGGGTCTCCAGAGCTTAAAAAGAGCTTTTAAATAAGATTTTAAACATCTAAAGAAGGAAATTAATATGAACGATAACTATTACACACATTCACATATCACAAACTCATAATTAATTCAACAACAATCATCAGTCAAATTCAGTCTTTAATTGTAGGCGACTAACTTACATTTAAAAAAAAGGATTTCAGGCACTGAAATAAAATTTTAGCACACCACATTCCTCTAATACTTCCAGTGTGCTAACCCTAACCTATCCAAACATCATCTAATTAAGAGTCCTGTGCAGTAGATATGGGATATAAAAGAATCACTGAGCCCAGGTCTAGCATGGACCACAGCAGCTGCTTAACACAAACAGCAGGACTTCTGGAATTCAGAAGATATTGTCCCCAGGTATAACAGCAGAAGAAATGTATTTAAGCAGGAGAGAATGTTCCACATTGGAAACCAGCTTGTCTAACAGGCTTCAGCCTCCAATTTCTGTCAGAAGTGCCATGAAATATTTAAAGGTCCAGGTGTCAGTTTTGTTTCTCCTCCTAATGATGGCTGCTCCAGCAGTAGCTTGTTCTGGGAAGCTGATCTGGTACTGACTCACAGGGAAAAGTGCTACTTTCCCTCTGGAAATGAAACATCAAGAAAACCTCACTAGAGGGAGAAAGGTAGGTCTAGGACAGAAGTATCTTTTGTAGCTCCACTCAGCATGAGTCCCTCCTTTCATCTGTTTCTCTTGTTATCCCTCCTGATGGGATGGCTGGCTTTGTGCTAGTCTAAGTTCTCTTGAAAGGTTTCAGAAAGTTTGCTGAGACTGGTGCTTTTCTGCTTTGCCCTGTTACTGGGAGATTTTTTACTTTAATTTTAGATACACAGCCTCTCAGCTGGCTTTTGAAATTCAGCATTTCTGGGCTAGCTGTATATTAAACAGACTCAGGGCGGTAAGGTGTTTAAGACTCTCTTGGTCCAAAGCAATACTAGTTAAGGTCTCCCCAGGAGCGGAACCCAGCTCAAATGCCACCTAGTGCTGGAGGTGCCCAATTTCTATAGGCTGTAGGGGATCTACTCTTGAGACTTCAATCTCCAACAGGCTTAAAAGGCTGGAAGGTCTTTCACCAGCATATTTCCAGGATTGAGCTGGAGCAAGTGAGTGGAGTATATTCAGAAATGTCCCAGCTACCGTGCACTGCCTCCACAATGTAGACATACTGTGATGGGACCCTCAGTTGGGCAAGGCTGTGAGACTACAAACTTCTTGCAAGGTGAGATACTCAATTACAGGACAGCTAAATTTAGGGATAAAAAAAACATAGGGATAATACTTAGGGAAAGCATTACAATAGAACTGGGGAAGGCAGAACATAACATAAAGGTTTAAAACACACTATATCCTAACACTTGTGTTGCAGTGCACTAAAGTGTGCCTACTCCTTTAAGGGCAGAAGCAGCTTAGCTGGAGAGCCCTGAAAGCTAGGCAGAGCTCCACAGGTGTGGGTTGCCTGGGAGGCAGGCTAATGAGGGCATTAGCTGGCGCCTATACTCAGTCAGCTGACTGGAAGGAAGCAGGGTCCTGGGTACATATGAGCCCCAGACTGAGGCTAGCACAGTTAGTTCTCTGGCAGCAGCCAAGGGGGAAGGAGCTCTTGTACAGAAAGCTGCTTGGAGATGTTTGACTGCCTGTTCTGCTGCTGGTAGGATTAATGGGCTATAGGAGCTCATAAATACTTGTGGGTAGGAGGCACATTATACTGAGAGTGAAGCTTGCCTTCTTAAAAGGGATAGAGTGTGGACCTCATGGGTATGGTTATTAGGGTGGCCATCATAGAGAACAGTCCAGCTGTCCTCTGTTGATACGAAACGGGATGCCTTTATGCCCTCTATTTTTCTCTTCAAGAGTAAAGGCATCAGGTTTCATATCAACAGAGGGCAGAGTAGCAGAAAACCAGAATGTCCTCTATGATGGCCACCCTAATGGTTATGGTCGTGTTGTAGCCCCGGGGCTTGTGTTTTCTGTTGTTATTTATACCGGTGGACTGGACTGAGGCTATTGGGGAGAAGGAGGCCTCATTGAGACACACTGTGGTATAGACCCCAGTGCCAGTGGGGGTGCGCAGACAGGGGCCAAGGGCCCAGTTATGGCAGGAGGCTAAGCTAGACTAAGGCCTCAGAGAGACGATGTTTGAATACCATCTGTGAGGCATGGGGCATGGTAAAGAGGCAGTGTTGGAGCCACACACATAGCTCATAAGGCTTAGGGTGTCCTCTGAGGCACCTACTTAGTGCAGGACCCAGAAAGGGGTTAAAGAATCTGCATGGTTTTAGTGGGGTCCAGTAGGATCGTGACTGAGCAGAAACCTGAGGGCAGCTTCCCTATTTTATTATCTATTCCAACAAGACGTGGCAGGAGAGAGGAACAGGCACTTGCAGGGTGGAGCTGGCATGGTCACAGGCCACTAGGGGCAATGTGCCACCTCTAGGGACCCCACACTGTGACAACTTGTAATTCTCACCCTTGGCTTGGAGTAACTTCACAGTCCACAACTGGTTCCAGTGGCCAACAAAAATCCTTGCTGACTCTGCACTGAGCTGCTCCTGGTCCCCAAAGGTCTCAGCGTCTCTGCTGCCTTCAGCAGGTTGCCTCTGCCCCACTGCTCTAAGCTTCTCTGCTGCAGACCAAACAGTGCAGACTCCCTCCATCTCCACTCTTGGGGTCTTTACACCAATAGGCTTCTGTGGACTCCAGCAGGTACATGCACACTCCTGCTTCCCCACTTACATCTCCTACCCTCCCTCCCCCCACCCCCTAGAAAGAGTCAGAGTTCTCAGAAAAGGGATTCCCCAGGGCAGAGTTCAATCAGCCAAACCAGACCCAGCCCCTCTACAATCCAGCCTTTAACCCTTTCCCTGCCTGAATAAAAACCCATCCAAAGACATGCTTAAAACATATAGCATCCCCACAAAAAATACCGCCTCATAATCATCATACATACCCGCAATTTTCATCAATAAAGTTCCCCAGATACCTAAATATTTCATTTATATATTCTCTAAAGGGCTTTGATCTTGACAGTTCCAAGCAGCTTAGCTTGGCATCTACCCACCATTGGGACTTGCTCACTGGGTGTTCCACCCACTAGCTCCACTGAGGAGCTTGTTCCAGTAGGCTTTTGCAGAGCACACCTACCATGTTTGTCTCCACCCAAAATACAACAGTATCTGCTGGTTTCTTTTAAGGAAAGCCAGGAGGATCTGCTACCCTCATATCCAGATAGGTCAATAGTCAGAGAACTGTCTTAGGATGTTGAAGACCTACATTCAGTTCCCTCTTAGCCTAAAAAGAGGCAGACCCACAGCTTCTGCTTTCTAAGAGATTGAATCAAAAAGCACCCTCAGATCCTTCTGTTGAAGTTCTGCCACTTTGCTTGGAACAATCAAAGACTGACTGGGCCAGAGACCAGGAGTAAGAGCCTATAGCTAAGTGGTTGGCTCCTCAACTGGAAAGGGGAGTCCCCAGTTCTAATATTTGCTTCAAGGACTGTTCATGTAATATACTGTAAACAAGGGAGTGGTACTAGTGATAGTACCCTTCAAAGGGCCGCAGCCACTAGCCTTCAGAATTATGTTTATGATTGCTGTGATGCTTTCTCTGGTTCAATAATTCTTTGATCAGGCCATGAAAATTGGAACAGCATCAAAAAGAGAGCTTGAAAGTACTTCCTGCCCCAATAATCCACAGCTTGGTCATTAAGGCACTGTCCGGGCAGGAAAGATCTATGTGTTTGCACCCCTCAGAAAAAGGAGGGCATTAAATATAGGTTTTCCACATCCTGGATAGGATCTCTAGCCACTGAACTTATAGGTAAAAGGATATAAACCTCTTCCTCCTACAGTTATTTATTTATGCAGAGTCCAATCCATGAAGTTTATGCTGAGATCCCCCAACAGGGTTGGCCCCTCAGGGAAGGTGGGTGGAGGAACACTAAGTTGTAAATTTCAGCAGGAGGTAAGGTATGAGAAAGGCACCAAGCTGCTCAGGTTGAAGTTTTTCTGGAATCTTCTGGCAGAATTTCAGACATCTTATGTGAGATGTCAGAAATTAAGGTGTCTATGGGCTTTAGGTGCAATTGAATTGGGCTTTTGGAGGATCTAAATTTGTAATTAGGTCCAATATTCATTAAGGCATCTAAACATGGCAGTGCTGAGTATTGTTCTACCTAGACTTTGGACATGTGCACCCATAGATGGATTTTACAAGAGTTTTATGTCCAGGATCTTTATGCCTTGAACCAAAACATCTAAGCGCATTTTGGTTGGGCTGCACAACAGCCAGAATACTATGTAGATGGATACATAGGTCAGTTAATGAACCACACAGAAAGTGAAGATGCGACTGGCAACTGTGTCCTTCTCATGGGGTTCAGTAATGTTGATGTGGTTCCCTGAAATCTTGATTTGTGCACTGGCTATAGGTTGAGTTCAGTGGCTTGACCCCCTCATGTAGATATGGGTGCATAAAGTGAACCTTAATTGAGCTGGGATTAAGGTAATGCACCCCAGCTAATATTGTGTATGGCCTGGATGCCTCTATCAATGAGAGCAAAGCAGAACCCAATCCTGAAGTCAACTACTGGGGAATACTATATCTACCTTTGTCACTATGTTGTTTCATGTTAATTTAGGCATAAGGTTCTCATGTCGCTCAACATTTTCTATTTGTTTATTATTCTCGGTGTGGATTCCATCCTGTGACCTTGAAAAAACTTGTTTCATAATAATTCTCTGTCACAAAAGTCAACTACATGTATTATAAGTAGGTATTACTTGCAAGTTATAAACCATCTCTTGGTGTGTGATATGCCTGTGTTATTACTTGTGATAGGTGCTGCACTTCTGTGTGCCTTCTGTTGTCTGAGAAGTCTCTTCAAAGTAGCTATGACAGCTCCAAACTTGCTTATTGCATGACACCACAAGTGGCTAGGGGAAAGAAGTTCTAGCTGTTCGGACATTAAGGGAAAACACCAAAAAATACAAAATTTTAATTATGCAGAAACTGCAAAACACTGTTAAACCGATTTAGTGAGAATTCTTGTGATAAAAGGAATGATTAGTGTGATGGGTGTCACTTGAAATGCCTGCTGTTGCTATCATTTTTATGAGACAATAGCAATAGGAAATGATTGTCTAAAGTTCCTAAGGGATTTAAGAAAACAAATCTTACATCAGAAAATACATTAGGAGCTTTTAACAACATATAACAGACATAAGGTAGGGCAGGGTGGCACCTGAGAGACTACCTGGTTCAGAAAACCATAAGCATTTGTAGGCAACCATCTACTTCAGTGTTTCCCAACCTTTTCTGTCCCATGACACAATTAGCTGGCCTTTTTCATCCCATGGCACAAGTGGCAGAACACGGAGCATGGGGGAGTGGGGTACTGGCACGGGCCGGGCTGGGGTGCAGTGACTGCGTGGGGTGGTGGTGACAGCGCTGGCTGTAGCCACACCCCACTGGGAGTGCCCCCCCCGCCCCCCCCCCCCCCAAGATTCCTCAGCACATCTGGACGTGTCCAATGGCACACCAGTATGCTGCGGCACACTGGTTGGGAAACACTGATCTACTTCATCAGATGCTAACATGACAGTAATTATGAGAAGCACACTCCATTTGTTCATTTCCATTTGTTTATTTCTTTTGCCCTAATGCTGACTGCTAATATTTGTATAGAAAGAAAAATGGGGACAGTTGCTTATTCCCTGTAGTGTGCCTGGCAAACTATATTGATCAGCACTGAGTTAGTAGGCAGAGCCAGGACTTCTTCCACTGCAATTTTTTTTCTCCTCCCGTACTCTCCCACTCATTCAAAACAATCAGTGTATTGGGCAAATTGCTTCTCCCTGTAGCAGTCTCAATCTGAGCGAGCTGGAGGCAAAACAACTGTAATATTTTGTATATCTGTGGATAGACTTTGTATTTTAATGAGAGCAGGATTGAACCATTAAAGTAACATCCACCCAGAATGAAGAAATTCCCTGCTATTAAGAGTAAGAAAAACAAGAAAGGGAAGCAGGAAAGAGAAGTCTAGGAGATCAAAGAAGTTTAACCATGGACATAAGTAGGCCCAGGCTAGGCACTGGCTTACAGATGTGTGCATATACCTATGGGTGGAATACTTTTCTCCTTATACTGTTTGGGGCTCAGAGTAAATATATTATCATTTTGTTCTTTGGTAGATTAAGACAACAGCAGGATCAAAGTGGACAGACGTCTAGTATGGAAAGCAGAGCATCCCTTCAGACACATGGAAGGCTTCAGGATGGACGCAACAACAATATACTGGGACATGGCTGCACAAGAGGCTGCAGTAGCTAGTTAGACACAAATTCTGGAGCAAAGCCTAACCCTGAACATCAGCAAAAACTCATCGCTGTGCATGCAATGATTATTTCTTCCCCTGCACTTCAAAAAGTGTGATTTCTTTGAAAGGTGGAATTCCCTATGAGAAATCCGAGAAGCACACAGGCTGGGAATGCAGTTTACACAGCCAATATTGTTTCCCTTTATCCTGTTCTATTGGAAAAATTGCCAATGGCAGCAAAATCATGTTTTATGAGTTGACCCCTCTTGCAACATCTTCAAAATCCTGGAACAAAACTTGAAAGGCTTCACTTGGCAATCTCTTCAAGGTTGTCATATTCCTGGCTACTTGCCAGTAGCCAGCATTGTCCTTAAGTCCTAGTATTATCAAATGTTAAATATATATATATTCTTCTGCCTTTGTTCATTAAAGCAATCCCCTTGGATTGAAATCTGGAATTTTGTGAACCTGCTAAACACAGTTCAAGCACTTGCTGCCACATTTATAAATGTGTATATATGATGTAAATAGATTAATGTGGTTTAAAATAGAATAACCATCAAATACTTTCATTTAAACCCTGGAACCCATTGAAAAAGTTGCAGAATTAATATATTCAGATTGTTCTTTAAGTTTTTGCATTCTTCTTTATAATAGAAGACCTGATCCTCATCTCATTGACATAAATGAGAATTTTGCTATGGATTATAGTGGAATCAGATCCAGTGGTAGTGTATTATTATGCAGGTGAAAGATCATTATAGTAGTGCTAATAGGCTGCCCCAGCTAGAATTCAGAAACAGCTCATGAAAGAGAACTGAAACTATTAGAAATTTGTTCATGTCCATAACATGCATAGAGAGAACATAGATGTTTTAAAATGTGAAAAAGTAATGTGTCTGTTTCCATGGATCTGTTCTTGATAAGAGTCATCTTGAGTAGAGAGAAATATGTCTACTTTCAGTAATACAATATAAAATCAGTTTTTAAAAAAGTCATCACTTACCTGTATATTTATGGTACTTTTACAACTTGTTACATCCACGTTTTGATAGTAAATGCATGATTGTTCTACTGTATTGTGTTTTTATTTTTAACTGGCATCTGTAAACAAATTTCCATTTTAACTTTTTTAAAAAAATAAGTTTTTTGGAACTTATAATAAGTATATTATTTTATTTATGATGCTTAATTGTATTGTTTATATATCTGTATCTTTTACAAAAATCCAAATCTGTTCTTTATAATTGAATCTATTTTTACATTTGGTTGCACATTATATATCATTTCTTGTCATTTTTTTGGTCTGAATAAAATATTCAGAACAATACATATTTTTACAGCTCCAGGAATGAGACAATGTTCCTATGAATAGCAGAAAAGCTTCCAGGTATAAGACAGAATGATTTAAGATCTGCCATATACATATGATGCTGGTTAAATTGCTTGGTTGGGACATAGACTGAAAACACAGAATCAAAACCAAGGAAAATAATTTTACTGTCCAGGAAAAGCTAGGTTTCATTTTCCAAAATAAACTGTCTTGTTCAGTTTTATAATGACCTTGTTCTTGCTTAAAGGTTGCTTCTTCTGGGAGGGAGCAAAGCTGATAACATTTCACAGTGTGAATACTACCATCTCCCTACTCTAATTGAAACTCTAATTGAAATGCACAGTTATCCATAGGAGTGATTTTATTCCTTCCAGTTGTCCCACAGCAGCCAGTGAGACTACTCATGCCAGTATGTGTTTGTAGAATGAGCCCTATAATAAGGTAAATACAGGTTAATTCCATGAAACATTTCTAAACAGACAGTAATGCTTCAGGAGATTCTTTTATACACAGGTTCCTAATATGGCATGACAGATATGGAAATACAGATATGCATATTTTGATTTTTCTATTCGGTTATTATCTAGGGTGAAATTACAATTTTATTTCATAAGTGTTGCCAATATTTGGTTTCATGCACAGTGGGCACATCTATATGTGCATTTACTTCACATTAAACTTACTGCACAGCAAGTTACTGCACAGTAAACAAGAATAGGGCCAGCATCTACACATGCAGGCAACCTGGGAGTAGATTTACTCCCAAATCAGATCAGCCTGCCATGTGCTCCTGTGGCCACCAAGGGGAGCTCCTGCCTCTGGTCACATGGCTACCAGCACTTGTTAGCCATGCTGAGGCCAGAGGCAGTTGCCAGCACTTGGCAGCCATCTTAAAAGCACATCCCAACTCTCTGATCCCTGGCCAGCTCCTCCCCTGCCCAGGAACTGCATGCCCAGTACAGAAGCAGCACACAGCAACTCTCTCCCTGACCACCCTGTCTCCCTGTACCATGGCTGCTCCAGCCACTGCCCCGCCAGCAGTGCCCAATGCCCTGCTGCTCCAGCCAGCAATGACCAGTACCGTGCACTGCTGCTGGCCATGGTGCTGACCCCACCAGGACCCGCCCTGCCCAGGTCCCAGGACAACCACGCACCTGACAGCCGGGCACCAGCTGCGGGAGACTCTGGCTGACCCCCTCCTGCTGCACTCCCTGTTCCAGCCCACCTGCCCTGCCGCCCAAATGCCTCCAACCCCCTGCCCACCCCGAGCACCACTCCAGGGTGCACATGTAGAAGAAACCATACAAACATTATTAATAGAACAATCCCCGACCCCTCCTCACTCAATGAACACAGCTCCCTCCCCACTCTCCCCACACACCCTTCACCACCCTCCCCACCCACCAACAATAAAAACCCTATTCCCCAAACTACAGGCACTTCACATATCTGACCCCATCTCTAAGTCCACCTGTGAGGAGCTGAAGGGTGGGCCCACCCAGGTTGGAGAGCCTGGGAGAAGGCAGCCAGCACCCCAGCTGGAGACAGTTCCCCCATGGGTCCAGGGGCTGCAGCAAAGGCCAGAGATGCCTGCAGCCAGCAAGTGCTGCAGGACCTGCTCCAGGGTGCTGCTGGGGGCCTGCTGAGGGGTGGTGGGCAGGACCTGTGGGACTGGGGCAGGGGGGTGGCATTGGCACAGCTTCTGCTGGACAGCTCTGGGCAGCCAGATACTGCTTCAGAAGCTCCACACACAACCACTCCAGAGCTGCCAGCTCCACCCAGTGGGCATGGCATGCCCACAGCTGCACCTCCACCCAGGCAGCCTACCAGGTGAGGTCCTCTTCCTGCCACACCCTCTGGTCTACCACACAGCCCTCCACTGTGACCACCAGCCTGTGGTCCCATCCTGCGGGTCCCATCCTGACTGTGCTGCTAGTGCAACCAGCGCCTCCGGGCAGCTCCAGCAGTGGGTGGCAGTAAGCTTCCAGTGGCAGTCCTGAGGGCCCCTGTGGCATCTCCCAGATGTTGCCCTGTAGAGGCAAGAGACAGAAGGCTTTTGTTAGAGTATGCAACATTTGAGAGATAAGATGATCTGCTCCATAAGCCCTGTGCTGCCTGGCCTCAGATTGGAGGTCAGCTGCATGCAGGTGCCATGGGACTATGGTAAGTTAGCCAGGCAGGCCTGGGTCCAAATGAGTGCCATGCAAGCCCCCTGTCCCCACTTGCTCCCTGGGGGCTGGCAGCAGGCCACCTGCTTCCCCTGCCCCCTTCCCAGGGTGGGTCAGGCCAGACTGCTGGACACACCTGCTGCCACAGCCCCAGGACCTGCTGACTCCCACCTCTACCCTGACTGCTGCTGATCCTGCTGGTGCCTAAGGCACACCTGCCCTCCTGGATCAGGACCCTGAGCTATGATGGCAAGGGGGGCAAGCCCAGCCTGCCCTGAAACATCTGCTGCTGCCTGAAGGGCTATCTATCACAGCACTACATGTTTCTGCCCCGGGTTGCCAAGAAGGAGATCACCGTCGGGATTGACACCTTCCTGGGTGCATGAGATGCCTCTGCCCAGCCAGCTGTGGGGACATGGACTGCTCAATAAAGGTCTGACCTGTGTCCCATCTTTCTGCATGCTGGGAGGGGGCAGGGACCTGGGCTCAAGGGAGTGCAGGTGAGCCAGGCGAGGAGTAGGCTGGGGCCGGGGCTGGAACAAGGGGCAAGGGCAGGGATGGGGACTGCAGCTGGGAGAACCCACCACCCCAGTGTGAGACCTACCATCAGTCTGGGGCAGTAAGACTGGTGGCTCAGGGTGGGACTCCCCATGCCAGGTGGTGTCTGGCTCTACCCAGTGTCCATGACTTCCAGTGAACTGGGGGCCAGTGCTTGGCCTTGGGCTCCCCCAAGGAGGAGCAGGTTCTTCTGGCAGCTGGAGGTGGCATAGCCAGCTGCTCCTCATGGGCAGCTGCAGGATGGGGCTGAGGCTGAGGCAGCCACTAGCCAGGGCTCCCTGGCTGCCAGTGGGCACAGCAGCTGGGGTGGAATGCAGGGCAGAGTGCTGAAGGCCTGAGTTCCCCTTCTCTGGTGATGTGGGGTGTGGGTGTAGGATACTGGGGTGCCAGAATGTGGGTCAGCTCCTGCATGAAGGGCATGATCCTAGGGGTTCCCCATGATCACAGCCACCCACTGGACCTGTAGGACCTTGACCAGAATACAGCACTGCCACACCAACCAGGACAGGGATGGGGCTGGACACAGGGGAGAAAGACATCATGCCTCATGCCAGCTGACTGGACCCCCGCATGGCTGGCCCTGTGATGCTGGCCCTGGAGGGCTGGGAGCAGCACCCCTGACAGAAGTGTGGACAGGGAGTCACAGCTGATGTGTTTCACCATGGTCTTGAAAAGAAATAGAAGTGGGGGGTGAGCAGCAGTGGGGAGCAGGTGCTGGCCCTGGTGGCACAGCCAGCAGGGCCACCAGCCCTAGTTAGATCACAGGGCTGGGAAAGAGGTGTAGCAAACTGCATCCCTTTGCAGTACTCATTTGTGGCCAGGCAGCAGCTTTGGAGCAGGACAGACCGAGCAAACACAGCCTGCAGGCTGTCCAGGGGGGGCACATGGGGCCTGATGGGGTGCTGCAGCTGCCAGCAGCTCCTGAAGTGTGTGCCCCAAGGCACAAAATGGCTGCAGACTTTTTTACCCTACAGCTATGGGCTGCCAAAGAGCATAACTGTATGAATACATATAACATCTCATCTTGCAAGCTGCTGAGTACCTCAGCTCCCACTTGCTCAGTTGGAGTAAAGGATGCCTGACAGCTCTGAGAAGTCATTCAGCATATCACAGATTAAAGGTTGCACTTTGGACCAACTGAAATCCATGCTTAATTGCCTCAGGATGTGTTCATACAGCTGTATCTGATTGTCCTGTAATAGGAACATCTGTTAATGATGCAGGTGAAGAAGAGCACCTTTCTTCCTGTA
This sequence comes from Alligator mississippiensis, assembly GCF_030867095.1. NCBI lineage: Eukaryota > Metazoa > Chordata > Crocodylia > Alligatoridae > Alligator > Alligator mississippiensis. Next base: position 27,760,426 of record NC_081825.1, on the reverse strand, counting down.
GTATAATAAAAGTAGTAAAAAATGTGTGTTGTCCTTATGGATAAGAATTACACTTGGAGAATAGATCTGAAGAATGACAGTCACTTTGGAAAGAAGATCCATGCTTTGGACCTAATCCAGTTCCTAAGAAAGGAAAGAGCTTTTCTATTTACTTTAACAGTAGTGAGGGAACAGACCTCTAAATACGTTACACTTTAATTTGGAAACACTATAATAACCAGAAAGAATTAATTAATCTTACAACTGCATTGTCCACCTCCCACTATCTATCTATCTATCTATCTATCTATCTCCTTCTCAAAAAATCAGCCCAAATGACACAAGAAAGACTATTCCGTTTAAGAATAAGATGGAAGAGAAGGGTAACATTAAACTGGACTCATTCATCCTTTTATAAAGTTATAAGTCTTCTACAGAACACAATTAATCTTTCTGTGCTCATCAAAGCAATATTTTATCTTAAAGAGTAAAAATATCTGTGTGTCAATTTTGTTCTAAGCAGACAGAAGAAGAAAACATCTGTTTGAAGAGGTGAAAATGGTTTTGCCTCATTTTATTGCAATGCCATTGGCTCTTATAACAGTGCAGTTCTGCTGATACACATTCCCATAGTATGTCCGTGGAAAAATGTGCCAGCTTTTGCCTTCTGTTGGTTTTCCAGTTGTACTTTGTATAGCAAATATTGGCAGAGTACCTTAAATGTTTAATTACTAACTGTCATAAAATATAAATGGCTTCTTTCATCTGCAATCATGACAAAATATGATTAATGGAATACTTCCAGAGTTTCTTTAATGGTTCCTTGTACACTAGGCACAAATGGCATCCAATTATATGATACTGAACAAATAATATACAGTGACATGTCCATCCAGTGGATTTAGCATTACTTTGCAGATGGAAAGTATATTATGATATTTTTAACTGCATTTGTTCTTAAAATGTAAAAATAATTTTGAATCTCAAAATAAATTGCTGTATGCGCTGTATTGGTGTGTGACAAGGTAAGTTATATGGCATTTTCCTGCTTCCTGATTGGTTAAATGTTCAACCACTTCCAGTACAAAAATTTGTGAAAGTCAATGAAACTGCTTCAAAGTTCTTCATAAGCAGTTTTTGAGCGTTTTCTGAGAAACCTCAGTTGTGTGCATGATTTTGCATAGAAAACATGAAAATGTATTCTTTTAAGGCCTCTGCTACACATTACACAATTAACTGGTTAATCATGCAATAAATTTAGACTGGCCACATGTGCAAATAAGACAGGCCACAAGTGCAAAGTAACTGTCACACAATTAATTGGTTAATCATACTGTCACGGCGGGGTCCTCGCAGAGGGCCGTGATTTCCTTGAGGTCCCTCGCTCCGTGTCAGGCCGGCCCAAGACACCCTCTAATTCTCGCCCGCCACGTCTTGTTGGTCAATGTAATGTTGGGAGGCTGCCTTGTGTCTTCCCTGGGCACAGCTACTCGGGACCTCTGTCCCCGCGGTTCTTCCAGACCCCCTGGGGGTGTCCCGATATGGTGGGTGTCCCTCGGACACCCTAGCCTTATGGGCTATGCGTGGCTCCTACCAACCCCTAATACCATGCCCCAAGCCTCGCAGATGTAATAGACGTTGTCCGGTCTGTACGCCCGCTTCTCGGGCCTCCTCTTTACTGTGGCCCACTCTGGGCTCCCTCTCTCGTGCCCAGCCTCTTGCTGGGACTCTCGTCTGGCCCACTCTGGGCCTCCCCTGCCAGTATGGTTCCGCTCAGGGACTCTCTAGCGGGCCTCCGGTCCTATGGGCCAACCGCACGGGCACCCTCTCTGACTCTGGCTCACCGCACTGCTACTCCGTCTTCTCGGGGCAACCGCAGCGCCCTGCCTCAGTCTGAGGGGTGTTACCGCACTAGCCTGCGGCCGGGCTCGCTATGCCCATCTCGGGCTCCTCAGTAATTGCCCCTCTCTCTAGGGCTCCTCAGTATGGCGCTCCCCCTCTTTGGGGCTTGCCGCGCCCCCACGGGGCTTCTCAATCATATACAACAGCGCTCCCCCTCTTTGGGGCTCGCCATGCCCGCACGGGGCTTCTCAATCAGATCGCCTCTCTCGCTGGGGCTGGGGTCTATGTACCCCGCACGCAATCCGGGGTCTCGGTCCCCCGACTGCAACCTACCGGTTGCGCCCGCAACCCACTGGCCGCGCTCCTCGCCGCCAGTTGCTCACGCACTGGCGTGCGAGCTGCGCCTTCCCTGGCGCTATGAAAATAATGCGCCCTCTTGGCGCTAGGGCACCCCACACTCTCTGGGGTCCCTGTGATTGAGGCCTCCTCCAACCCCTACAGCCTCACCCAAACCTCCGGGTGTAATGAACAGAGCCAAACATAAACTAGAGCCTCCTGGCTATAACACAAACATAAAGCCCCCCTGGCTAAACCGGCTAAACCATAGTGCCCATCCTCTCAGGGCTATCACGAGCTGTACTTGCAAGTCATGCTCCTTTCCATATCTCGGCTAAGGGAGCTCCAGCCTCTCCGGCCCTGGGCTTTATAAGGGCCAGGCCCTGCCCCCTTCTGGCCAGCTGGCTCCCCTTGGTTGCTCCGGCAACCCGCAGCTGCGCTCATTACCTGAGCAAGCCTCAGCTGGGCTCGTTATGTCAGGCTGGGGCGCGCTCACTCGCTCCCTGGCAGTTTCTCCTCTATAGGAGCAGGGGCACCGAGGTGCCCTGCGACACATACAATAAATATAGACCAACCACATGTGCAAAGTAATTATCACACGACAGAAATGAATATCTAGCTATAAAAAGAGCCAACCAGCAATGAAGTTCATGCTTGAAAATGTGTAAAAATTCTATAGCAGGTTTCTATCCAGCTTTGATTTGAATGTGTAGCAAGACTCTTAGAGATATACAGTGACTTTGGTTACATCCTTCAGTAAGTAGAGCTTCTCTCAACATAGACCTCTACTGTGTTTACTTTCACAGAGAAGTACTTTCCATACTCCTGATGCAAATTATCTACCTTTGCTGGATAAAAGGTGGGGAAGAGATAATGCAGGGAGTGAAGCTGAGCTTCTGTTTACTGCTTACTCATTCCTTACTCATGGCATAGGCGGTAACAGTGAAGGAGTTCCCCAGCAGAGCCACTCTTACCTGATTTTAGGTCTGACCTGGCACAATACAACTCTGGGTAATACACAATACAACTCCATACTGCTCCTCCACACAAGTTGTCACAAAATCAAGATTTGACTTCATAAATCCTTTGTGCCATTTATTCATTCTATAACCTTTCCAGTGATGCGCACACATACAATAGCTAATATCTTATGCATTTTTTGCTTAATCATCTTACACTCCATGACAGTTGTGTTACCTCCACTTTTATTCAAATGATTTGATCAACTACATTTTGGCCAACAGGAAGAAATCATTTTGATATTTTAGCATTCATTTAGCAATGCAAAATACATGTTTTAACCATGTTTATGAGAAAACACATACTACAATCAAGAGCTTGAGGATGTCTTGATATTAGTCAGGTTTCATACACCAGTGAATTTAGTTCAGCTATACAAATTATTTTTATTTTACATTTCCAATAGAGGAATGTAACATAACAAACTTAAGTAGCCTTTTATGGGCGCATCCAGATGAGCCCGCACATGCCTCTTGCAGCCTCTCAAACTCCTTTGAGATGCTGTAAGAGGCACATGCAGGAATGGGAAAAGGTCCCCCCGCCCCCCGCTGCAAGTTTGCAGCATGGGGGCAAAATCAGACCCCTGGGTATCCAGGGGTAAAAAAAAAATGGAGCTAAAAAAAGTGGGGCAACCAGAGGCTGGGTCCTCCACAGAGATACTCTGGCTGCCAGAGCGCCTCTGTGGTTCTCCCTGTCCCTGGTGCTGAAGCACGCTGCCGGCCCATGCCAGCAGCAGGGTTCCAGTGATGGTAAGTAAGAAGTCGGGGGAGGGGGCTGGAAGAGTGGGGAGGGGACCATGGGGGGGGATCCCTGCCAGCCCCACCTGCTCCCCCAGCCCCCAGATCCCTTCCCTGTCTGGCTCCACCCCCTCATCTGCCCCCCAAGCCCCCCGAGCCCTTTCCCACCTAGCCCTACCCCCTGCTTGCCCCTCAAGCCCCACAATCCCTGCCCTGCCCGGCCCTATCCCCCCACCCCCCTGAGGCCCCCAATCCCTGCCCCCCACCCCAGCAACCCCAACAGTTAAACAAACAAACAAACAAACAAAAAACCCTCAGCACTTACCGGCAGTTCAAGCTGTCGTCGGGTCACGGGGGCCCCGCCTGCACAGTGCAGGGCAGGATGACAGCCCGAGCAGCCCCAGCCCAGGCCCTGCTTCTCCCTGCTACCCAGGGGGGTTCCTCCAGGAGGCCCCAGAGCCCCCACCTCCCCCAGCCCCTGCTTCTACCATGAGTAGAGGCGCTTTTTTTTTTTCTTGATTTTTCTTTTTCTTAAGTGCCAGTGCCTGGGGTTGGGGACACATCCATCAGGGGGCTGGGGGTGCAAGTGGGGGATGGGGCCAGGCAGAGCAGCCATTGTGGGGTCTGGGGGAGTGGGGGAGGGCTTGGTGGGGCACCAATTGGGTGGCTGGGTAGGGACATATGGGCCCTGTGGGAGGGTAGCCCCTGCAGAGGCCATTTGGCCCCTGGTGGGGGGCTGTTACCCCTGTAGGGGGGCTGTTACCCCTAATGGGGGTGCTGCTGCCCCTGTTGGGGGCAGCAAAACTTTTATTTATTTTTAGAATTAATTTTATTATGATGATAGAGACACTGGTAGGTGTCTAAATTGCTTTAACACTAGATATATCAAGAAAACATACCCAACTGATTGCTGCCTCTCTGTCCCTCACTCTCTATATATAGTGGTCTTTTGTTTTAATCATGGAAGAACATGGATTTTGGGGTATTTTACAGAGTGACTGGGATTTTTTTTATCAGGGATTTTTCAGTTTTTCAATAGGGATTGCCAGAATTCCTGCTAGGGAGGCCACTGGCAGGACCCTGCTTGCTCAGAGCTGGCACCTTGGACCCAGATGAAGGTGGCTGACCTTCTGGCCAATTGGGGCCAGGAAGAAATGTTTTGACAATTCAAAGCAGACCACCACACTGGGAACATCTTCTAGGCGATAGCTGCCCAGATAGCCATGCAGGGGCACACATGGCAGTAGTGCCACACAAAGGCCAACTTTGCAGCCACAGCCCACTGGCAGCTGGCCCAGAGGGGCAGATGCCTTTACTGGCTGTGCAGTCCCCATCTGGGTCTGGCAGGTGCACAGCAGGTCACAGCCAGGCAGCAGCCCCCACTGCCAGATGGTTGCAGTGGGTAAAGGGTGCAGGTAACTCTCAGAGCTGCTTCAGCAGACCAGCTGGCACAAGGGGTAGTGTTCCCAGGTACCAATTGGCTGGGCCCCAGAAGCTCCTGAGCATGAGTAGCCCTGAGCTACTTGCCAGAGCAGCTTTTTGTACTGCTGGGCCCAGGACAGGGCAGCTTTTTATACTGCTGGGGACAGCACAGGTGCTGGCCTCAGGCTCTAGCTCCCCCTGGCTGCAGATCTGGGAGGAGCCAGGCAGGGTTATTTTGCCCCAAGTGGCAGAATTTGCTCCACAACAAAGTGCATGTCAGAGCATGTGCACTGAGGCAAAAAGCTTCAGCTCAAATTTGCACCACTTCTATTTGAGCTGCTGCAAGCGCACGTGCTTGCATGTGTGGATGCACCCAATGGGTCCTTTCAGAGATTCAAAAATAATAATCTCAGGCAGAACATTTCTACATTAAACAAAGCTCTTGGGTCTTTGTTTATGTCTATTTCTTAGACCAACACGGCTATAACTTACATCCCTGAAACATGGAAGATATCCTTTTTAGCCATTCAGAAATATAAACTTGACTGCTAACCAAGAAAGAAGAAATGTTCACCTCCCTGTCTGACATTGGACACCTCCAGGGAAGAAGCCTGCCTAATCTGCACTCTCACAAAAGGACTCTGAAGTACCTAGGGGAATAAACTTCAACCCTCTACCTCCCCTGTGCAAAATGAAGTTTCTTTTCTACTTAGGAAAAGTTTTACAATCTTTGAATTCTCCTCAGCCTAAAGAAGGGTGTTTGTACCTGAAAGCTTGAAAAGAAAGAAAAAAAATGCTGCTATTTAGTTGGTCTAATAAAAGGTATCACCTGTGACTCAAGAGCTTTGTTTATCTCTATTTCTTAGACCAACACGGCTATAAGATACATCCCTGAAAGATACTATGTCATTGCTTTATTATGGACAATGTTGCCCTCTTGCAGTTTTGCCCCAGTTGTTTTTCTCCTGAAACCTCTCCTGGAAGAGTCCTGAAGGAACTAATTAATAATTGTAACGGTCCTATCTAACTTTAAACCAGCCAATAGTATTCCATGGTTTAGATGTCTTTTTCTAACCAATGTTATTTGATCTGATAGGAATTGCTATTGAGCTCTATTTAATTTTTGTTAGTAATGTGTATTGTCGTAGCATCTAGGTATCGTTTATGAATTGTGGTAACATCTAATGTGCATTATGGAATCCTAAGGCATAGTTATGCAAAAGGTACACCCAATAATGAGCCAGAACTGCTCCAAAGAATTTGTCATCTCTACATGTGACAGGATATAACATAAAGGTGGAGATAAACCAGGGGAACAATTGATCAGAGATGCAGGCAATAATGAAATCATCCTATTAGGTAGAACAACCAGGAATTTAATATAAACTTATTGATTTCTTCTATATTAAAGTTATGCAATTCTTCCCTGAAGAGCCATACATACCTAACTTTTCCTTGAAATTTCAGGCTTCATAGTATCAAAGAATAGAGGCAGAAGGGGAGAAAAAAATACAGGTTATTATTCTACTGACTTGCTGTTATTGCTCCCATGCTTTTTGTCCAGCTTGGATACATAAACACTGGCACCACTTACTAACCATTTCAGCAGTTGCACATCAAAACCAAAGGAGAGGTAAGTAAAGGGAAAGAAATATGCACAGGATGACTCTTCCTCCAGGAAAGCTGACTCATTTCTCTGCACATTTCAGAGTATACATAATACTAACAAAAGCAATGTGTTGTTAACCACACCTCATGGAGGATGTTTTCTTAATGTTGGAGAAGGATTGTATAAAGAAGGAAGTTCCAGATTTGTTCACTTGCTTTGCTTCCATGCTCCAGACTTACTCAGCTCTCCACCCCATACCTCCTGATTGTGATAAAACTGTGTGAGAGCTCACAATTAACACTGCATTTTTTTCTCCACAGTCAGTCCAGCAATCACTCCTCTCCCAGGAAGAGTGGTTACAAATAGAGTCCTTCCAGGAACAGCATTGAGCTTTTCAGCCTGACAGGCTCAATGATGCTGACAAACAATCAGTATGACTGATGGAAAGCATGTAACACTTTAGCACTGCTACTTTGGTTAGGGTAGCAGACAAGCATCCTTCTCTGCATGGCACGCCATTATGTCTTGACCTTCCCAATTTTGTTCCAGTTCAATTTCATCTTCCTCTTGCTTTCCTTCCAAATTTAATTGCTGAGGCGTCTTTTCTTTCCATTTATGCCCTAGATTACACTGTAAACACATCATTTGTATCTATCACAACTATCATCCCTAAACGCAACAGAGTAAGGATTCCCTTTATGATAATAGATACTAGCACCACCAAACTCCTACCACTTCACTTCTTATGTCCTAATCCCCATTTCCCAGTGTAGATCAGGATTTTATCTATGAAGTGTTTGCAGATCCTTTTGAATAATTATCTCTGTGGTTTCCAGTCCATAGATATCAGAATATCAGATGGAGTTTATATACATTCTTATGATTACTGAAAGTCACTGATGTTATTCTACTCTATATTTCTTCCACCCTGTACCTTGAGTTAGCAACTTGCTCCATTACATCCCCTCATTTATTTCTATCCTTTCAGGCACTATTGAAAAAAAATTTCCTTAAAATTCCACATGGGACCTGCTGGCTTGGTTCCCATTTTTAAAAAATCTTTCTTTGCTGATCCTGCAAATATGTCAAGCTTATTACAGACTCAGTTTCTTTGCTGAATTGTATATGCCAGGAGTTCTAATCAGTTTTTCACTCTCTTGCTAGCATTCCTTTCACATGGTCTGCCAGATGCACCCAGTCTCTCAATGTGTTCCATGCTGTAACATTATACAGCAGTTCAGTGTAGAAATCACTCAAACACTAAACACCATTTTCTTGCCTGAGGAGAAAATGGTAGGTCTGCATCAAACTACTATCAAATACTAATCCAACACATACAATCTGCACTCCTTTGTGTTGTCAGTGGCCATTTTGATGAAAAATGATTCTCCTGCTATACAATTATTCTTATGTCTGAAACTGAAAATGAGCATTGTGAAAATGCTGATAGTCTACTGAAAAGTTGTTAAATTTTATTCGTCAGCTGGTTAATTTACTTCTAAAGGGTGTACAGAGTAGATAACATTCCCCTTATTTCAGTACAATGTTTAATTTTATATTTGGCAAAGTTAGTCAGGAGTTTCAGAACTCAAGACTTAACTATGACACTAAGGGCATGTCTACACATTCATTAATGTGCCCTAATTAAGTCACATTTAGTTCAGTACTTGTTTAATGAAGTACTAGCTAAACACGCAGTAACTAGAGTTAATGAACAGTAGCACTGGCGCAAAGGGTTTTTTTGTGACACTTACTGTGCATTAGCCTAATAACACTGCACCATAGGCTATTAGCATGGTTTTTAATAACCATGTTATTAAGCTAATGTGCAGCAAGCATCTCATGTAGATGCACTCTAGCTCTAGCTCATACAACACAACAAAGCCAAGTATGCAGTTTTTTTAGTAGATTCCTAAAGCATATACTCAAAGTATTTTGGGTCATGGTCATTTATATAAACAAATTGCATAAGCAAAGTAATTCATTTGCATGTAAATAAAATAGCCATAATTACCCAGTTTGTGAACAGAAATGTCTCTTCTAGTACATGAATGGTGCCCTCCCACAACGGTACCCATAGATATGATAAAATCACTTTCATTATCCTCATGAGCACATGGTCTTTCTTCCTACTGGTCAACAGCTTTTATTAACTAGTACCAAAAGCCAATGTTATTGTTACTTAGATATTTTTAAAACCTGGTTTATTATTGAAATGGTCAAAGTGCAAGTTTTCTTCAACTTCATCTATCTAAAATAAAATTCAGGAAATCCGCATTTCAAATAGTATTTTTTAAATGTTTCTTTAAATAAAATTTGATATTAAGTAATAGCCAAGTCCAAAAAAAGGATATATTTGCCTAAAAGAAATCCCTGCTCAGTGGTTACTTATCCACTGAGGTCCCTAAATTTACTAGACTCCTCCCTGTTCTGCCTGAAAGTCCCCCAGGTATCTGCAGTTCTGTTTCTGTATGTGCCTACTACTAGTTGGCCTGGACATCTAGGCACCCTAGTTCCTCACTAAGACTGACTGGGATCTAAAAACTAGGTAGCTCTGGGTATGCCTAACACACTGACAAGATTGAGCCCTTCAACAGCTGTATATTTAAAATGCAGGTAAAAGTGGGATCCAGGCCCCAGGACTGTCCCCTCCGAACCAAGTGTTGTAATCCCAAGTCTACAGTCAGGCTTCCTCCTGCACTCTCTCTTCCTTGCCCTATGAAACATGTATTTCCTTCTTGCAAACAACAGCTTCAGCTTCAACAGCATGGGTAGAGAGTGCTGTCTCTTCTCCCTGCAATCCTAACCTAGCCCAGATCCTGGTAGGGTGCATTGCAGACTATAGCAGGCTCCAAGCTGCTAATGGTGACACAGCCCAGCATTTGCTTGCATCCACTTGACTGTAGTTTGGAGAAGAGAAGAGAAAGGCAAATGAGCGGGTAAGAGAAATGATAGATGATAAAAGTTTAGAAGGTACAAGAAAGACAAGTCAGAAGAAGCTGGTCACTTGGAATACATTTAGCGGTCTTATAAGGCACTTGTCCATGTAATCAGCATTTACCTGCTAAAAAATGTTTCTGGTTTAATTTTCCTTTCTTAGTTTATGATGACTAATTCAGTAACATGGACATGATTTACCACGTAATGACTTATTATGCTATAACTAGTAAAATGCACTAGGGGACATGTCAGAACAATTTTACCCTCCTCCTTTTTCAGTACAACTTTACTGCGAGGTAGCATTTTAAGACATAATTTGATATTTTCATTGGCTTATTTTCTTGGGTCTTGCTAGGTTGCTTTTTTGGGAGAATTGTTGGCAGCTCTGCTTGAGAGCCATGGGTTTTGGGGGAGGATGGGGTTGAGTTCAATAAGCAAGGCTGCCCACCCGCCTTGCAAAGCATACTGCTTTTTTCTGGGCCCTTGTTGTTTGTTGCATGGGGCCCTGCTGGTTGGGGTGGGAAATCTTTTCATGCAAAGGTCTGCAAGAGTGAGCCTGCCTGCCTCCCCCTCACAAGTCTGGATTGGCATTGCAGGTCTGTACTGCAGGCCTCCCAAAGGGGCTGCCCCTACCCAAGTCTGGTCCCAAAGCAGTTCCTGCCCCCTGCTTTTTCTGCACATTTGGGGTGCTGGGTGTGGCGTACACTTAGGGCTACACAAGGGTACACAAATGGTCCAGCTTTTTGTTAGGTCAGTAAACAAAGATTTATAACCCATGCCACAAAAATACCAGTGCTCGTGGGCGCATCTCCACAAGACACTACTGCACAGTCATTACTGCTCATTAATTTAGTACTTGTATAAGTCTTGTGCAGGGCAGCTGGACCTGATGATTGTGCAAGGTCCCTTCCAGCCCCTTACAATCTATGAATCTATGAAAGTACTAAATAAATGCACAATAACCAGAGCTACTGTGCAGTAGCACCGGCAAAAGGTTTTTGCCACACGACACTACTGTGCAGTAGTATCAGGCTACTGCGCAGTCAGCATCTTACATAGATGCACCCTTGAAGAACATAACCTGTCATTTAGTTATAACCTGCCAAATGGTATAACAGATTCCCTTTTTTTTCCTCCTTCAATAAAGAGGGGAGAGGAGAGGCATTTACTCCATTGGTAGAAAAATGAATATTTATTTAAATGTATTAGTTTCCTTGAGCAAAAAGGAACATCCAATAGTATATCAGCTGTTTAGTTCATTTATATAGATACATATATCAGACATGTACATTTGTTAAGAGATTGTAAATTGACAATCAGCTAGGGGCATGTGAATAGGAAAAAACACCACAGGTAAATTTTCTTGAAGCTTCCTATTAATTTATCTCTACAGAAATGGTACCCAAGGCATTCCTATAGTCCTTTATGAAATGATAATCTCATCACATGGTTTATAATTTTAATGGAGAGGAATTTTAACTGAAAGCCGTTAGTTGTCAAAGCCACGTGTTAGTTCCTATATCTTGGGTTCATCAGCAGCATTTGATACATTCTTTTGCAAGTTAGATTTTAAAGTATATGGACAGAGGAGAGCATTGAAGGACTAAAAACCATATTTTTTGTATGAGAGTGGCAGAAACCTTGCTTGTCCACACCAAATAGCAAGCCGAAATAGAATGAGACATAATAAAAGCCCAAGCTATAAGCCAGTAAGTTTGCAATAAGAAACACTCTCAGAATCTGAGCTCTGCAAAATATCTCCTATAAATATTGGAATTTGGAACTAGATCAAATAAAGGAAAAGAAGAGAACAAATTGTAGGAGGCATAATCTTCCCTCTCCATCTTGCTTACAACTGTCCCCATCTTTATCTTTCTCTTCTGTAATTTAGATTCATTCCAACTGAGCATCTCTGCTTACAAGCAGACAAAAATTCCCCTTGAAGTGCAATCAGCTTGGGTCTAGATTCAATGACTACTGTTCTTTGTTTTCTTGAAATAGTCTGCTCTGACTGTAATCAAGGCCAGTTTTATCTCCATGCTCTCAGGAGTTCTGACAATCTATCCTGGATATAAGCAGAGGCAGCTACCTTAAAATCTTGAGTAACCGGGGTACCATGACCCAGAAAAGACTATCAGGATTTTAGTACCTGAAAGTTAGCTATACACTAGGGGTGTGTGAAACGGGCCATATTCAATTTGGATTTGGCCCGAATTGGAGACAGTGATTCGATTATTTGATTCAGATCATTGTCCTGATTCAATTTAGCCAAATCTGAATCTGAAGATTCGATGCTGATTTGGAGAATCAGCAATTCAGCCATAGACACAGCTTTAAATGTTTTTTCTACATACCTCAAGGTACCAGGTGTAGCTTGTGAACGCTAAATTATAGAAGAGAAGTACTTCCAGTCCACTTCTGGGTCCACTGCTGAGCACACAAGGGACACCCCCCATGCCCTCCTGACTTGGGGATCAGCCCGGGGGGGGGCGGGGCTGGGTGCCCCACCAGGCCCAGGACATACCAGATGCCAAGCGGGGGGGGGGAAGATCCCCCATGCGCTCTGTGGTGGACCCGGAAGTAGGCTGGAAGTGCTTCTGGTCTACTTCTGGGTCCACTGCTGAGCACGGAGAGATTAAAGGGTATCCTGATTCAATTTGGATTTGGAGATTTGGCTGCCATATTGGGCTGAATCTCTGCCAAATTGTATCAGCGACTGAAGCTTCACACAACCCTACCACACATTGGGTGCATCTACATGTTCGTTAATGCTCAGTAGTTACTGCACATTTAGTTTAGTACTTGTTTAATGAAGTATTAACTAAATGCACAGTAATGACAATTACTGAGTAGTAGCACTTGTGCATGGGGTTTTTTGTGATGCTTACTGTTCAGTAACTTAATAACACTGTGGAGTAGCTTGTTAGCATGATTTTTAGCTGTCATGCTACTGCACAGTGTTATTAGGCTACTACGTAGTAAGTATCTTGTGTAGATGCACCTACAGCCTAAATTTTAGGAGCCTGGGCCTGTAGTAGCATAGAATCTAGAATCATGCTTTTTCTCTTGTGCAGCATAGACAGAGTTAGAAACTTCAGGCTGGAATCCAAAATAGCCAGAGATGCATGAATGTTAAGAAACAAAAAAGACAGATAGATTATTAACTATTTGAGAGCTGAGGAGTAAGAAATAATCACTTGGACGTAGAAGGTCTTTAATTAGCATTTATTTCTGATGATCAAGGTTTTCATAACTAATGCTTTAAACACATTTTAAACACATTCAGTTACTACAAACTTAGGTAATGGGCTAGTAGTCAATGGAAATAAAAATATTCAGCAGGGAACAGCCTGACTCTGTGGTTTATATTTGAATGCTTAGACAAAGGATTGACTTTCAGAAGAATTTAAAACCTCCCATTAACTTTAATATAGACATTTGATACAAAATTGGCATATGTCCACAAACATCGACAAAACTACACCAGTTAGCACCTGCAAAGAATCTGGCTCTAATACTTAATTTTTTCAAGTTTTTATTTAACTGAAGTTGGTATTAAAAAAAAAAGTAGACAATACATACGTGAATGCTTCCTTCCTCAGCCTTTTTCATGAACACAGCCCTGCCAAAGTTCATAGTATACTCTGGCAATCAGTTTTTTTTTTAATAGGAAAATATTTGTTGATACATTTGTCCTCTATAATACAAGGATTCAATAGGAGAGATTTTGATAGCTTTTCTCTGTTATTTTCCTTTATAAAAAAATATTTCTTTATATAGTGCAATTCATTTTCTCTTTTATTTATTTCTTTGGCTTCATAGAGTAGAAAAACATCACTGTGTTACAATTTGAGACTGTTTTCACTATTTTACCTAAAGGTCACTTAGCAGATAATTGGAGATGACCATTTTTTTCTGAGTTAGAACATCACTGCACATCTTTTCCATTCTCTCCCAGAGGTGGGGTAGGCATCCAGAAGATGGAGGAAGGGGTAGCCTAGAGGCTCTGGTGGCAGCACAAAAGCAATGACAGGAGCAGTACCTGGAACAGGAGGCTAGGAGGCTTCAAGTTAACTCCTAAATGGGATAGGCCACCGGTTGGACTGCTACGCGCCAACTCCTTGAGAGAGGCATGAGCTTTTATAGGCTATTAGCACTGTCCATACTGTGACATGATACTATGCGGTATTTTTCAGCTACTGTTCAATCAGTCTCATGTAGATGCACCCACATCCTACTTCACCATATCTAGCTAAGTAGACTGTAACCTCTCATCCTAAGCTACCTGTCTCTGAAGAACTTAGTCTATAAGGTGGCACACTGCTCTCCCTTCTGCTCTCTAAGAGTTAAGTTGGTGTTCTTATCCTGGGGCTGATCAGCCAGTAGAGGAAGATACTGCCTTTATATTTGGCATGGATATGTCCACCTTTCATATTATGGACTATGGCTGATCAGGAAATGACTTTTTTTTCTTTCTTTGAAATGTTTCCTGATTTTCTTAATAAACAAAAATTGTTTGAAAAGAAGTTTGGTTACCAAAAACTTTTTTCTATTTTTTGCAACTTTAATAATTAAACAAAGGTTTGAAATTTTGTTCAAAATAGACCTATTTTTGCATACCCATTTAACTGAGAATTCCTTTTTGTCAAAACTGTTCCAGTGGAGAAGGCCAGCCTTACTACACAGCACCATTTTGTGACTAAATAGATCGTAAAACTGTTGGACTGATTTTAGGTTCACATCAATATGCAGTGTGGCTAAATCAGGTTTTTAATCAGTGAAATGATGCATTTTAAAACTCATAACAAAAGCTGGTTAGCCAAGAAAAATAAGGAACAGCATCCAAAACAGCTAAAGCACTTTCATTTGGCAACCATACTGACCTTGAAATTCTATTTTGGAAAATAAAAGAAATGAAGGACAATGGGTTTGTATACTACAACCATTGGAGACTGAAGCATTACTGCTACCCCTTGAAGATGGCGTTTAAACTGGAGTAGCTCACTAGATACCTATAGTGACAATGGAAAATACCAAACAACAATGAGGTTATTTAAAAGCAGATTTAAGGGAATTATGCATATAGTGTATTTCTTACATACCACATGCCCCCAAATAAAACACACTTGTTTTTTGGGAAGCCAGAAGGAAGAAAAAGAGTTTTGCAGAGTTATGGCTACATGGAGCAGGAACAGAGTCTAATATTCAACTCACTTGCCCTCCTTTTCCTGCTTATACAAAAGCTGAAACACTAGCTACTGCTGAAGACTTGTCTCCATAAGTAGATCTGCGATTTTGAAAAGAGCTAAAAAATAGTTGCCAGGGCTGAAATGGAAAAAGAGGAGACCAGGATCAGCCAGCAGACACATTATCTTGACTAGTGGAACATCAGGACCATTAAAAATGACAGGCAATTGTTAACTACTGTGGAGTGAAGAACAATGAACCATTAAGTCAATGGACTCCCTCATTTTTCTGAATAGAAATGTTACTGCTATTGTGAGCTGGAATCAAAGCTGAAGAAGGAATCAAAATGAGGTGCTTCTATCCCAGGCAAAAAAATCAGCTTCCACGCTTAAGACACGCACGTCAATGAAATCTACTAGGCTGGACATAAGGAAAAACTTCTTTACTGTTGGAGCTCCCAAGGCCTGAAATAGGCTCCCTCCAGAGGTGGTGCAAGAACCTACTCTGGACTCCTTTAAGAAATGTTTGGATGCTTAGCTTGTTGGGATCCTTTGACCCCAGCTGAATTCCTGCCCTTGGGGCAGGGGGCTCGACTCGATGATCTCCTGAGGTCCCTTCTAGCCCTAATGTCTATGAAATCTATGAAATGACAATGTGGGGGAGGAGGTGGTGATTTTTTTGGAAAAGGGGCATGTGGTATGTAAGAAAATACAGTAATTGAACAAATCACCTTAACTCAGGGCAGATCCAGCAGAACACAGCAACATGACTGCACTCCCCTTTGGCTGTGTGCTACCCACAGAGTGAGTTCACTGAACTCATGAGCATGTCAGCAGCTCCCTATGGAGTCATGAGCTATGAGCTCATAGGCTAGTCAATGTGAGGTTTGCCCAGAGTCCCTGCTCTGGAGCGTTGGGGTGAGCACTCCTGCTATTCACCCTTTCACTCCTTCCTTTCCCCTCCCCCTGCTCAATTCAGCAGAAGGGGAAATGAGGTCCTGTCAGACCAACCTGGTGGCCTTCTATGACCAGGTCACAAAAGTCTTAGACATAGGTATCGCAGTGGATGTAGTCTTTCTGGACTTTAGGAAGGCCTTCGACACTGTCACTTACCCCATTCTCATTAAAAAATTAGGTGACTGTGGCATCAATGCCTACACAGTCAGATGGGTCACAAATTGGTTGGAGGGCTGCACTCAGAGAGTGGTGATGGATGGGTCATTTTTGACCTGGAGGGATGTGGGCAGTGGGGCTCTGCAGGGCTTGGCCCTCGGGCCCGCACTGTTCAACATCTTCATCAGCGACTTGGACAAGGGGGTGAAAAGCACCATGTTCAAATTTGCAGATGACACTAAGATGTGGGGAGAAGTGAGCAAGCTAGAGGAGAGAGACAGGCTGCAACTAGATCTGGACAGGTTACAGGGGTAGGTGGATGAGAACAGAATGGGTTTCAATATGGACAAGTGCAAGGTATTGCACCTGGTGAGGAAGAACCAGCAGCATACCTACAGGCTGGGGAACTCCCTTCTCACCAGCACAGAGACAGAAAAGGATCTTGGAGTCATTATTGATTCCAAGATGAACATGAGCTGCCAATGGGAGGAAGTGGTCAGGAAGGGTAACTGCACCTTGTCATGCATCCAGAGATGCATCACGAGCAGGTCCAAGGAGGTGATCCTCCCCCTCTATGCAATACTGCTTAGGTCGCAGTTGGAGTACTGCATCCAGTTCTGGGCGCAGCACTTTAGGAGAGATGAGGACAGCATCAAGAGGGTCCAGAGGAGGGCCACTCACACGATCAGGGGACAGCAAGGTAGGCCCTATGAGGAGAGGCTACAGGACTTGAACCTGTTCAGCCTTCACAAGAGAAGGCTGAGAGGGGATCTGGTGGCCGTCTATAAACTGGCCAAGGGCAACCAGCAGGCTATGGGAGAGTCCCTGTTCCCCCGAGCACTACTGGGAGTAACAAGGAATAATAGCCATAATTTGACTGAGAGCAGATTCAGGCTAGATATCAGGAGGCACTACTTCACAGTCAGGGCGGCTAGGATCTGGAACCAACTTCCAAGAGAAGTGGTGCTCGCTCCTACCCTGGGGGTCTTCAAAAGGAGGCTGGATAATCACCTAGCCAGGGTTGTTTGACCCCAGCATCCTTTCCTGCCCATGGCAGGGGGTCGGACTTGATGATCTGCTCAGGTCCCTTCCAACCCTACCAACTATGAAACTATGATACTATGAGGGGGATGAGTGGCAGCAGTAGTGATCAGACCCTTGGCTCTGGAGCTGCAAGACAGCAGTGGCTGAATGCTGCCATTGCTGCTTGCCCCCCCCCCCCCCCCTTCTCTTTTCCCCTACCACTGAATTCAGCAGAGGGCCTGGGCAACTAAGAGAGGTGATAAACAAATAGCAGCAGAACTTACCCCCTGGCCTCTGAAGTGGCTTGAAAGAAGGGACTCTGGGCAGATTCTTTGCTGACCAGCCAGTGAGTTCATAGAGCTCACAGCACATGCAGAGCTCCAGGCAGGAGCTGAGCTGACATGCTGGGAAGCTCAGAGGGCTCACTGCCATGCAGGATCCGAGCAAACTGAATGTGGCCACCCCCCCCCCCCCCCACCAGAGGTGGAGCACATGCTCAGCAAGCTCTATGTACCATACTACTGGAGGGAGACTGGTCACACTCTCCTGGCCATGATCTTGGATCTGCCCATGCCTTCCCTATATCCTGAAGCGTTGCAGACCTTTTTCTCTCTACAAAGCTATAATACATCAACCTTATATAGGAAAAGTACACTCATATACAGACCTATGCACTTTAAATTGAATTTAAAAGACAGACGTGTAGGCTGCTATGTCTCACCATTAATATGCAATGGGACTTGCACATCTCTGGAACATGATGAAAAGTGACTTTTTAAAATTTGAATTTCTACCAAGATGTTCAAGCTATCACTTGGGCTGTTCAGGGAATAGGAATTTTCTTAGCATATAAATAAAAATGATTATGACTATCATTTCAAATATTATTCCCAAAGTTCTTTTGGCATCATGTCTAGGTTAAAAAAAAGATGTTTTTTCTTAAAAAATCTTAATGCCAGTATTTTCTGCTTTTCTTATTTTGCTGTAATCTTACTTTATCTCTGAAAGATTCCTGGAAAATCTCATTCATTTATGAAAGCATGCTTGAAAACATCTGTCTCCTCCAATTTTAAGGCATATTTGCATGTTACTCTTTATATATTCTTTCTTTGTGTTATTCTGAAACAATTGCACCTAATGATCATTCTGTTGTTTAAAAACTTTGGCACAAGAGGGGGAAACAAAACAAACCACAGGATTTCTTTAGCTTCTTTCACAAAGGCAGTTTGGCAAGAGCTCATCATTGAAAAGAACGCAGAATTTTATTTTGTCAGAAAGACAGACCTGCGTGCCACAGGGGAGAACAGGAGAGGTGAAGATAAAAGAATGCCGTCCATTTGCTACAAAATTATTTGGCAGGCTACAATTCAGTGGGTTTGTAAACAACAGCAGTAACAAAATGGAGGGAAAAAGAAAGGAAAGAGGATGGTGGGAAGAATACAAATTGGAGAGCACATTACCCCAAACCGTTTTAACCACAACAGTATGCCTTCAATTTGGGGGTGGGGGAAAGAACTGTTGTCTTCAACTTAAAAGATGCATGAGAAACTGCTAATGCTATTATGGCTCCATTTCCACTCAATGATGAAAGCAACTACATAAAAGCAATAGTGTCAGCTGAAGTAAGATACTTCCATTGCTTTGAAGGTAAAAGCTGCTCAACAAAAACCCATCAGAGAGTTTTCTTCTTAAATAGTACTGGCAATTATCACCACTAACATTCTCCTTGTTAAGTGGAGTCCATAGGCTCATGGGGTGCTGGGCTGGTGTTTGGAAAGTAGATTCCCCTCTTCCCAATCCTCAGATCCTCCTAAACTTACATGCTTTGAGGTGAGGAGACCAAAACAGAATAGTAGAGTAGAAGGATCATCCTTCTTCTGAATTCTTAATCAAATCAAATGTAGGAGTTTCTAGGTATATTTTGTTTGGTCCATGGTAAAAGAAAGCCCATCCTTCAGAGCACAGACTTGACATTTGGCAGGGACTGACCTGTGTCAGGGATAAGCTCTGTGCTGTCCCTCTGAAAATCTGCCCAAGTTATGAGTCTTAAAAAAAAAAACTGGTCATTTTCTGTAAAGACATCTTCAATGTTAGCATCTAAGACCCCATCTACATGTTACATTTCAGGCATGATTTATCAGTTAATCACACCTTCAGTGGTCACCCAGCCAGGTGTTCAATCTAATTAATGGCGTGATAAAAAAAGGAATAAGATCCCACATACTATGTGTAATAATAACTTTATAGCTACTTCCTATCACACCAGTAATTAAGTGGCCAGGGTCCCCTGTGGCTGGGAGCCAGGGCAGCTGATCGGAGCTCCCAGTTGGAGGCTGGAGGGGAGCCATGTGCACCAGCAAGCCAGGGAACTCCCAGATGACAGTGCGCCCAGCTGCAGGGTTGGGAGACTGCGGGTGCTGTGATCCCAGCCATGAAGGGCCTTCACACACCCTAAGGCTTCCTGGGAGCCCCAGGTTGCTGCAGTCTGACCACAGGGTAGCCCAGAGATGGGGACTGGCTAGGAAAGGAGATAGGGGCTGGGACTGACATGAGAAGCCTGAATAATAGAGACTGAGGGAGATTTGCCAAAGCATTCTTCTTTTTTGCACATGTTGAATAAACAGTCAGAAAGAAAATCCTCACAGCTATTAAGAACGTGTCAGTCCAGGCTTGTACCAAAGGACAGATCCAGTGAAGGACTTCCATGTATCAGTTGGCAGTTAGGCAAAATTTACCCTGTACTGCACATTTCTGTATGTTATCCAATGAATGGTTCAAGCAAAAAAAAAATACAAACAACAAAAACAACCCCCCCCCCCCCCCCGCCACACACACACACACCACCACCACCACCACCAAAAAACCAAAACCCTGGGGCAGGAACAGGAATCCAAATCTTCTCCTTCCATGTGGCTGCTCTAACTTTTGGGAAGAGCTGGGCTCTTTTTTCTTTTCCTTTTTATGGTTCAATGCACCCTGAATTCTTGTAACCTTCCCTTTTTGTACTTCTCTGCCCCTCCAAGCCCCAGTATAGCCCAGTGGATACCTGGTAGGCACTCTCCTAAGAGATAGTAGATGTGAGTTGCATCACCTCAAGCAGAATAAGGTATTGCATCTAGATCTCCCACGGTACCTTCTCCTTTAGCAGCACTGATATTTTTAAAGAGTGAACTCTGCTCAGTTCTTTGAGACAAAAGCAATTGGTATGTTCCTACAGGAGAATCTCTGGTTGTGGATCCCTTGTGGATGGAGGATTTCATACACTGAGCATGTTGCCTTTAGGCAGCTACCTGTTTATCATGCTGCCAGGTCTGAATCCTAACTCACTCACCCTCCCTTTCCTGAGGGGTCCAGCTCTTGCACAGGGTATGTCTATTTTGGCACTGAGCCAATCTCAAGGCTGTAAATGAAAAATAAGCACCAGCCACATGTTCTGCAACATTCAAACCCAGAAACATAGATATGAAAACACTCTGGGGATATCCCTGACAGCCCTGGTAATGGCATACCAGAGGCCATGATCTTTAGAATGAAAGCAGGGAAGCCACCTCCTACTATCTTTGTGTCAAATGTGCAGAATAAGTATGATTTGCCAGGACTTGCTTTTGCTGGCAGTCTTGAAAGTAGCATGGAGGCAGTGTAGACCCCACTCAGAGTTTTGGTTTCCATTCTGAGAGTCAAGCACATAAAAACTTAGGACACCGCTACACCTAATTTTATTGAGATGCCCAGGTCCATTACTGGATCAAGTCCAAGACCTTTATGTCACTCCACACCATCATGCATAGTTTTCCTGTAAGTAGTGAGGTCCTGATCTCCTTTGGCACAACTGGGTTGTTTATATAGCAATTGAGGTGTGCAGAGATGGTTAGAGTGAACACTTAAACTCGCGTTCGTGTGTACTCGACACAAACACATTCTTAAGCCTGATTTTTCCTGCATTATCTTTACCCAGCCCTGAATCCTTTAGGAAAATTTATTCTAATTTGGCATTGCTGATTCAAGCCGATCTACAGTGAACAAACTTGTTGCATCTGTAGGCCACAAAATAGACTTCAGGATCCCAAAATGGATAGAGTTATGGGATTGTACTGAGAGACACTTGAGTAGATCGCCACAGACCACAAGAGAGACAAGAAAAGAGGGCAAGATGTAAATAAAATCACTAAAGGGTAACATTTTCCTAGGTGCTGTCTCCCTAGGCTCTTTCTGTCAGACTGTTACTTTTCTCAGTAAAGAAGCTAGTACAAATACAGTACCTTCAACTAGGGGTGCACCAATAGAGATGTTGGGAGCTGATATGAATAGCCGATATCTAAGGAGGTATATAGGCCAAAACCGATCCGATATCCGATGCAGTTCCTCTAGGTGGTAAGTCTGGCGTGGTGGAAGGGGAGGGGGGAGGGCAGAGGTGTGGGGGGCAGATCAATGCCCCCCACAGTGAGGGAGGGGCCAGGGGCAGGTGCTGCCCAGCCAGGGCGGGGGGGGGACACGGGACGGAGGCGCGGGTCATGGGAAGGGGTGGCTCCCACTGCTACTTGCACCCAGGGAGGGCAGGGGGGACAGGGAGGGATCTGCGTGGGGTGGGGTGAGGTGGGCAGCAGCTGCGGGGTGGAGCCAGAGATGGTGCTGCACAGGGCTCTTCTCGCCAGACGCTGGGCTTGCAGAGGGCTCCAGCAGTGCTGGGAGGAGGCTGCAGCCACCCAAAATTTTGTTGCAGCTCCACTCCCAGGCTTGTGCCACCATCCAGCGCAGCTGCCACTTTTCCCGGTGCTTGGTTGGAAATGGGAGGTTCAGCTGGGGCTGCACTGGGCAGGAGTCACAGCCACCCCGCAAGCCGCACCTCCATCCCGCACCCACCCCCCACCCCCTGGCTGGGCAGCACCTGCCCCTGCCCCTACATTTGTCCCTTCCCTCACCACAGGGGGCATGGATCTGCCCCCCCCATGCCACTGCCCTCCCCCCTCCTCTTCCAATTTACCAGCTGAAGGCAGCTCTCCACACTGCCGGCTGCACGCAACACGGGCATTTATCAGCCAAATTATTGGCCCCATTGGACCTATATCTGATATAAACAATTCCTCATATAAGTACCAATCCGATATCGGACCAATGTATCGGTGCACCTATGTTCAGCTACTCACAACAACTCTTCTACTCCCTGCAGAGACCCAGACATTAATGACAGCCTTTATAAACCAGTGCCCTACTGATCTTCTACCTGCAACATTTCAATAGATAAATTAATAGCTTTAAGGCAAGAGGGACCCTCACAATCCTCTAGTGTGACCTCTTCCGGATCCCATGCCACAGAATAGTCCCAAATTCATTTCTGTTCCATCTGGGCACCATGTTTTAGAAAAACATCCAAACTTAATTTTAAAGTTTCCAGCAATGGAGACTTTACCTCATCCCAAGCAAGTAATTCTAATGTTTAATTACTATCACCATTCAAATAATGTGTGCCTATATCAAGTCTGAATTTGTTTAACTTTAGCTTCCAGCTATTGTATCTTGTTATACTATTGTCAGCTAGATTACTGACTCTAGCTTTCTAATACTGGATTTTCGTTGCCTATGTAGGTACTTTTAGACTGAACAACTCTTTTACTAACACTTTCATAGATCAAGTATAATTGAGCTCTTTGGGTCTTTCACCACAAAGACATGATTTCTAATTCTTTAGTCATACCTGTGTTTTTCTTAGTCTTTCCCACTTTGTCAAAGTCTTTCTTAACTTGTGACCACCAGAACTGGATACAGTATTCCAGTAGCAGTCACAAAAACAGAGGTAATATAATCCATATGAGACAATGCATCATTGATGCATCCAAGAATTATTTTAGCCCTTTTGTTCACAGTATTTCATTACAAATTCATATTTAGCAGATTATCCACTGTGACACCTCCCTCAGCATCACCACTTCCCAGGATAGAGTCCTTATTCTTTAAGGTAAAGCCTGCATTATTTGTTTCCATGTGGATGACTTTGCATTTGGCCACGCTGACATTTGTTTGATGGTTTGCTTGTGCCTAACTTTCCAAGTAATTCAGATACTCTGTCTTCTTTAGTATTTTTAACTTACCTAATGTTATATTACCTGCATTTACCAGCTGGTAAGTCAATTGTGAGGGAAGTGGGGAGGGAAGGGACATGGGGGGGCAGATCAAGGCCCCCATGGTGAGGGAGGAAGTGGGATTGGGGCAGGACAGGCACTGCATAGCCAAGGTGGAGTGCAAAACAGAGCTGCAGGTGGCTCACCTGGGGAGCATGGGGGCTTTGGCAGCTCCCATCGCTACATTCGCCCAGGAGGACATGGCGGGCATGTGCCCCTGGATCTTGCCCCCAGGCCAGGACTGTTCCTGGTGGGGGAGTTGGACTGGGCTGCACTCAGGGTGGGTGGCAGTGGCAGTGGAGGGGAGGGGGGGTTGGAGAGGCTATGGTGAATTTTGGGGTGGCTGCAGCCCCCCTGTACCCCTTCTCCCAGCACCACCACTGCCCAGCCCAAATGCAGCCCAGCCCAGTCCCCCATCAGGAAGACCCGGCCCCGCCCTGGCCCCAGCCCACAGTGGCAGCCCGCCCTTGCCCCACGTGCAGATCTGGAGGCACATGCCCCTCATGCCCTCCCAGGTGCATGCAGCAGCAGGAGCTGCCTCCCATGCCCCCCAAACAAGTCACAGCTCCATCCCGCACCCCACTCCAGCTGTGCAGCACCTGCCCTTGCCCTAGCCCCACTGTCTCCCTCACCATGGGGGCTTCAATCTGCCCGCCACAGCCCTTCCCCCCATAGACTTACCAGCCAGACTCAGCTGATCTCCATGCTGCTGGGCTGCACTCCTGGCCGCCTGCATGCTGTGCTGTGGCTAAGTGCATGCACAGGGCACTTATCAACAACATTATCAGCCACATCAGCTAAAAAAAGCCAATTGCCAATACTGACAATTTTCCTTATATCAGTGCCGATCTGATATGGGACCAATGTATTGATGCACCTCTAAATGTTAGTACTGTTAAGTGTGGAAAAATGATTCACAAGCTAAACCCAGAAATTGCAAATAGGAATCCATAACACCAAAAACATTCTGATTTGTTTTGTTCCTCGCAACAGAAGAATTGTTCTATTCTGATCTGCTTTGTTCTATTATTTTTCCATAGTCAAAAATGAGTGAAAACTAAGCTGGCATTTTCAAAGGTGCTTTCGAGTCTATTGAGCGTGCCTTGAGTCTAAAATGTTGAGAACCATTGTTCTTAGACTTACTGGGAACATCTACATGAGATGCACAGTAGCCTAATAATACTTCACAGTAGCATGTCAGTCAAAAACTGTGTTAATATGCTGCTGTGCAGAGTTATTAGGTTACTGCACTGTCAGCATCACAAAAAACCTGTGCAGACCCATTTGCTGGGGTAAAGACTAAAGTGTGGCACAGTTCCCAGCAGACTTGTCTAATAGTATGAGCAAACAAACACCGAACAAACAACTAAACACAACAACAACTAAAGCACAGCAGCTTAGCCCATTATTTCAAATATCAACATGGACATCTGACACAACACACTCTTGCCCCTTTTTTTTTTAAACTTTGCAGCAAATTTGTCCATATTCCAAAAACATTTCCAAGTCCTCTAAGAAGAGTTCATCTTCCCTCATCTCCTCCTACCTATGGATAGCAGAGTGAGATATACAGAAGGTAATAAAGGATGCTAGTCTGGTAGGGACCCAATCCAAAGCTCATTGACACCAATGGGAACCTTTCCACTTACTTCATTGAGCTTTGGATTGAGGCCCAAATCTGTTAACCAGATTCAGCAAGGATAACATAGCTCTGACAGAGGATATTGGAGAAAATCCTAAAAGCAGTTCATCTATGGAGAAGCCATTTCTAGACAACTGGCTGAGTAGCCAACTTTTGGGGAAAGGACTGTGTCACTCATACTTAAAATTTGTCTAGCCCCAAGGCAGTCTTTTAAATAACCAGCAGCCACCTGACCGTATGTCTAAGTTGCTTGTAATAAATCATGATCAATGAGAAGGGATTTTTGTGCCAGCTTTATGAATGCAGAAGGCAGCTGACACTGGGTAAGAAAAGCCTACAAAGCTGGTTACAAGCATGAGTTCCTAAGACTAGCTGAGGTCTGTATTTGGTTTCTCTCTTGCCCTTTAAGCTTAGTGAAAACTTACATAACTATATAATAATCAGTGGGTGCATCTACACAAAATGTTTGCTGCACAGTAGGTTAATTAGCTGTGAAGTAAACATCTTGGTGTCTACACGTGCATCCCTATTAGGCTGGAGTAAACTGATTTACTCCACAGCAGGATAGTACTTGTATTTTCAGGATAGTATTTACAAGTACTATCCTGCTGTGCAGTAAAAAACTCTACAGCAGCACATGTGTAGATACTGGAGGGACTGGCAGGGGCGCATGGGCATTTCAACGTGGGAGTACATGCATGCCTCGTCCCCCCTTCCATGTTTGTCTTCTCACCATTAGACTAGAAAGCCATGTTCCTCTCCCATCCAAGACTCTTGTAGACCAATACAGGCTTGCATTCTTTGTTGCCATGACAGAACCAGAGGAATGGAGATCATCCCATGACCACCTACCCAGTGCGGCCCATATGCTGATAGTAACAACATGGTCCCAGAAGGTAAGAGATGCAATTTTGAATCCAGTCACGCAGACTTGAAAGTTAAACAAGCAAGTCGGACTTCCTGAGTGAGTACGGTACCTTCTGAGCTATTATATTAGAAAGGGAGCACCATCACTACCAGTCTTTAAAAGAAAGTGGCAAGTTCCACTGCATTTTGTAGGAAGCCCACTCACATCAGCATGCTCTGGTCATGCTTTTGAGAATGTTTTCCAGATCACATTCTCTGCAGAAGCACATGGGGCATTTACAGACATGCTCCAGGTGAAATGGGGGGATTTGAAATTAGCGCATCTCCGAGAACCATACTAATGACCTTCATATGTATCAGCAACCCTGGGCTGAAAAATGGTGGTGGGGTTGCTTTAACTAAAGCCCGTTCAACGAGCTTTAGTTAAAACACCACCACCAACATTTTTCAGTGCAGGGACACTAATACATGTGATGCTGGAGTCTGCTGGAACATGGTAATTACCACACTCCAGCAGACTTGATTAATCAAGTCTGCTCCAACATGCTGTAATTACAGTGCATCAGAGCTGTGTTGCTGCACATGTATGGGAGCCTGTAGTGTTTGGATTTGGATCAAGCTGAGGAATGAGCTAACTGCTGAACAGCTCAGACCTGCCAAGACTTGGACAAACATACACAGAGACATTATTCTAGGCATCTGAAGATCTTAAACACTACTAAATCTGCATTTTTCAGGAGCATAGTGTTGGCTATGGGGATGTAAATTCTACTTTAGTGCCACTTTTGGTACCTAAGGCCATGTGTAGACAAAAGAAGGGGCATGTGTGCATGACACTTTAAAGCCAGTTAAATGCTTTTGCACTGCTTTAATGGGGTTGGTGTTTGCATGTGTTGGCAGTGTATTGCACTGTAACTCCAGCTGCTGTAGCAAATTTGGTGGTATAATGCACCTTAAATGACTTGGGACATAACAAACTAAACCTCCAAAGAGTTTTAGTTTGCTGCCCTACAGCCACAGAGCGAAGCACTGGGCTCCACGCAACTCAGGGGCTCTGCAGGAAGCGAATGCAGGCAGCCTGGCAGCAGCTTGGGAAGACAGGCTCTGCCTAAGATCTTTTTTTTTCCCCTGGAGCCTGCCTGCCTGTCTGAGCTGCACAGGGGGCTGGTGCTTCCCTCCACAGCTGCTGTACCCCCGGCGCCGCCCGAGTCGGGAGCCTGCAGGCAGGTGTCACCGGGGGGAGGGGAGGGAAGACCACCGCTGCTGCGGAGGGAAGCACCAGCCCCCCTGCAGCCCAGGAACCACTCTGTCCACTGGCAGCTTGCTCTCCCCTCCCTGCCGCCAGAGAGGCAGGTAAGTTTGGGTGTGTGCACAACACAGGGGTTTAAAGGGTCCTAAATTGAACCTGTGTTTTTAAAAACCCACCACTTCAATTTAGGGTCCCTGTTTCATCTACACATGCCTTAACTTCTTTATTGGATCTTGCTCACATCTTTCCCTTTCTTATTCATGTGGTAGACACCTTACCATATATGAAGTCCCATTAACTAGCAAGTAAATATGGAAGTAAAAACCAGAAGATGATTAGCCACTTTGCTGCTCAACCAACTTTATGCAGGTGCATAAAACAACAGACTTCAGTGATAAATGGTTTTACCAGGAACTAGTAATATAGCAATGCAAATAACATGGTAGTAACAATGACAAGCATTTCAGATGATTAAAGATATGCTGAGACCTATTCCAACATATCCACATGAAAATATGGCACCATTGTAATGGGGCTCAAAATAAAAGTGGGAAAATCAGAGAGTGCCTGCATAGCAGGAGACACAGGGAGGGAATATTTGTTCTTGATATTCTAGTGCACTGTCCTTGTAAGTCATTGTCAATAATATTTTCAGATTCTGTTCCTCAGAAACAATTGTCTTTTTTCCTAAAACAGCATGTGCTCATTGTGTTGTGGTTATTGTCATCAAATGTTCAATCCAAGTGCAGCTGTATAGGAAATTTTAAACTATGTTGCGGGAAAAACGTAGTGATCAGGGAGCAGTTTCCTATTTTTGCTACCCCGTCTGACCTGTGTTTCAGACAGACATAAAAACTAAGCTGTCTTACATGCCTAGAGTAAATGCTCCCTCACAAAGAAGCCAGTGAAATGTTGAGGTCTCAGATACATAGCTCTTTAACACATATGGAGAGAAGTCTCACATCCCTATTCTTGCTTTTGCAAGTCTGTCACAGTCGGATGCATCCCTTACAATGTTTCACATCTTTTATAACATAGCTGATGGCTGCAGAACAAAAGACATACTAGGAAGTATGTGACAGTTGTGAGCTAGAGATGAGCTACACACAAATATATTAACTTTGAATCTGATACACTGGTGGAAACAGTGACAAACCTACTGTCCAGCCATGGAATGGAAAGGGATGATCAGGCAGCAGAAACCACCCAATCATCCTTGTCACTGCTGCAGCTTCATCTCTGTTGTTGTTTATCAGCAATGGTTGACAGGGCTGCCTGCAAGATGGTCCCTTCAGTGTTCCCTGACAGATCATCCACCCGCTGGCTATCAGGGAACCAGCTGCTCTTGCTCCCTCCCATCCCCCTAGGAGGAGGGAGAGGAAAATAGACGACTGTGGGATTCTGGGGGTCAGAAAGCCCTGTACGTTCATTAAATGAGTAGATGTTGGCTTTTTGTTGCACTAAAAAGTGTATATGCACAAAAAATGGAATATATGTCAAGACCCCTGGAAAACAGAAGGTTTGGGGATCTCTCAGAAGCAAAGAGGCAGTATATGGACATGAGGTTGAAGAGAATTCTGACGGAAGCAGGAAGAATCCATTAATGCCTCTTTATGTAGGAACAAACAATTTGACAAGATACTTGTGACAAGCATAAAGGATGACTGTGCTAGGTTGGGGTAGCCATATATATACTTAGGTGACCTTCAGTAGGATTTGTTCTTCTGTGTCAAGAAGATGAAGGCTCAGGTGATTTTCAGTAGGATTCATTCTTCTGGTTCAAGAGAAGGAGAGAAAAGATGGGGCAAGATAATGAAGATAAACACATGGTTCAGGGACTGGTGCTGTTGGGAAGATATGGGACTACATAACCACCGACAGGCTTTGAGATACAGTGCATTTTCGAGGGATGGGCTCTGCTTGAGTAAGTGAAGAAGTAGCCTTCTGGAATCAAGGCTGGCTTAACTGATAAAAAAAAATCTTTATGCTAAGCTTTGGGGGTTGAGAGGGAGGCTGGGAGATTCCATACATTCTCTACTCTGGGAATAAGTGTACAGTCAGATGATGGACTGGTAAATGATGGAATGGCTCAGGGTTCCAGGACACCAAGAGGAAAGATTTTGGAAGGCAACTGTGGCACCCCCACTTGGTGCTGTGAGTCTGTACCCGCACCGTGGTCTGGGTCCCCCCCGCAACTATCCTGCCACAACTTGATGGAAAATCTAAAGAAGGAGGGGTTCAGTGGTGACCCCTTGACTCAAAGATGAGATACTCATGGGTTCGCCACGGTGGTTCTCTTACAACCCATCCACTCGCCAGCCATGTAGGTCTTCATGTCATTACCCCAACTCAGGGCTAGAGCACCTGTGTTGGCCAAAGGGTCATCTGCCTCCACAACCACGGGTACGGCACAGACTCAGACAATCAGCCTGACCACCCAAATCCCTACACCAGCCCTGAGGCCTAAGATGCTGACTTCAGGGTCTGAGTCGATGGAGTTGGCTGATTCTCTCTTGAGTTGGTTTTGGAGTCTCTCATGATCCACGGCCAGGATTTGCCAGTTTCCAGCCAGATGCCAGCTACTGCCCTTGCTGCTCTGCTGCAGGGCAAGGTTGTAGGGATCCTTCCTGCTGGCGAGCCGGGTCTTGGTGTGCCCAGCATTCTCCCAGCTGGCCTCCCCGCACCTGTCTTCCAGTGGGATTTTTTAATCTCCCACAGCGGTGGCCCCAGCTGATATCACCAGCTGGCTGCTGCCCAGCTTGATTGACAGCCGCTTAAAGAACCAGTGAAATGCTGGCTCGCACAGCTCCTTCTCTGTCCCAGCCTGCCTCAGAGGTAAGTTCTCTATGGTGGGGATATCCCTGTTACCTTCTCCAGAGGCATCGGGGTCTGCCCCTGGCACTTATGACCCCCGCAGGTGTCTCCCGCTGTCATGGCAACAAATTAGTTGTAGGAGAAAATGGGATAATATTACACATTCCAGAAAGAACAGCGACATGGTGGAAGAGCATCCAAATGAATAATCTCTGTCCTAGAATATTGGATGAACTGGCACATGAAATAGCAGATCCTGTAACACAGATCTTCACTGAATCGATGAACTCAGGGATAGTAGCCTATGATTGGAAAATAGTAAATAGAGTTTACTTTTTTAATAAGAGTGATGCAGATAATTACAGGCCCATTAGGTTAACTTCAATATATAAAAGGTCTTAGCACAGATACTGAAGGAAAGATTCATGAAAGATACCAAAGTAAATGCAAACTGGGAAAAAATATCATATGACTTTAGTCTGATACGATCATCCTTTGATCATTTAATACCCTTTTATGACAAAATAAAACACTTCTTGGATACCATGGCTTATAGGTAATTATTGGCCAACCTGTGTGTGGGGGAGAGGGAAACAGGGATCAGTGTTACTATTGTGAGGTATAGATAGATTTGGCGCAAGGGGAGATTGCTGCAGTTTATGTTGAAGAGTTATCTGATGTGACACTGGCTACCCACTGAGGGTGCCCCCCTGGTATTCTCAGGGAATCAGTTCTAGTATCTATCCTAGTTAACATTTTTATTAGTGACTAGATGTTTTTTCATAGAATTCCTAAAGGTCACTAAACCAATGAGTGTTGCCAATACAGAAGATAACTAGATCTGCCCCCAAATCATTTACTCACATGATCAGGGGGCATCAGGGCAGGCCCTGCGAGGAGAAGCTACAGGACCTGAACCTGTTCAGCCTCCACAAGAGAAGGCTGAGAGGGGATCTGGTGGCTGCCTATAAACTTGCCAAGGGGGACCAGCAGGCAAGGGAGAGTCCCTGTTCCTCTGAGCACTACTGTGGGTAACAAGGAACAACAGCTATAAGTTGACTGAGAGTAGATTCAGGCTATGTATCAGGAAGCACTACTTCACAGTCAGGGCAGCTAGGAGCTGGAACCAACTTCCAAGGGAAGTGGTGCTTGCCCCTATCCTGGGGGTCTTCAAAAGGAGGCTAGATAATCACCTAGCCAGGGTCATTTGACCCCAGCATCCTTTCCTGCCCATGGCAGGGGGTCAGACTGCTCAGGTCCCTTCTGACCCTACCAACTATGAAACTATGAAACTATAGATTAATAGACAGGAAGGCTTAAATGCTTTTGTAAAATTGAGCATTATAAATGATATGACATTTAAAATAGCATAAAATGTAAAGCCATGCATTTAGGAACTAATAACAAGAACTTCATTGGATAAACCTGAGACAACTGAGGAATGTGTGTGTGGGAGGGGGGAGGGGGTGTCAACTGTAGGAT
The DNA here is from genome assembly GCF_030867095.1 of Alligator mississippiensis. Lineage (NCBI taxonomy): Eukaryota > Metazoa > Chordata > Crocodylia > Alligatoridae > Alligator > Alligator mississippiensis. The sequence goes on along the minus strand of NC_081825.1, from coordinate 27,729,049 downwards.
GGCAATGAGCCAGCGGGGTGGCACAGCTGTGAAAAAAGCTAATGCAATCCCAGGGTGTATTAGGCAGGGTACATTCAGCGAAAACAAAAGGAGGTGTTCATACCATTGAATAAGTCATCGCTAAGACCCCATTTAGAGTAGTGTGTGCAGTTGTGGTGATTGGTATTTACAAAACAAACAACTTAATCAGGAACAAGTTTCAAAAGGGCCACAATGGCCATGTGTAGATGAAATGAGAGTCGTGTGTGTGCGACACTTTAAAGCAGGCTAAATACTTTTGCACCGCTTTAATGGTGTCTGTGTGTGCACACCTCGGCAGTGTATTGCGCATTAATTCCAGCCACTGTAGGAAATTTGGCAGCTTAATGCACCTTAAATGACTTGGGGTGCAGCAAACTGAAACTCTTTGAGGAGTTTTAGTTTGCTGCCCCTACAGCCGCAGAGCGAAGCATCAGGCTCCTTGCAGCTCCGCGGAAGCCGTACAGGCAGCCTAGCAGCAGCCCAGGACAGCAGCTCTGCCCAAGAAAAGTGGCGAGCCTCTGATCTTTTTTTTTCTTTCCCTCCTGGAGCCTGCCTGCCTGCCTGCCTGAGCTGCTTGGGGGCCTGGTGCTTCCCTCCACGGCTGCGGTGCTACCCAGGACCGCCCGAGCCAGGTGCCTGCAGGTGGATGCCACCCGGGGGGGGGGGAAGGAGGGGCGCTGCTGCCATAGAAGGTAGCACCAGCCCCTCCCTGCAGCCCAGAGACCGCTCCGCCTGCCAGCAGCTCACCTTCCCCTCCCCACTGGAGAGGCAGGTAAGTCAGTGGGGTGTGTGCATGACACGGGGGTTTAATCAGTCCTAAATTGAAGCAGTGTTTTTTAAAACCCACAACTTCAGTTTAGGGCCCCTATTTTGTCTACACACACCCTAAGACTAGTGGTTGTACTTGACTTTTGTACAGAGTTACAACAGAGATACTAGTCCCTCCACTTGACAGCCCCCCCCACCACTTCCTGCTCTCCCTACCCTGCCAAAGCACTTGTGCAGGAATTCATAACCTACACCATTTAGCTTTGCTGCAATTTTTTTAATGTTGTATTACAGTAAATTAGGAATGCTGTATGGAGTGAATAGTTTTATGAATTCTGACTTGACAACATAATGTTGTGTGTTAAAATGCACAAACATAAAAATGTTGAAGATACAAAGGAAAAGAAAAAATATCATTTTTCACAGCACACTTCATCTGATCTCACAGCATGATAGTGTGCCATGGCATACCCTTTGGAAATCACTAGGCTATGCACTGGCTAGCTATATGTAGGTAAAGCTTCATTCAGACCTTTTCCAGTGCTCTTTTTTAAACTGAGCCACTGCACCTTATATTTAATGGTCATTGGATAAAATGGATGGAAAACAATGTAGTGGGGAAGTTTCTGCTGCATTAGGAGAAGGGGTCCAGGCTAGAATCCTCTTCCACACTAGCAACTACCCAGTGCCGGATTCAAGCACACAAAAGAACTGTGTTATTTTGGAATCAGCTCTGATACCTAATTCTAATACCTGCAACTTAATAGCTCAATTTGGTATGAACGCAGTTTTCTGAAACAACAGCAGCAACAGCTGAGCTCCCTGGCTGAGCCCAGCTCCCTGCACAGCCTGGGTCAGGGCAAGAGTGGAGCTTCCCCTGCTCTGAATCATCCAGGGCCAGCTGAAGTGGCTAGTGGGGGAGAAGGGAATAAGAGGGGAAGGGAGTGCTGATGGGAAGGGGGAGTGGTGGAGGAAGGAGAGGCAAGAGTAGGGCGTTTGGGATTCATACCTGATTTGGGGATTTAAAGAAAGTCCCCCACTGCTGCTCCCATCACATGGTCTTTCTGCCTTGTGGGGGAGGCGTTGGGAGCAGGGGTGCAGTGCTGGTTGCTGCTCCAAAACTTCCCCTTTCAAAACCCTAGATCCAGTCATGCAACCAAACTTTTAAAAGGGATAGTCAAAGAGTCGCCATGGACATAAAACTGCTTGGCTAGAATATAGGGGGAAAAAAACTGAATCCAAAAGATATCATAACCAAATGCATGTAATCTTAGGATATTTTAATGGTATTTTAAAATACCATCAGTCTCTCCATCTCAGAGGATGTAAAACCACTAGTTGGTCTAGTGAGAAACAAATGCCATAGAGTAGCTTAATCACAGTTTTTTAGGTTATAAACACCACAATGTGAGGAATAAGAGGCAGTTATTTCAGGTTTCTGGGTCATATACAGAACCTAGTTTTATCTGGTCATCTTCTAGGGTGCTCTCAGCTAAATGATCCATCGATCATTTATTACTGAAGAAAACCCCATACTGAACCTAGGAGTAACAGGCTATAGTAGCATACAGTAATTCTACATCAACTTCAGGAAAAGAAATATAACAGTCTGATGTTGCCAATATATTAAAATCCCCCAGAGAAAATAAAATTATTCCAATGCTCATTTACTCAGTGGTCTGTCATTCTTGAAACCATGGTTTGGAACTGATTGCAAATGCAAGAAGAAAATATATGACAGATGTCAAAATATTTTAATAATGCAGTATCTTAGAGACAGAGGCAAACCGATGAAGTGTGACAAGTGAAAACCTTGAAAAACTGGAAAAGGTAGAAAAAAGAAAGGAAGGAGGGTCTTGAGGTTAAGACACTAGACTGATAGTCATGTGATTAGGGTTCTATTCCCAACTCTGTGGCAGATTCCCTTTCTGACCTTGAGCAAGGAAATTGCTTATAAATATTAATACATGCTGGATCAGACCCTTAATGCCTCAGCTCCCCATCTTCAGAACAGGAATAATGGTTCCCTAAAGAGAAGTTGTTAGATATTTGGGCACAATGATGATCAGCACCATAGAAACACACTGGAAAGTAAACCTTGTTTTTCTAGTCAGTACTGTTGAGGTATTTTTAAAGTGATTTCTTTATGCTGTTTACTACAGACATGTCATTTTACAACCCCTTTCAATTAGCAGATGAATGGTACAATAGGTGGCTAAAAATAAAATTTGATTGCTGGTAGACAGCACCAACTCTGATACAAAGAAATGACTTAAAGAACGAATCAGGTTTTTCCACTAGAAAGTCAACTGGCTTTTAACATTGGAACATATTATTTGCCAGGATGCTGTACTAAGTATTATTATTTAAATGAAAATTAATGTATGAGCTTTTCTCTCATTATTTCAGAACACTTAATAAACCTATGTATTATCAAAACGTCCTTATCCTAATAACAACAGAAATGCCATCTAATGGGTCAGACCATAGGTCTAGCTAAACCAGTGGCCTAATAGCAGAGTGGATGGTGAGTGGAGAGGGTGAATTGGGCATCTCCAGAATTGTCCGCCTTCTGCTTCTTCTACATTGCAGCCTCCAGCATCCTCCAGCATCCAGAGCCTTAGGAAATTCTAATTCAGAGTCTGCACCTCAATCCCGGCTGATGGACATTTCCTCCAGGAATTGGCCCAATACTCTTTTGAACTGGGTTAAACTACCAGTTTCTAAAACAGCTTGTGACAATGAGCTCTGCAAATTAGTTACATGTATGAAAAACAACTTCCTTTAGTAGTTTTAAATCTACTACTGAATAATTCCATTTTACGTCCCCTAGCTCTAGTGTTACGAGAAATCATAAATAATAAATTTCTATTTACTTTTTCTCTACTATTAAATATTTCGTAAATATCATTAAAGCTCCCCTTCCAGTGTCTCTTTCCTAAGCTAAAAAGTCCTAATGTATTTACCCTTTCCTCACATGGAAGCTTCTCTGTTCCCTGATTATCCTTGTTGCCCTTCTTCATACCTCTTCTAACTCCTGTATATCTTGTCTGAGATGGGGCCAAAAGTGCGCAGTATTCAAGGTGCAGATACACCATAAATTTATAAAGAGGTGCAATGGCATGTGTCTACACAAGATGCTAACTGTGCAGTAGCCCATGACTACTGCATCATAGCATCGCGTGGCATCAAGTGTGAAGCAATGCTACTGTGCAGTAGTAGTCAGTGTCATGAAAAAGCCGTTCAGCAACACTGCTGTGCAGTAACTCCAGTTACTGCCAGGGCTGGATTAATGCATAGGCAAACTAGGCACATGCCTAGGGCCCTAAGTGAAGAAGGGGCCCAGTTGTGCTTATTTTGCTGCAGCAGTGCCGCTGCTGTACCTCTGCAGTACCACTTGGCTCCTTTTCCCTTCTAGGGCTGCACGCTGCAGCTCCAAGCCCCAGTGGTGGCTTGCTGCTGCTGCCCGATATAAAGCAACTAGGTGCATAGTTTGTTTGCCTAGGGCCCACTAAAGGGTTAATCCAGCCCTGGTTACTGCACGTTTAGTACTTGTTTGTATAAGTATTAAATGACCGCACAGTAATGACTGCGCAGACAGTCAGTGTTTTGTGTAGACCCAGCCTCTGCTCCATTAATAACTCCTGATATTTCATTTGCCTTTTTGACTGTTGCTGAACACCACACTTATGCTTTTAGCAAACTGTCAACAATAACTCCAAGATCTCTTTCCTGTGTTGCAACAGTTAATGCATATGTGGGGATAGTCCCCTGCCCCCATGTCATATCATTATTTTGCAGATAGCAAAATAGGGCCTAAGTATATCTGATTGTATGAATATACATTATGTGATTGACATAGGATCATAGGAAAACAGGGCTGGAAGTGACCTCATGGCAGGATGATCTCCGTCAAAAGCAATGATTCTGGGTATTTACATTTCAAAAAACTGCAGGATCTGGGCTGTTATATTTTTAAAGGTCTTCCATGAGTAGAAAAAAGCATCCTTTATTTTGCAGTTATATTAGGAAATCTACCTCATGTGGAAGTAGATGTTAGCTGTAGGAGGTTTTAGAGTAGAGGTCCCGCATACCACTTGGGATGATGAGCCAGAGCTCATCCCATGACTGCACAGGCCTGGTCGGGACTGAATCACCCCACAGAAGTTCTGTAGGATGCTATGGAGTCAGGGCCCCAAAACTTCAGTAAAGAATCCATTCAATATTTTATTCAGGCACAACTATTTTTTACTTCAAGGTACAGTGGAAGTTCCTAAATGATTCCCTTTTCAAAAAAAAGGAGCCTAATAGTCCTCACTGAAGTCAGTGAGGGAACAGAGTCCTGGTTATAATGTAACCAACATAATCCAGTAAAGAAGACTTTTCATTTTTAAGAAGCAATGTGTTACCATAAAAAAAATGGAGAGAGAACATGAGGTATTGAGATAATCATTTGAATCATGTAAGTTGTATTTATAGAAAAATTAATTTGTGGATTTCCTTTACCTCAAGATACAGTTCTGTATTTTTTTTCTCCAAGACAAAAAGAGAACAACTACATCATCTAGAACTCAAAACTGTATATCGCATTTACCAAAATAATAGCAAACACTTTTCTTTTGAAAATTGGGTAAAGAATAGAGATCCAAGAGGAAAGAAAATATGCTGGCCACTGGAAATAACAAATAAAATAAGTACAAAGAAAACACTACCACACAACATTTTAAAACAAACAGATCTGGTTCAGATGTGTTCACTCATGTTTTAGTGTTACTCTAGATGTCTGTGTTTGACAGGGGTTAACAGAAGCACTAGGAAATGTTTAGATCTAAAGAGAGTACAGTAAAGCCTGAGATCAGCATTTCAATATAAAAATAACAGACACTGTTGTTGAGAGTGCCTCACAATCCTTTTTATGAAGCACTTTTCTTTCCATGTTGTGTTACAGTGAAGCATAGGCAATGCTACATGGGCTAATCTGCAAACCTACTGACACTCTCAGAATAGGCTCTGACCTTATCTCAAGTCTCAGTGAAGATTTTAAGGCTAAAGTATGCCATTTAGATGCTACCCTGAAGAAAAGGCATAAGAAAAGGCCCTCTAGTCATCCTAGAGAACTGCAGGTTGTTCCTAAGAAGAGCACTGAGAGTTACCTTTAAACATTTTACATCTATGACATGCTATCTGTGCCGTCTCAAAGTTAGAAGAGTTTCAGAGTGGTCACAGATTAAAGCTTAATGCCATCTCAGACCTGCACACGAGAGAGCCTAGCAAGGAGGGGCAAGGACAGGAGCCAGGACTCAGTCCCTACTTTGGGGGTGGAAGGGAGTGGGGAGCTGCAAGGAGGAGAAACTGCCATGGGAGCTGCGACTTCCTTCGCTCTGCAGCCAGCAGAACCCAGCTGGAGATGTGGGTGGGAGGGGGAAAGTCTTTGGGGAAAAAAAACCTGTTTGAAGTGAATGGGCAGGACGGGGGGGGGGGGGACAAAGTGACGAGAAGTAAAGAGAAAAGACTGAATGAAAAAGCATTAAAAAGGGGCCAGAATCTTGTATATGTTTCACTGAATTGGGATTGGGTCAGGGAGGAACTGGGTTAGTACTCATACCAGGGAGTAACTCAAACCCAGCAAGCTCACTGCATGGATCCCGGACCAAGACAGAGCTGAGATGCAGCTAGCTCGCTTCATGCGTGCCACATCCGGACAGAGCTGAGACTGAGTTTGCAACCCTCCTGCTGGTTTCCATTCACTGGCACATTCTTGTCACTGAGGTAAGTTGTATCACTTGGGTAAAACAGATCAAAAGAAACCTTCACCTGAAGTGAGGACTTTAAAATATTTAGAGGATACTTAGCACAGGTTAACACCCTTTATCACATTAATGCTCCCAATCTAAATGCCTGATGGTTTAAAGGTAACCTAAACACCACCCTCAGGCAGCATCTTGAGGTGGGAAAATCCCACTGAAGTTACTAGGAGTGTTGGTAAGGCCATATGATTAACCTTTGTTGTATAGGGTAAGATTGGAGCTACTTCTATACTCATCTGAGTTGCTTAGTTCAAGGATTGCAGTTGTCTCTGGCCTTTGTGCAAGATGTGAAAACAACAGATAGAGTCTTTGCACCTTTCTCCCCACACTTCACACCCATAAGAAGGTGTGGGACCATCTGGCCCTTATGAGACAAGTACAGGGAAGAAGAAAATTTAATCAATATTAAAAGACTACTGATATTACAAGAACAGGGAGAGGTAGAGGAAGAGAAAGCCACATAGCAGGGCATCCATTGCAGAGGCAGACTTGCTGAATCTTTTAAAAGAAAAGGTACAGTGGGGTGGGGGAAGGGTGATAATACTGACACTTTTATTCTAGGAAAACTCCCAATGAACTTGATTGGTAAAGGCTATGGGATTAAGTAGGCAGGATTCAACAAACTCTCAGACAAACAGTTTGTTCTCTGATTTGCAACTCTATTAATCAAGATACCAATTAAAGTGTCTCTCACGTCTCTCACTGCACTGACGTGTTCTCAGTTTACTAAAACACATACTACAGAGGCGCAAAAACCTTGTTGGCTCTTGTTTTAAATTGTATTTATTTTGCAGTTTAAAGGAAAAAGCCCAAGTCTCTTACAAGGCAAAGTTCAGCTGGGTGGATTTTGATGGAACAAAAGGGGCCAGGGTATTGAAGGTGTCAATGTTATGCAGTAGCAGAGACAATACCTGAAACAAGATTCAGTTATGAGTACAGAGACCTTGCCCTGTGTACTACCACGGCAATCACCACCATTAATCATATTAACTTTTTCTTAACGATAAAGAAAAAGGAAGAGGAAAAAAACATACTATTTTACATTGGGGTTTATGTAAAGCTTGCTGCTTAACATCATTTGTATCTCCTTTTCCTTAGCTGTAAAGCTATAAAGTGAGGGGGGAGAGGGGGAGGACTGTTTGACAATATTGGATAGTATTAAGGGCAAACAAATAGAAGGGAAGAGAAAAGAACAGCGAAACCAGACAACGCAGCTTCTCCTTCTGGGGCTGACTCTGACTTGTAACCTCTCTGTTAGCAAAAGATAGGCAGAGAGCCTGTCAGCCACTAAGACCTGGGGCTCTTATACCAGAAGTGGACTTTTTAAACATTGCTGTCAGGTGGTTCCGGGGCAAGGCTCAGAGCCGGGTTACAAAAATTGTTGTTTTGACTGGCTAACCCACACCCATATGGGTTTATTTTTAAACAGATGGCAAAAAGAAAAAAAAAATGAAATAGGGTGGGAAACAAAAGGACGCACAAAGGAAAGGGTGGCAGCAGGATTGCAAATCCCGTATTCCAGAAGGCGCTCAGGATGCAGATGAGGTTGGTGGAGATGGTGATATCATTTGGGTTCTCACTGACCTGCTCAGGTAATGACTCCCTGCTCAAGCAGACCTGCCAGAACTCAAGTCCTCCTGTGTCTGTGCTCACTTTGCACATGTTTGTATTCTAGAAGTATCACCTGACACAAGGCTTTCAAAGGGATGCATCCAGACCCATTTTGTTAAAAAGAGAGAACAAAAAAAAGTATTTTTGCCCCTTCTGATAGCAGGTCTACATGATTCTACACATATAACTGAATTAAAGGTCTGATGTTATTGTATTTAACCTGCTTGATTTCTATTTACTAAAAGGAATAACAAAAAACACATCTGTCTGAAATGGCTTTAATAAAATCCATTTTCTAGCTCCTAATTTCACATAAACTTTTGTTGCAATCAAATTTTCAAGAAGGTGTTCAACTTCGCAATGGCATAAGAACTTAAAATGCTTAGGGAATGTGCTGTATGTAATATTCCCCCCCAAGAAGCAACTGAAGTGATGCCAATGATAATGTTAACTTTTCAATGATTGACATGCATTATCTAAAGTTGAAGAACTTCAGTTTTCAGCTAAACTGAAGACTCGGGAGGAACAATCTTCTCTTACGCCTTCGTTTCCTTTACAGGCCCCCACATCATGATAGTTTAGGTTCTAGCCATGAACAGCTAACGATTGCTTGCCTTCTGGCTGAGTTTCTTGAACTATTCATCAGTAATACCTGAGTAGCTAATTCAAGCAGAAAAACCTGCATGTTTTTTTCTCTACTAATTTATGTTCATTTGCTCATAAAGTATTTTACATACAATATATTTCTTCCCATTCTTCTTCTCATGTCCTTGCCATGAGCTAGATGATTTTTCCAGGATTGTGAACATCTGAGATGGTTGATGACAAGGTCCTGAGCAGAATTTAGCAGATTTCTTAGAATCTGAGAGGGGCCGTAGCATGAATGCTTTTGCTATGGCTAGTACATTCCACTGATCGTTCACCAACTATTGAAATTCAGTGATAACTTTGACTATTTACCTATCTTTGACTTATTATTCCTGCTGTGCATTTGTTCAACTATCTTTGACTTATTATTCCTGCTGTGCATTTGTTACCTAAATCACATGCCATTATTTCTGTTCTTTTGATCACATTAACAAGAAGAGTGAAACCAAAGCAAATGAATTATTGTGAGGTTTTTTGAATCCTACAGCACAGAATTATTGTCTGAAAGAATGTTCCCTTGTCCTTTGCTTCATTTAAGCTACTGGGAGTCTCATTTTCTGCATCAGTAAAATGAAGATAACAGCACTTCTTTGAAGTTTATAAGAACGTGCAAGACCACCCTAACACAGCAGGGCCTCATGTTTATTGTAACACAAACAAACAACAAAGAAAACAAGAGACAAAACATATTTCAGTGTTTAACGCAGAACGTTGGGACTATAACTAAGCAACAATGGTCAAGTTCATAAAGAGATCATAACAATTCCACCTTCAGTTCTCTATACAAATTTAATAGATTTCATAGACGTTAGGACTGGAAGGGACCATGCAAGATCATCAGATCCAGCCCCCTGACCAAGGGGCAGGAAGTCTGCTGGGGTTAAACATTCCCAGCAATGTAAGCATCCAAGTGTGTTTTAAAGGTGTCCAGAGTAGGTGCGGGCACCACTTCCGGGGGGAGTCTATTCCAGACTCTGGAAACTTGGACAGTAAAGAAATTTTTCCTTATGTCCAGTCTAAAACAGTCTTCCAGGAGTTTGTGACTGTTAAACCTTGTCTTCCCTTGGGGTGCCCTGGTGAACAGGTGTTCTCCCGGACTTTGATGCATACCCCGTATGTACTTATAGGCTGCCACCAAGTTCCCCCTGAGCCTTCTCTTCTTCAGGCTGAAGTCTCATGCCTCTCAGCCTTTCCTCAGAAGGCCTGCTCTCTTGACCTGTAATCATGCGCGTGGCTCTCCTCTGGATTCTCTCAAGCTTCTCCACATCCTTTCTAAAGTGAGAGCATGACTTCTTGGCTCTTGCTTGAGATGTATCAGTAGATGCAATCAGAGTTTTATTTGCTTTGCTGGCTGTGGCATCACATTGGTGGCTCATGTTCAGCTTGTTGTTCATTGTGGCCCCCAAGTCTCTTTTGGTCATGGTGATAATGTCTGTAGCACTGCCGAGCCTACAAATATGATATCATTTCTTTCTCCTGTGGTGGAGCACCTTGCATTTCTCTGTGTTGAATGTCATCAGGTTTTAATCTGCCCACCTTGCGAGCCTGTCCAGGTTGGCCTGAATCCCCAGCCTATCCTCTAGTGTAGCCGCGCTTCCCCATAATTTGGTGTCATATGCAAACTTAGCCAGTCCACTTCTGACACCCAAATCCAGTTAATTTATGAATATATTAAAGAGTACTGGTCCGAGTACTGAACCCTGGGGGATGCCACTGGTCACCATGCGCCATGTTGACTCAGTTCCATCAACTATCACTCCCTGGGTCCAACCACGGAGCCAGTTCCCCAGCCATCGGACTATTAGGTAGCCGAGGCCACCATTCCTCAATTTTACCACGAGGATATCATGGGACACCAAGTCAAAGCCTTTTCTGAAATCCAAATAAATGACATCAACCTCTTCTCCCTTGTCCAGGTGATGAGTCACCTGGTCATAGAAGAAAATGAAGTTGATCAGGCAAGACCTACCCACAATGAAGCCATGTTGGCTGTTTCTCAGAATGTTGCCTTCCATTAGCCTGTTGTTGATGGATTCCTTGATAATTTTTTCCAAGATCTTTCCAGGGACTGAAGTCAAACTGATTGGCCTGTAGTTCCCTGGATCTTCCTTCCTTCCTTTTTTGAAGATAGCCACCACACTGGACCTCTTTCAATCTTCTGGAACTTCTCCAAAACACCATGAGTTTTCAAATATCCTCACCATTGGTTGTGCTATGATGTAAGCCAACTCTTTTATCACTCTTGGGTGCATTCCATCCGGGCCAGCTAACTTGTGGATGCCCAGCCTCTCAAGGTGTTCCCTCACAAGATCTTCATCAATTGTAGGCATATGATTGCCCTTACCCTGGTAAGTAAGGCATCTAGTCCTGCATCAAGTCAGGCAGAGTGATCCTCTTGGGCTGGTGGAAAACTGACACAAAGTAATCATTGAGGAGATTAGCTTTTTCCTGGGTGACAGTTGTCTGCTGCCCCATTTGGTTCAGAAGAGGTCCAAAGTTGACCTTGTTTTTTTTCCAACTTCCCATGTATCTGAAGAAGTACTTTTTATTGTCCTTGATTCCCATATCCAATTTGAGTTCAGTTTCAGCCTTGGCTTTTCTGGTCCACTCCCTACAGGTGCAGGCCAGTGCTGCATAATCCTCCTTAGTAGTATTTCCCAACTTCCAACCCTTATGAGCTTCTCTTTGCAGATGCAGGAGGTCCATGAGTTCCCTATTGAACCAAGGAGGTCTCCCAGCCCTTTTGCTACCTTTCCTATAGGCCATAATGAAATTCCCTTGTGCTTTTAGGACTGTGTCCTTAAGGAGCAACCACTTGTCATGGACTCCCTCTCTGTCAGATCGTGATCTCTCAGGGCCTTGACAACCAACCTCCTGAGCTTGTAAAAGTCAGCTTTCCTAAAGTCAAGGATTTCTGCATTGTTAACTGATTTGCCAGCTTTGCAATGGCTAGAGAAAGTGATTAACTCATGATCGCTGTCACCTAACTTCCCTTTGATCCTCAGGTCAGTCACTAAATGATCCCCTTTGGCCAGAACCAGATCCAGCAGCGCCTTACCTCTTGTCAGCCCATGGACTTCTTGAGTCAGATAGAGCTCATCAATGTAAGTGAGGAAGCTTCACAACCAATCAGATTTTCCTGAATGTTCTTCCCATGAGATGTCAGCAAGGTTGAAGTCACCCATGACAACCATGCACCGAGAATGTGCAGCCTCTGGCAGGTCCCTAGAGAATTCATGGTCAAGCTCTTCCTCCTGGTTGGGAAGTCTGTAATAGACTCCTAGTTATATCTCCTTCACCACATTATCCCTGTAGTTTAACCCAGAGCCTCTTGAGTTGCCCTCCTTGGGTGCCAATCTCCACTTATAGGGAAGTGTACTACTCCTTCACATAGTTACACCCCCAACTGTCCTTGCAACACAATCCCTCCTGTACAAGGTATAGCCATTAGGAGTGTGTGAATGGGCCCCGTTTGATTCGAATTCTGATTTGGCCTGAATCAGGGACAGTGATTTAATTTGTTGATTTGGATCACTGTCCCCAATTTGATTCAGCCAAATCCAAATCTAAAGAGTCGATGCTGATTCAGAGAATCAATGATTCAGACATAGACAGAGCTTTAAATATTTTTCTATATACCTCAAGGTATCAGGCATGGCTTGTGAATACTGTGATGCAGGGGTGGATGGGGCGTCTCACAGGAGCATGGGGGGGGAGGGGGGTTTGGCGTGTGCTTAATGGTGAACCCAGAAGTGGACCAGAAGTACTTCCAGTCCACTTCCAGATCCACCCAGGAGCATGCTGGGGGGGCCCCCTGTGGTTCCCTGACTTGGTGATCGGTCACGGGAGGACCCCAGGCACCCCCCCCAGACCCAGGAGGCACCAGTCAACAAGCCAGGGAGACAGTGGGGGAGTCTCCTGTGTTCTCCCTGACAAACCCAAAAGTGGACCAGAAGTGCTTTGGAGGGGGGTTCCGATTCAATTTGGAGAAATTAACAGGTCCTCTGATTCAATTTGGATTCGGAAATTTGGCCACCGAATTGGACCGAATCTCTGCTGAATTGAATCAGGGACTGAAGCTTCACAAAGCCCTAATAGCCATCTATATCTGTGGTTCAGTCATAGGTAGAATCCCACCAGGTCTCCATTACCCCTATGAGATCAAATTCATTTTTGCTTAGCAGAAGGGCCATTTCCTCCTGTTTGTTCCCCATGCTCCTGGCATTTGTGTACAGGCAGCTAAGCCTGCCATCGGAAGTCCTGGGATTCCCTGTGCTCTTTGTAGAGCCCCATCCTTGGGCTAGGGTTGGAGGAAATTCCCTTGTGTAACCTGACCTGCTGATTCTGTGGTTGTCACTGCCTGGGCTTGCATTGGTGATAGTTTTCCCATCCCCCTGCAATCTTAATTTAAAGCCCTGTCAAGCAGGTCAGCCATTCCTGGCAGTAATATCCTGACAGATACCTTGGTAGTATCAGTGAAAATGCAAAGACCCTAGTGGGTTTCTCATCTTAAGTGTAGTAAGAATCAAACCAAAAACAGAAGTTCCTCAGGGAATGGAAGGGCAGAAACAGGACAAACGAAGAGGGTAGGGACAGGTTTTAGGTCTGAAAAAATCCTGGATGCAGAAGAGAAATTTATAATACAAAGAATATAACTGAAGATTTCATTTATCTGTGGGGAAAAAACTATAAGTTCTAGTATGAGAAAGGGAGTAATATAGAAGCAAAATAGACCCCCCTAAACACTGAAACAAAACTCATCCAGGACAAAGTAAAAACCAGAAATTATAACAAGTTATTTTACAACTTCTGCTTCCTTATTCCTTGTTAAAGAACCAACCAACCAAAACACCTCACCCAGAAATGATTCATAAAGCTTTAGCTGGTAGCTTCAACAGAGTTATGCTGAATTTGTTGAATTTATGCTGGGGCTCTGAACCATATTGAAATGTATGCCAGGCAAGTAAAACTCTAAATTTTTTAAAGAGAGTGAAAATGCCCCAGTGTTACTGGTTTCATAAATGTCAGAAAGAATATTGACTGAAAAATCCCAAAGAGACATGATCAATACTTTTAATTCTCACAATACAGTTGTGTGGCTTACAATTAATTTTCTTTCCTATGTCCTTGTGACAAGGCATTTATCAGAATTTACAGGTTCATTGGTATCTGACAGGCCATACCATAAGTGCTTCTGCTATGGCCTCAAACTTGCAATCCCGGGGCTGTCAACCATGCATTTTAGTGCCCATGCCACCACAGCCCCCACAGCTCATGGTTAACCTTGTCTTTCACACTGCATTGTACAACTGAACAACTGTTTCTGTGCATTACAGCATCATTTTAAACAAAAAAAAAAAAGGAAGAGCGTGTTGCTTACCACAACAATATGTGTGATATCTAGTCAGATAAATTTGCAAAATAGCCTTTGCTCCATACACATTGTGGCAAATGACAATCCTCCTGGATCATGGTGTATGCACGAGGGCCACCCAGACCTTCGATGCATATGCCTGGGCAGGAATTTTTTGGAGGGGAGGCTGCCCAGACCTTCCACCCTCCCTTTAGGCCACAGTGACAGAATCCAGCTTGAGTCCAGATGTTTGGTGCCTCCATGGCTATAGTTGTATAAGTGTCTGGGAATCAAATGCAGGTCTCCTGTGTGGTTAGAGAAGGTTTCTACCACTGAACCACAGGGGACTGCCCTATACATGTCAAGTGTCATAAAATAGTAGAGATTAAGCATCATTTGGATTCACAAGCTATTCAGAGATAGGCTCAACTACACTCAAATACATCCAATCACACCCAGTCACTGCAGTGCATATAGCATTGATCACCCAATTCTCTTTGGTCTCCTGGTAATAGGGCTGATCCCGCTCCCACTGCTGTCAATGTTCCCCCTGGTGTCAATCAATTCAGGGATAAAACTGAGATGGATCGTTTGGGAGCCCCAATGTTAGTTTGTTTCAATGCAAATATCCAGAGGTAAAATGCTTCTCAGAGAGGGGTTGAGAGACTCTAGACCTAAGCATTTATATGCTCTAGTAACAGCAGTCCCCTAATTTTGATGTTTTTCAACACTTACATTAGAGTGATTGACTTAAAGTCCTGGTGAAGATGACTGGATATAGAACACTGCAGGTTATCTGTGTTAGCAAAGATCTGCTGTTAAATGGTTGCAAACACTTGCTTTGGAAATAAAAACCCAAAACAGATAGGCTATAGCAGCCACTGATTTGTAAAGTTTTTATTTTGGGGGTATACTTAGGTGTTTTGGGTTAGGCTTTCAAGAGATCTAAGCACCCTGCGTGCCCTGGCATTTCAGAGAAAATCAAGCCCTAAGTGCACTAAATTGGACATCCAAGAAATTGGGCATCCAACAATAAATGGTCACGTTTAAGAATTTCTTAATTCTCTGATGTCAAAGCGTAAGGCCCTGGCTCTGGATCAACAACATTAACCCAGCCTGGCAGGAGGGAATATGCTCACATTCAACCTTATATTGCCACTGTTTTCAATGTCAGGAAAGCTCTTTAAATTGCAGATTTATGTATTCTGGGCCTGTCTTTTATCCACTATATAAATTTTCTAAGAATGAAAAATTAAAGCAATTGTATTCAATCCATTTTCACTGCATAAAATCTTTCTGTTCTAACTGACTCATCAGAAGACAAATAGTGCTCTTGGAAAAAATAAATAAAAAGGTTCACATGTTACTTAATATTACATTCTCTCTGCTTGGATAGCGAACTTAGATATAATTGCAAAACAAACAAACAAAAACAAAACACAATAGTAGAGATCCTTAAAGCAGTAAAACTGAAAGAAGAACATCTTTGGAAAGGACTTGGCTATGTGCCTGGAATTGAGAGTGGAATCCAAAATTTTATTCGAACTATCAATAAATTCTAAGGTGAAATCCTGGCTCCAATAATGTAACTCCCAATCCTGACCTGTGATGCCTGAATACGGTTTGGTTTTTCATAGTTTTATAGTAGCTAGGGTCAGGAGGGAGCTGATCAGATCATCTAGCCTGACCCCCTGCCACAGGCAGGAATGAATGCTGGGTTCACAAGACCCCAAACAGGTGATCATCCAACTACTCTTGAATTTGCCCAAGGTAGAGGCGAGGACCACTTCCCTGGGAAGTTGGTTCCAGATTTTGGCCACCCTAACTGTAAAATATTGCCTTCTGATCTCTAACCTAAACCTATTCTCTATCAGCTTATTACCATTGTTCCTCATCACCCCAAGTGGTGCTGGGGAGAAAAGGGCTCTTCCTATTTTCTGATGATCTCCCCTGATGAGTTTGTAGGCAGCCACCAGGTCCTCCCTCAGCCTCCTCTTGCCATGGCTGAACAGGTTCAGGTCCTTCAGTCTCTCTTCATAGGGCCTGTCCTGTTGCCCTCTCACCAGATGGGTGGCCCTCCTCTGAACTCTCTCCAGGCTGGCCACATCCCTTTTGAAGTGCAGTGCCCAGTATTGGATGCAGTACTCCAACTGCGGCCTGACCAAAGTCACATAGAGGGGGAGTATCACCTCTCTGGAGTGGCTTGAGATGCATCTTTGGATGCATGACAAGGTATGGCTGGCCTTGCTGGCTGTGTCTGGCATTGGAGGCTCATGTTCATCTTGGAGTCAATAATGACTCCAAGATCCCTTTCTGCCTCTGTGGTTTCAAGAGGGGAACTCCCCAGGCTGTATGTATGCTGTGGGTTCCCTCTCCCAAGGTGCAGCACCCTGCACTTGTCTACGTTGAACCCCATCCTATTCTCATCTGCCCACTTTTGTAGTCTGTCTAAATCTAGTTGCAGCCTCTCTCTCCCTTCAAGCGTGTCCACCTCGCCCCACATCTTAGTGTCATCAGCAAACTTGGACAACGTGCTTTCAACCCCTTCGTCCAAGTCGCTGATGAAGCTGTTAAACAGTGCGGGCCTGAGGACCGAGCCCTGGGGGACCCCACTGCCCACATCTCACCAGGTTGAATACGACCCGTCCACCACTACTCTCTGGGTGCGCCCCATCAGCCAATTTTTTACCCATCCAAACTCATCCAACTTGAGTCAGTTTTTGTCTGACTCAAGGGATCTCTCGATTCTTTAACTTTACTTTGGGTATCATTAGTAAAAACATCTTCAAAAGTCAGTCACAGAACTATTGTTCATCTCTGTTTTATGACAGATTCTTTGACTAGCTGAGATAGATGTGTATATTTTTCTTTTCATTTTAGTTGTATTAATTGAAGCCATGCTAGAAACTATAGACTGAACGTTAACCCACTAAAATCAACCATTCAATAACAACAGGAGTGGGTCATGTTTATTTCTGAATTATCCTGAAACTTCACTGCTTCAAAATCCTGCAGTCTCTAAACATGTCAGACAGGATTTCAATCACATGCACACAGTTCAAAGAAATGTTTTAATGTAGTTTTCTGTTTACAGATATAATATACCAGCTGTTCACTTCTAGGGATTTTATGATACATTTTACCTTTTCAGACATATATTTTAAAATGATAATGGAAAAAAAATCAAGTGTTTTAGCCATTTTTGGAAGAAAAAAGCATACATGTAAAGAGAAAACATGGGCTTTATTATTGTTGATGATGATGATTTCTAATGTTGTTCATAAAACTGAAAAATAAATTCTTTGGCAGAAGTTTTGCTTTGGAAAGAAAGGCCATTTTTTCCATAAATTTTCAAAAATGGAAAATGGGGAGTAGTTCTAATTGTTACTGGGTGCATCTACACGTGCACTTTAGCGTGCAGTAGACTGTTTACTGTGCATTAAAGCATCACATAAAAACCTGTGATATCATGTTAATTTGCAGTAAAATAGTATACTAAAGTAGCACTAAAGTATAGCACTACTGAAAAAGCATGCAAATACATTACTGCCTAGTAGCACAGCCTAATGCACATTAATTTAGTACCTCACACTGGAGGTACTTAATTTATATGGATTAGAAAAAGCACATTACTACACATGTACATGTGCCCACTATGAGTTGTAAGTGGGCAAAATTTAAGAAAGGCTCTGAGACCTAGCTGGGAACACACATCTGGTTTAATGAGGTTCTTAGAGAAACGTATTTCCTTCCAAAATCAATTCTTTTTCACCCATGCAGCAGATTGAGTTAGGAACTACAATGCCTCTTGTTGGATTTCACTTCATTAACATGGTCTCTCTCTGATATTCTAATTTATCCCTGACTCTCTTTAATTCAATTATTTTTATAATTCAACCACAAAACTGAACACAATGATGAGTTGCATGGTTTTTCATACATGTACTACTAAATGAGAAACTGGGAGCAAAATCACTGTGGGACAATGCCGTGTATATCAGATATATTGACTAGATCCTGAATCCTTTAATCATGCAAATAGTCACACTGAATTTCACTGGCCTACTCATGAAACTAAAGATTGGAGGATTCAGCTGGTTGTGTGGCTGTTTCTAGTCTCCTTTCACTCAAAGATATTCAGATCTTTTCTTACTGGGAAATCTTATTTCTTGTAGCTCTCTCTTTGTACTACCTACCTACACACACACACACACACACACACACACACACGTATCAATCTCCCTCACCCTACCTCACAGAATGCTGGTAGAAAAAGTCACAGAATAAAGCCAGTTTGTATTTAACTTCTTTGGTTGTTGTACTTTTGGTTCAGTAGAATGCTATTTTCAAGTTCAGCACCAGCATCCAACATATTATCTTAAGTTCCTTTGTCAGTACCAGTTGTAGGAGAACCACAGCTTCCTGATGTGCACTGGGAACATACAGAAGAATGTCACGAAACCCAGGACCACTTCCTAGGAAAGTTTGGAGGGGTGATTCAGCAGAACCTTAATATCTATCAGGTATCTCACTGAAACATTGTAAATGAGGTCTTTCTCTTGAGGAAACATGTTGCATATTTAATGATACCAAGCTGAAAATTAGTTTATTCAGATGTTGCCTGATTTTTTACTGGATGGATTATTCAAGAATCATGCTGTGCAGTGTGAACCCAAGAGACCTCAATTCTGAAACTCGTACGCTGGCTCAAAGGTGTCAAAGATATGGCCTGGTCCACAGAGCTCCATCATCTGCCCCCAATGCTGCCCCTGGGTCTTGGAGTTGACCCACAAGCAGTCTGCAGGGCATGCTGGATGTCTCTGAACTGCATGCAGCACATACTTCAGCCACTCTGGGACCATGCCACTTGCCGCCACAGGCGGCACAGCCCCAGAGCAGCTGGACTAGGTCTATGCTGCACACACAACCCACTCTGGCTGCTCCAGTACATGTGCTGGATCTGGCATGCAAGGCTAGGGTGTGGGTCTGATCCAGCCTGAGGACCAGCCCATAGGACTGGATGAGTTTGACACCCCTGCACTGGCTGAACTCAGGGGAGTGGACAAACAAACAAGTTGGAACAATTTAAAACTTACCACATGTCTGCTATTCCATGGTCCCGGTTTGTGTTAGGGCTGTGTGAAGCTTTGTGTGCTGATTCATTTCAGAGGAGATTCAGCTTGATTCAGCCGCCAAATCACCAAATCTGAATTGAATTGGGAGGTCAGTAAAAAGGTCTGAATTGATTCAAAGCTCTCTGAATCAGTTCAGAAAACATTCAGAGAGTTTTGGAGATTCAGACAGTCCCCACTCGCAGCCACAGGGAGCTGGAGCTGGAGCTGGACTTCATGCCGATAAGTAGAGGGCAGGGGAGGGAGGGGGCTGGAGGAGGGGGAAGGGGGGACCCCCAACAAGCCCCATCCCCTGCCTACTCCCTCAGCCCCCCTGAGCACCCTCCACCCATGCCAACTCTCCCAGCCCCATCAGTGGCTGCCCCATCTGGCCCTAGCATCCTGGCTCTTACAAAAAAAAAAAAGCCCCACACTCATCAGCTGCTGCAGTGGCTTCTGGGGGCTTGTGGCAGATCCCTCCCCCCCCCCATGCAGCGCTGTGCAATGGGGCTTAAAAAAAAAAAGTGCTGGGATGCACAGGGGCTGGGCAGGATAGCCATTGACTGGGCTGCAAGAGTGGGTGGGGGATGGGAGCTTGTGGCAGAGCCCCCCCTATGCAGTGTGGGGAAGTGGGGGGGGGCAACAGGGATCACCTCCCCCCCCCCACCTGGCAGGAGTAGGTGAGTGAGTGAGGGCCTTTTTTTTTTTTAATGTGCGGTGAGTTCCCCCTCCCTGAAGTTTAACACAGTATAGTTCAATTATTTGTCCACAGCTTCAGTAATAAATGAGGGCCCCAAATCATCCCCCTAGATAAAAAGCAGAAAAAAAGGAGATCATACTAAATTTAGGTTTTAAAGTTTCAGACTGACTGGGCACATCTACAGGCATGTCAGACCACAGTTGTTCATGCACATTCATTTAGTACTTGCTTTAGCTAAAGTAAAAACTAAATGACTGTGAAGTAACTGCTGTTACTGCGCAGTCCCAGCAGCACGTGGGTCATTACTGACCCTACTGCACAGTAGCGTCAGCATCACGGTTCATGCCCACCATGATGTAGCGTCTCGTGTAGATGTGCCCATTGTTCCATTGCAGGGTGCATTCTGAAGGGACATTTTATGAAGGGTGAGGTGCGCTGTACTCTTGTTATGAATCAGCTTATGTATAGTGCTGCATGAGGGTGCTGAAGGAAGAGAGAGATGCAGCTGTTGAATATCTTTACTGGAAGCAGAAAGGATTATTTGGGCCTGGATATGGACTTCTAAACTGGGCCTAGCCACGTACAGAATGTGGACCCAGTCCTGCAAGCAGGAACTATCTCTGGGACTAAATGCTACATAAGCACAATGCATTGTAGGATAGGCTCTACGTGCAGGCCTTCTGCCAAGCATCAGTGACAACAATAAGAGTGGGGCTTAATGCAATCAGGGTTTCTTTTCTTATAATAGGAACATAGGACCAAAAGAGACCTCCTGGGTTGTTGAGTCCAACCATGCTACTGCAGACAGCCACATCAATCAGTTTTTTTCATACACTGTTGAAGCTTCATCCTAAAGCTTCAGGTTACCTCCATGGCTCCTGTTGGAGGGTATTCCAGAGAGTCACTGTCCTAGTGATTTCCATCTTTAAATAAAGGAAATCACTGCTCCCCTTCCAAAGCTGTACTCCTATGACTGGCTGCAAAGAGTTAAAATGTTTTTTGCACAAATATTCCCTTTCACAATGATTGAGAAACCCTGTGAGCTTAGAGTCCAAATGCCTCTTTATTTGGAGGAAAAGGTCAAAAGAAACAAGAAAACCCAGAATACAGATGTTAGCATATAAGGAATTTGAGCAACTCCAACATATGTAATTGTCAACCTCATCCAATGCAGATAAAAAACATCCCTCTTACAGAGGTCCAGAATCTGGTCTCAGCCTCCTAGCCTACTTTTACACAGGTCAAATTAGACTCAATGTTCAGGCTATTCAGGGTTATCTTTGCTGGTCTGATGCCATCCAGAGAGAATTACTCTACCAAATCCCATTCAGATATGAAATTGCTTTGGTTATTTCTAGGGGTTCAGATCTGCTTCCACTGTCAGGATGGGCCAGAGATCTCTGAAACCATCACTGTATTTTCACCACTGTCAATCCAAAGAGGTTAGAAAACAAACCCACAAAGTAGTCTACAAGATTCAGCATGACGTAGGACACAGAGGGAAGAAGAAAGTGTTTCTTCTGTTCCTTCTCTCTCCCAATGTGCTGTCCACATTCCTTTTATAGCACCCCAGCCCCCCTCCAGTGAGCACTGTGTAGTTGGGAGTGTGAGGAAAATGTCAAGCTCCATAGCACCTTAAAGTGGCATTTTTCTTACACTTCTTTGTGTTGAGGAAAAGCAACACCTAATCTTGCACCAAAAGTACACAACTATCCACCCCACAAAACAGCTCAACCTGCTAACCTCAAACATTTCAAGTGTTTCAAGCATTTCAAACCCTCAAAATATTTCATCAGTAAATGTATAATAAAGCATTCTATTTAAATCATTAATTATATTGCCTCATAGCCATAGGATTACTCCAGCCTTTAACATACAAATACCCATTCAACTCTGAGACCAAAAGAAATAATACTCCACCTTTCGTTAAAGCACATTGTTGTTTAAAAGCCTTGCCTAAGGTCTTACAGGAAGCCTGTGACAGGCTGTATCTACACATAAAATGAATGTGCATGAATAAGCTCCAGAGCTTATTGCTTCAGAGTTTTTTGCTCCAGGGTGTGCCATTTGAACTTGTGCCCAGCAGCAAAAAACTTTGCAGTATATTACTCCAGAATTTATTCTTGCACAGTACACTGAGGCCCGTCAGAGCAGGCCCAGCTGTAAGTAGCCTACAGGGCTCCTCTGACCAGGCTCAATGTGCTGTGGAGGGGCCGACTGAGGCATGAGGATGCTTCAGTGTGGGGCTAGCCAGCAGGCAGCTAGTACTGCCGTGCACGAAAAAACTGCAGCAGGCTAGTACTTGTAAATACTAATAATATTTTATTAGCTTTGCCTTATTAGGGGCATACATGTAGACATGGAGATGTTTACGGTGGAGGTGTTACTGCAGAGCTAATTAGGACCAAGGAAGACACTGGATGGTATATTTTCATGCATATGTGCTTTGTGAGGCAAATAAAATCTCTTTGACCACTTCCCTAATGACTGGACTATCCTTCCTCATTCATATCCTGATATACTCCCCACAAGAAATCCAGGAAGCTCATCTTTTTCATAATTTGTAAGAGAAACAGTTCTTAAAGGCTAGGAACAGAAGTTACACATAAACCAGTACAAGTGATCAGAAACCAGTTCAGATCTGTAACAGAACAGAAGTTCATTGCACATAAACTACTTTGAAAATGGCCCAAATTGGTTTAAGATAAACATGGATGGAGGTAGTATCAGACTTAATTGATTTAGGTTAAATTAGTTTATTGAACTTCTGTCCCAGATCCCCTCCAGAGTCAAGTTAACTCACAGTCCCTCAGCATCCCAGGAAGTTTTGCACCTCCCCCACAAACCTCCCCACCCCCTTGTAGGGTGGGCAAGCTAGGCTTGGCCCAAGCAATCTGTCCCAGCCAAGCAGGGAGGCATAATCTAGTGCCCCATGGCTTCTGGCCTGAGCCACTGCAGGCATATAGCTGCATTTCCAGAACCAAAATTAATGTCTGTTCACTTGCTTATCAGTTCAATCTATGCATCTTAGATTAACCTGCAAAGATTGAAGTGATTCAGCCTCAGGCTTTTGACTGTCTGTACCTAGCCAAAACTTTAGGGCATGCACTGTGACAAGAGATACCATTTTTACAAGTACAGTGATATTATAAAACATTTCCACTTTTATTTCAAACAGAGGGAAAAATATAAACAATTTGGGCCACATTTAGAAAAAAAGAATTTGTCTCCAACAAAGTAAGTGTAATAACACCTACGTTTTAAGCACCTGAATCCAAAAGAGAATCCAAAACCCAGAGTTAAGACCTAAGCACTTGATTTAACCACTGAGAATGTACAGAGCCAACTCCACCCCTTCAGAATTTATATATTTTAAAGTAAAGCCCTCACTGTTAAATATTTTTTCCAGTTAGTCATTGTTATAATCACTGTACTTTGCATGCTTATATTTTACAATGGTTTTGCAGTTTTTACTGATTCTAGTAGTATACAGAGTCTTCATTCCTGTACACAGTTGTGTATGAGTAACCTTATCCATGTGGGGGGGGGGGGGGAGGTTGAGTGTATACAGTGATCACAAAGCAAGAAAAAAACATATTTACAATTTTATGTCCAAATTTTGCATGTGGGTAATACCATTCAGCTCATGTAATTACTCACATTTGTAACATCCCTGTCATATTTAAGTCTTTGATTTTGCAAATGCATATCGTATTAGTAATATCTTTTTGACGGGTGTGCTATTATGTGCTGCAATAATGTCTTCTATTTCCAGTGCTTACATTATTATTCAACATTTATTATTCACTGATCTTCCTTTAAAGATATAGCTTCCTTTAAAGATATGTAACAGAAATTCAAATTGTTGCCTATTGAATATTTTCTAGATCAGAGGTGTCAAACATATGATTTGTAGGTCAGATCGAGCCCATAGAATTGGGTCATCAGGACTACTGGGCTTCTTATAGACTAAACAAGCCATCTCTATGGGCCAGATTTGTCTCATGGGCTTGTTGCTACAGCTGCCAGGGCATCATCATGGCTCTAGAACACAAAGGATTAATGCTGCTGCTGTTCACTTCCCACATAACTACCACTGAATTTGGAGAATTTAACTGCTATTGATGACTAAAATTGGTGGCAGAGGGGCAAGTGGCAACCATATTAACCTCCCCAGTCCTGGAGCTGCAAAGATATAACAGCTCTTGGAACCAGGGGGATTAATGCTGTGTCTGATGTTATCATGGTCCACTGTCCAACTCCACTCCACTCCACTCCATCATGGTCCTCTGTACAACTCATTGGGCCAAATAAGATTGATAACCCTGCCCTAAACCAACCTACCTATAAAAGAAATACCCAACTTTAACAAAAAAAAATACATGTACTATACATACATAATGGACTACATAAATCAAAGCTCACTGAGCTGGATCACATGCCAAGGATAAGAAGAACATCTTGCCATCAGTAATCTGATTCTACCATCTCCATCACACAGGACTCCCTCAATGGTGCGCAGCTCCAGCCAAGTCCCAGGAAATTCATGTGAGCTGCAGGGAGCCCCATGCTCCCTCCAGTCCTGCGTCACACTCTCACATCAGACTCTGTGCTCCCACTGCCCTGCTCCAGCTCCAGCCCCAGCCCCAGCCCCAATGCAGGCCCCACACTCCCACCCAGCTACAGCTTCTCATCCACCTGCCACCACTTCTCTACCTGCTGCCTAGAGTGCTATACCAGGGACTGGAGGAGGAGTTGCTGGAGGTCAGGAGAGCTGAGCAGTTACCCGGGGGCTGCAGCAGAGGCAGAAGCAGCTCTGCCTAGAAACTGTGTGCATGGGCCAGGGCTGGAGCCCTCTCACGGGAAGGGTGGAAGTGCAGCATGCTGCCCAAGTGGGAGTTGCTGGGTCTCAGCCCCATGAGGAGTGCAGCTGGGGCAGTCACTGGTCAGATAAAATTAATTGCTAGGTGCCTTCCCTCCCCCTCCCCATGAGCTGGATAAATCATCTGGAAGGCTGGATCCAACCTGCAGGCCATATTTTGCCCACCCCTGCTTTAAGTGAATAAAACCTGACTTACTAGAAGCTCCAGCTCGCTCTTCCCTAAGCATTGTGACTTGACTATGCAGTGTCTCATACCCTAGCTTCTTAGTAAATCTCAGCACATATGCAGCATTATTAGCACATTCTATGGAGAGGGATACAGAAAATTTAGATAATATGTTGCAGTTACATATGACACCATTAGGAATAAGCCTATAAACTAGTGCTCCTGACTCTCAGTTTCCTGTTCAAACATTGAGACAACGAGGGTATCTTTTTTGTACTATACCAAAAAAAGTAAAAGGAAATGGGTTTGACTGACATTACAGAGAGCCTGGCTGGGTTATCATTCAGACAGTCTTCTGAGTCATGTCGTGTACACCCCAGAGACAATTCAGCATTTGATATCTGCAGTGAATACTTGAATCTTGAGGTATGACAAAGGATTGTAGGTGACCTGAGTCACAAGCTTATTTCTGATGCATATGTAACAGAAATTCATAAAATAATCAAGAGGCAAGGATATTTGTGGGTGATATCTTTTATTGGACCAACTGCATGGTTGGGACAGATGTAGACAAGGTGAAATAATCACCATCACCAGTTATTCCTGGTGATAAGTGCTCTCAAGTCTCACTTTCTGTTTATATTGCATTTTACCTATTAAATAAAAGAGAGACCAGGAGAAATAATACTTAACACCATACATCAGAAACTTCTATTGCTCCTGAGTCTGATTCTTTCAGCACCTTTCTCCCTGATTAAAGTGCTTACACTAGTGCAAAATGAATGACAAGGGAATGAGAACAAATTTGATTGCATCTCTTTTGTGTAGGAATAATAGACTAGGTAAGTGCAGAGTAATAAGGCCAGGCCTCCACTAGAGAGTTTTACCAACAGAGTAGTGACAATTAACAGTGTGATGCTTGCAACATTCCTATGTTGGCAGGAACCCTGGCGTAGGTGCTACTATGCCAGCAGAAACCTGCCATTGCCATATAGCTTGTTTTGCCTGCCAAGCTATACATACTATCTGTTAAAAATACTTTCTGCTGGTATAACTATGTCTGCACTAACTAGACCACTATAATTATATTGGCAACAGTTATTAAGCATAGATCAGGCTGGAGAATCAGGTCAGTTAACTCCAACAGGAGTTGAGTGCATCCAGCACTTTGTTGGAAGAGGCCTCAAGAAGAACAAACATCCTGCTGCTGGAGACTCAGGAAATGAGAACTGTTGATGAGAAGCAGTATAATTATTGGCACTGTGCTGTACTAGGATAACAGCACAAAAGTTATCTTTTCCCTTGAGTAATAATGGTGCTAAAATAGCAACAGGAGAAATACAAGATAATGGATGAAAGCAGCATGACTCACCAAATTCGAATAAAGGCAGATAATTATTTTTCAGAACTGATCTCATTAGAGAGAGACTGTCAATTTAAAAGTTCTGCTACAAACATACACATCTATGCCATTACAAATACAGCTGACTAAAAGGGATTGATTGCACTTTATCGGTTACTGTTTTTGCATGTGACTTACATTTCTTTCAGTTTAATTTCAGTATAATTGATTTTACTTTGGACTTCAGACACTGCAGAGGTTAGTTCATTTGTTTTAGATGACTGTTTTTCAGAAATATATTTCCAAAACATGGAAATGCTCTATTGGTTTAATGTTTCACAATCCTTTGATTTTAAATTACTGAAATTTGGATCTGATTTACACTGATGGCATTTTTTGTACACAGTCTACTATCTCTACAAAGAAATTGAACCAACTAAATAAACATAATTCCTTAACTAGAAATCCAGCACCAAGTTCCCTAATATACCACCAAGACATATGTGGAAGGGGAAACATGTTTGCCCCTCAGCCACTGTGCAAGGGTGAAGTAGTTTGAATATTGTTTTACTGTAACATTGTTATTTTATGTATTGTTTCAAATTCTTTTTCCGTTACCACAAGAGGAAGGCCTTGAGTTACTTCAAATGAATGAAGTAAATGTTGTTTTTATGGTTAGGGAGCTTAAAGGGAACAACAAAAATATTACATGACATTATGAACCAAATATACTAGTGCATAAAAGTTGAACCAGTCCTAGGATTCACTTTTGACTTCTTCCACTTTTGTCAGCTTCTGCAACATACCGTAAATTTCACAATATTTGGTGATTTTCTTAAAAAGCAAAGCTCCTAGAGTCATGTGATTCCATAAGATACTCAGACAGACCTCATTTAAGAAAATGTACAAGTGTTAAACCTTCACAGCTATACAAAATACTTGAAAAAAACATCTTATAGGTTCAAAATCCAACTTTTAGTAAGTTTAGATAAGCCTCAGTCATGGTTTCTGAATGTTTTTAAGAGTTCTAAGAGGGAATTAATTATAGCATTTGGGACAGATTCTTAAGGGTCAGATTCTTAAGGTCATTTAGGGACTTAAATATGCAAATGGAATCTTTAAAAGCATCTCACTCGTGTTAAATTTAATATATTAAATTTAAATAAATGAGAACTAGGCCTCTAAGCACTTTTAAAAATTCCAGTAGGTACTGTACCAATGATCATCTTTAAATGTCTATCTACCTTTCGAAATCTGAACCCTTGGGGGCTCCATTTTATCTTGGGGTAAAATGCTACTTTTCTGCTATCATAGGCCCTCTTCCTAGAGCAACCGGCAGGGTATAGTTGCATTTCCAAGAGATAGTTTCACTTTACTTGTCTCAACCATTCCACAGGCCCTGAAAATTTAGTCTGTCTGTTCATTAGGATGCAAAATTAATAAGTGTTAAGGAACAAACTGAGATTGCTCTCTAGTAAAGACTACATCTGAAATGTGTGGGCTGGTCACCATGTTGACACAGATCAGAGATGGACCCAGGGAACTCCTTGGGTTTATGCATAAGTCCCTACAGCCTGAACAGAAGAACCAGATTCTGAAACTCTCACAGACTTTCATCCTCTGTGGATTGGGACACACACCAGATTTTGACCAACAGATTTAACTTGCCAGTTTAAAGCCTCTAAAATATACTTCAGATGTAGGATAAAGAATCTACTGTTTATAAAACCGGTGTTACTATGCAAGTCATTCTGTTAGGAAAATAGCTTTCTTTTTTCTTTAATAATTTGTATTATTAACAGCAAGGACATTTTTAATGGAGTAAATATTCCCTTCCAAGAAAACGTATTATTAATTTTCCCAGTTCTTTTCATAAGGTAATCTCATTTCCCTGTACTGGGTACACAGAGGTGGAATGGGGCTACTAGCAAGAAAGCTGCTTTTGCCCTAGTTCCCCTACTGCAGTAAACATCATATCCCTGGTGCAGAGCCAAAGTTGAAGTAAGGCTGGGAAAAGTTATATTGTTGTGTATCAATGGTCAAGAGAGTAGTGTAAAATATTTGAAACTTCAGGCAAGGCAGTTCAACTCGTCCATAATTTCTGAACTGTTCCTTAGTGTGATTACCATTTCCAGTAGTTTATACAAATGCTAATCCATGACCAATAGCCCACATGCCAGAAATGCTTGTCTCCTACAGCTGTAGGTTTGAGGCTGGTGTTCACCTGGATGAGTGCTTTTTCTTTGTTTTTGTGACGGGCTAGCTGGCAGTGACTTAGCCCAGGGGTTTTGAAAAGGCGAAAGATGATTGGAGGGCTTGGGATTCCCTTTCCTCACCAATCAGGCCCCAGAGACACCCTCCATGTCCCCTGATTGGCCTCTTGGGTCACCTGGAGGGGGATAAAAGGGGCAGTGCAGCTGACTCAAGGGAGACCAGCGAGGGACCACAAGGAAGGAGCTTCAAAGAGCTGGCAAGAGCTGGGCCAGTGGGGGGGAGGGGAGCAGTTGCCCCAGAAGAGCCTGAAGGAGCGGGACCTGAGGGCAGCAGTTGGACCCTCAGCAGCGCAGCGTGCAGCCGGCAGGAGAGGCTCCCCACTGGGCTCCAGGATCCCCTACGAGAGGCTGTGGCCAGCAGGAGAGGCTTCCCCGCTCCAGCAGGGATCTGCGCAGTGACCTGAGAGGTACCCAGCCCTGCTTCCAGCTCCTCCAATAAGAGGACAGGCAGTTCGACCTGAGGCAGGGGCTCTGGGAAGGTCAAGACTCCTAGCAGCTTGGAACAGTGCCACCAGTGGTGGCTGTGTAGCAGTGTTTCTGCCTACTACATGGGAGATGTGAATTCAAGTCCCAGCTGGGATAACTTGGGGTGAGTGAGCTAACAAAGAGTAAATCATCTTGCAGTGGAAAGGGGCCATTGTGTTTTTCCCACTTTCTCCCCCTCCAGGTACCTAGGCCCTATATTTCCTTGTTACATTTTGTGCCTTTTTATATTTCCCCAACCAGTATTGTTTGCTCTGCTGTTTGTGTTTTATATTTTGTTAACCCTGTCTTTTGTCAATGATTGTAAGTGTCTAACCTTTTGTTGAATCCTGCCCCCTTGGGGCATTGCAGTATGCCCTATACCCCCTGGTTTATGCCTGTTATGTTCCCAGTACTGTTCTTTCATTAAAAAATATATGGTTAAGTCCCCATTGGTGGTCTGGCTCTGCTCTATAGGGGGAGGAGGGTCCCTACACCTCACACAGCACTTGTGCACCTGCTTTGATCCCTTCAATTGGAGAGGGGGTACCTCTTGGAGTACCGTCCGGGTTACATTTTCAATAGACTGGATAAACATTGGCCAGGGAATAATTTGGACTAGCTTCCTTGCATTTGGGCACAGGAGTAGATCAGATGGCTCTTGAAATCCCAATGATGAATACTATGATTCATTAGAGAAAATTCTGTACCCAGGTAAGAAACTGCCAGGCAAATGTGTTATATATGAATCATTTATTTTAAGGCCCCAATACTGCAACAAGCTTATGTGCAGATTTCTGTTTCAGATGTCTTTAGTTTGGCTGCATTAGCTTTAAGAAGGGAATCAATCCACACCAACAGCACACTGAGGCCTGAGTGTAAGGTGAAAAATGACATCTTCCATCAGCTTCCACGGGAATGAAAGCTCTGTACTGCTCAGATGGTGTTTTGCCCCTTATAGGATCTGTCTTTTTGTTTTCATAATCTTGTCTGACTTGTAGTAACCTTCAGGCCAACACAGATTTTAAGTTGATTTAGTTTTAGGAAGCTTATCTGGCACAAACTCCATGGCAGAATTATCCCCATCTTCTCCTATTTAGACTGTTCCTCTGCCTGGATTTATACATATTCATAAGTATTGCGAATAGTCCAATGACTTCCTGTGGACTACTCTGTGTTAAACAGATAGGTCAGATTGATGCTCAGAGACTACATGTCTGTAAACATGTAACGCATTATTTCTTTTATGGGATACTGTTTCCCCAGTCAAGGAAATCACAACTGCTGAATTTAGATTTTTGGCCAGGTGAGCTAGATTTACACAAATAGCTTTGTACTATTAGAATCTTATTAGAGAACATGATTTCTTGTAGATCCATCAGAGCACTCTTACGCATAGATGCTCCGTTATGCCCCACTCCCCTAATTGATTAAACTTGCTGGCCTTTAATAAAATGCAGTCTGTGAGATATTGGGATTTTGAGTCATTAATGCTTTTGTAAATAATTCTGAAGGAATTCTGTGATTTTTTTAAAAAAAAATCTAAAACATTCCTAACAGTTCATGATTGCATTTCTTATTACTTTGAGAAAAATTCTGCTGGGAAGCCTCATCCTGAGGCTTTTTAAAACTGTTAATTTCTATTACTCCTTTATTGGATATTAGAAAATCCATATTACTGCTGCTGGTTAGGTTTAAGGCGACTTTAGGGAGCTTTAAAAGTTCTTCGACTATCTCAAAGCCTGTTAGCCTCAGCAGAGTATAGCTGAAAGTAACGTTTTAAAATGTCTTTGCTAATGACTTTTTCCTTCATTAAAATGCTATTACCAGATACTTTAATTGAAGCAATTTTATTTCTTATTTTAACATTTCCAACAATTAGCTAGATGATAAATTTTGCTTGCTTCATAAAAGTACCATGCATTTTATATTAAGGCAAAAGTCAGTTCTGTCATTCAAAATGTGTGTGTGACTGGTATAATCCATTTCTTTAGACTACTAGCATTTTTAAATTTCACCATCCAGAGTTTCCAGTTTCAGTGGCCACATCTGCTGGAAGCAAATTCTAAGTTCCATGCTGTTTGGTTATAGTACATCCTCGATGGCTCTCCTCTCATATGGCTCTTCCAGGCATACAGATGTTACAAGACGACTCATGCATCTCACTTTACTGGAGAACTGATGCAAATAGGAGGAAGGAAAAGCTAATTCCTTTTCTCTAGCATTTTGCAGTCCCTAAGGTTCCCGTAAATTAAGATGATTTATAATATATGTAACCAGTTCTCAAAGATTTGACTTATAATTAAACTGCTCTTTGTTTAGATTTTTATAAGCATGCAACCCAAACCTGATATTAAGGATTCATATTAATGATAAATTAAATATATTAAACCACTGATGTAACTAACTGTTGCAGTGTCATCATCAGGGATCCTGGTTTTCTCTGTTTAAAAATCCCAAATGCTCTGATTAAACCCATCAAAATCCATGTTTTTCTGCAATTGAAATGAAATGCCACTACATAGAAAGATCAGCTGGGCAATGTTTTATTGATATATTTACAATTACAAAGCAATTTGGCCTGAATCAGTCTAATAAAATAAATTCTGAATACCTATATATTTTGGTGTTTGATTTTGGTTTTTTTATCATGGAAAATCAGAGCTTCCCCCTGCCCCACTTGGCTAACTAGAATGCGGGTCCAGTCACCACTGTCCCACCACCCCCTCCGCCATCGCTTTGTGGCGCTGAGCAGCCCTGATATGCTGATGCCCTGCCCTGCCCCTGCCATTGCCCCTCACTCCCAAGCCACAGCCCCCCATCCCCACTGGTAGCCCTTATTTTCAAGACATAGCCTTCCCACCCCTGCTGGTGCCTCTCACTCCCGACACACAGACCCCATCTTCCCCAGCCCTGCCAGAGGACATCCCCAGCTGTCCCCCACACTGCACATTCACAGGACTCCAGCAAAGGAAGGGTGTGGGGTGTCTTTCAGGGGAAGTGGGGAGCTGTGTGGCTAGACCACCAGGGACTGGTGCCCATTCTCTTAGGGGGAGGGGCAGCGGCATGTGGCTGGGAGATGCTGCCCAAGACTGGGGGTCTGTGGCCAGGCCACCTGATGCAGTGCAGGAGCCCAGCCCAGGGCAGGGAGTGCCCCTCCTCCCCTCTCCAACCCGCGGCAGGGCCGGATTTGCTCTACCACCACCTGCACAAGTGGGAGCTGCCACAGGGAGGACAGAGACTGCCTGGAGACCCTTGCCTTCCTCCAGCTGCCCACAGCACGGCCCAGGCCAAAGCTGCACTCGGCTATGCACCCCACCCCCACCCCCTGTACAGTCCCCAAATCCCAGCCCTTCAACTCCCACTTACCTGTATCTAGCTGCTGGGGCTACTCCCACCATCCTGCCTGGTTGTATACTGGCCAAGTGTGTGGCCTCTCCTGCCTCCAGTCACCCTCCCCCTGCTCCCCCCAGCCCCAAACAGCTGCTTGCAGGCTGGAAGGCTGCCAACCTGCAAGGGAAAACCCACAGTTTCCCAGTTTTCTCTGTTAATAGGGAAAATCCACATTCTTCTGAGAAAAATCTATGTGTAGGTGAGGCTGGGGGAAGGATACTCTCTACTCCCCCTGTTGATGGGTGCCCAAGTGAAAACAGGAATGCCAGATTCCTTGAGATAAGGAGCCTGACTCTGTAGCTGGGTGGCTAGTGCACTCATCTGGGAAGGGGGAGCCCTGGGTTTCACTCCCTGGACTCTTTATGCATTTTGTAATAAGAACCCAAAAATGATCTTGCAAGTAGGGACCAAGCCCAGCTCTCCCCCATGTTGACAATGCAGCAACAGTTGCCACTTTGTTTGAAAGAATAGCTAGAGGAAGAAGAGGTTAAGTTGCCAGTGCTGATGCTCTCACAATAACCTTGTAACTTGAAAGGAAAGAGTGAGCCTTTGTTCAATTAAATAATTGAATAATTGAGAGAGGATATGGGCACCTACCTTCAAGAGGAGTTTCTGCACTGTGAATTACAAGTCAACAAAGATATCCCTGCAACCCTCAGTGAAACACCTTTGAGGCTACATTTAAAACATATCCTTATCCTCAGTGCTTTCTACTGGCTAGCTGTAAGTAGTAGCATGCTGCATGTGCTGACTCAGATGCCTTGCTGTTTGCTGGTCATTTTGGAGCCCTTTCTGAGGTGCCCAACTCTGCTCACACACAGTATGGGTAGCCTAGGCACCCAACACAGGCTTCTGGAGCCCACTTCCAGAACAAGCCACCAAAAAATTAAGTTTTGCAGCATATAACTGGGGGCTCTTGGGGCCGGTCTGCCATTGGCCCGCCCACCTGTTTCTGGGCCAACCACCTGCCTCCTTGCCTACTATGCCTTGTTTTTTAATTGGTTCTAATAAGGCAGGAGACTGCCCATTCTTGCCCCGATGCCAGGGGGCACTATCTGCGGCTCCGTTTCTTCCCTACACCGCAGCCCAAGCCTCACAAATGGCATCCGGGTGACATAATGCTCCCAGCCTACAGCTGGACCAAGCTTAGCCCTCGTCAGGCCTCACACACACACACACACACACATTCATACCACCCTCCTCTCACTAGGGTCTCTCACAGGGTCTCTCACGCATCGAGAACTTGTACCGCCTTGCTCTCTCTTAGAGTGGGCCCTTTTGGCCATAGGCTTTATCTTGCGCACACCTTGGGTGGCAGACGTATCATCTTTTGGGCCTGTAATAGTAAGGGCTTTGCTTAATGCTCATAGCAAGAGTTTTGTATGCTGACTCCATGGTAGGCTGGTATTATAGCATGTAGCTTTTTGCTCTGTGGCAGTGACCGAACCATGAACCTAGATAGTAGAATGTTGTAATACAGAGGAATGTGGTAAACACCATGTGTGTTAGATCACAACTCATCCCCAAATTCTTAGCTTGAGATAACCAAATCCCTAGTTAGAGATAACATTATTTACTCCAGACTATATAAGCTGTACATTCTTGAGCTACAGGTAGTTCCTCAAACTCTGGCAAGAATCCTGACTTGCGCAGAGCCCGGCGCAGGCTATCGCATTCCTGGGATTGAGACACTCTGGGGCCAAGGGAACTATGCGGGGTGGCGGCTGCTGCCTAGAATCGATGTGAAGTGATCATCCTCTCTGCTCTGTCTTATTGCCTGCCTCTGTGAGTATCCTTAAATAAAGCTTTGCAAGACTGAGAACAACTGTGAGTATGTTCAAGCGCAGGGAATCTTCTGAACCCAGTAGTTCATTCTAAGACAGGGCCCCTCCCATGACCCTCATCAGGGTAGTGGCCAGCCAATTACTCGACCAGGGCCAAGCTTGTCTTGGCCCCTCCTGGGACAACTCTATACATATTCACACATACTGGGCTCCCAGCCCTCTGGTTTCCCCCTCACTTGGGCTCATCTTTGCCCCCTCACTGGGGCTTCTCATCTCTACCCCCTCACGGGGGCCACGGAGCTTCCCTCCTCAGTGGGGGCTCAGGTGGCTGTAGCCATTCCTGGCCTCATCTGGGTCTTACACCCTCTTTGGGCTCAGGTGGCTGTAGTCATGCTTGGCCCCCTTGTACCCACAGTGTTGTGGGGGCTAGGGGTTAAGGCGCCCTGGCCTACCTTTCACCAGGGTGGTAACTGGCCTGGTATTTGCTGGGGCTCCCGCACCACTGGGAGCCCCAGCAAGCCAACCATTCCCAGCAGGGTGCAGTTTTAGGTCTTGCCCGGGACCAAGAGCCTCCTATCAATCCCCATAAGCTCTTGCCCTTACCTTCAAGATGTTCCGTACAGCCTTTCAGCCAGGCAATGTTTCTGCCTGGCCTGTCAGAAGTGAACTGCTCTGTTTATATAGGTGGCCAAAGTTTTAAAATGGCCACCATAATCAAGCACCTGCTGGCTGTTTGGCTCACCCCTTAAAGTGGTAGGCACCAACAGTACCCTGGCACACAGCACTTGGCAGATTTGGGAAAGGGATTGTGAGGACGGTCCAGGAAAATGTGAGAGGTAAGAATTTTTGTGGGTGATATATTTTTATTGGAACAACTGTATAGTTGAAAGGGATATAGATAAACTTTTATGTAGCAAATATCCCCTTCCTCAGGTCTCTAAGAAAAGAGCTGAATTTTAATACCTCAGCCCTCTATACTATCTGAACCTTTATGTCCATTGAAAAATACAAACCGAATTCATCAAGCTTTACAAGGCACAGACAGAAGTGACAATTTTTGCCTGATCTGTCCACAGAAAGTAGTCTATAGCCATGACCAAACACAAGTGCATAGCTGCACACTACTTAAAACATGGCCAACTGGGCAGAAATCTGAATCCTCATTGCATGATGGTTCAGATGAAGATGTTTCAAAACAGCATCTTCTGGTAATTTTCGTCTGTGCTGCCTTCCAGCCTGTCACTGTTTTCAGAATGGGAGGGGGGGAAAGGAGCAGAGGGAGTTTAGTTTGGGTTTTTTTAGTCCCCACTGGAGGGTGGGGTTCGTGTATTGGAGTCCCCCCTTGAGGGGGTGGGGCTCCAATTCGCACACTGCACCTTCCAGCACCAGCTGGGGAAACCCTAGAATGAGTTCCCTCTGCTGCCTTTCCCCTCTCCCATTCTAAAAACAGCCAGGGCTGGTAGGGAGCTGGCAGGGCAGAGGGAGCATTGCTAGAGGAAACCAGCTGGAGGCTCCCAGCCAGCAGCTAGATTCCCCTTCCCCTGGAACCAATGTGGAATTTCTGTTTGGTCCGGGGGATCATTGTAACTCAGAACGCTTCCTGCAAAGCGTTCTCAGTTACAGCAGGGAGCTGCACTTCTGTTTGCACCCACAGTGACTCATCAGTTCCAGGGTAAGATGCAATGCGACGCACTTCTGCCTCAGTGGAGATAGTAATTTTTACTAGCCAACTGAAAAACAAGATGAGAAATAATTTAGATTATCAGTTCATAATGTCAATTCATAGACTGAATGTCTGGAAGGGACCTCGGAAGATCATCGGGTCCAGCCCTCTGTGCCAGGGAGGAAAGACAACTGGGGTAAGGGGAACCTAGAAAGGTGACCATCCTGTCTCCTCCTGAAAATTTCCAGGGTAGGCAGAGTGTATACAGTACACATAAATGTGTTAATATAAGAAAGAAACATTAGTGGTTCCATAGTTTATTATAAAGTTTTTAGCTTGTAAAGAAATGTGACTTTTCTGCTTATTTTTACAATAAATCCAGAGCTGGCACCTTTATCATCAATTGCAACCTGTTTTACATAAAGAAATATATTGAATACATGACCACTTCTAAGCATATTTATTCCATTAGCATTCAAAAACTGTAAATCAGGCTCCAAAAATCATGCAATAGGCTTAAATATAGTGAATTCTTAAAACATATTAATGTTTGGGTTCTTTTTATTTATCTGTTGTTGCTTTTAGGATGCAAGTTTTCAAGCTTTTTCTGTCAACTATGAAGATTAAGGTCTTAATTTCTTTTTAAATGGAAACTGAATTTCTCACAGATTTCCTAGAATCCTGGACTAGTACCTTCAAAATACACCTAAAACTATGATACCAAGCAATATTGTACTCCTTACTGCCTTGTGAAAATATTGCATAACCCTTTTCCATTTTCTTCTTTTAATGTGAACAAATACAACATTATTGCTCCACCCGTATAAAGATTAAGTCGGGTCCTATAAAAATGTATGCCTGTGCTGAACTTGACTCATCT
The DNA here is from genome assembly GCF_030867095.1 of Alligator mississippiensis. Lineage (NCBI taxonomy): Eukaryota > Metazoa > Chordata > Crocodylia > Alligatoridae > Alligator > Alligator mississippiensis. The sequence goes on along the minus strand of NC_081825.1, from coordinate 27,692,185 downwards.
GAACATTCCTATTAGAGCTAAATTTAGAGGTGACAATGAAAAACTGAAGCCCTCAGAGCTGCTTATGTTAAATGCATGTATCTGTGTTTGGAGGATCTGATCTATCAGCTGTAATTTTGGGAAACAATTTGCAAAATTAAAATCCAATTTACAACAGTGACTATTAACAACACATAAATGACCACATTTTGACAGCTGGCACAATAAAATTTTCCCCTATATTTATCTGTACTTAAGACTGTAACCTATAATATGGTTAATCAGGGATTCACACCATGTAATAAATTAACTAGACATATAAATAATTACAAAAAAAATATAAAGCATAGTAATATCCATGCCAAAATAACAAAAAATGATTTTTGTGAGGGCTAGACCCTGTCCTCCATTATGTGTACCATATATATTCACTATTGGCACTTGTAGGCACAAATGCAGTAGTTACTAGGCATATGCTGCTTACTGCTGGATGACGGAGGACAGGATCCAGATTTAAAAATGAAACTATTTACACTGATAAAATCATAATATTAAAACTTATACAAAAACTGTTTCCTTAAAAATATATAAACTGTACACTGTAGCCTTTTTCATAATCTTTTTGGAAATAATTTTCCCTTCCCAGACTGGGTGCAACTATGTATTCAATTAATGCGCAGAAATAAAACTCCAGTATAGTTCACACTGGAGTCAGCTGCTTCTGGGTGCAGTGTTTACACGTGTATCCAGGACCGCAGCAGTCTGAGCCAGGATGGAATTAATTAATTTACTGTGCCCTAATACCAATGCATGTGTAGAATGTGATGCTTCACTGCAGAGCTAATTAGTCAGATCTTCAGAAAAGTGCACAGTGAAAAATTCACCCATGAATGCATTCAGTTGATTTCTCCATCCATCATCACTCCATGCTTGCAAAAACAGCCTTTTTGGAATTGAGAAAATTCTTTTTCTTTTTTTTTGGAGAACTATGCAAACAAAATACTGGATCTATTTCATCACGGAAGAGAAATATCTTCTCCCCAGTGCCTAACAGCTCTATGGCCTCTGCAGTTGCAGTGTTGAGTGAATTGGGCTGGCCGGAAGTTTCCACAAAAGGATGACTAGACAAACACTCCAGATGAAAGAATGATGCTCTTTCCATAAGTGCAAGTTGCTGTTTCTTTATCAGGCTAAATGAAGAAAAGCAAATTGAATTTAAAAGTTATTATAAAAAAAGAGAGTTTGTTACAAACTGGAAGGCTTGACTGCATAATCAGAACCCAGAAAACCATACAAAGGTATAAACATCATTTCTATTCCCACCCCCACTTCCCAGTACCTGATTTACTACTGCTTTGCATGAAATACAATATTTAATAAAGTACATACCCTTATTGCAAAGGCTAAAACCAAAGGGAAAAGTATGTAAAAAGTGAAACAAATGTAGATGGGCAAAATTTTCACTTATAAGGACTTTAATATTATTGCACTGGAAGTGTGCATGAAGTCTTTCGAAATATGACCAATGTGACCATGTGTATTCCTAAAAATAGGGAAATAGTGAAGGGATATATACATTAAGGAATACTTTCAAGATTTCTAAAACACATTTCACAGGAGAAGGACTCTTGGGAAATGATACGTGGTACAAATGTTGTCTATTTTCCCCAGGTAAAACTGATGTTTTCTTTACCTCTCTTTTCCCTTGTTTGTGCAATGCATCTTCTCCAAACCTTTGCTTATCAGATCTTCCCTTAGTTTGTTCTCTAATGCTTGCCATGTCCCTTGGTGCTTCCTGAGAAAATAATATTTTCACTATAATTTTAGTTTTCAAAATGCATGTTGATAGTAGCTTGAAAACATTCTGTAAGATAATTCAAGCTGTTTCATACTATATCACATGGATTTCAAATAAATTCATATCTTTACAAAGGACTAATGTACTGCTTTGATATTTCACATTGCAACCTACTTAAGTGTACCAGTGGCCCCTGGCAGACATTACATTTACTGTGCAGTTAACTGGTTAATTTAAACAATAAATTTAGACATTACTCATGCAAAGCAATTATCACATAATAAAAAAGGCCCATGAGCTATAAAAATGACCAACAAGCAATACATGTGAAAAAATGTAGAACATTTTTCAAGCTTGTTCCTATCAAACTTTAATTTGAATGTGTGGCCTGTCATATATAGGGTGATAGTGTCTGGCCAGGTCCTCCAGTATCCCAGGACAGACCACTCCCTCTTCCTCTCCCTGTCCCTCTCCCACTTCCTGCCTAAATCTGCTGCCCAAAGGCATAGTAGCAGATGTAATTATGACTCATTGCATATTTTCTCTTTCTTCAACTAGCATTCAAGTTTGATGCTTTAAGAAGTCATTAGCACTTCTCTTTGAAATCCAGAGTGTAAGTCAACACTCAAGTGACATGCTTTATTTGACTGACACAGAGAGAGATCGGGGGGGGGAGGGGGGGGGGGGAGCTTTGAGCCCTGCCACTCCTGCCCCCTGCCCTTCACAGAGTTTCCCCAGATCTGCACAAGGGTTGGAGGAGTATCTTGTTCATCCAGGGGGAGCCCAGCTGACCTCTTAGTCTCAGCACAACTACAGGCAGGGATGAGAGCCCCTGCCAGGAGCTCTCCTGCTTCCCTTGCTGGCAACACTGGCAGAGCATGTTTCCAAATGCTCCCCCCGATAGCTTCCCTTTTGAATGTGAAGCTGGTCACATGGGCTAGGGAGAGAAGTTACACATAAATTGGTTTAAGTGATCAGAAACTGGTTTAAACATGTAACAGAACAAAAGTTCAGTGCACATAAACCAGTTTCAAAATGGCCAAAACTAGTTTAAGATGAACCTGGTTGAAAGTAGTATCAGATTTAACTGACTGGGGTCAAACCAGTTTATGGAACTTCTGTCCATAAGACCCTTTCCTGGTTTAAGTTAAATGAGAGTCCCCCAGCATCCCAGCATGCTTTTCAGCCCTGGGCTGGGCTGGGCTGGGCTGTGCTGTCTGCTCCAGAGAGCAGGGCTGGCCCCACCCTTCTGTTCTCTAGCTACAGCAGGGATGGGAGCAAGGCCAGCCTGGCACTGCCCCCTAAGGCAAAAGGGCAGGAAGGGGATTTATTCCCCTCTCCTTCTCCTCTCCCCACAGGGGACCCCAGCCGGGGTCTTCCTCGCTGGGACAGAGCAGTCCCTGTCAGGGTCCTTCCTCCCCTTGCCTCTCCAGCAGCAGGGGTGGGGTGTGGCCAGCTGCTGGCTGGCATGGACCCCTAAGGTGAAGCAGGCTGGAAGGGGGTTTATTCTTCCCTCCCTCCCCTCTCCCCCTGGGACCCCAGATGGGGTTTGCCTGGCTGGGGTGCAGCAGCCCCTGTCAGGGCCCCTGTGGCCCTCAGAGGCAAAGGGAGGGGGTTTAGTCCACTCTCCCTGGGGGACCCCAGGGTTTGTCTGGCCATGGCGGAGCAAACCCTTTCAGGGTCCCTCCACACTTGCCGCTCCACCAGGGGCTGCTCTGCCTCAGTGAGGCAGACCATGGCTGGGGTCAGGGCAGGGGGAAGAGGGGAAAATAAACCCCCTCTGACCCCCAAAGCCTGGCAAGGGCTGTTTGCCCGCTCCCCCTCCAGGCACACCCCAGTTGGGTCCCTGTAGGACAGGGTGGGGGTTTAAACCCCTCCCCAATCATACTCAGACCTGCCAGGGCCTGGCCACGCCCCCTTCTTCTGCTCTGTTTCCCTATGGCCCGGCCACTGCAGAAGGGAAGGGAGGGCTTGCTCTAGTACCCCCCGGCATCTGCCCTGAGCCACTGTCTGTACTTAGCCATGGTGTGATAGTTTTTACTGAACTGCCCATTTCTTGATGGAAGTAACGTCTGCCAGAGGCCTATTATTGCTTACAATACTTACTGCCTTCCGCACTTAGTGTAAATTTACCAATATCAACAGTGAAAAGAAACACTGTTGATAACTAAATGCATTTGAAGCCAATAAACATAAAATAGAAAAAGGCTGCAATAAGTAAAAATATGGAAGGAAAATATTGAAAAACAAAGAAATTTGCTATAACTGTGAAGTACATAGATCACATTTTTCTTTTCCTAAACTTGGGCAGATTATTGCTAAGATATTTGAAACCATCTTGAAATAGATAAAAACTTTGCTATTTCACATAGGGTTTTTATTTCCCTTCAAAGAACATTTTAGCAAGGAAACTACTCACCTGCTTGTTCTTTTGTTATCACTGATGTTGTCCCTGTCTATTGGATAGACTATTCCTTTAATGTAATAACTTCCATTTGTCATTTCTCAGAAGAAAATTCACATGCTTACCTCTTTCTACAGCTGCCAGATTCCTCTGTATTTTTGTCACTTTCAATAATACCATCTGAATACTTATCACTGATTGAATCCAGAACAGAAAGAAGTTCACTCTGTGAACTTAAAGGCAGCAGTAAGTTCAGCAGTCTGTGCAACATCCCTCCTGGTACCATTGTCAGTTTGGTTAGATAACCTGCCAATCGGAGCTCCTAGAAGAATTGGTGATAAGAGGGAAAAAACTTTAGCGCTAAAATAAAAAAAAATACCAATAGCTTTTAATTGAATACCTGAAAGACTGTACCAGTTGGAATAAAAAGAGTAGGAATATTTTTATATTAAAAGCTTAGAGAACCATTATGTCCTGTGTTTTCACTCCTAGCATTGAGCAGTGTGTGCACTAGTGCCTTTCACTTAATGTTGGATCCTGGAACTTTAGGATTGTAAGTAGTACATGAAAGCACAGCACAGTCATATGAATAGCTACACAATTATTTTTTCATTTAGAAGCTAGCTTGTATTTGCAGGAAACAAGTAAAGCAAATGTGCTCTAGAATTGAAGATTTCACAGTGAATAAAATTAAGTATCTACCCCTGATTCCTGCAAAGGAAACCAACAAAAAAAGAAAAAAAGAAATGGATCATAAAAGACAAGTATATTCTTTGGTCTGCAGATAACATGAAACAATAGCTAAGAGAAACGTGAATTAATGCTGTTTTTAAATAGATGTAATTCAGAAATCTAATTATGACAATTTAAAATCAACATTCTTAAGTAATTTACTGTTCATCAGTTCAGTGGAAAATGCAGCTGTTGGGATATCTAGTATACAGATGAATATTTGGATGGGCAGCAATAGCAGCATGTAGTTGCTGCCAATGTTTACTGGTGGTGAGAACAAAGGATACCTCCATCTCATTCAGATATCATGTCATCTCCATTCCTACCCATAGGGCAAGAGTAAAGTAGATTCATCTCCACCCCAGTACCAAAGACTCAAAGGCTTCCTGAATATCTAAACAAAGCCTGCTCCCTACATTTTCCCAGGAGCCAAAACACAGCTGTCAAAACTCCCATGCCACCTGGCAATCTCTGAACTGTATAGCAGTACAAAAATCTGCAACACATCAACATAAATGATGCTATACTGATTGTACTGTATGAGAGAAAGCAGTGAGCTAGGGGAGGCAATGCCAAAGGTCCTATATCTTTGCTGAAAACATTTTAAGTATAATGCACCACACACAACATAGGCTTTTCAGCTCCTCTGTCTGCTACGAGAAGATACTGCAGTAGTTACACTGGAATAGTTCTTTTCAGTTCCAGCTGCTCTAAACAGTAACACATACGCTGAAGTGAGACTCCCATGGGTCCTCTGGAAGACTGAGTCAAGTCCACACTGTTTACCAGCCTGCGGGCCCATCTACACATTCCTACAGTAATGTTGTTACTGCGCCGTGATTTAGTAATTCCTTCTGGAAGTACTAGAGCATGGTGAAATAACCACTTGTACTGCACCCTGCACACAGTGCACAGGTAGTTTTTGCTGCTACTTCACCATAGCAGTGTGCTAAAATAGGGGAGTGCACTGCTACAGTAAAGTAGCTGCCGAGCATGTGCAGACTCACATGATCACTACATCACTGTAGTGCGTTGTACAGCGACGTAGGGCAACGTGTACATGTACCCTGTGTCTACCAGATGTGGGGGATTAGTATCAAGCCCAAGTCACAAGCACAAGATGTTCTGAAACAAGAAAATAGAGGGTGGAAAAACACCATTTTCTCTGTCTACGATGGATTCAAAATGTCAAAGCAGCTGTTAAAAGAGTGCATGCAAAATTTATATAGCTGTATGGAACGGACTTGCAGAAGAGATCAGGAAAATCTGGACTCCAAATGCCTAGGTAACACTGCAAAACTTTCCTCTTTGAGAAAGCTACTCTACCATGAAAACAATCTGCACATTCACTACTATCTACCTTCTCACTTACTGAAAATGCCACAGTCCCAATCCCAAAAATCAACAAGCAAACAAAATAAAACAAAAACCTCAACGAACCAAACAAAACTATAACCACACCCCAAGCAGAGATTTTACACTAAAAAGAGAGGGAAGCCACTGACTTCACAAAGTCCATGGGGGACTTCACTACTGCTATAGACTTGACATGGGAGATACTCAGAAACTATAACAGGAAGCTGCAAGTGTGAAACCTTATAATAGATAGTAGCTATACGACTATTTGTATGAAGTTTTTGGACACTGACTGTCACAGAATCTTATGAGAGGCAATTAAAAAAGAAATCAATTTCTTGACAGTGTATAAGGCACCATTCCTTCTTTCTGAAAGTCTGGATACCTCAGGTAAGACATTTAATTTAATAATTTATACAAGGATGACAAAAATATCCTGACATTTTCTAAAACTGTTCTCTTAAACATGTAGCTTGTCTTACTCTCTGTTTCTTAGATTCCATACAGAATGTCAGTTGGATAATGAAGAAACATCCAAAGTCATTCTCATTCAGAGCTGCTTATAGCACAGTAATTTCTGCAAAATATGAATTCTGTCAAATGCAAGAGAAGTAACAAACCACACACTGACCTGGTACAAATGAGTAGATTAATGTAAATGAAGTGATTATGACTGTCTACAATCTGGCTATGAGCAGCACCCTTCACATAGACACCCAACACCCTTGTTTCAGTTTAAAGCGAAAATGATGAGCGTGCGATGGGGAAATGGAGTGGGTAGCTAATATTGCCAGGTCAGGGAGCATACAGGACGTGATTGGAGGACTATACCCATTTGCAGTTTGGTGCTCAGACACCACAATGGAACTACACTACAGGTATGGACAGGAGTTCATTTGTAGTGCTACAAAAGGTATCAGTACTTTGCAGCACTACAGAAATTTAGCACTAGGCATCATATAGTTGTTCAAGACCCCTGGCTGGAGAGACACAAAGCAGCTGCAAATGTGAGTGACTCCAGCCAGGGGCAATAGGGGTCTTCTTTGTTCCCCAAATCCCACAAAACACAGGCTGCCTCTCTGCTGCGGCTACATCAAGTTGGCATCAGCCCCTCTGGTGGCAACTGCTGATTGGTCCCCCTGCCCAGTCAGTGGTCGCTACTCCTGGTAGCTCCAGCAACTGCTGTCATGCAGTGGCAAGGTGTAGCTGGGTGTGCTATAAGGGAGCAGGCACTCTCTCTCCTTTGGAGAGGGGCAGGAGGAGAGGATGACTATGGTCCTATGTGTAACTAGCACTGCTGGGAAGCTGCTCTTTGAAAGTGTTAATATTCTGTAGCAGATTTACCATCTTTGTGGTGCTGAATGGCTGTACGCTTGCTTTTTGTAGGACTCCAAAGGCATATTTAGCACTACAAATATAACACCTGTCCATGGCTAGACTTCACTGTAGGTTATAGCAGCACATATCCCAGAGTGTGATGTTTTGAAAGAGGTTAAATTGGAGAAGCCAATTTATGCTCCATATTTTATGCTCTCACTAGTAGTACCTTTTTTCTGATTTTATGATTCTACCGTATATCCTGACATGTATCTATATGCAGCTGTAACCTGCAATAACCCTTGATAATCTTTGCCCCCTAAGAGGGATAGATAACATACAGAGATTTATGAGTCTACTCTTGCCTTTCAGACAGCGACCTGAAATGAGATGATTTATACTTTGTAATTCATTAAAATTAGGTGACTGGACCCAGGAGGGTAATTTTAAAAAAATGAGGTAGGTGACTAATTTCTCTTTATAGACAACAAAAGATTAGAGGTGATTCACAGATTTTATGACTCACCTCTAAAGGCTAATCCACAAAAACCCACATGCTGAGCAGGAAGCATCTAGTCCTAGACAATAAGAAATGCTGAAATCCCAGTACTTTCTGGAGCTTCTCCACCTGACTCAGGGATGTCCCTCTGCAGACTCAGGCAGAGCTTAGCTGGATCACAATACATTTGATGGTAATTAGACACCTAGCTACTCAGCCTAGGGCACTTCTTCACCATTCAGAAGCTACGGTTTAGATTCCTTGGGAACTAGCTGAACCTAAATATGGTCACTGAATAAGAAATGTAAAACCTGCCAACACATCTTCACCACCTCCACAATAACCACACCCCACAACAAAACCATCAACATTACTGAATCTTATACCTGCACCTCCAGAAATGCCAGATATCTCATCCGGTGCACTAAATGCCTTGATGAAAAAGATGCATGAGAAACCAAACAACAACTACATACCAGAACGAACACACACTGAAAATCTATCAAAGACAAAAATACCCAGTTACCTGTGGGGGCACATTTCTCACAAGACAACCAGTCTCTCTCCAATCTCTCAGTTCTAATCCTCAAAGGGAATTTACAAAATACCTTTCACAGACCAGCCTACAAACTTCACTTCATCAACCTACTGGATACAAAATCATGGACTAAATATAGACATTGGCTTTATGGCACACTAAGCTGCCTAACATCTGATTCCCCAGATTACCTCTCTACTATTTACTAGCTGGATTTTATCATTACCAGGTCTACCCCCGTCCCCCCGCCCCTCCCAACCACCTGTTTCTTAACCACTAACTGCCTCAATTTGCATTTTCACTGACTAGCGTTCTTGCATACAGGCCTCTGGCTTCTATTTTATTCTATCTCATCCAGGAAGAGCTCAGAACATCTGCAGACACTTCCTCAGCCTGAAGAAGGATGTTTGTACCTGAAAGCTTGGAAAGAAGATTTTTTTCCAACTATTTCAGTTGATCTAATAAAAGATACTGGATTTACCAAAAGAACCTTGGATGCCTAATAGGTTCTTCAGTTGTGGGAGTACAAGGCTTCTAGGGATTTAGGCTCATAAATTCTGCCTCACACCCATTTTAGGTGCCTGAAATGCAGTTCTACATCTCACACTGTCTCATCAGGCAGACCTAGTTCATGCTGTTAGCTAAAGAGGTCTGGGGTTAAATCCCTGCAGAAAGCCCCAAGAGGGAATGATTACATAATCCTCGCTACAGCATGGCTGTCAACTACAGTATTTCAAAATACAGTAAAATCCCTGTTATCCGGCAAGAGTGGGGCATGGGAGATGCCAGTAAGCTAAAAGTGCCATCTACCTGAGGCACAGGGTTTCTGGCCAGATGCAGAGCAGTGGGGTGGGGGGGAGAGTGCAGCAGTGCAGGGTGGTGGATGGTGGCAGTGGCCATCGCCATGTGTGAGTTTCCCCACCCCCCGCCAGCACAGCAAGAAACAAAGAGGCATGGTGCGGCGCTGTGTGCATCCCACCACTTCCAGCACAGTGCCGAAATTGCAGTTAATAAGGTATTCCAGTTGGTGAAGTACCGGATAACAGAGATTTTGCTGTAAATGAATCACACTCAGGATCTATGAACTGCTAAAAGATTGGGGTAGGGTGCTTACTGCTTAAGGCCTGGTGTTGCCCTTTCCAACTGGGAAGAATTCATTTAGGGGCTCTACTCCACAGAGTAAAACAAATTCCTCTGTCTAATAACATGTGGGAATACTAGATATTTCTTGTGTTGCTGTATCTGAATTTGTGTTTTTTGAATTTACCCAAAGCAAAAACATTCATATATGAACAGTAATTTAAATCAGCATCAGCAGAACTACTGCAAGGAAGTCAAAATGACTGAGACTGAGTAATACCTCTTTGAATAACTAATGCAAAAATCAATTAATTCTATCTGAGGTGTGATTTCACATTTGCTTTGCCCTTTACACATGAAACTCCACCCAGATCATCTGGGGCTTGTGCAAACAATGACTAAGGTACCTGGGGCTACAACGGTATGCTTATTTAAAATCAGATTATTGAGTAAGGGGCTTAAGATCCTGAACCCATCATAACTCACTGGTCTAAATGGGAGATGTAACTAAATAAAGATACTAGGGCCAAAACATTGAATCTGAACAACTTAAAATTAGGTACGTGAACAATTATTGAGCACCTGTAGCTAACTTCAGTGGGAATTATACTAACTTACAGTAATGAACTTAGTTCCAAATTCAATTTAAAACCAGCAACTTGTATAAATAGCATAGAAATAATAAAGGCTAGCTAGTACTTGCCACACTAATTTCTGCTCTGTCAATTGTACACGGTAGATTTTATATAATTTCCCATTTTATTTGTTTTCCCAGTCTATCTGTTTTCTAGGAAGAACACTCAGAATTCAACATGAACAGAAATTACAAACACCCTACCCTGTGCACCTTGTTAATCGACTCTTCAGACCTTTCCTCTCAGAAATATGAGCAGTAGGCAAGTTTTAGGTTGGAGGCTATTGTTATACCTGCTGTGGACAAGAGTTTTCTTCTGTATATCAGCAGGCAGGTATCTGTATTATGAAAATTAGATACACAGAATATCCTCTGTTTTGAGCACATCTCCTTGCTTATATATATCAATCAATAAAAACATTATTTTCTATCCACATGCTGATTTTATATGGGGCACACAAAAAGACTATTTTCTCATACACCACATGCCTCCTCTCTAAATAAGACACACACTTTGTCTCTGGGAAGACAGAATGGAAAAAAAAAAAGATTATTCCAGACTTATGGCTGTATAAAGTAGAGACAGAGCCTAATATTCAGCTCACTTGCCCTCTCTTGCTTAAGGAAAAGCTGAAACCCTAGCTGCTGCTGAAGGCTGGTTTCCACAGTTGGATCTACAATTTTGAAAAGAGCTAAGAGTCTCCAGAGCTGTTAAAAAGAAGAGAGACAAGGAGCAGACAACAGACAAAAGAATTGCCAGAAGAAAGGTTACCTTCATTTGTGAAACAACAAGACAATAAAAAGGAGAGACAATCATTAATATGCCTGGAGTGAAGAACAACAAGCCATTAAGTCAATGGACTCCCTTAGCTGCCTGACTAAAAATGTCACTTCTGCTGCCAGGTGGACCATGAATCAAAGCAAGGTGTTTCTATTCTGGGCAGAAATTCAGCTTTCCCACTTAAGATTTAGACTAGACATCAGGAGGCGCTACTTCATAGTCAGGGCAGCTAAGATCTGGAACAAACTTCCAAGAGAAGTGGTGCTGGCTCCTGCCCCGGGGGTCTTTAAGAGGAGGCTAGATGAACACCTTGCTGGGGTCGTTTGCTCTTTCCTGCCATGGCAGGTGGTCGGACTTGATGATCTGTCAAGGTCCATTCCGACCCTACAAACTATGAAACTATGAAGACATGCATCCCAATTCAAGGGGGTTGATTTTTGGGGAATGGGTATGTGTGCATGCAAGTAAATATGTTGTTTAGGATGTCTGTCACATAAATAAAACTTCAACCACAAGTCCTCCATCTTGTACAGTGCATCTAGTAGTTATAGGTGTTCAACAATAGTTCAGGTTTTCAATGCATCAATACTCTGAATTTTCTCTGGTGCCAAATGTTTTTCTGTCTGCAGGCTAACTATGCGGGCTATTATTCAGGATCACTTTGTTCACTTTTTAGTGTGCCAAGCCAAAGGACTAGATTCCATGACAACTATGAAATACATTGCTTACATCTATCAGTCTCCTGAAACATGCATTTCTCAAGTTGGAAGAATCGATTCTGTATGTGTGTGTAGCTTTTTAGAAACTTGATAAAACAATACTGGAATACATTTTAGGTGGCAACCGTGTGTCTGCCTTCTAATGATCTGATCAAGCTTGACAGATTCCAAGATTTTCAACTGCCAGTACAGCAATGCAAAAAATAGTTATTTGGATTTAGTAAGGGTTGAGCTGAGTGCTACCTCATACCATATATTTATATATTACCTGGCAGAATTAGGCCCTATTCTGGGTTGGTCCTTAGGGGCTACCATAACAAACACAAGTACTTATAAATGATGTCCAAAAACTTCCTAGGGCAGCTAGCTGAAAAGGAGCCAGATTGCATTTTTTCTTCCATTCAGTCAGAGGATGAGTAACCCCTAAGCCAGGGGTGTCAAAGATGCGGTGGAGCCACATCATCCAGCTCCTGGTGCTGGCAGTTCATGGTCTTTCCCTCACATGCTGGATCCAACATCCCTGGCACCCACCCCGGCTGATGTGGGATTACACCGACTCCAGCTAGTCTGGTACATGAGCTGCACAATCCAGCTGGTCTGGAGTGGATGCCAAGCGCAGCATGGGTCTTGAAGGGGACGCTGTATGCCGCACAGTCCTGGACTGCCTAGAGGCACGTGGGGAGGGTGGTAGGAACCTCTGGGTCCCCCTCATGTCAGAGCTGGTCCTTGCTCTGCCCAGTTTGGGACTGAGCCATATGGGATACCCACTTCAGCCAGTCTGGGATTCGTGCTGAACACGGTGTCCTCTCTGGACCAGCTGGACTGTGCGCCATGTGAAGTTCATATCCTGATTTAGCCAGAGTAGGTACCATGAAAAGCGGAGTCCTGAACCAGCTGGATCAAGAACCACTGACTCTGGATCTGGTGGAGTGGGTGGTTCTTGGACCTAATCTGACCTATGGGGCCAGCCCTGCAACATTCATCAGGCCCACAGACTGGTCCTGTGCAGTCGGACCAGATGAGTTTAAGAGCCCTGCCTTAAGCTAGAGAACACTCAAGCCCTCTGTTCTAAATGGAGTGTCTCTGTCTGCTTGTGGCCTTCCTCTCTAGTCTACAGAATCCTAAACAGAAAGTAAAAACCTTACAACTGAGTCACGTGTAAAGCTTTCAGCCTTAATGCAATGGCATGAAATATTGAGAAAAACATTCCTAGCTCTCATCATTAGTGGTGTGGGTCTCCTCTTGTAGACTCAGATTATGTATTATGCCCAAGAACCAGCCTGGAGGTACCGCAACATTTGAATATACACAAACTCTGAGAGGTAGTGATGTTGTAACTGTATTAGAAATTGAATTTATCCAAATTCTAATCCTTCCAGAAAACAGCAGCAGAGGAACAAACTCCCCCAATATCTGTGAAAATTTCGAGGTAAGGACATTTTCTGAAGGTGGGTTGTAGAATTGAGAAGCTGGATTATTTTAGAGCCATAGAGTCATAGAGTCAGTGGACTGGAAGGGGCATGTAAAATCATCAAGTCCAGTCCCCTGCCATAGACGGGCGCTTAAAGAGCTCAAACTAGCTTAACAAGGTGCTTATCCAGCCTCCTTTTAAACAACTCCAAGGATGGCGATTCCACCACTTTGTGCATGAGCTTGCTGTGTTACATCATTTAAGCCCAGGAAATGTAGCAGTCCCCAAGCAGACCAAGACCCTAATGCCATCTTTATCCTCTGGTTTTACAATTCCCACTGTATAAGTGGCAGTCTGGTTTTTAACAGGCCATGTCATTGCTAAGTAAATATCATAATGGTACATTTGAGGCTCCAGACCATTTTCCTAATTAGTCCACACAATTATCAAACAATCTCTGATTTAAATGTCTTGAAATTACCCAGACACAGATACCAGGAGTGCTAATAGTAAAAGAGTGCATCTTTAAAGTCAGAATATTGTTCATAATTTGCAGATATTAATCTTGTAACAACTGGTGTATGTGAGAGCTAGAAAAAAAAGCATGAAAAGAGTTCACATGCCATAAATTACTTAAACCTTAGAGATCAGTGAAGTCCAAAGTACAATATGTTTCAAAAGGGTCCATAAGTCTTTGCAGTTTCCAAAACTTATCTGATGGTTTATTTTCTCTTGATCAATAGAAGTTAACTTTATCTTGTATCTCTCTTGTACCTTTTTTCAAATTTAAGGTGTAGAATGCATAGCACTGTATGCAAAAGTTCACACAACACATTTAACTTCAGAAGCTAATCTAGTCATAAAGGCAATGTTGAACTGAACAAAAGATTTAGTCTCTTCTGTCCTGGAAGAGCACCTTACACTCTTTAATTACCATACAGACTGACATCAGGAATCTCTAAATGTTATTATCTCATTTAAATGAATATTTCGTTATCATTGCCCATTGAACTGCTACTTGTTAAAATAATTTTGTTAAATGGGATACTGCTCCATGAATATATGTTACTGAAAAAATAAAGCTGGAACCATCTCAGCATTATAAGTGGAGCTTATAACCATGATGATTCAGGAACAGTGTATGGAGTGATTTTTTTTGTCTGATATCTTTTTTGGATCAACTGTATATTTGGGAGAGGTGTTGGACAAGTTGTTCGGTGCAAAGTTCCATCAAAAGGTGATCTGAAGAATGGCACTTTGTGCCTGGAAGCTCAGCCGACAACTCTCTCAAATATACGGTTGATCCAATTGAAGCTACCACGAAAATTCCTTGCCTCTCATTTGTCTTATGTAAACTATTAAAGCTATAAATGAGCCAGTATAGGATTTGCAGTTTTACATGCATAACTGGCTTGAGAGTTACCATCCCATGAATATTTCTGTTGTAAGAAGTTTACAAAAGTGTACAGTAGAAATTGTCATGACTGGCTGCAAAACTATTCTTTTCACCTACGCAAAAAAGTTCCTGGGTAAACACTATGAACTCTGTGTGCAGTAGGCTGTGGAAACAGAAATACCATTGGAAGGAATTTAAGTATTAAACAGGATTCAGTCATTAGTGACTGCTTGCCAAATGTCAGACAGCCAAAGCCAACAAGGTGGTGAGATGGTTTGATAAAATGGTTTTGGAAAAGAAAAGCAAACAAGAAAATCAAAAGACAGCTAAAGAAGCAGATCTGTCCTCAGGACATGCTTACCCCATGCAAAAGACTTTGGTGGTGTATCATTACAACCAGTAATCAGATGTGTTTGAAATCCTACTCTACCCAATTCAAATCAAGGAACTAAACCCATGATATCCCACATCCCAGTATAGTGCCCCAGGCTAGTAGGTACTCTAGGGCAAGTTTCTCTTAATCCTTACTACTGAAGCTGTTTCACTCTCTATAAATAAATATTCATTGGGAAGACAGAGAAGGGTTCTGACTCTGTGTAGTCCTGCAGTTGGATAAAATACCTAGTGGGCATATCTATACATGTGCTTTAATCCACAGTAGCATATTTTAGCAGCAGCAAATGGCCCAGTTGGCAGGGCCCCTCTGCCAATCGGCACGGGGGGTGGGCAAGAGGCAAAATGAAAAACATTAAAGGAACCACTGCAGGGGGTACTTCCTGCGTGATTTATGGAGATCCCTAGGCACAAGGGTCTCTGTCTTTTTTGTGAGAAGGACTGTCTTGGCTTATGCACCTCATCTCAGGGGAGGGTACATGGGGGAGAATCCTAACTACTTTTGAGGACTGGTGCTTAGGCACCACCCCTTACTCCAACTTCTCCCAGTGGCTACTTTAGCCTGCATCTCATATAGTTCTCTGCCTTCTGGAGGTATATCTATCAGTAGAGGCTAATAAACTGTGCTAGCTGAAGAGGTAGCCTTTTTAAAAATTAGAATGAATAGAAAGCAAAAAGTCATATATACATGTTCTGTATCTCTAACCACTTCTGTTGAATAGGTTTGAAATGTTAATGTAAATATACTCCCATATCAATTTAGACCTAAATAAAAGCACTGCTCTAACATAAGACCCTCAGGATATAAGACTGCAAGTAAATAAGGAATTGGAATAATTTTTATTTTCTAAGCTGAAGAAAATGCAAATTATACACACACAAGATACATAATGGAAAGTATATACTAGTGAGCATAGTATTTACTACTCTCTCTCTCAGTGGGTACTGCAAACTTTCCAAGACCAGGCAACTGCATTTTCAAACATGCTGCCTCCTTTTAAAGTGCCAATTAGCCTGTCCACAAAGCCACACAAGTGTAGCAACACTACTTGTGGTTCAGAGACAGCCCACATGGACAGGCACATACATTGGAGGGTACCACTGTCTGCTGTAGTACACTGGTGATGTACTCAAGGTTACTCAAGCTACTAAGCCTGAAGTAACTGAGGTAGTGAACATCATGATTACCTTAGCAGGACTGGGCTCAAAATGTATTTGGAAGGATTAGAGAAGGAAAAGAATGATATGCTTAAGACAACCTTGTTTTCATGTTACCCTCAATTTCCAGATAAAGCAGCAATTTAAAAAGTAGTCTTTTATTTCATTACACCCTTACCTGGTTGTAAAGTGCCAAGAATGTATCCATTTCTATATTCTCCAAAAGATCTTCAAGCACCACATTATTCCATTGCTCTTCCCTTAAGCTGAAGTGAAAGAGAAAATGAACATTCTCCTCTTTTAGTGTTATAAGGAAGCAATTCATGTCCATATTCATCCATTCAGAAACATAACATTTTCCTGGCAGATCTTGTTAAAGTTTTATGGCACGCCTACTTAAACAAGCTAAGAACAGTTTTCCTTTCCCCATGTTCACCAAAAGGCTGTCTATTTTGTTACACTGGTAACTGCTAAAAATGCAAAGCGGAATCTTTTACCTAAAACACAAATCCAAAATCTCTTAAAAACATTCAGACAGCTGATTTCCTCTTCTCCCTTTGTTTCCTCAAAGATCACACACATCTACCACCATACTTTTACAAAGTTGTGGGGCTTTTGAGGTTAAGCATTGCTGGGGAGACAGCTCCCAGCAAATTCTCTCTCAAGTCTAATTATTTTCTCTTTCTGGACTGTACCACAAGGCCCATTTACCATGTTTCTGGGTCATCTGGGGTTGGTTGTGAGGCTTCCTTATCCTGGCTTGTATTCTGGAAGCCAGCTGAACTGCTCCCCTTACTGTTCCTTTAGAGGTCCCTCATGGAAACTTTCTGGGGAACTAATGACCCAACTCTCCTCCTAGAGATCTCTCAGCCGTTCTTCTGCAACATTTGTCTAGGTCCCACAGTTGGCTGATGCTTTACCAATATAATTAGAGGGCTCATAGCTTAAAGTACAAGGGTCCAAATGTGAAACATTTGATCTTGAAAGCAGAGGTCTGGACTCCTTTTGCCGTGTCTAAAACCATTCCTTATGAATCAATCCAAGTGAAACCAACTTAATAATTCAGAGATCTCTCACAGTGCTACATGAAACTCAGAGCATTAAATGACTATGGACCTATGTAATTTGAAGAGGTATTTTTATTATTTAATTTTGCAAAGCCTCATCTATACCTGCTTTGTAATATTTTTTGTCAAGACAGCAATTTCCATACCAAAAAACCTTCAAAAGCATAAATTTTTCCATTTTTGTTTTACAGATATCTTTGCTTTAAAAAGAAAAATCCATTTTCATAGGGACACCTGGAAATGGGTCTGCTTGGCTAGAACAATTTGTATATCCAAGCAAAACCGATCACAGAGAATTCAATTTGCATCAAAATGTGCGCAAAGGGGGAAGGTAAAAGTGAAATTCAAGCAGTTTGCATTTCATTGCAAATATTTCCCCAGAGACTGACAGCGTGGTTTTCACAGCACTCCCTATCCTGTCTGATAAACTTATAAGAACGCCAGAATCAGTCTCGGTTTCTTGGTCTCCTGCTTGAACTGTGGAATATTAGTATTAACCCACTGGCACATCCCAGAAATGCTGAATGCAATGCAAGGTGTTAGAATTCACAGCTAATCAGTTTATTATTTAATGCTGCTATTGCAATGGTGTCCAGCAGCCTCAAGCACAATTTACACCCCAGCATAAATGGGAGATGCAGTTAGGTATAACATACACTGACCAGCAGAGCTCAGGTGTAGGTGGCAGATAGTTACTACATCTACTCACAAAGAACCAGGACCTGCCCACTGGTTTTTGGAGACTTGAACCCAATAAGGCAATAAGGCAACTAAGTATGCTTATGGGCCTAATAGGTGGATGAGAATTGGGCCTAAATTCCTTCTGAAAAGACAGAATGCTTCCCTGCTGCCAGGAAAGTAACCCTATCTCCCCTGAAGAATACAAGCTCACTGATACCCTACGGTTGTAAGCAGATGAGTGAAGATATTTCTCAGTTTCTGGAGACTTGAGCAGTCCTCCTGAAAACACCCTCCTGCAGAATAGTCTGGACATTGGTTTTGCCCCAAATTCATACTGATTAGAGGCTGCCTGGCATTTTTAACACCCTGCCAGGATACATGTGATCTCCTATGTGAGGAGAATATGCCCACAGGGGCACACCTGCACACAGAAGGGAAGATATTGGAAATCCTCACACTGTGGGGCAAGGGAGGTCACTAGAGCAATGGGAAAATGCCACATCTGCAAGCTCAACATGAGCAGAATGCAAGCCAAGGGATATGACTTAGGCAGAAGTCAATGCCTAGCTAAACTCAAGGACCAGTGACCAGCTTTCCATTGGGTGCTCCAGCACAACAGGTGGTTACTTCTGCCCTGCTATGCGTCTCCTTCCCCCTCAGATTGGGGCACACAAAGCACACCTCTGACAAAAGCCCACTGAACCCTCATCTGGATGCTATAGAGAGGAGGACATAGAAAATCTACCCTGCCAGAAGCAGAGAGATGAGCAACCTGTCACAAAGAACCTTCCTGAGAACCAGCTGCTTTTTGACAGCCAGAATTGCAGGTCACACAATAGATGAAAAGCAGAAAGGGCAGTGCAAGTACTAACGGCAAGTGCTGCTGCATGACCAGCTGTTATGAACCATCTTGATCATTCCCTATATGCCCTTCATGTTCCCTGCACAGTAATCTCCCCCCTCTTATCTTCAGACATCACCTCCAGAAAGTGCTCCAGCAGATACTCCCACAGCAGTTTCTGCTACTTCCAGGAAATGGTGGACTTCTCCCTTCCTTGTAAGACATGTTGCTATGCCCTCATTTGGCAGCTCAGCACGGACCACTGCTTGCAGCAGCAATGCAACACAATACCAAAGTACCCTTCTGCCTGCTGCAGCATTTCCTTTCTCCAATACTTAGTCATCCTCAGTGTTCACATAAATCATTACCACAGCATTAGCAGAGGATCTTTTTAGCCCAGTTTACAGATCTGCTTGGGTCCCCTCTCCCCAGGCTATCTTCCCTCACCCCACTGTCCCTGGAAAACAGAGAAACCCATTGGTCACCAGTTGGAGAAACTGGCCGTCACAGCAGTCAGGGAGACATCTAGCAGTCCAGAGGCTTGCAGGTAGAATCGACTCAAAGGAGTGTTAGAGCTAGATTGGCTAGCAGTGCCTTACTTGCTGTTTAGTTCACAATAATGCAGAGAAAAATGGGTATGAAGGACATGTTCACAGAGATAAGAACGAAAGCAGATGGGAAAAGGAAGAGTGGAAGGAAAATATGCATCCGACCCCCGGGCCACATTTTGCCCACCCCTGCTTTATGCTCTGCCACTGCAAGAAGGATGCCTGATACCACAGAGAAATGTATGTACAATGACAGGCTGGGGCTGGCAGCTGCTGTACGCTGATGGACCTTCTGTCAACAAAAGTTTAAAGGCCTTATATGAAGAGACAGTTCCTGTCCTTCAAAGCTTACAAAACTTTAAGATGGCTCTTTCTTTAGGGTATGCTACAGCCAATAAAGATCACAGTGACAAAGCTAGTTTTGGGAAAGGCAATAATTTGTAATACCAGAAAAACTTACCTTTGCTGATGTAGGTTTACTAAATGGTTACATTTATTCATGGCTTGACTTAGCAAAGTAGACAGTTGTCTGCCTGCATTAACTTCTACAACTTCATCTGAAAGTCCAAATCCATCTGGATTCCATCTCTGCCTATTTATTAGGTTCTGCTGATGTTGAGCTGACTCCTTATGTAGCATTTCATATTCCAGCTTTCTGTCAAGCTCTTCAATCTCCTAGTGTATGAAAACATATAATGATAAAAATGAGTAATTCATCTTGGAAGAAGAAAGTTCATTTGGGGTTAAGAAAAAAGATAGTATCATGGAATTGCAATATTACTTTATTCAGTTCTCATTCTTCCAAATCACGTGCAGTCACTATAGTTTCCAAATCACTGTGATGGCTATGGTAAAACATGACTAGTAAGCAATGAGTGTCAGAACACCACCAATGGCATCTGAAAACTTCCAGTGATGACATCCAGAAGATACAATATCAGCACAACAGACTGAAAAGAGAGACTGATATCTTTATAAGCAGCATAAAGCTGCTGAAACACACTGATGAAAATGCATGCACACACATTTTAGTTATACTGAATCAATTACCTATACTAAATAGGTTGGAAAATGCTGAATGCTATTTATGATAACACAGGCTTTATAAAATAATGTAAGTATGATGAAATAAGAATACTTTTTGAATGCCTTTAGGAGGCTCAGTAGTGGCATTTTAAAAATCAGGGTTTTTAGTGAAGAGTTGGTGTGAAAGCTTGTTTGGGCTTCACTTCCGGGTTCTGCATCAGACTTCTTTGGTATTCTAGACAAGTCATTTACTTTCTCCTTGCCATAGGTCCCCACCTGTAATTTGGAGAAAATAATACCCTCTTACCTACTGTTTCACCATCCTTTTTATTTAGACTTAAGGACATTAAGCAGGCAGCCTCTAAATAAGTGCGTGTTCAGTACTTGGCATAAGGCTAAATTAAAGTCTTCATGTGCTAAGATAGCAGTGAAAATTAATACTAATGAACTATTCATAGGGAGGTAAAACAAACTCACATGCACTGAAGCATGAGTTTATTCTACTCTTTGGTTGAACAAGCTCTGATGCAATTAGTGTGAGAAGTTACTATGGCCTCCGGTTTTGGTGTTTTCTATTTAATAGGTATGTCAACTAAATTTGCCAACTGGTGAGATGAATACGCAGAAATAAAACAGAGCAAAAGGCAAGCTTTGATTAGCAGGACAAAGCCTATACACATCAATCAAACCAGGTAGGATAAGCAGAAAGAGTAACAAACAAAAATGTCACCAGCTTGGTCCTTAGACCAGATAAGGAATTCAGCACTACATATTCTTCTTTTTTTCTGGCTCTTCAGCTATCCTTTTTATACCACCCTCCCCTCCTCACCCAAACAGCTGAACTAGGGAGAGGGAAGCTGGAAATAATCTGTTTTTGAATAGGAAACTGGTCCTGCTTTGGCATCTGTTACAGAGACTTCAGAAAAGGCAGTAAACCTTATGAAGTGAGTTTAATGCTTTGTTTCTGAGCTAATCTTATCAGTGTGAAAATAAAGTTATGTATGAGTAATTAAAACTTTTCCAGATGTATTGTCCACACACATATTCTTACCTATGGCAGAAATATGAGACCAAATTTTCAGCAAGTATAACTCAAGATAATTCCATAGAAGTCAAAAGGGTGTCAGCAGTTGCTGAGCTGGCTTTTTGGCAATTTCCCTTCTCATAATACTGTTACTTACAGGACTGTGTGCCTCTAAAATCTGGGTACACTCCGACTTTGATAGTATTTTAGATGCACTTAGATGTTCCAGAAGCAAAGCTTGAACACTTATGATGGCAGCATATCTCTCTAATGTTTTGGATTTTTTATCAGTCTTCTGGAACTGTAAAGCAGCAACATACTCTCCAAGTTTATTCTCCAGGGCATGCAACTGATGCTCCTTTTCAAACAGCAACTCATTCCGGACCTAGAAAATCATGAAATGCCAAATGTAATAACATTAACAAAAACTTTATAAAGAAAAAAAATATCTATGAAGCAGAATGGCTAATATAATATCAGAATGGCTAATAAAATCAATGATTATTTTAAAAATTATTTGAATTTGATTTTTTATTTAAATAATTTTTTAAAATAAACTTTTTAAAATGCAATCTCTGGCATTTTAATCCTGGTTTAAACAACCAGACCAGAAACTCGCCATCACTTCCTGTGGAGAAGAGGTTAATCATGAGAAGTTCCCAAAATACCTCATTGTAACCTTTGATTGGAGCCTCACCTTCCGTGCACATCAATGGATTGTTGCTAAAAAAACAAAAGCACAAGTTAACCTTGTGCGTAAACTGGCTGGAATGGGCTTCGAAGGGGCACTTTAGCACTTGGTTTCTCTGCAGCAGAATACTGCTCCCCATTTTGGAATAAAAGGGTACACACAACGATTGTTGATACACAGTTAGATGCTGCTATGAGGATTATATCAGGAACGCTAAAATGTATGCCATTACCATGGCTTCCAGTCCTAGCAAACATTGCTCCCCCACAGCATGGCCACGATGCCGCATGTGTGAGAGAATACCATAAAGCCATTGGTAACCCAAACCTCCCAATCAACAAGGATATCACCACGCCACCACTGGCTAGGCTCAAATCTAGAAAACCCTTCTGGAAATACGCCAAGAAGCCTCATGATAATCAAAAGAGCACCGAAGAACAACGGAGGGAAGCCTGGACAAATACCAACCTTCCACAGAAATACATCATCAGCGACCCTACAACCTCTCAGCCAGGATTTGACCTACTGAGAAAGATTTGGTCCTCCCTAAATTGCATCCAGACATTTCTTGGAAAATGTGGTCACCTACTCCATAAATGGAGAATCAAAAAGAGTCCAGGTTTGCAACTGTGGTGTGATTTTTCAGATGGTGCTACACATTGTGAGCAACTGCCCAATTAGATCATTTAATGGTGATCGAAAAATCAATCCATGCAGCTACCCCTGAAGCAGCTAAATGGTTATCAGATTTAAAAATTAATCTATGAATGTTGTATTCCTAAAATGTCATACGAAAGAAGAAGAAATTTAATGTGATGGTATAAGCACATATAGTGAGGCCTGAAATAACTATAATTGAGAAAAAAGAATTACATTTAAATAAAAATAAATATTTGAAAAGCACTTGTTTGCTGATGGGGCATGGTGGCAGAACCTTGAGAAGTATCAATTACAGCTCTGATATAGATTTATGGATGTCAAAGGTACATGCTAGCAACATCACTTTCCTGTCTGCCTTTGGCTATAGGAACTTGTCTATATGGCTATGGCTTGTCTACACCAGAAAAGTAGTTAGCTATGTTAGTCTGACATTGTAACTCGACCAATATCTCATATGCCACCCTCTGCTTACAGTGGCCCTCTGCAGTCTACACTGGACAGATGGGGTGATCCTCATGTGTAAGAGTGAACAAACAATCTGACATCAGTTCCAGAAAGACACACTGTAGCAGAACACTTCAATCTCCTTGGGCATTCCACGGCTTACTCAGGGTAGCTGTTTTTACACAGGAAGGCTTTAAAAATGCACTTGAACAGGAAATTGTGGAACAAGAAATTATCCACAGACTGGATTGTGTTAAAGATGGTATAAACAGGGACTGTGGATTCTTATCCCATTATCTAGATTAGGTTTTTGTGAACCTTTTGTCCCATGGGTTTATTGCTTGCTTGCCTCCTCCTCCCCACTCTTCCTACCCTCCCTCACTCCATGTCTTTTGTATTCAAATCACTCTCTCCACTTGATATGCCACTCTGTGCATGTCCTTTTACAGCATCTGATGAAGTGATCTTGGGCTCTCAAAAGCTTATGCTATTAAGCACTGATTTAGTTAGTCTATAGATACAAATCTACCCAGCCTTATTTACATCAGCCAAATAAGCTGTTAGAATTTGAATTGATATATTTATTTCCTGATAATTAAAAAAAAAAAGTAGAACTTGCTGGCTCAGCAGGCTAGAAAAAAGTGTTATTTTTGTGCTGAACTGGCTTTTGACTTCAGCAGCCTCTTATGCAAGTGCACACAGATTATTTTGTTCATTCCAGTTTATTTTATTTAGTTCTTCATTCAAAATCATAAAATGAATTAGGAGTTGAAAATGCAGGAAAGCTTATTTGCCTCTTCTATTCTATAAATATAAAATGAAGTATGTGAGGATGAGCTCGATTAGTTTTGAAATCTTGAAGGACATGGCACCAGAGTCTAGTGCAGGGTTGGTCAATAATTTTGGGCGGAGGGCTGCTTACTGAGTTTTGGCAAGCTGTCAAGGGCTGCATGGGTAGTTCCACCCCTTGAAGGTGCCATGCCCCCTGGTTGCCATCTTGGGACTGGAAGCCCCATCCCTAAGCTCTGACCTTTGCCACCAGAAGTCCCTCCCCTTGCCCCTGGAAGTACTCCTTTGAGTAAAAGGGTTTGCCATCTTAGAATGGAGAAAAACCCCCAAATTATATACTAAAAATCAAGCACCCATAATAATATATTTTAATTAAAAATATACATTTTTGTCCTGATTTGTGTGTGTTTGTGCTGTATATGTTGAAGTGATTGCATAACAGCTCAAAATGCAGTCTTACTCTTGTATAATGTGTGGAGTACGCAGGGGTGTTGGGGGTATGGGTAGGTGGGTATGGGGTTGGTGGGCGTGTGTATGTATGGTATTTGTTGGGTGTGTGGGGGAGGGCGTGGCTGTGGGGTTTGCAGGAAGGGTTTGAGGGTATGGTGGGCTGTGCATGGGAGCCCCCTGAGTGTGCCCCCCTGAGCCAGTCAGCACCTGCCCCCAACCCGCAACAGCCCAGAGCCTGCATGCCCTATGCTGCCTCCCCACCACTGCCAACAGTGTGCAGCCCCAGTATGCCCCGCACCTGCTCTGCACCACACAGCCGCATGCAGCGGTAGTGTCAGGGAACAGTGTCTAGCTGTGAACCTGCACGCCCCATGCCAGCTCCAGGCTCATCTCTCGGGGCTGAGCAGCAGCAGCAGCAACAGAAATTGAGCAGAAACTGCTGCTCAATGCGAGGAAAGCAGCCCCCCTCCCTCACCGGGCAGTTTTTGCTGCAGTCACGTGGAGCCCACGCTGCGCTAAGCTGTTGCGGCTCCCTCACTGCCACTTCTGGTCTGCCCAGCGCGGCAATGGTGACAATGTGGAGCAGTCGCAGGGCAGCTCACAAGTGGCAGTGAAGGAGCTGCACAGTAGCCTAGCACAGCATGAGCTCCAGGTGGCCACAGCAAAAACTGCTCAGTGGCAGCAAGAGGGAGGGGCCGCTTTCCCCATGCTAAGCAGCAGTTTCTGCCCAGCTACTGCTGCCACTGCTCAGCCCTGACAGGTGATCCCAGAGCCGGTGTGGGGCTCAGCAGTGGCAGCGCAGGACAACCTGCTGCTCAGTGCAGGGGAAAAGTGGCACTTTCCGCTCCCGCTGCCTGTGCTTCCTGGTACAGTTGCTCAGAGCCCGTGTGGGACTGCCATTTGTCCACTTTGCGCTGCCACCACTGCCCCATAGGGCAGCCCAGAGGTGGTGGTGACACAGTGGAGATGCAGGTCAGCCACGCATGGGCTGCAAGCAGCTGTACCAGGAAGCGCCAGCCACGGGGATGGAGAGGGGGAGTTTTCTCCCCACATTGAGCAGCAGTTTTTCCTATGCTACCACTCACTGCTCAGTCCAGATAGGCAAGTGTGGGGTGCATGGGGCCGGGGCTGCGCATACTGGTCCCCACCGGTACCACAGGGCTAGGGGGTGGGGGACTGGGAATGAGCAGTCTTCCCTGCCTCTCTGCCCCCCCCCCCCCACT
Source organism: Alligator mississippiensis (assembly GCF_030867095.1). Classification (NCBI taxonomy): domain Eukaryota; kingdom Metazoa; phylum Chordata; order Crocodylia; family Alligatoridae; genus Alligator; species Alligator mississippiensis. The sequence continues at coordinate 27,666,546 of NC_081825.1, read as the reverse complement.
TCTTTTTAACTGAATTTCCTGCTCTCGTGCAGGGAAGCATGAACAGCCCCAGGGCAAAAGCCTCTGCTAGGCAGGGGCTTCTGGCTAGGGGGTGGGGTGGGGCTGGGCAGGCCTTGCTGTTGCAGGGTCGTGCCATGGATTTCCCTTAATCCTACTGCCCCTGGGTCCTATCGTCTTTGGCAGGCAGCCAGGAGCAGATAAATATTAATTTTCTAAATTTTTGAGGGGGCCTGTGAAGTGGATAAAATGGCTGGCGGGCCAGATCTGGCGGGCTGTATTTTGCCCATCCCTGGTCTAGTGCACCTATTAGGCATGTAATTGGATTTAGAAGCCTAAGTGTGATTCTATTCTATGCTGTTAAAGTCTATTACATACACAAACTTTTGTACTACACAGTCATGTTATCCCTAAGAGTAAGTCAAAAAAATCGGCAAGAAGGAAGAGGACCTAATATCTTTCAGGGATTTGAGCAAAATGAAATAGTATCACACTTAGATAGATGAATTCACTAAGATACTAAATGGAAGAGAATCTGGCCCACAGTGAGTAAAAACAATCTGCTATAGACAATACTTCCTTTGTTTAATAAATCAGTTGATTTTAATTGGAGAATGTTCTGCATTTTTCTTATTTTTTATGTACCCAACACATTTGCTAATAAAAACGATTTTAAATGCTATTTTGAGTACTTTATTTGAAATCCAGTTTCCATCAAATGCAGTTTGACACAAAGCACAAGTAAAAAAATAACCATCAAAGAGTAAATAAGTAAATAGCAAATGTGATATTAAAAAATGTAACAATGAAATATACAGATTATCTAAATAAATGTATGATAAATGACATACTTGCTATAATGAACGTGTATAGATATAGTACTCCAGGTTAGCAAGCAGTATAGTACTTCAGGTTAGTAAACTGTTAAGGGCCACAAGCATAGCCCTGCCCCTTGACAGGTGCCCCACCCCCTGGTTACCTGCTTGGGACTGGAAGTCCCAGCCCTAACCCTTGATTTTTGCCACCAGAAGTTATTCCCCTTGCCCCAGAAGCACTCCTTTTTTTGTAGGGGGAGGTCACCATTCTGGAGCTGGAAAAAAAATCATACACTAAAAGTCAAACAACTACTATAGCATATTTTAATTTTATTTAAAAAAATATGTTTGTCCTGATTTATGTGTATTTACATAGTATATATAAATGGGATTGCATAATAGGTCAAAAATAAAGTCTTACTCTCATATACTGTGCGTGGGAAGTGTGGGGGAGTGTTTAGGGCATGGTTAGTGAGGTGGGGGGTGTATGATGGGGTGTGGTGTGTGGGTGGCTGTGTGGGGGTCTTGTGAGGGGGTGTGACTGTGTGGTGGGGTATAGGGCATGTGTATATGTAGGGAAGTTATGGGAGGGTGTAGGCAGGATGAGGGTGTGGGTGTATGGGGTTTGTGGGGTGTGAGGGAGAATGGAGGAGTTGGGACCCCCGGCATGTCTCCCCCCCATGGCACACAGCAACTGCTGCTGGCAGCAGTAGCAGCAGGCAGCAGAGCTCTTGGGGTGCTCATGACCTGTGGAGGCACAGCCACCTGGCAGTGCACGGCTCCAGTCAGTTCCAGGAGCTGCATGTAGCAGCAAGGAGCGGAGCAATGGAGCCGATGGCCTGGCCCCACTCCCTGCCGCCATGTGCAGCTCCTGGGACTCTGCTGGAAGTAGCAGGGAGCCCTGCTGCCTGCTTCCCAGTGAAGTAACACAGAACTAGGGCACTCACTGAAATTACCAAGCAGAAGATTTAAAACAAACAAAAAGAAGTGTGTCTTTTTCAATTTTTCTTACACATGCATAATTAATGCATGGAACTCACTGCCAACAGAATAAACTGGCTCAGAAAGGTATTAGAAAAATGTATGGAGGATAGGACAATCAGAACAGTTGGGGATGTAACCTACTGATGGTGATGAGGAGGGTATAATAGGAGATATCTGACTCTACAGCCCGGGTTCCTGAACTTGCCCCAGACTGTTCTGGGGCCAGGCTGACAATCAGCTGATTGTGCCTGTCCTGAGCTCAGGACAGTCCCAGGTCACGCTGGGTTGTGGACACCTGGCTTTAAAAACTGTCCACTAATATCTTATACCTCCATTTCTCGATGTATATAATTAGAAACACAAGACTTGAAAAGTGCCAAAAATTCCAGCTAAAGCTGCTGTAATCTGGTAAAGACACCCAAAAATCAAGTTCTTAAATCAGGACATCTAAAAAACGAAGATGCCTCAAATTAGGGAGAGACTTGCATATTTGGGCTTTAATCTCTCTCTCTGAACTTTTAGCTCCCTATAGTCTAACCCAATGAATTGGGAGGAGACTTAATTACTCCTCAAAATAATTTGAGACTCTCATGTGTAAGGGACAGTAATAAATTGTACAAGAATAAAGTTACCCATTTCAAAGGATATATTTTTTAAAAATATCTAATTCTAACATATTTCAAATCAGTATCTTCTCCTCAACCTCCACAATGAAATGTTTTGTTAGACTGCTTTGCCATGGTGTTCCCGTAATGGCAACAAAAAATATGTACTCATGTAAAAACGAAAAGGGTGTGATCCTCACTGGTGTAAATTGGACTAGCCTCGAGACCAGACTGAAGTAAATGTTAATTACATTGATTTATACAAGGTAAGGGTCTGCCTTTGCTTCTCTATATATTCCTGCACTGATGAAGAGATCATATGTGAGTCTCACAAACCTCATAACCACATTACTTTTATATTATGCTAATCAGAATTATATGAAACAATATATTAGTCCCATCCATTAACTTCTAGGATCATTTAGCAGATTGTCATCAGGTTTTCAGAGCCCTAAAATGACAAACAGGTAATATGATGCTCATGAATTTTTCTCTGGCATTATTAGTGATAAGACTGCTGTCTAGAGTGATTGCATATCATTCAAATTTTATTATACAATAGACAGAGCTACATTTAAAATGTGATTTGCAACCAAATCTGCATTTTTTCAAAAGGACCCATGTGACTTTCTCTGAAGTTTCTATTAAATTATAGCACATGTCCTTGAACATAAGAGGGAGTTATTTGTAGAAAACTCTTGAAACCAGCCTCAACAACTTAAGTAATACAAAGCCTTATTAAAGAGGCAAAGTGCATGTAAGATGTGTTTCCTAAACATTCTTAGCAAAAACAGGGCACATAGACACATGTTATTAATGCACAGCAATAAACTTCAGTGCATATAGCACCAGAGTTTATTGCTCCCAGGTGCCACGTTTGAACATATGCCCAGGACCACAGCATGTTGAACCAGGCTGGAGCAGCTCCAGCTGGCTAGGTATCTGGGGGGTCAGCCTGTCAGCTTGGGGTCTATTCTGATCCAGCTCAATGTGCTGCAGAGGGGCTGGCTAGAGCATGAGGACGCTTCAGTGCGGGGCTAGCCGGGAGGCAGCTCCTGCACTGAAGCACCCTTGTGCCCCAGCCATCCCCATCAGCTTCTACATGGTGTTGCTGTGCAGTAAAAAACTCCACCACAGTGTAGTACTTACGTTTACAAGTACTAACCTACGGCAGAGTTAATTAGTTTACTGTGACCTAATAGCACTGTTTGTGTAGATGCTATTACATTTACTGAGGAGCTAATTAGGCAACTCCAAAGTAAACATCTTGCATAGATGTGTCCAAGGTGTCTCAATATACGAACAGAGGATCTTAGCATCATTGTTAATCTAATAAGAATTGCTTTCTTGAAGCAACGTCGTTAACTAAGCAAACATGTTGGGAGAAAATATGAGATTACCCTTTTTTCCCCACAGAACTTGAAGGTCCTGCAGCCCTTTTAGATGGTCCTTAAAGGAAAGAAGGCTTAAATAGGTGCTGCATTCCTAATTTCATAAAACTGGGAAAGTTACATGGCTCCTCAGTTTATGGCCACATTGAAACCACATTTAAACTGTAGCTGATCAGGTAAGTGTACTGATTATACCAATATAATAAAGCGATGTAAAATCTCCTGATATCTGATATTCTCTAAAAGCCCTGGCTCCTGAAATGCATAAGAATCTCAGCATTCATCAAATTAAGTGTTTCTACTCTTTCTACTTATAGAGAAGAGCTTGGAAACCTTGAATGTTTAAATGCTCCAGCATGAGAAGGAAAATAGACAGAACTTGATGGGCATCTATACACATGCTCTGGAACAGAGGGGGGGGGGGGGGCAGGGGTGAGGGCAGGAAAGGTTAATTAGAGTGGCTCCAAGAGCCACTCTAATTAAAGTGCCTGGAGCATCTCATGTATCAGTGTCTCTGCGCTTAAAAATGGCAGCAGGGGTGCTTTAAGTAAATGTCCCTGCCTCCATTTTTAAGAGCAGGGATGCTGATACATGAGACGCTGGAGTCTGCTGGAGCACGGTAATTACCACACACCAGCAGACTCCATTAATCCAGTCAGCTCTGATGTGCTGTAATTACAGCATTTTGGAGAAGCCTTGCTGTACATGTAGAGGCAGGCACCCAATAATTTTTAAAATCGCTTTTATTTTAAACCCTAAATCTTTGGAGCCAAATCCTTTTCCACCTCTTGGGTATCTAAGTGATCATAGGTACCTAGGTACAATTCTATTCCACCCTGTTCAAATCCTGAAAATCCATTAATGCATCTACTTTTACAACACAACATCACTTCATTCTTAAAATTGAGTCACAAACAAGCAGAGGAGGAGGAGGGCTCCCCCAACCTTGTGTATTAACAGTTTTTCAGGAATATGAGTAGCATCCAATTTTGTGCCTAACAGGTGGGAAAAAATTGGCCCTCGGTATTGGCAATACTGATTCTGTTTTGTCTTTATGTATGTCCGTTTTCTCAATATCTCCTTACAAAAGCAAATGTCTGTAGAACAGAAGGAACTGTGATAGAGACTTACAGCTCCTGAGAAGATCTCTAGGCATGCAGTACATCAGTTGGCCTTTTTTCTGGTGAACTGTTTGATGGGCTTTGCTATGGTGCCATGGGCAGCTTTGCAGGGGATTTCATTCTAGGAGCAAGCCTGTAGAAATGCTCATCTCATAGAAGATGGATTGCATGTGTGGGGAGGAAGGTGTTGAGGGTGGAGAAGTGAGGGGCTGTACTAGGGAAGAGGAGGAAGACCACAGCTTGCTACTTGGGTTGGAAAGCCACGAAGGTAGGAGTGCTGTGCTACAGTTGTCTGGCACAGCTGGAGTCACAGAAGCTTGAGTGAACCTGGAAAGGTCTTGGATCCCTGTGGAGGATTTTGAACTAACTCCAGCATTTTCGGGAGAGAGGTTACCTAGTCTTTGCCCAGAAACAGCCATGTCTCATTTTTATGTATTTGAGATCACTCAATTGAAAAGGGGGGAAAAAAAGTTTTTCAGAAAGGTGAGAAACCTATTAAAATGAAATCCAGGCTCTTTGTTCCATGTGAACTGTTTGTTATTGAAATGCTAATACCTTTAGCATTTCTTTTATATCCTCACAGTCCAGCAGTTCATGACTATTCAGAGATGCATACTGTATTCCAGAGGCACTGGTAGGAAATCAAATAAAGATAAAAACTTCTGCAGAACATTGTGCAAATCAGGACTTTGGTTTAGATTATACAAGACAGCCAATTCCACCCAGAATCCGATTTTGTTTATTATTATTCTGTCAAACCAAATTTCTTTTCAAAATTCAAAGTGTTATTTTGAGATACTTTTATTTATGAACCAAATATGTAAGACCTGGTAGCAAAACTGTAGCTTGTATCAGTGCCCATGCAAAGATTAGATCAATTCCTCAGAATGTATTTGACATGCATGTGAAATGAGCTAAGCTTCCTTTTAAAGAAGAGTGTTGAATGAACTCTTTACTGTTGGTGCTGGCTTTGATTCAGCTCACGCATTCAGCTCACGCAGCAGCAGCAGCAGCGCAATAGGAAAATGACTTTCAGAAGTAACTGGTTAATTTGGGGTTCTTCAATTGCTAACTACCCAGTTTAAGACAAGAGGTCTAGGAGGAATTCTCTGCCCATTGAAATGAATGACAAAACTATAGACTACATTTGCATAGGGATCTCACCCCTAATGTTCCAAGCTGACCATCCAAAGGTACTAGTCACTTCTGAAAATCAGTGTCATAGAACCTGAGGTTGTTCACTGGAACCAAAAAAACCATGAAGACACTTGAATAAAAACATGTTAATATTTTGGCAAAGAATGATACTTTATAATTACCAAACTATACACATATTTATAAATTATAATTCTTTGCCAAAATATTCTCAGGCTTTTATTCAAGCATCTTCACTTTTTGGCTTCTAACAAATTTTTAACACCTCCAGATTCCCATGACTCTGTGTGTGTGCGTGTGTGCATGTGTGTGTGTGTGTGTGTGTGTGTATACACACATGTTAGGTGTAATTTTATATGTAATTTATGTGTACTTTTTATATGTCATTTATGCATTGGCGTATTTAATATGTGTGTGTATATATTATAATACACACACACCCTTGTACAAACATAGACATATTTTATGTCTATTTTATATACACACAAAAATCACAATGTATATTATAGTATGTTCTGGAGGCTGCTTCCGGGGTGAAGAGCTTAATTTGTTGTACTGCATAAAGTTACAAGAGCAACTTCCAAATGCATGTAGGTTTTCATAGATTCATAGATGTTAGGGTCGGAAGGGACCTCAGTAGATCATCGAGTCCGACCCCCTGCCATGGCAGGAAAGAGAGCTGGGTCTAGATGACCCCAGCAAGATGGTTATCTAACCTCCTCTTGAAGACCCCCAGGGTAGGGGAGAGCACCACCTCCCTTGGGAGCCCGTTCCAGACCTTGGCCACTCGAACTGTGAAGAAGTTCCTCCTAATGTCCAATCTAAATCTGCTCTCTGCTAGCTTGTGGCCATTATTTCTTGTAACCCCCGGGGGCGCCTTGGTGAATAAAACCTCACCAATTCCCTTCTGTGCCCCCGTGATGAACTTATAGGCAGCCACAAGGTCGCCTCTCAACCTTCTCTTGAGGCTGAAAAGGTCCAGTTTCTCTAGTCTCTCCTCATAGGGCTTGGTATGCAGGCCCGAAACCATACGAGTGGCCGTTCTCTGGACCCTCTCCAGGTTATCCGCATCCCTCTTGAAGTGCAGTGCCCAGAATTGCACGCAGTACTCCAACTGCGGTCTGACCAGCGCCCGATAGAGGGGAAGTATCACTTCCTTGGACCTATTCGTCATACATCTGCTGATGCACGATAAAGTGCCATTGGCTTTTCTGATGGCTTCATCACACTGCCGACTCATGTTCATCTTAGAGTCCACTGGGGCTCCAAGATCCCTTTCCACTTCCGTGACACCCAGCAGGTCATTCCCTAGGCTGTAGGTGTGCTGGACATTTTTCCTCCCTAGGTGCAGCACTTTGCATTTCTCCTTGTTGAACTGCATTCTGTTGTTTTCTGCCCACTTGTCTAACCTGTCCAGGTCTGCTTGCAGCTGTTCCCTGCCCTCCGGCGTGTCCACATCTCCCCATAGCTTTGTGTCATCTGCAAATTTGGACAGAGTACATTTCACTCCCTCGTCCAAGTCGCTGATGAAGACATTAAAGAGTATCGGTCCAAGGACCGAGCCCTGTGGGACCCCACTGCCCACACCCTTCCAGGTCGAAGCCGACCCATCCACCACGAATAGACATTGTGATAACATTTTAAGTCTCATTTTCAAAAGTAATTAAAGAACTAAGCAGCCTAGAAGTAACATCCTAATTGACCTCTAAGGTGATGACTAAGCAGCATCATGCCCAAGATAGGCGTCTTGTATTATGAAAGTGATCCAAGTCAGCCCAGGGAGATGCCTGGGGTCAGTTTAACCTGCATAGATTGAAGCATTGTGCAAGTAAATAGACCAGGGGAGGGAAATTATTTTGGCTGGAGGACCGCTTCACAAATTTTGGTGAGCTGTTGAGGGCTGCATGGGTAGCCCCGCCCCCTGGTTGCCATCTTGTGGCCAGAAGTCCTGCCCCCTAACCACTGCCCTTTGCCACCAGAAGTCCCTTCCTTTGCCCCCAGAAGTACTCCTTTTGAGAGGAGGTAGTATAGCCATGGAACTGGAAGTTACATTTTGTCACATGGTCTATGTCAGAGGTAGGCAACATTTTTTTGGCTGGAGCGCTGAAAAAACCACAATATCTAGCTTGTAAGGTGCTGGAGTGCCAGCATGCCAAAAAACCAAACTGGGGTGGGGGGTACATGGCAGGATGCACTGCATATTAATATAGTTAATAATCATAAATGTTTCTTTTTTATGGTAAATACCAGGTTTTCTAAAAATGCTAAACCTGGTGACAATAAATAAAACTTCATAGAGAGGGAAGAGAGAAGGAAGAAGGAGAGAAGAGGGAGAGAAGAGAGAAGGAAGAGAGGAGAGAGGGAAGAGAGAGGAAAGAGACAGAAGAGAGAAGAGAGGGAAGGAAGGAGGGAGAGGCAGAGGAAAAGGGAAAGAGAGAGGGAGGGAAAGTGGCATGGGGAGAAGCAGGCGCAGGGGGAGGCACAACAGCCAGGTCCTTGGAAAGGTGGCAGCTGGGGGGGGTGGGGGTGGGATGGAGGGGAGTGGGGGCTGCCCCAGCTCCATAGACTCAGGCCGCAGCTGGGTCCCCAGGGGCACCCAAGGTGGAACCTGGCCTGGCCCGGCCCACACAGCTCTGTGGGATGGGGCGCAGCTGCCCTGCCCATGAGAGGATGCTGCCTGGTGAGGGCAGGACGCTGGGCTTGGGGGGCTCCCAGTTTGGCCTCTGGGCACAATGGATACAGTGCAAGTAGGGTGGAGTCACCCAGGCTGTGGCAGGAGCCCCTGGGGCTATGGGAACAGCTGTGCAAGGCTGCACACTTACCTCTGCCAGCCTGGCTCATCCAGTCCCAAGTGGCACATGGCTCAGCTGCTGCTTCTCCTCGCCAGTGCTGACTCTGCTGGGCCTGTCGCATTCTGAGTGGCATGCAGGGAAGCAGCGGCTGGGCTGGCTTTGCTGAGTGCTGCCTGGGACGGGACAGGCCCGGCCAAGCCAGCACCGACAAGGAGAAGTGGCACCTGAGCCATATACCACTTCCTCGCATGCTGCCCAGCACAGGCTCAGCCACAGCTTTGCATCTCTTGTGCCAACCCAGCCAGGCCTGGCCCAGCCTGTCCCAAGCGGTGTGGGGAAGTGGCATGCAGCTCAGCTGGCCTTGCTGTGTGCAGCTCAGGATGAGCTGAGCCTGGTGAGGAGCCTGGGTATCAGCAAGGAGAAGCAGTGGCTGAGTTGCATGCTGCTTGGGTCTGGCCGGTGGAGGTAAGGGAAGGCATGGCTGAGCTGTGCGCTGCTCCGGCTGTGCCAAGCTGGTCCTGGCTGGGCAAGAGCAGCACTTTCAGGCATCCCCCACATCCCCCTCACTGCTGGAGAGGCGGGGGCCATGGCTAGCCCTGGCAGTAGCCTCAAGCAAATGGGGGAGGGAAGGGGTTTAATTTCTCCCCCTCCCTGCCCTGTCCCACCAGCATGGACCTGACCCAGGGTCTGCCTGGCTGAGGCGCAGAAGCCCTTATCAGGGTCCCTCTTCACCCCCCAGCTGCTACAGCAGGTGTGGGGGCATGGTCCCCTGAGGCCAAGGGGACAGAGAGGGTGGTTTATTCCCCACTCCATCCCCTCCCCCCAGGGAACCCCAGCTGGGGTCTGCCTGGCTGGGTGCGAGCAGCGGAGGCAGTGGCCAGGGCTGGCAGACCTTGGCTGTGGTCCCCCAAGGGGAGAGGAGATGAAGTAGGGAACAAACCCCCTCCCAGCCCCCTTTGCCTCAGGGGGGCATGCCAGCTGACCCGGAAGCCATTAGGAGGCTAGGTGGTTTAGAAAATCCCACTAGGCACCTATCTACATATTTAGTGGCATTGTGAACTCTGACTCATTCTCACTCAAACTGACACCTGCCTGGTACATGTCTACAAGTTGCATGTGTAATAGTTTATGGATGGGTGGATGAGAGAAACATGTGCCCTGGGCAGCACCTCATCCTCCTCTCCCCAGCTCTGCTTGCACTTTCCAGCTCCAAGTGCCACATAGAAGTGTGCACCAGTGAGTGCAGGGAAGTCCAGGAAATGCAGGCTTGTAGAGCAGAAGTGGAGTTTGCTGCTTTTGAGGTATGGGGAGATGTTAACCTATGTTTTTGACACCAAAAACATGAGTTTCTGCCTACTTGACATAGGTGTCTACAGCAATAAAAAATAAGGTGACATCTCTCAGCAGCAGCAGCAAACTTCAGTGGCTGCTTCTACATGCTGCCTACTGCCAAAGCCTTCAGAGCCAAAAGGTACAAGGGGACAGGGGAGAGAGGACTGCCCCAGGTGTGGTCCTGGTCAGTTCCTGGCCAGTTCCACCTTTGTGCATGGGTTCTTATGTGGAGGGCTCCACAAATCATGGAGACTGCTCCAAGGCAGCCATGGTGAACAGCAAAGTGCCATGCCCTGAGCCTGCATTGGGTCTTTAGTGGAATTTAGGCATAGCCCAACACAGGGCCTGGGAAGGAGTTATGTTCACAGGAGTACACTTGAGGCGCACACAGTAATGCACAGAAGCCCTAAGACCTCTAAGACCTAGGGATCAATTTAAGTGAAAATGGAGGAGAATAAGAAAACTAGCTGTGTTAGCAGGCTTTCAGTCACTAGAATAGGGTCAGTCGTAATGATCTGGACATAAAAATGCAATCTAGGTCCTGCTCAGAACACTAAGAGCTCAGTTGGGGATGCTTCCTGGTACAAAATAGCTCTAGGAAATACAGAGGTGAGTTTTACTTTATAAAAAATATAAAGCTACAATAAGAAAAACCTTACTGTTCAACTGTGAAAGCTAATGAGACTTAGGTTTCTAAAAATCTGCTTTTGAAAATGAGACTTTGAGATAAAATAATGATTTCCAAAGTGCCTGTGTTTTTTAGGCATTTATATGGTCTTCATGCTCACAGTGTCTCATAAACATAATCTCACAACTTCTCTTCTAGGTAGAGAAAAGGTATTACTTCATTTCACAATCAGAAAAGTGAGACAAGGAGGAAGACTAACAGTGGGTTATTTAAAGATATTTAGGGACCTAAGTATATAGATAAGTACCTAGTGGGATTTTCAAAATCACTTAGAAGACTATCTGTATATTTACATATTTAAAATCCTTTAAAACAAACATCCTAACTGACTGGCCTAAGTCAAACAAGAAGCCTTGGGCAGAGCAAGAAACTGAACTCATCTCTTCAGTCATGAGCTACTATTTAAGCCACAAGGTCCTCCCTTCCACTATAACTTTTGTTTTGATTATTATTCAATGTATCGAGACAGATTCTTAGCTTTTTTGAGGTTTCATAGACCCACTGACTTTAAATAAATCATTGCATTTTTAATAATCTGAATCTGATCTGCTGTTTTTTTCAGCTTTCACACATTTGCATGAGATAGTAACTGCCATTCTTATGGGATCTTCAAGATGCTCAAAATATGCTCAAAGCGGGAATGGTTTTGCATGATATAAAAGTAACATTTGAGGGTTCTCTCTGTGGTGGGGTGGGAGAGACACATGTTTTTAAAAACAAGTTTATAGTGCATCTGTAAAAACAATTGTTATGATAGATGTATGCAAACAACAGGAATAAAAGTTTACTGTTCTCTACCCAAGGCTATCAGTCCTAGATATAGGGATTTTTAATGAAGTATGCAAGCATGAAATCTGGAAACAATGAATGAATAATGAAGGGATGAATAAGTAAATGACTGATCATCATCAATTCATGTTTTGAACTTATAAAATAAATAATGGATAAGCATGAAAATACAGCTTGACGTCTTGCCATCACTTTTAAAAGTATTGCAAAGTTTATGCTTTGACTGCAGCAGAAAACAAAAGCAAAAAAAGGTGACATCTATGGCAGAAATAGGCATGCACACTGTTGTAGTCAGGGAGGTCAAGAATTAGGTGATTTTAAATGACATTTCCATATTATGAGATTTTGTTCCTCATCCCCTGCTTTGTTACCTGGTACCAAATAGCCCTAGGAAGTACAGAGGTGGGTTCTACTTTATTAGAAATATGAAGCCACAATAAGAAAAACAGAGCTGTATTTAAGCAGCCTGAATATGGTTGAACATATTTAAATTCCTCACTGTTACACAAGCATATGCAACATTATACAATTAATTAATAATTATTCAGACTAGTACTCCAAAATGTGACTATCCACAATTTTTTCAGAGTTTTCTTCTGCCTTCATTCAACTCCTAATGCCATAGTTCTAAAAACACTTATGCATTTGTTTAATCTGAGCAGTCCTAGTGAAATCAATGTGACATATTAATTGACTTTAGTGGAAGCTGGATCAGTTTTCAATCACCAATTAAATAACCAAAGGCTATTTGTGGAGAGCTACTGTAGCACTAGACAGTACACACAGGATTATAACATATTAGTCTTACATTGGAATATTTCAAACAGCTTTGCTGAAAATGTAACAAGCTGTGTGCATTTAACACAGTCTCTTGCTCTTGATTCCACATGAAACGCTCTAATTAAGTGATGTTCTTTAAATTTAACTTAACAATATAAACTCACTATGGTGAGTCCAACTTCTAGTGTCAGCTTCTAAATTCCATATCTGCTACTGACTCTAATTGCTACTAGCACTGTCTTCCTCTCTCTTTCTCTATTATGGCAAATACAAGAATTGATCTCAAGATGTATTGACTCTCTTCAGCTGTAAAAGCGATCTTTAATGAGGGTATATTTATTATTTTCAGTCCAGCAATGCCAAGAGGTCATAAATCAGTAAGAAAGACCTGCTGCACAAATATATTGTGCTCGATTTGTACATTTCAAGGACAGAGCATGTATTTCAGTTCCAGCACAGCACCAGCACCATGCTAGAATTCTTTGAAAATGCCTTTGCCTTTCTTATGATTAGGGACCTGAGGAACAATGTCTTGCATTTGAAAGCTTGTCTAACTTTATTCCAACAACACAGCCAGTCCAATAAAGCATACTGCTCTAAGAAATCCTTGCCTTTTGCGTTTCTTCTCATTTGTGGAGCTGCCACTTCCTTGTAACAAGTTCAGAGAGCAGCTTAAAAGCTGATTGTTAGAGACATCTACCAAAGAAAGGAGATGATCTCTTTTATAGTTTTCTAGGTTGGAATCAGTGAGACTCACAGACACCTCTCAGGATCGGAGATCAAATATCTTTCCACATCCTCTCAGCCTGGTACTTCCTATCTTTATTTTTTTGCTCTCATGGCCATCTTAGAACATTATAAAACCAATATACCCTATATCGTCTTTCTTCTTCAGGCATCTTTATCCCTTACAGAGTTCAGGAGCCAGCTTCTTCTTTGTGCAGCTCAGACAGCTCACACTCACCATTCAAGTTATTAAATGAACTCAGCAGGACAGTAGGAAGTACAGTAATGAACACAGGAGGAGACCTTATGGCATAACATTGTTCTGTTCTTTTTGCAGAATTGGTCATAAAACTTTGCAAGAGAATAGTGATTTTCAAGAAGAGAAAAATATTTCAATTAAAACAAAAAATAAACTATACAGAAAGATTGACTGAAAACTGAGGTAGTGAAAAGAAGAAACTTTCATTTATCCTCTTAAGATACGCACACCTGGTATTGTAGTGATAATATGAGGTGTAATGATTTTCCTCAGTAACAAGCTAGTTTCCTAGTACTCGGCCTTTGATTAAAAGTTTTCAGCTATGCCATTCAAAAGAAGATAAGGACATTATAAAAACTCCAGAATAAGCTTGAGCTCATATCATAACTGAGACATATTCAACCTCAATTAAATGAGGAAAAGGACTAGATGTTAAACAAATCACAAACATTTACTGCAATGAAATATTAGTGTACGTTAAAGCAGACTTGTCCGTGAATAAAACATATTGCCTCCAGTACTCTTCAGGATGCAAACACTGCAGAATATATGCAGTCCGGGGATTCTAAACCAGGGTGCTGCAGCACCCTTGGGTGTTGCGAGTTCCTTTTAAGGGTACAGCAGGGGCCCATACAATGTTAGTACTGTTAGGTGCGCAAACACCTACACGTGATTCACAAGGTAAACCTGGAGAATTTAAAAAAGGAATCCATAGCGCCTAAAGCATTCTGACTTCTTGTGATCTTTCTGAGTTCTTTGCAACAGAAAACTTGCTCAATTATTTGCCCATAGTAAAGAAATGAGTGAAAGATAAGAACTGGCATATTCTGAGGGGCACCTTGCATTTAAAAAGGTTAAGAACTACTAGTGTAAACAAAATATACTTTGTCACAAAATGTATGAGAACTAATTTTGATGAGGCAGTCATATCTGAGATTAGAATTAACTACCTAGCTTACTAGATTTGATAGCTATATGTTCCTTGTTCCTGTTGGATCTGAGTACCTCCTCATCTCTATTACATGTGTCACCACAGCATTCCTGTGAAATGTGGAAAAGGCCTTATCCCCATTTTACTGAAGGGAACTGACACCTTAAGATTGAGCAACATACCCAAGGTCTCCGAGGGATTCTCCAGCAGAGCAGGAGGCAGTTTCCCAAGGTCCAGAGAGCAGCCTAATCAGTGGACCCACCTTTGCCACAGTGACCTTTTTGCCTCTGACTAAGTCCAGTCCTACTCAATACTCTTGAATCACCCCAATTTCAGTTGATTTATCTAGGTGGTTCCAAAAATACTTAGCCCCCCTGCCCTCTCATAATTAGTAATTGGAGGGGTAGCTCTCCCACCACTCAGACCAACAGCCTAGCAGTTAGGACACTTAACCAGGAAGGGGAAGGCCCAAGTTATACACTAGCTCACCAAGACATGATATGAACTGATTCCTGCTTCCCAGAAAGATACTCTAAATACCAGGCCATTGGCTCATGACAAAACCACTCCCTAGACCTCCTCCTGGGGCTGGCCCGCTGAACAGCCAAGCAGGGAAAACAATAGGGATAGGAGGAGGAGAGTGATGCTCTCACTGATGCTTATCCAAGAAATATTAAGTGCAAGGCAGAGAAAAACCACTGGATGCACAGACCAGAATTAAGGAGCCCCTCACATCTCAGAGCCATACTCCATTTGGTTTCCTCTCTGGGTGAGAGGAGCTACACTTTGGACAAGTGCCTTCATCACTAAATCACTCAGTTAAAACGTCTGAGGGTTCTTCCTTCCTCCCTTCATCCTTCACCACTGTATGGGCAGTTACATAATGACTTGGGCAATCCTGTTCTATCACAGGTGGACTCTAGAAGTCATAAAAGTGCCAAAAATGGGATTTAGGCAGATGTGTGTGAGCCAGTTAGACCTTGAAAAGGGAAATAGGATTTGTTCCTAGATGACTTGGAAATTTTAACACAAAACCCACATGTACTATTCCACTTTACATACAATATAAACTTAACAGATGAGGAAATAAGAGCAAAGAAAGGTGAAATGTTTAACATAGCTATGCATAACACAGGAATACCTGCCTCTATCTTTATCAAGTTTGCACTGATAGGAATTTTATTATTTTTTAATTGTTGTGCACCAGTGTACCGAAAAAATGCAGAGACAAATAATTCCCACAGATTTACCTTGTTCAGATGTTGATCTTTAACTGACTTTTCATAGATGTGAATTTTATCCTCCAAAGATTGCTTCAGGTTATCAATCTTATTTCTGTTTTTGGATCGTTGCTTTTTGGTCTTAGACTGTTGCTATAAAAAGATTATCACATATCATTTTTTTAATAGTAGCTAAAGCTCCCATATAGGAGATTGATATTGATATTATTCCTATTATTTGTATTTATCCCCCATAAATTCCCCCATTAGTAATACGTGTCAGTAATGACTTTTATGAGAAATGTGTATTCTAGCTATCTTTTTGGAAGACCTATTTTTGCACTTTCAGACTAAGATGCAAAAAAAATCTCTAGATTTCTTAAATGAAAGTTTATGTATTTATCCTTTCATGGAAACAGAATGGAAGTACAAAGTTGTATTATTTCATTTTTTTTCCTACTAGTACAGAAGTGACGCATTTGATTTTGCACAAACGTATAATGGAGGTAATAACACTGAGTGAATTGAAATGTTTCTCATCTCTCCACAATGCCCTTAAAATAAACAACACATGTAAGTGCTGGGGTCATGCAATTTTTTTTTTATTTACGTAAGTGTACCATGGGATGGAAAAGGTTGGGAAATGCTGCTCTAGTTCCTTGGCTTCTCAGAAAGTCTCCCTAGTAATAAATTTCTTTTGGCCTCCTGCTTGCTCCATTGGGGTTATTTTTCTGTTTTGGGGTAGTAGGATAAGCATGTTGGAGGGAACAGTTGTCCAAGGTAAGGTGATAGTATTGCTCATTTGTTGCCTGAAAAGTGTTTTTAAATGCTAAGAAGCTAATGAGGAGATGACAGAGTACACCCACACTTGATAAGGCAGAGAACCTCTTATGAAAGTGAAGGGTTTTTGGGAATCCCCAGACAAAGCTGAATTTTTCAAGTGTTCATAAGAAAGGAGATACTGTGCTAATGTATTGCACTGGCAGGAGAGGCCAGAGGCCAGCAGACTGCTTTTACCTACCCAAGTAAGTGATAAATACATTGGGCCATACAACTAGAAACTGATTATATTCTGTTTCCCAAATATTTGGAAAATGCCCTGCTCTTAGGGGGATACCACTTAATTATGTGTGTGTGTGTGTGTGTGTGTGTGTGTGTGTGTGTATGTATTAGTACACATACCTAAGGAAATGTAAAGTATTCAGATACTGATCCCACCTGTTTATCAGGTACTGTTAAGCTCTGATCCACTTTCAACAACTCTGCTTCCACCCACTCTGACTGATAGACCTGAAGCAGTGTTTTTGCTCGTATCTTGGGCAAAGCCAAGTTAGTGTCTATCTGAGAAAAGCAGCAATGAAACTCTTGTCTTATATTAAGCAATTCTTCTTCTGATAATGAAAGAGGAAAACTCAAAAGTCTCCTGTAAAAACAAACAAACAAACATGCATTTATATAAATCTGAACAGATTAAAATAAACAAGCAAAATCATGCACACATATTTCTACCATCCGGAGTGCTAAGGGTGGAACCTGAACAAAATCAACTTCTCATAAGAATTAATGTCCTCTCCTTTTCTGCCCTGCTTTTTAACCCGATACTGTGATTTCACATAGGGTTTACTGTTTTACTTGTTGCTTTAGAAATTCCATGATAATACTTTAAATTCAATATGCAGAATAGTGGCCTGGAGAAAATGTGATTTTTCAGGAGAAAACAGATACATTTTGCTTTAAAATAAATCTTTGGATCTGATCACAGAAGTATTGGGTATTTCCCCCAATGTATAGATTTTTTTCCTACTACTCGGGTAGTACAACCGCTTCAGGGTTAGAATCAGTGGACAGAACATCCCTTAAAAACTCCCTCTGCTGTCCCTACATGACTGGCAGCTGTTGCTGTTGAGAAAAGCCAAAACACCTCAAGCCCAGATAATGTCTCTCACACGGACACAAAAACAAGGTTTGTGATATTAAGCAGAGTTGGCAATAACAGGAGTTGGTCATCAGGTGCTGGTATGTGATGAAGAAGCCATTCGCAAGATATTGCCAAGTGATAAAAGGCAATTTTCATTTTGAATGTGCATTTGTTCAGGTTTTACACAGGTTGCGACTTCTTCATTAAGTGGGTGCCATAACTCTACATTTGGAGGCACTAGATTTATATTTACCCTGTGAATTTTTGTGAACTAATGCAATGTTCAACTCTGACTTTATGTAATATCTAACATTGAAATTAAATGCATAAAAGTTATACTATGTTTTAACAAAGTATGTACTAATTAACTGAAGGAAGAAGAGACTTTACTCTTTCCCATTGCAAAAAAAGCTGGTAGGGCTTCCACCCCTCATGTATTCCCCCTCCTTCGCTCCCAAAGGGCACGGTGCTTGCATTTTACTAACTCTCTAACCCTTTTATTAATGATTTTGCCTTTTTAGCAGAGTTCCAGAAGCACCTGCTATGAAGTTACATTATGTAACAACCTCCCTGGTTGTAACAACCATACAACCTCCCTGTTCAACTTAACTGAGAGATCAATCACATGGGTGTTACTACGCCCCTGGGCAAACCACCCCCAGGCTTCGGCAGTACCTTAAATTCCCAGGCTCTGAGTAAGTACCTGACAAGTCTCTTTCACAATGATACTGTTTTGCTGATGTAAATCTTTACATATATTTCTTCAATAAGGCAAATTCATTTGTCAACAACTGACTGCTAATTGATTTGATTTTGGAGCATCATCACATAATTAGTGCATTAAGTAGTACATTTATCCAGGAGAGATTGCTTAAGCTGTTAAGTTATATTGCATAAGGCAGTTAGTGACAATGTTGGGAGTCACCATAGATACTTTTGCTTTATTATGTACAGAAGTCAGCCACTGATGAAAGCTGTGGTAGCAAGCTGAGTGTGACATAAAGAATGGTGTTAGTTGGGTTTGACTGTGTGTAGGCTGCAACATAGTTGCCTTCCCATCACCATGCCTGGAAGTCCAACTCTTGTCTTTGTAGTACAGCCTCTGGTGGCCTCAAGAAAAAGAGGGTCAGACTCTTAGCAGCATCAACTTTATAATTGCCTCAGCTGTAAAGAGCAAGAGGAGGAAAGGTGGCTCTAAATCTTTTTGCTTCCCCAGTCCTGGAAAACATAGACACCAGTGGGAGCACCTGTGTCAGAGAAATCAACAACAGAACCTGATTACAACTTCTCAGGGCCAAGAATCTGGCCCCAAAACCTGAAACTGCAGGGGAAAGGGAACTACCAATCTATTCTGAATTCAGCTGTTCCATGTGGCTGGCCACTGGAACCTATATACCACTAGAATATACCACCATGACAATGACTACAACAGGAGACAGAAAAATAAGCGGCAGAAACAGCATGTTGCAGACCGAACCGGGAATACAGAGCCACCCACCCCACATGGAAACACGTGTCCTATTTGCAAGAGAACCTGTGGATCTTGGATTGGCCTTGTCCGCCACCCGCAGATAAGGCAATCATGGAAGACAATCATCCTTGACTGCAAAGGATTGCCGATCATGATGATGATGATGACCACTGGAATAGCTCTCAGACAAAAGACAGGGCAGATTTGCACCTTATAAACTAACTCAATAAGAGATATATAGTTTAAGTTTTGCCAGCCCAAGCTCATTCACTTCATCAGATGCAGTGAAAGGATATGCA
This sequence comes from Alligator mississippiensis, assembly GCF_030867095.1. Taxonomy (NCBI): domain Eukaryota; kingdom Metazoa; phylum Chordata; order Crocodylia; family Alligatoridae; genus Alligator; species Alligator mississippiensis. Next base: position 27,647,273 of record NC_081825.1, on the reverse strand, counting down.
CAGAGCAGTGTATAAAATGGAGAGACTGATTTGAATACAACAGGTGCGAGGAGAGGTAGTTATTGCTTGTTTGCCTCTCCCAGCACTGTCCCCCTCCTGCCCTCTACTCTCTGTCACTGTCTTCTTGCCTTTTATATTCAAAGTACTGTTTCTATTTGATAAACTGATTTGTGAATGTCCTTTCACAGTATCTGCTGAAGCAAGCTTGGCCTCATGAAAGCTTACACTAAATCTCTGAACTAGTTCATTAGTCTGGTGCAAATATACTCCACTTCTGCCTTACTTCAGGCTAACAAAGCTAATTACCTCTCAGAATTTTTAACTTTTTCACTCAGTTATATTTCCTTCACTGTATAGGCACCGTCCTTCTGGCTACTTATGTGCCCATGATCAGTGTAATAGCTCAAAATGCAGAAAGCAAAATGTGCACCTTGTATTACTTCTATTATTCTTTTAAAAATTTAACTATTTGCCAATGTTTAAAAACTATATAAAAATCCGACTGTGGCAGTTAAAATGAAAAAAGGTAGAGCAGAGCATTTCAGAAATCCCTTAAAATGGGAACATATTCATGTTTCTTGGACTGGAATAGGGATCCAGGGCCCCCTGTTACTTTAAAAGATGCAGCAGTGAGCTGTCTAAGCTGGCTACATGGGGCTGAAAGGAGTACAGGAGCAGGCTGGCCCTTAAGTAAAAGGGAAACTCCTGTGTGCAGCTGGGGAACCACATGACAGGAAGGGGGCAGGGCTTTGGGACATATAAGCCTGTGGCTTGAGTAAGAGCAGGCAGGCTGGTCCTGCATGCTGCAGGAAGACGATCCTCTGGGAGAGTTGGCTGCAGGAAACAGGCCCATGGACATTCAAGCTACCCATGAGACTGCTGAAGGGGAAAAATAGCTTGAGCTGAAGTACTGACCCAGAGTGGGGAAGAATTTTGTGGAAGCAGTTTGCTTATATTTCTGTTATGCTGAAGTTTCAGACCAGAGGACCGGATGTGGCTAACAGGGGTAAAAAGGAAACCACAGGAAGGCACCCAGTGTAAAGCTGCCCAGCTAGGGTCAGGGACCCCAGGAGCAGAGCAGCACTCAAGTAGCTGCACCAAGTTCAGGGAGCCTAGGGGCAGCATAGTGTGCAAGCAGCTATGCCAGGGTCAAGGACCCTAAGGGCTACCACATGAGACCAAGGCCAGGGCCTTGGAGGCCAAAAGGGTGAGACAGGGCTGGGGCCCAGGAGCTGAGGTCTGGGACAGTGGACCTTGCTCTGGAGGGTCCACCTAGAGGAAAGGGGATGAAGCCAGGAAGGCAGAACCCCAAAGGTTCAAGGCTTGAGGAGCCAGGGTGACCTCCAACCCCCAAACACTGACCAACATATGCAAAGCTTGGGGGTGGCTAGAGTTCATGATTATTGCCCCCAAGGCACAACTGTGGTTGTCTTAAAGGGGAAACCCACCCTGTAGAGTTTGGGGCAGAGGAGCTCCAAGGACTGTACTCAGAAGAAAGGCGCCCAGGAAGAGGTTACCCTGGCCTCTGGAGGCAGCCTCCCCAGCTAAGACGTTAAGATCAAGGCATGGCAGGAAAGAGATAGGAGGTAAGGGGAGGCACGGGAGGATAGGCAGGCAGGTGATGACCACTAGGGGGTATCAGATGCTGGATGGATGGCCTGAGCCTGTCACAGGACAAATAAATTAAAAATATAAAGAAGGAATTTTCCTGTTGATATTCTAATATAGTTGTAAAGTCATTTTTCATGAATGAAAAAATTTCAACTGGTTCTTTCTTTCTTCCTCCTTTCCTACTTTGAGGGTAATATTTCACAGTGCTGGAAGGGGACTGAAGAAACATCAGTAGCTCCTGCACAGTTTTCTTTCTAATAAACAGAACAATGGAAGTTGCTAGAATTCTTAGTAATAGTTTTTTAAAATGATGGTAAGTAAAAATAGAACTGTATTTGTCAAGTTACTATACGTGGAAAATCACCAATCACTTTTGGATCACTTTTACTTGCAGCTGATCCAAAAGAGACTTCTAGGCTGAAGCTCTAGTCCCTGAAGTAGCAAAGTGCTAGACAACCATTAGACAAGACTGGCTACCTGCTGTACTGTTTTTCAAGTCTCTGGGTTAAGAATAGTTCAGAAAAAAACAAAATATATTTATTTTTCAGCAGTCATCTTCCTGCCTCCCCAGAAAGAAATAACCGATTAACTTTAAAACTAACAATAAATCTATAACAAGTAAGGAATAGATAAAGCATTACATATGCATGTGCGCACATGCACACACACACTTAGGCTTTCTAATATAAAACTATATGACATCGTTTCCTTGTTTTTAGGAAAGATTATTTTTATTTCAGCTTAATCATAGTCTCACATGTTGTTATTATTTCCGTAAACTTTGCTTATGCTGCTTTATGAAGTTTGTTCCTGTACTAGTTGGATCGACTGACTGCAGTCGACTCCTAAATTAAGATATTTGCACTTACAATATTTTATCCATTCACCCCGTTCTTATTTTAAAGCATCCTTTCCGCAAAAATTTACAATATATGTGCCACTCCACAAAATTATGTTAGATCATACATACATACATAAAAGAAGTATGGAGGAAAAAAAATCAATGGTTTAAAAAGGATTTCAAATTACTGTTATGCCATACCTTTATTAAAAAGGATTATAAAGTAATTTATATGTTGGTGGTAGCATAGCCTCTTGAATGATCAACAAAGCTATCAGTCAGAGTAATTCTTTGCACAGAACTGGATATGACAGATATCTGAAAGCTGGCATCTGGCTATCAAAATATCAAAACTGACACACAATATCAAAACTGACACACAATGGATTGGATGTAAAGATAGAGACAGTTATTAAACCCCCCCCAGATAAAAAATCTGCGCAAATGTTACCTAGAAAAGTTACCGGAAATGCAAGCAGCTTAACATTGCTGTGAATAAAGATAGAATCTGACAAATACAGCGGAAACTACTGCAGATTGGAACAAAATTATCACAGAATCTTAGAAACTAGAAATGGAAAAGACCTGTTAGGTCGCACAATCCATCTTCCTGTTAGTGCAAGATTGTTCTCAATAGGACATTCAAAGGTAATAAGACAATAGACTGAAAAGGCTTATGGAAAATTACTTACAATTTTGAATAAAAAAACAAAATGAGACTCAAAGAAAGAAATGAATGGATTTTCAAACAGAGCAAACATTACAAGTAATGATTGGGCTCTTTCTGCACATTTTTTTTTACCCCCTTGTCTACCAGGCAATAGGCAAGCTTATGGGGAGAAAGTTGCATCATACCTGGCTGGTACATATCTATAGTTAAGGGGAAAAATATCTCCCCTGTTAGTTGAGTTCAAGATTGTCATTATAGGTATGCTTCTTTTAATGGAGCATGTCTGTAAGCCAGAGGACAAACTGACCAGCCACAGCAGTCCAGAAAAGGTTGGAATTTAGTTCTTGAGTTTATTTCATCAGAAGTCAGAACTGGAAGGGACCACTTGGGTAACTGAGCCCAATCCCTGCAATTGCAGGCAACCATGTAGTATATGTGAAGTGCAAAAAGTTCATGAGAGCATCTACTCTGGCATACCAGCACGCCTCATAAACGACACACCTTATCAACCGGTCTCTTTCTTCAAAGCATTTTTTTTAACAAGGGGAAGATGCAAGAGGACTCAGAACACTTGGTCATAGCAAGGATGGGGAAGGACACATCCTGTTCCCTAGAAAGATACCCTTTCCCAGGGTACTAAGAGAGAAGTTAGCTGTGTTAGTCTAACAGGCAGAAGGCAGGGCTGTGGCATCTGAGAGATTAACTGGTTCAGAGAGGCATGATCTTTCATAGGCTACTACCCCAGATGTGAGGAACTAAGGCCCCTTCTACACATGCAGGAAAAGGCATGATGGGATTGAATGCACAATCTTCTTTTCATTACATCCCATTATACCTTACTGCCAACAGAGGAGCCTGATCCTGGGCTCCTTCTGCACTGGCAAGAAGCAAGCTCCCACAGCTGAGAGCTCCCACAGCTGAGAGCCCCCTCATTTGAGGATCTCCCAGCTGCGGGGGCACCCCTCACACTACCAGAGCTGGGGGATCATGGCTGCTGTTATCTCCCAGGCTCAGGAGCGCATGAAACCCTGGGGTCTGGGAGATCTCAGGAGCTGCAATCCCCCAGGCCTGGGGGTTTCATCCCCACCCCCACAAGGCAGACAGCCCCTGGGGCTGCTAAAACCTAGCTGAGTCCCAACTCCCAGCATCCACAGCTGTGGGACTCTGGGTCCCCCTGCTGCCAGGACCCAAAGTTGCCAGTTGCTGGGGCTGAGAGCTCCCTCAGTTGTGGGACTTCTAGTCCTGCTGGGCATGATGCATCCCTGTGGCTGGGAACTCCATCAGCTATTTGGGCTCCCATCCTTAGGGAAGACTCTACTACATGTGCAAATTAAAGCTCCATAGCTATCAGGTATAAAGCTAGTACACATTTTCGAGGTTTAACTTTGTAGCTGGTTGGAGCCTTTTACATTGTGATAGCTAGTTTGCACATGAAGCTGGTCTTAAGGTCATTGTGCAATTAACCAGTTAATTGTGCGATACCTGTAATGTGTAGAGGAGGCCTAAGGAGAGGCTCATACTAGTGATTCTCTAGTCTGTCTGTCTCTTTCCTGTCTCTGTTTCCACAACAAAAACAAAAAGCCTAATATCTAGTTTCCTATAGGTCACATGCCTGTTCCCATTCATGTGTTTTGCAACCACAATATTTTTATATAATCATCCTGTTATGATGTCCAATGTCTCTGATTAAAGATTACATTTCTAGTTCTAAGATATATGGTAGCAGATGAATGCACAGAAAAATCAAGAATACTTAAAAAAAAATAAATCTTAAAACTATGGAAGTGGTAATGTTAATTGTGAGGCTTATTATACCTAATGCTCTGAATACTCTCTCTCAGGTTCTGAGACTCTGAGAAAGGGCTGAGAATACTTTCATTTGCCAAAAATGCAAGAGTTGCATACAAATTGTGACATACACTAAGTTAAGCCAGACCTACCTTAATTTTCTAGGAATTTTCATTGAAAATAAAAGCCTATTTTTCACAAGTTCTCAGCACTGAGCACAGACACTGACTTTAGCAGGTGCTTCAGATGCTGAGCTCTTATGGAAACCACATCCTGTTCCAAAGTTTATATACAATAAGTGAGAAGTAAAAATTAAAGCGAAATATGTGATTCATTCATAAGTTATTTTTCTTTACAAGAGATATAACCAAGAAAAGAGAATAGACAGGCACTTACATGAACACTAACTTTTCCCAGGTCCTTAATTTTTTTTGTTCTGAAATACTGCTTGCTAGTTCTTGGCTTGCTTTTTTCCTTGTAGTCTGAAGCAATTCTTCAAAGGCCATATTTTTGTCATGTTCTTCTTTTTCAAGCTGTTCAGTCTTAATGGCAATCTCCTTTTTATGTTCCTCTACAACTTGTAGCAGGTACAACTTTGGCACACTGAATTTTAACAGTTCTGGTGCAATTACTCCATACTGAATGTGTTTAAGCTCCTCAATCGCTTTCTCTGTCAGACTAAATTGAAGTACTTTTAGTTCTTCACTGGCATTATTATCAAGCTTTTCAGTAAGTTCTTCAAATTCAACAGCCTGATCAATCACAAGGTTTTGCCACTGCCTCAAGTAGTGGCTAACCTCTTTAGTGGTTTTGAAAGCATCTCCCAATGACATCTGCTCCTTTCGTTGTTCTTTCTGCTGATTTGTTTACCGAGAAAGAAACAAGATAAATATAAGGAATAACTTTCCAATTCATAAATAGAGCAGAACCCACATCAATTGCATTTGGGCATTCACAAGCCACTCAGTTCACAGTGGGTTGCCAAATTAAATGCGAGCCACACACCATGCAAAGGAGCACCACCTGTAGGATCAGCTAGGACAGAGCTGTCCAACTGGCCATCTACTGAGCGGTTAACAAGCAGGTGATGGGGTCCTGCCTAGCTGCCACTCTGCCCATTGCTCTTGTGGCACTGGTGGCCATGGTATCCAGCCACCCATACCTTCTGGGGGTGGGGCAGCACAGTATGAGCGGGCCAGGCTGCCTGCACAATGTGCACCACCAGGAGGTCCTGCACAAATAGTGAGGGGCAGCTGAGCTTCCTGTGTTGTACAGCAGGCTCCCCACATAAATATAAGACATGCCATTATGGGGTCACACCACAGGTCTTCCCAGTAAGCTGTACCTCACCGTGGAAGTGGATGCTGAGGGAAAGAGTATTTATGCAGGGCCTATCCAAACTGATGTACCCAGCAGCCACTATTACTTTGGGTTAAGATTAGACATAATGGCTAATGCCTACAAAAATGCAATGTGCATTTTTTGTATTTGTCTAATAATCTGGCATACTCTAAGCATCTGAAAGGTTCTGAAAATGTAAATTACAGAAATGAGCAGTCAAAGAACTGCTGGGAGGGAAGAGAGAGACTTTTATAGATATCTGACATCTTACTGCATATAATACTTTCACAGTAAGCTGGTGCAGAGCCACCCTTGTGTTGAGAAAAGGCCTTGGATGGCACTAAATTTTATGTCTAGATCTCTCTCCTGCCTTTGAAGGATTGCTCAAAAATGCAACCTTCCAATTACATATTCTGCATCCTTCCATTCCTTGTAATTTGCATACAGGATTTTAGTTAGCTACAGATGCATAAAATAGACCAGAGGGCAATGAGTGGAGAATTCACAAAAAAATATGGATAAACACGATTGTCACAGATCTCTATGGAGCCTGGAACCTAGTTTGTGTAGCCATGGAAGCTGCATATGCAAAATGTAGATCCTAGCCCTAATACCTTTGACCCAAGGAGACTTCAAGCTTCAGAATGGAAATTTGGAGTTTCTTCAGTCATATAACTTCCCTGCATATTTTTCTAGGAGTAGGACGTAATCTCATCAGAGCCTGAACAATAGGGATATGAGTTACTGCATAGCTATACTGTGGTAACATTAATGAGAACAATGAAAATAAAGGATTTCCTCTATTCCCCCCCCAGCATAAGTATTAAATTTCATCATGTAAGAACTATACTTTATCTTGCAGCTCTATTGTTTTCTGCTTCATAATCTCAGAGTTACCTTCTGCAACACTTCTCTTCTTCGCTTAATAATGAGTTTCTGGTGAAGTTTTTGCTTTTCATGTTTCAAACCTTGATCCAACTTCTGTTCAACAGAATGAACTTCTGCCTGCGCCCGGTCCAGCAGGATTCCCAAATGACTTTCAGACAAATGACCAGCTCTGGAATAATAGCATTTAGAACGTGTTACCTTGAGTACTTAACTGTATGAGTATATGACACACTGCCATAGGATCACAGCATATGTTTCTACCTATGCATAAATAAGAACCAAAGAAGGAAAAAAAAAAAAAATCAAGGATAGAGTAGAGCCAAGTGCTTGTACCCAGGTTAGTATTTTATAAAATATTCAAAGAAGATATGTGGCTATATACACTTACATATTTAAAATTAACATTTAAGGGAACATTTTTTAATGTTTTCTATTCATGGAATGCCACCAAAATGTAACTATATTTATGCTTTCTTTCCATGTCTAAATACCATCCTTACCTGTATCCAAGATGACTTCAAATTTAAGATGGCTCCCTCTAATAATTAGTTTCTATACATGGAAAATCAACTTAAAAAAATCCTTTGAAAATTCCTTTGAAAGATGTATAGCATCTAATTAATGGAAAGTCATCTTACATTCCTCACCCCACTGCTGTGACAGGGAAAGCAGTAGTGGGGGACAAAGAGCCAGACACTATCCAGATGCAGCTAAATGCTGTAGCCAGGGAAGGCATGGTTCATAGCTACTGTCCCAACCAATCTCGCGATAACCTTCATCAGCCAATCCTGTATAACACTATGATTTTTTAATCATTATATTGAGATAACAGCATTGTGATTGTGTAATTTACACTTAGCCAAACCCGTGCAAAGATTTTCACTTACGTTTTAGCAACCTTCAGAAGTGTGAAAAAATTACAGAGGTTTTGGATGATGAGAGAAATAATTCTACAAACTGAACTGTATTACATTTCCAAGAGCATGGTTTGTTCCAAATTCTGGAATAAATCTGAGAGATGATGACACTTAACTCAAGCTCATTTGACTTTAATAGTTATCCCTAATTATGTGAACATAAATGAGATCTAAATCATGATGTCGTGGGCCAAATACAATAAAGTAGAGATAAATAAATCTCTTTCTCTTCCCCTCTTTCCACAAACAACCTAATTTATATTCTAAGCATTACTGATGTTCTCTTCACTTCAGGAGTTCCCAAAATGTTTTCAAACAGAGAGATAAAGGAGCTTAATTCAATCACATTCAGCATTTGGGTATTTGTAGTTATAACTAAAAAAAAGAAAAAAGGATTCAGATTTTTTTGTATTAAAATACTATTTTTTTTTCGCTACACACCATTTACTAAAAGGGATTTTAAAGGGTCAAAATATAATCTGGGATGAAAATGTGATCCCCAGTGCATTTTGGATTTTGTCAAAAAACAAACAACTTTCTTCAACTAATCTCCAGGCACCTGATTTTTAGAGCACAGCATTGAACATATCATACTGGTTTCAACCGGAGCTGTGGGTTACCAGCACCTAGAAAATCAAGTGAGGAAGACACTGGGTTGGAAGGGAAGGAAGAACTTGTTTCTGGCTTCTGGTCCCAATGCTATATATGCATTTCATCCAATAACATTTCAATGCAGAAGCAGTACAAGAAGCACAAGCTGTACTTCAAACACTTTGGATATTAGCATTAAAATTAACAGGGATCTTAACAAATTGGAGAAATAGGCGCTATACACCAAAATTAAATTCAACAAAAGACAAATGTAACATGCAACACGTGGGGAAGAAAAACCCAAATGCATAAATACAAAATGGAGTATAGCTAGTATGGTGGTACACTGCTGGGAAGGGTCTGGGAGTTACAGGGAAATGACAAATTCAATACAAGTCAATAATACATTGCTACAAGGAAAGAAATGGAAATATCAAGTTGTATTAATAGCAATACCATATTCAAGGTACAGTAGGTAACAGTATCAATCTGTTCTTACCTGGTTAGAATTCAAGTGGGCTACTGTATCCTGTTCGAAGAAGGATGTGTCCCCATTATAACCTAATGAAGAACGTCTTGCATTTGAAAGCTCATTTAATTCTATCCCAACTATGCAGTTGGTCCAATAAAAGGTATCACCTTAACAAAACCTTGCCTCTCGCATAATTTCTGGGTCACCACGGCTACAACATCACTCTAACACATCCCCATTTTAAGGAAGATGGAGAGAAACTGGAGATGTTCCAGAGGTGAACAATAAAGATAATAAATAGGCCACAATACAAGTCATCTGAGAAAAAGGTAAAGCAACTAGGCTGTTTGGTTAAAGAAAAGGAGATTAAAAAGGAATGACAACAACTTTTAAATATACAAAAGGTTATCATACAGAAGGAGAAAAATTATTCTCAGCAGAGGGGGCAGCACACAGAGGAACGTGCTTGAATTATAATAAAGCAGATTCAAAGAATCATATAATAATGGAACAAGCTACTAAGGGAAATTGTCTAGTCTCCTTTATTGGGGGGTTTCAATAAGACACTGATTGGATAGCACTAGAAGTGGCTTTAGAAATGGTGAACCCTGCAACTGTATGGATGACTCTTTAGATCTCTTCCAAGTCTAATACTCTAAGCCACAGCAAAGGATGCTAGCAGTAATCAAAATAGGATCTAATGAGATCCTGGACAAGAGTTTTGCAGTATGGATGTAGAGGAAAGGCTGTAATTTAAGACACTAGGGGACAAATCTGCAAGACTTAACATAGCCTAGATGTGAAGACCTAGAGCACTTGCCCCCAAACCTCTTTTGGTCAATTCTGGGCTGGGGGGGACATTGGGCATGTGGGCATGTATGCACGGGATCACACCCCCCCAGGCCAGCAGGTGAGTCTGTGGGGAAGGGAAGGGGCAGGGGGCCAGATCGAGGCCCCGTAGTGAGGGCTGGACAGTGTGGCAGAGACAGGTGCAGAGGAAGCCGAGTGGGGCCCTAGTCCGGCTGGGTGGTGGGACAATTGGAGCCCGGGGGGCTCCTCCAGCAGTGGAGGGGGGGAGGGCTCCTGCCACTGGGTGCACCCTGGCAGAGGCCCAGGGGGCATGTGCCCCCCCATCTCTGCAGGGACAGAAGCAGCATAGGCAGCTGCTGCTGTGCCTTGAGCCCCGCTGCAGCTGGCCATGCATGGGCACAGCTCAGCTCACCTGAGGGACTCATGTGAGGTCAGGCCCCAGCCTGGATGGGCCTGGGAAGATCTGGTCATCCAGGTGCAAATGAGGGGGCTCCCGCTGCTGGATGCAGCCCAGCAGAGGCCCCAGTGGTCTGTGTTGTCCCAAAACTTGTGCTTGGGTCGCAGCAAGCAGCCCGAAGTAGCATCTGCCTCTGTCCTGAGCACAGATTAGGGGGGGGGCATGGGCCCCCTGGGCTATGTCCAGTGGCAGCAGTTCCCCCCACATACCCCTGGATGGCCAGAGCTGAGCCATGCCCACGTGGTGGCCAGATGCATGTGGCATCAGGGCCCGGCCTGGCCAGGACTGGGACTCTCCGCAGTCCAGGGGTGTGTGTGGGGGCTCCCGCCACTGGACACAGCCCAGCGGAGGCCCCATATCCCCCCCACCTGTGCTGTGGGTGGAGGCGACTGCCCGCTGCGCCTCTGGGTGGAGGCGGCTGCTGGGTGGAGGCAGGCTGCCCGCTGCACCCGGAAAACAGGTGCGCGGGGCACAGGCCCCCAAAGTAGGTCCCTCCACATGCTCCTGGACCACAAGAGAGTCCAAGACCTGACCAGCCTGGGGCCTAACGCTATGTGTGTCCCACTGAGTGGGCACAGCTCAGCACAGTGGCAACACAGAACTGGGGTCAGGCCCTGGGCTGGCCGGGTCTGGGACTCTCTGTGATCCGGGATGCATGGGGGGCTCCCACCGCACGGCAGTCTGGCAGAGGCCTTGGGGGTCCATGCTCCCTCCCACCTGTGCTCCAGGCACAGCGGGCAGCCCATAGCAGCAGCTGCCTCCACCCAGTGCGCAGGTGGGGGGGCACGGGCCTGGGGCACATGCCCCCAGGCCTGTGCTTGTTCCAATACTTGACCACCCTCATAGTCCTCCTAATATCTAGCCTAAATTTCCCCTGCTGAAGCTTGAGGCCATTGCTTTAGTTCTGTCCCCGGCCGTCATGGAGAAAAGCCCATCTCACTCTCTCTCTGTAAATCACCCTTCAGGTATGTGAAAAGTATGATCAAATCCTCTCTCAGCCTTCTCTTCTCCAAATTAAATAACCCTTGTTCTTTCAGCCTTTCCTCAGAAGTTTTGCCACTAATCTTTGTTGCTCTGTGATGGACTCTTTTCAAACTGTCCACATCCTTCTTGAAATGTGGGGCCCAAAACTGGACACAGTACTTTAAGTGAGGTCTCACCAGTGTTGATCCTCCCACTCACCCCTGTCCCTGCCTCTGCCCTACTCCCTCCCTCACCGTGGGGGGCCTGACCTGCTGGGGGGTGGGAGGGTGCCACTGGTGCCCGGTAGATCCTGGGTTGGACTGTAATTCAAAAAGTGATCTTGTACTTGAAAAGGTTGGAGACCACACACTCACCTAGACATATCTGAGCTGAAGTCAATGACCACAATTCAGGACTTCAAGGAGACCAGAATTTCACCTAACTCCATTAGTCCAAGTTAGTTCAAGTGCCAATTTCCAAGTTAGAATTCCATTAATTCAATATAGTAAAGACCTCACCTCAACAGATGCTAATATGATGTTTATCCTCATTGAAGACAGAGTGCTCAGCATGTAGTGGGATGAAGAGAAAGACATTACAGGAATGAAGCAATAACAATGAATGAATATTAACTGAATGAAGGGGATATCAACTCCCTGTTTGGAAAATAGTTTTGATGCAATAAACTCCACTGAAATAAATGAGAATAAAAAACATTATGAAAAAGAGGTTAGTAAGAGAAATACTATTCTTTGGTCTTTCCTATAAATCAGGACGGAGTTCCTATTTTAAAGACCTTTTCACAGGAAATTATTGTGGTTTTATTAGACATTAACATCTAAGAAGAAATTAATAAAGCAACTTGAGGTCTTCAAATTTAGTAAAATTAGCAACTCAATTATATTTTAAAGGGTTAAAAAGAAAATGCTAGTGATAACGTGATGAAGCATTTGTCACTAAATGGGTACCTGTTTGTATATTTAGATTAGTGTAGTTGTGCTACTAAGGAAAGTGATTGGTATGAAATTCATTCAGGAGAGAACAGTACAATATTGGAGTATGTATGGTGTGGAGAAGGCAATACTAACATGGATTTTGCAAGAAAAAAAGACAAAGAGAACTTTCTATCTTTGAGCATTCTTTGAAAGTGTTAAAATGGGAGATAAGGTGCTATTGAACATAATTCATTTGGAGTTTTCAATAAGCATTTTAACGGTATCCCTGAAGAGACTTAAGAAAAATGACTCAGAAATGCATAAGGGAAAAAGCAACTATGCTGTATAAACCAGTTAAGCAATTAAAAAAATTATACCAACTGGCTGTTCTGTAGGCCTAACATTAGGTACTCAGGTGATTGCACTGGGACCAGTATTTAATAGGTTTATTAAATAAATTTGGAAAAAAAAGTGAAAGGATTTGTTGAAGCATAATAATGACATTACGTTGCTTTCATTAGTAAAAACTATGAATGGTTCTGAGAAACTCTAGGTGGATTTAAATGTGACAACAGGAAACATAACTTGGATACATTTAAGATAAATGTACTGGCAACAAAAGACTGAATACCCTAACATGATAATAGGCACTGACCCTGAGGGAATCTCTAGATAGAGATGAAATGAGATTAAAGAGCCTGGAATTAGTATTCTGAGTTAATATGCAGGGTCCTGGCATCTGCTTGTCTGCTGGAAAGGAAGGACCTGGTTGACACAGAAACTATCTTTGCTGACTTTATGCCACCAGGGAACTTATTCCTTCATTTCTGGTACAATTATCATCAGGGATCTTGATTTTCCCTGATAAAAAAAATTGCAAATTCTCTGGTAACCCCCCAAAATCCATGATTGCTGGTGCCCCTCACTCCCTACCCACAGCCCCCTGCCCCTCCCCCTGCCCCCCCACAGCCCTGACAGAGGGGGCCCTCAGCTGCCAGGGACCCAGGTCCACAGCCCCCTGCAGGAGGCAGGGGCTGCTGTAGTGGAGCGAAGCCCACCTCTCCCCCCCCGCCCCCACTCCACTCCACTGCTGCACACACTCCTGGAGAGGGAGGGGCAGTGCAGAGCTCGCAGCAGCAATGAGCTTCCCCATGCAGCCCCACTGTTCCCTGCAGCGCCGGGTCATACCTGCTGAGCTGCAGACGCTTCCAGGGAAGGACAGCATGGTGGGAGTCTGAGCCCACAGCAGGCAGCTCACACCACCCCAGCCATGATCTGGGGGCACAGGTCCCCCGCCATGCCCTGGGAGTGTGCACAGTGGTGGGGAGCCAGCCCTGTCCCCTGCCCCCCAGATGAGCTGCCTGAGGCCCCACCCCACTCCCTGTTGGGGCCCCATGGCCATGCATTATAGCCCTGGGCCCCAAGCCCCATGAACTGCCTGGCTGGGCAGCAGCCCCAACCACAGCCCTGTCAACTACCTCCCTCCCTCTGTCCAGGGGCCTCAATTCCCCTCCACCCCATTTACCTGCCGGAGCTGCTCTCCAGGCTGCCTGGGGCCATGTACATATATATGCACCTGGCACCCCGTGCCTGACTGCCCTCCTCCTGCTCCCTTCCAGCCCCCTGCAGGTTGCAACTCTGCCAGCCTGCAGAGAGCGCTTTACAAAACTGCAAAATCCACGGGTTTCTCTGTTAAAATGAAAATCTGCTTTTTCTTCAGGTAAAAGAGAAAATACATGTTTTTCTCCATTTTCCCATGGGAAATGGAAAACCTGGATCCCTGATTATCACTAAGCATTACTCTGTGCTGCTTGAGTGGTGCAAAGGGGGTACAACAAACACTAAATCTAGGCCAGAGACATGTACATCACCATTAATAGTGTATCAGGCATAAAAAGGTTGGAAACCTTACTCCATATTTTGGTCCCTAAATAAATAGCTAAATTTTCAAAATGGAGCTGAGTGAACGTACCTTTGAGATATGAGGCCTCTTATTTAAATGCCTTCTTTAGAAACCCAAGGATTTTTGTCAGTGATATCTTTTATTAGGCAAACTGCATGGTTGGGCTAAACTTAGACAAGCTTTTGAATGTGAAACATTCATCAGGCCTTGTTCTTTATGGAGATATGTTTTAAAATTTGGCTTCTATGTTTTAATTTTAAATTTTCACTGCAGTCCCAGGGTAGCTGGGGTTTTTTTTATAGCTGTGTTATTCAGTTGAAGAATATTATACCCTTTATGGGCTTGTCCATCGCACAGCAAACTAACTAATGGACACCCAACTGTATGCTAAAATGCACCGTGTCAAGCACAATGCACCCCACTCCACTCTCATGGTTACCAATCCTCAGTAACATTGTTCTCTCTCATCTCTGCCACACAAATGCTGATGCAAACATATTAGCAGACTCGGTGATAATCCTACACTGCCAGTGCACTGAGACATATTCCACCCACCATAAGCTCAACTCCCCTCAAAACATCCAATATGGTCCACCCTTTCAAAATCCTTTGATTTTTCCTTACTGTCACAGTGGGGTCCTGCAGGAGGGCCATGATCTCCTCAAGGCCCCCTTTCCATGCCAAGTTGGACTAAGGGCACCCTCAGATTCTCGCCCGCCACGTCTTTGATATTCCTATGTATTAGGGGAGGCTGCCTTATGTCTTCTTGGACACGGTCCACTGTAACCTCTGGCCCCATGGATTCCTGGACCCCTCGTGGGTCTTGTCCTGCAAATGGGTGCTCCGGGGCACCCTAGCCTTATGGGCTATGCATGGCTCCAACCACCCCTTTCACCACGCCCCAAGCCTCGCAGCTGGAATAGATTCATAGATGTTAGGGTCGGAAGGGACCTCAGTAGATCATCGAGTCCAACCCCCTGCATAGGCAGGAAAGAGAGCTGGGTCTAGATGACCCCAGCAAGATGGTTATCTAACCTCCTCTTGAAGACCCCCAGGGTAGGGGAGAGCACCACCTCCCTTGGGAGCCCGTTCCAGACCTTGGCCACTCGAACTGTGAAGAAGTTCCTCCTAATGTCCAATCTAAATCTGCTCTCTGCTAGCTTGTGGCCATTATTTCTTGTAACCCCTGGGGGCGCCTTGGTGAATAAAACCTCACCAATTCCCTTCTGTGCCCCTGTGATGAACTTATAGGCAGCCACAAGGTCGCCTCTCAACCTTCTCTTGCGGCGGCTGAAAAGGTCCAGTTTCTCTAGTCTCTCCTCACAGGGCTTGGTCTGCAGGCCCTTAACCATACGAGTGGCCCTTCTCTGGACCCTCTCCAGGTGACCCGCATCCCTCTTGAATTGTGGCGCCCAGAATTGCACGCAGTACTCCAACTGCGGTCTGACCAGCGCCCGATAGAGGGAAAGTATCACCTCCTTGGACCTATTCATCATACATCTGCTGATGCACAATAAAGTGCCATTGGCTTTTCTGATGGCTTCGTCACACTGCCGACTCATGTTCATCTTAGAGTCCACTAGGACTCCAAGATCCCTTTCCACTTCTGTGACACCCAGCAGGTCATTCCCTAGGCTGTAGGTGTGCTGGACATTTTTCCTCCCTAGGTGCAGCACTTTGCATTTCTTCTTGTTGAATTGCATTCGGTTGTTTTCTGCCAACTTGTCCAACCTGTCCATATCTGCTTGCAGCTGTTCCCTGCCCTCTGGCGTGTCCACATCTCCCCATAGCTTTGTGTCATCTGCAAACTTGGACAGAGTACATTTGACTCCCTCGTCCAAGTCGCTGATGAAGACATTAAAGAGTATCGGTCCAAGGACCGAGCCCTGCGGGACCCCACTGCCCACACCCTTCCAGGTCAAAGCCGACCCATCCACCACGAATAGACATTGTTCGGTCTCTCTCTCTCTCCCCGTGTCCTCTCTGGCACTCGGGCTCTCCGCAGCCATCTCTCTTTCTGTGCCCTCTCAGTAACACCGCCCTCTCTCCGGGCCTTCTCAAGCACTGCCCCCTCCTCCGGGGCCTTCTCCGGGGCTCACCGCAACGCTGCCCCCTTCTCTGGGGCTTGCCACGCCCGCACCGGGGCTTCTCAGCTGCCCCTCTCTAGGGCCGGGGTCTGTGCACCCCAAATGCTGCACCCTTTACTGGCGCTGGGGTTCCCACTACTGTGAGACCTCTATGAGGCCTCCTCCAACCCCTAATAGCCTCACCCAAACCACCGGTGATAAACAGCAACACAAATGCAAGCCTCTTGGCTACTATGTAAACAGAAGCCAACCGGCCATAACAACATTCAATCCTACCAGGGATCCTTTCTCTCTCCTCAGTATCAGATGTAGTTCCTTCCTCAGGCCTCTCCTTTGTAACATGGCTGGGAGCTCTCTCCTCCTGGGCTGCTGATAGGAAAAACTCCCTCTGGCCTCAGCCCCTAGGGTTTATAAGGGCCAGACCCTGCCCCTTACAGTCAGCTGACCGCTGGCAGGTGTGGGTCACTTGCTGATTCCAGTTGCCCTGGCAACCAACAGCTGGGCTCCTTATTCACTGTTAAGGCTCTTTCCCTAGCAGTTTTCCCCTCTTTAGGAGCAGGGCATCTCAGTGCTCTGTGACACTTACTTACTCGATGGCATGAAGAATGGTCAGCACAAGCACTAATCAACCACCACATCATCTCTGACCCTACTGTTTGTCAACTAGGATTTAACTGGCCACAGTTATTGGGCACCTCAACTGTTCTTGAACGGGTCAGAGTCACTGCGCCTCAAAACTAAACCAATGGGGTCTTTGCAGTGACAACAAATGTCCTTGAGGAAAAATTCAAAGCATGTCCCAACTTGCTGACTCATGTCCATTCACAATGCTACCTGGTGGCCTTCATGCTCTTCACACTGGTGATGATATCACCTTAAGATGGCTGAAACAACATGCCGAAACCACATATGCTAAATAAATAGCAGAAAAGCTTATTGTTTTTATTTTGTTAGCACAGTATCTTTTTACATGGATCTTATTGGTTCTTCTATTAGTTTTTAATTATTCTTCTTAGATCCATTTTAAATGACAGGCACAATATTTTCATGCTGCCTGTTTTATGTAAACTTTGAATTGGATTAATCACTTGGGTCCACATCTCAATTTTTCTTTCAGATAGGAAAAAATGGCATTCCAACATCCCCTTTAACCTCATCTATAACAATACATTCAAGACACATTATTAGAAACAGCATATAGTAGATTAAAAATATTTATATTAGTACCTAAAGAAGTGGACATTGAAGGGTAAAACAAAAAGCTGGGGGGGGGTGATTAATGATGCAATTTAAAGGGCTAGCATGTTTGACCAGACATTACCTACTAAATTTCTTATGTTCCAATTGGTAAATATTCCCCAAATCCCTTTACAATTAAAAATGTGATATTCCGGCGCACCTACAATGGATTTATTCTTCTTCTGGGTTTTGGGTATGATGCTCAGATTTGGCTGCAGCCGGAAGATTCCAGAGAATCACATGAAATGCTATTGTTCTGTAGTTTTACAATGCAAGCATACCAAGAATGAAAAACAGCATACAGCTCTGACAAGATTGCTTTAGAAGTAAATGTGCCAAGACAGGTCCCTGTAGTTATACTAAGGGAACACTAAATACCAGGATGACTTCTCTTGGTTTGCAAGTGCAAGCTGCTTGCAGAATTTATTTTAAAATTCTACACCATCAAAAACACTGAGGGAATCATCTTTACTTCATCTATTCTAAAACACTGCCCCCACTGCCATGTACCAGATTGCAGAAAAAGTAATACTGGTAACGTTGTGGCACTGGAGTGAGAACTAACTCTACCTTACGGAAGTCAAATAGACTTCGTCTTGACAAGAGAAGTAAATTCCTGTCCAACCCTGGACATTCTACCATTAAAACATCCATTATATATCATGCAAAGTTAAAGAGGGGAAGTTGTCATTTTCTAGTAGAATTTTCTTATTACTTTTACTAGTTATATGGTCTTCCATGCAAGCAAATACCATAATGGCACCAATTTTGGAAATTAAAAAGATTTTTGATTTCCGGTCCTGAAATATTTTCTTCTAACTCTCTTTAGTCATTGCTTTGTAGGCTACAATTGTTAAATACAATAACAATTATTAAACAAAAAATGGTAGCTACCTTACCAAGTTAACAATTCCTCGTTCTTTCTACAATGACTTGCCATAATTCATATTCAGAGTTAAATCTGCATTAGAAGCTTTTTACCGAGAACAGTTCTCAAACCCTTTGAGACTCAAGGGACCTCCCCTTGAATTTAGTGGCATCCCATTTCCAAAAACTAAAAAAAAAAAACTATGGAAAGACAATAGAGCAATTCTTCTGCTGCAAAGTATTTAGGAAGACTACAATAGGTCACCATGTTGTTGCCGTTATGGATTCCTATGTAAAATCTCTGGGTTTGACTTGTGAATCATGTGTATGTATTTTTACACCTAACAATCCCAACAATACTAATGGCAGTACTGCGGGGGGCTTGAGGGCTATGACCACCCCAATACTAACATTGCATGGCACTGTACTTTAAAAGGATTTCATGGCATCCAAGCATGCCATATCACCTTGGTTGATAATCACTGAATGACGGCTTCTTATTAAGGGCCTTCCTATTATAACAGTGTCGGCAGAACAATCAAATTACTTTTCTCATGGATATTACTTGTGCAATCTGACTTAAAAGCAGACTGACATCACTAATGGATTCAAAACTTGGAAGCTGCAAAGGAGGCTATGACATCACTTTTGTCCAGTGAAGCCAAACAATTACAAATACAGTACAATGAAACAGTTCAAGCCTAGTATAGACATAGGAAGATGCTATACCTGATCTGAAGAACACACAGTCCTACAGTACAGCGGTTCCAAATTGTGGCATGCATACTAGCAGTGGTACACAGATGACCTGTGAGTGGTATGCAGAAGGCTGGAGGGAGGGGAGCACACACACACACACACACACCCAGCTGCAACCTGCTGCAGGCAGCCAGGAATGTAGCCCAGCCACATGTGGAGCAGCGCCTAGCAGGAAAGTGTTTCTGGGGGGGGAAGGGGCATGGGGGAGGGAAGGAGCAAAGAGGAGAGATCAAGACTCCCGCAGTGAGGGAGGGAGTGGGGCAGAGGCTGGGATGAATGGGGCCCTGGGGCAGGTGGTAGGATGGTCAGAGCCCTGGGCAGCTCATCCAGGGGTGCAGAGGAGGGGGGCTCCCACCACTGTGAGAATCCCAGAGGAAGAATGGGGGACAAGTGCACCCCGGTTTTGTGTGTGGGGCAGAGGAGGGCTGGCCACTGTGTGCTGGGCTCTGTACCTCACTGCCATTGCCTTGGGAGCCATGCATGACACCACGTGCCTTCCGCGGGCTGGCTGCACCACATCTCCTGCCTGCCAGGCAATGGAAGGCACATGATGTTACACACAGCTTCCAAGGCAATGGCAGCAGAGTGCAGAGTCCAGCACACAGTGGGGCAGCCTGCATCCGCCCCTAACTCAAATCTGGGGGGCAGGTGCCCCCCATGTCTCCCCTGGGTTGTGTGTAGTGGCAGGAACCCCCTCTGTGTTCCTGGAAAGGCCCAGGCTGCCCTGAGAAGGGCCTGGGCAGTGTGCAGGGCCACATCTTTCTGTTCTAGCCCTGCTGGGAGGACAGGGCAGGCGAGCCCAAGGGGAGAAAACCTCTATACAAAAATCCAGGGGGGCACATGTCCCCCATGCTTCCCCCAGGCACAGGCGGATCCCAGAGGCCACTACCACTACCAATACCCCAGAATCATCAGCAGCAGGGAAGCAAAAGCTGTGGTTTTAAACTTGATACCATTTTTGTCTTGCAGCCAAGAGACAAAAATGGTGCTGAGTTTAAAACTGTGGCTTTTACATTTGTTTCCCTGCGAGCTGGGAGTGGGGCTCCTCCACTAATGGGGCTGGGTGTGGGGGGGCAGGTCCAGGAGTGTTGCGCTGCGCCTCTGCAGGTGGACAGGCAGCGGCGCTGGGGGGGTTTGGGGGCTATGACCACCCCAAAATTCATTTTAGCGCCTCATAGCCACCCCTCCCAGTGCCACTGCCCACCTGAAGAGGCACAGTGCGGTGCTCCTGACCTGGCCCTGTGCATCTTCACAACCACAGGGACACAGCTGAGCAGCAGTTCCCTGTAGGTAAGTCTAATAGGGGCTGGGTGGGGAGCCAGACAAACCTGTGAGCAGCTCGGAGTGTGGGGGGAATGAAAGAGGGCTGCCTCAGAGTGATCAAGAGTGTGGGAGGTACTGTGAGGTGTAAGTGTGTGTCTGAGTGTGCGTGTGTGTGTCTGGGTGTCTGTCTGTGTGTATTTGTGCATCCGTGTGTGTCCGTGTGTGTGCGTGCGTGCGTATCTGTGTTTTTATCTGTGTGTGCATCTGTGTATGAAAAATGTGCTGGTTGGTACTTAAGGCTGTATTGTTTTAAATTGGTGGTACACAATCTGTGAGACTTTGAGAACTGCTGCTATAGCAGACATGACTCACAAAGAAACAACAATTGCAATAGGAGGCTACCTAGAAAGAATAGCAGAGAAAGGTTACAAAAGAAATTATTTAGCCCTAAAGAAATTAAGCCTCTAAGAAGCAGTATTAGTTTTGTGCTGGCAACATTAAACAGAAAATTATGTTTGGTGGCACATATTAGACTTTCCTTAAGTTTCTAAACTCTCTACTTTTTCATTTTTCAGTTCAAGAAAATTTCAGGAAGGAAATAAACAATTTAAATAGTGATTTATCTACATAATCTTGTTATGATGCTAAAAGACTTACAGTACATTCATCTATTTTATATTTGTATCTAAGATATATGACACCCAGATGGCTAGCAAATGGCACCCATATAGATATTTAAAACGTATAAAGATGCAAGCATAGGATCAACAGTAACACTGGTAATTTGCTTTCCTGTCCACTGGCACATTCTACTTTCCTGGCATATTTTTCAGTAATTTCCTTGCATGCCAGTCTAACAGATGTTAGGGTCCTCTTGGTGCCAGCTAGAGTTATCTCCCAAACTGCTTCATATTGTCATGTAATTTTAAAGTGCTCATTTCTCCAACAGAGTCAACATTCCTCATTCTCCATATTGCCTATCGGGATTTCTTCACCATCCTCAAATACAATATTTGAATCAGCCTAGAGCCTATATGCTGTAAAATAACATCCCAAGAGAATTAAATGAATACTTTTTCTGTAATTTATTTCCAATTGTATTTCCTATTTTATCCAACATTTATTCTGTAATATTCCCAGGAACATGTGGTTTGTCTGCTAGTAAAGATCCTTAGCAATTACATTATTTATAAGTTCAGTCAACTGTGGGGATAATCTTTCCTTTGGAAAAATTTTATGCATGCCAATTAAAGGTATTGCTACTAAGGAAAAAGATTTTCATTTATTTAGGCCCCTGTCCAAAGTATTTCCATTTACTTCCCTAGCACACACATGTATGTGAGCACTATTTGCATGAATAAAGGATGTATAATGAAAAGCAAGCTCTAGAGTGAGTATGACTTCCACAGAACTCTATGGCAGCAGAATTTGGAAAGCTGTTAGTAGTTTGATCTTCTGAATAACAAATACAGCCACTACTAAATATTCTATTAAAGCTAATGTTTTCAGACAATACACCTTTTTGGCACACCTTTCAACTCTATTCCTTAACCACTGTTAGGCAAAATAGATAAAAAGATTTTTGAAGATTACTACATGCCATTCAGCACTCTCAGTAAATTCCTACAAGAGTTAAGATAGGGAGATAGTTACCTTTCCATTTTATTAATGAGATTTGCTATCTGGCTTGCTGCTGTGTTCAAGAGGGAAGAGGACCGTGAATCCCATAACTGTATATTATTTATTAGGTACTCCCTGTAAGCAAATCTTTTACTCAGATGATATTTCTTGTTAGCCTGCAAGAAATCCATTAGATCTTCAATGTTCCCCTATAGGAAAGAATGAGAACAAATATATCTAATTAGAAGCTACGGTAATTTTAAGTAACATCTGCAGGTGTCATTTAGAGCAGGTTTGTGTGTTAACAGAACTAAGTTAAATGGTCTTTACAAATGAAAAACAGGGAGCTTATTTACCAGTTAATGAAAGTATTTTAAAATCAGATGACTATGCCACATTATTATAATTAAACAAATAAAACAAAACAGAATCTTGATCCTCTGGCCTGAAAACACATTGTACTCATTGAGCAGCGTTTGCTACTGGTTTAACAAGGTACACATGAATACATGCACAAGTTTTGAGTGAAGTTATTCAGTTGCTGATGGCTTGCATATTTAAGGACTTTGCTGAATCAGTGCCCAGGGATTTGAAGCTGTGCTAAGGAGAATGTGTATTCATGACAAGGCCCTTTGCTTACTGCAATCAAACCATTTTACTTTAAGATTAAGGGTAACATTTTCAAAAGTGCCTAAGTGGCTTAGCTGCCTCAGGGTTAGCCACATAACACTACAGCTGAAAGCAGTGGCACCCAACCTTTCCCCCCTTCAGGCTGAATGCCAGATTCATCTATGAGCTGAATCCAGCTGGTGGACCAGATCTGGTGTGAGGGGTGGGCATGGCTGGGGTCCAGCCAGCTGCCAGCAACAGCCCAGCTGCTCAACAACAACCCCAATGGGAATGGCAAGTTTTCCTGTTCATGGCCTGGGCCCAGCCACACAACAATGGCCTAAAGTTAAACTAATGCAAGAGTCATAAAAGTAACAGTTTAACAAAGAAGAAATCTTACAAATCAAAACTGAAGCTAAAAACGAGATCCTGATCATAGGCTTTAATTAGGGTATGGAGATATGGACATATGTAGCAGCTTTGAAAGGGGAGGGGGAGTAAAGCATATTTTACTTCACATATGTGATTTTACTTCACATATTTGAAGACTGTTATCAAATTCTCCCTCAGGAGCTCTTTCTCTAGACCAAATAATCCCAGGTCATCCAAGCCTTCCTTGTAAATCCTGTTTTCTAGACTTCTCTTATGCAGGCATATTCATACATTGCTTGTGTAGCATTACAAATTAACAAAATTATGATACTGTGCTTTTGTAATTTTTCCCTATGATAATGTTATAAATATGGTAACAGCCTTATAGACGTCTAAAAGTAAAGATACTGGTGCAAACATTTCATGAAATATTACTCGGAAGTTATTCTCTGTCAGTAGGTTAAGAGTGCAATTTTTATGCTCTTACCTGTATCTCAGAATAATCATGCACTAATGCTTTAGCTACTTCTAATTTCAATTCTCCTGTGAAAATAGCATTTTTTATCTGTGCAAAAAAGATGTTATGAAGCTCAGTTCTCTGGGAAACAGCCAGCTGTCTGTAAGCCTTAGCAAAGTATTCCTCCTGCTTTACCAAAAGTAGCCTCTTCATATGAATCTGCTCAAGTTTATGCAGTTTATCCAGAAGACTTTTGTATTCTATAGCAGACTGTGGAGAGGATCAAAAACAATCATTAATCATTACCAGTGTTCAAAGTGTTTTAAAATGCTGATACTTACATAAGCTTTTTGTAATCTTAATTATAACATTGCTTGCATGCTATAGTTACTGCTGCATATGATTTGAAATTAACAGCATTTTTTTGCAATAAGTTAATGCTAAAGTTAACTTTTAATTTCAATTTTCCATGGAAAAGCCAGTGTCAAGACAGGATTTCTCATTTACCCAAAACAAAAACAATGGCACCGTATTCAAGAAACAGCCCAAATCATATTCCCATGGCATACTTAAGACTTTGTGGAACTGAAGAAATACCCTTTACACATGGCAAAATAATTATTTCTAACATGTGGCAAGAGATTCAACACTGATATAATATATGTGAAATTTATTTTTTAGGCTACATTAATTCAGAAATTGTACAAAAATTGAATACAGCCATGTTAATCAGGACGGGAAAAGGCAACACACACACAATTCACATACAGTATAAATTATATGGAATTAGAAAAACAACTTTACTACAATTCTTTAAAAGGTATTTACTGAAACAATGAACTATACTTTATCAGATTACATTTCTATTATTTAATCTGAAAGCATTAATTTAGAATTACAGTAATGGATCAGAACTAAACATTAATTAGCTTAAACGCTTCTTTATGTGACTGCTTAGTGAGTAGGCAGTATACACAATTTTAGTTTCAGACTGAAGAAGACTTAAAATCAAAATACATATGGCCTACAGTGCAAAAAAAATGTTTTCTGTGACAATAAAATTTGCTTCTCAGACCAGTGCTTTTCAACATGTTCATCAATGATTTGGATATGGGTGTTAAAAGTGTATGGGCAAAGTTTACAGATGACACCAAGTTATGGAAGAGTGAGGTCATGCTCGAGGACAGGCTGGGGATACAGGCTGAGGTGGATAGGCTTGCAAGATGGGAGGATCATGACCTGATGATGTTTAACATGGAGAAATGTAAAGTGCTCCAGCTGGGGAGGAATAATCCACAACACACAGGCTCAGCAGTGCTACGCTTACCAGCACCACAACTGAAAGAGACCTGGGGGTTGTAATAGACCGCAGAATGAACATAAGTCACCAATGCCATGTGATAGCTGGTACAGCGAATCAAACACTGGCATGCATCTACCGAGGCACCTCAAGCAAAATAAGGTTGTCATCCTCCTGCTTGACTCAGCCTAGGTGAGACCACATCTGGAGTACTGCGCCCAGTTCTGGGTGCTGCACTTCAGGAATGATGTGGAGAAGCTTGAGAGAATCCAAAGGAGGGCCACACACATGCTTAGAGGTCTGGAGGAGAGGTCATACAAGGAGAGGCTGAAAGGCATGGGACTGTTCAGCCTAAAGAAAAGAAGACTTAGAGGAGACTTGGTGGCAGCCTATAAGTATATAAGGGGCATACATCACAGCCTGCGGGGGCATCTGTTCACCAAGGCACCCCAGAAACAATGGACAAAAACTGATTGAAGATTGCTTCAGATTGGACATAAGGAAAAACTTCTTTGAGATTTGAGTGCCCAGGGTGGAACAAACTCCCTCCAAAGGTGGTACAGTCACTTACCCTGGAAATCTTAAAAAACATCTTGAAATACAGCCTGCTGAGGTCATCTGACCCCAGCAGTCTTTCCTGCCCAAATACAGGGGAACAGGACCCAATGATCTCATGAGGTCCCTTCCAGCCCCTAACATCTATGAATCTACAGATCTATGAATAAAGGCTATAGTTACACTGGTTATATT
Source organism: Alligator mississippiensis (assembly GCF_030867095.1). Classification (NCBI taxonomy): domain Eukaryota; kingdom Metazoa; phylum Chordata; order Crocodylia; family Alligatoridae; genus Alligator; species Alligator mississippiensis. The sequence goes on along the minus strand of NC_081825.1, from coordinate 27,621,763 downwards.
GATTACGCTGTTGATTTCAAACTCTTAATCCAGTGGGGTAGTCCTCTACACTGTAAAAAAATGCAGGTTAAACTAAAAGAAGTGATGAGACTAAAATGAATACAAATTTCGCAAAAGCCACTGTTTAAGTAAAATGAAGTCCCCCTCTTTTCAATACTTAACACATTTGTTTTGCAAACAGAACCTCATTTATTTCCATGGAGTTATTCACAGTACACTTGAAAGTGAAAGTTGAGTCTATACTTAAAAATTTTGGAGCTGGGGATGGGAGGAGGGAATTAGAACCTGAGAAATCAAATGTTCTGTACCATTCACTGATCAGAAGAGGAAACACACCATATCTAGAAAGAGTTCTGTTTATCCACGGTTGACCATTGGCAGCATATCTATCCCTGTATCACCAGAGTATCCAAGTCCCAACCAAAAGAAAAAGGAAAAGGAAATTTACGCTGATAGTTTTGTCCTCCCCCTATCGTGGCGGGAGGTAGCTTAAAGTTATTGTAAATGTCAATTGTTTTCTTTTTTAAAATTACTCAGTGCAATACAACTATCCTGTCATACATAAGGGGTACATCTACACATGCATTTGATCTGAGATCAGTTTACTCGCCAATAAACTCGTGAGTAAATGCTTCCAGCTAGGCGCCTACACATGCAGGGAAGTGGGAGCAGATTTGCTTCTAATGGCAGCAAACTGCTCCTGCTTTCTGATGCCCCAGAGGGAGCTCTAGGCTTCTTCCAGCTGCTAGTTCAGGGGCTGGCAGGGAGCACCAGGCCAAGAGACAACTGTCTCCCAGATGGGCCTGGGATGTCATACACTGCCCTGGGGGCTGCCTGCTGCCAGGGCTGGGACAATGTCCCCCTACCTCAGCAGCAAGGAGCTCGTGGCCCAAGAAGGTCAGGTCCCAGGCCCCTGAACCAATGCGCTGGGGCTTGGGACCTGAGCTTCTTGGGCCATGAGGGGGACATTGTCCCAGCCCTGGCAGCAGGCAGCTAGTAGCTAACTCACTGCTAACTGCCCCACTGCAGATCAGGGCAGGAGGCTGGGACTTAACACACCCCTGCAGCTCTTTCCAGGTCACATGCCTCGATCACCTGATGGGAGCATGGAGCTGAGACCTACCCCAGACCAGGACAGTTCCCAGCCCCAACTCCGCATGGGGAGCCTGTTCCCTGCTCAGCTCTGCAAACTGGAGCTGCATGGGGAACAAGCTGAGGAGTTTGGTCCTCACTCAGCTGTGCCAGCATGGAGCTGGATGGGAACAAGCTGGGGAACAAACCAGGAAACTTCTTCCATGCTCAGCTCCCAGCCTCTGCTCCCCACTGCCATGTCAGAGCAGGGTGCTTGTAGCTCCCTGCTACTGGGGCAGGGGACATAGTTCCCACCTGGGCTCCAGTGGCAGAGCCTGCCCTGGCAGCAGGCAGCTCCAAGGGGCAGGGAACAATCTTCTGCCCCCTGGTGGAGAGCTGACCAGGAGCAGATTTGCTTGCGGTCAGTTGTCTATATGAACACTACTGTGCCATTACTAATCGAAAATAAATTTGTTACTTGCATTTGCAGGTAGGAAATATACTCACAATGAGTGAAGTTTATCAAGCTTACTGCGCAGTAAAATACACTACTACACAGTTAAGTATCTCATGTAGATGCACCCAAGAGGACTAGTTGTTGAGCAAAAGCTCAATTATTTTACAAGCAAGTTTGATTCTGTGCTGCTGAAATTATTGAGAGCTTTGTTACCAGCTATTAGCTTCAGTGGGAGGAAGGAGCAGACACTTATACTGGAATATAGCAGTTATAGCAATCTCCAAGTTACTGCAAATTAATGCTAATAAAGAAAAAGAATGATACTGGATTACTCTGTGTGTATATTTTTTGTGTATTTACAAAGAATGTCTTACATTCAAAAGCCTGTCTAACTTTAGGTCAAGTACATAGTTGCTCCAATAAAGATATCACCCTAAGAAATCCTTTCTTCTTGCATTTTTAATGTATGATATTCATTTAGATGGAAGGTAGCTATCACAGTGAATGAAAGTGTATTTTGATTAAACTTGTTGTGTTGGATAAACCTAAGTATAGATGGATGGGACAGAGAGATCAGTAAATTAGAAGTTTACAGAATTCAGTTCTTAAAACCTCACAATTACCATAATTTGTAAGCTAACCAGAGGTATAAATTTGGTACTCATGTTTCTTCACCAAAAATTAAAAAATGCTCTTTGCCAGTGTCAAAAATTAAAGAAAGAAAAAAGAAAAATCATCATAGACTTAAACAATACACGAAAATCAACCTCCACTAGATAAAATGACAGAAAAAATAATTATTTCTCTCATTGTACTTCTTTATAGTCCTAGTAAAACAACGCAATCCATTGTCATAAATAACTATATACAGATCCCTGTTATGTCCCACTGAGGTCATTAGAGCTCAGAAGAGCTGATGGTGTCTGTTCTTCGGATCCCATTGGAAGATCTAGCCAATAGTTCTAAAAATAGCAATCCCAACAGATGCAACAGAATGCATCTGATACTCCTTTGCAGAAACACTCAAGCTTAATTAGATAGCAACTGCATCAATTAAAATTTGAGTGACAGCTAAATAGGTTGAGAACTGCAAGTACATGCTTAAAAAGTGAGATTCAACCTTCAGAACTGCCAAGGTTTCCCCTCAGCCAGTTGTCATTGAGCTATAATATAAAAAAGAAAGAACAAATCTTCTCCACCTCAGTGCAACCGAATGGCTTTAAATGGTATTGCTTTTTGGGAATTGGCTTATAGGTATATGTATATACATTAGAATGGTCCAGGATAGGCAGCAGGGGTTAACTGATTTCTAAAAGTCTGGGTCACACAAACACAGTTACTTCAACCTTCAGAAGCAGACAGGCTGTCTAACACAACAAGGCCTATGGATACACACACAGCCTGGGAAACTGGGGGCATATACCACCAGATCACAAGGACAAAGAGGAGGGCCTAAAATTCCTGTTTTGGGAAGGGTGTGCATGTGATGGGCTTGGAATATGCTGACAGAACAGAATGTGGACAGGGTGTCCAACACAGAGAGAGACCAATCAGCAACAGCCACAGATGAGGAGCCATCAGGAGGGAAGGAGAATACAAAAGCAGAGACTTGAAAATAACAAAGGGTTCTCCCACCTGGGTCCTCCTCCCTGAGAGGGATCCCCATCCCCATTTCCCAGGAGGAATCCCTGAGGCCACCATGGAAAGAAGGCACACCACTAGCCCATCGCATCCACCCCACTGGGGAGAGTGTGGACCTCAGCATCCCATCTCCAGGCTGCTGATGTGCTGACATCTGACACCTAAGGGAGAGCCTTAGAGTGAAGCCTGTGTCGTGGCCAGATGTTTCTTGACTGTGGTGACAGCCCTAGAACTGGCAGGTATACAGAACTGATTGACTGTTTGTATTGTTTCTTTTCTGTTATCACTTGTATCAGTACATTTTCCTATTATTGAATGGAGAGGTCGTGGTCAGTCTGAGGGTGGGTCCCCACCCCACCCCTCCTCGGAACAAGGCATCTGGGTCCTAAAACGAAAGTAAAGAAAAAATATCTAGTTGTGTTGGCTCTGGGTCCTAAATCCAGAGCCAACACAACCAGAGACTTTTTCTTTACTTTCTTTTTTCCTCTTTTTTTTTTTTAAACAGACCCCTCTTAATGTTAACAATTTAGTACTGTACAGGTGGATAATTTTCATAGACTATAATCAAAAGCAATTATGCATTAGATTAAGAAAAGACAAAGGGAACACTCCCAGGAACACATCTTGTAAGAACAACATTGGAGCACCACTCAGAAATTACCTGAGTATGCCTCAAGCAACTACAAAGATTAAAAAAAAAAAAAATCCTAGGCTCCACTCCTATCACTCCAAGTGTGCTTGCATAAGAATATCAAAAATTGTGGGTCAAGACCTTTAGAAGCACTGAGCACTGGACTAACTTCTCTCCCAGCCAAGGGTTGGGCCAATGCAGAGCGCTTCTAAAAATAAAAAAAATCTCATTTTTATGTTATGCCAGCATTCTGACTCAGGGACAAATTAAAGAGTGGGAGAAGACAGAAGAAGGAGTGATTTCATCCTGCTCTCTTTGTGTCTCCTCAGGTTTAACCAAACCTTCTCTCCTTATTATCTGGTCTCTCATCCACCCTCTATCCAAAATGGTTCCCAAATTTTATTTCCCTGCAGTGCCACTTTACTTTACATTCCAGTGGAAGAATGGAACATGATCACACTAAATTTCCCAGGAAGTAGTTACACATTCTTCCACAGACTTCAGACTTTTTCTCACACTGCTCTTTTGAATTAAATACAATTGTCCTGGGGGTTGCCATAGGGGTGAGAGAAACTGTATCAGCTCAGGAACTCGTTTTGATTCTTCTGCAAAGGCTTCCTATTGACCACCACTAAGACCATATAAAATAGACTAGTGCTACTATATATATAGCACTAGTCTATATATATAGTAGGACGTGTACAGATAAGTGCTGGATGAATACCTGGAACAGACTTAATGAGATATAATGGCTGGCAAATTTTAACTGGATCCCTCAGTCTGCTAATGGGAGCATGTCTAAACAACTAAGTTCCACAGGGTCACAGTTTGTATAAGTTTCTGACCCTTCAGAATTGTTCAAGAAGCCTGCACACTCCTGTACCTCCATACAATTCACCTCCACCCCACAAGCCTTCCATCCCTGACAGCTTCAATATACTATTTTCTCAAAAATAATTGTAATGAATTCTCAGGGAAGTTTTAAGTAATAGCAGGTATGCAGCATTCAGAAAAAAAAGAGATTATTTCTTGTAGAAGGATAAAAACATGCCTATTTTTTATAAACACAGTATGTACAATTATTTGATAAAAAATTTAAGACACTACAGTTATAGTTTGTACATCTTGATCCAAGAGAATATATTCCTCTGCTGAATTATTTTGTCTCTCTGACTCAGTGGAAAACAGGCAGCTTGAACTGTTGCAATGTCACATTCAATAAACAGATATCCACGTGCATGTAGGAAAAGTGACTCTAGTGATAAATAATGAACTATGCTAGTAATTACTGTCAACCCACTATCTTAATCAAAGTTATAACATTTGACAATTATGAAGTCTTAATTTAGGGGTTCCCTTATTTTAAATTAATGTTGAAAAGTATAATGAGATTCTCACTAAACAGGTACATACCAATCAATTTTATTGTAAAATTAAATAACCTTTTAAAAAAGACCAGTGGTTCTCAAATTTTCTAAAGTCAAGGAACCTCTCAATAGATTCAAGGCACCCTTCGGAAAACAGCAGCGTGGCAGAGCACCTTTGGCTCCTGCCACTTTAAGGACTAAGATTAAGCAGCTTTCAGGTGGATGCATTCCCCAGTCAGGAGTCACGTGGTCAGCAGGAGATTGCCTGATTGGGGAGAGGGCTCAGCTGCTAGTAATAAGAGCAGGCCTGAGCAGCAGACTCAGCAGTTTGCTGGCTGCATCTGTAGGGAGAACATCGCCCGGTTAGAGCTGTGGCTCACACCATCTTGGAGGTAAGGGCAGGGGCTATGGAGATGGCAGAAGGCTTCTGGTCCTGGGGAATGGACAAAAACAACACCCTGCTAGGGCAGGATGGTGTGGTGGGGCTGCCTGGGGTGGGGTGGTCCGCAGGAAATGCCACACCAGTTGCCTCCCTAGTGAAAAGTGGGTATTGGGTGCCTGATAACCCCAGCCCCCACAACCTAATGGGTAACCCAGCTGTAGAGACAGATAAGGAGGCCAGGCATGCCTAGGGAGGCACCTGAGACCCATGGGGTGTAAGACCCCAGTGGGCCCAGTGAGGGGGCAAAAGAGGGGCCCAAGTGAGGGGGCAGAAATGTGTGTAGAGGCTGCACAGACTGGGGTTCACAGTGGCAGACTAAAGGACTGTGCACAAGGGTACAGAGTAGGGTCTGCTGAGGAGGACCTGAAGGGCTGCACAGGCCAGCCCCAAAAGAGAGTGACAAGATGAGTAGGAGGCTGTAGAGAGAGGGCATAAGTGGGAGGTCCTAGTATTAGGGTGTGAGTTGAAGCCCCAGGGAGGGGGCAGAATGGCCAAGGTAAGTCTACGGATGCCTGAGGCCTCATTTGGGCCGGAGGCTGAGTGGTACGGCTCAGCAAAGGACCCAGCAGGTAGTAAATATTGGGTAGTTTGGGCCTGTGGAGCCTAGTATTTTGGATGCCATCTGTGAGGCATGGGACACGGTACAGGGTAGGTCAGAGCTGTGTATAATGCCCTAGGTATCAGGGCACTTAATGGACAGCCTCCCATATTTTACATCAGTGGTAAAACAGCAAGATGCGGCAGGCGACATAGGGCAGACTGCCCTAGACAGGTGGGCAGGCTGACATCAAGAGAGGCCTTCTGATGGCCCCCTGTCAGAGGCAGCTCTTAGTTTTTCCTCATTTTTTCATTACACAAAAATAATATAGCAATTCTTCTGCTGCTAAAACCTCAAACTATGAGGTAGAATGTTTTTTTTAACACTATAGATATCATAGACATTAGGGCTGGAAGGGACCTCTGAAGATCGAGTCCAGCCCCCTGCCCGAAGGGCAGGAAGTCAGCTGGGGTCATAGGATCCAAGCAAGATAAGCATCCAATTTACTCTTGAAGGTGTTCAATGTAGGTGCTTGAACCACCTCTGATGGCAGGCTATTCCAGACCTATAGATCCCTATTTAAAATATCTGGGCTTATCATGTGAATCATGTTTACACACCTAACAGTGTTAACATTTCCTGACACTCCACAGCATCCTTGAAAGGATCACTAGGTACCCTACAGTGATACAACATCCTAGTTGAGAATCACTGCAGTAGACTGACGGGCAGAAGATCCTGTTCTATTTTCAACATTGATACCCTTGTGATCTGAGATGCATCTTAGCTATGCCACTTCCCCTTTGGGTGCCTTTCAATCATAGGAAAGTATGGCTGAAAGGAACCTCAGGACTTCATCTAATCCAACCCTCAGCTCAAGATAGGACCACCACTGAAAAAAACATCCCAAGTCAAGTATTTGGCTAACCAACTCTTAGAAATTTCCAAGGATGGAGATTCACAGCTTTTTTGAGTAGCCTTGTTTAATGCTTAACCACCCTCTTAATATCTAACCTAAACCCAAACTAAATAATCCTCGTTCTTTCAGTCTTTTTCTGGAAAGCATGCTTCCCAAGCACCTAATTTTTTTTGTTGCTCTCCAGTGGACTCTTTCTAATCTGTCCACATCTTTCTTGAAGCATGGGGCCTAAAACTGGACTTAGTATTCCAGGGGAGGCCTCACCTGTGCCAATTTAGAAATAAAAAGTATAGTGATACTTAATCTGCTTTACAGATACGAGTGTGATTATGAAATAATTACATATAGAGATACCTCAATTTAGAGACCATAATTTATTTTCAATTTGATCTGCTTCACAACAGTCCAAAGCATACTTCAAAATGGAATCTATGCTTCACTTTTTCGAGGATCTAGATCAGTGGTGCTAAAGGTTTTGGCCCTGCAATGCTGGCCTGTGGGCCAGATTGAGCCCTGTGCACCAGGACCAGGCCTATGCTGCAGCACCACTCCCTCCCACCTCCATGCTCTGGGATTAGGCCCTGAGGCCTAGCACTGTCCCTGCCTGGTGCCATGCACACTGGGATTGAGTGCCCGATCCAGCCTCCAGGAGCGGAGGCTCCCCACAGATCTAGACATTTGGTGGTGAGGGAATAGTGGCACCATTCTCCTGCTGCCAAATTTTTGGATCCATTGGACCCCCACAGGCTGGATAACATGGTGCTGTGGGCCATGGGTTTAGCATCCCTGAACTAGATGTTTCAGCTTGTTCATTTCATCCCTCTTGATTCGTATTACAGTGAGAAATCTTTAACAAATAGGCCAGTCTTGGTGCAGCCAGCCTTTTGCCCAGTCTAATATTCTTTTGAAGCTCATTCCAAACTGGCTGTTTGATCAAGGGTATTATGAGCCCAATTCCTCATCCCCTTGCAGCTTGTCAGGTAATTTAATGTAAAGTAAAAAAAAAAAAAATGAGGATCTCATTCTTTTTACTTAGACTGTAAGCTCTTTGGGGCAGGGGTTGACTTTCTATTCTGTATTTATACAGCCCAGCAAAACATTTCTCTGGAGTTCACAGGTGTTACCGCATAACAAATAATCAAAAGCCTTCCCTGAGCCTATATAATTAGGCCAGCACAATTAAAGTATGCCGGTTTCTGTAGCCAATGGCACTCCAGAGTACAATTCTAGAAACAATGCATGTGGCTATCTTTGACTCTCCAAACAGCTTGCATGATTATATTTTTTCATTTGCTGCATTTCTCAACTCCCTTCAGTGCAGGTCCACAATGAAGCTTAAACTCATACCTCTGGATCTGTAGAGAGATATCTTCTCCACTCTACCTCTGTAACCCCGATGCAAAATGTAAACAACAATATTTTTGTTCTCATTTGCACTGCTTTTTGGGGCTGTATAAAGTTTAGGACAGTGGTGAGCTGGGTCTTTTGCCTCCTATTTTGTACTCACCTGTGGAGAGACAAAAAACTTCTTTCCAGCAGAATAGTGAATATAACTAAGGCTAGGTTAAAAATTAAATATACTTAAGCATTTCTCAGGAAAGAACAGAGCAGGCATCATAGCCTAAAGGAGGAACCACAAATATGAACCTAATGTTTTAATTTACCTTTTCATTCACTTGCTTCATTAATTCTTCAGCCTCATCATTTGCAGCCATCTCTCTTTGATGCTGAGCATCCATTTTTTTCCTACTTTCTAGATTACATTCAGCTGTCAAAGCCACCATCTTCCTTTCATATTCTTCCTGGATCTCATTCTCCATTATAAGAAATTGCTTTTTGAAAACTGAACTCATCCTTTTTTCTACAGGTGGAGAGAGGCTGTGATGGAAAACCATGGTCTTCATCAGCATGGTAATCACCTGTTTGCACATCTGCATTCGATACGCCTCCAAAGTGGCATCTGCCCGAGTCAAGTTTGCTACCTCCAAGCTGCAAAATACAAATTAGGCATGTTTGGATCTTCAGTTTACACAAGATTTTGATCCAAAACAAGAAGATACCTAGCACCATTAGATTTTACACTACTGAGTGAGATTCAGACCACAGCAGGAGACCACACAGTATGAGTCCAACAGTTATAACAATAATAAAGTTAGCTGAGTAAGCCACTTTCAACACAGCACTCTATTAACACTAATGGGCAATTATCGGAAGTAGGGCAAACAAATGATTTTAAAAAATAATTGTAATGAATTGCAAAATTTAAAAAAATAGTTGCAATTAATTGCAACTTTAATCATACAGTTAAATAATAGTCAGCACCCCACACTCAGCAGCCTGGAGCCCATGTGACCTGCGACGACTCCTTGCCATCAGCCCCAACCCTGGCCTACTCTGTGCCCACTCCGGCCAGAACGGACCATCTGGAAACTTTGCAAACAGCCTGGACCATGGCCCACTCTGTTCCTGCTCCAAACTCACCTGCCCACAATGAGCAGTGGCCAGGCAGAAGCTGCTATTCAGCACAGAGAAAAAGCAGCCCCTCCTGCTCCCACTGCTGGCCTTTCTTGCTGCAGCCGCCTGGAGCCCGAGCCTGGGCTGCCCTGAGTCTCCTCTGCACTGCCACCGCTGCCCCACTAGGAGGCCTAGAGGTGGCCATGACAGCAGAGGCAAGGAGCTGCAGGGCAGCCCAAATGCGGGCTCTGGGTGGCTGCAGCAAGAAGAACCCAGAAGCGGTGAGGGAGAGGGGCTGCTTTCCGCCCCCCATGCCAACTAGCAGCTTCTGCCCAGCCACTACTGCTGCTCAGCATGGGCAGGTGAGTCTGGAGCAGGTGCAGGGTGGGTCGGGGTCAGGGCTGTATGCATGGGTTCCAGCTGGCCCAAGAGCTGGTCTGCTCCGCTGGTCAAAACCATGTGCACAATTAATGCAATGAAAAAAATTAATGCATTAATTTGTTTTTGTATTAACTGCATAAATTAACTGTAAACAACTGACAGCCCTAATATAAAGAAAAGAACAAGGCATATTACAAATACCACTCACTTTCAAAACACACAAATGGATCCAACACAAAAAGCCATGAATGAAAACTCAACAAAGTGGATCAAATACAGTAGAACCCAGTTGCCCACATTCAGTAGGATCTCTTTCCAAGGGTGTTGCTTTTCTCTCTCAGCAATCCCATAGAACGGTTTGATGTGGCTTTCACAGCTAATGGTGCCACTTCTCCACTCAGTTTAAGCACCTCAGCTGTCTTCTGAAGTGGTTTGCTATGGCCATACATACACCCCCTTGGTTTGTAATCCCTCATCTTCTCAAGGGCTAAAGAACATAATCGTATGAATTATTGGGGTTCTGCTATATAGTAGTAATGGTGAATAGCACATTTTTTAAAAATAGTCCCAAACTCATCCACTACCTCTTGTAAAGCTGGGTACTGCCTAATGCCTACTTGTGGTACTTACACATCTCTGAAAACACTACAAAAACGGAGGATGTTTTGATTAACTGCTGATAAAACAACCTAACATAGATGTTATATTTTCATGAAAATTAATTTAATTCCAGGAAAAAAATTATCAACAAAGAAAAATTGTATTTCCTATGAAAAAAAAGAGATTGTATTACCTCTGAAGAAATGCCACTGGAGTTAATTATGAAAGGACTAGCGAACTCCCCATCAAGAATGACTGGGGGGAGGGGCGGACAGGGATAGAGTGCCGCCTCCACCTCCCAGGTATGGGGGGGAGGGGTGAAGCTTGCCCCACTCTCCCCTCCATCCCCTTCTGCCAGAACCCTGCACCGCCACCACCTACAAGAAGCAGAGCCGGGGGGGGGGGGGGGGTGGCGAGGCAAGCGGCGCTGCTAGCCTTGCCCCCAAACTCTGTCCTCTCCATCCCTGTTGTCACGGCGGCACTCCGCCATGCCACGCCCCGCACTGCTGCTGCCTTCAAGCTTGAAAGTTCCAAGAGTCCCCCCCGCTCCACATCCAGCCCCGCGACGCCCCCCCCACTCCACGTCCAGCCATCTGTCTGTCTGTCTGTGCGGAGCACTCTGATTGGTTGTTTCAGTAAGCACTGTGGTTGGCTGCTAAGACAACCAATTAGAGTGCTCCAAGAGTGTTACAGATAGACAGACAGAGGCAGATGGACTACGCCCTGTGTGTGTAAATATATATATATTTAATGTTAATTGAGCTCATTAATCAGTGGAGATAATTAATTCAAATGGACATTTGATATATATATTTTTACAGTAGATATCTATTGTAAATTCCACGGCTTTAACATCCTTCCAGTAGTTGAAGTCTTTACTGTATGCTGTAGGAGATAGCACTGTATACTTTAGCACATAGACAAGGGGACAGTTCAAGTTGGGGTGCATAGGCATTGACACTTAGGGCATCTATACACATGCCTGAAGCCTGCTCCAATGCATGCAAAGATGCCCTTAGGTGCTGATACAGTTAAAACCTAAACAACATGTCCTGAAAGGGCAATATAGAGTTGATCAGGATTAATTGCCAGGTATCCCTACAATGGAGATCCCTGAAAAGGGCATCCCTGAAAAATACCCAATTTAACCAGGTTCAGGTGCCTGACAGTTTTATATAGAGAATGGAGAGAAGCAGGTGCCTGCAAAGATGATTCACAAAGCCTAGAGGTAGCCAAAAGAGAAAACTAAGTATGGAGGTTGAACCCCTCTGAGGAGTTTCGGCACCTGACTCGTGCTGGTACTTTAGGTGCTTCCATTCATAGAATCATAGAAAATTAGGAATCATCAGAAAATCATTCCAGCCAGGGCTTTGTTGAGCCAGGCCTTAAAAACCTCTAAAGATGGAGATTTGATCACTTCTCTAGGTAACCCACTTCACTGCTTCCCCACCCTCCTAGTGATTTCCCTGCTACCTTTGATGTGTTTTAGTTCAAAAGCATGCTGCTGCCATTTTCTCAGTGCTGATGTGCATTTCGCCATTTATAAAAAAGCAACGCAAATGTGTACAAATGCCCTAAGTCACCAGTCAGTGTTGGCATTGCCCACTTTTTGCACAGTAGCATCAGGATAAGAACACGTGACTAGAAAGTGGAAAACCCAAGCCCTAGGCTCTCGTCAGCCTGAGAGGATTCAAATTCACTTCTGTTTGAGGTATGACCTTCAGAAAGATTGTGTGATTAAATTTCAATGAGAACACTGGATGATGCCCCAAGCAATAGCAGTTTCAGGGCCTTGTAGGTCAATTTCCCTCTTACAGCAGAAGCCAGCAAGGCAGAGTCAAGATATGTAAATATAAAGAAACCCTGCTTCCCTGAGCAGAAAGGGTCAAAAGCTAATAAAAGGGACTCCTTTCAGAAACATAAGCTAAAGTTCCATCCATTTGTCAGAAAAAGTAGGCTGGTCTATTAGGGTGTCCATTATTAATACTCCTCTCTTAGCCCCTGTCCTTCTACTTAGACAACACTACACTCACAGTGGCTTAGTTACAACCATATGACTTCAAGACATCAGCCTGTATGTCATCCATCCTTTTCAACACTGTATTGTAATACAATGAAGACAATACAGAGATTACTTCAGTGTCAGATACTGGGTCTAATTACTTAAGTGTGACTAAAGGTTCACTTTTATAGATTTTCAGGTGAAAAAGGACAAATATGATCATCTAGTTTGAATTTGCATAAAATACAGCCCACAGGATTTCCTTCTATTGCTATCAGTTTCTTGAAAAATATCAAATTAGAGCATTGCTTTTAGAAAAATAATTCTAGTCCTGATTTTACAGTTTACAGTGATGAAGAATTAAAAACAAACCTTACTAAATTGTCCCAGCAGTTACTTGTTCTCAGATAAAAAAATGCACCTTATCTCAAGTCTGAATTTGTCTAGCTTCCACATCCAGCCATTGATTCTTGTCATGCCTTGGTCTGATAGACTGAAGAGCCTTCTCTGATCGTGTCTCTGTTCCTCATGTAGGTATATACAGAGTTTAATTAAGTCATTCATGAACTTCTCTGGTTAAGCTAAAAGTCTTAAACTTTTTGCATTTTTTACTATGAGGCATGTTTCCCAATTCTTGAGATTTTATAATATTAATTCATAACATTCATGAGATTTGCACTTTGCACCACAGCCATATGTATATAGGATTTTTAACATCCTTTGGATAACATTATCTCTCCCTTACCCTACTAGCTATACTCATGCAGAATCCCTTTTTCAGCAATATCCCTGAGAAGTGAACCAAAATGTGACGGAGGTAATCCAGGCCAGGATCAAGCCCACCGATTACTACCCCATGGTCCTAGTCCATGTGGGTACTAATGATGCGGCCAAGAGAACCCCCGATCACCTGATGGCAGACTACAGTGCTCTGGGTGGCGTGCTGAAGGACTTCGGTGCACAGGTGGTATTCTCTTCCATCCTACCAGTGAGTGGACGAGGAAGACGGCATGAGAACTGCATACGAGAAACCAACTGGCGGCTTCGGCAGTGGTGTCTCGAGGCAGGCTTCAGCTTCCTGGACAACGACCCGCACATCACGACGAGGGACATGTTCAGCTGGGATGGGCTTCACCTGTCCCCCAAAGGTAAGCGTGTGTTTTCTTCTAGGTTAGCGGATCTCCTCCGGCGGGCTTTAAACTAGGCTCGTCGGGGGGAGGGGAGTACGAGGGCAGGGGAAGCTGTGGACCACCAAACCATGTGGCACCCACAAGGACAGCCCAGCCTGAAGAAAGAGAGCATTGGAAACCTGAAAGCCATGGGGAGACCAGCACTACAGCACAGGTAAGAAACAAGAAGGTAAGAAACAATGGGCCCCTTGGGACTCGGAGCGGGGGGGCAGCAAAGGCACCAGTCGCAGGGCTCAAGTGCCTATATACTAATGCTAGGAGCATGGGGAACAAGCAGGATGAACTGGCGCTCCTGCTTGCACTAAACACCTATGACTTAGTGGGGCTAACAGAAACCTGGTGGGATTCATCCCACGACTGGGTGGTACATATTGAGGGCTATAGATTATACAGAAAGGACAGGTCGGGGAAGAAAGGGGGAGGGGTTGCGCTTTATGTCAGTGAGCAATATACATCAACCCTCATCAAGACAGAATCCAAGGTTGAGGAAGTAGAAGGATTTTGGGTTAGGCAACATGGGGGGCAAGGAGAAAGGGATTTGGTGGTAGGGGTCTGCTACAGACCCCCACATCAAGGGGAAGAAAAAGATGCGGGGCTCCTGAGGCAACTCTCGGAGACCATAAAAGCTAAAGAGGCAGTAGTCATGGGGGACCAAAACTACCCAGACATCTGCTCGGAGTCACAGACAGCAAAGACCCACCGCTCACACAGGTTTCTAACCTGTGTACAGGACCTCCACCTGACACAGGAGGTACATAGTCCCACTAGGGGGAATGCCACACTGGATCTGGTAGTGGCAACAGGGGATGACATGGTAGGGGACCTTCAGATCGGTAGCCATTTGGGGGACAGTGATCACCCAATAATAGAATTCAACATAAGACGTCGAGCGGGTAAGGTAACTAGTAGGGTGAAAATGCTAGACTTTAGGAAAGCTGATCTCAATGCACTCAGGCGATTAGTCAAGGACGCACTGCAGAGTAGGAGTTTTGAAGGGATGGGAGCCCAAGAAGGGTGGCTGTGCCTTAAGGAAACAATCCTTCAGGCACAAAGCAAGACGATCCCCGAGCGAGGCAAAAGAGGGAAAGGGGCCAGGAGGCTTCCCTGGCTGACCAGAGAAATCCAGGGCAGCCTAAGGACCAAAAGGGGAGCACATAAAAAGTGGAAACAAGGTGAGATCACTAAAGACGAATATACCTCCTCTGCTCGTGCTTGTAGGGAGGCAGTTAGACGGGCCAAAGCTACCATGGAGCTGAGGATGGCAACCCAAGTAAAAGACAACAAGAAATTGTTTTTTAGATATATAGGGAGTAAAAGGAAGACCCAGGGAGGAATAGGACCCCTGCTAAATGGGCAGAAGCAATTGGTGACGGACAGGGGGGATAAGGCTGAACTCCTCAACGAGTTCTTTGCCTCAGTGTTCCTAAGTGAGGGACACGACAAGTCTCTCACTGGGGTTGTAGAGAGACAGCAGCAAGGCACCAGTCTTCCATGCGTAGATCCTGAGATGGTGCAGGGTCACTTGGAAGAACTGGATGCCTTTAAGTCGGCAGGCCCGGATGAGCTCCATTCGAGGGTGCTGAAGGCACTGGCCGACATCATTGCAGAGCCACTGGCGGGAATATAGCAGGACGAATTATGCTGAGGGGAAACCAGCATGGGTTCGTGGAGGGCAGATCGTGCCTGACCAATCTAGTCTCTTTCTATGACCAGGTTACGAAATGCCTGGACACAGGAGTAGGGGTGGATGTTGTATACTTAGACTTCAGGAAGGCCTTCGATACGGTATCCCACCCCCTACTGGTGAACAAGTTAAGAGGCTGTGACGTGGATGACTACACAGTCCAGTGGGTGGCGAATTGGCTAGAGGGTCGCACCCAGAGAGTCGTGGTGGATGGGTCAGTCTCGACCTGGAAGGGTGTGGGCAGTGGGGTCCCGCAGGGCTCAGTCCTTGGACCGATACTCTTTAATGTCTTCATCAGTGACTTGGACGAGGGAGTGAAATGTACTCTGTCCAAGTTTGCAGATGACACCAAGCTATGGGGAGATGTGGACACGCCGGAGGGCAGGGAACAGCTGCAAGCAGATATGGACAGGTTTGGGCAGAAAACAACAGAATGCAGTTCAACAAGGAGAAATGCAAAGTGCTGCACCTAGGGAGGAAAAATGTCCAGCACACCTACAGCCTAGGGAATGACCTGCTCGGTGGCACAGAGGTGGAAAGGGATCTTGGAGTCCTAGTGGACTCCAAGATGAACATGAGTCGGCAGTGTGACGAAGCCATCAAAAAAGCCAATGGCACTTTATCGTGCATCAGCAGATGCATGACGAATAGGTCCAAGGAGGTGATACTTCCCCTCCATCGGGCGCTGGTCAGACCGCAGTTGGAGTACTGCGTGCAATTCTGGGCGCCACACTTCAAGAAGGATGCGGATAACCTGGAGAGGGTCCAGAGAAGGGCCACTCGTATGGTTAAGGGCCTGCAGACCAAGCCCTGTGAGGAGAGACTAGAGAAACTGGACCTTTTCAGCCGCCGCAAGACAAGGTTGAGAGGCGACCTTGTGGCTGCCTATAAGTTCATCATAGGGGCACAGAAGGGAATTGGTGAGTATTTATTCACCAAGGCGCCCCCGGGGGTTACAAGAAACAATGGCCACAAGCTAGCAGAGAGCAGATTTAGATTGGACATTAGGAAGAACTTCTTCACAGTTCGAGTGGCCAAGGTCTGGAACGGGCTCCCAAGGGAGGTGGTGCTCTCCCCTACCCTGGGGGTTTTCAAGAGGAGGTTGGATGAGTATCTAGCTGGGGTCATCTAAACCCAGCACTCTTTCCTGCTTATGCAGGGGGTCGGACTCGACGATCTATTGAGGTCCCTTCCGACCCTAACATCTATGAAAATCAACACTATTCAACATTCTCCAGGTTTTCTTGATTATGGCTTTTTCAAGACATCACATCTTCTCCTGTACAGTCTCTATTGTAAGCTTTTCCAGGCAGGAGCTGTTTTCATTTTTAAGCTAACTTTTAACAACCCTTACTTTGACAGCAAGGAGGAACAAGCCTCTCTCTGCCCCTCCTTGTGCTCCTAAAATTGTAAGGCTAAATGTGGGAGGGACAACAAGATGTTTACCTGACACTTCCCTTTTGAGCAGGGAGAAAAGAGAGTAGATGAACAAAGGAATAGAGGAACCGCAGCTTGGCACCTCTCACATTCCCTTACTACCCACAGTACTCTGCAAGGCATAAGGGGGGGGGAGGGGAGGGGCAGGAAGTGATCTGTTCCACAAAACCGAGGAAAGTAATTTATTCTCTTCCAAGCAAAAGGACACGGGATGGCAGAGAACAG
Source organism: Alligator mississippiensis (assembly GCF_030867095.1). Taxonomy (NCBI): domain Eukaryota; kingdom Metazoa; phylum Chordata; order Crocodylia; family Alligatoridae; genus Alligator; species Alligator mississippiensis. The sequence continues at coordinate 27,604,724 of NC_081825.1, read as the reverse complement.
TAATAGGAATCCCATACAGCAGCATTTAAAAAACCTTGCGGGAAACCTTCTATTCCACTGTAATAAAGTCAGGGAATTTCATATTCGCCTACTTTATCTAGCACTTCTCCCCTGCCAGTGATTTCCCTGCTATCAGCAATCAGTGGTGGGGGGTATAATATAAGCAGTGAGGGAAGCAGAGGTAGTGGCTGAAGTGGAGAAGAATGTGAGAGTGGCTGAAGTAGGTACTCCCTAATGCCACCATGACTTGCACTTGCCCTCCTAGGACCCCTCTTTCACACTCTCCACAGTTTGAGAAACACTGCCATACAGCAGGTGTTTTCAACCTTTTTTAGCCTAAGTACCCCTGCCGGCCAGATGCCAAGGGGGGGGAGGGAGGGGGTAATGCAGCCAGATGCCAAGCCGGGGGGGGGGGGGGGGGGGGCAAGTTAGTGCACGGCCGGATGCCAAGCAGGGGTGGCACACAGCCAGACAGAGCAGGGAGGTGTGATGGCACATGGGTGGGAACAAAGTGCCACTGCCTCCCAGGAGCAGGGCCAAGGCAGGGAAGCTCACTGGGCTGGGGTGAGGGCAGCGGCAACCCTCTGTGGGGCGGGGATGCTCACTGAGCTGATGTGTAGCAGCAGCAGCCACTGCGTGCGAGCTTCCCCACCCCGCACAGGGGCACCACTGCCCACGCCCCACCTCGGCCCTGCTCCTGGGAGGCGGCGGCTCTCCATCCCTCCCTAGGACCGGTCCAAGTACCCGCAGGGGTACATGTACCCCCTGATGACACCCTCCAAGTACCCCAAGGGGTATATGTATCCCCGGTTGAGAACCCCTGCCATACAACATTGCTTGCTCAAGTCTAGGGGCAGAAAGCACAGTTCAACTCTCTGTGTCTGTGCAGTGTATCGTTGGCACTTAAATGCGAACCCTTAATAAATTATAAGACGAGCCATTTCTGTTGCAAGTCTTCCAAAAAAGCTATGTTTACAATTCCTTGGATCATACATAGCTTCATTTTGAGGGGGAAAAAGATCATAACCTAACAATCTGTTTGTCTCCAGACTGAGGCAGATATAATAAAATGCTTTGCACTCTCCATCCACTTCCTCCTTGTGCTATTCATGTTTGAAAGGTCTGCCATCTCTTACTGTGCCTACTCATCATATTGGAAACATGAAAGATAATGAAATACAATTGGCAGATGGGACTCTATTGATGATAAAGATCAAAGTTCCAGTTGGACAAAGTATGCATCAGAAGCATAAGGATGGCCCAGAGAGCTAGGTGACGGAAGGGGAAAGGAAAAGAAAAGGTGAAAAGATGTGTAGAAAGGGCAGCTACAAATATCAAGTCTAATTTTTTTTTAACACACTTGAATAGACAGAAGGTTTAAAGAGCTGCCAGAGAAGTACTGAGACAGGAGAATACCAGGTGTCAAATGTGGAGAGGTAGAAAGAGTGACTGAACAAGCTGATGTTTTCAATAGCCCCAAGCATCTAATGAGAGAACAGAGGAAAGCAACTGGTGTCATGAAAGAACTGAGCACAGGTGTTAAAAAACGGAAATCTCTCATTAACTATGAAAGTAGGTGTATCTTAAAAAAAGAATCAGACTTATCACTCAAACCCCACGCTTTCAAGAATAAGAATTTTGAAATGAGAGAACTTACAGCTGCTTAAACAGAAGCAGTGTGAAACAATCTTTTAGAAATAAATTAATCCCTATGTGTTCTTGAGAATCCATAGCTAATGAAGAACTATAATGGCATTGGCTACGGCAGCCTATAAGGGAGGTAAACACTGCATCAGTTCTCTGCTCTGCATTTTCCTATAACACAAGACCACCCTCATTTTCACTAGTCTTTTGTCCAATTCTAGAGCTAGTGAATTATAGTTATATGTATTTCAAAAGAACCAGAACATAATCAGAGACCTATTAACACCTTTGCCTAGTGAATCCCAGCCCTGGAGAGCATGCAGCTTGAGGACAAGATGATGGCTTGTCTTATTTCCCATATTACACAAAGCAGTCTTTCTATTTGTTTGCATTAGCAGCCTGCATCGTAGGGAAAGCAGCCTCTAGAGAGATAGGTACAGAATGACCAAGGAAGGGCAGTAACTGGCAGAGACTTGATTCTCTTTCCATTAAAGTGCTAACCACCATATGGTATATGATACCATATTTGCCTGAATACAAGTCACCTTAAATTTAAGATGACCTCCCCACCCCCGCCCATAATTAGAGCCAACCCCAAGTTCAGAACCTGACAAAGTCAAGAACAGAATCCAAATCCTCCATTTCCAGTCTGTCTTTACCATTAGCCCAGTCTTCCTTTCACTAGCCAATTAACCTCCTTAATTTGTTTAAACAAGTCAAATGAAGTTTAACATTGCAGGCATATGACTTAAAATAGGCATGAAAGGGTGAACAAAGCAGATGTGTGTGTATGCAATTATAAAAAGCATGGCAGTGTGGGACATCTAGGTATCAATATCATACAAATAACATGTAAGTGGCATTTCAAGAATGGCCTTGTGATGCTTGATATGGATAAGATGCAGCCATGATTAATATTAAAAGGCTAAATCCTCTGCTCCTTTTTCAGCTGATTTATGTTTCTCAGACAGCTTAAAACTGTCCAAGAGGCATCAAAAGGTTCACTTGAAACAATGGACTCTTCAGCTAGTGCAAGACAAGTGCAGATATTTTCAACAGATCTAAGCATCTAAGCTAAGAGCTACGCATCTAGAGCTAAGACAATCAAAAAGCCCCAGGCTGAATCCATTCAATCTTTGCAGGCTTCTCTAAACTGCACAGTTTGAACCGATAAGCAAGAAAAGAGACATTCACCTTGAAAACAGAAATGCAGCCAGACCTCTGCAGTGCTCTACACCAGGAGCTGGGGGGGAAGAGGGGTAGGGCGATAGAGCATGCCTCCCAGCCTGCTGGCCACTGCCAAAGTCACCTGAATGCAGCCAAGCAGGGCTCATCCTTGATTGGGTGCCCAGCACATACCTCCCAAACCCTTGTGGTCCACCCAGGGTGAAACAGTCCTTCCAGCCAGGGGCTGGCTAGGTTCCCCAGCCTCAGAGAGGGTTTCCTGCCCCTAGCAGGGTCCCCTGAGCCCTGACCCTGATGCAGAGAGTGGATTGACTGACCCCCCAAACATTTAAAAATAAGTTGAAAAGCTAAGAAACCTGAGGATGCTTTCTCCTTGATCCTTGTCCATTGATGCTTATTTAAAAAAATATTTCACAACAGAATTCAATGATTGAGCAAACTTTCCACAAAAATGAAAAATTGTAAAGTACAGATGAAATCAAAAAGTGGGTTTTTATGGAAGATGGTAAAAATAACCTGGACAAATTGACAACCTGAGCTGAGAGATTATTCGAAAACGCTGATGCTCTTCAGCAAAGAGTTACATGACTCAGGAAAATGTCAACAGCCTGCAAAGTCTGCATTTGCTAACAGCTGGCAGTGTAAAAATCCTTTGATTCCCTCTAGCTTGCTGAACAGAGAAAAAGTGTTTCAATTATGAGGTTTAGTCTTTAATGACTGTTTAAGAGAGGCCCTCAGTTAAAGGTCAGTTTAAGACCCTCAATACAGATTAGGAATGTGTGTTATGAATTAGCAGCTCATATCAGGAGTGCAGCCGAAGGAATAATAGTAGCTACTATAGATGAGTTAGAACTGTAAATTATATTATTTACTTTGCTAAACAGCAGCAATGAAAGTTCCCAGTTTTGATTCTAATGAAGTCAACAGAAAAACTTCCTTTGATTTTAACAGTAGTGTAACCAGGGTGGGGTGACTGGGGCAGGTGCTCTGGGTACTGACTTGGGAAGGGGTGGAAAGATATCAGCTGCTCCTGCAGCCACGCAATTGCACCAGTGGTTCAGCAGCATCCAGAAGTCGCTGCTGCTACCCTCATGTGCTCCACTGCCCTGGGTGTCTGGATGCTTTGTTACATTTCTGGATTTTAAAAAAGCAGACTGAGCATATCGCCCCCAAATACATACAATCAAGTGCCTTTAGCACCTTTACGTCAGTTTTCCAAAATAAACGCAACTTTTAACTGCTTGTCTCCATTTTCTAATTTGTTGACTTCATACCCTCAATGTAATGACAATCTGATCTTTTACTTATACTTTCCATATGAATTCCATGATAAAAAGAATCCATTTCCCTAGAGGCAAATTAAATTGAGATGTACAGTGAGAAATTTACATTTAGAATGAAAAATTGAACTTCTAATATGGAAGTAAATTGTTTTTGACTTTTCTGCCAAGACACTCTGGAAATAGTTTGATCCTCTCCTCCAATATATTGACCTCATTGCCTTTTACCGTGAGAAAAAAATCAACTGCAGGGCATACATATTAGCTAGTGATTTGCCAAGACAATTGGCAGTGGGTATCATGTATCAGGGGGCAGGATTAAGTGCCATATTCAACTAAAGCTTCATCTAAACTGCGCTAAGACAAAAACTGTACAAAGTAAGGGGAAAGAAGTCAGATGCGAACAACCATTTGGAAACTGTAAGATACCTTTGAAGAATGATTTCTTCATGGATTTTGTGAAGGTCATATGTAACTGCACACATCAGCTAACACCTAATCAAAATGAGGATACAACCAGCCCTCACCTCTCTTTGTACTCAGTTTCAGATACATAGTTGAAAAGACTGACAACAATTCTGAATGTGATTTCCTACTGTATACAGAATACAAAATACATCCAATTGATAAAGAATCTTATCATTAATAATCACAACTAAAGATCTAACATTTGAGAGTATAAGTGGGAAGGGATGTAATAAGAATCAAAACCAGCTGCATTATTAGATTATTTTCTAATGTGCACCACTCTTCCACATTATAGAAACTAAACTTACGTAACAAGGTAAGTAACTAAGAAGCTTCCTGACATAACAACAAAAAAGTTTAATTCTCCACCTATCCTCTTCCATTCTAAAAATGACCCATCAATACTCATTTAATCCTCTTAATTAATTTGCAACACAATTTATTTGTTCAATGAACTCTGCCACTTATAAAGTCCTGAATGATGTCTTCTGTACAGGTCATAGAAAACCACACTAGGTCTACCAGAAATGCAATATAAATTAAAAGGAAAATATAGAATCATAGAGAAGTAGGGCTGGGATAGCCCTCCAAAGGTCATATAGTCCAATCCCCCTGCTACAGATGAAGGCAAAACTCCCCATAAATCCATACCAATCTGACCATGGGATAAAATCCCTTCCTGACCCCAAATCTGGCAGTCAGTCTGATCCTGAGCAGTGGGGTAAGACCCTCTAGCCAGGAACCTTTGGCTTTGCTTCCAGCAGGAACACTGGCACACCCCAGCCAAAGTCCCCAGCCTTGGCTGAAGCCAACACCCAATGCCTCTGAAGAAGGTTTAAAAAAATCCTGACACATGTTGAAGAAAAAAAGGGGGGCGGAGGAGAGCAACCAGAAAAACCCAGAAGCATGGGAAATATAAAAAGTAGAACATAGGTATGGCTATGCCCAGATCACTCCCGGGCAATGGCTGTCCAGCCTCTTCTTGAACACTTCCAGTGGTGGAGAGAACTTCTCTAGGCAGTCTATTCCACTGCCTCACTGCCCTAAAAGAAATTGTGAAGAAGTTTTCCTTGATATTCAATCTAAACCTACTTTGCTGAAACTTCAAGCCACTGGCATGTGTCCTTCACTCTGTAGCATGAGAGAAAAGGTGCTTTCCCTCTTCTATTTCAGCCTTTTAAGTAGCTGAAGACTGCTATTACGTCCCTTCTTAAGCAACTTTTCCTCAAGCTGAACATACCTAGCTCTTTCAGCCTCTCCTCATGACTTGCCTGCCAAGCCCTTGATCATCTTTGTTGCCTGCCTCTGGACCCTCTCTAACTTCACATCATTTTTAAAACGTGGAACCGAGAACTGCACAGTACTCCCGATGAGGCCTAACCAGTGCTGAGTAGAAGCACTACCACCTCCTGGGTCTTGTACCTAATGCTTCTACTGATTCATTCCAAAGCCGCATTTGCCTTTTGTGCAGCTGCATCACACTGCAGAATTGTACTGGGTGAATCTACACATGCATTTTACTGTAGTTGACTAATTAGCTCTGCAGTAAAGCATCACTGTCTACACGTGCAACAGTATTAGGGTGTAGTAAATTAACTAACTCTGCCAGGATAGTACTGTTGGGGACATAACTCTGCCAGAATAGTACTGTTGGGGACATTACTATCCTTTGGCAAAGTAATTTACTCCACCAAAACACATATGTAGACGATGACAGGCTGGGACATGAGGCTGCTAAAGTGCTGGGGCTGCCTGCCACCTAGTCCTGCACTATAGCACCTTTGTGCCCCGGCCAGCCCCTCTGCCACCTGATACTGCCAGCCAGAGCCCAGAGATGACCCCCTGGGATCCCTGCCAGCCCAGGGGTATCCACCCTGGCTCAAACTGCTGTGGTCCTGGAAACGCATGTAAATGCTGCAGCCAAGAGCAATTTTCTGTGGCACAAACTGAGCCAGAGTTGATCATGTTGCCTTAATGGCACATATAGATCACACACTCACTGGATGCATCTATCTACCAAGACTCCCAAATCCTTTTCCATAGTACTGCCATCTAGCCAGGTGTCACCCATTTTATATATGTGTTTTTGATTATTCCTCCCAAGGTGTAGCACCTTGCATTTGTCAAATGGAACTTCATCCTGTTAGCTCTAGCACAACTTTCCAGTCTGTCAAGATCCAACTGATAAAGAATCTTATCATTCCTTCTGAATTGCACTTGCATCCTCCAATGGGTTCACAATCCTTCCCAGTTCTGTGTCGTCTCCAAATGACATACAGTATTATGTTGATGTTGGAGTGAGATGGAAACCTAAATCAGACTTAGTCAGATGGAAACTTTGAGTGGGGGGAGTGCACATGGAAACACACACATCTGGGTAGCAAGGTACACACAAGGAATGGATGAACCAAGAACATGGGGATCAAATAGAATTAATGCCATCTAAAGAGCCCACCCATGAGAAAACCAATCCCCTTACCTGATTAGGCCAGCCTTGGGAATGGAGCAAGCTAGTTCTAGGTCAAGAAGCCAAATCTCTGAGTTTCTCTTCAGACCTGGGCTAAATAGTAGGCTTACTTATAGTTCTATGATTATGATTCACAGAACCTATGATCCTATGGACACATCTCACAGTATCCAAACATGAATAAAAACAATGTACTTACTCCTATATATCCTGCTTACCAGAAAAATCAATGGCAAAGGTCCCCAAGCTCCCTAGGATTAGGTCCAAGATACTTCCAGCCCAGAGACAGCTTGGTAAATTGTTCTCCAACACATAATTAGCTTCTGGGCTCCACAAGGAGGGGAAAAAAATAAGCAAAAAGGCTGAAGTTCATATTTAGGGGTGTAAATTTCATTAAAATATTTTGACTTGAAATACGTCTATTCTAATTCAGCAGCACTAAAAATCAACACGTTAACACAAAGCACAAGGCTGGGAAGAGGCTGACCCCTACTGCTTTGTCACTAAGCGGGAGAAACAGGAAGTCTATAACTTTTCTCAGGTGTAAAATCAATTAAAATTGCATCCGCAACTGCTCAATATTAAAATAGAAATGTGTTTTTTTTAAATTTAAGGCTTTATCATAGAATCATAGAAGAAGGGTCAGAAGGGACCTTGTAGATCTTCAAGTCTGACCCCCTGCCTGGGCAGGAGGAAAACTGGGCTCAAATGACCCATCAGGTAGGCATCAAACCTCTTCTTAAAGACCCTCAGGGTAGGAGCCAGCACCACTTCCCTTGGAAGCTGGTTCCAGATCCAAGCCGCCCTAACTGTGAAGTAGTTCTTACGGATGTCTAATCTAAACCTACTCTCCAACAACTTGTGGCCGTTATTCCTTGTTATCCCGGGGGATGCTAGGGGAAACAAGGTCTCCCCCAAACCCTTCTGGTCCCCCCTGAGTTTACAGATGGACACCAGGTCCCCCCTCAGCCTTCTCTTGTGGAGGCTGAACAGGTTCAGGTCCCATAGCCTCTCACTGTAGGGTCTGCCCAGCTGTGGCCTGACCAGTGTCGCGTAGAGGGGGAGGATCACCTCCTTGGACCTACTTGAGATGCACCTGTGAATGCACGATAAGGTCCGGTTAGCCCTGCCAACCTGACCTCACATTGTCGGCCCATGTTCATCTTGGAGTCAATAATGACTTCAACATCCCTTTCTGCCTCCGTATTCTCAAGAAGGGAGTTTCCCATCCTATAAGTGTGCTGCTGGTTACTACTGCCCAAGTGCAGCACCTTGCACTTGTCCGTATTGAAACGCATCCTGTTTTTGTTAGCCCACCCCTGCAACCTATCCAGGTCTTGCTGCAGTCTTTCCCTCCCTACTAGCGTGCCCACCTCACACCAAATTTTGGGATCATCTCTAACTTTGGTATATAAATCTCTATCTTTGACCTGGATGGTTCACCAGAGAATAATGTTTATTTCCCAATTTTAATATTCTCTCCTAGTATCATCTGTATAGTTTTCCACAGTTATTTATCATTGTGTCTGAAATCCTCCAGAAACTAGTTGAATGATTTTATCATTATCCTCAAATAAGTTACAGTCTGGATATTTCAAGCAGATTTAGTGAGTGGAGAAAAAAAAGAAAAGAAATCATGGTCTCATTCTTGAAGATGAAACCTTTAAGGAATAAGGCTTCTGAACAGTAAAAAAGTATGCATTGATTAAATAAGTAAGAAGAAACTGAAAAACACAGTTACTACATTCACCACCTTGTTCCAAATGTCATGGTACCAGTATTCAGGGAGGATTATATTGAAATGCATGTGTTTCAAACAAATGCGCCCACACACCTGCAAAATGGTTGATTAGTCTTGGACTATATTGCAGGGAAATTCAATGCACTCTTCACCACTGACACCATAAAACAAATCCAAAACAACAACAACGTACAAAACTCCAGAGTTCAGAGATAATATGAAACTTAAGAGCCTAAATTTGTACACCTTTCTGTAGCAACTCTGCCACTGACTTTTACACTGAATAGGTGCCCAGCATTCAACAAGATCAACTATTCTCGTATCTGAATGACTCAAACATTTCAGAATAACCAACCAATTTTAAAAGGGGGAAAAAAATGATCCAAACTTGATTCAGTTATGATAAGGATAGTGCAAAGAGGCTGAGATGATTTGTAAGACTGTGTTGTTGGGAAAGAAAAGAGAGAAAAGAATTATTTTTTTTTTTATAGAGTCAAGGATAACTCAGATGAATTCATTCAGCAGATTTGTTGCAACAGATAGAGTAGGGACAAAGCATTCATCATGTAAGGATAATGAAAAAGCAGAAAGCTAAAGGCTTGCCAGTGCATAGCAGCTCTCATAATGGATCAGACCTGTGGTCATTTTGGTTCAGAATCATAGAAAAATGAGGTAAGAAGAGACCCCAAGGATTTTTCTAAACCAGGGGCAGGCAGTAATTTTGGCTGGAGGGCTGCTGAATGAGTTTTGCTGGGCTGCTGAGGGCTGCACGGGTAGCCCCGCTCCTTGACAGGTGTCCCATCCCCTGGTTGCCATATTGGGACTGGAAGTCCTGCCCTCTAACGCCTGACTTTTGCCACTGGAATTCCCTCCCCCTACCCCCGCCCCGGAAATAATCCTTTTGCAAGGGGAGGGTGCCATCTTGGAACCAGAAAACAAACAAATTATACACTAAAAGTCAAAGACCTACTATAATATATTTTATTACAAAAAAAAATTATCATGATTTTTGTTTCCATATTGTATATAGAAGGGACTGCATAACATCTAAAAAATAAAGTCTCACTCTTGTATACTGTGTGTTGGGGGTGTGAGGTGTGGTTGTGGGTGGGGGAGTACATGAGGGGGCTGTGGGGTAGGAGGGGTGTGAGTGTCTGTGATGGGGTGTGGGAATATGAGGGATTGTGAGGGTGTGGCTGTGTGTGGGGGAGATAAGGTATGTTGGGGTGTGAGTGTGTGTGGGGGCAGGGTGTTGGTGTGTGAGGTTTGTGGGTTGTGAGGGAGGGTGGTGGGGGGTATGGGGACCCCCACACTCCTGCACATGGCGCACTGCCCTGCTGCTGGCAGCAGCAGCAGGTGGGGGTATTCAGGGTGCCTATACCCCACGCAGGTGCTGTACCCTGCCCAGCCCTTTCATTCACAAGGGTGGGAGCAGGATGCCCATGTATCTAGCCCCCACCACCTACATACCCTATTGCGCCTCACTCCCACCCTCATGGGCAGAATAGCCCAGTCCAGCCAGCAGCTGCTTCTAGGTGGGACTGCCACTGCTGCAGCTGCCCTGCGGGGGCCTGCTTGCCTGTGTAGGGCATGAGCTCCCTGACCACCCCAACCTACTTGCTCTGGGCAGAGGCTGGTGGGGAACTGCAGTTGGGTGGGAGCAGGGAGTGTGGGGCTTAGGTTGGTGGCAGCACAAAGCCCATACCCAGGGGGGCAGTGGGAGCATGGAGCTCAGGTGGGTAGTGTGCAGGTGTGAGGGAGGGAGGGAGAGGGGTGTGGGGACTCCCCCACATATTTCCCCACATGACGCTCAACCCCCACTGCTGGCAGCAGCAGCAGCAGGCTGGGCTGGTCAAGGCACTCATGCCCCATGCAGGTGCTGGTACCTGGCAGTGCATGGCTACGCACCATGTTGGGGAATAAGTGGGAGGTGTGCGAACCCCTGAGCTCCACACTCTCACCGGCCCCCTGGATGCGGGCTCTGCACTGCCACCAGCTCAAGTCCAACGCTCCATGCTCCCACCCAGCTGCAGTTCCCCCCTGCCCCTACCCCCACCCATTGCATCCCTACCTGCTGCCCAGGGCAAGTGGGGCACTGGGGAAGTCAAGCAGGTCCCCCCCAGCAACTGCTGGTTGGGCCAGTTTATTCCATCCACGAGGATGGGAGTGAGGTGCAACAGGATATGTTGGGTGGGGGGGAGATATGTGAGTACCTTACTCTCACCCTCATGGGCAGAAGGGCTGGGCAAGGTACAATTTGTTGGTGGGTGCCCATGGGCCAGATGAAAGTGCCTGGCAGACCAAATTCAGTCCACAAACTGGATTTTGCCCACCCCTATTCTAGACCAATCCCTATTCAAGATAGGATCATGCCAATTGGAAGCACTCCAGAGAAATATTTTTCTAACCTGCACCTGCAAAATTTCCAGGGATGCAGATTGCACACCTTCTCTGGATAGTGTGTTCTAGTCCTTAACCATGCTCAGTCAAAAAGTTCTTCCTACTAACCAACCTAAATCTCATGTCATGTTTTCACAATCTCTAATAATTTTGTTGCTCTCTTCTTTCTTGAAGTGAGGGCCCAAAACTAACTACAGTACTTCAGGTGAGGTCCCACCAGTGATGTGATTTGATGCAACTGTCTGCACTTTACCTATGTGTTTGGGTTTTTTTACAACATTACCTTGTTGACTCATATTCTACTACACTATTACACCTTCTAGATTCTTCTTTATGGTATTGAAACCTAGCCATTCATTCCTCTTTTGCATATGTCTACTTAATCATTCCTTCCTATGTACGGTATTTTGCACTTGTCTTCAATGAATTTAATCCTTTTTATTCCTGACCCCATTTCCAATTTATCAAGGTCCCTTTGAATCTTATACCTGTTGTTTAAAGGTGTCCATTCCGCTGCCAAGTTTTCTGTCATCCACAAACTTAGTAAGGGTACGCTAAATTACAATATGCACATAAATAATAAAGATATTAAACAGTACTGGACACAGATCAGACCCCTGGTGAATCTCTCCTTTCAGTTTGACATTGAGCTGTCAATGGCTATTCAGACTATTTTTTGAGCATGACTATTTAGTAAGCTTATGCAACCATCTTACAGTAGTTTCATCTAGAGCTTGCTTTCTTAATTTACTTACAAGAATGGTGTGAGAGACCAAGTCAAAAGATTTACTAAAGCCAAGGTATACCACGTTTACTGAAACTCCCTTTATTGACAAAGCCCGTTACCTGGTCATGGAAGAAAATTCAGCTGGTTTAGTACAATTTGCTCTTGACAAATATTGTGTGTTACTCATCACCTTGTTATCCTCTAAGTACTTGCATACGGGTTGCTTAATCAAATTCTCCAGCATTTTTTTAGGTATCAAAGTTAGATTGACATTTCTTGTAGTTTCCCGGGTCTTCCTTCCCTTCTACCCATCCCTTCCCCCTCCTTTTTTTTTTTTTTTTTGTTTAAGATAAGCACTATATTTACCCTTTCCTAGTCATCTGTCTCAGATCTCACATGACCTTCATGAGTTTTCAAAGATAATAGCTAATAGCTCTGCAATTACTTCAGGCAATTCCTTGAGTACTCAAGAATAAATGAATGAATCTCATCAGGCTCTTCTGATTTGGAAACATATAGCTTTCCTCAGTAATCTTTAAGCCACTGGTTCTCAATTTTTTTTTAGACTTGATGCACCATTTTGTAAATTTTCAGAATTTGACAGTACCCCACTTAAAAATGAAAATAAATATAATAGAAACATTATAATTATATAATTTATCAATGTGTTATTAATTAACCCTACCTTGCCCTACTTCTTTCCCAATCTTCACCTAAGGGGGCAGAGAGTCATAGAAGTTAAGGGCTGGAAGAGATTGCATAAGATCATCAGGTCCAGCCCACCCACTCTAAGGCAGGAAAGACTGCTGAGGTCAGATGACCCCAGTGAGGTGCGTGTCCTATCATCTTCTGAAAATCTTCACGGAAGGTGACTATACCACCTCTGGGGGGAGTCTGTTCCAGACTCTGGAGACAGGGACCGTAAATAAGTTTTTCCTTATGTCTAATATGAAGCGATCTTCTATCAGTTTATGACCATTATTCCTAGTCTTCCCCTGCGGTACCTTGGTGAACAGATTTCTATTAGCCCCTGATGTTCACCCCTTATATATTTAAAGGCTGCCACGAAGTCCCCCCTAAGTCTTCTCTTTTTCAGGCTGTACAGTCCCATGTACTTCAGCCTATCCTTGTATGGTGTTTTCCAGACCATAGTTTCTCAACCTGTGGTACGTGTACCCCTGGGGGTATGCGAGACACAGGCAGGGGATATACAGGTACCCCAACACTTTCTCTGTCTCACCCTCTTTTCCTCTCTCTCTTGCCCCTTCCTCCTCTCAAAACTATGGCAAAAAACTTAATTTCCCCAGTAAGAATTTGGTGTTCAGCCCTCCCAGCTTAGCCAACATCACCTCTAGCCCAGGTACATACTTAGGTTGTGCATCCCTGGTGTAAAAGGTGGCAACCCTACCCACACCAGATCAGACATCTGTCGTACCATGACCTTATATACACAGTCCTTCCAACATATAGCACACATTAGTCTGTAAATATAAAATCCCCTGGAAAATTGAGTGTTGGGGTACTTATTAAAAATTTCAGCAGTTAGGGTGTACTTGCTACTTAAAGGTTGAAAAACACTGCTCCAGACCTTTAATCATTCATGTGTCCCACCTTTGACTCTTTCCAGCTTCTCTACATACATGAAGTGTGGCACCCAGAACTGGACACAGTACTCCAGCTGCGGCCTCACCAATGCTGAGCAGAATAGGAGGATGACATCCTTAGTTTTGCTTGTGATGCATGGATTGATGCATGCCAGAGTGCTGTTTGCTTTGCCAGCTATAGCATCAAATTGGTAGCTTATGGGGCGAGAATAGCCACCACCACTACAGCTGCTCCTCCAAGGACTCACATGCTGGGGACCATAGTCAACTGCCCACAGGCCCCTCCCACCAGCCTGGGGAGTGTGTGATGAGCTGGGGTATAAGTCTTGCTGAAAAGCATGGTTCTGCATTCACACATCTGCCCACCTGTGCATCTGCCCACAAACTGCAAAGCATACAGAGGGTTGATGAGGCATGGGAGGAGGTAGTCACATTACTCCTTGTCTGTGAGACTCAGGTGGATAAGGAGCATCCCACTTTCCTCTTTACATAGGGAGCGGGTACTGCAACACCATTACCGGGATCTCACAGCACCTTGGTTGAGAATCACTGCTCCATTGCATTAATGGAATTAGACTTTTCTTTATCTTATAGCATATTTATACTTCACTTTATTCTTATCTTTTATGTACCCTTATTACCTTTCAGTTACCCTTACTAGCTGTATCTTAGTTTGTGCCTTGGCTTCTGGATTTTGTCCTTAAAAGTCCATAGTGTGCCTTTATGCTTATCCTTAGCAATGTGGCCAGATTTTCACTTTTGTACGATTCTATTTTAAGTTTCAAGTCATTGAAGCACTGATGACTTAGCCAAGCAGATCTCTTGCTATGCTTCCTATCCTTTCTCCACACTGAGATAACCTGTTCTCAAAATTGAATATTGTCCCTTTAAGCAAAAACTGCTTTTTCCCTTAGATCTGTTTCCCCTGGGATCCTGTCTCTCACAAAAGACAGCACTATTTAATCCAGAGGGATGGCAAATGTGAGGTAATATAAACCAAGGAAGTCTTACCCTAACTTCCAATAGGCAGAGATTGATTGAAAACCTCAAATATGAAGTTTTACGTCCATTCCAATATCATTTTTTAGAAGTAACTATTATGATTCTGGATGTTCTTGCTGTCCAAATAAGTGTCCAATTCCAGGGACAGGACAAGATAACTCTGAGAGTCAACAGGACACAAAAGAATATGAGACACAACTGAACAGAGCTGGAAGTACTGAGAGTGGAGAGGCTCACCCTAGTAAAAGATGGTCTGGGACCTGTGCTCTGTTCAGCATGGATCCCAGAGCAGCCAGAACACATTCTGAATGTGGTACAGTCTGGCCAGAGCGGCTGGACTTTGCCACATGCAGCTCCAGGACAGCGCCACGTGTGGCCCCTGCTCCAGCCAGTCTGGAACTGGAGCTGCATGTGGTGCCTGCAAGCACCATGTGGCATTTTGGGCCTGGATTATAATCCGGCACTGCGCTGGGTAGTGGGATTGCATGGGCTGAATGTTTGACACCCCTGGTATTGAGCTGAAAAGACAAGAATAGAATTGATTACCTGAATATTACTAAAACATTCTAGTTTGCTACAGAAAAAAACTTCTCTCATCCTTCAGTTCACCCAGATATTTGTTGCTTCTTGTCTTTATCTGCTCTCCAAGTGAAACAGAGGAAGCAGGAGGAAAAATCTTATTCTCTGCCTCCTTGAGTGTGCTTTGTTAACAACGGGATTGTTTATCTTCACATTAAAAAACACTTCCACAAATAAATTTTAAAAAGCCCACTCTACTGAAAACTGAAAACTTATTTGCTCTCTAGCAGGAGTTTTCAGCCTTTTGGTTGGTGTACCCCCGATGGCTGGTCGAGAAACAAGGAGTCCCCCGATCGGTCGACAAGTGTGTTGGTGGCGGGGGGAATCCCCCCACGTGCAGCAGAGAAACCAGAAGCACCAGCAGCAAAACTAGAAGTGCTCCCCGCTTCTCCACGCTGCTGCCATGTACCCCCAGGGGCCTTCCCAAGTACCCCCAGGGGTATGCATACCCCTGCTTGACAACCCCTGAATTAGAGCAAAAGACTCCATACCATCATATTCATCAAAAGAAACAAGTATAAAATCAGAGTTTATTTTACTTTCCTAAAAGGGGCATAGAGTTTGCTAACTTTAATCAGTGAAAATTTTCACTTTCCTTGATCATTTCCAAATCATAATCAGTTTGCAGTTCACAGAACAAAAATATAATATTGGCTCATACAGTGAAAAGTATCACAACATGCTTGGGTGGCCATCTCTTTTATTATAAGCAATGCTATATGCTGTATCTGCTTGCAAAAGCATGAATAAATTGAAGAACACTGAAGAAGAAAAAAGAACAATTCATCAAAAATTAGCAGAGTTAGTTGTTTTAGGAGAAATAGGTAATAATAGGGTTTTTCCAGAACTTCCTTTTAGTTATAATACTGGCCCCAATTCTTCCCATCCTTGAAAATTGCTGCTACCTAGCAAAACTTCATTTAAAAAAACAAACCCTAAGCACCTTTCCAGCCAAATTCCAAAAAAAATGTATACTGCCAACTGCACATACTAAAATTAATTGTGTTGAAAGATAATGTAGGATGCTGCCAATTATCATATATCTTCCACTGTAAGATTACTAGATTACTAGAGATGATAAGATAAACAAGCATTACGTGGCTCAATACTTGTAGGAGAGAAATCCTGGGAAAATGCAGGAGTTACAGGCTTGATGCTTTATTGAGGTATACTTTAAATAGATTCTGTGTTTTGCCCCTGAAACTGTCATACAGCTGTGGAGAAACAAAGTGATTCCAGTGGAGATTATGCATGGTGTGTATAAATCACTTAATGTCTATAAAACATATATGGATCCTAAGATTCCATATAATAAAGTGATGGAAACCATCAAAAGAGGGCTAAGCAAGGCAGATACTCTTGGGTGTTCCTGAAAAAAATGCTAAAGAGTTTAGTTAGCCAAAGCAAGCCAATTCCTTAAAATGGAAGTTGTGTACAGCAGTGTAACTACAGGTGGGTTAGTGAGAGGAGTACGGTACCCACGTCAGGCACGATGTTAGGAGGGGTACTGTGATAGGGAACCCTAACCCTGTCACAAGGAAGAAGGTGCGCCCCTATAAGGCCAGAACCTTCTGGGCACGAAGGGCTGGTGAGGAAGGGGTTAACTGCTGAACTGGGACGGCTAGTCAGCTGACCGGAAGAGGCAGGACTATAAAAACCCTGGGTTGAATGGCAGTAGGGGTCAGCAGCTGAAGGGGAAGCAGTGCCCCTGAGAACTCCAGGAAGAAGTATGGGGAGCAATCCACTGCAGGAAGGGGGAAGCTACGGAGGCCCCTGCGAGACGATGATTGCATCCACAATCAGGACTATAGTCGGCGGTGCGGAGCCGAGACTCGAAGAGAGTTCATGTAAGCTGACCTGCTGCGTTGATTGAGCACATGCAGTTATTATTATTAATATTTTTCTGTGATGACTGAACAAAACCGGAGGTTTGGGTGAGGCTATTAGGGGTTGGAGGAGGCCTCATTTTTGGGGACCCACTCTGGAGTGGGAGCCACAGCGCCAGGGAGGGTGCAGCTTTTGGGGGGGCACAGACCCCGGCACTAGTGAGGGTGCAGCTTTTGCGAAGACACAAACCCCAGCACTCGAAGGACAATCTCAAAAAGGCCAGGGAGGCCTGGTGCACCTAGGGCAGGTGCAAATGTATTTTGGTTTTTGTTTGGACTGGCAGGGTCGCACCCTGGTTTTGAACTTGCGGCCCCCTTGCTGTGGGGCCAGCGCCTGTGCCTCTGGGACAGGGAGTGCTATGCTCCAGAAGTGAGTAGAAAAGGGGGCCATGAGCCTCCAGGCACTGGAAGGAAAAGCTGGAGCCTCGGAGTCAAACCCTGTTTGGTGGGTTTGGATGGGAAGGCCTAGCAAGAGAAAAAGGGGTCAGGCCATCCTGGGAGAGACCCCAACATACCCATTATAATAGGCAGTCTCCTGCTCTCATAATAATTCCATCAAGACATGGCAGGAGAGATTAGAGCAGGACAGCAGAATTCCAAGAGGGCTCCAAGGGTGCCCCACGAAAGGCGTGGATGACCAGGAAGATGGCGCTGGGGAGGGCAACCTGTCACAGGTACCAAAATCGCCACCCTACCCCCATGGAGTCTACACCCTGGCAGCATTGCCATGCTGGGAATTCCAAAACAGCTCCTGCTTTAAAAGCAACAGCTAAGGCAGGCAGAGCATGTGTTGCAGCCGCAACAGCATCTCAGTCAGGACTGTTTAGGAGTGCCAGCATGGGTAAAGCTCCTGTTCCCCTGTCCCCACTCTCAGAACCTGTGCATCCCCACCCCACTTGCAGAACCCGTGTGACCCAGCCCTTAGAACTGCACACCAACCCACACCCCCTCACTCTCCTGTGCCCTATATGAATCAGATCAGACCCAGAGGTAGCACAGGGGGCTGGGTCAGTGCCAAAGCCTGCTTTTCCTTGGTTACTGCATTGTTCCCCCTTCTAGGTTTGCCCTGGGTGCTAACTCTGTCATGCCACTGGCTGTGTGTGTATGCAGGCATGACTGCAGCCTGGAAGGGGGAATAATGCAGTAACCAAGGAAAAGCAGGCCTTTCCATTGCTGTTCTTCAAGCCCATACAGACTGTTTTCTCTATTTTAGAGCTGGAAAAAAAAACCTTCTTTTCTTGTTTGAACACTTCAGAGGGACAGGTCATTGTTTTGCATTTCTGTTTTAAAGCAAATTGCCAGCTCAACAAACCGACTATGGAAGCCAGATCACTTACAGATAGAACATACTTCCCCTTCACGTGTCGAAGTGGCACTAACGTAGCTGTAGTTTCTGGTACTTTTGCACAGTTTGGGATTCAGTGTAGCTAAGCTCACATCCTGCTTTCCTACTGTGCATGTTCAATGGGCTGTACAATGGTCACATAGCTGCCTGAAGAGAACAGAATTGCCTAGGCATGCATGTAAATCTGAGCATGCCCCAAAACTTTAGTTGCAGCAAAATCAAAACTAGTGGGTATCTGACACCAGAAGAGAAGGACTCTGCCATTATTTAGCCCAATACCATGGTGAATAGGGCACTTGCCCAGGGAGACTTGGATTCTCGGTCTCCTCACCTATGGGGATTTTGAACCTGTGACTGCTGGTTCTCAGCAAAGAATTCCAGTGACCAGGCAACAGGGCAGACTGTGCCTAGAGGAACTTCCATCTGAAGCTGGTCACTGGGTAGTCCAGTGGGAAAGATATCTGAGGCTAGAAGCAGAGCATACCAGAGGGAGTGCATGTCAATTAGATGGATGCTTCTCTGGAAGGGAAGAGGCCCTAGGTTCCAGCCTAAGCCTCTTCTCCCTAATGGTGTTTATCAAATGAATATTAAATGCAAGACAGTCAGCTAGCTGCAAGGGAAGAGTTGCAGAGCAATCTGAGCAAAGCTTAGCCCGCACCGCTAAGGTGTGTGAAGGGGAAAGAGGATTTAGCCCTTACGCATTTAACATTTTTCACACATATCCTGCCCCGTGACTAAACAGCTCTCAAAACAGCCTGCCATAAAGATTTTTTTTTTAGAAGACCTCCCTTGAAGCTTCACTAGATTATAGGTGTTCTGTATACAAATTCTACTACTGCCGCAGAAAGCTTGTTCATATTATGATAATAAACATTAAAAGCAATTATAGAAATTCAAACTGTCAGCTGAGGGAAAGGGCTGGGGAAAGGAAAGATAAATGGGACTGAAAGAAACATGACTGATGAACAGGAGAAAAGGAAAATAATTTGTAAGGAAAGCTGTTAAAAGTATGACAAAGGCTTGTTTTTAAAATGAAGACTGTCTAAAAATGTATATTCTCCAAGACAAGCTGAGGTTTTAATGCCATTGTGCAAGTCCAGATATATAAACAATCCTGTTGAAGGGGATTGCAAGCATCTGTACCCTTCTCAGCTACTGCATATGTTAGATGCAAATCAACCATTAAATACCGTATTTTCTCACATATAATACACCTCCAAATAAGCAGATGTGCATCTTGTTTTCAACAGGCAGAATAAAGAAAAAAAGATATTTCTGTGAAAATACTGCTTTGTAAGATATTTTCCCAAGGGAAATGAAAGCAACTGTAGTAAGGGGAGAACAAAACTTTATGGCTACTCTGTTAACCTCCTAACTGCAGGATGCTACAGGTGCTGCTCACCAAGCCAGACTTCCTGGCCCCTCTTCTCTTCTCAAACTGAGCTGGGTGGGCAACCAGCAGTACCTGCCTTGGCAGCTGAGAGCCTGATCCTGGCCAGCATCACCTGCAAATTCAGTTGAGAGAACACCCAGCTAATTCAGGTGATGCTGCTTGTCCAGCACTCTGGGCTTGCCTCTGTTTTAAATATACAGCCAAGCCAATAGCAGCGTCTGCAGCTCAAGCCTCTGAGGGACAGCCTCCTACTATCCACAGCCGGCAGCTATTACTGCCGTACATGGTGCTTGTAAAGAAATCCTCCTCTCTCTGTCCCCCATGCTTCTGTGTGTTTCCAAAATGACTGCCCGAGGAGCAGTTTCCCTGAGACCAGGTGGCCTGACTGTGATGTCAGAGGTCTTATGGCTAGTGCCACCAGTCGATGAGGTAGCTCCTCCCCTTGTCCCGCCTGCCTCAACTTTGCTGATACATTATTGTGAGAGGGTTCCAGTGGAGTTCTTACTAGAGGGGTTCCCCGACATGGGTGTACTCACAGCTGTTGCCTACGATGTTCCGCAGGGCTCCGCCACCCCTACACCCCATCCACTCGCCAACCGATCACGTGCTGGTGGGATGGTGACCTTCGGTCCTCTGCAGGCTTGACCGCCGTCGGCTTCACCAATGCAGGGACTCGGACCCAGCTGTACAGCTCTGCCAGCCCGTCCTCTTGTCTCCCTGGCTCTTCTAATATTTCTTTGCGTCCTTCCTTCCTAACTTCCCTAGAAATAATATTCCCCTTGGGTAGGGCAGCTCCCAGAGCTGCCTTCCCTTACCCAGTGGATTCCAGGGGATTCTGCGCCTGTCCCCGGCTCTATTTCTCCTAGGGGCAGTGCTGGCAAACGCAGGGTGCCTTGTCATTCCCCTTGCTTTCCTTCTCTCAAGGGAAGTACTGGCCTCTCCCTTCTCGCTATCTGTTGCAAGGTCAGAAGTTTTCTCTTGCTTTCCTCTGCTAGCGGTTTAGAGGCTTCTGCCTGTTGTGCTGGTACGGCACAGCCTAGCTGGTGCCTTTCCCCAGCAGGAGCCTCAGCACGCCAGACGTGCTGCCTGCTCGCGCGCTCTCTCTCTCTCTCTCTCTCTCTCTCTCTCACTGGCTCCCCTTCCCTGCGGGTGCTGTTGGGGATTTTAAACTTTACCGCAGCGGCCATATCGGCCACTGCGATTGGCACAGCTGTCTCCCTTACTGGGAACAGTTGCTTAAATAGCCGGCGTAATGCCAGCTCACGTGGCTGTAGTTGCGGCAGCACCGCGGTCTTGGCTCTGGCACTGCTGGGTCTCCCAGAGGTAAGTTACCCCCCTCTAGGGTTCTGTCTGCCTCGCAGCCTTTCCTCGCCTCTCCTTGCATCCGTGACGGTGGCGTGCTGCTGTCACACTGACCCTTTAACTTTTCTGACCTCGTCACCTGATTCCAACCAAAAATGGGCATTATTTGAACCCTGCTGATGCAAACCAATCATTTTAAAAGTGGTAATCAGTCCTCGGTGGAGTGACCACAGTTATCAAATTGGTTCCACAGACTCCCTCGCCGGAAACTTAAGACAAAGGCACAATGGGGGGGGGGGGGGGGGAATGCCGTTCTTAGATAGAGAGAAGAGGATTTCTTCACAGCACTCACTGCAATGTCCTCTTACCACCCTATGCCTTGCCTCTTCCCCCCCCCCCCCCCCACCACCTAGTCACATTCTGCAGAAGCTAATATTATTATATTTCCTTGCTTAAAAAGTACACCCCAATTCCCAGCAGCACATTTTTGGAAAAGAGGTGTGGGTTGTATGTGTGAAAATACAACCATTTTCCCCTCTCCCCCCGCCCCTCCAGACAAAGTAATCCTCTTTCTTATCCCCAACAAATAAACTAACACTACAATGAAGTAAAAGGGTATTTATTTAATCCTGCAATTCTTAAGAACCAAACAGCTATGTTCTAGGGGGAAAAAAAATGGGTCTTTGCTGTTATAGTTTATAGCAGCTATATCAGCTACAACAGCAAAGACTGCTCAGAAATAAACAGGAATAAGTACCAATATTATCACTACATTTCAGAAGACTATATTCAATTTATTGAACTTCCTCCTTTTAATCAAAAAAATTTAGCTGTTCATTAGAATCTGCTACTTTCCAGGAAAACCAAAACTAGAAAGTGAGCACACACTCCAGTGCTCCCATAACTTTGCTTTCAGGTTCTACATGCTGTTATTGCATTTGTAGTAAACTAAGAGTAAACTACTTGCAAATGATTACTTGATTTTCAGGAAGATAATCATGAGATTGAACAAACAAAATCCACTCTGTTTTCACATCAAACATTTCTTCAAATTCTGATGGATAAATAGATGACATTTACTAGCTTCATTGTCTGTCATACAATCTTGACTTGCCTTTCAACAAAATAGGCAACATTTCTAGCTTCTGTCCAGAGGCTTTTCTGATACCATCTAGATAATATTTTCTTTTCAGTACTGCAAATTGTCATTCTCTAGGTTCTGATCCAGGTATATCAAAGCACACAAAGGCCATGAAAGGCACTATGGAAAAAAGCCAAGAAATCCTGCAGCACAATAAAAGATGCACCTGGTGGGGACCCTTTTTCTACATATGATAAAGGCCAGGTTGTTTTGAAAGCAAAGTGTGTTCAGTCATAATAAAATATACTCTCTACAACACTTTCTTCCCCTTGCAAAAGTGTCTGTTTATGATAAATACTGTATATTCAAGGAACTAAAGGCAGGAGCTTCAGATCTATTCTTTTAGTAAACTCCAAGTTGATCCAATTTGGAAAACTAATGTGCCTGAGATCTAGATAAAGCAACAATTTCTTCTTGAAAAGTACTCTAAAATATGACTGCATTATTTCATGTGGTTGACTACTTAATGAAAGTTTCAACAGCCTTAGCTAATATAGACATACTTAACAAAATTTGTCTGAGAGAATTAAGGAACAGATATTCAAAAACACGCGTCCAAGAGGTTTTGCTGATAAAGCAGGGGTGGGCAATTATTTGGGCTGGAAGGCCACTTAAGGAGTTTCGGTGAGCTGTTGGAGGGGTGGAGGGTGGTGCTGACCTGGTCTGACACAGTGTGGGGGGGGTGGCATTGGTCCTATCTGGCCCTGTGCCATCCACCCCACACCCACCGCTGGGGGTGCTGGATGGACTTGGGGGGGGGGGGGGGGGGGAGGGTCTCCATTGAGACTGTGCTGGGACCTGCTCAGGCAGAGTGTGCTTAGCTGGGAGGATGGGATGGGACTGCAGGTGGGTGGGTGTCCAGGAGCATAATGGCAGGTGCAGCCAGGATTGCAGGGTGGTGACAGCACAGGGCTGGGGCCTGGGGCAGTTGTGATCCACTCCCCACATGTCCTTGTGATGGGCGCCGGTTTTGCGGGCATGGATATCCTGGTGGTGAATCGTGGCACTACTCCAGGCCCTGGCCACAGTCACCACCCTGTGATCCCAGTCCCAACTCCGGCCATCACCTGTCCCAGACATGGCTCCCCACCTGCCCATGGCCCTATCCCATCTGCCTGTCTGAGTGCACCCTGTCTGCGGGGGTGGGCCAGTCTCCTTGGTAGCCCCACCTGCCCATCAGCTCTGTCTGGCACCCTCAATAGTGGGTGTGGGGTGGACTGGCAGCGGCAGTAGGCCAGAGTGAGCTGCACCACGGGGCTGCCAGGAAACCCAGTCTAGCAACTGTACTCCCCACACCCCACTGTGCACATGGGACCAGTGGGACAGGCCAGTTATGTCATGGCCCAGGCTGTCCCCTATGCCTGGATCAGGCAGGGCTAAAGGACCCACCGTGGGCTGGATCAAATCCCTTGGCAGGCTGTATTCAGCCTGAAGGCTGTATTTTGCCCACCCTTGTGATAAAATGTAACGTGAGAACTGTGAATTCTTACTCTTCTAAAGCTTGAAGCATCTTTCCAGTCTCTTCAAAAGACAGTATATCAATAATTTGATCATTCAGATTATCTTCATTAAAGATGTCTCCTGAATGAAATGGTGAATGTTCCAGTTTGTGATCTTGATTTGAATCATGCTGTATTTCCTAGACATGCACAAAAAGAGCTGTTAGATCCACACTGTGTATCCACAATGAAATTCAAACCTAATTCATTATTATTAACATACATAGAATTTATGATAAGAATGTAGATTGGAACAAGATCTTAGCATGTAACCCAGCCCACCTGCCCGCTCCACTTCTGCACTGAAGTGGGTAGGATCAAGTATACCTTTGCTTCAACAGGAGTTTGCTTGTGTCCTATGATTTGATTATATAACTGAGAAGAAATGGAAATGATGATAATGAAAAGTCTGCTGAAGTCATTACAGTTGTTCCCCTTGGCTTTAGTGGGCTTTGGATCAGCCTCTTAAAGAAATTACTTCTCCCACTTCAAATCTCTAAATCCATTTTATTATTTGTAATACAGTATATACCACACATTTTAGATTTGCTCAGGGCTACAGCATTACCTAGCAGAACAAAATGAAACATTTATTCTATAAAAATGAGTGACTCAGCCAGTATACAGCATATATGGATTCCCTTGAGGTTAAGGATTAATAAAGACACTATAGATGAAAACCTCAATATCAGGTGTAGTCTGCTACATTTTTATTTCATTATTAGTTTCCCTCAGCCTCTCTTGAGTGAGCTACTTTCACTTGCAGTGATTTGAAGAAATAATCTTTGACCAAAAAGATTAATAGAGCCAGTTTTTTTTCACAACACATTGCACACACAAAAATATGGAAACTTACTTTTTCCTAGAAAAAACATTTTACAATAAACACAGCATTTATTATACACTTAATAAGAAACTCATCTTCCTCTCTCTATTATTTGTAAATCTTTCCCAGTAAAAAACCACAAGGCAAGGAAGAAAGAATTAAAAATATTTTTAAAAGATTAATTTAAAAAGTAGTAACTATGTTTATAACTTACATCCCTTTGACAGTATTTTTCATGTAAAAATGATTGGGGGCACAGTTTTGTTTTTTTTTTTTTTGTAAAGGCTTACCCTAAAGGGTGGAGAGTAAACTTCAAAGTGGACCTTAGGCCGCAAGCTAACAGTTCATCTCTTCTCATACAGGATGGCAAAGTATAGATCAGACTAAAGCCTTCTAGAACTACTAATCAGGTCCTCAAAGAACTTCCCTGAGCAAAGTGAAGGGAATAGAGAACATGACATGTTCATTTTTATTTTACCTTTTTTAAATAAAAAGGTGCCACAAATCAACTTTCAAGAACAGGCTTGGCCATCCTGCAGCATGCATACCACCAAAGTAGCATGGGGAGGCTCCATGTCAGACTGGGGAAGGGATAGGTAGCACAGTGGCAGATGGGACAGGCAGAAAAAAAGCAAGAATGCCAGATCAGGCAGGCAACACAGGATAGGAAGCAGAAAGAAAACCACCTGTTCATGCAAGGGAAGGGAATCCGAGTGAAACTTGGGAAGAATGCAGGGATAATTTGTGGCACCCCTGCCTAAAAGGTTGTTTTAAAACTGTTCAAAATATTCTTTGTATGTCACAAAGAAGTAAAAGTTGATCATGTGGGGTTTTTGTACTTTGCTGTTCGCCTTTAAGAGTGGTGGTCCAACAATAAGATGCGAAATCCAGAGCCATTTTAATTTAGACAAAAGACACATTTTGCATATCTGTGTGTATCCAACTACATGTAGATATTCAGAAAACAGATCATAATCAGCTAAGCTCTTTCAGCCTCTGAAGTGTGACTCAAGAACAGGAGTCTATAATCACATACTCTTCCCACAATGGTTCTCTTGCAGTTCAAGTCTTCCTTTCTTCTGTGTCGCCCTCTTCAATTGCAGAGTGGTATTTGGCTAGTCCCTATTCCTTCAGAAATTCCTATAGCTCAGTAATTCTCAGACTACACTGAACAAGATTGAGGAAATCATGAAGTACAGCAACCAAAACAAGAAGAGTCCCTTGGGCAGCTGAATAAATCTGTTTTCCAACCAGATGATCTGAACCTATCCCTATGTGGTGCCTCACTAACCTGCTCCAGATTTGCAGTGTTACATTCACTCCAAGAAAGATTTTGCTGGATTTGAAACCTGAAGTGTGAAAAATACTTTGCAGCTTGCCAGCCTGTTACACACAAAACACCACCAACAAAGGATCTACCTTACTTATGCCAAAAGCCTTTCAATAATCACTGCCCTTAGACATTCAGCAAAACCAGGGAAAAGTAAAAAAAAAAATATCTATCAGTAGGTCAGTCAAGAAGAAATTAAATTCACAGCTCTCCTTGGAGCCTAAGCCAAACATGCAGGCACCATTCACTGCTGCCTGATTTGCAGTATCACATTTTCAACAAGTGCAAGGTAAAGGATATGGGGGAAAATGACTTCAATAATACATATACAATGTTGGATTATGAATGTATGTTACAACCCAGGAAAGAGACCTTGGAGTCATTGTAAATAGTTCTCTAAAATCATCAGCTCAGTGCAAGCAATGACCAAAAAAAGCTAATAAACTGCTGGGTATCATTAAGAAGGAAATTGAAAACAAAACAGAAATCACCATCATTCCACTATACAAATCTATGGTGCTCCCACATCTTGAATACTTTGTGCAGTTCTGGTCTCCACAGGTCAAAAAGGATACAGTAGAATTAAATCACTGATCACTTTGGTGGCTGCTCCCTTAATGTTTATGGTCTGCAGCCCTTACCTTGGCTGCTTGTTTGCTTACACAGTGGCCGTTTCAGCTGTGTTTCTCCCTCCTCAGTAACAGGACTCTCAGGCTCCCTGTTACAAGTAACCCACTGAAATTAATGCAAGACTGATTTAAATGCCTCCTGCATTTGGTGTGTGACCCACCCTCCCACCTGGGTGGTTGTATGTTTCTTTACCTGTCATGGCCGGAAATTCCACCTGCTGTCCCTCCCCTGGCGTGCCGTGATATCAATTTCCCCACAGAAGTGCCGTGGGGCAGGAGAAGGGGCTCCACACCCTGCTCAGATCATCCGGGGAGGGGGCAGGGGTAGGAGGTGGCGCAAATTCAGGCATTGGCCCCCAGGTGCCATAGACCCACAGTATGCCACTGATCCACTCCCTCTAAAGCACCCACAAGATAGTGGGCTAGATAGACTATTGCTCTGACCTAGTACAGGGCTTCTAATGTTCTTATGTACCCACCTAAATTCCCTAGGCACCTAAACTTCTATCAGAGCTCTTCAAGTCTTGACAGCACTTAGCGGTGTATTGCTCATTCTCAAAATGGGTAGCCCACTAATCTCACCTGTGAGCTCCAAACCAGTGGGTATTCCCACCAGGGAGATCAAGACTGAACCTGGAGCTCTCAGAAGCAGGGTGGTGAGAGCCCCCGTTTGGGGGTTTGTTTATCCAGAGGGGGAAGAGAACTTTGTTTATTTAAAGATACAGCTCATCTTTAGTTTGCTTGGCTGCCTGATCAGGGACACTGTCATTAAAGTATGGATGGGGTGTAAAGAGGAGGAGAAGCCCCAAGGACCAGCAATTCAAGACACTCATGAGACACTCTCTCACAAATGAAGAGAAAATGTTATCCTCTTTTACCTAAAGTTCAGTGGTTAGAGAACGTACCTGACTGATTTAGAGATGGATTGATCTTCCATCTTTGAAAGTGCCCTAATCTTGGAGCCATTTTAGGGTGCATTTCTCTCAAACTTCCCTGTGGTAGGTGTTCTTTTTTGTAAATATATTCAAATGATCATTGGATCAGAGATTAGAACTGGGGTGAAAGTGACTCAACTATCAGGCTATAATGTTATTTCATTCTTTGTACCCCAATGAATATTGAATTTTTTAAAGTTTAGTTTAGTTTTTACAAAGTAGAAGAACTTCAGTAAGAGAGAGTAGCTAACACCCCCTTCACCATAGTCTCTGACCTGGTTGCTACAGCACTCTTCAGAGACGAGAGACCTGGTCTCAAGTCCATGTTCCATAGCAAGAAAAGGAAGGGTTTGAATTTGCATTTGAAATCGCTGTGCTACCGAACAGAAGAATGTCAGTGCCTCTGCTGCTTTTCTGCAAGATAAGGGGGGCATATGGGGCAACAGCTCATCCCCTCTTCATTCCCCCACTTCCCCTTCCATTTCTCCCTACTCCAATACTGCACACCTGGCTTCTATTCCCCTCTTTACCCCTTTTCCCTCCCCATCTCCACCCACCTGTTGCCTGGCTGTTCTCAGCTGTCAGTCCAGAGCTGTAGAATCCTGGCTGATAACTAGTCCACCTGGAAGCACTGCCTCCTGAGATATTGAAGGATTATATATTGGTGATTTTATCTCAGGTAAGTACCCAAAAGTTAACTTAACTTAAGCTAGGTAGCCCAGCTCAAAGATAATCCTCGTTATCCTTATCAAGTGACATAACTTTAAACATCTGCAGAGCACTTAGCACTAGTTAGAGTCTTAATGTGTGATCATTCAAGCTTTAAGTGCTCTTAACATGATCTAACTGTAATATTCAATCTCATCCTAAGTGTCTATATTAGGAGAAAAGGTCACATTTTAAAATGTGTTCATTATCACATTTTAAATGTATATGGTTTTCAGCACAATTTGGAAACT
Source organism: Alligator mississippiensis (assembly GCF_030867095.1). Lineage (NCBI taxonomy): Eukaryota > Metazoa > Chordata > Crocodylia > Alligatoridae > Alligator > Alligator mississippiensis. Next base: position 27,576,382 of record NC_081825.1, on the reverse strand, counting down.
ACTGTAGCTAGGGATGAACACCTTCACAACAAAATAAGTGAGACTGGCTAGTCCTAGGCTTCAATTCAAGGCTGACCACACCAAAAAACAATGCCAGTGAAGTAAGCAAGATGTACATTCCCGAGAATCTGATCCAACACCTTTTAATGTATTTGTCACTGCTAACTCTTGAAAAAATAATCTGCATTATTTACCATTTTGAGAAAACTAGAAGATATATTTTATTATGAAAAACTGACTCACCTGTTTTTTGTGTAAAAAACTCCATTTCAATATTCTTGTTCGATGGACAGCATAAAAAATAGCACATGTCAAAACAAGCGACATAGCAAAAGCAATGAAGAAGCTTGAAACATGTATCCCATAACTATACAAAATCTGGAAACCAAAGAAAGAAATAGTGAACCTTCATTTTACCAAATACAAATAAAAATGAGATATAAAGATTACAGCTGTAAACTACATGGTGTGTTACTTTAAAAGCCTTTGTAAAAATATGGAATCACTGAGTACTAAGTTAATATTACCATGATTTTAACTACATTTTCAAAAATTCTCTTTGTTTCTCCATAGATTTTTCTCTTCCAGAGGTACCATTATGTTCATCTGACTTCCTCCAGAACATGCATTTTGGAATTCACTGAATTCAGCATAACAAAGCAGAATTTGGACCCTTCTTTTATTCTTGAGCCAAATACTGAAAATTTATCTCACTGAATAGTCATGTTAACTCCAGGATTTGGCTGTATAAGCCTTTACAGAGATGAAAGCAGCAGCTGCTATTATCTGAATAACTGCGCAGTTGTGAGCTACATAATTAATAATATCATTGCTTCCATGTTGCTATCAGAACATGCAAATTTTAGCTGTTTAACGTATTTCTAAAGTATGATTCAATTCGCTAAGAAAAGTAAAGAAAAATCCAACCCAAGAAACTGAAACAACCTGCTTCTGTTCTGATCTAGCTGTTCCTTTGTATTTAGAGGATACTTAAATGGTTAAATAGGCCATTATTTGCCACTTTAAGAGATGTAAAAAGCAGGTCCCATGGCTTAATTGACAGAATTGTGTATGAGAAGCTCTTGACTGACAACTGAGCTAATTGACAGAAGTGAGTATTATTTTCAATCATACTTACTCTACAATAATGAAACATGCAGAGTAGGGAAGCTCACTTTACATAAATTAGTAGTGAATGAATTAAATGGTAAATTATGTAAAAAGACAGACTACGTCCCAAATCTTTTTAAATGCCTGTCAATGTCTGCAAGAATTAAATGAAAAAAGAATACACATTCAGTTATTCATTTCATTAATAATTAATAATATAATTAATGTCTAGCAGCTTTTTCTTGTCATTTAACTTCCATGAACAGCTAATTACCCACCCAAAACATCCCCCAGCAAACTCCTCCAAGCTATTCACAGATCTACCAATTTAGCTGCAGAAACTAAACTGAGGTACAAAGTGGCAAACTCCATATAAAGGTTCTGAGGTCTAAGTGTTTAATTTATTTTGATACTGTCAAAGTGCAGAAGTACCCTTAGTATGTTTTTAGAGATACTACACTCCGATTGGCCTGAATACAAGCAGTACGAGCTGAATCTTTCAGAAAGCTGGCTATATGGATGCAATTTTTATCATTCTTCCCACACTGGAATATATATGACAGAAGAACCTTCTGTTTATACTTTTCCCTACAAACAGCCTTTTATTTCAGCATTACAATTTTTCAATAGGAAGCAGAGGCATGCAACTTTCACAGACCTGATGAGCAGAGCTGCAAGGTATTTGCACTGTCACTAAGACAAGCAATACTCACATTTTTTTTCTGGATCATAAAAATTACCATATTATAGGCTGCCAAGCATTTTATTCCAGTGAAGCAAAAGAGAAAAAAAAATAGTAAATCCTTAAAGAATGGCATGCCAGTCAAGTAAGCAATCAAACCATTTGATGGTTGACAGCTCTGAGGCTAAATTAAAACACAGTATTATCATGACTACAGGATTAATGCGCTACCATTCTTGTCCTAAATGACATATTAATGACCAGATAATATAAGGCTTTTGGCATGATCATGCAAATGCACTGGAGCAACATCAAACATAAATAACTAGAATAGGAGCTTGGCAACAGCTACAGGTAAACATGAAATGCAATACAACTCACCTTTCCTATGCAGGAAACAAAACTCATTTAGCAATTTTTGAGTTTAGTTTAGTTTATAAATATACAAAACTAAAACAGTAGCATACAACACACACCTTTCCCTTAACTTGCCATCACAAATGTGCATATAACAACTCACACATAGCTGAACAACTTTGTTAAAAAAATGGCTTGTTTTTCAGATCTCCCTGGGTGTGTCTACACAAGATACTATGTCGCTGTAGCAACGCACTATGGTGACGTAGCACTGCAGGGCACAAACCATGATGCCACAGCCATGTCACCATAGCAATGGGCTCCCTTGCTATAGCGCACTGCTACAGTGACATAGTGGCTAAAAATAACTGTGCGCTGCTGGCACGGTGCAGTACAGGCTGTTACTGCCACAATTTAGTAGTACTTCCAAAAGGAATTACTAAATGATGGTGCAGTAACAATGATGCCATAAGGGCATGTGTAGATGTGCCCATCGTGATCTAAAAACAAGCCATCCAAAGTCAAATGAAAAGGTCTTCCCAAGCCAAGCAACTGATTAGACTAATATGGTTAAGTCACACCACAATATAGCCACAGAAGGCATGGAAGTGACAAGGCTGCCATCATATCAAGCTACCTCTAACTCACCAGACCAGATGACTAGGTACCCACTTACAGCTGGGATACCGGGGGCAGCCTTCAACGAGAGCCCAGAGCAGAAACTGAATTCAATCTGGAGTCGCAGCAAGACACCTTTCCTGTTACACCACCACACCCTAGCAAATAGGAGCTCCTCTTGTACTTCTGTTACACCAGTCATCATTTAGTATATGGTGTTCACACCTCATTTAGTTGCCCCATCTTTGTGACCTCTGTATTCTCTAATATGTTCCCTCTCCCCATTTACAAAATCCTTTTTGTATCCTCAGGCATTTTGTGGCCCACTTCTGGACTATTTCTATTTCTGTTCTACTAACAAACATTGTTCAAACAAAGTTCAGACAGTCTAATTCTGCCATTTCCTAACCTTTGAATGTTTGGCTTTACAACATAATGTTTCTTTAATGTGGCTTTAATGTGTGTGTTATGTTCTAAGTTTAAAAATGGAGAAAAAACAGAAATACTATCCAGTGGCAACATATTGTCACCTATCTGGTTCATCAGCAGAGATGTAACTTTCAGACCCCTCACAAATTTCTGCCATTTGAGTGGATGGAGTAACTGGCAGCAGTGACAGTTTGCCATCCTCGATGAGGACTGCCACTAAAAGAAGAGGTGCATGCTTTGCCAGAGGGTTTCACAAATAGTGTCTGATAACTGAAGAATAGCTCAGGAATGTTCCAATCTAGACCTTAAAGTGGAATGCATCTAATAGTCAAAAATCCTATTTCTCCCAAACTTGACTCCTATCCCATTCCTTCCAAACTTCCCTCATCTCTTCCACATCCCTGCTTCTAATCCCAGTATCCCCACCAGGTCAGTCCTAATTCTCTTGGATTCCATTTCTTAGTGAGCCTTGGCTTCCTTCATCCCTCCAACTCCAAATCCCAGGCCCCACCTATCACAGACCTCTAGTCTCTGGAAGGCCATCTCTACCATTTAGGGACAGGGTAAGAACTACTGGGGATGTGGAGGCTTCTATGTACCCAGAGTGGGGGCTCCAGCCTAGCTGTGAGACTGAGAGATTGGTCTGAGGGAAAGAAGACCAGTGACCCTGGGAGAGAGAGGCCAAAAGCATGGCTAGGTCATCAGGCTATAGAAGGTGACTGTACAAAGGAGGTGGAGCCAGGGCACAGGAGGTGGAGCACCCAGTCAAATTGTACCTGACAAGTACAGAGGATAAGAACATGGTAGGGTTTCAAGCCTAGTAGAGAATGAGTGACTTGAAGGACTCAGAGAGGAGGGCCCAGGATGAAAGAGGGCAGATGGCCATGTGTGCTGGTGTCAGAGACCTCAATTGGCCTACCAGGGGCCAGGGCTCAATAAAAGGATGAAGGAAATAAGTCCCACTGTGACGGGTGTCCATTGTCGCAGAGAGCCTGAAGTCTTAACTGGCCAGGGAGTGGGGCCAGGCCTGGATAGGCAAAGGTCCCTGGATTGGGTCCACCAGCAAGAGATAGCAGGCCAGGGTCATCAGAGCCTGTGTGCAGGTGACTTGGAGAGCCACCTGAGGAGTGGGGCTAAGGAATGAGGGTCCGGAATGAGGAGTTGGACCAAGAAGACGATGAGATGGAGTTAGGGCCCGAGATCTTGAGGATGCCTGCCCAAGGGAGAGGAGTATGTCTCCAGGAAGGCCTAGGAGAAAATACAGTGAGATTAAGGTGGCCTGATGGTTCGTTCTCGGTAAGACCAAAAAATGCACTCTGCTAGAGATGGTTGCTGTGGCGGGACTGTCTATGGTGGGGCAGCCCCCAGGAAATGCCACATCTGTACCTCTCCAGTGAAAGGCAAGGATAGGGCACTGGAATGCCTCAGCCCCCACTGCCTTGTGGGTTACCCCATGGAGGGTAAAGGCTTAGGAAGCATACCCCTGATGGAAAAAATGAGGGTCCAGATGCCCCAGGGTGAAGTGAAGAGGCCTAAGTGAACCAAAGCCAGGCCTGGGGAGAGGCCTGAGCAGACTAGAGCCAAGTCATTCAGTGGATATGGGCCTGAGTAGGCAAAGCCAGGCCAGTGTGAAATGAAGAGGGCCTGAGTAGGCAAAGCCAGGCCAGTGCAAAGCCTGAGTCAAAAGAACAAGGCCAGTGTGCAGTGAATTAGGTCTAAACATAACTGAGAATGGAGCAGAGGGGCCTGAGCAGAGCTAGGGGTCCTGAGTTGAGACACTGGGGCCAAAATGAGTGAGGGACCAGAGTTAAAGAGTATGGCCGAGTTGAAGAAGACCCGAGTGATGAGGAGGCCCGGTAGGGGCTAGAACCAGATAAGACAGTAGAGTATATCGGATGTGACAAGAGAGTAACAGCTAAGTGTGGCCCAGTTGAAGCCATGAGCTGGAGTGCAGCCCAGCTCAGGAAGTGTATAGATTGTGACATGAACCAGTCGTGACAACTATAATGCCATCTGCAAGGCATGGGACACAGTGTAGGGAAGGCAGCAACCATGTGTGGTGCTGCCTTCCATAAGGCCAGGGCCATGAAGGTAGTTTGCACCACTAAAATCAGGGTAGCCTCCCACAATTTAAAAATTCACTGATACAACAAGGCATGGCAGACAAGTGTGAGGCTGACTGTTCCAAAACAGAGTGGTGGCAAAAAATTTTTTGTAGGTGCCTTGGTGCCACCCTGTTACACCAATGTTCCACACAGAATCATCTGTGCTGCTCACCTCTCTCATGCTGTATTTTTCTTTTTCCATAAAGTCTCAATCAGGGTTGCCTACTGTAAATTTACAAACAGTAAAAAGGCAGGCTAAAAATGCCCGTCTCTAAAGTCTGTAAATAAATTCAAGCATTTTGTAAAAACAATCAAGCTCCAGTTGCTTTATGAAGATCCTTCTCAGAAAGAAGCTGGACGGCTGGAAATTTGTCGAAGCACACAGATTAGAGCAGTGGCACTTGGTATCTGAGTGGGAGTGTAGCACTCTGCAGGAAACCTTCTTTCCATGCTTTGTAGGCCCCTCCCCCTCTAGCCATGTGGTGCTGCTGCTTCCTGTCCTGTAATACTGCTAGGTCACAGGTAGGCTTCTTCAGGGGTCCATGCTAGGATGGGGCAGCAGAACTGGCAGGGTAAGGCTGGAGGGATGGCCAGGGGGATGCACATGGTGCAGGGTGAGGTCAGGGGCCTTAGGGTATGGGGTGAGTAGAGGACTCTTGTGGTGGGTGCAACAGGGTGTAAAACCATGGCTGTAGTCACATGGGGTTACCAATCCAAGAAAATTGGTCTTTTACTGACAGTTAAAAAAAAGTGTCAGTAAAAAGTTTGCAAATTGTCTGTAAAAAGAAAGTCTTACATTGGCAACTCGGGTCTCAGCTGAAATGGTTCACCATTTTTCAGATTAAGAATGAGGTTGGAGAAACTATGTTGTTTGAACTTGTTAACAAACTTTTGGAGGTGTTTCTATTTTTCAAAACACTTCAAAAGTTTTTAAACCCCATTGCATGTTAGGATTTAAGCATTTTGGGAACTTTTTAAAATGTGAAGCAATGTGAAAACTACTAACTTGTTCTTGCTCAGAAATTCAAACCGAAACTTACAGATGGTAAAAGAAACAATTTCAATATTTTTTAAATGTTCCAGAGATACCGTTATTCTTTTTTCTACAGTTTTGTGAAATCTGAGGCAGAGAAGCACTTGCTAGTAATTCTCCTCCCCTTATAAGTCATATCAGGTAAAATGCATAGACTTACTCAAGAACTCATTGATTCTCAGCGTTTTCCTTCCTTGAAGATCCTATAACTCTACCTTCACAAAGGAATCAGCTCCTATTTACTTAAATGCTGCACAAATTATGCTGTTTTCTATGCAGTACCTGTCTCTGATATTTCCTCTCAGTTTTCCCTTGTTCTGCAACTGCCCTATCAATGTGACCTTTAAACTACAAATAATACAACCATAGCAACGTAGCTTTGGGGTGAAATAAACTATTTTCCTCTTTGTGAGTGAGCACCAGTAATCACAGTGCTCGCTCAGTGTCACCACCCTAATCACTACTACTTAGTAAAGGTTCCCCGCAATGAAACAGCCTGAATGGTTAATGGTATTGGTAGCGAGGTGAGGGGAGTGCTGAGCTTGGTAAAGAGTTTACTTTAGCAAGGTAGCTGTCAGATGGAGTGGAGAGTTGTCTAATGAAAATGTAATGGGAGAAAAGCACTACTTCCTGAAATCAATGTTACTTTGCAGGCTTGTATTTCACAAGTCAAGGACAAAAAAGCATATATTGGAAGGAAGAATGCCTAGGTCCCCACCCTGGATATTTGACTCATCAAAAAGAGCAATGCATTCCTCAGTAGATGTAAAATGACGTCACCCTTTTGGAATGCGCTCCAGAAACAAAAAATCCTAGTCAAGATGCATAAGGCCAACAGCAGATGTGCACTGGGGTTGTGCGAAACAGCACCTTTTCGTTCTGACTTCCGTTTCGCCATTTTGATGGGACAGTGTTTCGTTTCAAGTTTTGTTTTGTTTCGAAAGCACTGTTCCATTTCATTTCATCGAAACTGTTTTACTGTTTTGACATTTCGCCCATAGGCTATAATGGGAAAGCATGAAAATGCCTAAAACTTTGTCATTTCTTGCCTGATTCAGATTAAACTTGCACGGATGGTAGCCCCTTCTAAGGGCATGACGCCTGCCAAGTTTCAAGGAGATACATTCAGAGGTTTCTGGGGAACTGCACTTCAAACTGTTCAAAGCAAAACTTGTGATACATGGTGGCAAGTGGCAACCTCCTGTCATCCAACCCGCAGATCCAGGGGCCTGCACCCCTGGGAGGGCTGCAGGGCTGTGCCAGACTCCTTGGGGTGCAGGACCCTAGATCTGCATGGCTGATCATAGGATGCTACTGCTGCCACCTAGGACCGGTGCTGGGCGCAGGCTGTGCCCAGGGCTGAGAAGATTGGTGCTGCCGCAGGCCCGAGACAGCAGGGGCAGCCTCCTCTCATCCAACACGCAGATCCAGGGGCCTGTTCCCCCTCAGAGTCTGGCACAGCCCCACAGCCCTTCCGGGTGCACGGGCCCCGATCTGTGAGCCGGATGACAGGAGGCTGCTGCTGCCTCCTGGAACTGGCACTGGGCACAGCCTGCGCCCAGAGCCAGGAAGACTGGTACTGCTGCTAGCCCGAGGCAGCAGTGGCAGCAGCCTCCTGTCATCCGGCACACAGATCCAAGGGTCTGCACCTCTGGGAGGAGTCTGGCACAGCCCCGCAGCCCTCCCAAGGGTATGGGCCCCCAGATTTGCATGCAGGATGACACTAGACTGCTGCTGCCAGTAGCAGCACCAATCTTCCCGGCGCTCAGCACAGGCTGTGCCCAGCGCCGGTCCCAGCTGGCAGCAGCAGCCTCCTGTCATCTGGCGCACAGATCGGGGGCCCACACCCCCTGGAGGGCTGTGGGCCTGTACCAGACTCCTCCTGGGGGTGCAGACCCCCAATCTGCATGCCAGATGACAGGAGGCTGCTGCTGCCACCCTGCCAGGAAGATTGGTGCTACAATTCGGCACACAGATCGGGGGCCCGCACACTGGGAGGAGTTCAGCACAGCCCTGCAGACCTCCTGGGGGTGCAGACAGGCCTCTGATCTGCACGCCAGATGACAGGAAGATGCTGCTGCTGGTTGGGACCGGCGCTGGATGCAGCCCGTACCAAGTGCTGAGAAGACTACTGCTGCCACTGGTTCCAGCTGGCAGCAACAGCATGCTGTCATCCCGCGCGCAGATCCAGGGGCCTGCACCCCTGGAAGGGTTGCGGGGCTGTGCCAGACTCCTCTTGGGGAGCATGGCCCCCGGATCTGTGCACCGGATACCAGGAGGCTGCTGCTGCCAGCTGGGACTGGCGCTGAAGCCAAGTAAGCCCAGCTTAAAAACTCAAAAAGTTTTGAGCCCCCTTGTTTCGTTTTGAAGCCGTTTCGAAAGCTTTTGTTTCATTTTGATTTTGCTGTTTCAAGCTCGAAACACATTGAAACAACTTCAAAACGAAACACCTGGTGAAATTTGACACTGCCCTAATGTACATATTTCTTATCACCATTCTCTGGGGTTGGACAATTTTTTCTTTGAAAAATTGGGTAGAAAAATATAACGAGGCCCAGAGTTTCTCAGCTATCACTTCTACATTAGGAATTCTGGTGCTTTAGTATGAAGAGCCACCCTATCTCTTGTTTATCTGCTGTGCATGACAGAAGGACAAACTCACCTGCATACACAGTAAAAGGTCACAATGAGATTGAACTGATTGGCAAAACTTTGAATCCAGGAAGTACTGTAAAAGCATAAGGCAATGACAGAAAATGACTAAATAAAACATATAACTTGGTCCCCAAAAATCACTTTATCTTATAACTATATCATATATACTCAGTCATCTATGATTACCTTGGTCTTCTCCTCTGCTGTTATGGTGAGTAATGCTGTCAATGAACTCAGCTGTGTTTTATTCTGGAAAAGATATAAAAAAGTATCCCGCAAAAGCATTACAAAATGGCACAAAGACATTTCTAAACCTGGTGCACCCGGTCCTTTATGTTCCCCTACCATATGTACTCCAAGAGAAAAATCTATAATTTCTATTAAATGCACTATTGAAATGGCCTTCTACAGGGCAGCATCTTTAATATATATACCAATGACCAACTCATACAGAGCAATACGAGGAATTTCATATACACCAATGATCTATGTATCACATAGCAAGAGAAGTACTTAACCACTGTCAAGAACAGACTGACATGCACACTGAGATTATTACAATAGAACCAGCTTCATGCCAGCACAACCAAGATGCAGAGAAGCCAAGCGGAAATAAAACATCACCTGGGATGGAATCTCACTGATTAATCCTCTGAACCCTGTGTACTTGGGGGTTATACTGGACCAAAAACTTATCTTCAAAGCACATGTAGAGAAGACAAAAGGGAAAGCCAGATCCCACAACAAAATATTTCAAAAGAGGTCATCTCAAAATGGGAAGCAAACCCATTGCCTTATGTTACTCCATTATAGGGTATGCAATGGGAACGATCAGTCCATGGCAAGAAACTAGACCCAATTCTAAACAATAGTTGTCATGAAATAACAGGATGTCTAAAGCCAACACCAAAGGACAGCCTGTATTTACTGGCTGGCACTGTACCACCTGATATCATGCACTGATAAAGATTTTTTGAACCGATACTGATGGCAATTATAGCCATATCCGCTAATACCAGTCCAATTGCTGATAATGTCACTGATAAATGCTGCAGCGTCTGGTTGGTAAGTCTGTGGGAGGGAAGGGACACGGGGGGGGGGGGGGGAAGAGGGGTGCAGATCGAGGCCCCTGTGGTGAGGGAGGGAGTGGAGCTGTATGCACCCCTGGGGGAAGAATGGGGAGCATGTGCCCCCTGGATTTGTGCATGAGGCTGGGGCTGCTCTAGCCTTTTTCCGGTGACTGTGTTCAGGCCCAGTGGGGGCAGAGCAGGCACTGGGAGGGGTGGCTACAGCAAATTTTGGGGTAGCTCTAGCCCACCCATAACCTCCCTCCCAGTGCTGCCACTGCCTGCCCTGCCCTTCCCAAGCGCAGCTGCCAGGAAGAAGCTGGAGCAGCTCTGGTCCCGGCCCGCAATGGCAGCCCACCCTCACCCTGTGCACAGATCCAAGGGGTACATACCCCCCCATGCCCGCCCTGGGGGTGCGCAGTGACAGAAGCCACCCTCCTCTCCCCGCTCATGTCACTGGATCCATCTTGTGCCCTGCCCTACCCTGCCCTAGCTGCAGCGCCTGCTCCTGCCCCAGCCCCACTCCCTCCCTCACCGCGGGGGCCTTGATCTGCACCCCCCCACTCCCCTTCCCTCTCACAGGCTTGCCAGCTGGACACTACTCTCCAAGCTCCTTGGCTGCACTTTTGGCCACATGCATGCTGTATGCATGCAGCATTTATCAGTAACATTATCAGCGACATCAGCCAAAAAAAACCGATTACTGATAAAGTCAATTTTCCTTTTATCGGTGCTTATACGATAGGGACTGATGTACCAGTGCACCTCTACTGATATCAGAAGAAAAACAATGAGCCAAAATGAAAGATTATGGCAGATGGAAGACCCCAGGCATCCACTATATAGTCACACAAAAGTAACCAAATGACTTAGAGCACAAAATTGTTTATGACCAATGCTGCATCCTTGGACACAATGGCTGACAGGTCATGACTGAGATTAAAGGAGGAAAGACTATGCACAATTAGATGCCCTGGAACCCCAGGAGGACCTTCTCGGAGTGGCTGATACAGACTGGTCAAAATGGTGATGCTTGAATTGCCTGTGCATGCAAACTGGAAGATCAAAAACAAACATGATCAACTGGGGCTACTCTAATTACACGCATATATGAGAGTGCAGTGAAGTGCAGACCATAGAACACCTGCTCATTTGCTGATTACTTGGTGAGACCTGTACAAAGGAGGACCTTGCTACAGCGATGGAATTATGCATAATTCTTGAAAAAAAAAATCTCATTTATGACAAGGACATGAGAAAGAAGACTGCTACGAAAGTCTAACAGAAAAGTTCAGTATCTTATCTACCAATAATGGGAGCAGCCCCTGTGTGGGAAATACGCCACTCCTAACTGGATACTCATTCAGAAGTTAGAGAAGTTTCTCACAGCATTAACTGCTGCCTGCAAAGTCCTCAAGGGAGAACTGAAGGCGCACAAGAAAAACCCCAAAGGCAGCAAGTCTACTAAACTCAGAATGGACATTTCTTATCTTGTGACTCCCCTGCTTCTGGAAATCGCATCTTTAGTGTCTTCTTTACATACCCCAAATGTCTTCCCCCCCTTAAAAAGGACAATAAGGCAAGGGGAGCTGTGCTTCCAGATCCAGTTTGAGATGTGGAATTGTGAAATGACCTCAAGTCACCAAAACTCTCAAGAAACTGAACCTTAGTTGCTAACAGGAAACACACCTTGTCCTTAGAGAAATTAACAAAACACTCTCAGAGGACTTACACAAACTGCTGGATCAATTCTGTTTTTTGGTTCATCTTTTCTCCAACAGTGGCCAGATGTTTCAGAGGCAGGTATAAAACCTCATAAAAAGCAACAATGGAAAAACCTGTGCACAGGACTTTTTTATCCCTAAGATTGGTGGCTGATATTTCTTTTTAACTGTAACTCATGCAATTGTTCATTATAAGTTGAATTGAAAGGGCCATTCTCACTAGGAAGATTGGCCATCTTCCATATGCACCCTACAATTTAAAATAGCCTCTGAAAATTTCAGATACAAAGGATTTTAATAGCTATGTCTGTACATATGTACAAAGCCATGACAAGAGAATTGACCAGAGGAACAATCTCATTAGAAAAGCCAAAAGGAGAAATCTAAGATCATAATATAATTACAGAAAATTACCCTTCAAGTAGCAATGAATATAATGTCTTGCTCTTATAGACAGAATCCGTGGAGATCAAGCCTTCAACTTAGTGCAATACATTCAGAACCTTTATTTTATTTTTAGATGTATATGCTGCCCTTCCCAACAAAGGCTCAGGACAATTTAAAGTGAGACAGAAATAAAAGACTGTGTAGGTATGTAACATACATGTACATTAATTGGACACTTTTTCTGAATTCACAGATAAAATGGAGAAAGATCCCAGGATAAAGAGAAAATTATAAGCTAATACACAAACAATATAGCTCTAATCCTTTTACCTATTGGACTCATGAAACCTACAAACCTATTGGACTCATGAAATCTACAAACCATTCCAGTCATTAATGAATGATACTCATACATATACTTCAAATATATTATAACCATTGTGAGAAGATGTCTTAAAAACTTTGTTTCATCATGTCTGACTTAGGCAGACAAGAATAATTTCAAGAATTCCTACACTCTTTGTATATAGATTGTTAAGGAGTAAAATAATACTGAAAAGTAAATACCAGTGATGTACTCCAGAAGGTCAGCTTAGCAGGCAGTGTCAACATCTTATTATTCCAGGTTTCTTTTACATCAAGAATGGCAACGTAGTCTACTGAGTAGTATTCTCCAGCTGTTATAAGAAAAGTGAATCAGTAACTAAACTTGAATGGGTGAGTGTGTTGCATCTCCCAGTAGTCCTTGAGCTTTGCCTTTATTTTCTTTATTAAACTAGTAAATATTAAAAACATGAGAAGACCCCATGAGCCTTCACGAGACACCCATCTGGGCTTGATTTTTTCATGAAAAGATCACTCAGTTGAACTCCGTGAGAGCTACAGGGATTCAGCAAGTCTAAAAATCAGTTTCAATATGCTTCTAAAAGTCCCCTTGGGAGATGGATACAAATAGTTTGCAAAACTTACTTCAGAGGGAGACGGAAAATGGGTGGTAGAAGGCAAAGCCAATCAACGTAGTGTAGAAAACGGGCAGGATGAAGAGAAAATTCATTCTCCCCCAGGCAGACACTACTGCTCAGGGTCCAGTGAAGATTTAGATGGTCCTGGCATTGCTCCCATACGCAGCATCCATAGGGAAGGCCATTGGCAATACCATTATCCCATTGGGTAAATCCCCCACCCCCAAGCGGATGCAGGTACAGAGTTTGCATGCAAACATTTCCAACACTTCTAACCTGTAATGACAGTACCAAATCTGACCCAATACACATTTGACTAAGTACTCAAAGTACCAATAAACAACATATGCTTGATGGAGACTGAATTAAAAGGGGACAGAACTGTACTTCTTCGAGAGAGAGACTTTGAAGTGCTCTCTCAAAATAAAAGATATTCTAGTAAGAGTGGTCTCTTGTACAACTTCCATTGTTTTTGTTAAGTAGTTGATCCTGCTCCCACTAAAGCTTTTGTCACTGATTTCAATGGAAGTCAAAATGAATCTTTAATTTAGAGCATGTCTCTGAGATAGACAATAATTCTGTATAACAAACATCATATGGAAACATAACCCATAGTATGTTACCAAGTTTGCTCATCATCAGTTACAAGTGCTGAATTTGGCAGCTGACATACCAGTGAATAAAAAATAAAGCTAAGTTCTTCTAGTTGAGTCTGTCCTACTTAAGTCTTCTTTATACACTTTCCATTGTTGGAAAAACCAAGATTCAATTCAGCTTTAATGGAAACTGTTTTAGATTTGACAAAGGTTCAAGCTTGATTTGCTAATTCATTTTAAGAGAGAGGTAGCTGGCCAGTCTGAAGTCAGGCTGAAGGCAGGGTGCCATCCTAAAGACTAATTAATTCAGAGAGGCATAAACTTTTGCAGATGACAGCCTCTCTGAGGATCTGGGTAGAAAGCCAACAATTCTCTGATAACAGTTTCTAAATATGCAAGCCTTTAGTTACAACCACCAAGCCTCCATTATTGCAAATTTGCACAAAGTATAAACTTCCAACCACAGAACAAACTCATATGACCTGACACTGCTTTTCCACTGGGAAAGCTGTCAGTGATAAAATGCATCTATCATAACACTACTTAGTTCAGCGGTTCTCAACCTTTTTAGACTTGAAGTACCCCTTAATAGACTTGAAGCACCCCTTGGAAAATGCCAGCTCTCAGTTGTCACTAATTTTTTGACTACAGAAAAATACTTGAGTAATTCTCCTGCGGTGGAAAGAACATAACAGGCCTGTTTCAACATTATAGATTCCAATTTGAAAACTCTGGTTTTATCTTGTGAATCATGTTTACACATCTAACAGTACTAACATTGTGTTGTACTCTGTAGCATCTTTGAAATGATCTCAAGACACCTCAGGCTACCATGGTACACTGAGAATCACTGGCTTAGTTACTTAAAATGTATATAATGTAAGAATTTCAAAATGGACTGAGAGAACATGCAGTCAAAATATGAGAGCAGGAAGCAAAGGATGCAGATGCAGAGGAGAAACAGGGAGTCAGAAGATGGAGAATTCAATTAAGGATGCCAAGTCACCCCAAACAGAGTCCAGGGAGCAGGCTGAAACTAAAGCCATGGAGGGTTTGCATTTTTACTCCTATCCTCCTTTATTTAACCTCATTATAATTTGCTTGTGTTTGTTTGCTGTCTTACTTTCGATGAGTCACTGCAACAACTTGCACAGAACTTTTAAAGTTCTAACAAACTTTACTGCTACCTTAGCTAGCCAACCTGCAAATATACTGGAGTGCACACAAACAAATTCATATTTTCTAGGGTTTCATAGTTTCTAGGGTCAGAAGGGACCTGAACAGATCATCAAGTCCGACCCCCTGCCCTGGGCAGGAACGAGAGCTGGGATCATAATAACCCAGCCAGATATCTATCCAACCTCCTCTTGAAGACCCCCAAGGTAGAGGAAAGCACCACCTCCCTTAGAAGCCCATTCCAGAGCCTGGCAGCCCTAACCGTAAAGTAATGCCTCCTGATATCAAGCCTGAACCTACTCTCAATCAGTTTGTGGCCATTATTCCTTGTTATCCCAGGTGGTGCCCAGGGCAACAGAGCCTCACCTATTTTCTGCTGGTCCCCCCCCAGTGAGTGTATAGACTGCCACCAGATCCCCTCTCAGTCTTCTATTGTGGAGGCTGAATAGATTCAGGCCCTTTAGTCTATCTCCATAGGGCCTGGCCTGCTGCCCCCTGACCATGCAAGTGGCTGTCCTCTGGAGCCTCACAAGGTTAGCCACATCCCTCTTGAAGTGCAGCGCCCAGAGCTGGACACAGTACTCCAACTGCGGCCTGAGCAGCACCGCATAGAGGGGAAGGATCACCTCCCTGGACCTGCCTGTGATGCATCTATAGATGCACGACAAGGTGCGGTTAGCCTTACTGACCACTTACTTGCACTGGTGCCTCATGTCCATCCTAGAGTCAACAATGACTCCAAGATCCCTTTCTGCTACCTTGTTGACAAGGGTGTTGCCCAGCCAATAGGTGTGTTGCAGATTCCTTCTCCCTAGATCCAGCACCTTGCACTTGTCTGTGTTGAATTCCATTCTAGTCTCATCCACCCAACTCTGTAACTTGTCTAGAACTAGCTGGATTCTGTCCCTCCCCTCCAGTGTGCCCACTTCTCCCCATACCTTTGTGTCATCAGCGAATTTGGACAGCGTGCTTTCCATGCCCACCTCCAAGTCGCTGACAAAGATGTTGAATAGCACAGGCCCAAGGACCGACAGCCCTGGGGATCTCCACTGCCCACATCCCTCCAGGTCAAAAGCAACCCATCCACCACCACTCTCTGGGTGTGACCGAGCCAATTTGCCACCCATCTGACTGTGTAGGTATCGATGCCACAGTCACCTAATTTTTTACGAGCATGGAGGGAGAAAGTGCCAAAGGCCTTCTTGATGTCTACATTCAAGACTACATTCTGGCCCCTGTACTCATGTTGGGCAACTTCTTAATTCAGAAGGACACTGTCTTCTGGTAGGCACTATGTAACATAAGTAAGGATAGCAACAACGGATTAAGAAAGACTACAAAATACAAAATGAAGGTCCCCATTTGAAGGTCAGGGAAAGATAAGGTAAGGGTGAGGGGGTCTGGGGCTCAGGTTGTGTTCTCGTCGATCCTTCCAGTCAAGTGAAAGAGCCCAGGCAGGAACAGATGCATCCTGCAGATCAACTCCTGCCTGTGCAGTTGGTGTTGCCAGCAGGGCTTTGGCCTTTTCGACCATGGGATACTCTTCCAAGAAAAAGCATTACTGGGAAGAGATGGGATCCGCCTAGGGAAGAGCATCTTCGCGGACAGGCTCGCTAATCTAGTGAGGAGGGCTTTAAACCAGGTTCGTCAGGGCATGGAGCCCTGAGGTAAGTGAGGAAGCGGGAGACCTGGAAGAACAGCAAGCAGGAGCTGGCAACAGGGGAAGTGCTCTCATACTTCCTGAGAAATCAAGGCAATCAACTTGTTACCTCAGGTGCCTGTACACAAATGCATGTAGCCTGGGAAATGAGCAGGAAGAATTGGAGGTCCTCGAGCAGTCAGAAAACTATGGCGTGATCCGAATAATAGAGACTTAGTGGGAGCTCGTATGAGTGCAGCACTGTCATGGACAAACTGTTCAGGATGGACAGGTGGGAGAAAAGAGGAGGAGGAATTGTGCTTTATGTAAAAGAGCTGTATGATTCCTCAGAGCTCCAGTATGAAACTGGAGATAGACCTGTTGAGAATCTCTCGGTTATGGACAGAGGGGAAAGCAATAAGGGTGATGTTGTGGTGGGTGTCTGCTATAGATCACCAGACCAGAAGGAAGTGGTAGATTAGGCTTTCTTCAAACAGCTAACAGAAGTTTCCTTGATCACAGGCCCTGGTTCTCATGGGGGACTTCAATCACTTTGACATCTGCTGGGAGGGCAATACAGCAGTGCACAGGTAATCCAGGAAGTTTTTGGAGAATTTTGGGAAAAACTTCCTGGAGCAAGTGCTGGAGTGGCCAACTACAGGCCATGCTCTTCTTGCCTTGCTGCTCACAAACAGGGATGAATTGGTGGGCAATGTAGTAGTGGATGGCAACTTGGGAGCAGCGACCACGAGATGATTGAGTTCAGGATCCTGAGGAAACGAAGGATGGAGAGCAGCAGAGTAAGGACCATGGACTTCAGAAAAGCAGACTTCAGCTTGCTCAGGGAACTCATGGGCAGGATCCCTTGGGAAGCCAGTCTGAGAGGGAGAAACCTCCGGGAGAGCTGGCTGTACTTTAAAGAAGCCTTACTGAGAGTGCAGGAACAAACCATCCTGATGCACAGGAAGACTAGAAAATATGGCAGAAGACCAGTTTGACTTAGCGGGGGCACACTTCAGTAAACTAAATCACAAAAATGAAGCTTACAAGAAGTGGAAACTTCAAGAAATAACTAGGGAAGAATGTAAGGTCATTGCTCAGGCATGCAGGGATGAAGTCAGGAAGGCCAAAGCACAATTGGAGTTGCAGCTAGCAAGCGATGTGAAGGGTAACAAGAAGGGTGTCTACAAGTATGTCAGTAGCAAGAGGAGGATCAGGGAAAGTTTGGGTCCCTTACCGAATAGAGGAGGCAACCTTGAGACACAGGATGCAGAAAAGGCTGAAGTGCTCAATGCCTTTTTTGCCTCCATCTTCACAGGCAAGGTCAGTTCCAGACTACTGAACCGGGCAGCACAGTTTGGAGAGGAGGTGAGCAGCCCTCAGTGGTAAAAGAACAGGATAGGGATTATTTAGAAAAGCTGGACATGTACAAGTCCACGGGGCTGCATGGGATGCACCAGAGGGTGCTGAGGGAGTTGGCTGATGCGATTGAAGAGCTGCTAGTCATCATCTCATCATCTTTGAATACTCATGGTGATCAGAAGTCCCGGATGACTGGAAATGGGCAAACATAGTGCCCATATTTAAGAAAGGAAACAAGGAGAATCCAGAGAACTACAGACCAGTCAGCTTCACCTCAGTCCTGAGAAAAATCATGGGGAAAATCCTCAAGGAATCAATTTCTAAGCACATGAAGGAGAAAAAGGCGATTAGGAACAGTCAGCAGGGATTCACCAGAGGCAAGTCATGCCTGACCAACCTAATTGCCTTCTATGATGAGATGACTGGCTCTGTAGACCCTGGGAGACCAGTGGATGTGGTGTACCTTGATTTTAGCAAGGCTTTTGATACGGTCTCCCACAACATTCTCATAGGCAGGGTAAGGAAGTATGGGCTGGATGAATGGATTGAAAGGTAGATAGAAAACTGGCTGGAGCATCAGGCTGGGAGAATAATAATCAATGCCTCAATGTCTAGTTGGCAGCTGGTGTCAAATGGAGTGCTCCAGGGGTCAGTCCTCAGGCCAGTTTTGTTCAATGTTTTCATTAACAACCTGGAAGATAGCATAGAGTGCACCCTCAGCAAATATGCAGATGACACCTAGCTGGGGGGAGTGGTAGATATGCTGGAGGGTAGGGATAGGATTCAGAGTGACCTAGACAAATTGGAGGATTGGGCCAAAAGAAATCTCATGAGGTTCAACAAGGACAAGTGCAAAGTCCTGCACTTAGAATGAAAGAATCCCATGCATCAGTACAGGTTGGGGGATGGCTGGCTGGGCAGCAGCTCTGCAGAAAAGGACCTGGGGGTTATAATGGACAATAAGCTGAATATAAGTCAGCAGTGTGCCATGGTTGCCAAGAAGGCTAACAGCATCCTGGGCTGCATTGGTAGGTGTGTTGCCAGTAGGTCAAGGGAAGTGATTACTCCCCTCTATTCAGCACTAGTGAGGCCACATCTGGAGTACCGTGTTCAGTTTTGGGCCCACCACTACAGAAAGGATGGACAAATTGGAGACAGTTCAGTGGAGGGCAAGAAAAATGGTGAGGGGGCTGGGGGACATGACTTATGAGGAGAGGCTGAAGGAACTGGGCTTATTTAGTCTAGAAAAGAGGAGACTGAGAGGGGATTTATTAGCAGCTTTCAGCTAGGCAGGGTTCAAAAAAGGATGGAGCTAAACTATTCTCAGTGGTGGCAGATGACAGAACAAGGAGCAATGGTCTCAAGTTGCAGCAAGGGAAGTTTAGCTTAGATATTAGGAAGAATTTTCTCACCAGGATAGTAAAACACTGGAAGAGGTTACCCAGAGAGGTGATGGACTGACTCTCCATCCTTGGAGGTTTTCAAGACCTAGTTTTTTTTCCATGCAGGTGATGTTTTGTGCCAATATGGAATCAACTGTAGCCTTATATTTTTAAATTTGAATTTTAAGGATTCTTTTAAAACAGTTATTCTTAACCAGGGTACCAAAGACCCCCGAGATGCAACAAGATGCTTTTAAGGGTGCCACTTACTATTAGCATGGTTAGGTGTGCAATTACCCACAAATGACCTACAACATAAACCCAGTTTTCAAATAGGAATCCATAGTGTCAAAAACATTCTGACCATTTGTGGTCTTTCTGAGTTCTTTGCAACAGATTAATTGATGTATTATTTTTCTGTAGTCAAAAAAATGAGTGAAAGCTAAGAGTTGGCATTTTCTGAGGGGTGCCTTGAGTCTAACAAAGTTGAGAACCAGCATCTTAAACTTGTTATTGAGCAAGGTATTTGGTTATACTGAATTGAATATACCTATTTTATTTATTTGTCTGTTTGTTTTATATGCCACTATTCTCCCCAACAAAGGCTCAGGGCAGCTTAAAATAAGAAACATAATGACTTATAAAAGTACATAGAATATTAAAATAGGATCTAAAATAAACATTTGCTAAACAATATCCCAGCTGAGCCTTCCTTGTTAAATGTCTGCCCAAATGGAAAGGTTTTACAGTGCTTCCAAAAGATGCCCAGGTTCAGGCTCTGATGGGCCTCAATGGGGAGTTCTAAAGCTGAGAAGGGACTACCAGGAATGACTTCCCATATGTTTGCAACAAGAGACCCTGGCTCATTGGTGGTACTTGTAATTGGACGCTCTCAGTTGACCTTAGGGATCAAGATGGGGCATACGGAAGAAGGTGGTCCTTTAGGAATACAGGACTCGGATTGTTTAGGGCAGGGGCGGGCAAAATACAGCCCGTGGGCTGGATCCAGCCCACCAGGCCATTCCATCTGGCCCACAGGGCTGCTAAAATATTTAGAAAATTAATATTTATCTGTCCCTGGCTGCCTGTCAAAGATGGCAGGAGACAGGAGCAATAGGACCCAGGTGGAGCTGGCAGCAGAACTAAGCAGCCATAGCAGCAAGTCCAGATCACCCATGCCCCCCTCCAGCCCTGCCCACCCTGAGCCCCAGCGAGAAGCTTCTGCCTAGCAGGGGCTTCTGGAGGCTTGTGGCCTGGGACTGTTTCTGCCTCCCTGCAGCGAGGGAAATACAGATAAGAAGAAGCGGAGGGAGGGAGGCAGGGGAGGACCGTGGGTGATTGCCCCAGTTCTCAGGGCTGGCTGAGCTAGCTCCTGAAGTCCCCGTGCTGCAGCTGGGAACCATGTGGTGCCAGAGGCCAGGTGGGGGGTGAGCAGGGAAATGGCTGTGGCAGGCAGAGGAAAGGGGCAGCGAGCAGATGCCCGAAGTGCAGCAAAAGCTGGGTGGGACTGCGGGGCCTGCACTGGTCCCCTGAGGCCAGCACCAGCAAGGCCCAGAGCAGAGCAGTAGGATCATGGGGGCAGGCTGCCAGGGGCTCTATGGAGCTGAGCTGATTCCCTCCTCTCCCTGCTTGAGCAATGAAGACCAGCTCCATAGAGCCCCTGGCAGCCCAGACCCCATGTTCCTGCCATCCCACTCTGGACCTCACCAGTGCTGGCCCCAGTGAACCGGTGTGGGACCCGTGCTCCCACCTGGCTGTTGCTGCATTCTGCATGACCACTAGCTGCCCCTTGCCCCCTGCCTGCCACAGCCATTTCCCCACTCCAACTAAACCTGCCACATTCTGGCACTAAATAGTTCCCAGCTGCAGCGCCAGGACCGCAAGAGCAGCTGGGATGTGGTGCCAGAGCAGCTGAGGTGGATGGGGGAGAGGGGAAGCAGCAGGAAAAGGGCAACAGCGGCAGATGGGGGGGCAAGTGGAAGTCAATGGGAGCACGGGGCCCATCCCAGTGGCCCGGGGCCAGGAGTGGCAGGAGCATGGAGCCTGGGCTTGCAAGAGTGCTGGCGGGGGCTCTGCCTGCCGCAGCGCAGGGTGGGGGCAGGCTGTGGGCAAACCCTTCCCAGGCACCTTCCCCCCCACATATTCACAGCCCCCCACAAAACCCATATGCACCCATACCCCCCACATCTATCCACCCCGCCACAAATCCCACACACACTCTCCCCGATACTCCACATACCCACAAACATATACCCACCCTCCCACAATTCTATCTATATAAAGGGCTTAGTCCATCTGTCTTTGTGTCCATCCATAACACTCTTAGAGCGCTCTGATTGGTTCTCTTGGCAGCCAATTACAATGTTTACTGAAACAACCAATCACAATGCTCGGCATAGGCACATACACAACCAGACAGCCAGACTGGGGGTGCGGGGGAAGAAACTCTTGGAACGCTCAAGCTTGAAGGTGGCGACATAGGATGGAGGGAATGGCAGGGTCAGAGTAGGACAGCAGAGCACTGCGATGACAGCAGGGAGGGAGCCCTCCCCACCCCCCATCATTCTTAATGGGTAATTCACTAGTATACAAGAGTAAGACTTAATTTTAAGCTATTATATTGTCACTTCTATGTACACTACACAAACACATGTAAATCAGGACAATTTTTTTTTTAATGAAATTAATGTTGTAGTACTTTTGATTTTTAGAATATAATTTGGTATTTTTCTGGTTCAGAGATGGCAAAACCCCCTGCTGAAAGGAGTAAGTCGAGGGGGCAAAGGGAGGGACTTCCGGTGGCAAAGGTCAGGGGTTAGGGGGTGGGACTTCTGATTGCAAGCTGGCAACCAGGGGATGGGGCTCCTGTCAACAGGCAGGACTACCCATGCAGCCCTCAATGGCTTGTGGAAACTCAGTAAGCATCCCTCCGCCTGAAATAATTTCCTGCCCCTGGTTTAGGGCCTTAACAGTCAAAATCAGCATCTTGAACTGAACCTGAAAAACTATCAGAAGCCAATGCAGACTCTGGAGCTCTGGTTCCGTATTCCCTGGTGACCTACCCTTTGTCAGAAAGCGGACCGCCATGTTCTACACCAGCCACAGCTTCCCAAGTCATCAAGGGAAGCCCCACGTAGTCTAGCCTCAAGTTTACAAAAGCTAAAGTAACTAGCTTAGACAATTTTGAATGAGGAACACTTGTTCATGGAAGCTTTCATGGAATAAAAAAAATGCAAAGAACCCTTCTGGCTTTTTTTGAAGGAATTGAATTTTATACAACTAATGGGCCTAATTCTGCACTCACAGACCTCAGAGAGGGCCCTAAAGCTTAGTGTTAAATTTGACATGACTCTCTTTGAGATAAAAGAAAGTAAAGCTGCAGAGTTTAAAACAGTGATAAAAATTTCTGGAATGTTTAAGCTAGGTAACCATACATCTTTTTTTCAGTACAGTATTGTTTAAATATTTGTTGTGAATGTCCTGTTGGTTTGGTCAAATGAAAGTTTTGGTTATGTTTTCAAAAACCTCTGTTTCTGGTGTTTTCTAGGCAGGGGATATACGAGGGCAACACTGGTGCTTTGGCATTCTGCCCTCCCCCTAGCTCTCAGATAAGACCAGAGCTTGAAAACAGCTAAAAGTGCCAGAGAGCCAGGGGACAGTTGAGTATCCTGTTGTGAAACTCAGGAAATATTGTCAGCCTCATTTAAGCTGCCTTATTAATTGGAGAGGTGTGCATTGTAAGCTATATCACCAGAATGAACAGTTAAATATATCTTAATATGGAAGTACTTTGACTTCCCACATTTCAGTCAAATTTTTAAACATTTGTAGTCAGTTACCTTGCAGGAATGTTCTCCTGTATATCTGGAATCCATCTGCAGTCTTATTACCACTGTTTTTTTGAACATGAAGGCCAGTAACATTGTCCAGCAGGATGAGATCTGTGAGATTAGCTGTGGATGGCATGTTGGTGTTATTAATTAGAAGTCGAACATGCGCAGTTTGGGGGTCATGCTGAGTGGCAACCTACAAAAAGAAACAGAAATAGCTTTTGTTTTGAAGCAAAACAACTGAATTTCTTAAATGCAAGCTATTAAGTCCAGTTACTGATAAAAAAATGTTTTGTGGGTATGCTTATTTTTGAGGGCATTTTGAATGACCAAACAACGTCATTCTCTATTTGATTTCAAACTCCCAAAGAGATTTTAATCTCCCACACGTCAAGCTGTTGCTTGGAGACAACGCGATAGAAAGCCTGTAGCTTGATATCCAGGATAATAGCTCATGCAGAGAAAGAAGCAAGTGGAAACAAGAATCTGAAAATCTCAGCAAGACCTCATATCAGAGAACTGGATTGTAGCTTCTAATCGGGTTTTGGAAAATTCCAGATATGAGGGTGGGCCTCTAGCAAGTCACACATGCTGCTATTTCATTCTCTTCAGGCAGTTTTGTCTCTTCTTTCAACCCCTTTAGTAGCACCTGTGTTCTACAAGGGTGGTGTCACCCTAGTTCCTCTCCTTTCCTCCACTCCACTCAGAGCTGAGAAACCTACCTTAATACCAATGGGACCCAAATTCTTGCTTCCACTTAGTGGCTAGGCATATAAAGTAATGAGTTGTTCCTGAGACCTCTGAAAATTTAGAACATTGACAGATGTGAAAAAAAGAAGAAAAAAAAAGAACAGAACTTTACCAAAAGAGGCAGAACATTAGTTCAACCTGGCTCTGCAAAGTCTTTATAGATGAGGTGCTTCAGTGGGTCTTTTTGGTGCTTTTATCTAATAGCTGATTTAATCAGCTATTACAGGGGCTGTCAACTGGGGGTACACGTACCCCTGGAGATACTTGGGAAGGCTCCAGGGGCTACATGGCATTGGCACGGAGAAGTGGGGGCTAGGGCCGCCAGCACTTTGTGCTACTTGCACCACTACACGCCACATGCTACCAGTGCTTTTGTTTTTGCTGGCATCACACACCAGCAGCACTTCTGCCACTGCATGCTGCTGGCACTTCTGGTTTCGCCGCTGTGCACCACTGGCACTTCCAGCTTCTGCCACATGAGTGTGTGGGGGACCCCCCTCCCAGTCATCGATCAGCTGCCAGGAGACTCCCTGCTTCTCGACCAGCCACTGAGGATACACTGACCAAAAAAAGTTGAGAACCACTGAGCTATTAGATAAAAGTGCCAAAAAGCCCTGCTGAAGTGCCCGATCTTTACGAGATTGGGCAAGCTGGGTCCAACTAATGTGATTACTCTTCTGGGCCTGTGCTGCAGTCAGTGTTGGGGCATGTCAGTTTTGTTTTTTTTTCACATCTGTAAGCAGCCTTAGTTTCTAAGTGAAGGGAAACAAGAAGCAACAGAGAATAAATTGCATTTTATTCTCAAAACAGACTCAGTTAAATTAAAACTGAATGGGAACAGGTGAGGGAACTGAGGATATCAAATAAGAGAATAACCAAACAATACTTCAGAAACAGCTGCTCCAAACTGATCCACAAATCTGTGGGAAGTGTGAACTTAAAAATTGTTGTGGATTTAGGCTTAAATGTCTACAATCTACATGAAAATAATAAAAAATGCCATTACATTGTATATAAGAGCTCTACAGAAGGGTAGGTCTCCCCTTCTGGAGAGCTGACAGCTCCTTTTTTAGGATATAACATGTTCCAAGTTATATCAAGCTCTGGCCATTCTCTGGCTCCAGGTTCAAAGAGAAGCCACCCAGGTAATGTCAGCCCTCACAGACCCAATGTAATCTTGGGGCTCAGTCTCTTATTTCTGGAGCCAGAGCCTTAGATGAATCTAAAACCTTCTTGCTGAAAGACACAAAATGAGGCCTTCTCTTTTGCTGTAGGCTAGTGCTCCCTTGGTCCCTCTAACCTGTGGTATTGCAGGCAACTTGCTCCCCACTAGCACTGTCCCTAATGAGCTTAGTTCACCCATTGAACAGATCTAGCCATGTGCTACCAGTTGTATACCAGGCAAAGGCAACCATGCTCTGATACGTACTCCACAAGTAACTCCTCCTGTGTTTTCCAATACAAAGTCATGCACAAGGCATCCAAGGCCTACTCTTGGTTGCCTGATGTGTTCACTGGGCTCCAAATCTGGTCCCTACAGGCAGAGTTGAGGAAGGCAGAGATAACAGAGGAAGCCTCGGTTTTATTTCCACTGTTGCTGCCCATAATGTAATTCAGCAAGCAGGGCACTATCCCCAGGCACCAATTTAGAGGGGGTAGAATGGCAGTTTTGGGGGCATAAGACATGGCTCCGACCTGCTCTTTACCAAGTCCCATATCTCACAGATGGCATCACTATATGGCTTCAGACCCATACTGGGCCCCACTATATTTCAGCCTGACATTCACCCCAACCTGGATCCCTCCTATTCAGACGGCCTAACCTCTGCCATCATCCTGGGCCCTAGACCCCTTTCCCTCTCGGCAGTGACCCCCTCCAGGACCTTTGGCCTCACAGGCACTGGCCTCGCCTCTAGGCCAGTCAGGAGTACAGCCCGCTGGCTCTGGCCATCCCTCGAGGCCATGAGGGTCTTGCCCTTTGACCCTCATGGTCCTGGCCCCAGCCAGTCGAGGTTCTCTGGTTAGGTTCTCAAGCAGTTAGCCCTCTTGGGCCCTTCCAAACGTTGTTCTTGCTCTCTGGGCTTGTGGACCACATAGTTACTCTAGACCCATCCTAGGCCTACTGTTCTGCCCTCACTGGGTTCCTCCACCCCTCACTGGGCTCCTGGGCGTTATGCCCCATGGGCCTCAGGCCCCACTCTGTGGGCCTTGGCCCCTGCCTCAGGCCCCACTCAGTGGACCTGGGCCCTGTGTTTTTCTGTTGGGGTGTGCTCTCCTAGCCTTTCCCCTCCACAAAGTACCCACAAGCCCCATCCTCACCTTTCACTGAAGAGGCACAGGTGTGACATTTCCTGGAGACTGCCCTGCCACAGGCAGCCCCACCACACCATCCAACCCCAGCAGGGTGCAGTTTCAGGTCTTACCAAGGACCCACAGGAACCTCCTCCAGCCCCATAGTTCCTAGCCTAACCTCCAGGTGCTCCAGGAGCAGCAGATCTGTGGCTGGGCAATGTTACATCAGTGGCATCCCTGTAGCAACTGCCAGCTCTGCTCTTGGGTCTTATACCCAGGCTGCCCAGCCCTGCACCAATCAGGCAGCCTCCTGGCTGCCATGTGACCACCTGATTGGGTCTGCTCCCACCTGCAGGCTGGTCTGCAGCCTGCTTAAGCCCTTAAAGTGGCAAGCACTCAAAGGTGCACTGCCACACCTCTCTTCATAAGAGATGGACTTGAAATAAAATCTGAGATTTAAACATGTAGATCTTGGCCTGCATTTTGCATCCCAGGCCTCATGTGTTTTGATTTGTCCCCTTGATACTGCACCTCATCATTTCTAGGAGCTGACTGGCTGCAGTTGGGCAAGCAGAGTGACACATGCCATGGTATGCTTTCCCCTTCACTTAATCCTCCCTGTCTGCAATCATAATGACATATGTTCCTTCCATATGGAAAACTATAAAGTCTTCACCAGTTACATCCCTGGCTCTGGGTAAGATAAGGGTCCATTACACAGTCACTAAAACCTGAGCCCCTTCTGTCACTTATTAATAAATATTCAAACCTTTAACAACATTGCTCCAGCCCTACTTCTCTTATACACTGGTTGCTACCTCACCAGTGAAGCCAGCATCAACACTACATTCATCTCCTTTCCTCGCAAATATTCCTACTTTATTCTATGCCTTTGTAGGAAAAGCTCTTCATGAACTGCTACTTCTCACTCAAGTCTTACTTTTATTGCATATACTAATGCCTCACATCTTTATTTATTCTATCAGGCCATACTCTAGTTTTCAATGAATAACTGTGTTATTCTATTAAACTTACCCACAACATCCATGTTAACTATTGCCTTCTTTTTCCCTCATTATTACCATTGCCTTGGTATTCACATCAATCACAGTTGTCCTAAAACAATGGGGGCCAACCTTTTTGAGTGGCATGCCACAAATTACCTCCATACCCTCCCTGAGTGCCATTCTAGTCCCCTTTCTCTGTTCAATCTGCTGCTCTTTCTTCTTCCTGCCTTGTGTTCCCTAGCTGCCCTAAAACACTACCAAATCAGACTGAGAGCACATTATACGAGACTAGCACATGCTTTAGATGACTATTACATAAGATACTTCGTGCGTCTACATGAGACGTTACTATGCAGTAGTTACTGCACATTTATTTAGTAATTGTATAATTTGAATTACTGATCAGCAGCAGCACTGGCAAATGCCTTTTTAGTGATGCTACTGCACGGCTTCTAATAATACTGTGCAGTAGCATATTAGCACTGTTTGTGCTGTGATGCATTACAGTGCAGTATTATTCAGTTACCATGCAGTTAGTGTAGGGGTGCGCAATTATTTTGGCTGAAGTGCTGCTTAACAAGTTTTGGTGAACTTTCAAGGGCCTCATGGGTAGCACTACCCCTTGACAGATGCTCTGCCCCCCTGGTCACCATCTTGGGACCAGAAGTCCCGCCCCTAGCCCCTGACCTTTTTCACTGGAAGTCGCTCCCCTTGCCCCAGAAGTACTCCTTTTGGGAGTGGGGCTTGCCATCTTGAAACTAGAAAAAAAAATATATATTAAAAAAAAAAAAATCGAACATCTACTATAACTTATTTTAATTTTATTTAAAAAAATATTTTTGTCCTGATTTGTGTGTGTTTGCATAGTGTATCTAGAGGTGATGGTATAATAGCAAAATACAGTCTTACTATTGTATATTGTGTGTGGGGAGAGTAAGGGGGTGTATGTGAGGGGGGATGGGGAGTGGGTGTGTGTGTATGGTGGGTGGGGTGTGTGGGGGGGTATGGGGTGGGTGTGGAAGGGTGCAGGCATGGAGTGTGTGGTTGGGGTGTGGGGGAGGATGTGGGGGAATGGTGGGGGGGTGGGAGGGTGAGGGGGTGTGTGGGGGGTTGTGGGATTATGGTGGGGGGTGGGAGTGTGTGGGGGGGCTATGGGAGGTTGTGAGTGTGTTTGGGTATGGTGGGTGTAGGGAGGGTGTGTGTGTGGGGGGGTGTTCCTCGGAGTCCCTGGAGTGTGCAAGTCCCTGGAACTGCATGTGGTGGCAGCAAGCGGGGCTAGCCCTGCCCAACCCAATCTCATACAGCCCCCAACATTCCCACCCCAGTCCCCAGCTGCACATGGAGGCAACGTGTGGGGCCAGCCCCACCGAGCCCAATAGCACTCCTGCCCAAGTCCCCAGTTGTACATGGTGGCAGGGTGAAGGGCCAGACGCATCCAGCACCGTAGAATGTAACTCCCACACTCCCACCCAAGTCCCCAGCTACACACGTTGGCAGTGTGTGGAGCTAGCCTGACCCAGCCCCATAGTGCACAGCTGCTGAACTCTTACAGCATGCAGGGCCAGACTGACCTGGCTTCATAGCAGACAGCTCCCCACACTCCCGGCCCTCTTTCCCCCAGCAGGAGTCCTTGGCCCCAGGCCAGCTGGGGCCCTGTCACAGAGCACTGAGGTGCCCTGTTCCTGAAGAGGGGAAAAATTGCTTGGGAAGGAGCCCTAGCAGTGACTAAGGAGCACAGCTGTGGGTTGCCGGGGCAACCAGGGAAGGCCAACTGACCAGAGGGGGCAAGGCCTGGCCCTTATAAAGCCCAGGAGCTGAGGCCAGAGGCAGTGCCCTGCCAGCAGCCAGAGAGGCAGGAGCTCCCTAAGCCACGATGCGAGGAGAAGCCTAACTGCAGGTACAGCTTGACCGGAGTTGAGCAATGTTGTTATAGCCAGAGGGCTTGTGTTTGAGTTATAGCCAGGAGGCTCGAGTTTGTGTTGCTGTTTGTTAGACCAGTGGTTTGGGTGAGGCTATAAGGGGATGGAGGAGGCCTCATAGGGGCCTCACAGCGGAGTGTGAGGACCCCAGCACCAGTAAGGGCGCAGCATATGGGGGGTGCATAGACCCCAGCCCCAGAGAGGAGCATTTGGCGAGCCCCGGAGAGGGGAGCGCTATTGAGAATACCCAGTGTGGGTGTGGCAAGCCCCGGAGAGGGGAGCGCTATTGAGAAGCCCCAGTGTGGGTGTGGCGAGCCCCGGAGAGGGGAGCGCTATTGAGAAGCCCCAGTGCGGGCGTGGTGAGCCCCAGAAAGGGGGGCAATTATTAGGAAGCCCAAGTTGGGCACGGCGAGCCCCAGATAGGGGGCAACATTATTAGGAAGCCCAAGTTGGGCATGGCGAGCCCCAGATAGGGGGGCAGCATTTTTAAGAAGCCCAAGTGTGGGCATGGCGAGCCCCAGGCAGGGGGCAGCCTAATTAGGAAGCCCAAGTGTGGGCACGGCGAGCCCTAGACGGGGGGGCAACGTTTAGGAAGCCCAAGTTGGGCATGGAGAGCCCCAGATAGGGGACAAAATTATTAGGAAGCCCAAGTTGGGCACAGCGAGCCCTAGGAGAGGGCATGAGCACCACGGAGAAGGCCCAGAGAGAACAGGAAGGGGCCAAGATAGAGATAGACCTGAGTTAACATCGGCGAGGTGTGGACTGCAGTGTAGGGGAGGAAGCGGAGCCGCAGATAGCGCCCCCTAGCAGAGGGGCAGTACAAGGGCAGCCTCCCGCTGATTAACACTTTAATTAAACTAACTAACTAACTAATTAATTAAGAACAAGGCATGGCAGGAGAGTAGGCGGGCGGTTGCCCCAGAGACAGGTGTGTGGGCCACATTAAGGTCAGCCCAGAGTGGCCATCTGTCACGGGCCCTCACCTGAATTTTCACCTGAAGGGCAGCCCACGGCTAGGGCTTATGGAGAAGACCCTGCGGGCGGGATGGAATTGCCTGCCAGGCCAGATCCAGCCCACAGACTGTATTTTTCCCACCTCTGAGTTACTGTTTCATGTAGATGTGCCCACTAGCTAGCAGTGAATGAATTCCCATACATTACTCCTTTTTAAAGAGATGCCTACCACAAATTTGGGCACCAAGAGAAATAAATAACTTCTACACAAATGTTAAGTAAAAATATCACTAGGCTAGAGGAAAGACTTCAGAATTCTTATCATCAAAGTTGCATGCAAAAGCAGCAGCCTCAAACACTTGATGTAACTTGGGATTTTATTAAAAACTGTTTAACTCTGAATTTCATATCAATTCAGTAAAGAAGCAGATTAAAGTTTTAGGATACCTTATGGCACAAATTAAAGGGATGGTTTATTGAAATTATCCCTGCTTATCTTGGCGTTTCATACCTAAGTGCCAACATTTAAAGTATATTGAACAAATCTGACTACATAAATAACTCCACTGCTATTACTACACTAAATAATCCAAACTTATTAATGCAATATCAAACTTAATTGTAATATCCTAAAAATAGTATTGCCCTCACCTACAGATATTTGCTACCAGGAATAACACAATTGTGATTAACTGTCTAACCAATAAGCTTATAAGAAATAGAATTATGAAGAAAACACTGCTACCTTCAAATGTTCTGAACTCATGAGTCAGACCCAAGCAATCACAGAATCATAGAGAAGTAAAGTTGGAGGATACCTCCACAGGTCACCTAGTCCAACTGACTGAGGCAGGATCATCTCTATCCAGCCCTTCCTATACAAATCCATTGTCTAACTTTTTGCAAAACTACACAGTGAACCCTGATACGAAACCCACAACATAACACCCTAACCTGCCACAGGGAAGGGGCAGTGCCCATGGCGGCCAATGTCCTGCGGCTGTAAATGTTGTTAATACATATTCTCAAGAGATCACCAGAGGGCCATGCCCTCCACTACAGAAAAAGGCAAAAACACCTACAAGTCCATACGAATCTGACCATGGGATAAAATTCCTTCCCCAAATACAATCTGACCCTGAGCAGAGAGGCAAGACCCTCTAGCCAGGAACTTCTGGGTTTAAGTCCCAGCAGGAACATAGGCACACTCCAGTCAAAATCTCTAGCCTTGATTTCACACAACACCCAACTGCCTCTGAGGGAGGCTTAAAAAAAACAGACACATGTAGCAGCAGGGGAGGTATGGGTAGAGGGAAAGAAAGAAGAGGCATTCCATCCCAGCCCCATACCACAACCAGGAAAGCCCAGAAGCATAGGAAATACCCATAGCTAAACATAGGCATAACCCTCACCAGTAGCTGTTCTACTTCTTCTTGAACATCTCATCTCCAGTGATGGAGTCCACAACTTGCCTTGGAAGTCTACCACTACACCTCACTGTCCTAACAGTGAAGACATTTTTTCCTGATATCCAATTTAAATTTATTTTGCTGCCATTTCAAGCCATTAGTCCACAACCTATTTTCTGTTTTCTCTTATTTATGGCAGACATGCAAGTACTTGAAGAATGCTATCATGTCCCCTCTCAAGTGCCTTTTCCACATGCCTAGCTCCCTCAACCTGTCCTTGTATGACTTGCCTTCCATGC
This sequence comes from Alligator mississippiensis, assembly GCF_030867095.1. Taxonomy (NCBI): domain Eukaryota; kingdom Metazoa; phylum Chordata; order Crocodylia; family Alligatoridae; genus Alligator; species Alligator mississippiensis. The sequence continues at coordinate 27,544,638 of NC_081825.1, read as the reverse complement.
CCTTTATCATTTTTGTTGCCCATCTCTGGATCTTCTCTAATTCTCTAACGTCCTTCTTGAAACATGGAGCCCAAAACTGCACACAGCACTCTAGAAATCTAACGAGTGCCAACTACCACCTCCTGCATCTTACACCTAATACTGCTATTGATGTATCCCAAAACTTTATTTGCCTTTTCTGTGGCTGCTTCACATTGCAGACTCATACCGAATCTGATCTACCAACACTAGTTATGCCTATGTTCTACTATGAGCACTTCCTATGCTCTGGGCTGTGCTAGTTGCCCTTGCCTGCCTCCCCAACTTTTTGCCACATGTGTCAGGGTGTTTTTAAGTCTTCTTCAGAGGCACTGTGTGTTGGCTACAGCCAAGGCTGGGGACTTTGACTGGGTTGTGCCAACATCTTGGCTAGAGGGTCTTGCCCCTCTGCTCAGGGTCAAACCAATTGCCATATTTGGGCTCAGGAAGGGATGTTACCTCATGGTCAGATTGGTACAGAATGCGAGTTTTTTGCCTCCCTCTGTAGTAGAGGGGCATCACCCTGTACCTAAGATCTCCTGGGAATATGTTGACAACATTTCATAGAAGCAGGACATTGACTGCTGTGGTTCCCCTGCTTTACCTGTGGCAGGTTAGGGTGTTAAGTCTGCATTGTATCAGGAGTGATAGTAGCCTTATGCAGAATTTAGATTATGGATTATATAGGATGATTTGGATAGAGATGATCCTGCTTCAGGCAGGGGGTTGGACTAGATGGAGGTCCCTTCCAGCCCTGCTTCTCTATGATTCTAGGATTCTAACATTCCCAGACTCTCCATAGTGTTGATATTCCACCAGGTAGCACCCATGAGTATTTATTTTTTTGAGTATTTTTCCTGAGGCATAGCTCCTTGCATTTGTCCACATTGAACTTCAGCCTGTTACCTTCAGCCCAATTCCAATGTCAAGATCCTTTTGAATTGTGCTCCCATACTCCAAAGCATTTTCAGTCCTTCCCAGTTTCATATCATCTGCAAACCTGCTCAAGAAGCTTTCTATGTCAGCATCCAAACCATTAATAAACATGTTGAACAGCACTGGGCCCAAGGCAGACCCCTGTGGGACTCCACTCAAAACCTCCTGCCATTCTGACATGGAACCACTTACAATTACCCTTTTCTTGCAGCTATTGAGCCAATTTATAGCAGTCTTGTCCAGCCCACATTTCTCCTATTAGGGATACCTTTTCATAAAAATGGGAATGTCATGCAGGACATTGCCAAAAGTCTTGCTGAAGTCCAGATACATTTAATCCACAGCATTCCCTTTATCCACCCAAGTAGTTACTTTGTTAAGGCGATCAAGCTTGTTTGACATGATTGGTTTTTTAGTAAATCTATGCTAGCTGCTTGTGATCAGTGCTTCCTCCTCCACATGCTTGTAAATAGACTTTGTTAGGATATGCTCCAGTAATTTCTCAGGTATTCAGATGAAGATAACTGGTCTGTAGTTCCCTGGATCCTCCTTTTAGCCTTTTTTAAAGAGGGACACTATGTTGGCCCTTGGTATCTCATCAATCTCCCATAACTATATGAATACAATTGCCAAGGGCCCTCAATATCTCTTCTGCCAATTATTTCAGTACTCTGGAATGAAGTTCATCAGACCCTGCTGACTTGAGTTCGCTCAGATCCATGAAAATCTCTGTGGCTATCTCTTATTATTTTATCCCTCAGCTTGTCTCCTTACTTATACAAATAAACCTTGTTAGGTATCTGGCTGCAGCTTAACTTTTTTGTGAAAACTGAGGCAAAGCACCTTTGAGTAGCTCCACCTTCTTCTTCTGTTAGGAGCTCCTCCTGGGTAGTTAACAGTGGACCCACAGCTTTCTTGGTCTCTCTTTTCTTGACAGCATACTCTTGTTGTCTTTAACCTCTCTTCCCAGGTGCAGCTCATTCTTTAGCTTTGCTTTCCTCATTTTGTCTCTCTAGGTTCTTGCTAATAATGAGCTACTATTAAAAAGATATTTTGGATTTATTGTATTTGCCTTTAGGAGCCTTCGGTGTTTACTTAATTCACCTTTTCAAACTTTTTTCTACAGCCATGAGGAGAATTTGGGTTTTTTTCTCACAACAATAAAAGCAGAGACCTTCACTCAACCACAGTGAAAAGAGGAGGAAACGAGAGAAGTATACACTCAGTTGTGTAGCAATCCCATCACACATCCCCACAAAAACTTTCCCTTTGTGAAAACTGGGACATAAGCTTCTGTAGTTGGCATTTGTGGCTGCTAATCAGGCATAGATTGTTTATTCATATTGGAGTGAGGTCAAGGAAGGTGATGGGCCGATAATATAAAATGCAGTAAAAAGAGAGTAGTGTTGTGATTACAGCCTTGATGGTCCAGAGATACGAGAAAAGCAAGATTATATTTATGGATCTGACCACATGAAATGAGTGTAGACAGTTAGCACTTGTGGAACAAAGAGAAGTACAGTGATTTCTTAGTTTTACGCACATAGCTTCCAAGAAACATCTGGTACTCTGATGGAAGAAGATCATGATAGTCTACTGTGACAGTCACGTGTAGGACACAGAGATTCCAAGTGTTCTCGACAAAGGATTATGATGATAGTGATGTTACGCTGCCAGGTTTTGCATCTTGTATTGTTTTGTGTAGTTAATGATCAGCAGAGACTTCACTGCCAATTACAAGGTATGGGGATGTTTTTGGAACCTAGGAGGGAGGGGGATGGAGACAGAAGGGCCTGGAAGATTTCTTTCAAAGTTTAATTTTCAAGTATAAATTATAATTGTTTGATGATCTTTCTTATGGGTTCTAATGTGGGATAGTACGAGACAACCAGGCATGTGCAGTCAGTGAGGTGTTTTCTTTTATTATAGATGTGTCTGTGGGATTAGAGCAGCTCACTCAAAGATGTAATCTATGCCCCTAAGAAAAGTGCTTGAGTTGAGTAAAAGCCATTTTTTTGCGAATATTCTCCTGACAGCAGATGCAGAGGGAGCTGAGGATCTAGCTTTGGATTATAGCTTTCTTAATACGTTTAGGTTGGCTACTGGTTTTGTTAAGCATTGTGATCGTTGGGTTTTTATATATAGTTGCTTTGTAGGGTGCCATTCTGACACTGACCACAGTAGTTGGAAAGTTAATATTGGTATAAAAATATTCAGAAGAAAACTTCATGAATGAGTGGTTGTTGTTGAAGTTGTGATAGAAATTGCTGAGGAAATCTAGGTGTTCAGTCCAGGTGATGAAGATGTCATCTATATATTGTATATACAGCACTGGTTTGACTATTTATTTGTCTAAAAGTTGTTCGTCAAGGTGGCTCATAAGAGGTTGGCCATCTTTGTGAGTAATAACTCTGCTCTTATTTTGGAAGAAATATCAATTGATGAAGAAAAAGAGAAAAAATAGGGTATGTTTGCAAAATCTGATCCTGAATAGGAAAATACATGTAATGTCCCTGCTCTTTTATAAAGTGTAATCCACAAGCTGTGGGGATGGAAGCAAAAGTTACAAAACATTTTTTTCATTTAAAATTACTCAAGACTGCCATATGGTCTGTCTACCTGCTAACAAGAAAGCATCTGTTCAGATGTAGTAAAATTAAAATAAAAAGGAAAGTGTAAGCAAGTTAAAATATTACTAGAACCAAAATAGAAGACAATTCACAACTAATTGCACAGATTTTATTAAGTTACAGCTGGGATCATTACAAGATTATTTTCCAATAATCCTACTGTCTAGAGCCGACTAGCTTTGATCTTGTACAGCAGGACTTCACAATTTTTAATGAGACTGTCTAGGCTGTGCTATGAATAGCAAAAAAATCCCCCAAAACTGAGCCTATGTTTCAAAACTCTGTTTGAGAAGTTATTACAATAAAATAATGCCCCTGCATCAGTTTTGTCTTACCCTACCAAGTGCCTGACATTATCAATGACCAATTTGATAAGAACATTATAGTTAATCAGTGCCCTACAATGAAATGCATATTCAATCTCCACTCTGTGCAAATGATCTGCTTCAGGTCACCATGGGCACCTATTCACATGCAGCAAGGCTGCTCCAACGTGCTATAATTACAGAGTGTTGGAGCAGACTTGATTAAGCAAGTCTGCTGAGGTGTGGTATTACCGCGCTCCACCAGACTTTACTGTCACGTGCATCAGCGTTCCTGCACTGAAAAATGGTGGTGGGGCGCTTTTAACTAAAGCTTATTGAATGAGCTTTAGTTAAAGTACTCCTGCTGTCATTTTTCAGTGCAGGGATGCTGATACATGTGACGCTGCGGGCACTTTAGTTAGAGCGGCTCTTGGAGCTGCTCTAATTAAAGCCCCCTCCTGGAGCATGTCTATAAACACCACGTCACTGTTTTTTATACCAGTTGCTAAAATCCCAATTGTCATATGCAGGGTCATTGAGCCTGGACCCCACCTTTTAAAATTAAAACAATATCTGTTTGTTCCACTGGTGACAGATTGCCTCACATTTTAAATTACCATATTTGCTCACATATTACATGCACTCCTCCCCCCACAATGAGGAATGATATGGGGGATATGAATAACTGAAGTGGCACCTATCGTAGTACTGAAAACATTCCCCATACACTTTTTACAGAATAAAATTTGCCAGAAACTGGCCAATTTGACAGCAACTTTGAAAGGGTCAACACTGAACTGCTCCTCCTCCTGCTTCCTGACACAGACAGAGAAGCTGTCAGACATCTTGTAGCACAGTGTCTCCATTAAGAACCCAGTTCTAGGCCATGGCTCTAGAAAAAAAAATCTTTTGTTCCCTCATTCTACTGAAAAAAAAAGGTGCGTGTCTTAATTGGGGCACGCAGTATACAATAAAATACGATATTTATAAAACATTCAGGTATTGAAGTCAAATAGATTAATCCAATCCATCTGAAATGGAATGTTTAACATTGTACTACCTCCTGTTATAATTGAAAAACAAAGTACAACACTGCCCCACCTTCTACCTGACTTTAGACTAACATAGCTAAATGCCTCTCTTTCAATAATATGGACTCTGCCCTTCATAAAGGCTTTGCATGTCTATATTCATTAAAAACAAACAAACCAAAAAAAACCAAAAACCCCACACATTGCGAGTAGGCTGTTAGGGTCATAATCAATTCTTGGTCCATTCTACAACCACCAACCTAGAGTTTGAAGGAACCTGTTGTTAGGCCTTAATAGTCAAACAAGACATCACAAGGCTTAGGACAAACTCAATGACAGAAAATGGAAACTGCCAATTCTCCCTTTCTCTCTCTCCAGAATGTGATCCTAGGTGCTTATGAATGTAACGGCCATTTACTGGGTCAGACCAGAGTCCCACCTCGCCCAGTATCCCGTGTCACACAGTGGCAGGGTGTGGACGCTGAAAGTGGAGAGTAAACTGGGTATGGCCAAGGTTTTTTCCTACTGGTCCTCTGCCACTTGCAACATCCAGCATTTAAGGTTTAGACAGTTCTGATTCAGAGGCTGTAAGTCCCATGCTCAATAGCTACTGATGCCTCTTTACTCCAAGAATTTGTTTGATCCCTTTTTGAGTCTAGCTAAACTGTCAGCTTCTACAACTTCTGGTAGCAATGAGTTCCACATTTTAATTGCATGCTGCATGGAAAAACTTCTTTCTGTTAGTTTCCAATTTATTATCTACTAGTTTCATTTGGTGACCCCTAGTTCTTGTATTGCGAGATAAAGTAAATAATAAATCCCTATTATTTACTTTTCCTATATCATTTAGTAATTAGTAATACCCTTATGTCCTGCCTTAAGCATCTTTTCTAAACTGAAGAGGCCTAGCCTCTTTAGTGATATGGAAGGGCTTCTTGATGAGGAGAGACTAATCATCCTTGTTACCCTTCTCTGTACCTTCTCTAGTTCTTCTATATCCTTTTTGAGGGGTGGGGACCAGAACTAGAGACAGTGTTCAAAGTGTGGACACACTATGTATTTATAAAAGGGGCATGATGATACTTTTCATTTGGCAGGGTGCTTCTCACTTGCAATTTAACCTAAACAGGGCACCCTTGATTTACCAGAGAAAGACCTTAACTCATCCTTGAGAGACAACATTTATCATCATCCCAATCCAGCCCCACACCCACTAGGCACAGTTTGCTGTGTTGCATATCCACATTTTTACTGGTTCACTTTAAAATCAAAGACCTTGTAAAACATATCCACTTGGGCCCTCGCCTAAATCGCTACAGATCAATAGAAAGAGTCCCTTTGACCTAACTGCTATATGGATCTTGCCTTTGGACATTAAGAAGTTGCTCCGATTTTGATCATAAAATTCAAGAGTAGAGGCTCAGCACTGGCAAAACCCAACTTCCATTGACTTCAATAGAAACAGACTTGGGCCAACACAATTAACTTTTGATAGTTTTACCCCAGCATCTGCTTTTTATATATATTTCATTATCAATGTTACAAGCAGAATTGAAAGAGATTTTTAAATGACTATGTTGTGTTGTGGACTCAGTTCACTGAGCCAGGATCCATTTTAATAAAGAACCTTTTTTTTTGTTCGTGTCAACGGCACCCAGACAGCCAGGTGACTCCTTTTTCAGCTCAATCTCAAATTCTGCCCATCTCTAGCTCCTGGAAGAGAGCTGAGTAACAGTCTAACCCTTAAAGATACAGGAATCTCATAAGCTATTTTTACATCTACTGTGGGTCAAAAGCCCAAGGAGGAAGATAAGCTCTTAGGACTGACTCTACAATTGTATTTAAGTGCCTTACAGGCACTTAAGCATTTTTACACATGTTCCGGGGGGGACCCTTTACTAAGAATGGCTCCAAAAGCCACTCTAATTAAAGCACATGCAGCATCTGGTGCATCAGCAGCATCCCTACACTTCAAAATGGTGACATGGTCACTTTAACTAAAGTTTGTCAAGCAAGCTTTAGTTAAAGCACTCCTGCTGCCATTTTGAAGCACAGGGACACTGATACACAAGATGCAGAAGCTGGCTGGAGCACACCAATTAGCATGCTCCAGCAGACTTGAGTAATCAAGTCTGCTGTAATGTGCTGCAATTACAGCATGTCGGAGCAACCTCCCAGGACATTTACAGGCACACTTAGAAGGTATGTACTTCCAAAGTGGAATCTAGACCTTAGTGAGGTGCCCAGGCTCCCTGTGGAAAAGTTAAGTGCTTCAGACCGTGATCCAAAAACAAAAAAACACCATTTATCGAGCATGGAGCTGCTTAGATGTAGCCAATGAGAAAAACACTGCCTCTGGGCCTCAGACACTTGATTCAGGCTGTAGGCAGCTATGTTCACTTAGGATTCACAGCCTGGACTCTTACCCTGGAAGACAGATGTCTACATTTATTTTCACAGAAATGAGAGGGATTGTTCTTTCTTTAATAGTTTGATGGCCATGGTGCCAGCTTATGGAAGAAAGTGTTCAACAGAAAGAGGCAGACACTAGACAGGGGTTTGACACCCTTCATCTCCCAGCCCTAACTATGAAGCTAAAAGCTGTTCTATAATAAGGGCAGGGATTCTCTACGTCTTTATTCAAGCTATTGCACTGCACAGCAAGAAGTGCAAGGTTCATCAAGACAGAGGGAAAGAGTATAAGAGCAAAATTCTCAAGAGATGGGAGACATGTAGCAGTCAAATCTAGTGATTCATACACTAACTTGAAGTTGCTGGAGTGCAGTCTTTTGGCTTGTTGAGGTATTTCCCCTAAACTTGACACATCAGTAGCAACCTGTCATTCTGACTACAGATAAAATTATTACTCACTCTCTCTCTCTGAATGCCGTTTTCCTATTTGATAGCAGGCAAAGCTATTCCCTTTGGGGCAAACACTGCATGGGGCCAGTGGTGGAATTTTAGTGGAAGGCTTGAAAATAAAATGAATGCGAGTTCTACATGACTTACTGAGAAAAAATATATAATCAATGGCTACAGTCACTGAAATAAATTTACAGAACCAGTCAATGAGCTTTCTGAAAAGTGCACACCCATGGTCATCATGCCAAAGCCTTTTCATGAAGCGCACATTTGCCTTGCTATGTCGACATTCAAGGATATCATGGAATATATATACCATCCAATGCCAGCAGTTGACAACTTAGCCAGTTGCAAGATATTTAAATCTTCAGCAAAACTGATGCCAACTTGGGGTTTTGGCAGATGCCACTCTGCTAGGAATTATCTCCTCTCACTGGATTCATTACTCTGCTCTGAAGATATACTTCAAGCCATAGGTGTTTGATTTATTTCAAAACAGGATGTGTTATAAATGTTAAAGGAAAAGGTGATTTGGCATCTTGACAACAGCCAGGTTGTGGCTTTACCATAGATACCCTACAGCAATCAGCTGCACAGAGTAGTGCATATAGTTCAGAAGACTGGACATGCTCTGAATATAAACAAAAGTGAGTCTGAAATTGCTAGCGTGAAATCCCTGGGCCACAGAATTGTTGGTTTCAGTATACACTCATGCAAGAGTAGAACAGAAGCTATCTACAGAATGGCCGAGTCTGCCAATGTCATTGAGCTGAAGCATTATTCAGGTACTAGCCAACTGCCCATCAAGAATGACCGGGGAGGACACAAAGTGACCAGGGAGCACCCACCGCACCACACTGCTCTGCCTCCAGCCCCGTGCGGCCCGCCCCCCGCAGTGCCACTGCCTCACAGGCATGAGGGAGGGGGGTAAGCTTGCATGCGGAAGCTGCAGCCACCACCCAGTGCCCCATGCTGCCGCTGCTGCACATCCAGCCATACGCAACCCTCTCCGCCCCAGCTCCCCTCCCTCCCTCCCACCTGGCTGTTCCCAGAGCCCGGTGGTGGTAGCAGGGTGCCACCACTGTACCCCATCCCTCCCAGTCCGTCCCCTACTCCTCCCCACCACTTCCCCTTCCCCGATGGCTTTCATCAGGGTCCAGCTGCAGTGGGGAAGAGGGAAGAGGAGGGGCACAGTCCCCTCCCTCTATTCCCACTGTCATGGCAGCGCTCTGCCATCCCAGTCCATCCCCGCTGTTCCCCTCCAAGAAGCAGGGCTGGGCCCCTCAGTCCCTGCTGTCATGGCAGTGCTCAGTTGTGTGTGTCTGTCTGTGCACAGCACTCTGATTGGTTGTTTCAGTCAGCATTGTAATTGGCTGCCGAGAAAACCAATCAGAGCGTGAATAAAGCATTAGGGACAGACAGACTAAGGCTTTTATTATATTAAAATGGTCAACTTCTTAGGAAAATTGTACCCAGAATGGCTGAATGGAAGTGGACCTGTACAGAAGAAGGTAATCCATGAGATCCTGAAAATCTTTTGTTTTATTCCTCATTTCACTGTGGTCAACTCAAGGAAGCCAGCCATCCTCTTAGCTGATAGATCATCTTGTAAGCTAGGAGCTGGCATACATCAAAACCAAAAGTGAAGCAAAACGTATAGCATGCATACTGTGAATGGTACAGAGGACAGAAAAAAAATACTTTGCAGGAATAGAAAAAGGAACTTGGGGAATCATGTGAACATTTACAATTTTATCACTGAGCAATCTTCCTCCATTAAAACAGACAACAAGCAATTAGTGCCCATTATCTAACTGAAGCATCAGAGATTCCTCACACTGAGGCCACAGTGAATCAAAATTTGTATGGGGAGGTATACATTTATGATCTACCATAACCTCAGTAAGGAAATCATCATGGCAGATGGCTGCTTTACTATCTCAGTGCCCAAAAGAGGCAACCCAGAGCTGGATGAAAAAGTGCCTACACACATAGGATAGGTCAGCCTCTTATTATCGGCCACAGATCAGAGGTTGACAACATTTTGGTCAGCACAGCAAACAGACCAAGTGTGTTGCTAACTCAAATACCACCAATAGGGTTGGGTGTACAGATACCAGATGTACCCTGAATGAGCATACCTAGACAGGTGTAAGATGTAAGGGGCTGACTTGGGCATGGGTGGTCACAATGTGAATAGATCATGCCAGGTCAAAGATTTACCAGAATAGAAGTCAAGGTCAAAAATGAATGTCAGGCCTGCTTCTGGATATCAAGTCAAGGGTCAAGATGAGGCTGTGGTCAGGGCAAGCTGATGGTCAAGCTGGGAGATCCAAGATAGGAACAAGAGCACAAAGGAACAGGCAAGAGGGTCCAAACCAGAGGTTCAAAGCACAAAGTCTGCTTTAGGAGTTCCAGAGGCACAGCAAGGCAATCCGCTGTCCGATCTGAGCATATATAGCTAATATCCCTCTCTTTGATTTCTTTCCTGATTTCTTCCAGCTGGGGTCTGGGTCTGAATCTGCCCTAGCTGGGCCTTGGCTCATTACAATAAAATCTCCATCATTAGATGTAGTTAAGTGCAGATTAAACAAACAAATACATGTGTGTGCGTGTGCGCGCGCACACCCTGAACAAAAAACCTCCTCTTGAGGCTTGGATCTCAATTTGTTCTTAGATGAAGAAAAACAATACAGTGAAACTTACCACTGCACATTTCTGAAAAGTTACTCCATACCCAGAAGAGACAGAAATTCTTGGCACATCTTCAGGCTGAAGAGAAGAAAAAAAATTTATATAGTACATGGACATGTAGCAATTCACAAACTATAAATACAATTTAAGTTAAGTATTATAATAAAGACTGAGAAAAAGAAGTTACATCTACTCAGAACCTTAGTATCTGAAAGCTCTACTGTCCTATCAATGATTTTTTATTTGTACAAATCTAAATAATGAGGTAGCAGATAGTTTATTAGACAAAGTGACATGCCCATCATTTGGTGACCACCTTTCCAGGACAAAACACACCATGTAAGGAAGTAAATACATCCCATTGTACATATGTGTTTTGGATTTGAATTTTAGAATTTGTGTGGCAAAAAGATTCTTCTTGTCATCATAATTATAAGAAGATCTTGCATCTAGGATGCTGCTGCTGAAACTATCCAAGGTGAATGTAATCATCTGAGACCGTTAGAAATTATGTACTAATTAGGACGGTAGAAAACTTCTTTATGTTCCTTACATAAATTAAACAATACCCAATCATCTCTTACTGACCAACTGCTGATTAATGGAAGACTCTCGTTTGAACAAAATCTTCTTTGTCCATGAGGGTATCAAGACAAATAAGGAATGGCTCCACTGAATGTCTGGTGCTGCAGAAGTCAAAAGCAAGTCATGGTCTTCGCTTGTTCCCTTTAACAGCGGCAATCCTATAGCTGAAAATTGAAGTGATATTTTATATTAGACCAGATATACAGCACCTCCATCAAAAGCTCTTGATCCACTGTGGTGAACACCTGCCGCTGTGCACAGTAACATGAGAGGCTATTATTTGTAGTATAGCAGCCACAAGAAGTTTCAGCCATGACTGAGCTATGCATGCATGCACAGTGAGGCAGGCTCTTCCCTGAAGAACTTACAGTTTAAATAAAAAAAGATAGACACAGGACAAGAAGGGAAAGAGAGAAACAGACCGCTGAAGTGATTTGCCCACGATCAGTGGGATATTGGCACAATCAAGAATGGAACTATGTTTCCTGACTCCCAGTCTAGTGAACCATGCTTCCTAGACTCCAGAGGGACTACTTTAATTAGCAGGCACTTATCTCAGTAGCAGCTGCTTTCAAAATTTAATCCAGTGCCACTTATTTGAAATACTTATTAAATAAACTAGAAAGTATATTATAAAATAGCAGACACAATTTTGCCCTCCAACATGCACGCTAGCTCTCACTGGAACTCGAAGTGAAAAAGATTTTGTATAGGCTTACCCAAAAGCAGGATTTTATCATTTAAATGAAAATGCAATTTGCATCACTTAGTACGTTTCAGCCTTAAACCAACTATTAATAGTGTCAACACAGAAAAATTTTTCAGAAAAGCATGAATAATTGAAGCATTTTTCAATGTGAGCTGCCTAAATATTAAAAGCCTTATGTTTCATAGACATAGTCTGCCACTTAACTATTAAAAAGTTCAATACATATTCAGACTGTATTAAAACATTTCTCAGTCTTAGAATCTCAAATTAGTTTCATGTTAATTGCAATGGAATCAAATCAAGGCCACCAGTACAGTAATGCAGTAATGCCAATGCTATTTTACAACTTGAACACTTTCATAATTTTCATAAGACATCTAAAAGTCACAAAATAGGTACGAAAAAAACACACCAAACATACTTAACTGCTTTTATCTAAAGGATGAAGTACCACTCATGCTAAACAATCAGCAATTTTAAAATATTAAGATATAACAACATAGAACTGGTCAATAAACAGAAGAAAAAAAATAATATTGATTAATTTTCTTGTTTTACTTTGTATATTTGAAATACATTTTCCATTTCTGGTAACATTTCTCTCAATATTGCTTTACTGAATTTTTAATCAAATAATTCTTTTAAATCCTTACCAAGGTTTTTCATTTAAACAAAACTGTGGGGGGGGGGGGGTTGTTTTTTGGTAAGTGCAACATTATAGCAATATTTCTGAAAATAATCTGGATGACAATTGTGTTATATCGGCTTTAAGAGCACTCATGGTGCCCTGGCATTGTGCCGGAGGACTGGAAAAGGGCCAACGTGGTTCCCATTTTCAAAAAAGGGAGGAAGGAGGACCCAGGGAACTATAGGCCAGTTAGTCTTACCTCAGTCCTGGGTAAGCTTTTTGAGAGAATTATCCTGGCGCATGTCCGCGAGGGGACAGCAGGGGAGATTATGCTTAGGGGCAATCAACATGGGCTCATTAGAGGCAGGTCCTGTCAGACCAACCTGGTGGCCTTCTATGACCAGGTCACAAAATCCTTAGACGCAAGTGTCGTAGTGGATGTAGTCTTTCTGGACTTTAAGAAGGCCTTCGACACTGTCTCTCACCCCATTCTCATTAAAAAACTAGGAGACTGTGGCATCAATATCTACACAGTCAGATGGGTCACTAGTTGACTGGAGGGCCGTATCCAGAGAGTGGTGGTGGACGGGTCTTATTCAGCCTGGAGGGATGTGGGCAGTGGGGTCCCCCAGGGCTCAGTCCTCGGGCCTGTGCTGTTCAACATCTTCATCAGCAACTTGGACAAGGGAGTAAAAAGCACCCTGTTCAAATTCAGGGATGACACTAAGATGTGGGGAGAAGTGGGCACACTAGAAGGGAGGAATAGGCTACAATCGGACCTAAACAGGTTACAGGGCTGGGCGGATGAGAACAGGATGGGTTTCAACACTGACAAGTGCAGGGTACTGCACCGGGGGAGGAGGAACCAGCAGCATACCTACAGGCTGGGTAACTCCCTTCTCATCAGTGCAGAGGCAGAAAAGGATCTTGGAGTCATTACTGATGCCAAAATGAACATGGGCCGACAGTGTGGGGACGCAGTCAGGAAGGTCAACCGGACCTTGTCATGCATCCACAGATGCATCTCAAGCAGGTCCAAGGAGGTGATCCTCCCCCTCTATACGACACTAGTCAGGCCGCAGTTGGAGTACTGCATCCAGTTCTGGGTGCTGCAGTTCAGGAGAGATGTGGACAACATTGGGAGGGTCCAGAGGAGGGCCACCTGCATGATCAGGGGGCAGCAGGGCAGGCCCTATGAGGAGAGGCTAAGAGACCTGAACCTGTTCAGCCTCCACAAGAGAAGGCTGAGGGGGGGATTTAGTGGCGGTTTACAATCTAGTCAGGGGGGACCAGCAGGCAATAGGAGAGTCCCTGTTCCCCCAAGCACTACTACGAGTGACTAGAAATAACGGCCACAAGCTGGCAGAGGGTAGATTCAGGCTAGATATCAGGAGGCGCTACTTCACAGTCAGGGCGGCTAGGATCTGGAACCAACTTCCAAAAGAAGCGGTGCTGGCTCCTACCCCGGGGGTCTTCAAAAGGAAGCTAGATGAACACCTTGCCGGGGACGTTTGACCCCAGTACTTTTTCCTGCCATGGCAGTGGGTCAGACTTGATTATCTGCTCAGGTCCCTTCCAACCCTACAAACTATGAAACTATAAATTGATAAGAACATTGTTGCAACAACATTTTTAATAGTCAACTGTTCTTGTGAAAAGTTCTGTTTACAAAAAGTTTTATTTAAATGAGAAATATTTTGTAAAAATTCAATCCTGAAAGTTGCAAAAAACCGTACTTGTCACTTCATTCTGTTTTTCTTCTTCATATTGATGGGATTATGTACACTGCAAGTTGACCTAATGCCATATAGTATTTTCACTTAGAAAGCACTTTTTTGTACTTTAGTTTCACCTTTCAGGATTAGGCCTTTATAAGTGAACTTGTTGACTTAAAATAAAGCATTGAGGAACATTATTCAATCAAAATGATTATGGTTAATATCATAAATGAGGAGACAATATAAGATTCCAATCTGATAGTTGGCAGCATATGGGTGTTTTTTTGTATTACAGGCAAGCAAATTTTTTACTTACTTAATAGAGGGAAATAAAATGCATACTACTAACTGCAAGGGTGGAGTCATAAATTATAGGATACATGTCTATAAATAAGGAGATACCACACAATTATTACAGAGTGATATAGTAATGATGAGAGAGCTGGCTTGCATTTCACAGGGGGGAAAGCACATCCGGCACACTGAAGTAACTTACAGAAGTATACAACTACCCTTCACTTTCAGAGGAGTAACTTTACCCCAAAGTGGAGTGACTTACACAGATTGCATTCTGTTTGTGCTTTACTTAATACAGAGGAAAGTCAATTCATATTGTAATTAACATGCTGTGCATCACTATTTTAAGAAAAGATGCTGTTAGCTGTTTGCAGTCTCTGTAATATATGCAACGAATTTGTAAGGATTGATTATTGCCCATCACCAGGGCCTGAAACTGGGACTTCCAAGCTGAACAGCTTGAGTACCACTTGAGTAAAAGAATCAGTTCCTATAGGCACAGCTGACAATCCTTTAGGTACTGTCATTAGGTAGGGATGTACAATACAAATATATAGTGGGTCACATTTTTGATAGAGAAAGAGGAGATAAAAGCAATGATTGGTCACAAAAACAAAGCAGAGAAGAATTTAAATGGTTTTGTAATAACTCGGCAGTCTAGGATGCTGAATCATGGCACCTTCAAGGTTCACATATCCCTGCATCACAAGACATCTCATATTAAGTGTGCAGACACTATCTGCATAAAATTACAGGTGACTTTAGGTCATGGGAATAGGTTCTACAGGATTTTCATAGATGTTAGGGTCGGAAGAGACCTCAATAGATCATCAAGTCTGACCCCCTGCATAAGCAGGAAAGAGTGCTGGGTCTAGATAACCCCAGCTAGATGCTCATCTAACCTCCTCTTGAAGACCCCCAGGGTAGGGGAGAGCACCACCTCCCTTGGGAGCCCGTTCCAGACCTTGGCCACTCGAACTGTGAAGAAGTTCTTCCTAATGTCCAATCTAAATCTGCTCTCTGCTAGCTTGTGGCCATTATTTCTTGTAACCCCCGGGGGCGCCTTGGTGAATAAAACCTCACCAATTCCCTTCTGTGCCCCTATGATGAACTTATAGGCAGCCACGAGGTCGCCTCTCAACCTTCTCTTGCGGCGGCTGAAAAGGTCCAGTTTCTCTAGTCTCTCCTCATAGGGCTTGGTCTGTAGGCCCTTAACCATATGAGTGGCCCTTCTCTGGACCCTCCCTCTGGACCCAAGGATGGCCGTGATCTCCCCAAGGCCCCCTTACCATGCCAAGTTGGCCCAATGGGCACCCTCTATTCTCACCCGCCACGGCCTTGATTGCATAATTGATAGGGAGGCTGCCTTAAAGTCCTCTTGGACACGGTCTTGCTTGATTGTCCGGACCCCAGGGGGGGTGTTTCCAGACCCTGGTGGGTCCCGCTCCAAGATACATGTTACAATGGGTGTTTCGGGGCACCCTAGCCTTATGGGCTATGCGTGGCTCCAACCATCCCTTTAACACACCCCAAGCCTCGCTGATAGTACCAATGTTGTTTGGTCTGGGCCTTATTGCAATTTGGCCCCCTTGTCCTCCCTGGGCTCTCTGCAGCCCTGTCCCACTCTGCTCCTCACACCCCAGCAAAGTACTGTGCACTCTCTGGCACCTGGGGTCTGTGCACCCCGACTGCTGCGTACTCTCTGGCACCTGGGTCCCTACACTGCCATGGGTCCCCCCTATGAGGCCTCCTCCTTCTCCTAATAGACTCACCCAAACCACCGGCCTTATACAACAACAAACAAAACACAAGCCCCTGGGCTGTAACAAATTCAAGCCACCCGGCTATAACATTATTAAAACCCTACCGGGGAATACTCCATTCCACAACAGTATCAGGAGCTGCTTGTGCAGTCAGGCCTCTCCCCTTTGCTTGCTCTGAGAGAACTCCTTCTCCCTTGGCTGCCGACAGAGAACTGTTTTCCTGGCCTCACCCCTGGGGTTTATATATGAGCCCTTTCCGGTCAACTGAACGCTGGCAGGTGTGGGCCACTAGCTCACTCTGGCTGCCCTGATAACCAGCAGCTGGGGCTTCCAACTCACTGCTAGGGCTCTTCCCCTAGCAGTTTCAGCTCTGCAACACTTTACAATAGTCTAGTGATTTTCAACCAGGGTATCATGGTACCTGGCATGCCCTGAGATACTTTTAAGGGTGCTGTGGGGTTCCATACCATGTTAGCGCTGGTAGGTGTACAAACATGATTCACAAGATAAATCCAGAGATCTCAAATAGAAATCCATGTTATCAAAAACATTCTGAACTGTTGTGGATTTTCTGAGTTCTCTGTAACAGAACAGTTGCTCTGTTAGTCAACTGAAAACTAAGAGCTGGCATTTTTCAAGGGGTGCCTTGAGTCTAAGAAGGGATGCATTGCATCTGAAAAGGTTGAGAAAGAATGACAAAAATTAAAGCATTGTAATATTTAACCCTTCCTCGGGAGGTACACATAGTGAATCTGTGGAGAAACTCAAAGTCTGCTTTATCCCCCACCCCAAGTCCCAACATTCACAAAACTGTTGAGTTATCTTGTCTATTATTGTTTTTTAAAATACATTTGTTTACTATATTATTTTCTTTTGAATTAATCTCTGTCTTCAAAAGCAGTCACCATCCAAAAACCAATTTAAAGTCCTTTCAATTACACACAACAGTGAACATGCAAAGAGAGTAAACTACTGCATTTCAATTTCAAATGTTACCATTAGCTTTTCTTGTTTCAAAGTCAAAGCTGTGGGAATAAGTGAGAAAGATACGATGCATTTCAGCAGGCACAGTGATGCTCAATTAAAGTATTATGCTGTTACTGGAATGCTTGTTTAACTAAAATCATAATTATGCTATGCACAATAGTTACATACAGTAAAATTACAGGTACTTGGACAAAAATATCCAGTAGCAACTGGTTTCTATATGACTACATATGTATAAGGGAGGCAGAGCAAGGTCATATCGTATTATGAACCTTACAGTCTCCAATTTAATAATACATAGGTCATATCATGGATTACAGACAAAGCTACAGATTAAAAACTTTCTTGACCTAAATGGAAAATGAACTACAGGAATTTCTGCAATTAAAAAAGGGTATGACATCTTTTGAACATGCAGTTTCATGGTGTCACAACCCAAAGTTGTGATTTTTTGTTTGTGTGTGTTTCGGCACTGCTAAATTATTTTCCCGCTAAATTGCAGCTTCTTTGCACGGTGGAGTTTTGTGCTGCAGAAGAGAACCCTGGTGCAATGGAGAATTTCCCGCCAATTTGTAGCTTTCTTTGCATGGTGCATTTCTTTTGCATCTAAGAAATGCACGGTGCAAGGAGATCCTGCCATTTGTATGAGGATTCGTGCCACATTATTGGCCGATTCTAATATATGCCCACGTGGCGGCTAGCGATTGGCTTGCTAGCCGTATAAAGAGCTTGGGTGGTTTCTGCCCAAGTTGGAGAGAGAGCAATTGGAGTTTGAGAGGGAGAGTGTGAAGATCTCTAAGCGCTGCGGATCCTTACGGACCCAACGCATTTCTTAAAAGGCATTAGAGGCCTGAACAGCCTCTAGCCTCTCCCTGTCGCCGATAAATTCCTAGACGTATCCCTTCCTGTACGAGAAACTACCGAACCCACGGAGCTTCAACAACTCCGGGGGAAAGAACGAATGTGTCATAGTCCTCTAACAAGGATTTAAGCGGAGCTATACCTGGAAACTGTCCAGCCTACACCACGACCATCTTTGGTGTAAGTAAATAATCTTTAAATCAACCACTACACGTCCGTGACTAATTCTAGCTTGCCCCCGGTCTCCGACCCCGCGTGCCCGGGCTGCTGGCCACAGCCCGCGTGCGCAAAGACGGGCCCGGCTCGCCCCTGGCCCGCGCACATGGCAAATTATTATTGCTACAAATCTTTAAAAAGTGCACATCCTGTCGGTGTCAGGCTTGGAATGGAAGCAATTAACATCCCTTCCAAATAATGATAAATATTTGACAATTCCCTGCAGCAATGTGACTTCTGTATGTGACAAGGATTCCAGACCTTACAGTTAGCAGGAAAAATAAATGTATAGATGGTAGAATGTATTGTAAAAGCCACATGCAACTTGTAGGTTCAGATTCATTTCCAAATTCAAGGATGCTCTACTAAGAATGTCTCTATCTTCTTGATGTAAGCTAGGGGAGCATGGACTGGAGATAACTGAGGAGAGAGGTATAGGTGCATCTGTTGATGAGAGGATGGACATAAGTTGTCACACTGATGCTGCAGTGAAAAAAATTAAAGAAATCCTTGGATACATTTGACAGAACATCTTCACCACAGACAAGAAGGAACAGAGGTTGAGAGTATGATCACCCTTTACAAGCATGGGGTGAATATAAGGAAAAAGAACTTTTTAGGCTATAAACACCACCAGAATAAGATCAAATAGCTAAACATTGGCTATATATAAATGTAAATGAAATATTAGAATGAGACTTTGAACTATCAGAGAAGTGATGTTTTGGTTAGTCTTCCAAGTAAAGCAGTGGGAGCAAAGAACCTGAATCACCTTAAGACAGAACTGAATACATTTATGAGAGGAACGGTAGGACAGGATAGGGAATTCTGGCTCAACAATCAGCGTGCAAGATGTATGGAACCTGGTATTTGTAATCCTCATTTTGTGGTACAAAGGTGACTACCCTGCAGGGTAGGTATTGTCTGGTAATCCAATGCTTACAGCTTCAGTAAGGTTAGGATTTTTTTGTTCCTGCTGATACTTAGAAAACTCAGAGGTTCCTGGCAAAAGGGTTTTGGTCATCTGCTTGGGGTCATACTGACTGCCATATCTGGGATCAGAAAATAATTATTTTCCTGACCTCAGACTGGCAGGGATTTTCCTTCCTCTGTAGCAAGGGGCTTTTCCTAGGATCTTCTGAGCACTAACCCAAGGGTGGACAACCTGCAGCGCACATGGCACAAGTGGCATGGGCACCCTCTGTATGTGGCACATGGCAGAGCAGGGAGGGGACAGGCAACACACACAGATAGGGCAAGGAGCAAAAAACAGAACAGCAGATCAGGCAGGGATCACAGAACAGGGACCAGAAAGCAGAGCAGCTGATTAGGCAGCAGAAGGGGATTGGTGTGGCACTTGGGAAGGACGTGGGGCTAATTCATGGCATGCCTGCCAAAAAGGTTGGCCCTTACTACATTAGCCAATTACTTCTTTGTAATTAAAATGGCAGTGCCCCTGTCAACTACGTTTTTACCTGCTGCATGCTATAGGATATTTGTAGTACTTCTGGTATATTTATGTGTTGGAGTTTGAAATGGCAATTTTGGGAATCCCTTCAGTAAATGATTATGTGTGAACATAAAGGATTGGACCCAGCGTCCCAGGAGGCACCTTCCAATCCTAAATTCCACGAGCAACATCCTTTAGACCATAGTCATCAAAAATAGAGCCCACAGGCCGGATTCAGCCTAAGGAGCCCAATCATCAAGGTAGCAGTTCTGTCTGTGAGTCTCAGACTAGCCCTACACACCACAAGTAGCATGTGCTGGACCCAGGCCTATGCAGTGTACAGAACCTGTCTGGCACATGCTACACATGGTGCAGGAGCTGGAGCCAGCACACACACTGCACGCAGCGCACAGAACCAACCTGGGGCATGCGTTATACACAGCACATGACAGTCAGAGAGCACACTGCTTGAGATGTCCACACCAGACCAGTTCTGAATGCTGGATCTGGGGCTGGTCTCAACCAGGACCATACACCAATCATATGAGCCTGATCCAGTGCATAGGGATAGTCTGGCAGGAGCACCACATGTAGTGCATACCCAGATCAGTCCTGTGTGCCATGTGCAGTACAGACCCAAGAGCCACCCCACATGCTGCGTGACATCTATAAGGTCAGGGTCAGTGCATGCTGCTTGTGATACTCAGGGCTGGGCCTCGCATGTGTGCTACAAGTAGCGAGCAGGACCAGCCCATGGCATATCTACATGCAGCACGCATACCAGACCAGCCCTGTTCACTGGAGCCAATATGCAGACCTGGTCTGTGGCCCAATCCATGAAGCTTGATGGCCCAATCCGTGAGCTTGACGGCCCTTAGTTTTCTTACGCACTGGGCTCTTTGTATGTCACTGGCACAGAATCTACTACTACATATTCTACCACCCTTCCAATTTCAGAATTAGGATTCACAATCATATTTCCAAATCCAAGACAAGGGTTTTTCAGCATTTAAGGTGGAGAGGGAGCGCCTCATCCTGAATTTGCATACAAGTTGATACTGGGGAACAGGTAGCTGTTTGCAGCTCCATCTTTGACCCAAAGTTAGGATTGGAGCTGCAGCTGGGGCCCACCCCACAGCTGCCTCTGCCCATCCTACTTGCTCCCCCACTTGCCCCCCTGCCTTTTTCCCCGCCCCTGCTACCTCTACCCTTTGCCTGCCTCTCCACTTATCCGTATCCTTTTGGCTTCAGCTCCAGCAGGGCTCTGGTGCTTGCTCTGGCCCCAGCCTGGCCTGGTAGCAGCAGTGGAGGTCGCCACAGCACCAGCACCCCACTAGCACTGCTGCCATTGCAACACCTGCTGCATGGCCAGACTGGGTTTAGAGCAACCATGTACTTCATGCCACAGGCTGGAGCCCTGCCAGAGCTCAAACATAAGCAGTGGGAGGGGTGTGAGGGCAGGCAGCAAAGGGGACCAGGTAGAGGGCAAGTGCTGGGAGGGCAGACATCAGGAGGAGACAGGTTTTGGGGCCCACAGGCAGCAGTGGAGGAAAGTGGTGGCAGGACAGGCAGCAGGGGGTAAATTGTGTGGTGTAGGGTAAGATGCAAGCAGCTTGACTCTTCTACTGCCTGGAATAACTCGTACATGTTCAAGTCTAAGCATTTTAGTAGCCTGGTTTATTTCAACAAGACTACTCTTCTGTTTAAAATTAAGTACGTGGTTCAGTGCTTATTAAAAAGGTACAGTTACTTTAATACAAGGAAAAAGACCCAAGAAGTAAAATCTTCAAGACCCAGCCCCCCTACCCATGCCACTTGCTAAAAATCTCAGGCTGCGTCACACATCTTCTCAGGTGCCAAATCTGTAATTACCTCAATCCAGCTACAAACTATTACAGATAGCTTCTTCCCGTTTCAGTACTTATGCAAGGTAAATAAAAAAAAATTGTAACAAATTGAAAATTGCAGCTCTGAGGGCAACAGGAAATTGGATGTATATTAAAAAAAAAAAAAAAATCAAGGAAACTGAACAGACCTGATTATCTGTGATTTAATTATTTGAGCTCATATTTAATTTAATTAAATAAAACTAATTTCTGAATTAGCCACAGTAAAGGCTGTAGAGAACCCAGGGGATCTCACTCCAGAATATAGATCCAGGATGCCTCAGAGTGCATTAGATTTTGCTTAAGCTTTCTTGACAGATATACATCATGGCTCACTGCAGCCTAAGCTGTCAGGGGTTTTGTGACTTCAAAAGGTACTTTCATTATACAGCACATATTACCATAACAAGTAAATATCTCACAATCTTTTAATGCATCCATAACCCCTACATTTTGGTTATACAAACGTCTGTCACAGATGGTATAAGTACAGCTGGTTTTGCCTCAGTTTAGGAAATCAGACTACCTGATCTCTTGCGCATCCTTTCAGCCCTCATTTCTATGATTTTGGCTAGTACTAATTAATAACTTACACCTTAATGTTCCCCAAACTGTGGGTTGGCTATCAGAGAGTGCAGCTATAAATAAGGCACAAGGATGAAATAGCTTAAGTTGAACAATTACATTCTGCCCTTGCCTGAGCAGCTCCAGGGAAAAGCTGCTGCTACATCAGCTTGTATTGCCTACAGCTAGGAAAGGCATCAGGGATCACGGCTATGTCTACATCTGAGAGAAAAAAATCGTAATTCCTCTGGAGAACTACAAGTGACAAGGCATTTTTATCCACAGATATTATCTGATAACATAGACATCAGTGACCCCAAAATTGCAAGTCACATTGATAACAGCAAGATTGGGACCAGCAGTTCCTTAGAGCTTCCTAGCACCACCGTCCCCTCTGTACTACCTGTATTTTTATTATTTATTTTGTGTTACTATTATAAGCAAACTTTTTTAAAGGATTCTAAGGCACTTGGAGGTTTAAAACAATTGGAAAGGCAGTTAAAATGAATACTTACCTTTCACACCAAGGTATTCACTCTCATCTGGAACCCACAGCTTATCTTTAACAACCTAAGGTGAACACAAAAGAAAAGTGACTGCAATCTCAAAATCTTATTCACCAAATATATGCCTAGTACTGCTTAGTCTCAAATTGAAACTATGCTTTACAATAATGCAGTAACCTCTGTTCTTTACATGCTGAAGCTCTGGGGAAGGAAAGAAGCAGAAGCTACTGGACAGTGCACTGGACTTGTAGGCAGAAGGCATGGGTTCGCTCCTGGCCATGACACTGACCTGCTGAATGACTCAGACCAACTCTGTCCACTGGCAGCCCATGGGCTGCATCCAGCTACTGAAAAGGTTAACCTGTGGCCACTTCGACTTCTGGTTCCAGCAATACTCCCCACCTGTGCTCCAGCTCTTGATGCCGTCCACCTATGGGACCTGTCTCCCACAGTCAGGGGCAGTAACAGGTAGCATGGGGCAGAGGCAGTGGCTGCAGCTCTGACTTTCCCGGAGCACAGGTCAGGGCTGGAGCCACAGCCACCTGCCACTCCACCTTGTACTCAAATACAAGATGAAGGGATTCCCCCTCACTCCCCGCATTGAATGGGGGGAAAACGTCATCTTGAATTTGAGTAAATATGGTATTTATCTGTCTATTTATTTACTGTATTCCAAGACAGAATTTCGTATTTTGTATTACCCATATATAATTAAATGTGAACCACATATAATTAAATATAAGCACGCAGAACCAGAACAAAGAAGACCTGGACTGGCACAGCTTGCTTCAAGGTAAACGCAAGTTCTATCTGCACCAACACAGCAGATCAACATAAATACACTCGTGGGAATGTTAATGCAAACTGTTCCTTTGCCAATGAATCTTAGAGAACTGAAGCAGCAATACAACTAAAAGATTTCAGGCACCTTAATGAAAAGTCTGCCTATAGGAAATTAGAAAACAGTGGCTGACATTAACAAGGACCAAATCTAGCTTCTAGTGAAATCTGTTTAAAATTGGTCACTTACTTCCATGTCAAACACAATCAGGGCATGTCACTCATATGCACCCTTATGAAAGTGCATCTTTTAAGCATTATATTGTGTGTGCATCCACTGCAAAAGACAAGAAAATGTTTCTCATCTGCTGCTGCTACATTACCTACTGCTGTACTCTCTGCACTAAAATAAAGGACCTTGGTATTGTCACTGCTGCCCATGATCCTACCACTCAAGTGCAGCCTGAGTCTATAACAGGGGTGGGCAAAATGCAGCCCGGGGGCCAGATGCGGCCTGCCAGGCCTTTCTATCTGGCCTGCGGAGCTCCTAAAAAATTTAGAAAATTAATATTAATCTGCCCTGGGCTGCCTATCATGTGACCCTTGATGGCTTGCCAAAACTCAGTAAGTGGCCCTCTGACCAAAATAATTGCTCGCCCCTGGTCTATAAGGTGTTAAGGCAATGAAGGCCAGCCTTTCAGGTAGGCATGCCACAAATTAGTCCTGCACCCTTGGTTTATTTTCTCTTCATTTTTGTTTTTCATTTGTTTCTTCTTCAGACCTTCCATTAATTACACTGCTGGATCTATTATTCCCCGTGTTGTCAAATTAAGGATCTATCTGGTGAATGAAAGACAGTGGATCACCCAGTATATGACCACATCTCGAATCAGAAACTCTGCCCAGAGATAAGTGACAAGTGACAGGAAAGAGGCCCTGTGCTCCCTGAGGATCCCCACTGGGCAAGAGCCACCTTCCTGGTCAAATAGATGGTGAGCATGGCTAGGGCCAGGAAACGGTTGACAAAGAGGTTCTGCGACTTGGTGGGGCCTCACAGGCCTTCTGACATGCCTTTAGGAAACCATAGGCCTAAACCCACCAAGTGAAACTATAAGTCTCCCTTGGCCACTAGGGACAACTCAGTAATTCCTTGGGACAAATGATAAGAAAATGAGTATGGGAGTGAAGGTCAAAGGTTTAAAACAAGTGCACCAAGGTGGGGACACCAAGCAGAGCACACTGGACAGTGCGCACTGGCCCTCGAACAAGCCCAAGGAGCCAGTGGACACTACTCAGAAAAACTGCCTGGAGATGTAAATGGCCAAGGGACAAGAAAGGGGCCCCAAATTCCCCAGGGGTCCCCCTGGCCGGAGCCTCCTTCTTGGTCAAATAGACAGTGAGCTTGGCTAGGGCCAGGAAGAGGTTGACTGGGAGGTCCTGGACTGGGTGAGGCCACGCAGGAAGGTTTGTGCATTATGAACATTTCTAAGTCTAGGTCTGAACCTGCAGACCTCACTTCCCTCGGCTTTGTGGCTTTTGGTTTTCTTAGGCAGCAGCACCACCGAGATGTTGGCCAGGACCCCACCCTGAGCAATGGTGACTCCCCGCAGCAGCTTGTTCAGCTCCTCTGGTGCGAAAGGATGCAAGGTTTCCTCTCATCCTAAGCAACATTCCCAAGATTTCAATCACTGCAGTCAAATACATGGACACGCCAGCGCCCGCCGGTCAGCATAACTGCCCTTGTAAAGCACAGCCCACAGGGGAGCTGCAGTCCTGCCTGGGAAGACCTAGACTTGGCCTCAGCCCAGATCTGGCCTCCCCGCTTGCCACGGCCACATACGATTCGGCTCCTAAATGAAGCGGCGCCTCTACGGCCCCACTCGATAAATGGCAGTCCTTAGGCCCTTCCGCACCGCGCCACGAAGGCAGCGGTTTTCCGCCTGCGGTCCACGGTCTGCAGACGATGTCTAAGGGGTCTGCGAAAGATGACTGTGAATCCCACACTCGCAGTTCACCTCCGTTTGACACTGCCACAGGGGCCGGCAAAGGAAAAAAGGCTGACCACCAGCGCAGCGAGGTTTGGCGGAGTTACAACGAAGCCTCGACGCCGGGCGAGGGCAGGCTCTGCCCTCAGGCGCGGGGGTGCTTCCCGCCGAGCCGAGCCGGGCCGGGCCGGGCCGGGCGGCTCGCCCTCACGCCTGCCAGCCCGGCCGGCCGGAGAGGAGCGCTCACGGCCCCTTACCTGGGGCGCCGGGCCCGGCGGCGGCGGCGCGGGGAGCCCGGCGGCGGCGGGCCGGGGCGGCAGCAGGAGCAGGAGCAGCGCTCCCGCAAAGGCGCCGCCCGCCGCCGGCCGCATGCCGGGCTCGGGGCAGCTCCGCGGCCTGCAGAAAAGTTTCGCAGCTGCAAAGCAGAGCCAGGCGCCGCCCCGCGCCCCCCTCTCCCCGCCGGGCCGGGCCGGGGCGGGGCAGGGGCTCGCAGCCCCCGCAGCATCCGGGCTCCCTGATGGCGGGCCAGCCCCCGCCTGGCGCCTGCCTGCGGGACGTGGCGCTGCGGGGCTCGGCGGGCTCCGCGCCGCTGCTCCCCGGCCTGCTGGCCCCCGCGCTGCTGCTGGGGGTGGCGCTGGGCGCCGGGGCCGGGCTGCTGCTGGGCGTGCGGCGCATCCGGCCGCTGCTGCACAGACAGGTACCGGCCCCTCTCCCTCCCCGGCCCGCGGTGCACCCCGCTTTGGGTCGGCTTCTCCCCTAGTCTAAAGCCTCTAGTCCGGGCTCCAGTCTAGTTCAGGGCCCCTCCTCTCCCTGCCGCAGGAGTTAGCCCCTCTCTTCTTTTAAACGGTCTGCCCCCCTTCCACCAGTCCTGCCGGCCTTTCTTCGGCCATGCTGCTGTTTATGAGCTGCTGCTGGGACCGCAGCTCCTACTCCCCAGCCTGGCACATCATTGGGAGGAGTTAAAAACAAAGTTTAAAGTTTGGGGGACTGTTTTGCTTCAATCTTTAAACTGTACTGGGTTAGTTTAAGTCTTTTGTTTCTTTGTTTTTTCCTTTCCTCTGACTGTACACGTGAGGAAAGCTTCTAGTTTCTTTTAAATGGAGCCATAGGCCATGGACCAGGGTGTGCCTCCCAGCCCTTGGTCCAACCAACTTTTAACACGTTAATTTAGCTAGCTGTGTAGTTAAAAAAAAAAAAAATAGCTATGCAGTTTTAGCCAGAATGACAACTGCGCATTTGTGAGTTATATAAATTAACGTGCTACAAGTTGGTCGGGCCATGGCGTGGGTGGCCCCCCCTCATTCCACAGCCTAGGACTGGAGCCAAATATTACGTGTTGTTTTTATACGTGATGATGCATCTCACCATCTGCACCCCCCCTTTCCAAAATGTTGTGTCTGCCTGTGGGTATCCGTCCACGTCCTGCTTCCTACAAAACTGCAGGTCTCTCTGGCCTGGATCCTGGTCCCATTTCTCAAATTTCTTGACTTTGACAAGTTTTGGTTGTTCACCTTTCTTCCCCCACCCATCTCCACCTCCCCTGCCCCCGTCAAGCCCTAACGCAGTGATTCTCAAGGTTTTTAGACTAAAGGCACCCCATACTAAGCCCAAGCCACCCCTTGGAAAATGCCAGCCCTTAGTTTTCAGTTGTTTCACTCAGGAAAATAATTGTTTTGTTGCAAAGCTCTCAGACCAAAACAGGTCAGAATTTTTTTAATGCTGGATACTTATTTGAAATTAGTGGGCATTTCTACACGTGCTCTGCAGGTCAGGGAGCAGCACTTTAATTAGAGCAGCTCCAAAAGCTGCTCCAATTAAAGTGCTGCCATGTCTCACCTATCAGCATCCCCACACTTAAAAATGGCGGTGGGAGCACTTGAACGAAAGCTCATTCAATGGGCTTTAGGTAAAGCACTCCATGCTGCCATTTTTAAGCACAGGGATGCTGAGACACGAGACGCCAGAGGCTGCTGGAGCACAACAGTCGCCATGCTCTGGCAGACACGATTAATTGAGCCCATTCCAACGTGTCAGAGCAGACTCCGTGCTCATGTGTAGGCACCCATTGGATTTATCTTGTCAATCACATTTGCACACCTGGTACTTATAACCCAGGGCATCCCATAGTATCCCCGAAAGGTTCTGCAGCACCCTGGTTGAGAACCACTTCCCTTACAGTCAGACAACCGGAGCAGGGTGTGGGGCCCAGGGCAAATCATCCTGTATAGGGCCCCACCCCCGGATGTGAGAAAACCAGCGGTGGATTTGGCCAGGGAGGTGGTGCAGAACGGCCAGACGTGAAGCCAGCAGCAGCACGGACTCACCGTGGCTGCTCCACCCAGTTCCACGGGGCCCCCCAAAGTGCGGGGCCTGGAGCAGTCACCCCAATTTGCTCCCCTCCAGCAATGGCCCTGCTTACAGTAATACATCGTGATCAGCAGTACTTCAGATTTTTTATTCTTCCTGGATGCCACTGGATTCTAGTGCCAGCTGTGCCAAATTCTACTGCCTAAGTAGAAAGTATGGCTAAGCTGCCCTGCGCTTCTTAAAAAAGTCAAAACACAAATGGGCAGCTGTGCCACAGATAGGAAATTCAAAGCACTGAGAGTTTGGCTCCATCTAGATTTTATCCATAAAACAAGAAACTGCGCCATCGAGCAAGGTGGCAGCAAGAGATTCTTCTATTTCTCCGTCAAAAGCATTGAACCCTGATATATTCAGACTGTTTGCAACACTCTTATTTGGCACCTTTGTATTGATGGGTGAAGGTTATTTTTTACTCCCCATTGGTACTTAAAACATAAGTAGTTTCTTCTATTCTGCCAGACTATAGTGAAATAACCATACTGTAACAACAGATCCAGCAATTAAATTCTTCTTGGTCCATTTGGATTTTGGCACCAGATAAACTGTAACATTACTTGCAGTCAAATCGCAGTTTTCACTTGCAGGCATTCAGTTCCTTTGAGCAATAGGGGCGTGTGTAGACGAAACGGGGCCCTAAATTGAAGCGGTGGATTTTTCAAAAGACCGCTTCAATTTTAGGGCTGATTAAACCCCCATGTCATAGACACACCCCGCTGATTTACCTGCCTCTCCGGCAGGGTGGGGAGGGCAAGCTGCCGGTAGGCGGAACGGTCCCTGGGCTGTGGTGGGGAGCTGGTGCTTCCCTCCACGGCAGCAGCGCCTGTCCCCCAGGCGGAACCCACCCACAGGCACCCAGCTTGAGCGGTCCCAGGGGTACCACAGCCGCAGAGGGAAGCACTGGGCCCCTGTGCAGCTCAGGCAGGCAGGCAGGCAGGCTCGGGGGGGGGAAAAGACCAGGCTCACCGTTTTTCTTGGGCGAAACCTGCTTTCCTGGGCTGCTGCCAGGCTGCCTGCAGGGCTTCCTGCAGAGCTGTGGAGCTGCACTGAGCCCACTGCTTCACTCCGCAGCTGTAGGGCAGCAAACTAAAACACCCCATCATTTAAGGCACATTACGCTACCGAATTTCCTACAGCAGCTGGAATCAATGTGCAGTATGCTGGTGACACATGCAAACACTGACACCATTAAAGTGGCGCAAAAGCATTTAACCCTTTTTAAAGTGTCATGCACACACGCCTCTCGTTTCATTTACACATGGCCTATGATACTGTTTAGAGAAGGGGTTTCAAACATAAGGCCTGTGGGCTAGATCTGACCAGTGGAACTTTTGTATCTAGCCCACCAGTAGTCCAGTGCCCTCAGCTCCATGCTGCAGCCTGCTCCTAACACTGCCACCCAGCCGGAGTGCCATGCAGCTTCATGAACGCAACAGTGTACAGTGGCACAGATCTGCATTTGGCCAGTGCTCCATGGTGTAGCATGCCTTCAGCTCCTAGCAGACGCATGGTCCCAGCTCCAGACTCCCTGAACGTGTTTCTGTGTGGAAGTCCAGTCAGTCGTATTGCCAGGGACGTGTGGCAGCATGGGTCCGGGATCCTGCAGTGGTACAGAATCACATAGGGGCATGTGGCAGCATGGAGTTCTGACTGAATGCGGATCTGTGCCACTCTGCACTCCTGGCTCCCTGCCACTGCCTGGCCAGAGCTCTGTGCTGCCACATGCCCCCAGCACTGTGCTACACTGATGTGCAACTCCCGGCCCATATTGGTGCTAAAACAAGGCCCCACAGATTCAGCTTGGGAGGAGCCCCCCTGTCCAAATTATGCCCAGGGCAAGTTGGACACCCTTGGTTTAGGGGCACTATGTGCAAATGTCAGTTATGTTACTTATGAGACAAGCTAAGTACCTGAATTAAAATTAGCTTGTTCAGACAAGCTGTATAAAATCAAAGTGATGTTGCTAGGAAGAGGGTGTAGTTAGAGAACCTGTTAAGACTGACAGTGTCTTCCACCATCTTCATTCTGTCAAGAAAGTGAACAACCTTGGGGTCCTTTGAGACTTTTTGCTGCCTTCTAGATAGCAAAAAGCAGCTCTCACCAGACATACCATATTCCAACGTCAGCTTGGTTGAGAACACGCACTCTCACAGCCACTGCAGAACTACAGTTTGTGAGTAGTTTGTAAATCAGTTTGCAGGTCAGTTTGCCACTTCCCTGTTTGAAGGGGAACCTTTAAGGTGAGCTCTTTCTTTCATTAAGAGTAGCTAACCTACATATATTTAATGTAAGTAGCTAAAACTGAAGAGTTAGACCTATACTTAAGCCCCTAGCTTAATTAGAGACCCGAGTGAGGCGGAATTCACTAGGGGGTTGCCTGAAAACTCTCTCTTTTCTACCTTCACTGTAAGCTTGGTGAGAGGAAGCAGAGAAAAGGGAACTTTTCAGGACCAATGAGCAGCAAACAGGCCAGCTTTCAGGCAAGTTTGCTAGGGAAGGTCTGCTTGGAGAGAGGGACTGGAAGAGAGAGGTGGCAGATTAAGAGTCCTAAAGAAATGGCTGGAGGACTTTGTGATGCCAGAGCCACTGCCACTGCCAGCTCCTTCCCCTACTTGTACCTGTGAGTTGTCTACTACGGCTGTGTGAAGCTTTGGTCGCCGATTCGATTTGGAGGCAATTTGGCCCAATTCGGGGGCCAAATCTCAATCCAAATCAAATCAGGAGTCCCATTAAAAGTTCTGAATCAATTCAAAGCATCCAAATCGATGCGGAAAAGATTCAGAGATTCAGATCGACTGGGGAGAGGCAGGGGAAGCCACGGGGGAAGCCCACATGGCTGCCCTGCCTGGCCCCATCCCCTGCCCAGCCTAGCACTTCAAAAAATAAAGAAAGAAGCCCTGCACTCACCAGCTGCAGCGGTCACCTGGAGCCTGGCAGCACTCAGCCCCAGCTCCCAGACAGCACACAGCGCCATGCCAAGCCATACTGCAGCTGTGCCATGTGGCAGCTGCCACACAGATGCCAGGCAGAGGAGGGGCAGGGCGGGTGATCCCCGCTGCCCCGTGCTGTGCAGGGGGACTCTACCACAAGCTTCCAGAGGCCCTGATCGCCACTGCTGCAGTCAGTGAGTACAGAACTTTTTTTTTTTTTTTGCTTTTTTTAAGTGCCGGGAGGCTGGGGCTGGGCTGGGCAGCCAGGGGGGCTTCTCCTGTGGCTGCTCCCACCTGGGGAGAGACAGGCACAGCTGGAGGAGCTGCGGAGAACCTGCAGCCACCCAGCTCTGCCTGCCCCTCCCCAGCCAATCCGAATCACCAAATCTCTGAGAATCAGCACCGAATCTTTCAAAGCCAATTTAGCTGAATTGAATGGGGACAGTGATTCGAATCACCGAATCGAGTCGCTGTCCTCTGAATTGGCTGAATCCAAATCAAATACTTCCCTATTCATACAGGCCTATTGTATATCCATGTAGGACTGCTCACCATTGAGGCTCCTACCCAGGTCCTGGTTTGGTGTTGTGGAAACGGCAGCTTGCAGGTTCCTTCCAGTGACAGCCAGGTGGGGGAGTATCTGAGATGCAAGCAGTGCCTCCTGTTGTTGTCCCTCAGGGAGCAAGCAAGAGAGCTATGAGAGGATATGACAAGACTTTAAGGTAGCCTTTGCCACAAGGACTTCATCAGTTGTCCTGGAGGAGACCTCTAGGACTGTGGAGGAAGAATTGAGAGGCAGTGCTAGAGGAGGAAAAGGACGTGGACTCTCAGGAAGGTAGAAGCTGGAAACTTGTAACCTCTGGCAACAATCAGAAGTCTTCATCTCCATCTGCAGCAGTTTGCCTAAAGAACAGACATGGAGCCCTAGCAATAGAGGATGAAGAGCACATTCCATTGGCGGAGGAGGGCAGACCAAGCACCCCCAAGCCTAGGAGGATCAAGACTGCTGCGACCAAGTGATGGGTGTTGGTAGTAGGAGACTCCCTTCTGCAGGGAGGCATCCATCTGCCAGCCTGACCTATCATCTCAGGAGGTCTGCTGCTTGCCCAGAGCCCACATCCAAGATGTCATAGAGGGATTACTGTGTCTCATCTGGCCCTCTGACTAATACCCTGTGTTGCTCATCCATGTAGGCATCAGTGATGCTGCCAGAGGTGACCCTGAGCAGATCAAACGTGACTACAGGGCTCTGGATAGAAGGGTGAAGGGGCCAGCAGCTCAGGTGGTGTTCTCATTGATCCTTCCAGTCAAGAGGAAGGGCCTGGGCAGGAGTGGATGCATCCTAAAGATCAATGTATGGCTGCGCAGATGGTGTTGCCAGCAGGGCTTTGGCTTCTTTGACCATGGGACGTTCCAAGAAGAAGGAATGCTAGCAAGAGATGGGGCACACCTGGCAAAGAGAGGGAAGAACAGATAGTCTTGGTAACCTAGTGAGGAGGGCTTTAAATTAGGTTCTCCAGAGAATGGAGACCAAACCCCTGAGGTAAGTGGGGAAGTGGGTGACCTGGAGGAAGCAAAAGCAGGAGGGGGCAACAGAGGTTGGATGAATGAACTGTAAGGTGGATAGAAAACTAGCTGGATCATCAGGCTCAAAGCATAATAATCACTGGTTAGATGTCTAGATGGCAGCTGATATCAAGTGAAGTGCCCCAGGGGTTGGGCCTGGGGCCAGCTTTGTTCAATATCTTCATCAACCATCTGGATACTCAGCAAGTTTGTAGATGACATCAAGCTGGAGAGACTGCAAGGTAGGGCGAATTCAGAGAGATCTCAACAAATTGGAGGATTGGACCAAAAGAAATCTCATGAGGTTAAATAAGGACAAGTGCAGGGTCCTGCTCTTAGGACCAAACAATCCCATGCACAAGTACAGGCTGGGGACCAACTGCCTAAGCAGCAGGTCTGCAGAAAAAGCATGTAGGGGTTACAGTGGACAGTAAGTTGAATATGAGCCAAAAGTATGCCCATGTTGCCAAGAAGGTTAACAGCATACTGGGCTGCATTAATAGGAGCATTGCCAGCAGATCAAGGGAAGTGATTCTTCCCCTCATTCAGCACTGGTGAGGCCACATCTGGAGTACTGTCTTCAATTGTGCCCCCCCCCTTCATAAAGGATATGGACAAATTGGAGAGTCCAGCAGAGGGCAACAAAAATGGTGAGCGGACTGTGGCACATGGTTTAATAAGGAGAGGCTAAGGGAACTGGGCTTATTTAGTCTAGAGAAGAGAAGACAGAGGGGATTTAATAGCAGCCTTCAACTACCTGAGGGGGGGGTGAAAAGAGGATGGAGCTAGACTGTCCTCAGTGGCGGCAGATGATAGAACAAGGAGCAGTGGTCTCAAATTGCAGCAAAGGACGTTTAGTTTAGAGATTAGGAAAAACCCTCCCATGAGGAGGGTAGTAAAGCGCTGGAACAGGGAGGTTGTGGAATCTTCATCCTTGGAGGTTTTTAAAACCTGGCTAGACAAAAACTTGTCTGGGATGATCTATTTGGGGCTGGTCCTGCTTTGAGCAGGAAGTTGGATTAGGTGACCTCCTGAGGTCCCTTCTAACCCTAATTTTTTATGATTCTGTATATTGTAATCCATGTAGTCTTTGCCTCTTGAGTTTGACTACTCCAGGATGTTCAGGTATTATATTGATAAACCCCTTGGTAAAGGCCCACACAAAAGTTTTAGATGTTTCTAATGTAGTAGTTTGATTATCAGGATTTTTTATACTCTCCTGGCTCCCTGTCTGGTATTTGTACAAGATTCTGCTTCTTGTGGGTGATGGAAACTCTCAAAGGACTGGAGCCAATCTATGCCAAAGGGTGCCTCTTTTTCCACATCTACCTCATCAAGTGATTTCAGTAGGAGTGACAAGTTGAACTCTGAGTAGCCTGGCATTCTCAGCAGCAACCCCACAACTACAGAGCTCCTGTCGATGCACTGAAAATGATATATATATCCAATTAAACGTTTGACAGTTTGCTTGGGGTGAAGCCAGTAGCTTTTACAAAACACATACTTTTTCTGTTGTTCAACATGCATGTCTGATTTTTAAACTTCTTGTGGAAAATATGCAAATTTCCATGTTCTTTTTACAATGAAACTTGATTGTTCATAGCTCCTTATCACAACATGTATTTAGATTACAACATTTGTTATGTAACAGAGAAGTATTTGCAGTGCACCAGCTTATTTTTTGGGCACAGTAATATTGACGGTTTGTTCTTGTTCTGTATCAGACTAAGTCCAATAAAATATTGAGTTAATTGGATGAAACAGTGGTTGGTATTGGCACAGCTGGAGGGATCCAGAACCCATGCAGTGTTCTGTCTATTCAGTGGGTGGTTTGTTTTTATTTAACCACACCTCTTTTTACAGCTCCAGCTAATCTCCCATACCTACATGTGGAACAGGGCTTATGATCATTAGGCATGGTGTGAAAGAAGAATTCTCTTGTATCCATCTGCTTTCAAATGGAAGATATGAAACTCTGCTTGAAGCTATGCTTTTGCTTGGTAATGGTTGCAATTCAAGGACTTGATTTAATGCGTCCTGTGGGGGTGTAAGCTTCTCTGATTTAATTGCTCATTTTCGTTTCTCAAGAGATGGTATCTTTATACTGCTGTCACTTTTCAGTATATATAGCCAAGTACACATTTTAATCTGTCAAACCCAGACCCCCCAAAGGTAGTTCAGTGCTTGACCATCACTGAAATCAATCCTATCTTAAAAAGTGGTACAGTTTAAGGGGAGGGGTGCTGGGAAACCACCTGCTGAATACAAACACTACTCTCTGAATGGCTCTGGGTCCTCCAGCTGTGCCTACACCAGCTACCATTACATCTGATTAATTCAATATTATGTAGGTCCAGGTCTAAAAAAAAAAAAAAATCAATGGGAGTTTATACACATAGGAAGATGGGATGAGGGGGGCGCTTTAATTAGAGTGGCTCTGAGAACCTAGAGCATCACATGTATCAACTTCCCCAGAGCGTCATGTGTATCAGCATCCCCGTGCTGAAAAATGGCAATGGGGGCACTTTAACTAAAGCTCATTCGACGAGCTTTAGTTAACCCCATCACCATTTTTCAGCACGGGGATGCTGATGCACATGATACTGGAGTCTGCTGGAGCATGGCAATTGCCATGTTCCACCAAACTCGATTTATCGAGTCTTCTCCCATGTGCTGTAATTCCAGCGTATCGGAGCAGCC
This sequence comes from Alligator mississippiensis, assembly GCF_030867095.1. Classification (NCBI taxonomy): domain Eukaryota; kingdom Metazoa; phylum Chordata; order Crocodylia; family Alligatoridae; genus Alligator; species Alligator mississippiensis. The sequence goes on along the minus strand of NC_081825.1, from coordinate 27,509,667 downwards.
TCCATGCACATTTATATGCGCCCAGTGGAAGTTTGGCACTTAACTATTTAATCAGGATTGAAGTCTTTTAGGCACTATGATGGGATGATGGACTTGGGACTCTTCAGTCTGGAGAAGAGAAAGCTCAGGGGGGACTTGGTGACAGCCTACAACTTCGTAAGAGGGGTACGTCGGGACCTGAGAGAACATCTGTTCACCAGAGCTCCCCAAGGAATAACAAGGTCTAATGGCCATAAACTTCAGGAAGGCCGATTTAGACTGGATATAAGAAAAAAACTTCTTTATGGGTGCATGTGTCCAGGGTCTGGAACCAACTCCCCCCAGAGGTGGTGCAAGCAGCCACTCTGGACTCCTTCAAAAAACAGCTGGATTTATTGCTTGCTGGGGTCACTTAATCCTAGCTGACTTCCCACCTATGGTCAGGGGGGCTGGACCTGATGATCTCATGAGGTCCCTACCAGCCCCTAACGTCTATGACATCTATGTATGGGTATTAAAAAAAACAAAAGTAATTTCTTCCAATACCTTCAGACAACATTATGTTCTGTAACACCTTCCACTCAGTTTGCCCGTATGTACAAATTGGCTTGGTGTGACAAAAATGAGTGCAAGCAAAGGTTAAAGAAGAGCTTACCAGAACAGCAAGAAGAGCTGCTAAAGCAACACCAAAAAAGCACATCGCAGGGTCTCGCCCCCTTTTTCAAGAAACAGCTGGCCTGCGTGTGGGGCAGGCTTGCGGGAATCAGAATGGTGACTGTGGGAGGGGGAAAAGAGAGAAAGTCAACGACGCCAGGGCATTCACTGGAGCCAGCGGCTGACAAGGAGTGTGGAAACTGGCACAGAGACCCAAGCCAGGCAGCACAGAAACCTCCCTGTGGACCTAGGAATTGGGTGAGAGCTTTCTGGGCCGGAGGGGACATTCAGAGTCAGACAGAGAACAGGAATTTGCTCCCTCAAGTCTGTTGCTAGGAGATGGTCACCTGGAGCCTAAGATTAAGGAAGTGCTGAGTGAACTGCAAGGGGAATTCGCTCCCGACTAGAAAACAAGTTAAGGATTAACCTCTGCCTGCACTTCAAGTCTCAGCCCAATTCACCTTGTATGGGCACAAACCCTTGGTATGATATTAAGGCCTTCAAATAGGGCTTAGAGGTAACCAGTGAAGCTGATCTATTTCACACACTGGTGCAACAAGTGCAGCAGACATCTGGGTTGGAAGAATCTGACAAGACTAGGACAGGCAGAAATCATAGAGTAACTGGATTTTGAAGCTGGAGTCAAGATTGGGACAGCTCTGACGAGTAACTTATACAACAACACATTTAACATCAAGGTGGTGCAAGGATGGGGTGTGAGGGAAGGAGGATTCCCAGAATCACTCTGAGAAGAGAGTCACTGAGTTCCAATTTCAGAGAGTGGAAGGTGGGCTGTGATGGGACTGGACACCTCTCAAGTCATTAAGATCAATATAACCGCATGACAGGCAACCTCATCAAGATTGCAGCCCGCCGCTTCCAGGATAAGAAGGCACAATGGGTTTTTTTTATTTTTTAGAACAACAGCAAAGCAGAAACATCAGCAAGGCAGGTAGGGAGTGTCCGAGCCAACACTTGGCCTTATTATTAACTTTACTGATCTCATAATTTTACTTATTAACTTTACTTCTTTAATAGATTAGTTTGATGAGGCTCTATAGGGAATGGTGTTAACCTAATTTTACCCAGAATCTTCATTAAGGGTCTATAGCAAAAAGAAAATACTACAAATTAAATTCACAGATAATAAACTGGGAGATGTTGCAAACATTTCTGGTAAAGGAAGCTAATGGGTTCAGAAATGTGAGCAGGACATGACAGTGATTTAACCTGGAAAACGCACATTAAAGCACCATAGATAAATAATCTAAATCATACTGTATTTTCTCAAATATAAGGTGAAATTTTCTCCCAAATCAAAAGCAGGGGAAAAGCTCCAGGTCTTATATTTCCATATGAGTAAACCTCATTAAATACATTGTCTATCATTAAACCACATGTGCTCAGTAATGAAAATCAATTATGAAGTTGATTAAATGCAGCCAACACTGAGTATAACTATAAAACACAAGGCCCATGGTAGGCAAATATACTGATGGGAACCTGTATGTATGTGTGTGTCTCTCTTAAAAAAAAACAAACACAGGAGGGAATAAGTACTGGGCCTAGAAGTACTGCAATACCAGGCTGGCACTTGGAAAGCCTGAACAAGCTCTGACACCCTCCTCTCGTGCCAAAAATGCTGATGCAAACCTTTTTTTTTTTGGCCCTTAAAAAAAAAAATGGGTGGGTGTTCCTTCCACAGGGAACTGGCACTGGGCTTAGAGGTACTGTAATACCAAACCAGCATCGGGAGGGTCAGAGCCATCCCTGACACCCTCCTGCTTTGTGCCAAAAATGCTACATTTGGTCTTAGCCAAAAAGGCTGAGATGCTGATGGGACCTTTTGTGCGTATGTGTTGCCCTTAAAAAAATGGGCAGGTGTTCATTCCACAGGGAACTGGCACCAGGACTGGAGGTACTGCAATATGAAGCTGGCACCGGGAAAGCCAGAACCAGCCCTGACACCTTCCCCTTGGTGCCAGCGTAGGTTAATGCAGCCCATTGAAATAAGATGCATCATAGTGCCCACTATGCACCGTCCCCTTCAGCACTGACTCTTCCAAATCATAGTGAGCTACACTATATACATTTCAACTGCCTCTTCACTCTCACAGCTGAGCTGTGCCTTTCTTTCCCATTTCCAATGATTCCTGTTATTTTACCAGCCTTAAATGTCTGGCAAACATCACCAAATGGGGCCTTAAACAGTTCTGCCTATAAATTTTTGGAGGATTCTAGGACTTGTGACAAGTTCCAGTAATAAGTAGGGAGCTAATTAACATATGGGTTCTTTGTGCAGGGGTATCTGGATGGGTGTATCTAAAGATGCAATTAACATGACATGACTCCAGATCCATTTGAGCTGAAGAAAACTGCTTCCAGGCACAGCATCTACACATGCACTCAGGACAGTAGCAAGTTGAGGGGGCAAAGCAACCCCAAATTGGCAGGGAGCACTGGAGGTCAACCCCAGGCTCCAAGTGGTGGTGTCTGCTGGCAGAGGGACTGGCTGGGGCACAAGGTTGCTGAGAATTCAGAGCCATGTGGCTAGGCAGCAGGCAGCCCCTGCACCTTAGTACCCTCATGCCCCAGCCAGCCTCCATCACTGTCTGCATGTGCATTTCAGTGCAGCTACTTACTCTACTGTAAGCTAGTACTGTCAGGGTCAGTACTATGTTATGGCAGAGCTAATCAGTTTACTGCACCCTAATATGGGTGCAGGTGTTGACAGTAATGCTTTACCATGGAACGAATTAGTCTACTCCACAGAAAAATGCACATGCATATATTGAGCCATGCTGATCCGTGGGGTCACTGTGGCTTAAAACACTGTTGACTAAGTTGGGACTCAACCCAATGAACTATATGGTACATCATGAGCCTTTTGGCTTTAGCCAAATACAGGGGTGGGCAAAATATGGCCTGCAGGTCAGCTCCGGCCCATTAAGGGATCCTGTCTGGCTTGCGACAGGTCCCTCAGCCCTACCCAGCCCGTGGTGTGTGCACCTGTCCCACCACCCGCAGGCATACAGCAGGGCAGGGGCGCGGCTAGAGTCAGCTTTCCAGCAGTCCCCACAGCTTCGGTTCCTGGTTGCCACTGCCTGTGTTGCCATCACCAGACCTGGCCCTGCTTCCTGGACACCCCGGCCTGTCCATTCCGCACCCACCACTAGGGACATCAGATGGAGAGGGCAGGCAGGTTCTCCATGGAGACTGGCTAGGACCTCCGCAGGAAGGGCATGCTTGGCTGGGAGGATGGGATGGGGCTACAGGAAAGCAAGAAGTGGGTCGGAGCGGGACGGGCAGGGAGCCGGAGCAGGATCACAGGTCGATGACAGTGTGGGGCCAGGGCATAGGGCAGAGCCTCAATCTCTTCCCTGCATGTCTCTGTCCATGGAACTGGCGCCCATCTCAGGGGTGTGAGAGGAGCAGATCATGGCTTTACCCTGGGTCCTGGCCCCACATTGTCACTACCCTGAGAACCCAGCCCTGCCTACCCATCCCACTCATGGACACCGTTCCCTGCCCTGTCCCATTCACCTAGCCAAGTGCATCCTGCTCACTGTGGTACTGGCCAGCCTCCATGGAGACCCCACTCGCTCCATCCTGCACCTCCGGTGGTTGGTGCAGGGTGGATGGGCCCTGAGCTGGATAGGATCAGTGCCCCCCTCTCCCATGCAGGCCAGGGCAATACCCCCATTCTACAGCAACTCACCAAGACTCTTTAGGGCCTTCCAGCCCAAATAATTGCCCACCCCTGGACTAATAGCATGCATAGTTTATACTATAACTTGCAGCAGTTTAAAAAAAGTAAAATGCATCAATTCTGGGTTAACTAAATTACTACAGGCATGTTTATTTCAAAATCTGTTCTCAATTTTGTCCCTCACTTCTATAAAATACTGATAATATTGTATTTGGAAGATGATATACAATTGTGAGCACCAAAATTGTGGAGAAGGAAGAATAAAAATCTCAAAGAAACAAAAATATTCAGAAGCAGAAAGGATTATATACCATGTAAGGGTGTTGAGAGGGCTTACAATATGTATTGTGTGACCCAACAAATGCTAACATTCCACATAACTCCATAACAAGCCTAGACTAGGTGAAGCATGATTTCTTAAAGAGCTTGGTAAACCCCCATGTAGGACCCTTTCCTTAGCCCCACCTAGTAAAATCCACTCCTGAGAAAGGCAAGGACAGTGAAGTCAAGGCAGGAAAGCTATGGAGTGTTTGTAGTAGCTGCAGAGCCCCCTCCTTGCCTTCCTTTGTCCCACCAAACCCTTTGAACCACGAAGGTGGTCTAACTTATATAACAATGTGATTATTTAAATTACTTCCATGCTGTACAAGTCCTTACATTGTATTCATCACCAGAATATAAGAAGACCTTCCCAACAGCACATAAACAGTGTGACAAACAGCTGTCACCTGTTGTTTGCTTTCATATCCTCCTGCACAGGGGAGAGGCAATGCAGCAGAGCGGTTTGTTTTGGCAGGCTTGCTTTGTTTGCTTGTTTTAAATGTAGCAATTGCTAAGGGTTTCTTAGAGAAGGCAAAAAAATGCATCTTCTATATAGAGCAGGAAGTGGCATGAGGTTTATGAAGGAGTTTGTCCTGGGAAAGTTGGTTCTGCAATCTCAAACCAGGCCCTGACAAATTTATTTTCCCTGCTCAGACAGGTGTCACACCTTACTGTCCAAAGGAGAACAGTCAGCTATAGACTTCAATCCAGAGCTCAAGTTATTTTAGACATCCTAGGCATAAGATCAGGTCCTGGAGCCCCGCACCACCCCTGCCGAGCCCTGCACACCAGGACCAGGGTCTGGGGCCCCACATCATCCCTGCCCAGCCCCACGCGGTGGAATCTGGCCCCAAGCTGCTCTGCATGCCCAATCTAGCACACAAAGCCGTGGCCTATGGGAAGCCCTGCAGGCCAGATGACCTGGCAGCAGAGGCCGGATCTGGCCTACAAGCTGGGTTTGAGAGTACATACTGCGGGGAAGATGAGGTGCACTGTTTAATACTAAGTGGCATTTCTTCAGTGCTGATGTCATCAGCCTGTCTCAGATCAGGCTCTCATTCATGGTACATAGCAATTTTTTTTCATGCCCATTATAGCAGCCCCAACACTTGAGGCACATATGCAATCATCCCATGGACAAACCCATTGCTCATCCCCATACCCAAAGTAGTTTAGTGTCGGCAGAGAGGAGCAAGAAAGTTTCCAAGTTCTGAATATACAGTAGCCAGTCTCTCATTATTCTAGGAACTCAGGGCACTTTTACATGCGCTCTGATTAGAGCAGACTCAATTAACCAGATTCTCCAGCGTGCTGCAGCATCTTGTATATTCAGCATCCCACATTTCACAATGGCGGCAGAGGTGCTTTAACTAAAGTGGGGAATACACAAGACACTGCAGGTGTTTTAATTAGGGCACCTCCTGAGAGCTGCTCTAATTAAAATGTCCCCGTGCCCTCCAAAAACCATCAAAATGCTGTATTTTAAATTTCCAATAATTGGAATATTTATTCCAAAATAATTATGTATAAAAACTATGCAATTTGCTACATATAATTATATCAATATAAACAATAAAATACTTCAGGTAAATTTAGCAGATTTAAATTTTTTCCATTGCTGTTTTTTGTTTTTGTTTTTTTCCCCTATCCTGGAATTTCAGGCAGATGATTCCCAAAGACTTATGGAAAATTTCCACCATGATGTCCACAGGCATCTTTATGAAAATGAGCCCTTACCAAGTATGAAGAAAATAGAAGCTCATAAATCAAAGAAGGAAATGGCACTGGAGGTAAGGTTTTATTCCTTCTGTAGGTGTCTATTTTGTCTGGTATGCACTTTTGGCCCAGTCCAGATAGAGTTCATCAGGCTTGGGTTCAGGCCCTCAAAATATTAATATAGCTCCCATAAAGATGCTGTAATAAGAGATTGGAAATAAATTGCAATAAATTGGAAACTCAAGTGAAAAAGGAATGTGTCAGAATCTTAGCAATCTTTTGATACCTGGAAATATGACTTTCATTTACATTATCTAGCTGAATGATATAATTTTTAACTCAGGCAACATTTCAGTTCAAGTCAACTGGAGTCTTTCCTTGAGTAATGGCTGTCGGACTACAGCCACTCTTCCTGTACTATCATCCTCCTGTACCTTCCAAGAAACATATTCACATTACTTGCAAGTAAATGAATTGGGCATGGTAAATTTGTGTATGAGCATTCACTTCAGGTGAAGGTCAGATATGCCCAACCTCAAGCAGCAGAGAGAGATAAGGCGGTGATCTGAACAAAATATGATGCCTGTGGAACATGAGTGTATGCTAAAAGGGAGTGAGTGTGTGCTATATTAGGCGTGATAATTTCAGGACTCTGTGTGCTACAGAATTCTGTTTTATTTGAGAAAGGGAAGGTCGCCCTCTCCCGGGTCATCCACACCTTACGTGGGGTGCCCTTGGAGTCCTCTTGGACCTCTGCTGTCCTACTTTAATCTCTCCTGCCACGTCTTGATGGAATTAGTATGTGAGCGGGAGACTGCCGATTATATTGGGTATGTTGGGGTCTCCTATAAGGTTCTGACCCCTTTTTTCGCTGGATAGACCTCTCCATCCAAACCCACCAAACAGAGTTAGACTCCGAGGCTCTAGGTTTTCCTTCCAGTGCCTGGAGGCTCTTGGCTTCTTTTCCAGCTCCCTTCTGAGGCACGACACCCCCTGGTGCAAGAGACACATGTGCTGGCCCCACAGTCAAAGGGATCACAAGTTCAAAATCCAGGCACGACTCCACCCGTCCAAACAACAGAAAAAATACACACCTGCACCCCCTAGGTGCTCCAGGCCTCCCTGGCCTTTTTAAGGTCATCCCAAAAGCTGCACCCTCACTGGCGCTGGGGTCCAGGCCCCCAAAAGCTGCGCCCTCACTGGCACCAGGGATCCCACTCCGGAGTGGATCCCTACAATGAGGCCTCCTCCAACCCCTAATAGCCTCACCCAAACCACCGGTATTAAACAACAACACAAATGCAAGCCCCTTGGCTATAACATAAAAACTTAAGCCGCCCGGCTCTAACCCCGCTCAAGCCTACCGGGGATACGTCATCCCGCAGCAGTGTTAGACGCTGCTCCTGCATTCAGGCTGCTCCTCCCTTCCATGAGAGAGCTCCTTCCTCCTTAGCTGCTGGCAGGGAACTGCCCCCTTGTCCTCAGTTCTGGTGTTTAAATGGGAGTCAGGCCCTCCCCTTCTGGTCAGCTGACCGCCAGCAGGTGGGGGACACTGGCTCCCTCTGGTCGTCCTGGCAACCGGCACCTGAGCAGCTATTTTGGTTTTCCCAGTAGCAGGCACCTTAGTGCCCTGCTACAGAAGGTGAAAGGGAGGTGTGTTCATTACGTGTATGTATCAGTTTTCAGAGTATGGTTTAGGTGTGGCAGCCTTTGCTGTTTCTATTTGTCCATTTACCATGTTGGACCAGCAGTCTGTAGTAGCAAAGGGCTTAACAGTAGAGGGTCATCAGCCTAGATGCTCTACCATTTAAGTGTCATTACACTGAACTGTAGGCTGGCTTTTATCACTTATAGGTCTTGGTCAGGGAGTCTGAGGACAGTGACAGTTGGAAGGACGTCAAAGGACAGGAGCCAGTCTTTCACCAGTTCAAAATGAGAGTGCACTAGTAGCTTGATGAGGCAGAAGCCTGCCTTTGTCAACACAGACTCCCTTGGCCTCTAGGGGAGGGGTAAGCTAAAGGAAGAAATGTGTTCTCACTGGGGTCACCTGACCCCAGTTGTCTTTCCTGTCTAGTGCAAGGGAGCTGGACCCCATGATCCTGCAAGGTCCCTTCCAGCCCCTAACAATCTATGAATCATTCAGGATGTGCGTTGTTTTCTAAGTGACCCATATGCTCTTATCCTTTATCTGTCAACTAAAGAGTCACAGTATTCAGAAGCCCTGTGCTAGGCATGTGTGTGCATATACACACGTGACGCTTGTTGCGCGCCCCTGAAAAGTTAGACTGTATCTCAGAGTGGTCAGTGAAACTGGAGTTCTCGATGAAGGTGCATTTAGGCTGCAGGAAAGCCTGAAATGTCCACACTAAACCTGAAGCAATACATTTGGTCTGTGGGTCCAGATCTTGGGACTGGATGCTTGACTATGCACCCCAAATATTCACCTAGAGACCCCACAACAGGGGCAAATGTCTGGATTTTGTTCAGGTTCTTGAAGACTTCACCAGCCTTTTAGAGTAGACTCTAATACAGCAATCTGATACCTGTCCAAACAAAGGAACCATTACCAAATTTTTGGCAGGACAGTATCTGGAAGATGGGAAATCAGAAAGCTAAATTGAGTATGAATAAAACAAAGAGAAACTCAGCTTAGTGGATGGAGAGAGACAGGGTAACACTAAACATGTCAAAGGATAGCTGTGGGTCCAGTGACCTCTTTTATGGGGAGCAGTAGCTTCAAGCACGTGACAGCTGTTGAGACAGGGAGGAGTCAAGTGAGATAAGATACTAAGGTACCAGCATTGTTGGCAAGGAATGAACAGCTCTCAGAGTCCAACAAACTCCCTCAGAAGGCAACGTTAAACAAGGAAGAAAATAATTCACTCCTAATCAAGACTTCAGAGTGTTTGGCTCTATGTTCAGGGGTCAGGCTAAGTCTTCTCTTTCCCTTTTCTTGTGTTTTCTCCCTCACGGGCTGCTTCTCAGGCATTAATGCAGCTCCATGAGGAAGGGAGAGACAGACCAGGATGTATTGCCTAGCAGCTAACAGCCTGTTCTGACCATTTTCAGTACTAGGCAGACTGGTGTAGGGCTTCTGTGAACAAAAGGAGCTGGTATATTGCTTACTCTGGTCCAGTAGCCAGGAGTTGGCCCACAGTCAGAAAGCCCATAAAATACTTGAGAAGCAATCTTATTTTGATATTCTCAGTTCACTGCCTTTCATTTAAAACAGAATTGACTGCTATTGATGCAGTAAAAGGAGTCATGAATGCAGTTTGCTTATAGACTACTCATTCTATCTATAAAGAATAAATTATCAACATCTGCAGCACGTCAGTTGTATTTAACCAGCACAAACCTTGCTTGCAAACGGTAGTAGTTATAAGAAATACAGCACTTGAAATCTACTGTAAAGTCCCGATAGCCAATGAATTCTCATATCTAAGAATAATGACAAACTAAAAAGCATTGGTCAAAGATTCTTAGTCATGAACAAATATATCAGTAGCAATGATTAGATTCTATTTGGGGAGTGTTCCCTTTGCAGACACTTCTTTATTTGCATAAATTTATGCATAACAGCATCCCCATTACATTTCAGAATCTAGTCCTCAGTCACCACAGTAATTTCTATAGTATGATCATGTTTCAAATCTGTGAAATTTTCTCAGTATGTTTAGCACACTGCCTTGTTTTAAAGGGGATTTTCCTACCCCTTTCTCAAACCAAATCTGTTCCAATTGCCGTTGGTAAAAGCAAACCTGCTAGTAAAGCACTGATTCACAAACCAGCATAGTTGAACAATGCTCTTGGATAAGTTATAGAACTTCAGAACTTGAGTATCTGGGCCCTTCTCCATTATAATATAATACCTATCACCAGGAGTAATGGCATATAAATCAATAGGACTAGGCATAAGCCAGTGTATCACTGTCTTGCTCTCAGTCTTACATTTATTAGTGAGGCCCAAAATAACCTCCGGATGTCAATGCAATTGACATGAAAAAGGTGCAATAATAAAGAATGATAATGAGTGATCCATTTTGTTTTTCCTCTTCTCATTTTAGTGTTTATTTTTAAGTCCATTAATGCTTTGATATTTCCTAGAAAAACCCTTGAACTGGAAACCACGATAATTTCAAGGTAACAGATTGTTCTAGTAGTAATGAAAGAAACATAACAGGTAAAATAAACAAACAGCTCCTAAAACATTTTTTTTTTTATTTCACTGTTGCTTATAGCTCACCTTTCCAATGAGCCCCTGCAGTCCACCAAAAATACAATGGGTTACCCACTGCTTCCACACATAAGGAAGCAGTAAACAGAGAACATGAACAGATACTTAGCCTAGCTGTGATTTTCTAGGAACAGAAAGCATTATCTGTATGATGGATTTAGGAACATACATGGGGGGGGCAAGGGGGGGTTCAATTCTTATTTTAATAATTAAACAAAGCAGGTAATTTTTCAAGCTGTTGCTTTTTATTTAAATTGAAAAGTAGAGTTAGGTGCAATACCTACCTAGCCTATCCTGAGACATTCCATTAGCAATATTTATTACTGAAGTAATTTTAGACTCCAATAGACAACTGGATCTTTCTTTTTGCTGCCAATAAAAAAGGAAAATAAGTTGTGAAAGCTATCTTTTGTCCAATATAACTTTCAAGAATGAAATAATTTTGGCTGCCTATACACATGCTCTGAGGGGAGGAGGGTCATTATAGTGGCTCTCCAGGAATTACTCTAATTAAAATGTGTCATCATCACATGTATTAAGCCCCCATGGGTTTAAAAATGGCAGTGGGATGCTGTATTTGAACCTCATTCAACAAGGCGTCCCAGTAGCCATTTTAAACCTACAGGGGCTTATACATGTGATCGTGAGGCCATGCTGGAGCATTCCAGTACAAATGCAGACCACCACATGTATAGGCAGCCTTCTCGAGCACTAGCAATGTACTTTTAGACTAGCAGTTAGAAAACCCTACCATGGTTTTCTGTCTTCTGTGGATGTCATACTCAGGCCTGAATTATGAGAAGACTTCATGCCAGAATATAAATCCAAGGACAGCCAGTGATCAATTCCTGAGCTGGGCAAACAAAAGGAGGGTGTGGTACTTCTGCTAAACCTCTAACAGCTCTACTGTCCTTATTAAAGCTTACATTAGTTTCTCTTCTCTTTCCAAACAGGGAAGTGAGTCACCTTTGACTAGTAACATCACAGCATTTGCATTAAAGGCAAAAGTCATCTATCCAATCAATCAAAAATTCAGGGTAAGAATTTAGATGGTTTATGAAAAATCAGTGACAGTATCTTTATGCCAAAGATATTTGGCATAAAGTCGGGGAAAAATATTAAGCCTTTTAGGGCAACTTTTTGTTTGCTTATAGAGGTGTCAGCTACCCTCAACTCCATCCAAATCCCCAGTGATTCACAGCATTTACAAGTCAATGAAAGATTTTCCATTGACTATGATTATGGCCTGGTTTAAATCATAGGCCCAGCTCGCTAATATAGTGGCCCAGTCATGGCATGGGCCACCATTTTTGCACCCAGATCATGGTGTCCCTCCTCCCCTAGTTCCCCTTGTTGCTTCAGTTTGCTGATGGCTGCTGCAGGCTGGGGAAAGCATTCCTCAGACAGCAGCAACAGCCTAGTAGCCCAGGAGAGGGGGGAAGGGGTTGCAAGAGGGACAGAGGGATGAGAGAGCTTGGGGATGGGGAGGGAAGGGGCTGTTTGATCCTCTGGGTGGGAAGGGCTTGGGGGTGCCTGGGGGCTGCTTTAGCAGATGGCCCTGGGCCCAGGTAGGGGAGGGGCTGTTAACTCCTCTGCATGCGTGTTCTCTCCCCCAACCTCCAGCGCCCAATTTTTGCCACCCAGAGGAGCAAAGATCCCCATCTCTACCCAGTTCCAGGGCTGTCGGCCAAGGCAGCCCCAACCCCTTGCACCCCAGTTTGCCCACCCAGAGAACAAAACAGCCCCTCCCCATCTCCAGGCTCTCTTTTCCCCCTGTCTCTGTTGCAACCCCTTCCCCGGGGTGCTAAGCTTTTGCTGCTGTCTGGGGAATGCTTTCCCCTGCCTGCAGTAGCCATCTTGTTGCAACGAAATGCCATGATATGGCCACTGGTTGGGCATTCCACTGCAAATCACATTTTTCGTTAAAAATGTCACTTAATTTTGTGATTTTCATGGCAGATGCAAAATTGTGAGGGGGGCTGGCCCTTAATAAGGAAACCAATTCATTAAAGAGAATAAATTAAGTATTTATGGTGGATACAATATTTTCCAGGCAAAAGATGTAAGAAAGTTGATCAGAGTAACAGACCACAAGTTCTGTAAAGTTTTGTCATCTTTAATTGCACAAAAGCCTAATGCATCCAACGCAAATGTATTAGCTGCTCATCATCATAATGCTGCACTGTATTAATTAAACCTGTATATATACTTTTTTCATTCTAGCCACTGGCAGATGGATCATCCAATCCATCTTTGCATGAAAATCCAAAGCAGGCTGTTCTGCCTAATCAGGTAATGGAAACTTCCACTTCAGGCAGCCTTGGATCCCTCAGTCAGGGAGACAAAGAGGACTGTAGCTCATCTACAACAATACATTCTGCAGCTAGTGATGACAGATTTCAGGCTCGAACCTTCCTAAAGGTGACCTGCTTCCCTGAAGTCCTGACTTGTGAGAGGTAAAGGGCAAAAAACAAACAAACAACCCTTTTATTCAAGCTTGGTCATTTGCTAACTCATGATGTTTGCTTGCACTTATTTTTTTCCAAACGACTGCTAAAAGACTAACACAAATGAAGTCGTGATTCTTAAATCCATTTGTTAAATGCAGGAACTCTGTATATAAAAATCTAAATTAGGGGCTGCTGTCCCTAGAAAAAGGTGTTTTTAGAAACCAAGGAGATTGCATGCTATTGTGACTTGCAAATCGGTTTATGATAGAGTTCTCGGAAACAGCATAGATGCAACAATAGCCTTCTATAACAGCAGTGTGATAAGAGTCCCCTTTTTACCTGTATCGTGTTAATGCTACAGCATTACATTTGAAAAGGTTGTTGATCACTCGCAGTCCAATTCTGCAGAATTCTAAACCCCTTCAGTTTCCACTGGAATCATTAGGGGTGGTTAAGTCCTTCAGTGGATCAGACTCATAAGCCCCATTTTTTTAAGAGCCCTAAAATAATCCTTGTTGGAAAAGATTATGTTTGTTCTTGTTGTATATGTTACTGACTATGCTAATGGAAAGAATGTGCTTGTCTCCATTAGTTTTTAAAAACACTGATACAAAGCTATCCATAAAACAACAACTGGGGACAAGAAACAAAATACTGCAAAGTCTTAGGCCATGTGTAGATGAAACGAGGGGCATGTGCATGACAATTAAAAGTGGGCTAAATGCTTTTGCACTGCTTAATGGTGTTGGTGTTTGCATGCCTCAGCGGCATATTGCGCCTTAATTCCAGCCGCTATAGGAAATAGGGCAGCATAATGCGCCTTAAATGATTTGGGGCACAGCAAATCCTCCAAGGAGTTTTAGTTTACTGTCCCTACATCCACAGAGCAAAGCACTGGGCTCCGCACAGCTCTGCTCAAAGCCCTGCAGGCAGCCTGGCTCCGCCCAAGAAAAATGGCAAGCCTGATCTTCCGCCTCCCTCCCTCTGGAGCTTGCCTGCTTGCCTGAGCTGCACGGGGGCCTGGTGCTTCCCTCCGTGGCTGCACGGAGCACCTGAGCCAGGCGCCTGTGGGCAGCTGCCACAGGTGGGGGGGGGGTGCTGCTGCTGCGGAGGGAAGCACCAGTCCCCTCCCCCCCACAGCCCAGGGACCACTCTGCCCACTGGCAGCTCACCCTCCCCTCCCCACCGCTGGAGAGGCACAGCAGGATGTGTGCATGGCATGGGGGGTTTAAGTCGGCCCTATCTTGAAGGGGTGTTTGTAAAAATGCACTGCTTCAATTTAGGGGCCCCTTTTCCACTACACACTCCTTTAATTGCTCCTACTTTCATCACACAGCACCACCCAGACTTTTAATCCTGGGATACAAGAACTCTTCTACATATTGAAGAACATTCTCCAATGGCCTTTTTATTTAGGATTTGATCCAGCCATAGTTGTTGAGCAATATCTTATTCCATGGATAGTTAGTTCCCTTGAAACTAAACAGTGAGTGTCCTTAATAATAATAAATATGTAGTGGCAGGTTCTGCAGTCCTTATTCACACTCACTGCCTCACTCAGTAACCTAAAGAGGCTCTTAGCTGTAATTTTCCTTCTACACTGAGTTAGCATGTAGTTTGAGGCAGTCTATGTACATTTACTTCTGGTTCCTAATTTGCAAAATAGGTAGATGATACGTCGCTGTGTTCTCCATAGGTTAAATAATGTTAATGCAGTGCAACTGGTGATGAAAAATACTTAATGAAATGCTAATTGTTGTTGTTTTTCCTTTTTTGAAATAAAGCTCTCTTTGCTTTATTCTAACCATTTCTCCATATAGCTCTCTCTGTCTGCCCTTCTGTGCTGTTTAAACATTAATCACACTTTATTTCTCAGTGCAAAATTTTGGGATACTTTGTATGAAAAACATAATATAAAATAAAATGATGGAACTATTATCCCAGGGAAATTGTTTTTCTGAAAATTTGGCACTTAAAAAAAGAGACTATTTTACAAGAGGGTAAGGTAACCATTTTCTGTTTGCTCCATTTTTACAATGGCGCTTTAGTACAGCATAAATAGATTGTTACTAATAATTTTTTGACCTTTATTACAGTTTTGATGTTAAGCTGTGCCTGTATAGCCTTCTTTTGAAAGATCTGCTGTTTCTTGATGTAGAACTAAGAAAGGAAAAATATATGGTAGGTACAAATTTCTTGTTCGTAGCCATTTCATCTGAATTTGAATAAGATATGGGAATTCCTTTAGAGAGTTTAGAGAATAATTTATATAATTCACTCTTCTGGCTATCAGACTCCATTGAGGAAAACATAGTTAAAAGCATTATATTTTTAATTACACTATATTTTATTTTTCTATGTGTTATGGATATGCATAGGCTCCATAGAGAAGTAACTGAGTAAAATTTAACAGCCTGTGTTATATAGGTGGTCAGAATAATCTAACAATCCATCCTGGTCTTAAACTCTATGAATGAAATAAATCGTATAGTGAAGCATAGAGGAGGAAATACGTTGTCCTTGTTTATTAGCTTTAACGTATTATAATGCCCAGGACTCTGTATTCTGTGTGTGACAGATGATGACTCTAGCCTTCCTACTGAACCACTGTGTTCAGTGTATGGCCCTGATTCAACAAGACATAATAGAGAAAGTCCATCCAGGGAGAACTGAGATACTATCTACCTCCTGAGTAACCACAAGAGAGGGGAGCTGCCTCAACTGAACGATGGTGGGCACAGGGGTATGAAATCCAGCCTCCAAAAGCAAAGGGAAGATTGCCCTCCAAAGCACTGGCCAGCCCAACTGAGCTGGGGCTATTTTGCAAAGTAATCTGCCACTGGTGTTATTAATTACAAACGGTTACTTAATCCTCTCAGTCTCTGTTCTCTAGTCTGCTCCTGGATTACCACTGTACTCAGCACCCCTCTTTCAGAGCAGAATATAAAGTTACTCTGTGTAGAACTGCAGGGTATTTTCTTCCTAACCCCCATTACCAAGGAGCATTTTTTCATAAGTTGGAGAGCAGAGTCATTGTACTTTAAAAAAAAATTCTCTAAGCTATATTTTTCTTCAATGAATAGAAAAATGGGTGCTGACCCCAATTAAAAAGGAGGGAGGAGAAAAGATGAAAGAGAGAAAAAGCAGCTTCTAGCAAGGAGAGAAGGACAAGTAGGAAAAAAGTAGACTATAATCAAAACAAAAGACTAGCAGAATTTTGCAAGAAGTGAAGAATTGCACATAGGATATAAGTATCGTGCAGTAACCATTGTTACCATTTAATTCAGGTAATCTTAAACTGAGGATGCTGTTTTTTCTATCTCTGTATAGATATACACACCATCAGAGTTTAGCAATTTGTTAAACTAAGAGTATTTAACCAATAGATAGGTTTTTCCATACAAACACTTGGGAAGGGGAGGAAACAGCCCCCAGGAAATAGATTTCATGCATCTGGGCAACTAATCTTGAGGGGCTTAAGAGGGAGAAGAAAAAAAAATTGTTGGGATCTGTATCTAAGAAAGTCTTTATTGTGGCTGAATATAGAAACAGGCATTTGATCTCAAGGTCAGTCAATCATCAACTTGTGAATGGAAATGAGGTTAAAACACCGGGTCTCACTGCCACAGACATCTTAAAAGAGCACCACTTGTTTGCTTCTGTTCTGCAAAAAAACAACAACATTGGAGTCATAAAAATACAGTGTTATATAGATATATGCACCATCAGAATTTAGCAATTTGTTAAACCAAGAGCTAAGTTTTTCCATACAGACACTTGGGAAGGGGAGGAACTAGCTCCTGGCATCAATTTTTTGCTTTAAGAATCAATGTTTCCCAGACCCAGATCTTAAAGAAGGAAACAACATTATTGCCATCTTTAATGGCTTACCATTTTCTGGTATGTTTCAGCAGAAAAACACCCCCTAATCTCTCTCTCTATTCTGGTGTCCCCATGACACGATACACATCTTCTTTAGGGGTGCATGGTATGTAAGAAATGATGATATGTATTCTACAGCCATCACAGATCTCCAGAGCTTGGCATGGGCACTCTTTGGTTATGGATTTTACATGTATGTATATTTGAGCAACCTCAGATGAGCTGCCAAAGCTAAAGGCATTCTACTGCAGGATTTATGAGAACATTGCAGCTTAAGTATACATTTAGTTTTAGAAAAAATGAGCATACCCTTGTGCAAGAGTCCTCTCCCAGACACACACCCACGGTGTATAAAGGCTTATGTTTGTTAGTCATTCTGATATTCACCAGTGAAGGTCAATTTATACAGTTTATTTTTGTACAGTTTAGAAGTTGTCAGCTTACTTTGGGTAGATCTATCTACACTGCTTCTGTGGTGCTCCAGAAGCACAGCTGAAAAGCATACACCAGGCATCAGTTCCCACTGAGCATGCCTCTACCCCAGAAGCCACCTTTTATATCCCTTCCTGTAACTCATTTTGACCTCTAGCCTTTTTAAATGACACATTAACTCCGGAGGGAACAATCCAGGTTGCACAGACAACCTAACTCTGACGACAGTCTAAACTTTGATATTTGAGAGCTTGATTTTGCCATTGCAATGTTCTCTTTTAATGTGTTTATAATATCACCAAGTTCTGCATCTGTCCATTCTAAAGTTATAGAGTATCAATCGGATTGTCCTTGCTTTCAAAATGAGCTTACTGCATACTTGAAAGCTGGAGTGGGCAACTTGCTTATGGTGGTTTTACTACCTCATTTCTTGGATTGGCGTGCATGGAGCAGGTGGGTGGGACAAGTTCTCGGTGGTGCTTTTGGGAGTGCTATGAAGATTTTTAGACCTTACACACATACAAATCTCTTAGGCTTTGTAGTAGTAGCAATAGTAGGTGTCTTTCTGGCTTGTGAGACAATAGAAGTCTGCCAAGTGAGACATCAGCGTGCTGAATGTAATCCTTGTTTGAAAGATAAAGTGAAGCTGGAGTGACCTCTCCAGGGCACAAAAGCCTGGGCAGTGCATATGGAGACAATGAGCTGGCTTTGTAGTTACCATAGTAAATAATGGAAAACGTTATCCAAGGTAAAATAGAAGAGTTTGAGCATGATTACTGAAAATACTTTCATTTATTACTTGCCCTCATGTGTACCCTTAATTTAAAAAAGAATTACCATAGCAATGTTTATTAAATTGCCATTGACCACTGATTCTCCCTCTTATACAGATGATTATTCAGGTCCTCAGAATATACCTCACAGAATTTTATCTTAAAAAGAAGATTAATGAAGAGTTATATCAGAAGATCCTTCTGAAGCAAGAAACTGCAAGTGATCCCATTATTACATATTTCAAACAGCAGAAAATAAAAGTGTATTCAAGCACTTAATGCCATGCTAGCCATGCTATACCAGCATCCTTTTATCTGACAGTTTCATTTTTAGTGTGTTTCAGTTTTTTCTCTTGGAGGGCGAGTGGGAGACAGGGAGTTCAGGAGCAGAGGAAAATGTTTGACAGTCTCCTTTGTCCACAGTAACTTATTACTGAATGTTGTTTCAGTCAGACAATAGCAAATCGATACATTGCTGCCCCTAGTGTGTTAGGAAGAAAGCCTTTTTCACAGTTTAGACTTGTCAGGACCTCATCTATCCCACTCAAGAGAGTTAATGAACTCTAATTGAAAATTCTGTATCTTGGTCCTCCTATCATTGTTGATAACATTGTAGAAGGTGCAGTACCAGAAAAAAGTTGTAGGTTCTTTTAAAAATCAAGAAAATACACCAATTTCTTTTTCATTCTACAAATTCCATTTCTGTTTTAGAGTGCCTATAGATGTGCAGGGATGCTTCTCTGATGCATTGTAATTACAGAGCGTCGGAGCAGACTCAATTAATCAAGTCTGCTGGAGTATGCTCCAGCAGCGTCTGCATCTCATGTATTCAGTGTCTTTGCATTTCAAAATGGCACCAAGGGCGCTTTAACTAAAGTTTGTTGAACAAGCTTTAGTTAAAGCGCCCTGTAGCAGGGCACTATGGTGCCTGCTACTGAGAAAGCTGGAAAGACTCCTCAGGTGCCGGTTGGTGAGGCAACTAGAGGGAGCTAATGATCCGCACCTGCTTGGCCAGCTGACAAGAAGGGGCAGGGCCTGGCTCCTATATAAACCACAGGCAGGAGGCCAGGCAGCAGTTCTCTGCCAGCAGCCAGAGAGGAAGGAGCTCCCCGAGCAGTAATGCGAGACAGCCCAAGCTGGGCAAAGGAAGATGGCTATAAGCCAGGTAGCTTTAAGTTATGTTATAGCCTAGGGGCTTGTGTTTTGTTATGTTGTTTATAACCAGAGGTTTGGGTGAGGCTATCAGGGGATGGAGGAGGCCTCATAGGGGACTCACACTAGTGTGGGGACCCCAGCGCCGGTGAGGGCGCAGTATTTGGGGTATATAGACCTCAGCCCCAGAGAGGGGCAGCTGAGAAGTCCCAGAGAAGGGGGCATTGTGGAGAAGCCCCAGTGCGGGCGTGGTGAGCCCCGGAGGAGGGGGCAGCAGTGTGGTGAGCCCCGGAGAAGGGGGGCAGCATTACTGAGGAGCCCCAAGAGAGGACGACAGGGTAGAAGAGCCCCGAGAGAGGGCGGCATGGTAGAAGAGCCCCAAGAGAGGGCGTCTTTACAGAGAAGGCCCAAGAGAAGGGCGGCACTACAGAGAAGGCCCGAGAGAAAGGCGGCACTACAGAGAAAGCCCGAGAGAAGGGCGGCACTACAGAGAAGGTCCTGAGAGAGGGCGTGGAAGGAGGGAGACAGAGAGAGACTGAACAATGTCTATTCCATCTGCGAGGCTTGGGGCATGGTATTGGGGTGGTAGGAGTCACGCATAGCCCATGAGGCTTAGGGATGGGGTCAGAACCTTATAGGAGAGACCCCCAATATATACAATAGGATCAGTAGTCTCCCGCTCACATACTAATAACATCAAGACGTGGCAGGTGAGACTAGAGCAGGACAGCAGAGGTCCAAGAGGGCTCCAAGGGTGCCCCGTGTAAGGCACAGATGATCCGGAAGATGGCGCTGGAGAGGGTGACCTGTCACACGCCCCCACTGCCATTTTGAAAAGTGGGACGCTGAATAAATGAGACGCTGCAGGCACTTCAATTAGAGTGGCTCTCAGAGTCGTTCCAATTAAAGCACCCCAACCTCCGGAGCACGTGTAAAGACACCCTTGTAGTCTACATGCATTGCAAAAGGCGACTCTTGGTCACAAGTTGGGATCATGTTGTTAACAAAAGTGAAAAATAGTGCTACAACATGAAAAAAATCCTAGAAATTACCACCCATCTTATATTTTTTTGTAATTAAGTAGTCTTTAAAGTAAAATCTATTATGCTACATCAGCTTATTTTGATCATGCAGTCTCACAATTAGTGAATTTAACACTAGAAGCCTCAATAATATTATCTGAGAACCTCTCTCTCAGGGGATATTTTTCTTCTGAAAGAACATTTTGCTGCCTTTTAACCTTAAGTCAGTGTCGATCATATTTACCAAATGAAAGAGATTCAATAAATAAATCCTTCTCAGCAGGAAGTGACCTCAAATAAATACAGATTTGTCAACTTCCAAAATACCCCTTACCATTTACTTAATGATATTTGAAAATATTGATCTGTTCACTCATGTAACTGAACTGGTTCAAGATGTATCAAAGGCAAGGGTGCAGATGCATGACAGGCTTACATCAGTTTTGTTCATGAGGCATGAATGACAATGGGACCACATCAGACAGATGACCAGATATCCCAGAGTAGGAGACTGCAGACTGATATTACAGTGCTCCAGCTGTCAGTGTATAGCTGATAGGGAAACTGGAAACAGCTTGAGCAACTGTCCTGTGTTAATCTAGGCAGTTAAATTGACTAGAACTGCAGACACACAACATGCACACCAGTGTAACTTATACTGTTGCATTGCCACTGCAGTTTGCTCACAGGCCATTTTACACTTGGGTAGAATGACTAACACTAGTATTTGGCTGTACGTAGGGTTGCCAGCTCTATTTGAATGTATTCTGGGAGGTTTCCAGAATGCCAACTTGCCTGCAACAATGCAAAAGTGCCCACGTGCTTGCATATATCAGTTAGGGATTACAGTGCATAAACTTTACATCAGGAAGGCAAATGCACATTACTCTTATATTTTAACAACCCACTGGACTCTTGTATAAAATCAGATTCAACAGTTAATATTTATTTTAATTAATGCCCTATCATTTATCTCCAGGGTGACTCTCAGCAGTCTCCTGGAGATTTTTATCCAATTCCTGGAGACTCCTGGGCAATCCTGGAGGGCTGGCAACCCTAGCTGTATGTTACATCTCCATTTTACTTTAACGCATGTGTGAAGATGGTATATACTAGTTTATATTACATATGCAAACCCTAAATCTTGTTTTCTTTTGAGGCTCCTAGTGCAGGTCCCTAGAGGAAGGATTGTCCAGTGATGAGGGTGATGACCTGCCATGGGAGATCAGGGCTTAATTTCCTCTGACAGACTTCCTGTGTGACTTTAGGCAACTAACTTTTTAGGTTCCCTCCTGCCCAGTAAAAAAATCACAGCTGGAGGTTAAGCAACCTGAGTTATGCACTTAAGAATGGGATTTACAGAAGCCAGGAAACTAAAAACAGGAGGCATCTAAGCTAGACTATGAAATGCTGAGTGAAAGGAAAGGGCCTGAGGTGCCCAACTCCACACAAGGGAGTGCCTCTCTTGGGTCAGGATTCTCAGCCTTAAAGTCCTTCCTGAAGTTAAATGCTTTGAGGAACAAGAGACCTCTTCTTCTACTGCTACCTTGTTGCTATTATAGTTTGGGCTCACACATGCCCAGACCAGCTACCCAAAATGGTCCGTCTCATCCTGGCTATTTTATGTGAGACCTGATCTTTATATCATGCCCTACAAATGAGATATGCAAATACCTGATTTGAAAATCCTTCCAGGGCTTAGGGCCCTGGCAGCCATTTTAATTAAAGGTATGATGGAATCTCATCCATGATCTCAACAGTCATGCCTCCTATCATGTTACTCATTCATAGCAGAAGACATGACTGTGGGATTAGAGATCAGATCCCAATCACATCAGCTGAGCAGCACTCCCAGGAAGTGCAGGGGGAGCCTGGGATCGTTATCCTGGGCTCACCCTGTGCCAGCAGGTAGCAACCCTGGTGCCCAGTGCACCTGGCTCGATCAGCTTTCCCAGCCTCAGGAGAGCGTTGGAGTCCTTGCCTCCAACCGATCTCTGATGTTGGGAGCGCTGATCAGCTCACGGGTGCTCCCAGCCATGGGGGTGCATCAGAGCCAAGGCACTGATATGCTCCCAAAGCGGGGAGCACTGATCAGCCAATGGGTGTGCCCAGCCTTGGGCCAATAAATCCAGTAAGCCCCCAAAGCTGAGAGCACCAGTTAGCTGATCAGTGCTCCCAACTTTGGGAGCACACTGGAGTCAAAGGTTCCGGTGCATCTTCCCTCCCCTCCCTTCTCCACCCCCCAGGGCTGGAAGCACCATTCAGCACACCAGATCCAAGGGCTCCAATGTGCTCCCAAGGCTGGGACTGCTGATCAGCTGATTAGCCAGGCCACACGTTCAATTTAAGGTGCAGTGGGAACCAGCCACAAAGTTACTTTGTATAATAACTTTGTGGCTCATTCCATTTTATCACTCCATTAATTGCATGAATGTATGGCCAGATTATTGTCTACACTGCTTTAGTGCTTATACAATTTGGTGTTGAGGTGCTTTGGTTGGATAACAGAACTTCAGATTCTAGAGGTACCAATATAGTGGATTTCAGAAGCACTAGGGCATAAGGAATCAAAAGCAAATATCCAATTTAGGCACCAAAATAAGGGCCAAAGTTTCTGAAGCGCTTTTCATCCAATAGCTCTTTTTCTTTCATGTCTCCGACACCCTGAGCCTCCTTTGCAAGCAGAGGGGGCGGGGATTGAGCTACTTATTTTGGTGATATAAAGTGGAGAAGCATGGGTAAAGAACTGGTTGCATAGAGGGAAACTTACTTGGGCAACAAACAGAATAATTAGTAATGCAGAAATATTACACTCATTCCCAAGTTGATAAGAGAGAGGACAAAACAACTCTCTATAAAATACATTTTCAACCATAAATTCTGATTCTGTGAGAAAGTATCCTGGAATTTTGCTGTCTGCTAACATGTGACTGCTCTCCTTTAAGGCATTATACACTAACAATTATTTGGCATGCTATGAAAAGAAAAGTTTAAAGCATAAGGCATGTTCAGGCACATTTAATTTGCATTTTAGTACTGACTTATTTAATAGGGATGGAAAAATGATTTTTCCCCCTGAATATGTGCCATTCTCCCCACCACCGTTATTTCATTACTTTTTTTAAAAGGTTTTTGCTATAAAAGGCCTTTTAGCTAGCTTTTAAGGGTTCACTTACAGTATTGGCAGGTGCATCTTTGTGTACAAAAACATAAAAGATACACAAAGAAGGCAGCTTGTATATATGGCTACCTACAAGCACAGTGTTACATATGCTTGTGGAAGCCAGCTAAAGGTGAGGAACAAAAGTTATACTGCTTTTGAAAATCTGGTGTGCTGCTAGAAGGATTAGAAGTAGGAAGACCCAGACCAATAACTGCTAACACTTGAAGTTAGTGAAGATAGACACCGGGCCCTTTCCTGATCTCAAAGTGATATAAAATTGAGTTAAGTGGAAATATAAAAAGTGTAAATGAAGGTCTAAATAGTGTTACTTGAGTCTTACTCATGATTTTTTAAACTCTCTGATAAGTTACTATGTCTAAATAGAGCCTGGGTGTTTACTGTACGAAGTTTACTCTTGTCTGTATTTGGTCAAGTTAAGGTTCTTTTCCTGTTTAACAAGTTACATATTTTTCCAGGATTTTGACGAACTGCAGAAACAACTTCACTCCAGGCTACAGAGTACTGAGGCCATGGGCACTCAGAATTCAGAATACCAGACCTTGGATGACTTGGAAAGGAAAGAGAGGGAATATTCTGAACATATAATAGATAATGTACCTATTATTTCATTTTTAATCTTATGTAAAGTTCCATGTTAGAATTGTTGGTAGGTCTCTCGTTGTCATCACGTGTCTTTGGTTAATGTTTAAAACATTCACTGATCCTGAAAGCATGCATGCATACATTACTAAAATACAAAGTGTTTCTGACTCATTAGGAACCAGCATTTTTCTTTTCTGAATGCTGGACAGCATTTAGGATCACCAAAGGCATATTATTTAAATCCTTTTATAGTCTGAGCCAGGGCTGTTCAACATTTAAGCTTTAAGAGCATTCAACATTTAAGAATCCCCACAGGCCACACCAGCAGGGGCCACATGCCACGCAGATGCCAACCCCTCCCCACACCACTGCATTGCATACTCATGCCCCACTCACCACATGCTTGCACTTCCTCCACCTCCCACTGCACCATGCACCCGTGTGGCCCCAGGCTCACACTATGCACTGCACTGCCCTGCCTTGCCCCCTGGTGTGCAGGAAGGGGAGACTCCAGGGATGGCAGGTCCAGTGAGATGGTCATGGGGGTGGAGAGGAAATAGCCCAGTCAGTTAAAATAGCACAGCCCAAGGGCTGTGGTAAGAAGCTGGGTTTTCCCAGCACTGGGGCTCTGCAGTGAACACATGCAGGAATTCACTACGCTGAGTTAACTTTTGCTAGACTGTGTTAACCCCAGACCTACGTAAACTTAGTCCACATCTGAGGTCAACTAACTTTTGATCGAGCGTGCCATTTTTAGGGCAACCCAGGCCCCATGAACCCTTGCATTCTGAGGTATTTAAACAGCCCTAACTAATGTTAGGGCAATCTAAATATAATGCTTGTACATACCCCCAATCTTCAGCCTCTCTTGTAGAAAAAAAACAGCCATTCTCAAAAGTGCTTGGTAGTTTGTGATATACCCCAATGAAACATGCAATTTTCTTTTTAATCTCTTTTTCCTTAACAATAGAGGTCCCATTTGGTATTTCTTTTGAGACCATTAAAAAAAAAAAAAAATTGAGAATTTTATAGGGTTAGTCATGTATGACATTTAAGCCATGGGCAGACCTGTGTTAGAAGTGCTCCAAATTCCTCTCCAGTTTGAAAGCATGTGGCCCCTCAGATGTGTCCTCCCAGTGTACTTCAAAACCACTGTGAGTGCTCCAGCTACAGAGCTGCAATAGGGCAGTTGCTTGGTCCTCTGTCCTCCCCAGCTGCTCCATTCCCCATCTTCCCCAACCCCACCCAGGGAACAGAGGGAACAGGGAGCACAGCCACTAAACACTCCATCTTTGGGGACCTCTGGAGGCCATGAATATACTATATTAATATAATAATTTACCTAGCATACTTGTTAGGCTAATAAGGTTCAATCTTTTTTCTTTTCTAAATTGTACTAGTAGAGCTTTTAAATGTTTGTGTGCTTTTATTAACAATCTTCAAAAATCTTGTATAAATTGCTTTACTTCTATAAAAAGCAAGGGTTATCCAGGAGGTACAACACACTGGGTCCATCCACATGCTATTAACGCAATGCAATAAACTCCGGAGCAGTTTGCACTGGAGTTAACTGCTCCCAGGCACAGCATCTACTCATGCACCCAGGACCATAGCAATTAGAGCTGAGGCAGAGCAGCCCCAAGCTGGCAAGGAACTTGTGGGGTCAGCTCCAGGTGGCAGCAATGGGTGGTGGAGGAGCTGGCAGGAGCTGGGTATCTGGCCCCCGTCTGGCTGGGCTGACCAGATGCAATTTGCACCCAACAATCACCTTCCACTTGAGTGTTTTATCACAATGAATTACTCTGCCATAAAATAGTACTGTTGGGAAAAGTACTATCTTATGGCAGAGTTAATTTACTGCACCCCAATACTAGTGCACATGTGGACAGTGATGCTTACTACATACTAATTAGTCAATGCTACAGTCAAGTGCATGTGTAGATGCACCCACTGATATCTAATGTTAATGTGTAGGAGAAACACTGTACTGGTAACTATGAGAACCTCTGTAGACAGTTTTCCAGAGACTGATTCTAACATTGTCCATTGTAATCCCAGCAATTTACCTTCTGTGGTAGAGCAACTCTTTCACACATAGTACCAGTAATTCCATCATCTTTTTCTCTTTAAAAAAAAAAAAACGTTGTGGTTTATTTCTTATTTTGTAGATGGAGGCTTTCTGGAAACAGACTGACAAAGCCCAGCAGTTTCTCTTGGACCAATCGAAGTGTTCAAGTGCTAAAGCAAGAAAGATAATCATGAATCTGACTGACAAAATGATTATAGTGGAAGAGTTATTAAGTGAATCTCAGGATTTGCAGGCAATGGTAAAGCAGACAGTTTACGAACTTGCTTCTCTTTATTTTAGCATTATTGTGTTAGAACTAGTTTTTTTGGTAGTAGGAACTTCTGTAAGAACTCCTAAATAGAATGAACTTGGTGCTTTAATTCTGGTTCTGAAAATACAGCTATATAGTTACGTTGGAACAAGTTACATGAATGATTTTAATATAGGCAATGAACAAGCAGCAAGAGCACTAAATTATACGGAGAAGAAAAACATTAAACCAAGCATTGGGAGATTTTCTCCAATATATTTGTTGCAGTGCACCTGGATGGGATGACCATAATTCAAATTCAAAACGGTTCCGAGTCTTCCCAGGAGTTGAAGATCTTTACCTCTGGCCTCGAGAGGGAAAAAATAGCACGTTTGCAAGTATTTTAGTGTTAATGCCTAATACTGTGTGCTTTTTCATTAAGTCAGACTCATCTCCCCGGTATATACAATCTAGCTCACCACATTTACTATGCTTTGGAGGAACAGTGAAAATCTGAAGTGTAACCTTATCTTTGTAATTCCCTGTGAAATAATGTTACCGTCCTTATTAGCTTATAGCAATTGTGTAGCACTGTATTTAAGTAAAACACGTGACACATGCAGAAGAAAAGCATTTTGGGGTTGGTCTGTCTACATTGTTCACCATGTTTCCTTCCACATCTAGGTTGCCTTTCGTTGTGCCTACTTCAACATGAAGTGGTCATTCTAAATGGATTATTTCACATATTTGAATCCAACATGTTTACAAGGTCTCCTATTTCGAGTTGCAATCATGGCTCATCTGCTTCTTTGGAGACTGACTATTGTCCATGTATCTCCATTAGTTATGGTAGTTACTGAAGGTGTCCCTAGGGTAAAGCCACTATTTAAGTACCACTAGCCAAGAAATTACACTCCATGAATGACAGAGAATCTTGGATCCCCATGCCATAGTGGAATGGAAGCTGCCCATCCACATTCAGTTACTTTCCCTATAAATACACTTAGCAAGCTACACTAACTTTCGCCTTTACAAATATTGTAGCAGTGTTATGGCACTGCTCATTCCTAAATTATTGCAGTTTATTAAATGGGGGAAAGTTCAATAGGTCTTATCCTTTTCTTCCAGCTAGTTATCTTCCAGCCCTTTCAGCATCAAGCTATGCTGATCATTAAAACGTGGTGCAAACTTTCTCATCAATATAAGATTTAATTTCTTTCCTTGACGTGCTCCAAAGCACTTGATGAAAAGTGTAAATAGTTTTAGTCAATTCATGAAAGCAAAGCACACAGTCAAATAAATGGATTACTAGGAGCACAAACCTAGATTCCCAGGCACATGTAGTCATCTAGCTGTAATCAAATACCTTTGAAGATCTACACTATTCTGGCTAGGCTGTCTGGACTTGTCTGTTTCATTTGTCATTATTGAATAGATAAATAAAAGGTTAAGTATATTTTAGGACTGCAGGAAAAGTCCTGAAACTAACTTCTATGTATGCATTAATATTGTTCTCAGGACATTCCAGAAAGATTATTCAACTGGGAGCTAATGGTAAAAATGGTTAATGCTGTAAAATCACGTATAGAAGAAGAAAGTAAATGTAGATTTAATGCCGTGTCAAACATATTGGACCATTTAACCATAAAAAGCAGCCTCTCTGTTAGACAGAAGGAAGAGCTTTTAGCAGAGTTGCACAAAGCTTTCTGGGAACAAGTAACACATTACAAGAATGGTGAGTATTCCTTGACTTTCATCTTAAAAATGCATTAACTGATGTTTTGATTTATTAATAATCTCATTTTTGTCAAACAAAACATGAGCAAGGTGTGAAGTATTACTGAATTAAAAACTGTGCTAGAGAATAAACTAGGAATAGTGTTCTTAGAAAAGTAGATGAGCTGGTGGTTAGAACAGAAAACTTTGGCTCAGTCTCCTAGCTCTTGTTCTGGGTTTGTGACTTGTAAAAATGGGGAGATTATAGTTTAAAGAAGAAGTCACATCTCCTTCACCAAGTATTTGTGAGCTATTTTAAGTTAACTCAGGGGTGGGCAGTTATTTTAGCTGGCAGGCCACTTAAAGTTTTTGTCAGCTGTCTAGGACCACATATGCAAAAACCTTTCAGAAGATATCGTTTTAACAAATTATGGATAAAAAACAAAACCAAACAAAGCCCAAACAGCTACTGTAACATATTTTAATTTTATTTTTTTTTAAATAGTATCTGTTCTGATTTGAATAGTGTATATAGAGGCAATTGCATAATAGCTCAAAATAAACAAAAACAAAAAACTGTATTTTCTTGCACCCAACTCCCCTGGGAATATGACACACACCTTGTTTTGGAAAGGCTGAAAGAAGTGGGGAAAAAAATCTTTCCTTGTAGTAACTGAGAAGCTGTAGCTCAGGAATAGAGCCTATTCACTGTTCTTCTCCCTGCGAGTTGCATGCAGATTTTGCTTTTAATTTTGCCAATAATGGCAAAAACTGTTCTTACCATATTTCTTGAATACAGTATGCACCACAGTTTCTAGCAGGTGGGTTTGTTTGTTTTTTTTGGGGGGGGGGTTGTTTTGTTTTGTTTTTTAGAGGAGAGTGTGTTGCATGCAAGAAAATAACATAATAAATTCTCATCAACCTCTTCTAAGAGAAGGCTTTAGTTCATTTCTTCTCTCCAGCTCTGAGACTGAACAGGGCTTTTAGCTTGATTTTCTTTTAGAAATTTTTTTAAATAGTCTTTGATCTTTTTGTTTTTATCTTCCACACCTTCCCATGTTATTGTTAAGCAGTAAATCTGTGGCTTAAAGTACCTCATCACACTTGAGGCCTGACTGAATTGCTCATTGAGGTCAATTGGAAAGTTTCCATTGACTTTGATGGGTGTTAAATCAGGATCTTATTCATAGTATTGGAGGAGTTAATGCCTTTGTGTAAAATCATAGTAAATGTTCAAAATGTTAGTGATGTGTGAAATGTTTGTTTCTCATCAACTACAGGATCTTAATTTGAAGTAAAAAGTATTCAGAGCAATATGCGGATTCACAACTCAATATTTACAATAGAGCTCAAAATATATTCAATTCTAAAATTCACTAGGGTTTGAAGTTACTTGCTTGAGGACAGTATACAGCACTGTAATCAATTTCTCGGGTAGATAATAAAGTGTGTAACCTAATGTGTATTTTCATTTATGCAGAACATTTGGTTAACCAAATAGGGAAAAATCCACTTGCCCCACCCATAGAGTAAAGGGGCACAGAAAAACATATTTGGATATAAATCCTTGCAGTCAGTTTTTGTTTCTTTAAAAAGTGCTCTTGGGCAAGGAACTCATTGTGCTAGCACAAAATGGTTGATTCTTGAATCATATTGGTTTTCTTAGGACAAGTGCTGCTTTAGCCGTTCTATTGGCATGCTGTCAGTGTTAGAGCTTCAAGAACAGAGTTGTCTGAAAGTAAATGTTCTCGTTAGAGAGCAATTCAGACTCTACTAGATTAGAATTTTAATCTGTATTATGTCTCAGGTCAGCAATTCCCATTCTGCAGGTTATGTCCTCTCTAAAAATGTTGACTAGTCTTATGAACTAACAGTTTAATCAAGGGTTTAACAAGCACCCTGTGCATTCTTTAAGCATGCATGGTTACCTCATAGCCATTGTGAATATTCACGAGTTTATAATTTTTAAGCTTTAGCTATGTTTATTACTTTTTGTCTCAGATGTTTCTATCTCAAGGTAGAGAGGTATTAGAAGGCCTTTGTTTTAGACCAGCTAGATAGTTTTTACTCACGTGAAGTAAAACCTGTACAAGTGTGCACTTGTTCAGCCTTGTGTCTTAAAAGAAGTCAAGCTTACTACATACAAGCAATATAGCCCCAATTAACCAACTCATTGATTATGTCAGTCCCTTGAGCCATTGCTTAAAGTTCTACTCCTTGAACTGAAAACAAACACTACTTAAAATGCATGTACATGTATCAATTTGTAAATTTATACATCCTTCCTTTCCTTTTTTGTGTCCTTGTGACAAGGATTTAGCAGAATTCACAGATTCTTTAGAATCTGACAGGGCTGTGCCATGAATACTTCTGCTGTGGCCGCAAACTTGTGATCTCTGGGCGGTCAACTGTGCACCTTAGCACCCAAGCCACCTCATTTTTTTAAACATTATTCAATCTTACATTATTCTTGTTTTTTCCTTAGAAATATGTCTGTCTGCATTCAATTCAGAAGTTATATCTAAAACATTTTTTTAAAGTATATTTAAATCTTCCAAGGTCATTTGTAAACTTGTTATAGGAAAAAAAACCCCAAATGCTGGCCTAGAATTTTATTGAAGATTTTCCTACAGTTTTGGTGCATTTTCAAAGCAGCCAGTCAGCCTGCTGACAAACACAATTAACTCTGAGTTTGAGAAATGTGCACACTGTTTGTGTATTGCACTGTTGTGCATCTCTTCACAACAAGAGAGTTTTTCATTGCTGAAACAGCTTGATATGGCTGTAACTAGATGTCGGCTGCATTCATTGTTATTTTTTTAATTCACTGTTAAGTTATTGAAGTATGTAGAACAAAAAGTTGATCATATAGTATTTCCCCCACAAAAAAATAAAATTGAGAAATAGGGATAGGGTTACTTATTTTCCCCCAAAATACTCTAGGCACAGACCCAACTTCTGTAGCATTCAAACCAAATATCAGACTGATAGCTCTTCAGAGGAAAAGTCATTTGGAGTCATTATTCAGCACCCCTGAAAACCAGGCTTCCTTATAACAACAACAACAAAAAATTAGCTGACACTTTCACTCAAGAGACTTGCTGAAGCCCATTCAACAAGTTAGTCACCCCACTAGGAACAGAACCCAGAAGTCCAGACACCGAGCCTGATGCTCTTATCAGTCAAACAGTGCTATGCCCATTAAATTGCAACATCGTTTTTCATTTCTCAAGTAAATTGCTTGAACTACAGACTTCCCACTCATGTGGGCATTAAAACTAGAAATGGAAACAGTTATTTTCTCAAATTACGGATTTCCAAGAGCTCAAGTTGTAAAATAACAACTGAAGCAGTAGACATGCCTTTGGGGTTATTAGATAAAAATCTTTCACTGTATGTTCCAGAATGTGTCCGACAAGCTAAAGACCTAATCATGAAACAGCTGGCATGTCGTGCAAGCAAGATAGAAGAGCTCAAACAAGGCCAGGAGGATGAACAAAGCTATCTCCTCAATAAAAATCTGCAAGTAGAAGATCTTCATGAATTTCTGCAGGTAAACTACAGAAGATTTATATTCATTCTTTTGTTTCTATCTGAGAGTTACTTCAAATATATTATGAATAGGAGTTCACTTAAACCATGGAGAAACTAAACAATTTTCACAGGTTAGTTGTGGCACAAGTAGTAAATTCTGTGGATGTTTCTTCAATGTGCTCTGGTGGCCCCGCCCCTCAACACTGATTGGCAGAGAGGCCCCAGGAGGAGGAGGAGGGATGATGGGGTAGCTGCCATCTTGTCTGCTGCCCTTCAGGATGCCCGGCTAGGTAGCCCAATGGTAAGTGCTCCTTTTATCTGAAAATGCCCCTTAAGAGCAGGTGACTTTACAATTAGCCCCAATATAGGCTCTGTGAGTGGTATCCAAGGCAACCCCCTTTTCTGTATTTTACTTTTAACAATACTCCATTGACTATTGTTACAGATACTCAATTGAAAGTAATGTACATCAAGTTGAAGTAATCACATTTTCAAATTCCATCTAAACTATAGCAATAAAAATTGCTGAATATGCTTTTCCCTGTAACTCTGAACTGTTCTGCTGTTCATATTTCAAAATGATGAAAAACTGGAAAGTATTGAAAGAAGGATTGCAAGAGTGATTCAAAGTTGGAAAAATAACCAAGAGCTCAGGTTACCCAACAGAGGGAGGTTAATGGTGACCTGATTTCAATCTGTAAGTAGTGAAGTATTGAAATCACAGAAGTATGATAGTAAAGAGCTCTTAAATCTAGCAACCAAAGGTGTAACAGGTTCCAGTGGCTGAAAGTGGAAGCTAGACAAATTTACACTTGAAATAGTGCAGACCTTTAAAGTGAAATTGACTGAATTTGAACATTTCACTAAGCATGTTTTTTTGGATTCCTAATCCCTGGAAGTGTTTAAAATCAAGACAGGGAGCTTTTCTAAAGCAGGAATCAACCAAGTGTAGTCCTATAGTCTGTGTTATGCAGATGGCCAGAGCACCTGGTTACAGTGGTCTTTTGGCACTAAAGTCTATGTAAACAAACACTCAGATGAGCTTAGTCTAAGACTTCTCTCTCTATTTGGCTGCTCCTGTAGTTCCTGGTTCAGTACTGCTCAACTCGTCAACTCATGCATTTCTTGGCTAACGTCTTTACTGGCTCATGCTTACTCCTACCAGTGACCCTAAACTTTCAAATACCCATAGCTTTAAGCAATTTAAAATTTAAACGCCTGAACACCCACTAATTCCTACAGCAAGCCGAGTGTAAACTTTTTCTTTTTAATGTCAACTCCCCTGCTTCTATGATTAACATACTAGTGCAGTCAGCCCTGTATATTCAATGGATATACAGTATAGCCATCTAAATCCAAAAATAAAAAGGAGTTTTTACATTCCATTGCAAATTAAGTGCCCAGGGTAGAGGTTTCCCACATCATTGTCCAAAGAAGATAAAACGGATGTACTGATTCATAGTACAGGGATTTAGTCCATTCTAAATGTTATATAAGATAAAGTATTATTTCATATAAAGCCAGATTTCTCCTGCTGATCATATCTAGACTCCTGCTTTAGTGATACAAAATGGAGTGAGAGATTGAAATGATCATCCAAATTTGCTGTATATCATAAAGGAATAAATGACTGTATGCATGTCAACCTTTTTGCAATCTCTTTCCCCATAATACATCTTTTATGATATACAGCAGTCCAAACCCTCCTAGTTACTGTCCCCCTCGTATACATTTTCTGATCCCATATAGCACAAGGTATCGCACAGTAAACTGTGGCAGCACAAGCTCTTCAAATATGAACCAATATATTTATGAAGTGTCAGCAGCCTACAGCTTGTAGGCTGGATCCAGCCCAAGGAGACTGGGAGAAGGGCAACAACAGGAACTCTTTCCATGCTACCACAGGGAGAAGTGGCAGAGGCCGATTCCTAACATCTGTGTACCCTCCCACTTCTGATCCACCCTAAGTCATTCCAGCATTTAACCTGAAACCGTTGATGGCCAATGTACTAATGCATTGCATTGACCAAAACTATGTTGGAGGCTAAACTAATTATAAAACTGTAAGAAGTCATTATTTAGGAACACAAATGGAACTTCATCTCTGCCTCACCTCAGGTTCTGGTAAATGCTTCTATTAAAAACCCCAGAACCTTGTGATTCTTGTATGGGGTCTTACAACCCAAAGTAAATGCCTGTAGCATATGTGTGTTTGTCCTCTCAACACAACATGCCTTAAACTAATTAGTAACTTCAATTAACATTCAAAATCAGTTTGGGTTTGTCTCTTCACAAATAGCTACTGAATTTCCTATAAGCCCTTCTTTGCATTCACCAGCTTCTTGGTTTGTAATGCAACTAGGACAAATTGTAACCTATCATTAGCACCACTGCAGAGATTTGTGCATATCTTTTCACATCGAAGATATTACTTACAGAAGCATGTGTGACTGGTGCCTCCTGAGTCTGGGGGGGGCACCCACAGAAGCCACCGACCCCGTCGGGGGGGGCACCAGCCCTACCGACAGCAGTGTCGGCTGTTGGGGGGACATCGGTCTTGTCAGGGGGGGCATGTGCACCCCCGTGTATCCCCTACCAGTTGCCTATTCACAGAAGGAGATTGTTAAGTGTCCAATTCTAAAATATGAAGTTATTGGGTCACGGACAACAGAAACAAATATAGACCGGGTTAGTCCCTCAATAAAGCACTTCTTAAAATCCCACTAGGCATCTAAATACATTTCAAACTGGACCTTTTATATTCCACTTCTAGTGACCCTCAGTTATGCTTATTCCTGACTCTCATTTCCCTAAAATACATAATATTTCGTTTCTATGGCAGCTGCATCTGATTCACCCAAGGTGGGTAAGAAGCAAGGCAGAATTTATTATTTGCCTAGAAGTCATAGGCAGTCCTGGCATGAACCAGGACTCTAAAAAAAAAAAAAAAAAATGCCAGGAAAAATCCTACTAGGAGAAATCCAGGGCAGCCTGTGGACTAAAAGGGGAGCATATAAAAAGTGGAAACGGGGAGAGATTACCAAAGAGGAGTATACATCCTCTGCTCGCACTTGTATGGAGGCAGTTAGACGGGCCAAAGCTACCATGGAGCTGAGGATGGCATCCCAAGTAAAGGATAACAAAAAATTGTTTTTTAGATGTATAGGGAGTAAAAGGAAGGCCCAGGGTGGAATAGGACCCCTACTAAATGGGCAGAAACAATTGATGACGGACAGGGGGGACAAGGCTGAACTCCTCAATGAGTTCTTTGCCTCAGTGTTCCTAAGTGAGGGGCAGGACAAGGCTCTCACTGGGATTGTAGAGAGGCACCAGCAAGGCACCAGACTGCCATGCCTAGACCCTGAGATGGTGCAGAGTCACTTGGAGGAACTGGATGCCTAAGTCGGCAGGCCCGGATGAGCTCCATCCGAGGGTGCTGAAGGCACTGGCTGACGTCATTGCACAACCACTGGCGGTAATATTTGAACACTCATGGCGCACGGGCCAGGTCCCGGAGGACTGGAAAAGGGCCAGTGTGGTCCCCATTTTCAAGAAGGGGAGGAAGGAGGAACCAGGCAACTATAGGCCAGTCAGTCTCACCTCCATCCTAGGCAAAGTCTTTGAAAAAATTATCAAGGCTCACATTTGCGAGAGCCCGGCAGGACAAATTATGCTGAGGGGAAACCAGCACGGGTTCATGGCAGGCAGATCATGCCTGACTAATCTAGTTTCTTTTTATGACCGGGTTTACAAAACGCCTGGACGCAGGAGTAGGGGTTGATGTCGTATACCTAGACTTCAAGAAGGCCTTTGATATGGTATCTCACCCCATACTGGTGAACAAGTTAAGAGGCTGTGACTTGGATGACTACACGGTCCGGTGGGTGGCGAATTGGCTAGAGGGTCGCACCCAGAGAGTCGTAGTGGATGGGTTGGTATCGACCTGGAAGGGTGTGGGCAGTGGGGTCCTGCAGGGCTCGGTCTTTGGATCAATATTCTTCAATATCTTCATCAGCGACTTGGACGAGGGAGTGAAATGTACTCTGTCCAAGTTTATGGATGACACAAAACTGTGAGGAGAATTGGACACGCTGGAGGGCAGGGAACAACTAGAAGCAGACCTGGACAGGTTGGACATATGGGCAGAAAACAACAGAATGCAGTTCAACAAGGAGAAATTCAAAGTGCTGCACCTAGGGAGGAAAAATGTCCAGCACACCTACAGCCTAGGAAATTACCTGCTTGGTGGAACGGAAGCAGAAAGGGATCTTGGAGTCCTAGTGGACTCCAAGATGAACATGAGTCGGCAGTGTGATGAAGCCACCAGAAAAGCTAATGGCACTTTATCGTGCATCAGCAGATGCATGACGAACAGAACCAAGGAGGTGATACTTCCCCTCTATCGGGCGCTGGTCAGACCGCAGTTGGAATACTGTGTGCAGTTTTGGGCACCGCACTTCAAGAGGGATGTGGGTAACCTGGAGAGGGTCCAGAGAAGGGCCACTCGTATGGTTAAGGGCTTGCAGGCCAAGCCCTACGAGGAGAGACTGGGGCACCTGGACCTCTTCAGCCTCCGCAAGAGAAGGTTGAGAGGCGACATTGTGGCTGCCTGTAAGTTCATCATGGGGGCACAGAAGGGAATTGATGAGGTTTTATTCACCAAGGCGCCCCCGGGGGTTACAAGAAATAATGGCCACAAGCTAGCAGAGAGCAGATTTAGACTAGACATTAGGAAGAACTTCTTCACAGTTCGAGTGGCCAAGGTCTGGAACGGGCTCCCAAGGGAGGTGGTGCTCTCCCCTATCCTGAGGGTCTTCAAGAGGAGATTAGATAAGCATCTGGCTGGGGTCATCTGAACCCAGCACTCTTTCCTGCCTATGCAGGGGGTCGGACTCGATGATCTGTTGAGGTCCTTTCCGACCCTAGCATCTATAAATCTATGAATGTTTTTGAAAAACAAAAGTCAGTCTCTGCCTCAAAGTGCTTGTCACCCAAGTAAACAGTTTGTGACCCAGGAGACAACTGAAAGGTATAGACAGGCAAGCGCAAGGAAACAAATGAAAAAGATATCACAGATATGAAAAGGCTCATGAAGTACTCTGTATATATTGCTGGGAATATATATATAATATATATAATTTTATATATATTCCCCTCTGAAGGAAGAGGGGCAATAGGGGAAAAGGCACAAAACTCCTTGTTTAAATATCTAACATAAAAACCAAAAAAGGAAACTTTGTCCCCCTGTACCTTTCAGAAGCAGATTTGAATCTGACCCGAAATGCGTAGATATTCTGGAATGGGAAGAACTTGGCTGAATTCTTGACAAGAACAAAGGCGAGGATTTCTTAGGGCAATATCAGGTATCAGGAGTAAAAGGAAACCTGATGAAAAATGTCTTGCATTCAAGTTGTCTGACTATCCCAAATATTGCAGTTGGTCCAATAAAAGATATCATGCTAAGAAATCCTTGCCTATTGCCTAATTTCTGGACCATTATGGCTCTAAGGATGACAAGAGCACAGAGCATTGACTACGCAAATTGCTCCTGCTTCCCAGCCTTTCTATTTTTTCCTCTCTTCAAATATCAAGTACTTAGAAAGGTAGCAACATACTCAGTCCCTGACCTTTCTGTAAATGGGCACCAATTAGGATGATGAATTGTGCAATAATCACCTTTTTCCATACAGAAACTATAAACTTGCTTCACATAGGCCACCAGATGCAAGTTGGATGGTAATGATTCAGCCACTGTTTGTCCTGAGTTTGATGCATAACAGTGGCCTAGATGTGGAAGGTTTAAGTCCATGTGTGAACTTCTTTCCAGCCTCACCAGTACCAAATAGAGCAGAAGAATCACTTCCCTTGATTTTGCAAGTGACACTCCTAATAATACACCTCACTATACTGTTGGGTTTTTTGTTTTGTTTGTTTTTTGGGTGGGGGGAGGTGGGGAATGTTGTAACAAAAGCACACTGTTGGCTTATATTAAGCTTGTGGTTTACTGGAGCCTCTAGGTCCTTCTCTGCAGGGCTTCAGCCTAGCCAGTCATTCCAAAGTCTGTGTTTGCAGTTATTCCATCCCAGGTGCAGGACTTTGCACTTGTCCTTACTGGATCTCATCTGATTGATCGCAGACCATTTTAACAGCATACCTAGGTTATTTTGAGTCTTATCTCTACTTTGTAGAATATCTGCAACCACACCCAACTTGGCATTATCTGCAAATTAGCTAAGTGTGCATTCAATCCCATCATCCAAATCATTAATAAAGATCCTAAATGATACATGACCCAGGACAGACACCAGGGGAACCTCCTCCCAACTAGATATTCAGTCATTGATGATTCATTGAGTATGATGATCCAACCTGTTATGTACTTTCATCTAGTCTGTATTCCCTTATCTTGTTAATGAAAATGTCAGTGGGGACAGTGTCAAAAGCCTTGCTAAAGTCAAGGTACATCACATTCACTGCTTACTCCCCTCCCACTATACGCAGAGTCTGTGGCCTTATTGTAGAAGGAAATCAGGTTGGTCCAGCATCACTTGCTTTTTGATGAATCCACACTGGCTGTTCCTAAACATCTTGTTCTTACAATAGATTCCTTGAGAACCTGATCCATTATCTTTCCAGGCTGTCTGATCTGTAGTTCCCTGAATCCACCTTCCCTTTCATAAATAAGGGTGCTACATTTTCCCTTTTCCAGTCACCTGGGACCTCATATGACTACCCTTTGCTCTCAAAGAGGATAGCCAGTGACTCCAAAGTTACTTCAGCCACTTCCTTCAGTACCCTAGGGTGCATCCCAACCATCCCTGCTGATTTAAAATCATGTAGCTTCTCTTAATAATCCCTAAACTGTTATTCTGCTACTGTACGCTGTTTGTATCTATCTTTGCACCCAACTGTGCTTGCTATTTGGTAGCTGCCCGTATTTGTGAAGGCTGAAACAAAAGACGCGTTAAATACTTCAGCCTTCTCTTCATCCTCTGTAACTAGATACCATTCTGCATTCCAGAAGAGACTTGTAGCTTCTCTGGACTTCCTCTTACTTTTGACATACTTATAAATTCCCTTTTTATTGCCTTTTATGTCTCTTGCCAGCTGGACCTCAAATTGTGCCTTGGTTGGCCTAATTTTCTCACTGCATACCTGTGCAATATTCTTACACTCTTCCCTAGTACTATGACCAAGTTTCCACTTTTTTTAGGATTCTGTTTTGACTTTCAACTTCTTAATGAGACTGCTGTATAGCCAGACTGGTCTCCTGTTGGGCTTCCCATTCTTTCATCACATTGGAATAGCTTGCTTTTCCACCCTTAACGTATAGCCAGCTTTACTGGACTCCTTTTCCCTTCAGACTTGCCTCCCAAGGGATCCTGGCTGGCTTTTCTGAAGTCCATTTTTTCTTATTTTGCTGCTCTCCTTTCTTCCTCCCTTTAAGGTCTTGAACTCTATCATTTCATGGTTACTGTCACCCAGGTTACCTTCCACCTTTGCATTCTCAATCAATTCCTGCCTGTTTGTGAGCAGTAAGTCAAAAAGAGCTTCCCTCCAGTTGACTTCTTTACCATTTGTATCAAAAATTATCCCCAGCACACTCCAGGAATTTGCTGGACTGCTTGTGTACTGCTCTGTTTCCCTACCAGCAGACGTTCTGATAATTCAAGTCCCCCGTGAGAACCAAGTCCTGTAATTTGGAAGTTTGTCAGTTGTTTAAAGAAGGCCTCATCCACCTCTTCCTCCTGGTTTGGTGGCCTGTAGCCACCTGCCCACCAAGATATCCCCCTGCTGCATTCCCCTCTGACCTTTCCTCAGAGGCTTTCAGTTGGCCTACCTTCCAATACCTACTGTATGTCAGAACACACGTACATCACCTTTATATATAGGCAACACCTCTTACTTTTTTCCCCTGCCTATTCTTCCTCAACAAGCTATACCCAGTCTATACTCCAGTCATATGTCCTATCCTACCATGTCTCAATAATCCCAATGACATGACAACTCTATACTTGTACTAGGACTTCCAATTCTTCCTGTTTGTTCCACAATATATAGCCAGATACTGTCATTGTTTACTACTATTATTGTTGCTACTACTTCGATGGAATTTTTATGATCAAAGGACAACTGAAATATCCATCTGCAAATGCCCTTGAGGTTTCTAGTTTCTAAAAAAAACCTCACTGCATTTGTTAAAGTACAAAATTATAGCTCTTTTAAAAAAAATGCAAAAAAGTCTACAGTCCTGAAGAATGCAGCCCTACTTATACACAGAATAGGCACTCACAATTCAAGTTTCTTCAAAGTCTGAATGGATATTTTTTACATGGCACAATACCAACATATAGAATTATGTTATCCTTGCCTGTGAAATTTGCTTTTGATTATAAAACATTTGCCTGGCAACATCCCACAGGCTTGAACAGAATTACTATAAGATGACTAGATCCTTGCCTGGAGAATTTACTTAGTACTATAAGCAGACAAGGTTCTTTGGGTGAATCTGATATCTTTTATTAGATCAACATACATAGTTGGGGGAAAAAATTTAGCAAGCTTTTGGGTTTAAAAATCCTTTGTCAGGCTGAGGAAGTCTCTGCAGTTGGTGTGTGCTCTTCCTGGATGGAATGAATAGTAAAGAAGCCAGGGGCTGGGCTGGTCTGCATGTAAGGTAGGCAGTCAGTGAAGATGTAAATTGAGGAGTCAGTGGGTAACAGACAGGCTGGGGGTGTGGGGGGCAAGAGGAAGGGGAGAGAAAAGGGGGATGAATATAGCA
The DNA here is from genome assembly GCF_030867095.1 of Alligator mississippiensis. Lineage (NCBI taxonomy): Eukaryota > Metazoa > Chordata > Crocodylia > Alligatoridae > Alligator > Alligator mississippiensis. The sequence goes on along the minus strand of NC_081825.1, from coordinate 27,469,224 downwards.
GTTAAATAGTGGAGAGGTACCTGGGGAGTCAGATGTCAGACAGATTCATAGATGTTAGGGTCGGAAGGGACCTCAATAGATCATTGAGTCCGACCCCCTGCATAAGCAGGAAAGAGTGCTGGGTCTAGATGACCCCAGCTAGATACTCATCTAACCTCCTCTTAAAGACCCCCAGGGTAGGGGAGAGCACCACCTCCCTTGGGAGCCTGTTGCAGACCTTGGCCACTCAAACTGTGAAGAAGTTCTTCCTAATGTCCAATCTAAATCTGCTCTCTGCTAGCTTGTGGCCATTGTTTCTTGTAACCCCCGGGGGCGTCTTGGTGAATAAGTACTCACCAATACCCTTCTGTGCCCCCGTGATGAACTTACAGGCAGCCACAATGTTGCCTCTCAACCTTCTCTTGCGGAGGCTGAAAAGGTCCAGTTTCTCTAGTCTCTCCTCATAGGGCTTGGTCTACAGGCCCTTAACCATACGAGTGGCCCTTCTCTGGACCCTCTCCAGGTTATCCGCATCCTTCTTGAAGTGCGGCGCCCAGAATTGCACGCAGTACTCCAACTGCGGTCTGACCAGCGCCCGATAGAGGGGAAGTATCACCTCCTTGGACCTATTCGTCATGCATCTGCTGATGCACGATAAAGTGCCATTGGCTTTTCTGATGGCTTCATCACACTGCTGACTCATGTTCATCTTGGAGTCCACTAGGACTCCAAGATCCCTTTCCATCTCTGTGCCACCCAGCAGGTCATTCCCTAGGCAGTAGGTGTGCTGGACATTTTTCCTCCCTAGGTGCAGCACCTTGCATTTCTCCTTGTTGAACTGCATCCTGTTGTTTTCTGCCCACTTATCCAACCTATCCAGGTCTGCCTGCAGCTGTTCCCTGCCCTCCGGCGTGTCCACTTCTCCCCATAGCTTTGTGTCATCTGCAAACTTGGACAGAGTACATTTGACTCCCTCGTCTAAGTCGCTGATGAAGACATTAAAGAGTATCGGTCCCAGGACCGAACCCTGCGGGACCCCACTGCCCACACCCTTCCAGGTCGAGACCGACCCATCCACCACGACTCTCTGGGTGCGGCCCTCTAGCCAATTTGCCACCCACCAGACTGTGTAGTTATCCACATCACAGCCTCTTAACTTGTTCACCAGTATGGGGTGGGATACCGTATCGCAGGCCTTCCTGAAGTCTAAGTATATGACATCCACCCCTCCTCCTGTGTCCAGGCGTTTCGTAACCTGGTCATAGAAAGAGACTAGATTGGTCAGGCATGATCTGCCCGCCACAAACCCGTGCTGATTTTCCCTCAGCATAATTTGCCCTGCTGGGCTCTCACAAATGTGAGCCTTGATAATTTTTTCAAAGACTTTGCCAAGGATGGAGGTGAGACTGACTGGCCTATAGTTGCCCGGGTCCTCCTTCCTCCCCGTTTTGAAAATGGGGACCATGTTAGCCCTTTTCCAGTCCTCCGGGACTTGGCCCGTGCGCCACGAGCGTTCGAATATTCCCGTCAGTGGCTCTGCAATGACGTCGGCCAGTGCCTTCAGCACCCTCGGATGGAGCTCATCCGGGCCTGCCGACTTAAAGGCATCCAGTTCTTCCAAGTGACTCTGCACCACCTCAGGATCTACGCATGGCAGTCTGACGCCTTGCTGCTGCCTCTCTACAACCCCAGTGAGAGATTTGTCGTGTCCCTCACTTAGGAACACTGAGGCAAAGAACTCGTTGAGGAGTTCAGCCTTGTCCCCCCTGTCTGTCACCAATTGTTTCTGCCCAGGTTATAATGTGTCATAAATCCAATGTCTATATTTAGTCCATGATTTTTTGTATCCAGGAGACTAATGAAGTGGAGTTCATAGGTTCATCTCTGAGAAGTGTTTTGTAAATTCCCTTTGAGGATTAGAATTGAGATATTGGAGAGAGAGTGGTTTCCTTGTGAGAAATGTGCCCCCACAGACATATCACCCCTTCCTCGAACCTATACAGAAAATCCTGAAACAATTGCAACCCATACTAGAAAGAGACCGTATTCTTAAAGAGATCTCCCAGAGCCACCCATCCTAGCCTTCAAACAAGCACCGAACCTCGCTAACCTCATCACCAGAAGCAAACTTCCTAAGGCCCAGAACACACCAAATGGATCCAGACCACGCCATGACAAGAAATGTAAAGCCTGCCAACATATCTCCACCACCCCCACTATTACTACACCCCACAACAGAGCCATCAGCATCCCTGGATCTTACAGCTGCACCTCCAGAAATATAATACATCTCATCTAATGCACCAAATTCCCTGATGGAAAATACGTAGGAGAGACCAAGCAACAGCTGCGCACCAGAACGAATGCACACCAGAAATGTATCAAAGACAGAAATACCCAATTACTGGTGGGGGCACATTTCTCACAAGAAGACCACTCTCTCTCCAATCTCTCAGTTCTAATCCTAAAAGGGAACTTACAAAACACTTCTCAGAGACGAGCCTATGAATTTCTCTTCATCAACCTCCAGGATACAAAAAATCATGGACTAAATATAGACATTAGATTTATGACACATTATAACCTGCATGCCATCGGACTCCCCAGGTACCTCTCCACTATGCAACTGCTACATTCATCCTCCTTTTCTATCCCCACCCCCCAGCCTGTCCATGACCCACTGACTCAATTTACATCTTCACTGACTGCCTATCTTGCATGCAGACCAGCCTCTAGCTTCTTTACTATTCATTCCATCCAGGAAGAGCACACACCAACTGCAGAGACTTCCCCTGCCTAATGAAGGGTTTTTAAACCTGAAACTTGCTAAATTTTTTTCCTCCCAACTATTTATGTTGGTCTAATAAAAGATATCAGATTCACCCAAAGAACCTTGTCTGCCTATGTCTTTAGACCAACACAGCTACAACCTACACCCCTTAGTATTATAAAGTATTTGCCTGCTAACTTGTTGCAATCATGGCTTTAAAAGACCAGCTGAAAGGAGGAATGAGTATACCTATTAAAATCTGTGGCCACTCTACCAAGGTGGCCAACACAGATACTATCTGTCCATGAGGAGCTAATGCAAGCCCCTCACATAAACCACAAAACAAGTATTAGCAGGTAATCAGTTTAGTCATTACTGTTCTGGATCACCATCAAACCAAGGTCTCTGAGCCAAACTCTCTCTTGTTAAATTAATTGAATTTCCCATCCATGGAAGTCTAGATGTAGAACCATTGTAATCAGAACATAATCTTCTAATATTACACAAATAGGATTTTGTGAACTTCAAGAAGGTGTTATTAAGGAGAGAGAATGGAGTCCACCTTTCATACATTGGATAGGAATTTAATTATTTTTTGGTAGTGGGAACAGAGATTCGTATCCTGGATAGATTTATTCAGTCTTTGGAAAGTAAGTAAATTCTGTGTGGTGTGTAATGTGCAATTCTTTCAGATAAGATCCAATAGAAACAAGTTTTGTCTTCTCTGGGTGGATCTACACGTGTGCTTTAATGCACAGTAGCCTATTTTATGGCACATTAGAGCATTACGTTAAAAGCCATGCTAATACCCTAAAATTAGGCTACTGCATATTAGGCATCACTAAAAAAAGCGTATGCTGTTGCTACTGCACATTAGGGCAATCTAATGTGCATTTATTTAGTACCTAACATTAGAGGTACTACATTTAATGTGCAGTAGCAAAAGGGCATTAATGAACATGTAGACACACCCTCTGTGTGGGTAGTAAAGATACCAGGTTGCTGTGGTTTTTTGTCTGTACTGCTAGGAAGACCCAGTCACAAACAGGACCTCTGCCTGCCCCTGCTCCAGATGTGGATATATTGTTTAGTATTCTCCGAAACATCTGAAGTCTGGAACCAGTTCAGTTTCAGTGAAGTATGATGTCCCATCATATCTATGATCTTCCAAACTGAACATGATACTATGAGTGACCCTTATTGTGTTGTTATGGCCTGTTAAGTTTTCCTATAATAGGGTAAATGTGTATATATTCATGGCTACTAGACTGATTAATCACTTCTTAAGTGTAGGTCTGGCCATGCATTTAATCAATTAATGGCTTAATAAAAAAGGAACAAGCCACAAGGTTATAATACAAAATATATAATTGTACATATTTTGTGTAATAACTGTGCAGTTCGTTCTTATCATACCTTTAATTGAACATGTGGCTGGCACCCAGCCTCTGGAGCACACAGGAGCCTTTCAAGACTCCTGCATGCTCCAGAGGCTGGGAGTCCTCTCAGGTGATCAGGGCTCCCAGCTAAGGGAGCACACCATGCCCACCCCAGGTAGGAGCCCTGTCAGCTGATTGGTCATCGTGGTGCACTCCCCCAGCTGGAACTCAGGCCAGCTGAGAGGGCCTCCAGTTGCAGGAGCTCATCCTGTGCTCAGCCAGCTGGGAGCCAAGCTTGGTTTAGTGGGATCTTATGCAGGATCCCCCAGTTGTGTCTCCAGCCATGCACATGTGGTACGGCAGGATTGTTGGGATCTGCATCAGATCCCATCACACCTTTACTTTAACATTATGTCTGTCAGCAGCCCTAGAAATAGGAAGCTGGTTTTTGCTATTCATACAAGGAGAATCTCTTAAAAAAATAATCAAGGTTTTAAAAAAAAATAATAAAGCGCTTAGTAATGGCATCCTACGCAGCAACATTCAGGCATTCTACATTTTAGAAATTTGTATTCCTTCACTCCTACCCTGCCTGGCACCTGGCGCTGCCTGTGTCATATGGCGCAGGCCTGGCCCAGCACTGCGCGGTACCATGTACCTTCATGCAGCTTCCATGCCCGCAGGACCTGGCCTGGTGTGACAGGCAGTCCCCGTGAGTGGCATGGGGCCCCGGGTGACAGCCTGAGTGGCCCAGAGCTGCTCAAAGGCACATGGTGCCACACCGCACTGGGCCAGGCCTTCATGATGTGGCACAGGCAGCACTGGGTGCCAGGCAGCCAGGGCCAAGCTGCACTGCCCTGTGCTGCACAGGAGACTGTGCCAGGAGGCCCCGAGCACCCAAGTAGCCGCTGCTGCTGCCAGTGAGATGTGGGCCGTACAGGGGGCCTGGGGCTCTACAGGGGGCATATGGTCCCTGTGTGGGGAGGGCGACTGCCCTCCCTCCCCCCGGAAGCTTACCTGGAACAGAGCCCAGGTCCAGGTTGCATCAGGGCAAAGGACAGGCATAAAGACTTTCTGGTCAGCTACCAAAGCATCTCCATGGTCCTGGACTATGCCCTGCTCCACCTTTTTCCTGTGTGTGCTTGGGGGGGGGGGAGGGGGGGGGGAGTGGGGTCATACCTGGATATCCAGGTATCTAATTTTGAGCCCCTGCTGCAAATATGCAGCGCAGGGAAAGTTTTTTTGTTCCCAACATGCCTCTTGCCACATCTCAAACTACTTTGAGATGCAGCAAGAGGCACATGCGGGCTCATCTGGATGCGCCCTTAGTGTCCTATCTGATATGAAGTGCAACCTTCATATGCAGAGAAACAATTTTCAACTCTAATTATTAACTTCTCTCCTACACCATATGTTATTCGATAATAGACTAGTTATGTTAAGTTTGTAAAATCAAGTTGGAAGTTAGGAAACGCCCAAATTCAGATGTCCAAGCAAAATGAACAATGCCCCTCTAAGTATATTTTAATAACCAGTATCACTTCAAATCACGTCAGTGCCCTCGACTTCTCCTGTCACTCAGGTAAGACAACATGCATGGGTTTTTTCTGTTAGTTTTTACAGTTTCGGTGGCTTTGGTGCAGTCAAAAAGCATCCTTTATCTTCTAAGGTCTTTTCATGTCAACTGGGGTTTTGGCTTTATCTTGTCTTGTATACTTCCCTTAGGCTTACCATGAATTATTAGAGAAGCAGAGACAGACACGATGGAATCTGGAAGAAGCGGACAACCATGAAAGCACTGAGGCTGTTGTAGATCTGCATAAGGTGACACTTAAGTTTTCTTCCGCTTACTATAAGTCTGAATCTGCTGATCCAGTTATACATCATGAGTGGGTATCTAACAAGTTTCTTAAGATATGGTGTTAAGACCATTTTAAAGGGGAGAGATTGTAGTACCAAAGTGTGAGAAAATTAGTCTTTCACCTTAGGAGAAGTGGGGTTCAAGTCCTGGAGGTCAGAAGCAAAAAAGTGATCTTGTTCTCCACCTGTTGTGTCACAGACATGGGATTCCAAGTGCAACAGAAATAACTTAATGATTCATCTGCTAAACATTTATATAATGGTAAAAAAGGAGAACATTCCTTATTTAGACCTGCAAAATGTTCCTCCCTAAAGTGACTACACACCTTTATCAATCTACTACAAAGAGTTTACCTTCACAGTTTCCAAAGTAGAAAATCTAATATTAACTACATACTAACCCATAGTCTTACACAGTCTGAATTTCATTTTCACAGTCTATCAAATGAGAACTGCTTGTACCATGGTCGACCATCTTGCCACACCATCCTGACACTTTAACAAACCTTGCTAGCATTCTTGTAGCTTGCAGTTATTGAGTAGGTGGGGTAGGTGAGATGGCCACTGTCAGCATAGGGACCCCTGTAGTTTTCCTGACAGCCTAGACAGCAGGTAGGCAGTGATGCCACATACAGGCAATAAAAGGAGGAAGACATCATGGACACCCATACGCAAGCAGAAAGGCTTCTCCGATGCACTGTAATTAAAATACTTCAAAGCAGATTCGATTAATTGAGTCTGCTGGAGCTTGGTAATTATCGTGCTCCAGACTCCATTGTCTTGTGTATCAGCATCTCTGCCCTTAAAAATGGTGGCGGGGGCTCTTTTAACTAAAAGCTCATTGAGCAAGCTTTAGTTAAGTGCCCCCGCCACCATTTTTAAGCGTGCAGATGCTGATATACAAGATGCTCTGGGCACTTTAATTAGAGCAGCTTCGAGAGCCACTCTAATTAAAGTGTCTCCCCCCACCCTCCCTGCCCCAGAGCACATGTATAAATGCCCCATATGCCTCAGCCCTCCTTCTCAGAGAGAACTTTGCCATACTAGGATGATCCTCAGAAGAGAACTGCAAGGAAATAGTCAGGCTTCACAGTTAACTTGTAGAGTTATAAGTGCTAGAGAGAGCTTATTCTACTAAATTGACTGTGTTGCTTCAGGGATATAAAATCATACCCTTACTAGAAGTATGTTTTGTAGTTCTTAGTCATGCCAAATTGGAAATTGTTGCAATTGGTAAAAAGTTTTGTGCTTTGTCACTTCTTTCCTTATTAAATGTTTTCTGTGTGTGTAATAGATGTTATCGCTACCTGAAGGCTGAAATTGTAGCTAATTGTAGCTGAAGCAGTGACCTTTATTTGAGCTGAAAGTGATTATTTCTAGCCTGACAGGCTATTTGTCATGATTAATCATGACCATCTTGGTGTGTTGTGACTGTTTGTAATCCATATCAGATCAGCATCTGGATGTGGGTGTCTAAGTAAATGCTAGTTATCTGACTGCATTTATTCTGCTTTATTGGAAGCCTTTATTGCCATATGCATTTTTCTCCAACAAGGTTTGCTAAAGTTTTGAGGGGGGAATGGGGACAGAAAAAAAGGCCTGCCTGGTGTCACTGTACTTAAGGCATGATTGTGTATTAATGGGGTTTTTTTAGTGTTTGGGGAACACACTATTGATTTAGAAAAGGGTAAATTGGTTTGGAAAGTTAAATTTTAACAGGAAGCAAATGTATATGATAGTATTATGCATTATAGGTGATCTCTGGACAGGAATTTTCAACTTTTTTCCCCATTTTGTTTGAAGTCTGTAGAAGCCAAACATTTGTCTCCTGCACGATCCCACTTTATTTGCAGAAGTTGTATTGGTCTCTGTTATTGGAAACTGCATCATGGACATTAAGACCCAGTTAAAATCCTATTTCCTCTAGCCTTGTTTTTGACCAAGCTCTGTTCCATTAAGTGTTTGGGTGAATTGAACTTTTCTAAAATTACTGGGCTGACAGAAACGCTGTATGTGAGGTCCCAAAGAGCTTTGCTAGAACATTCAGTCCTAGCTTATTACATATTGCACCTGCCATTTCAATTCTGGGCTTTTCTGAGTAAAGACTAACCAGTCTTACAAAACTGCCACAAGTGATTTGGTGATATCTAATAAGAATTTAGATTCAAGAAATTAAACATTTGTTTACAATAGCAGCTTTTCAAGGTGCGTTGTCTGGGTACAAAAAAAAAAAACAAACTTATTTGTACTCTCCAGAAAGCTTGTGCGCGCACACACACACCAATGGGCCTGATCTGATGCAAGTCAGTATAACTCTATTTAAGTAAAATAGAACTGCTCAGCAGCCGAGGAAGGGAAGAGTAGCTATTACAAGATGTATGTGTTGCCAGGGGCATAAAAAGGCAGAATTGCTACCAAAGGAAGGAATTATTCTCAGAAAATTACATTCCCTTTGCAGTTTCCTCGGTGTCTGCTTAAATCATGTGGTTCAGAGTGCTTTACCTTTCAATTTTAGTGTGCATGCCAAGGTCAGGACTGCATTCACTCACTCAGTTTTGTGAGGAGAAAACAGTATCACACAAAACCTACTCTCCTATTCTTGAAAACATGGTAGTGGTTGTGCGGGCCAGGAGCGGTCCGAGGCCCTCGGTGGGGGGGGGGGGGGGGGGGGTTGCGCGGCGGGCTGTGGCCAGCAGCCCGGACACACCGGGTCAGGGAAGGCAGGCGGCATGCTAGAATTAGGCACGGACGCTTAGTGGTTGATTTAAGATTATTTTACTTACACCGAAGATGGTCGTGGTGCAGGCAGGAAAACTTGCTTAAGTTGCAGTTACAGACAGAAAAGAAGAGAGGCGGACTAGAGTTCCTTCCCGTGAACCTTCTAGCCCATCCGGTTGAGAGCTCTAAACCGCGAGCCCGTCATGTCAACCGAAGAAAGTACTCGAAGCAAAGAGCTCTGAATACACTCACACGAAGTTTGCTAGGCTCCATGGAACTTGCACGCGGGGAAGGGTACATCGAGGGATCAGGCAGCGACGGGGAGAGGCGAGAGGCTGATCAGACCCCTGTAGCCTTCTTGAGATACACGCTGGGTCCGATAGGCTCCGCAGTGCTTAAAGATCTTCACGAGACGTGAAGTTCTCCTCCTCCTGATAGTCGTGGAGTTCTCCAACTTGGGCGGAAACCGCTCAAGCCTCTTATACGGCTAGCAAGCCAATCGCTAGCCGCCACGTAGGAATAATTTAGAACTGGCCAATAGTGGGACGCAAATTTGAATACAAATGGCGGGAACTCCTTGCACCGTGCATTTCTCTTTTTGCAACTAAGAAATGCACCCTGCAAAGAAAGCTACGAGTGGCAGGAAATAATTTAGCAGTGCCGAAGCGCACACAAACAAAAATCACACCCTTGGGTTGTGACAGTGGTAACAGCATGGAGCTTACCATGGGATATAAAACCTACCCAGGAACTTGGGTAACTATCCACCCAGTCAGCTCACATTGTTATCGGTGCCCAAACTAGCTAGATTAGGTACACAGGGTATAGTCACACCTTTGAAAGCAGTGTGCACACAAAGATATTGTGGTGCTAGGCCAGGGGTGGAAAATTATTTGGGCCAGAGGGCCATTTAAGGAGTTCGGTGAGCTGTCATGGGCCAGGTCAGCATCCCCCACGCCAACACAACAGCTCACCAAAGCTCTCCAAGTGGCACTGCTCCACTTAGCCAGGTGGATGGGATGGGGCCACAGGCAGGCGGGGAACAGCATCCAAGAACAGGGTGGGTAGGAAGGGCTGGGGCTGGGACTGTGGGGTGGTAACATCACAGGGCTAGGGTCAGGGCCCAGGGCAAAGTCACAATCCACTCCCTGCATGTTCCCGTGATTGACATCGGTTCCATGGGCAGGGACATATGGTAAGAGGATCACAGCTCCACCCCAGGCCCCAGCTGTTACCACCCAGCAATCGTAGGTTCTCCAAAAAGACTGGCAAACACCCATGCAGGCAGAGTACGTGTCCGGGCAGATGGGATGGGCTGCGGGTGTGCAGGGAATGGCATCCAGGAGTGGGACAGGCAAAGGAGGCTGGAATTGCAGGCCAGTGACAGTGTGGGACTGAGGCCCAGAGCACAGCCGTGATATACTCCCCGCACCCCCATCTGTAGAATTGGCATCTATCACGGGGGTATGCAGGCAACAGATTGTGGCTCTGCCCTGGGCCCTGGCTCTGCATTATTACCGCCCTGCGATCCTGCTCCATGATCTTGGCTCTGCCCACCCAGCCTGCTCCCAGGCACTACTTCCCACCCACCCCCAGCCTTACCCCATCTGCCTGGCTGCATGCCCTGCCCACGTGAATCCCACTCCCTGTGGTAGGTGTGGGGTGGAAGGGCCGGGGTGCCTAAGCAGTGTAGCTGGGTCCAGTGGTGGTGGTAACGCTGGCAGCAGCAGACAGAAGGAGCCACTGCCACCAGGAAGTGAGTTTGGCTGCCACGCTATCTCAGCCCTGCCGTGCACCCGGTGCTAGTTGAACCAGCCACACACACCATAGCCTGGGTTGCTTTCTGTGCGTAGGCTAGGTAGGACTGAGAGACCCACCCTTGGTGGGGCGAATCTGGCCTGCAGGCCATATTTTTGCCCATTCTGTGCTAGATTTCTTAACTTTGAGACAGTCCTTGGCAATTTGAAGAGAAATTTGTACTTTTGGATACTGCCTGAAACCATATTTCTTTATAGAAACAAAGGCGATGCTGGAAACATGAACAAGCAAGATGAAAGTAAAGTCAGTGTCTGTTGTTCAGTTAATCCGCTACATTTTTTAATTACAAATATTTTACTAGAGAAGATAGAAGGAAAAGAATTTTCATGCTAGATTTGGAGCCAACAAACCCTCTTCTTTTATTTGAATCACACCAGAAAGCAAAGCTTAACTACATTCATAGAAGTTGAACAAGTATAATGCAATGGTCATAGAATCACAGAGTTGGAAGGGACCTCTAGCATCTCTTATTTAAGTTGTTAACAGTCCTCCTGAGATGCAAAGCCACTGTCAAAACTGGCTCTAATCAGATAGCACCACATCTCTACAAAGAACACCACAGGAATTGCTATACTGAATTGGATAATGTCATCTGGTGCTGTTTCCCGCTTGAGACATACTCCCAACACCTGTCCTTTCTGTCAAGGAAAGAAGATTTGGGCACACACCTACCTTGAATGTGCCAGGCTGCAGCCTTTCCACTGCTTCATCAGGAACCTCCTCCTGAAACCTTCATCTATGTAGTAGGGACCCAGATTTAGACACATAATTCAGTCTGCAAACTCTAGAAATCTGTGCATCTAATCCTGGGTTTCTCCCCAGTCTGGGCTAGCCCTTAGCCCCTTTACTGCTACAGGGATCACTGCGCATTCTCAGAGAGGAAAGATCAGAGAAGCCAGGCTTACTTTCTTCCTTGGGTTCCACTTCTGTATTAAATAACAAAAAACTTGCTACTTCACTGCTCCTTAGGCTGCATACAGCACTCTTCTGTAAGATTTGCAGACTTCCATACACCACCTACTCACACTGTGCCTGATGTGTGGGTGAGGGGTCAATCTTTTCTAACAGCTGTTTCAAAGTGTTTGCTTGGTCATAAGCAGGGGATAATTATTAGGTTCTTCATAAACCTATTCCAGGCTGCTGCTGTACATACTTTATCACAGATACCAACATCCTAGTAACATTGTGGTGGTTTGAAGGTCAGTGGTGAGTGAAACTCTAATCTCTTATAGCAAACTGGGAAAGGATTTGGCACTAGAAGTGTATGGGCAAACTAACCACAGGCATTAGTCATGGACTAGATTCTCCTCTTTTGCAATCTTGTGGCAATGCAGGTTCATTAGAGTTACACCTGATTCAAGAGAGTTACACCTGATTTGTGTCAGTGAGCAAATAATGGCATGTCAATAGGGCTCCCTCCAGATCCGAGGTCCAGCAAAATATGCCCTGCCTATTGACTTCCACTGGGAGCATCAGGAACCAGTAATTGGGCTAAGTAAATGTGGGCCCCACACCTGCACTTAAGTCTTCTCTGAGCCTCTCACGGCTACGTCCAAGGTGTCCACACCACCTGATTGCTGATCATTGATGTGCCGCAGTGACAATGAATGGGTGGAGCTTTTCTTAATATCAGTGAACCCAGGATCAGGAAGGAAGCCCAATAGACATACCCAGAATGTCATGAAAGGGGAGCGTGTGACTGAACGAACTGCCGGGGGATTGAAGAGCATGTCAGTTCAGTTCATCAGTTGAATTCACTTGTCTATGGGGGATGTTTCTCCTATAACATTTACTTTGCTCTTCGATGTCTTCCTCCAGCTGTTTGTTTTGAGTTTTTTTCTCTTTTTTTCATGTTGTAAAGACTGGAAGCTAATCAGAGCTACAGTGGTCTCTTTACTAGTTATTTGTACAGTCCCAAACCCTTGATTTGAGTTGTTGGTAGTACTGTTCTACAATAAATAATTGTCAGGCCTTGAGATAAATACAGGAAAATGTCAGTCTGTCAGTTTAGTGTGGGTGTGTATGTGTTGAGTAGATTTTTTGTGTATACACAAGTAAATCCATAAAACTGATTTAAAAACATCAACTAAACCTTGTGATGGGTGAGTGAGTGATTATGGTCAGTTTGAGCATGGGGAATGGGATGCAGAACTTTTCTGCTGTTGTGATGGACTTCAAATGATGAGCTAAAAATGAGGTGCTAAATAGATGAGGATATGAAATAACTATTATATCCTCCATAAATAATTTGTAAAAAGTAAACTAAGCATTTAAGCCATGCATCCGTTATTCAACTAAACTTAGGCATTAAATTTGAGATGACCCAAAATTAAAAATCACTAATGAATGTTTTGACCTGGGATTGAGTTTGAAAGGACTAAGAGGAAGTTAGAGCTAAAAGATTAGGCATAGGAATTAGAACCAAAATACCTGGGTTTGGTCTAAGCCTGGTTTTGACATTGATTTGTTGCTTAAATTTAGTTACTTCTTGTTAATCAGAGGCTCGGCTTTCCTTATTTGTAAAACAGATTTTGATCTGCCTCACCAGATGTTGAAGCTCTCCCTGAAGATATAATTCTTCAGTGTCTTAACAGTCAATTGCATGTGAAACATTTCTGTAACACTGCTGTTAGTACTGTTGCCAATGCCATGTGTACACTTTTCCTCCACTTATCAGTTCTCCAGCTCCTAGAAAATTCACCATTCTGTAGTTGCAGATGACCTCCAAATCTTGACAGTAGGCAACTCAGCTGACATTTTTAGCTCAAATTACTATTCTTCTTCATCCAGAATATGACTAGGCTTCCAGATCTGATATAGTCAGTTGCTTCTCTCTGGCAAGATGCCCTGGGCTTTTTTTTAAACCAACCTGAAAATTCTTACTAACATTTTCCTTCCCTATCCTGTCTCATGCAGTTCAATGAGCCAAGATGCTGAATGGCCACATTTGATGCATATTTCCTAATCTCAAGCTTGTCCATTGCATATATTCAGGAGATATTTTTCTACCCCTGGTGAAACAGCCAATGTTATACAGCAGGGATTCTCAGCCTTTTTTAAGTGCACCCCTGGCGGCCAGACACAGAGCGGGGGGATTGCGGGGTGGTACCTGTGCAGCCCATAGAGGGGCACCGCTGCCCTCACCCTCCCCACCCCCGGCCCTGGGAGGCAGTGGCATGGGGTGGTGGGTGGCAGTACTCTGTCCCCTCCCCCCCGCGTATCCCCACTGGGGCCTTCCCAAGTACCCCTGGGGGTATGCATACTCCCGGTTGACAACCCCTGTTATACAGCAATCTTTAATAAGACAAATAATAGGAAAAAAGTACATACTAAATGGAGCTATGGGTAGAAAAAAGCAGTCTTTCTTAGGTATTGGACCACCTTGCTAAAATTTTAAGCACTTGAGATTTTACTGTTTTTTGCTGTGTTATTTCTGTAGCTCTGTAGGAGAGTGAGCTATATTCAGTTTAGATTAGTGCATCATGAATAGGTTTGTTAAGGTTTCAATTGTAATATATTTATATATCTGTACTCAAGAGTTTATGGCAAAAAGTAGGGGTACGCTGAGAAAGTTTTTTGGGCTCATACCAATGGCCGATTGTTAACAAGCCATAATCAGCTGATACTGATCTGATTGCTGATATGCAGCCAAGCAGCTTGGAGAGCAGAGCCTGGCTGGTAAGTCTATTGGGGGAAAGGGCGTAGGAGGGGGCAAATTGAGGTGCCCATGGTGAGGGAGGAGGGGGACTGGGGCTGGGACAGGCACTGCCCAGTTGAGGTGGAGCGTGGACGAAGCTAAGCAGCTAGTCTGGGGGTGCAGGGAGGGGGGGGCGGTTTCCACTGCTGCATACACCCCTGGGGAGGCATGGGGGGCATGCGCAGCGGCAGGAGCTGCCCCTCCCCCATACCCTCCAAATGAGCTGTCCCATGCTGCGCCCTGGCAGGGCAGCATCTGCCCCAGCCCCCCTCATCATGGGAGCCTCAATCTACCCCCCACATGCCCCTTTCCTTTCCCTGCTCCTTCCCCCCAACAGGCTTACCAGCCAGGCACTGCTCTCCAAGCTGCGACTGCATACGTGCACATGGCATTTATCAGTGACATTATCAGCTACATCAGCCATAAAAAGCCAATTACAAATAATGTCACTTTTCCTTTTATCAGTGCCGATACGATATGCACCAATGTATCAGTGCACCTCTACTAAAAAAAGTCTCATGTAAATTAGGGTGTGAATTTAAACAAAAACAGGGTTTGGTGTTTCCAATGATGGGAGGGGAAACATTGTTTTGTTTGATTGATTGATTCAGTTATGTTGCTTAGGAAAGGATTTAGGATAAACAGGAGATAAAAAGTGTGGAAGCCAACATTCTCTTATACCAGAATATGCAAGTCCATGTATGGACTGATATTTGCGTATAACTCCATACATGGCGAAGTAAGAGAAACCTAACTGCAGGCGTTTACTATAAGCTACTGAACCAAGGGGAGGAGCTAGATCTGGAGTTCTCTCGAGAACTGACAGAGGCCATGAGTACAAGGGACTTGGTTGTCATGGGAGACTTCAGTTACCTGGACATAGATTGAGAGGAACACCTGGCTAGATCAGAGAGTTTCATAGTAGTTTCATAGTAACTAGAGTCAGGAGGGACCTGAACAGATCATCTAGCCTGACCCCCTGCCACAGGCAGGAATGAATGCTGGGTTCACAAGACCCCAGACAGGTGATCATCCAACCTCCTCTTGAATTTGCCCAAGGTAGAGGTGAGGACCACTTCCCTGGGAAGTTGGTTCCAGATTTTGGCCACCCTAACTGTAAAATATTGCCTTCTGATCTCTAACCTAAACCTGTTCTCCATCAGCTTATTACCATTGTTCCTTGTCACCCCAGGTGGTGCTGGGGAGAAAAGGGCTCTACCTATTTGCTGTTGATCTCCCCTGATGAGTTTGATCATTTGCTCAGTTTCCTGACAGTGATTGAGGAGTGCAAGGACCAACCAGAGGTGACGCTCTCCTAGACCTGGTCTTGGCCAAAGGAGATGATCTGGTGTGTGGCTTGAACATGGAGGATGACCTGGGTGGCAGCGACAGTGAAATTATCAGGTTCACCATCCGCCATAAGGTCAACAAATAAACCAACAGGATTGATGTCCTGGACTTCAAAAATGCTGACTTCAGCAGGCTAAGAGCATTAGTAGGGGAGGCGATGCAGGACCAGGAAGGAAAGGTGAATGGGGTGCAAAAAGAATGGTCGTTGCTCAAGGATATGATCTTCAAAGCACAAAAGCAAACTGTTCTGGAAAGAGGAAAGGTAGCAGAAGAGCTGGCCAGCCCTCCTGGCTTAATAGGGACATTTTGATCCTCTTAAAAAAGAAAAAAGAGGTGTACACACAGTGGAAGCTAGGGACGGTCCTCAAGGAGGGCTATACATTAGTGGCCAGCACTTGTAGAGAAATGATCAGGAAAGCCAAGGCAGTGACTGAGTTTAGGTTAGCCACGGGAGTCAAGGACAATAAGAAGTCCTTCTTTAAGTACTTAGGCAGTAGAAGGAAAACAAATGGAAGTGTGGGACCCCTACTTAACAGCTCGGGACAGCTGGTAACTGACATTCAAGACAAAACTGAACTCCTGAATGCCCACTTGCTTCCATAGTTCACTAGACCAAGGGGAAAGACAAGTGAGATGAGGCTCATAGGGGGCATGCTGGGAATAGCAGCCTCCCCACTGTGGATGCTGAGCAGGTGCAATACCAAAGCTAGACGTTTATAAGTCAGCAGGACTGGATGGACTTCATCCGAGATGCTGTTACCAGATTTACCCATCACCGTGGGGTGTGCTCATTTATTAGGGATACGTTTCTCGGGTTTTGGTAATTCTGTCAATGTACTGCTTGTGTTACTTGTGTTTCTATACGGAGCTGTATATCTCCCTTCTGCAAGTCCTCACCCCCAATGGAGCTATCTTGCAGGACTCAGTTTCAATGGGGCTGGGTTCCTCCAGTCACCAAATCAGTCATACACACAAACACACACAGATTAACGTGACATGCCTGACCCAGCTGAGTTGATCAGCATGGACAGGCTGACACCGTCATATGCCAGGAATCAGTTCATCAGAGCAACAATAAACTGCAGTCAGACACAAGTACGCAGGTCAACAGAATAACTCTGAATCCAGCTGGGTGTCCAGCTGACACCCATATGGGCCAGCATTCAGTTCATTAGGGCACATCTGAGCCAAACTGGGTCAATCAGTCTGTACAAGCTGATCCCTTTATGTGTTTCAAATTCAGCACGTCCCAATCTTTAGCCCCTTGATGAGCAGACCCCACAGTATTTTGGGGCTTCACAGGGATCTTTAGCTTAGGTAAAAGAAGCATTGCTGCAGAGCAAGTGGGGAAGGAGAAGCAGAGAAGGAAAAATATACCCATTTACTACCAGTTTGACTATAAAAGTTATTTATTGCTAAGTACATGAAATATATAACGGTACTAGTAGTAATAGACATGTAAAGGAAAAACAAACACAAACAATTACAGAACTACCCTGGTTTCACTAAGTATTTGGGGAAACTTAGCTCAAGCTTAACTGATACAGTTCAGGTTCTGAAATTTATGCCTAGAGAGAAAAGAGAAAGAGAGTGCGAGAGCACTGGGATCTCACCAGTCCAAGGCACTCGGGTTGCAATGCTGCTTAGCACAATCCTTGAAGGGAGACGATCTGTTTCTTCCAGCCTCTCAAGAAGAAAGCGGGTGTGAGAGAGAGAGAGTTCTCTTCTTGAAGCACACACACACTTCGCTGCTTTTTTTTACAGATTTTTATACCCTCAGTTCAGCTTCTTTGAAGCATTTTCAATAGTGTAAATCATTTTCTTTTCTCTTGACAAGGGGTTATCTGGTTTGGAACATTTCAAGAAACTGATTGATAATCAGGAAAAACATAGGGTTAAGGAGTAACCAGACACTTAGGAGCCAGCTTGAAATTCCTATGGATAGCAGATATACCGATGGGACATCTCATGGTTTCTTCAGAAACAATAGATAGCTTGCAGCATCAGAGTTTTGGGATTTTTACTTGTGAACAAGCCTCAGCTTAGCATGATTTTTCCAGATCTTACTATAGTCTTTTAACAGACTTAAGGCAATTATTGGAGTGTTCATAACCTTTGGGGGGAGGACTTTCATAGTTTCATAGCAGCTAGGGTCAGGAGGGACCTGAACAGATCATCTAGCCTGACCCCCTGCCACAGGCAGGAATGAATGCTGGGTTCACAAGACCCCAGACAGGTGATCATCCAACCTCCTCTTGAATTTGCCCAAGGTAGGGGCGAGGACCACTTCCCTGGGAAGTTGGTTCCAGATTTTGGCCACCCTAACTGTAAAATATTGCCTTCTGATCTCTAACCTAAACCTATTCTCCATCATCTTATTACCACCAGTCATCCCGGGAAAAGTATGACAACACTTGTGGTCAGGGCTCCAAAGGGCTGGATGCTGTGATGAACCCCTTTACCATTGTTCAAATATTGCCCATACCCCCTCTGACTCAGTCTCTTTGCCTCAGCATTCCCTAACCCGGCAACCAAGTTTTAGTCAATCAAGTTTAAATATGCCTCCCATAGTGGGACTGGGGAATGTACTGCCCGAGATGCCTATTAAACTTGGTGGCGGGGAGGGGAGTCCTTTGTAAATCCAGATTAGCACTGGTCTGATAAATGCTGAGCTGGGTGTGTGTACATGTGGGTTGATTAGCGTTTGGAGCACAGATTCCCCATCATGCAGTGCTCCCCTGCTTCTCTGATCCCAGAATTCACTGCAGTCTCTGCTTCAGGCATTCTGTTCTCCATCTCCCATGTAAATGAATGGTCATCTGGTTCCACCTTGGATGCAAATGAGACCTAGGGCAGTTGTTTCACTCTTGTCACCTGTATCTGGAGGGTTTTAGGTGCGTCTCCCACTGCATCTTCATTGTCTTTCGTAATCAGTTCTTGTTCAGGTAGAGGAGGGGAGGGGGGTGGGGTGAGTCCTTTGTGAGTCAGACAGGCTGTGTCCTGTGCCAGGGTTCCCCAAGAACATGGAGCTGAGAGGTAACAGTGCTGAAGGAGCTGGCTGAGGTCATCGTGGAACCCCTGGCAAATCTCTTTCAGAACTTGTGGTGCACAGGGAAAATCCCTGAGGATTGGAAGAGGGCCAACATTGTGCCCATCTTCAAGAAGGGGAAGAGGGAGGACCCAGGCAACTATAAGCCAATCAGCCTAACCTCTATTCCAGGGAAAATCCTGGAAAAGCTCGTTAAAGAATCTATGTGCAATACACTTGTGGAAAGTAAGATTCTGAACGACAGCCAGCATGGCTTTGTCATGGGTAGATCTTGTTTTACCAATCTCATCTCCTTCTAAAACCAGGTCTCTCGCCACCTGGACATGGGAGACAAGGTAGATGTTATATACCTAGACTTCCAAAAGGCTTTTGATCTTGTATCCCATGATATCCTTGTGTGAAAACTGGAAGATTGAGGGCTCAGCTGCTTGGTGGTTCAGTGGGTGGGAAACTGGCTACAGGGTAGGACCCAGAGAGTTCTCATGAACGGATCTGGGCCGTTCTGGCGCAAAGTGGCCAGTGATGTCCCACAGGGGTCCGTGCTTGGACCGGTGCTTTTCAACATCTTTATGATTTGGAGAGAGAGAGTGAAAAGCTTGCTGGCCAAGTTCACAGACAACACCAAGTTATGGGGCAGTGTGGTCATGCCAGAAGATAGGTTACAGCTACAGACAGACCTGGACAGGCTAGAGAGTTGGGCAGACCAGAACCAGATGAAGTTTAACACTTCCAAGTGCTCCACCTAGGGGCAAACAACCCTCAACATATATACAGGCTTGGTGGTGACAGCTTGACTTGCACCGCGGCCAAAAGGGACCTAGGGGTAATGATCGACCATTGCATGAGTATGAGCCATCAGTGCAATCCGGTGGCCAGCAGGGCAAATAGCATGCTGGCATGCATTACCCAATGCATCTTGTGTAAAACTAAGGAAGTGATACTCGTGCTGTACTCAGCATTGGTGAGACCACAGTTGGAGTACTGCATCCATTTCTTGGCACCGCACTTCAATAAGGATGTGGAAAAACTTGAGAGGGTCCAGAAAAGAGCCACCTGTATGATAAGGGACTTGCAAGGCAAACCATACAAAGAAAGACTGAGGGACCTGGGCCTCTTTAGCCTAAGGAAGAGGAGGTTGAGAGGGGACTAGATAGTGGCATACCACTATATCAGAGGAGTGCATTAGGAGCTTGGTGAACAACTGTTCACTAGGGCACCCCTGGGGAAGACCAGGACCAGTGGATACAAACTCCTGGAAGGCCACTTCAGACTTAATACAAGGAAAAACTCCTTCACAGTCAGGGTGTCCAGACTGTGCAATAAACTCCCTCCAGAGGTGGTGCAGTCACCTACCCTGACGGTTTTCAAGAGGAGACTGGACAGTCACCTCGCTGTGGTCGCTTGACCCCAGTTGTCTGGGGGGCTGGACCCAATGAGCCCTTCTAGCCCCTAATAATCTATGAACTTTAACAGGTATGACATAGTAATGGCAACCCACTTTTGGAGTTAGATAAGAAAAAGTTTCCAATATTTTCAAAAGGTTATTTTTTCCCTTTTCTTATTTATAATTAAGTTCTTCACCTCAGCCCAGATAAAATATTACACATTTTTTCATTGTCTTGTTTTAATGTCACTCTTCTGCTTTTTAGTGAAGTTGTCAGGTTTTAATTTCCCCTGTTTTTTCCTGCAAGATAATAAATTTGTTTTCTTGTTTGAAATTCAAATGCA
This sequence comes from Alligator mississippiensis, assembly GCF_030867095.1. Lineage (NCBI taxonomy): Eukaryota > Metazoa > Chordata > Crocodylia > Alligatoridae > Alligator > Alligator mississippiensis. Next base: position 27,448,876 of record NC_081825.1, on the reverse strand, counting down.
CCCAGCATTAATCCAAGACTATTTTATTCCTGCATCCATATTGTTTCATTTCTTTCTGCTTAATGAGTTTCTATAGAGGTTTTTTGAAAAGCCTGAGGTTGGCTGTCAAATATTACAAACAGGTTCATTTAACTGTGCAATCAGCTACTCTATTAGTGGAATCAATTTGAATAAATTGTACTAAGTAAGAGTTTGGAAAACAAAAAGATAACATGTCAAGAAATGTAGGATGACTGTTTCATGGGTGTTTCAGTCCAAAAACAGGACATTGGAACTCATGTGCTTCCCACATACACACACACAGACACACACTTCTTTGGACAGAAAAAGAAACTTATAACATGCAATGCAACCTCCCCATTTAGGGCCAGAGTCTACTCAGTTACTCCCATTGAGTAGTTGCTTACTCACAAGCTTCTGTTCTGCTTGAGCAGAGAGAGTAGTTAGCTGTATTAATCTGAAGTCAGGCAGAAGGCAGGGAAGAGCTGCACTTTACAGACAAACTAAATTAGTCTGAATGAGCTTTTGTGACCCCTTTGTTCCTATGGGTTTCTTATTTGTTTGCCTCTCCGAGTCCTGACCTCTCCATTTCCCCTTCATTTCCTCCCTTCCCTGTCTTTCATATTGACATCTTTCTCTCTGATCAACTGCTCTGTTCATGTCCTTCCATGGCATCTGATAAAGAGATCGGGCTCACAAAGGCTTATGTATCTGTGATTTACTTAGTCTGTAAGGTGCATTTCTACCCTGCCTTCTATTCAGCTTGAGTCACATTGAAAGAATCTGGCTGTATTAGCATATTTTTCTCTATATGTTCTTATCTTTTTCATCACACTATAGTAGAGCAACCACACTAATTGGGGTAGACCCCTGTACAGGTACATAAGCATGCTTGATCAATTAGTAACTGTACAGTGTACTGCAAGAAGAGGGTACAAATATAACATTTATAAGTGCAGCAAAACCTTTGGAACGTTAACCTTATTTCATTCAAAGTTAAGTTTACAATGATGTAGCTCATTGGAGCATGCAGAGATAATAGTTACAGCATAACAGCTGATGCATGCTGCTGAGTGGCAACTCTTCATCCCCTTTTGAAGAAGCTGAAACGACCTCTGGTTCAAAGATTGCATTTTGAAATACTTTTTTAACATAAGAGAATTTAGAAATGGTATCTTTTTAAGATCAAACAACAAACATCAAAAAATGTCCTAATCAAAAAGGAGCATGAACTCTTCGTAGAACCTGAAAGGAAAAGCTGAACTACAGAAGCTGTGTCTATTTGTTTGGCGTTCTACCACATGCGAGTACCTTCATAGTGTGTTACACAATGGTTCATTCTCTCTCTGCTTCTCCCCAAGGAAAATATCTACAGTTCAGCATTTTGATTTGACAGGTTTGATGTGGGTTTCTTTTGAATGTATGCGCTGCTGTCTGCACATGTTACAGAAGGCAGGTTGAAAGGCTATTCCTTGCATTCGGAGTGCTGGAACTCATGTGCAGCTTGGTGAGGTTTGTGATGGTCTTAATTTCAGAGCTCATTCCAGTCTTGGACCAGTCTTCAGCACAGACATGCTTGTAAAATGGGCACAGGTATAAAAATAAAACCACCACCATAGTAGGTACTTTCAGTAGGATCTTTCAGTTCTTAGCACATACTAATTTGTATCATGTCTTGGTATTTAACTATCCTACCAGAAGCTGTAGTTGCACCAACAGTATTGTCAGCATGCCTGGCTACACTTGATCTGAAATACTGTCCTTATAATTCTAACACCACTACTTGGTACTTCTATAGCTCATTTCAACAGATGATAGCTAAGCACGTCCCAAACAAATAACAAAAACATTTGGCCTAGGGCTTGTTTTACCCACCAGTAACATACAGATGTCTGCAAGGACACAATCACTGTTTAGCTGATGCAAATTAATGTCAGATAGTAAACAAAGAATACAGTATCTGTGTGAACCTGCAGGGAGCACAGGCAGAATGCAAGTTTTTTGCTCTTTAAACAAATGGCAAGTGATTAAAACCTCTGCTTTACATTCCATGCAAACAATTTCCTCACAAGTAGAAACTGAGTGCTTCACTATGAAGGAGAAATTATATTTATACTAAAGCAGGTTGCCACCTACAGAATGCCAATTACTTCTATAGCCATGCAGTTAGAGTCTTCAGCCTAACATGTCCAGCTACCTCTCACTGCAGTAGCAGTGGTGATTGCAGTTGATATCTGCATGTATTAATTGAACCTGACCTTACTTGAGCACTTGTGAGATTGCAGTAGAAACAGATATGGCTGAAGACTACTCTAGAGAGGTTTTAAACTAGTGGGGGACAACCTTTTTCTAGGTGTGTTACTAATAAGCTCTGCCCCCTTTCTGAGTGACACTAATCTCTTTCCACTGTCGAAACTGCTGGTCTGCTTTCTGCTTCCTGCCCTGTGCTCCCTGAATGATCCATCCACTGCTCTGTTTTCTGCTTCCTGCCCTATCTGCTGGTTCCCTTGCCAATCTGCCACATCTCACATACAGAGGCAGCCACTTGTGGCACACATATCACAGATTGGTCACCCCTGTTTTAAACCGTGCTAACTCCTAAGAAGTAAGAATGCTACAAAGGTAGGGGAGTTCATTTCTGAAGAAAGGCTAGAAAAATTGTTTTTACTAAGAAAAGATGGCTTAAAACAGATAAAAGTTAAGAGTTGTTTAAATTTTAGAAGGCTACCATGATTAGATGACTGGAATCTTTGAGCAGTTGCTGAATCAAAGGATTTGGGGACCTAAGCTTTAAAATAAAGTAGTAGAAGCAAAGGAGAGAATTTAATTTTGTATTGAGGATAGGGAGCTAAGCCAGGTTTGCACTGAGGCATGGAATTAGAAAGCGGTTGACACCTGTGAATGGAACTAGTAGATCAGTGCAAGTTGGGAAGAGGCAAATACCCTTCCTGAAATACAGAGGTCACCTGGCCCAAATATTCCTGCTTGCTGGTAGCAGAGAATCCTCTGCCCTGGTCCTATCTGTTTGAATGTCCTTTCTCTCGACAAGGACAGAAGGGACCACTGTTCCCATTAGGCTAGAGCAGCTTCTGAGCAGGTCTGCTCTCCATTGACTAGATGCTATCCTCTATAGTGTTCCCCAGTACTGAAGTCTAATTACTTAAGTTGGGGATACATTTTAGCCTCCTAGAGTAAGAACAGAAATAGCCAGTATTAATATAATTAGTATAATAGCCAGGTACTTGTGCTATTGCCAGGTACTTATGCTAGAAATCCCTAGGATTCCTTGCATTATAACTTCATATACACATGTAATTGCAAAATTATCATAGAACCCAAGCATGATACGCATTAGTTAGCAAGCGCCAATTGTAAGGACTGATAGTCTTTGTTAAAGTTAACTAGTGCTAGTGATCAGCAGGGATCTACATTTTCAGTTTCCTGCTGAAAAATGGAGAAAAACACAGATTTTCCCCTTTACCAGAGGAAAACGTAGATTTCTCAGTTTAATGGAGAAACCCACAGACTTAGCGGTTTTTTCAAAGAGCTCCCTGTAAGCTGGCAGAGTTCCAGCCTGCAAGGGGCTGGGAGAGAGTAGGATGAGGGCAGTTAGGCAGCAGGCACCATGTGCATGGCCACCAGGCAGCCTGGAGAGCAGCTTCCACAGGTAAGTGGGGGGAGGGGAAGATTGAGGCCCCCATAGAAAGGGAGGTAGTTGGGCAGGGCTGGGGCTCCTGCTGCCCAACTGGGCGGTCCTTGGGGCTTGGGACCTGGGATCTCAATGCATAGCTGCAGGGCCCTGGCAGGGAGCGGGACAGGGTGGCTCATTCGGGCGGGGGGGGGTGCTCCCTGCCACTGCACGTACTCTGGGAGGGCAGAGGGGACCCATGACCCCCAGATCTGTATGCAGGGCATGGGTGAGGTCAGGCTGCCTGTTGCAGGCTCAGGCTCCCACCCCCACTACCCTCCCCAGGGCCTCCACAGTCCAGCAGGTGTGACCCAGTGCTGCAGGGCAGAGTGGGGCTGCGCAGGGATCTCCTTGCTGCTTCAAGCCCTGTACTGCCCTGGTGAGGCCTCCCCTGCCCGCATGGCAACATCAGCAGCAGTGGTGCAGGAATATGCCCCTCTCTGCTGCCACACATGCAGGTGACATGTCGCCAGGGCAGCACAGAATTCACAGCAAGGAGATCCCCGTGTGGCCCATCTGTTTTCTACAGCACCAGTTTGCACCCACTGGACTGTGGAGGCCCCAGGCAAGGGCAGCAGGGTAGGAGCATGAGCCTGCAGTGAATAGCCCACACCTGTCCCTCCCCCATGCACACATTTGGCAGGCTTCCCTCCCCTGCTGCCCCCCACACCTAAGCCTGCAGCAGGCAGGCAGCAGGGGAGGGGAGCCGGACTCTGCTGCAGCAGCCACCACCTCCTGCCAGGGGCAGAGGGCTGTAGACCCAGTTCCTTGGCCCTGTAGCCCTGGCAGCTGAGGAGCCCTTCTGGCAGGGCTGGAGTGGGGGGTGCTATGGTCACCAGCAGGACTGGTTGGTAGGTGGGAAGTGAGGGGCACCAGCAGGGCCAGGGGGCCTGTGTAGAGGAAGGAAGGGGCATTTCATTTTAATCACAGATTTTGGGGTTTTTATCAGAGAATTTGTGATTTATTTATTATTATTTTTTATCAGGGAAAACCAGGTTCCCTGGTAATCAGTCACATGTTCATGGTTAGTAACTCTCTACTGTGTACTGCTCAGGCCTGGCACTAGAGGACTGGTGAGCAGAGAGTAGCTAGGGGCTTCAGTTCTGCTCCATGCCTGCCCTGCTCGCCAAATCTCTAGCCACAGCATATGCCACAGAGGAGGGGGAAAGAGCCCCTCTGCCACTTGCATCATCCACCAGATTGCCTCACTAGCCCCTCATCAACCTCTGGATCCCCTCTCTAGCACGTGATCAGCCTCTCCACCCCTGGATCACCCCCCACCCTCTAATTGGCTTCTCCACCCCCAGATCGCTACCACGCCACTCCAGTCAGCCAGAGGGCAGCAGCAATGGCAGCAGAGGTGGGTTCCCTGCAACCCATGCTACCCCTGTGCACCCAGATCCCAGTTCTCATACGTCTGCAGCTGCCTGGCAGCTTCTTGCCCCCTGCCCCCTGACTACCTCCCTTTGTGTTGCAGGGGCTGGATCTGGGTGCTTAGGGGCAGAGTCTGCAGGGATTCTAGGAGCAGGCCTGGAGAGGAAACCCTCTCTCACCAGCACCTCCACCAATCTCAGACCGATCATGGTGGCAGAGCAGTGATCCTGAGGTAGAGGAGACAATGGGGTCCAGGGAGGGTTATTGGAGTGACAAGGGAGTGATCTGGGGGCAGATGGGGCAATTTTGCTCACACACCCTCTCCCCCCTTTCCCCTTACCCCTCTCTTCAATCATCCCCCCTTCATTCTTTCCCATGCCCTTGTTCTTTGGCTCCTTTACCCCCCTTCACCCCTTTTCCCTCCCACCACACTCACCCCATCCCTACCCACCTGTTGCCTGGCTGTTCCCATCTGTCAGTCCAGGGCCATAGAGTCCTGGATGATAGCCTGGGAGCAGTGCCTCCTGGGATACTGAGGACTGCAAGATGGTGGCTTAATCACGGGTGAACACCCAGAAGTTAACCTTAAGTCAAGCTGGGTAGCACAGTTTAAAGATAGTCCTTGCCTAAAGTGTCATAACTTTAAGACACCTAAACGGCCCTTAGCACTTGTTAATGATTCTTAATGTGTGATCATTCAAGTTTTAAATGCTCTTAACATGATCTAATTGTAATATGTAACCTCACCCTACTAATTGACAGGGGAAGCAGCAACTCCACTATATACTCCTCCAATAGGAAGAAGAACAGATAGAATGTGTGTGCAGGAGGGAACCACCAGGGCCGTCCCTGGGAGGGGAGGTGAATTGGAATGATCACCCCAGGCCCTGCAATTTGGGGGGCCCGGCAAAGCTGGGCAGAGCGGCTGTGGCCCCTCCTGCAGGGCCTTCTACCGCTTGTGACTCTGTGCTGCCATCGACTTCGCATCCAGCCGCTCGCTACCCCCTCCCCTCACCATCAGCTTCTTCACATCTGGACCCTGCACAGGGCAATTTGCCCTGGGTCCCGCACCCTGCTAGGATTGTCTCTGGGAACCTCCAATGGAAACATGTCTTAGGGAACTTGGAAAACACCTCAAAGTCCTCCCAGAAAGTTGAAAACCTCTTGCCCAAATGAGAGAGAGAGAGAAGATTCTGCAACGAGACCTGCCTGAAGTGGCAGCAAACTGCCCATCCCTTCCACTCTGTAGGGAAATATAAATGTACTTATGTGCACTAGAAGAACACCAGTATTTACATAGACACTTGTGCTGTTGACAACACTTCTGGTGTTAACATTCATTTTAGGTCAAATGCTATCTTTTATTAAAATTATTGCACTAGACTGATTTCAGAGGGCCAAAAATGCTACTGAGGAAAAGAAAGCTATTTTGGTACTGATGTAGTATCTGACCCTCATTACAAAACTGTGTTCTGTATTTTCTGAATGTTCATCTTGAGAAACCTGCAGCCCATTTTGCAAAATATGAAGCACGCACAAGAGAAATCGACAGGACCATCATGCAGAAAACAGTGCTAAAAGATGCACATCATCCAAGATGTTTAGCAAAAGACAATTCTGACATTTTTGGCCTTAAGAAATCCAATGAGTAATTAAGACTCCTGCATTCAGTGCACAGTGTGGGTATTCTGAAGACAGACAGACCTGGAGCTGATTTTTAACAACTACCCATTCAATTACTTCTTCCCACTGCAATGGCAGGGCATTGACATTGCCCTTGTTTCCCCTTCCATGAGCAGTAGCAGGTTGGGAAGTGTTATTGGTGTTTCTGGTTTTGTGCTTTGTAGCGAGCTTGGAGTGGATGGTTTTTAGGACACAGGGGATTGGACTCAATGGCCTAGGAGGTGGCTGTCTTCCACACTTAATGAGGCAAGTGTTGTGTGGAAAGTATATGTCATTATGTAATAGCATAATGCATATGGCAGAAGGAGATCAAACTATGTGTGCAACCTAAGTTCTGGCATTTCCGTATTTTTAGTATTTGACTTTGCATCCTCATCATTCAGTGTTTAATAGTGAGATGGTGACAGCAACCAGGCACAAGACAAGGCAATAACAAGAACAGTTTGAGTGTAGGAGCCATTTTGCTGTAAGAATGCTAACGACAGATTGCTAAAAATGGTTACCTATTGTTTTAAATGGAAGCAGAGTAAGTTAAAGTTTTTTCTAGGGCTCTAACAGTGATTTACAGTGTTTTTAGGGCTGTCAAAATGTGTGTACAGATTCACACAAAAAACAGTGCTTAGTATTGCTGGACAACTGCAGTTTGCATATGACCTTTCCATAGGCATTGTTTTTCTCTCTCCCCCTTGAGATAGTTACCTGTATTCAGCTACTCTCCCTGGAGACTATCTAGAATTTTTGTAAAACAGACCAGATCACCTCTGTGTGTATTTGGCAGAGAATATTCTGCCTCCAGACAGTCTCTTGAGAAAATGTAGCATTTTGGATTTCATCCATCCTAAATCACATGAAACCTTCTGGAAATGAAACAAGTTCAGCAATTGAAAGTTTCTTCTACAATGTTGGTTTCAACAGAAATATGAGAGAGTGTTCCCCCTTCCCCCGGTTTGCAGCTGGTGTGCAACAGATTTAATTTGAACAATGATGTCCTTCTAGGAGCCAGTGTGGAATGACATTTTCCAGGACTACTGTAACTAATACCAGTATCCTCAATTCTCTTCCTTAGAGACAAGTTACTTTAATTCTTCATTTTCTTATCTCTTGCCTACTGTCAGGTTCATAGCAGCATCACCTAAAATGCAGCCATAAATTGTTGTTCTCCATGATGGCAACACCTGCATCGTGGCACCCCTGAGGCGGGTCTTGCAGTGCCCAGTTGAGAACCACTATGCTAGTGTAATCCATTGGCGTATATGTGGATTGTCATAAGTCTGTCTGCATGCTTGATCCACGGAAGATTGGAGCTCTTAATTACATTTGTCCTTTTTCCCCTCTTTCACCCTAAGCCTTGGCTCTTTCCCTCAAGCAGGAGTGACTACCCTCCCTACTTTTTTGTTTTGCTCTGAAGGTTCTTGGTTCGATTACCTTTCCCCCTCCCCATCTTCTCAACCAGGTCATCTAGCTGGTCATCACACTAGCACTGAACAGGTGATAAAAAGAATTCTGCCCCAAAGACTTCGGAAATCATTATACAATAAGCAGATGTTTCAGTTGACTGTCTGTTTAACTCTTACTAGCTGTAACATGTATTAAAATATTTTATGGAGGAAGGTGCACTGTCTTAAATAAAGAAGAATATCGTGAGAACTCTTCAAGTTTGGTAATAGGCTATGGCAGTGGTGGCCAGTCTGCAGATAGAGGAGGTGACAGGAAGCACAGTAGCAAATAGGACAGGGAGTAGAAAGCAGATCATCGGATCAGGCAGGAAGCACAGGGCAGGAATCAAAAAGCAGAGTAGTAGCTTGGCCAGGGAGCCCCAGGCAGGAAGCAGAGTGCTGAGCAGTAGATCTGGTAAGGGAAAGGAATCAAAGTGGCACTTGGAGAGGCTGCAGGGCTAATTTGTGGCAGGCCTTCCTTAAAGGGCTGTGGAGTCTTTCATCCAGATTGCCAATTCAGATCCAAACATTGCAGCTAGCAACCCCTGATGGTCGTTTCATGATATATATAGAAATCATTGCTGAATTGAGCTCACAGAAGTCCACATCACAAAAAGTACTATATTATGCACAATAATAATTAGAATTTGACACCAGGCCCATAAAAAGCATGGGCACCTATATCAGGATTTACCTGAGATGCCTAAGCCTAAAACCACTTTAAAAAACTCCCCAGGCTTGGAGGTGCCTTTAGGTCTGTTTCCTTTTAAAGACCTTAGAGTTGTGTCTGCACATGTCTATAACTGCTCCATCTATAACACGTTCATTAATATGCTATAGTTACTACACATTAATGTGCTGTAGTACTGGTTTGCCAAGTACTAAATCAGTGTGCAATAACTTATGCTACTGCACAGTAGCGTCAGCATATGGGTTTTTAGTGACAGTTACTGTACAGTAGCCTAATATTACTGCACAGTAGTGTATTAGCACAGTTTTTGCCTGGCACACTGAGTTCAGACACATCCCTGTTCTTAGCATTTATTATTCTCTGCCTCTAGGCATCTCCCCATGCCGTACGTGGGTATCATCATCATTCTGGGACACCTATTTTCCCTGTGCACTATATAGGGAAGCCACAGTTCTTGGCCCTGGGTTCTGGATTCTGTTCTAGCAGTCAAGTGCCCTTATCCTTTATTGGATCTAGGCCTCAGTCTTTCTTACTGAGGGCAGAGACAGAAACCTAATTCCTCTCTCAATCACAGGGGTGATTCCTGGACAGCCTACTGAAAGGAAGCTTACTTTCCAATTACACACACTTTGTGCATCAGACAGTTGTGCGGGGGGGGGGGGGGGGGGGGGGGGGGTGTTACGTATTTGAAAAAGTCTTTCATGCTGACATACACGTGCATAATCACTTGGAACTCAGGTGCTAAGACTCCTTGTGACCAGAGAGCTACAAAGTCAAATTCCCATTCGTCAGCAACAAAAGAAAATTATGTAGAATAAAAAAGCAAAGTAAGCACAACCCTATGCATCTGAACTGGGTCCGTTACAAAGCAATACCTTCAGACTCACTGTGGTACCAGCAAGCTGTTTCTTCATCGGAAAAATTGCCAGACTGCTTGCCTCCTGATAGCTTTTACTTTTCATCTTTAGAAATATTTCCCAGGCTGCTCTGCTCTTAAATGAATAGCACGCTTTCACAAACAATTTGGTACTTACTTCCAAAGGGACATCTTTCATAAGAACTGCATTCAGGGTTGCCCTACTGGTCACCAGAGCTAACCCTAGGGGTGTGCAAGGCCTGAGGCATATCAGCCTGTGCGGGGCCTGTGCTTGGGGGGGAGGGGGGAAGCGGACAATGCACAAAGCTGGCCGTGCGTGGCGGCCATGTGGAGTCATGGCGCCCTGTCTGCGGGGCCTGTACAGACAGCACTGTCTGCAGGGTCCCCCAGAGCAGCCTCCCCGATTCATCCCTCCAAGGGACGGCTCTGCTGATCACCCTAAAGTCCCATTGAGTTTTTCTTCTTAGCCACTTGATCTGGAAACAGTAAAGTATTCTTTTTAAATATTCAGTGGTTTCCATGGTGTTAGTGATTTAGGCTTAAGCATGTGCATAAATCTTTCTAGGACTGGGAATCACAGATCAGACTTGTCATCACCCACAAGGGTTGAAATTAATGTCCACACCCTGTAAGCACAAACATGCACCACAGTTTGTGCAATAATCACAGTTATTTATTTGTGCTGCTTAGAAGCCCTGTTGAGGTCTCACTATGATAGATGCTGTCCCAAGAAAACAGCAGTCTAAACAGACAAGCCAAAGGGGGGGGGGGGGGGGGGGCGGCGCAGCAAGGTATTGGAGATGCTCCATTCACCAGGGCACCTCTTGGGGTAACAAGGAACAATGGTCACAAACTGTTAGAGAATAGATTTAGGCTAGACATCAGGAAAAACTTCTTCACGGTGAGGGTGGCCAAAATTTGGAATGGTCTTCCCAAGGAGGTGGTGCTCTCTCCTACCTTGGGGGTCTTTAAGGGAAGGCTGGATAGGCAGCTAGCTGGGGTCATCTGACCCCAGCACTCTTTCCTGCCCAGGCAGGGGGTCGGACTCGATGATCTGTTGAGGTCCCTTCTGACCCTAACACCTATGAATCTATGAAACCTTAGCTTTCCCATTTTACAGATGGGAGAAGAAGCACAAAGGGCACTTTTACATGTGCTCCAGGGATGGGGAGAGGGAGGCACTTTAATTAGAGTGGCTCCGAGAGTTTAACAAACTTTAGTTCAAATGCTCCCACTGCCGTTTTTAAGCAGGGGGATGCTGTTACACGAGATGTGGGAGGCGGCTGAAGTGCAGCAATTGCCATGCTCCAGCAGACTCGACTAGTGTGTTGGGTGCACTGGAATTCCAGTGCATCGGTGCAGCCTCAGCGCTCATTTATAGGTGCCCAAAGAGACTAAGAGACTTGCCCAGCATTACAGCTGGCATTGAACTGCTATCTCAGTCCAGTGTTTCAACCCCAAAGCCAACCTTTCTCTTCAGTTTCAGATGGTCTACTACCAGGCATAAACATTATCAAGATTCAGACTTCAACAAACCTTTATATCATGGAACAATTCAAGAGAGGGTGGATGATTCCTAATGAGGTGTATAGGATTGTAAAGGTTTTTTTCAAGGGGAGAGAAAAAGTGAGTGCATGAGTGAGGTACATGTATCAGAACAAGCAGCCTGGTAGAACCAGGATCTGGAGAAGGAAATGAAGGGCTGTGGAAAGTGAGGCGGGGCAGGGATTAGGATGTGCTAAGGGAACAGACGTTGGAAAGGGGCATGACAAGCAAGTCATTAATGAATTTCTCCTTTGTGTTCTTTTAGGAGCTATATGTGAGATCTTCTCATGCATTAGAGGAACTTGTTAAAGAGTTGTTTCTTCAAAACCTTCCTGGAATAACCGGTCTCTCCTTAAGAGAATGTGAACTTTTAAAAGAAGAATGGCAGGAGAATTTGGTCCTTCAGTTGGAAAAAGTGGATAGCTATAGACAACAACATTGGAAGCTCTTCCAGGAACAAATGCAACAAGAAAAACAGGTACAGTTAAAAAATGTGATAGGTATCAATATTCTCAAGTCATAAATTCTAAAAATAGTTATATAGATTACCATATTTCTCCCATACTTCATGCACCTTCCTCCTTCCACCTCCCCTTTTCACCTTTCAAAAACAATAGGTATACATGCTTATTTGGGGCAGGTTGTATATGTGAGAAAATATGGTATTAAGATAGTCATGCATGTATGTGGGTTTTTTATTTTTGTGTAGACTTGTGGAGTCCAAATTCAAAGTAGGCAATATGGATTAGTGTATGTCATTTTTGCATGGGAAAGGTGGGAAAATATTAGCGAACATGTAGCCTCAGTGTTTTAGAGTGTTTTCAATACATAAGTCTCTTTGGGCAAAGTGCTAGCCTAATTCCTAAATTTTTCTGACTGGGGAGTGGGGAGGAGGCTATAGCGCATATACATGCACACATGCTTGCGCACACACCCTTCCACATGGAATACACAGAGTGCATAAAAATAATCGCAACCAAAGTTTTTTGCCTGAAAGGGGGCAGCCCAGGGTATTAAGGGCCCAGAAGAGAGAATAGAAGAGCCTATTCAGCACCAGGCTTAATAGACCATGCATATGAACAGATTTTGGGGAAATTTTACCCTTGAAACGCTAAGAAGCCTTCTTTGAGCACATGCAAACTGCAGTTTTTTCCAGGGCTTATAAATATTTGGGCAGATTTTCTTGAAGGCAAAAATCACCTCCCTTACACAAAGGCAAGCCCTGCCAAAATTTAAACATCTTCATCCAAAGTGTGAGGACTAGAGAAGTAAGACCAAATACCCTAAACAATGCAGATTTACAATGGAATGAAAACAAGGTCTTGTGATGTGAAGTGTTGAATGACCTTAATAATAGATGCCACTATCTGTATTAGAAATGCAAAAATCTAGAACTCTTGGTTCAGAGATGATTCCTTTTATTAGACCAACTAGATATCGCAAAAAAAAAGTCTTTTCCGGCAAGCTTTTGGGCCCTCGGGCCTTCGGACCCTTCATCTGGGAAAATTAAAGATGGCAAAAAGTCCCCATAGGTAGAAAATAAACTTCATTTTTAGACAGAGGGAGTTGAAGATGGAAGTTTATTTTAGCCGATTTGGATTTTACATTTCATTGCTGAACAACAAGAAAAATTTCTAAAACCTCCCTGCATGCCATCTGACAGCAACAGGGAAGTAATCCTACCTGATCTACACCAATGAGGAACTCACAGAGACACTTACACTTACATGGACCCCGAGGGACAGACTTTCATCTTCAACTCCCTCTCCCTCTGTACAAAAAATGAAGTTTATTTCCTACCTATGGGGACTTATCATCTTTCATTTTCCCTGAGCCAGATGAAGGGGGTGTGTACCCAAAAGCTTGTGGAAAAAGACCATTTTTTGCAATTTCTTAGTTGTTCTAATAAAAGGTAGTATCTCTGAGCCAAGAGTTCTAGATTTTAGCTTTTCTTTTTGTCTCAGACCAACACAGCTACCCAATACACCCCAGAACTATCTATACTATACACTTCTGTATTATACTATAACAAGGGCTATGTATACACATTCAAATCATCCAGGCCAACTCTCCTAGGTTTGTTTCCCTGAGAGAATGGTGTACAGTATTCTGTTATAGCTAACCTCTGGATTTTCCCAGATTGTTTTAGGGGCTTGTTACACATTAATTTTAGGCAGATCCTGGAGCTCTTAACCCCTGTGTTGTCCACACATTAACACCTGAAACTAGTTTTAAGTACACTTTAGGTGATTCAAAGTTATGCCACTCCAGGACAGGCTTATCCCTGCTCATATTCCATTAATGTGTGTTCACTCTCCACAGATGATCCACCCAAGTTGCAATCCTCCAGCATCCCAGGATGCAGTGTCCCCTCCCCCACCCTCCTGTTCTATGTAGATGAACTTTCCATCCCTTGAACTCTACTGCCCAGGGGGCAGTTTGGACACCAAGCCAACTTCTCCTCCTGCCCCCAGAGGTGTGACCTTCCCACACCCCAGGGATGCACCCCAGTGCAAGCAGCCCGCAGAGCACAGGCCAGCTAACCAGGTCACAGGACACAGACAGGTCCAGGAGTGGGGTCTTGGGGGCATGGTGGGGGAACAAGATAAGGGGCCAGATCAGGTCCCCATGAGCTGGGGTTTCCTTCCCAGGGCAGGAGCAGAAGTTGCCCCAAAAGTGCCTTCCCTCACCACTCCCAGCTCCTAGCCACCCCACGAAGCATGGCCAGAACCCCCTCACACCCCAGTCCCAAATCCCAGTTTATTAAAACATGAGACCTTCTTTAACTTACTTCCTCTTTATTTCTTTTTAAATCCCCCCCCTTTTTTACTTCTTTTTATTTTATCCCTCAGTGGGTGACTTCATTTCACCACTAATCACCCATCCCCATTTCCTTTCCACCTCCCGTTTCATTACCAACCCACATCCTATTAAGTCTCTGCCTCCCAGTTTCATGTTCCTGCCCCCACCAAACCCATCTCTCCAGCACCCCCCACCCCATCCCTTAGTGCAGGGATAGAAATCAGTCCTAGCTCACCAGCCTTCTACTGGCAACTCAAGAGCTGCAGCACCTAGCCCGGCCCCTGATCACTAGCCCTCTGGTGGCAAGTCATAGCTGTGCAAGTTGGGAACAGTCAGAGAAGGTTTTTTATCTTAAGGTGTGACTGCGCCAAACTCGAGCTAGCACTAACTTGCATCAACATTTGTGCAGCTCAAAGTGCAGTGTGTAGCAGTGCTCTTAGTATCCATTTTATTTTGTACCTTTAAAAAAAAGTCTAACTGTGATTGATATAGTTGAGAAACACCTTCCATACAGTGATCTTCTCCTCTGATTTAATATAGATGATCAAATGAACTCTTTTTCTCAGATTGGGAAGGTGACAAGTCAGGTATTGATTGATTCACAGAATCTGATGAAGTGCGCTTCAGCCCACAAAAGTGTGTGCTATTCAAACACACATGTGAGTGCATACACACACACACTTTGGTTAGTCTATATGGTGCAAATCTACCCTACCTTTTACTGATTGATTCTCCAACTATTAGATACTGTGAAAAACTGTTTTTCTAACTTGTTTTTATTACTTTCTCCATAAAACTTACGTCGGATGATATTATACTGCCTATTAAATCTGATAGTTATGTGACTTATTGTAGAGCAGTTTTACATTCATTTAGAACACTCTTGAGAATAGAAAAGTTCAAACTAGTAATTCATGGAAATTTTATAATGTACTCCATGTGTATTTATACTTGGTTTAGAGATTTTCCATATGAATATCCTCTCGTGATTTTCTGTTACTTTTCATGTTAGCTAACCTGTTATTTCAACTATTTAGAAGGTGGGGTAGATTTCCACCTTACAGACTAACCAAAGTAGATACATACGTGTGTGTGTGTGTGTATATATATATATATATATGTGCTATATTTTGTACATATATATGTATACATGTTTTTATATTTATTTATATGTATATACATGTGGGGGGGTGAATGTGTAAAAGATATATAAAACACAGCTAACAACACCTCTCAGTTTCAACTATTTACTCACCTAGTCTGTTTCTGTGTCAGACAAAAATGGAACACCAAAAAGTTCAAATGTTCTAGCACATCATTGTCCCTGTTGAAACCAATGAGGCTTCTCATATGCTTGAAGTTAAAGAAAAGGCACTTTCAGGATTTTTACCTGAGGCTTTTGAGCAATATAAAATGAAAGGTAGTGTAAATGAGGACGTTGTTACACATTACACTAAGTGGACGCCTCTACACATGCAGTTAATACGAATGAATATACTAATCCTGATGTCACTGTCACTGTCTACACGTGCATTTAAGCGCAGTAATTTAGTACGCTGCTGGCTACCACTTATATCTGACAGGACTATCTGGCAGTGCAGTAAATTAGTCTACTGCACCCTAAATGCCGTCATGCACATGTAGACAGTGATGCTTTACTGCATAGCAAATTAGTCTGCTAAGTAGTAAAACATCTTGTGTAGACATACCCAGTAAGTATTAACTGTATTTAAAACACATGTTCCACATGTTCAAGCAGGAAAACGTATGCTAAGTGCATATTATTAGGACTTTTTGGGCAAGCAGTATCTCCGTATTACGGTAAGTAATACATGTTAAGCTATCATGGGACTGCTCCATAGAGATAACACAAGTAGTCCTTATTGGCTCCACTGTGGTGCTGGGGCTGGGTGTGACAAACAGCTGGCTCTTGTGCAGTACATGGGCTGAGATCAACAATCAGCTGTTTGTCAGTCCCAGCTCCTCTCACCACACTAAAGTCTTGAACCAGCTCCAGTGCAGTGGGGCTCGACAACCAGCTGATTGTCTCCTGCACAGCTGGCTCCAGCCCTATCCAAACAGCTGAGATCATAGTAAGCATTACTATGCAACTTCTCAGAAATCTTTCTACCCTGTAGTAATGCTTACTATGATTTTAATAGAACACGTGCTAAGTGTAACTTGAGACCAGGCCCTCAGAGACCACATGCCTTCAACACTTCACAGTTTGGCCCCCATTATATAGGATTCATATACAGTCGTAATAATTCCTAGTCTCTGTCTTGAGTCTATTAAAACTGCTCTAGACTAGCTTGTAGAAAGTCTTTTTTCAAAACTATGTATAAAGCTGGTACTGAACTTTTCCCCATGAAACAGAGACACTCAGGCTATGTCTACATGGTAAACTTACCACTCCTAGCAGTTGTACCAGGAAGCTTGCTGCACTGCTCCAGGCAGCTGCCTTTTAAACCAGAAGGCATAGGTGCTAAGACACATGGTTGACAGCCCACAGCATTGTACAAAAGCATTATAGCCATCTCTTTACAATATTTAATGCAAGCACTGCGAAGTAGCTGCAGGCTAGCCTGGATAGACATGAATCACCTGTGTAGATATAGCTTCTGAAGCTTTTTAAAAGGCTCATTTCAGTCCTTTGAATGAAATATAATCCAGTCCTTGGCCACAACCAAGTTTGAAGACCCTGAAGTAACCAAGGAATCAAGGTCTGATCTAAAGCCTGTTGAAGTTAATGTCAATCATTTCTTGACTTCAGTAAAGTTTGGGATCAAAAACACACTGAACAGGAAAGAGGTGGAAATTCAAACCCCAGGACTAAAATTTCATGACCCAGATTCCCCTCCAGCTGAATAAATGTCCAATCCCAGGAGAGTTACAGCATAGAAGTAAAGATAAAACAGTTGTGAAAGATCATTAAAATCAACTGTTTGAAAATGTTGGTCAATGAGATAGGTTCCAATATAGAATAAAGGCTAAAAAGGCAAAGTGTTGTTTTACCAGGCATTTGAGGCAGGGCAGATAAGTTCATAATATCCAGTGGGAGAGGAAAAGGAAAAGGAAAGTGAAAAAAAAACAGTTGGGTAGAAAAGGACAAAGAAAAAGGCTGCTAAGAGAAAGAAAGTGGAAAAAAGAACTTCTTTACAGGGCCTTCTGCTTAGTCCTCCACCAATTTTAACACATCTGATATAGCTTCTGAAGCTTTTTAAAAGGCTCATTTCAATCCTTTGAATGAAATATAATCCAGTCCTTGGCCACAAACTAGTTTGAAGACTCAAACAAGTTTGAAGACCCGAAGCCCTCTGGGTCAGATTACAAGGGGGTAGGAATGAAAGGAATTTGGTAGTGGGAGTCTACTACAGACCCCCACACCAGGGGGAGGAGTTAGACCTAGAATTCTCAAAACAGCTCTGTAACAGGTATTCGCCCTGGGCCGATCTAAACGTGGCCCACGTACCTGTTCCTGGGGCAACCGCTCGCCTTCTCGCCTGCCATGCCTTGCTGTTAATTGGTGTTAATTAGCAGGAGGCTGCCCTTGTACTGCCCTGAGGCCAGGGGGCGCTATCTGTGGCTCCATTTTCTCCCCTACACCGCAGTCCACACCTCGCCGATGGAATGGACGTTGTGTCCCAGCCTTATTACATTCTGGCCCCTTTTTGTCCTCTCTGGGCCTTCCTTTCTTTGATAGGCGCCCTCTCCGGTGCTAGGGCTCTCCCCGGCCCTATCTCACTATGTGCCTTCTTCCCTGGGGCTCCCCAACAGAGCTGCCCCCTCTCTGGGGCCTCCTCAGTGATGCTGCCCCCTCTCTGGGGCTCACCATGCCTGCACTGGGGCTTCTCAATAATGCTGCCCCCTCTTCAGGGCTCACTGCACCCGCACTGGGGCTTCTCAGTAAGGCTGCCCCCTCTCTGGGGCTCCTCAGTAATGTTGCGCCCTCTCTGGGCTCACTGCACCCGCACTGGGCTTCTCAGTAATGCCACCCCCTCTCCGGGGCTCACCGCGCCCGCACCGGGGCTCCTCAGTAATGCAGCCCCTTTTCTGGGGCTCCTCAGTAGTGCCCCCTCTCTGGGGCTCCTCAGTAATGCTGCCCCCTCTCTGGGGCCTTCTCAATAGTGCCGCCCTCCTCTGGGGCCTTCTCAGTAAAGCTGCCCCCGCTCTGGGGCTGGGGTCTATACATCCCGAATGCTGTGCCCTCACAGGTGCTCAGGTCCTTACACTCCGCTGTGAGTTCCCTATGAGGCCTCTTCCAACCCCTGATAGCCTCACCCAAACCACCGGTTACAAACAACAACACAAACATAAGCCACTTGGCTACAACATAAATGGAAGCCACTGCTCTAACAACAGTCCAGCCTACCAGGGAATACTCCATCCCTCAGCCGTGTCAGACACTGCCCCTTCAGTCAGGCTTTCCCTCTCTTCCATAGCAGAGAGCTCCTTCCCCCTTGACTGCTGGCAGTGAACAGTCTCTGGCCCCAGCCCCCAGGGTTTATAAGGGAGCCAGGCCCTGCCCCTTCTAGTCAGCTGACCTTCCCTGGTTGCCCCGGCAACCCACAGCTGGGCTCCTTATTCCCTGCTAGGGAGGAAGCCCTAGCAGTTTCCCCTCTTTGGGAGCAGGGCCCCTCAGTGCTCTGTGACAAGCTCTCAGAGACAGCATGCTCAAAAGACCTAGTTGTCATGGGTGACCTAAATTAGCCAGACATCTGCTTGGAGAAGCAGTCGGCCAGGTCTGCCCATTCACGTAGGTTCTTAACCTGCATACAGGACCTGCATCCAACACAGGAGGTATGCAGTCCCACTAGGGGAGATGCCTTACTTGACTTGGTGCTGGCATCAGGGGAGGACTTGGTGGGGGAGCTACAGATACAAGGTAACCTAGGGGATAGTGACCACCAGTTGATAGGATTCACTATCCAGCATAAGGTGGGAAAGACAAATAGTAGGGCAGTAGTGCTAGACTTCCGGAAGGCCAACTTCAACGAGCTCAGGAGATTGGTTAGGGTGGGACTGAATAGTAATCACATCTATAAGATGGGAGTCCAAGAAGGATGGGAGTTCCTCAAGGGACTGATCCTACAGGCACAGAAGGACACCATCCCAGTACTCACAAAGGGAGGCAAAAGAGCCAAAAAAACATTCTTGGATGAGCAGGGAAACCCAGGAGTGCCTTCAGAGGAAAAAATAGACCTACAGGCTGTGGAAGCAAGGGGCAGCCACCAAGGAGGAGTATACCTACTTGGCTCGTGCTTGCAGGGAAGCAGTGAGAAAGGCCAAAGCAGATACAGAACTCAAGTTGGCAACAAAAATTAAGGATAACAAGAAGTCCTTCTTTAAGTACATAAGGAGCAGGAAGAAGGCGCAGGGTAACATAAGGCCACTACAGAATGGATTAAGGCAACTCGTAACTGATAGGGTGGAAAAAGTGGAGCTCTTAAATAATTTCTTTGCTTCTGTTTTCCTGGACACGGATACAAATGCACCTCCCAATGAGTCTTTAGTCTGGAGTAAGAGTAATACCAATCCACCAATGGTTAGCACTGACCTAGTGAAGGGGCACTTGGAAGGCTTGGACATATTGAAGTCAGTGGGCCCTGACGATCTTCACCCAAGGGTATTAAAGGAATTGGGAGATGACATAGCAGAACCACTGGCGCAGCTGTTTGAGCACTTGTGGCACTTGGGACAGGTCCCAGAGGACTGGAAAAGGGCCAACGTGGTCCCTATCTTCAAGAAGGGGAGGAAGGAGGACCCAGGGAATCATAGGCTAGTTAGCCTCACCTCTATTCTCAACAAGACATTAGAAAAAATCATAAAGGATCACATTTGCAGGAGGCCAGCGGGTAACACAATGGTAAGGGGAAACCAGCATGGGTTTATAGCAGGCAGATCCTGCCTGACCAACCTGGTCTCTTTTTATGACCAAGTCACAAAGTGCTTAGATGCAGGGGAGGAAGTAGATATTATTTATCTAGATTTTAAAAAGGCTTTTGACACAGTGTCGTACCCAATTCTTACGAGCAAACTGAGTAGCTGTGATGTGGATTTTTTCACAGTAAGGTGGTTGAAAAACTGGCTTATGGGATGCACCCAGAGAGTGATGGTGGATGGGTCAGTTTCTCCCTGGAGAGCTGTGGGCAGTGGTGTCCCCCAAGACTCTGTTCTTGGACCAGTACTGTTTAATATCTTTATCAGAGATTCGGATGAAGGTGTTGAAAACAACTTGTCCAAATTCGCAGATGACACTAAACTACGGGGCACAGTAAACACACTGGAGGGCAGGGAGCGAATTCAGGCAGATTTGGACAGACTGGGGAAGTGGGCAGATCAGAATAGCATGTAATTCAACAAGGATAAATGCAAGGTGCTGCACCTGAGGAGAAAGAGTCTCCAACACACCTATAGACTGCGGGGTACCATTCTGAGCACCACAACAGTGGAAAGAGATCTCAGAGTCCTGGTTGACACAAAAATGAACACGAGTCGCCAGTGTGATGAGGTAATAAGCAAGGCTAACCGCACTCTTTCCTGCATCAGCAGGAGCATCACAAGCAGGTCTAAGGAAGTGTTAATTCCCCTCTATGTGGCATTGGTGAGGCCACAGATGGAGTACTGTGTCCAGTTTTGGGTGCCGCACTTCAAGAGGGATGTGGATGACCTTGAAAAGGTTCAGAGGAGGGCTACTCTTATGGTTGAGGGCCTGCAGGTAAGATCCTATGAAGACAGACTGAGGGATCTGAATCTCTTCAGCCTCTACAAGAGAAGGCTGAGAGGCGATCTTGTGGCTGCCTACAAACTCAGGGGGAGTCAGCAGGGAATAGGGGACACTGTTTAGCAGGGCACCCCTCGGGGTTACCAGAAATAATGGCCACAAACTGAAGGAGAACAGATTTAGATTGGACATAAGGAAGAAATTCTTTACAGTAAGGGTTGCCAAAATATGGAATGGGCTTCCAAGGGAGGTGGTGCTTTCCCCTACCCTGGAGGTGTTCAAGAGGAGATTAGACAGACATCTGGCTGGGGTTACTTAACCCCAGTGCTCCTTCCTGCCTGCAGCAGGGGGTTGGACCTGATGATCTACGAGGTCCCTTCAGACTCTATGAATCTGCATTCATTGACTTGTGAGGTAAGAGTGCAATCTCTGCCATCTTCCAAAAGTCTGATTTTTGCTGTTGTCAAATATATTGAGATAACAGACCATCTAGATGTGCCATTAAAGTACTTATTGGTGCATATATTGCTAAAAGGGGATTGATATGGCTAGATAATGGTTCTTTGGATAGCACTGTATGAGAGAATTCAGCAGCCTTTTGGGTCACCCTGGAGCATGTAATTTGGGGTCTTTAAATTAGGTTGACTGCCCATAGTGCATCACAGTGGCATGGTTTACTAATGTAGATGGATTCAAGTCCCATTGTACTCAGCCTTGGTGAGGCCACAGCTGGAGTGCTGCATCCAGTTTTGGGCTCCACAATTCAAAAAGGATGTGGAAAAGCTTGAAAGAGTCCAGAGAAGAGCCATGCACATGATCAGAGGTCAGGAAAACAGACTTTACAACAACAGGCTGAGAGCTATGGGACTCTTTAGCCTGGAAAAGCACAGGCTCAGGGGCGATCTGATGGCCACCTATAAGTTTATCGGGGTGTTCACCATGATCTGGGGGAACGATTGTTCACCAGAGTGCCCCAAGGGATGACAAGGTCAAACAGTTATAAACACCTGCAAGACCATTTCAGGCTGGACATAAGGAAGAATTTCTTCACTGTCTGAGCCCCCAAGGTCTGGAATAGCCTGCCACCGGAGGTGGTTCAAGCATCTACATTGAATGCCTTCAAGAGAAATTTGGATGCTTATTTTGCTGGGATCCTATGACTCCAGCTGACTTCCTGCCCCTTGGGCAGGGGGCTGGACTTGATGATCTTCCGAGGTCCCTTCCAGCCCTAATATCTATGAAATCTATATATTTCTTTTAAAAAATAATGTATGGTTTAACATTCAGTGATGATAATTATAAATATGTAGAACGATCTATTCACAGGGTGCTTGTACATGTCAGGGAAGCTTGGGCTTTCAGCGCCCTGTGCACCATCCATGCTGCCTTCTCCCACCACCAGCACACCCAACCACCCTCCTGCTGCCTTGCTGCATTGCCCCAGGGGCAAGCCAACCTGTTCCCAGGGGGTCCCAGGCACAGGGCACTGAAGCCTACCTGCCTCCTGCAGCCAGGGGGCAAGCTGCTGGCAAGTCAAGTAGCCCCTGAGCTGCGGGGGACCCTGGTCCTTTCCTTCATGGTGGTGGTTCCCACCAGGCAATACCCGCCCGCTAGCACCTGGGCTGGGCATTCCCAGGGCATGCTGCCACCATGGAGGGAAGCACTGCAAAGCTCAGGGGCTGTGTGACCCAGCAGCAGCTCATGCAGGCAGGTTCCACTGGGGGGGGAAAAAAAAAAAGCAGCAAGGAGCCTGATCCTTTTTTTTTTCCTCCCAGAACCTGCCTGCTTGCCTGAGCTGCACAGGGCTCAGTGCTTCCCTCTGTGGTGGCAGCACCCCCTGGAACCACCCAGGTGGGCTGGTAGCAGGTAGGTGATGCCTGGGGGGTACCACCACTGTGGAGGGAAGAAATGGGGTCCCCCGCAGCTCAGGGACCACTTGGCCCACCTGGCAGAGGCAGGTAGGCTCAGGGGGGAGGATCAGGCCCCTCACTGCTTTTTTTTTTTCTGGTGGAGCCTGCCCATGGCAGCGGGGGCCGGAGGGTGGGGGAGGTGGGTGAACTGATGGGGGGGGCCGTAATGTACTGTAATGTCACATGACATGACGGCAGTCCCTAAATTGAAATGGTGGGTTTTTAATTGGTGGGGTTTTAATTGTGTCATTTAAAAACCTACCATTTCAATTTAGGGAGAACTAAACCCCCGTTGTGTATACAAACACCCACAGTGTCCAATGTATCAGGGCATTCCTCAGTGCAAAGACTGTGAAATGAATTTCATAGTATGCAAGGGTTTGTTTTTTCAGGAAAATGTATAGTTTCCCAGGGAGGATACTTTCTTTTGGAAAGAGGTGCTTTAGCTTCTCTTTTGTGAAAGTGATTTAAACTAAGGTACTCTAAATCCCATAAAGAGAGTATCCACGTGACTCATTGGGTGCTGACAGAAATACTATTTGTTATGCGATCGGCCCCTTGAAAGCACTCTACACCCATGCCCTGACAGAAGTGCACGGTTGCAGAGCACTTTAAAAGTGCCTGTTCACGGGACAAAATAACCTTCATTAAATGAGAATTCAGATGAAGGCGGTCCAAAGCAGAGTACCTTCATTACCTTCTGCTCAGCCCTGTGTGCAAGCAGAGCGGAGGATGCAGCCCAGCCCCATCCCTGGTGCTGTGTTCAGAGTTGGAGGGAGGGAAGGGGAGGAGGGAGATCTGTCTGGGATTTGTCCATCTGGAGGGCGAGCATGGGTGGATTGGAGCCCCCATTTCAGAGAGAGGCTGCCTGTCTGCCTGGCTCTCCCCTAGCTCCCCTCCCCCAACTCCGGTGCTGTTTTCAGGATGGGAGGGAGAGATGGGAGGGGCTCCAAATCCATCCATGCCCCCCCTCCAGCGCAGGCTGGGCAAACCCCAGATGGAGCTCCCTCCTCTCCCTTCTCCCGACTCCCATCCTGAAGATAGCACTGGAGCTGGGAGTGGGGTGGGAGACCTAGGGAAGAGACAAGCAGACAGGCAGCCTCTCTCCACTGGATTGGCTCCAAAGTGGAGCTCGATTCCCTACTCCCCATTATACCATTGTAGTTCTAACAGTAAATTTCCCTGTGTAAACAAGACTAAAGGACAATCACAGACTTAACCATATTCTACTCAAGAATAAGATGCACTTCTTCAGCCTGCCTTCTCTAATATATGTACAACATTTAAAAACCCCTCTCAAGCTCCCACTGCATATGCAAATCTCTGCCTGCAAGGAGAAGAGAAAAAATGAACCACACACAAAAGATGTACATGTCCAATTGGAAGAAAGCCTCAGATACTATAAAGAGTGCAGTATTGGAACCCAAAGAAAATAAAATGTACATACATATTTATATACATTTTAATTTTGAAATGATAATCATATAGGACACACAGTTTTCATTTGCCTTTTGAAGATTTTACTCAGAAAAAGAGCAGTACATAATTTTGTAGTCTCTTTACTTCCTCCGTACTTTTCCCAATGTGATTTTAGCTTGCTTAACAAGTATTTAGAGGTTTCTTTAATGCCTCAACAGACTATATTTCTTTGAGTTTATTTTAGATTTTGAAACAACTTGGAGCCATCTGGCAAGGCTGCTTCATTAGAAAAAATCCTCTTAATGCTTTTTTAAATATATGTCTGTGTGCGTGCATGTGTGTATGTATGTATATTGACAATTTACTTACTTTGCAACCCAGAGGACATGACATAAAAATGAATAAATAATGAGGAAAAAAGCTCTGAGTAATTTGCATGATAGCCCCCTACCTCACAATTTTGTGAAACTAAACTTAAGGTCTGAAAATGTTCTTTGCAACAGAATACTGTACTTAAGTTACTTAGCATTCAGTAGGCATCACACACCATCTAGAGGCCATTGGAGTGAAAGTCCATTCTTTCAGTATTCCTAAAAGTAAATGTGCTTAAAAAAAGCCATCTTCCTCTCTTCCTTTTGAAACTGAGATTAACTAGATGACTGTTTCCAATTTGTTGATGTAGCTGAGGGATGACTCCAAAAAAATTATATGGTTTTGGTTACATGGTGGGGACATATTCCATTCTTCTCTTGCCAAAGAGCAACACCTGATATTAGCTGTGCTGCAGCAGATCATGTAATTGGCTTGTTGCCAGGAAACAAAGCTCCAGGAAAACTTAGAGAGACAGTAGGGTGAAGGGCCCATTGGTTAGCTTTCCAGATTCCTGTTCTGACTCCCACAAGGGTCAGTCTGAGCTTGCTTATATAATCCGTTCTGACATATCACGCGCTTCCTATCTCCTTCTCTAAGTTTGGTGGATATGTGTGATTTCACACTGATTGGAATGGCTTTTCTTTTTAAATAGTCTAGCATTCCTTTTACTGATATTCCTCTCCAAGCTTAATACACTAATATTTGAACATTTTTTTTCTGGATTATAGTGGTTAGAAGGAGCCTAAGAATCCATTCCAGCCATTCTCTGGAACACTAGGGAAATTACTTATTTCACCCTGTGCTTCAGTTTACCCATCTTGAAGCTGGATATAATAATACTGACACATCAATCAATATTTACAGCATTTGAAGCCATCTCACACCATGATTCACATTTCAGGGGAAGTGTTTTTCTCTCTCATACTAGAAGAGCTCTGGGAAGGACATTGTTCAAAGGATATACAATTCTTCTGCAAGAAGCCTGGTGCACAGTGGGATTTGTACTACCCTTTCTAGTAAACCCATTTCTCCCTTCTGTATTTGCAGCTCGCTTTGCAAACTGATACAGGGTCAAAGCCATGAAATAATGTTCATACACAGGAACCATATGCAGGTGGTGTAAGTTAGGGCAATGCCTAGACTTCCCTAAGTTGTGCTAGGCTGTCAACAGCATAGATCCCACCCCAAGAATAGGTATTCTATAACCAAAAACATTTGGTGCAGCCAAGGAAGTACTAGGAAAAGGAGGTCTTCTCTTCTTGTTTCACCTTTCAGTTAGCCTGCTCCCTGATTAGGGTCCAGATTTCCTCTTGAACCTACACCTGTTTGCGTTGTACCTGTAAAGCTCGAGTGTGTGGGGTGAATATCAGTGTATGGGTAGGATAGCTAAGGCTCCCTGATATCCAACATAGCACAGTTGCTTCAGTAGTCATCATTTAAGCAAGCCTGTATTTTGCTCAAGGTTATAGCTAGGAACTGGACCAGACAGTTGCACAGCTGGCCTCAAACTTAAGGAGGACAAAGAAGTATAACACTGCCTCTGAATTCATATGTCCCTTTTATTTCTGTGCTTCTCTACCATGACCAAGGGTCCTAAGCATCTAGTTCTTTATGCAAGTCTGTCTGCAGGTTATTTTTTTCAGGGTAACCACAGCGGTTGAAACAGTCTCCAGCCAATTATAGTCGTCTTAGCTAAGAAATCACCACAAGTGCCTCTATCTCTAATCAGAGTAATTATCTCATCAATGATTATTAGTACTTGAATTAGCATAGCTGTCATGGACAAGGATGCCACTGTGCTGTATACTGAACACACAGAACAAAGGACAGTTCTTTGTTGTGAAGAGCTTAGTTCTGATAAAGGCAAAATTAGTGTTTAGACCCCACTTAAAGAAAAAAAATTACTAAAAATATCTAGAGCATGTTCCTTTATTTTTTAATAAATAATATTTATGTACATACATAAATACACTAGCCTGCTGGGTGAGTCATCCTCGGTCATACCTTGTCCCTAAAATGAGGATAAGGATACTTACATCCCATATAAAGGAACAGAACAGGAATTTGACCTTAGCAGGCTCTTCAACACAGCTAAATGACAAAAGTGTAACAAGAACCAATGGCTAGAAGTTGAAGCCAGACAAATGTGGTCTAGAAATAAGGCACTTATTTTTAGCAAAAAGTGAAGGTAATTAACTATCAGAACAAATTACCAAGGACTACAGTCACTTTTCCATCACTAGAATATAGGTACTTTTTAACAGAACTTACTGTACTCATTCTTTTCTGGTTTGTTTAATGCCTGCGTCGCTAGGGTGATTCCACTATTTATCCATGTTTTCTCTAGGTCTTAGTGAAATAGAAAGACATTGCTGATTTTGCATTGTACATGATTTTGCATATCTTGCACTAGATGCTACCTAATTGGCAAATATGAGTTTCATTTTCTCTGCATCTACTGCATAGCAAACAAGAATAAATAAACACGTATATTTTCTTATCATAACATCTCTTGCTCATGGTATCTGGAAAGGATACACTGGAGGGGGGGTTGATATTTTTTATTTGACTGCAAATATGTTACAGTTCAGTGTATTCCCTCATCTTTCTTCTTCTAGTGAGCCCAGTGAGATTTAACCCAGGTAGCATTTGAGACCAAACTGGCATGTAAGACACAGAAATAGCTCCTCAGTCAATAACTAGGTCTTTGAAATGATAGCAAGAATGAACAAGCAGTTAGGTGCAGTCACTGAGCATCCATCTCTGAAAATCCCCTTCCAGAAAGGAAAAGGTCAGTTTAGCTCTTCTTGTCGGAACTGCCAAAAGAGAACAAGTGCAATGCACAGAACATGGAGGACTTCTGGAAGCTGCTGAATTCACTAGCCATACATGGATAAGTGTGAAACTTTTGATAAGCCTATCCAAAATAGAGCAGGCAAAGTTAGATATTGGTACAGTTACTAATACAAGCATGTTTTTGACATTTGTCACCAAGGTATCGGGGGGGGGGGGGGGGGGGAGGGCGTATAAGCTTAATTTGATACATGCTATATATAATAAGAGACCATACAACATGTTCCCTTCTTGGCTGCAGCTTTAGTAGTCGCTAGGTGTCCACAGTTAAATCATTTTGGATGGCCTGGACAAATAGGTGCACCTTGCAGATCTTCCTAAAGCAGCCATGTGCCTATATAAAAACAAAGGTTTGAAGGGGACCTTAGACTTTGCCCACTTGCTCCTACTTAGCACATGCTAAATCATAGTGTAGGTTGCTTAATATGGGCCCTTTTTAACCACTAGGGAGCACAGTTGTCTATACTCCATCCAAACTAATATGGAGTTTGCTGCAAGATGACAAAATCTACAAAATCTACAAAATCTACAAAATCTACTTGTTCAGTGAAAACAAAAATCATGCAATGCTTCAGCAAGGGTATTTGATAGTTTTCATTTAGAATTCAGAGGCGAGGTGGAAATGGTATCTTTGAAACCCACAGGCATCACTTGCTGAAATATTATTGTGTCTGTTTTGCTGGTTACCCTTTGTCAATTAGTTAGAGACTGCAATGCCTATTTGCTGAGAAGTAAAGCTCAGGCCTGATCCAAATCCTACTGAATTCAGAGCAAAGACTCCCATTGTCTCCAACTAGTTTTATCTCATATCTCTAAGTATTGGGAAAAACATTTAGGAATAGCATATCTTGATAGGAGTGGCATTTTTAATACTTCAATGTAAATGTGGTATTTGGGAGAAAGGGAAATTATGGGGGGTAATGTTAGTCACAAACCTGCTCACAGGGTACCCACAGAATCCCATGTTTCTCCACCACTTGACCCAAGGCACAAATGAAGGTTTGCCGTGGGATAACTCCTTAGCTCTGCAAGCCTTAGCTCCAGTGCCCTTATACCAGACCTCACAGCTGCATCAGGATAACCTCTGCCAGCTCTCGGTAAATTCCCCTCGGGTTGTGAAAGCAATTTTAAGTCCCCCTTTCTGTAGAATGGAATATCACTCATCCAGAGGTCACTCTTCACCATAGGCAATCAGTAAGGAGACAAACAACAAAAGTATTCATTATGTAGGAGAAAAGAATTTTACAGGAAAAAACTGAACATTAATTTAGAGACGGAACAAAAAGACAAGTGAAGTTTCTTACCCTGTCATCTGACTACCACCTATCCTTCAGAGGGGCCTGCCAGTATCCAGCCTTCCTGCTGATCCTGCCAGCCCGGACTGCTGGGGACCTGGATCGTTTCAAAACCTGAGAAAATCCAAAAGGCCCTGGCCACCTTACAAACAACGCTTAAAATATTTCCAAGCCAGCCCTTCCCCACATCTTCATTGCTGTAGTTGCTCACAAGTTACAGAATCCTCCAGAAATGTCTTATCTTGCCAAGACATCTGGAGCACCTCTGGCCAATGGGCCATTTCTCTCAGATGCCTTTCCTATAATACAGTTGTTTATCCCATTATAAACGGACAATAACATGGGTACCCATCCCACCAGTGGACCTTTCTGCTTGTGTTTGGGAGTGGCAGTTGTCCTTGCCCTAATATCACAATGGAAAGAGATACTTGGAGGTTTTGCCTATTCTCTTTTTCCTTCGGCCAAATGAGGATCAAAATCAAAGATCTACAGAGACAGCACAACATAATCCATACAGGGATAAAAGTGACACAGAAGTGGATACATGGGCTTTTCAACAAAACCACACATGCCATATCAGCACAACAAACAAAAATGATCTGCATGACGCCGCACAGATGCCCCAAGATTTGCTCGGACAAGGTTCTTTGGGTAAATGTGATATCTTTTATTAGACCAACTAAATTGTTGTAAAAATTGTTCTTTGCATGCTTTCAGGCACAAACACCCTTCTTCAGATTTGGTAGCCTTCATGAGAACATTGTGTATGAAATACTACAGAATAAAGGCAATTCATAATATAGTAAAATGTTAAAGTGATTACATTGAGGAAATCTTACCATTGTGGTTCCCTCCCCAACTCTTAGCTATGGACCAAGGAGTATGCTCTGTCTGCTGTCATGCAAAAACATTTGTCTGAGACGCATGAGAAGATCATCCAAGGTGTATTAAACCGATTAGGTGGCCTCAGTGAAGAGTAAGTAAGATTTTATGTCTAATCCCTAAACAAAACTGTAGATGAAATTAAAAACTCTGATATAATCCATGCTTGGGTAGGAAGTGGTATAGGGGGAATTTCAGGCTCTTCAGTGCCAGTTACCATAAATTTTAAGTGATTATTAATTATTTACTAGTTAACATCCCTAATCTTGAACTCAATTCAGCTGTCACTTAGGAACTTGTTTTTTCTCTGGTACTTTGTAGCAGGCCACAAAATTATCATTCTCATTCTATACCAGGCATGCTTTATTGCATTATACAAGATGAAGCACCCAGTACTGCTGTTTTCTAGCAACCTTTTACTTTGACCGCTTCTTTTGATACACAACTGCACATACCATTCAATATCACTGAGTTTAAATAGACATCACCAAATTAAGCAGATCAGCTGTGCCAGGATGTATCTCAGCACATCTGATCTGCTTAATTAGGAGAAACACATGTCACCCATTGTCCCACCCATTGATCCTGTGGGGTAAAGGGTAATGTGGTCTGTGCTTCCAGAGATGTGCCTCTGGGAATCTTCAGGGCATGTCTCTGAAAGCACGGAAAGTCATCAATCCAATCTCCAAGACCATACTGGAGTTTTGATGCACGTTTTAGGAACCTAGGCAGGCATTCTCAGGGCTTCAAGGGCCCGACCCTGCAGGCCCAGGGAATGGGAATTTCTGAGGTTTACGGTTTCAGGCCACTGAAGCCCCAAGGGACAGGGCTGAAGAGTGTGGGCAGCTCCGGGCTTAAAGCAAACAGATGTTGACCACAAAATTGCAGCACAAATTCATAATACCTGCATCCTGGCCACAAACTTTGGGTATTTGTGCCACAACGAGGGGCCCGGATGTTTGTATGCTTGGCCTTTCTGCCAGTTTTTTGTTGGCACAAAGGCAGCATCTGTGTACACTCGCTGACTCTT
Organism: Alligator mississippiensis; assembly: GCF_030867095.1. NCBI lineage: Eukaryota > Metazoa > Chordata > Crocodylia > Alligatoridae > Alligator > Alligator mississippiensis. Next base: position 27,418,295 of record NC_081825.1, on the reverse strand, counting down.
CACTGCTCACTCAATTTTCATGTCTTCAGAAGAAACTTACGAATTCATCTTCTTTCAGCTAAAATGCTAAGATAGATATACTTCTCAAAAGAACCAACTCCACATCTTCCTTTTTTTGATTTGTCTAAATGTCTTCATTAACAGCAGATGTAACCTGAGATACTGAAATCTTTCTCCAACAATAAATTCGCAAATCTGCCTTAGCCACAATGCAAGTGTACACCAGGCCCCTAGAATTCACCTCTCCATTAAATAGCCATGTTTTCCCTTTACCATCTCAACTGTTACAATTTCTTCCTCTGTGCAATCCCACCTTCCCAAATTGCCAGCACAATAAAATGTTGATGCTATCGTTTTATGCACACACCAAAGAATATCTAACATGTCCCAAATGCTCAAAGAACTCTATTAAATCCCTATCCATTTTAAGATCAAGTTCAACATTTCCACTGTTTTGAAATACACCATAGATTTGTTTCAACCACTTCTACCAACTTCCTTCCATGCAGCTAACACATACCTCCTCTCTGTTCCACCATATAGTCCTACTAGTGGTGACTAAAGCTAACCTGGTCTGTAGTTCCTGCAGTTTAGAATAGCTTTCAGATACATTTTCCTTCTACCTCAAATCAGATCTTCTACCCCCATCATGCATATGACTTCATCTCTTTTTCCCAACTTTTTATTATTTTCTTCTCTTTAAACTTGGTCAAAAGAGAACTATTATATTTTCATAAACATTCATTTACCATATAATCCTGTAAAATGTTTTGGGACATATTTGTAGGTAAGTTGCCACACAAGACATGCATTGTATTTGTAGTAGCTGTACCAGCTTCAAGCTAGTGCCATCATTGATTAATATAAATATGCCAGAAAAAACCACCAACGCACAAACAGCTTAGTTGATAAACAGAGATTCAAAACATCCTCTCTTTCACAGGTCTACTAACTACATAGTGCGAAAACACAGGCTGTTGCTGTGCTCAGTACTCAGAAGGTTAAGTCTCCGTAATGTTGCTATGGCTACTCTGACTCACATGAGAATGTCCAGGAAGAAAAACTTGCTTCAAGAGCTAAGAGAGCAACACGTCCTGCAAAAGAGCTCCTCACATTGTTCAGATGAACGCCAGTGGCAGTTCCAGAAAACAATGGTATTTACAGTCTCTTGCCTATTTCCTTCTGAGTGCTTACCATGTGTAATATCTGGCAGCCTTAGGAGGTCTCAAGATTTTAAAAAGTCCAAGGGATAAATATCAAGAGAAATGCCCTTTATTGAAAAATCAAATTAACACATTGCCATGTAAGATGCTTTAACCTATATAGCATAGCTTTGCTCAGAAATGTAGGCCGATGTGTTTAAAAGGCAGCATCCTTCTTTAAGTTCCAAAGTTACCATAAGATAAAATATAACTTTATTTTATATGAAAAGGTGTTCAAACCTACGAAGCCCACACATACAGAAAAGGAATTTAAAACAAGTCTGTCTGCAACAAGGTGAGAATATGCACCTTGTTGCAGGTATGCAGATATGCAGGTAATCCTAATATGCACCCTAAAGGTCCTCATTTGGAGGAAAGTTTCTCCTGAAGTCTCTCAGCCCACCTAGAAGTATATTTTGTATTGGTTATTCACATCCACTCCAGAAGTTGACCATCTCTCCAAATAAACATGGTCCTTAGTTCTGTCTTCTAATCAGCCTTGAGGCTCTTTACAGAAAAAGAAGAGAAGCTTGTCTCTATGTGTTATCACTGGATGGTTAATCTTTTTTTAGATAGTTTTTTAACATACACTTAATAACACTAGATATCAAGTTTCTACAGCAGTGGACATTTCCACAAGGCATTTATATTAGTCCCCAACCCACCTGACATTACTGCATAGGTAGATTGAATAACCCATCAAACACAATGTAGCTTTGTGCCACAGAGTGGGTGGTTGTTCCAGTTATGGCAGATAGATAGTTTTATCCATCCAAACAACACCTGGACTAAGAAGTCTATATTGCAGTCCTGTTATTTGACACTATCCCTTGTTCGACACCTTGAGTGAAATCTGGTAACTGTCTGTAAGCACACCAGTTTGGCATGGATTTTTTTTTCTATTAACATATTTCCTCTTGAATGCAAGAGCCTCAAGATGCTGGTAATAACTCTTCATGCTATTTAAAGCCAAAACATTACTGTCTAAACACACATACTACCTCATTCATCCTGTTTTTACACTTAATGTGCTTCCTAATATACCTACTCTGTCAGGCATCTTGTGCCTACAAGAACACAGACCTGCAACCTGTTTTTCCCTACATAATTCAACATGCAGTTTGTGCAGAAGCATAAACGGAGGAGGAAGTATGCTCTTCCTTGATGCTTTTTATAGCATTATTACTGACCTTAAGTGGGGGAAGTACCAAAAAAAATCATGTGATCCTGCCTGCCAAAGGAGAAATGGATGTGGGTGCTGTCTTTTAAGCCATGATAGGAAAAAAGGACAGTGAAAGATCCGCCAAGATCAAGGATTCTCCAAAATCAGAAACGAAACCCCATCAATGAGCAAGGGATAGAAGTGATTGCTTAAGTCACATTCAAGTTTAGTGGGTTCATTTTTTTTAAAACTAACATAATTTTGAGCATTTGCATATTTAGGCATACTATTAAACAGCAGTGTGGACAATGAATCTTCTAATTTATTATAAAAATGTAAATTTTATTCAAGAAAACAGCAACCTGAGACTTGGCTCAGTCATGATGAGGTAACATATGTGTCTTAGAAGGTAGGGAACCTGATAAATGAAATTCCTGTTAGCTTAAAAAAAATCAGAAACATCTGCCTGAGTTATATATAAAAATGTGTCAAAACAATTCAGTATTAACACAGGCACCTCCTGAATACCAGTAGGTAGTTTGAATTCTTTTTCTCCTTGCATATCTTATTTCTTAGAAGCAACTTAGGTTCTTTATCAGCCATCAAATTAATTTTATTTTATTAGTTTAACCTTAAGTGAAAGAGAAAGAAAAAAGGGGGGAAAGGTGTATAACACATTTTATTCTAAATAGTCTTAGAGTGATGTTGTTGTCTTGTAACATTGACAGTCCAGAAAATGTGAGGCAAGGATTTTTGCAGATTATATCTATTATTGGAGCAACTGCATTTATTTGAAATACAAATTTAATGATAACTCACTCTTTAATCTTGGTCCTGCTTTAAGTTAGCCTATTATCTTAGTCTTTATAGTGCAGCATTCTTAAATTGAATGGAGAGAAAGGAAAGAATTCATTACAGCATAGTCAATTTAAGGGATGTGGAAACCACTGTATTTGGACCCTACAACTAAAATACATGGAAGCCTCCAAAAAAAATGTTTTTGAACTTTGAAGTATTTTACAGCTTTCTAGTAGTAACAGCAGTAACAACAACAATAATGCCTACCTCTTACATAATAATTGAAACCATGGTAGGCAATTGTAATGACTTGGTTTGGAATAAAAGTGCATCACTGAGATGAATACACTTGCTATTTGGAGTTTGTTAAACTTGAAATTAAATTTGAAATTAGGTCCTGCCCATTTCTGGGCATTAAACAGCATGTTTAATGCCCAGAAATGGGCAGGACCTAATTTCAAATTTAATCTGAAAGATATCACTTTCAGTAGCACATTGCTCCTAACAGTATAGGTAATGAGCATTCAGAACAGAGTGGGCTCTCTAGAGTGAACTAGGTATAGATACATTTAAATATAGCAAAGGAAAGCCCTGTTGCAAATAGAGAAACACTCAACTCAGTGGAATTTACCAGCATAGGTAGAGTTATGCCAAAATGTGAAATTTATCCCATGAAGAATCAATTGTCTAATGCCCTGTATTTGGTGTCATAGAGCATATAGGAGAGAGTAAGCCCATCTTAAAGTTTTTGTCTGGTCACCAGGAGTCCCACATTCTGGAAGAAGAGGAGAAGCTAGAGGAGGAGACTCAACAAACACGGTCAGAATTTCACCACCAGTTTGTGATGGAAATCCAAGAAGCCGTTCAGCTTGTGCAGCAACACATGGAACAAGGGATTGGCCAGACCTTGCTCCAGCATGCCCGGCAGGAAGCTACAAAGCAGAGCTCTGAGGACAGAGAAGACTTAAAGGTATTAGGGCATTTTCCAGTGGCCTTGTTAGGAAAGAAATACCTTGATAAAATGGAAGAAAGCTTCAGGCCGGTATTATCCAGCGTCAGGAAGCTTTGTAAGGAGGACTACGACCTGGCTTAAAAACCAAGTATCCTGCTAAAACTGGATAGGAGTACAGGGCTATTCTGATGAAACCCTAGCAGCCAAGCCTAAATCTAACTACAGAATGTAAAGTGATTGAGAATTTCCTATTTCCCTCTGACTTGGGAACAATTAAGAACAGGTAGGATCACTTATTTAAGGATAATAAGTACTCTGGGTTAATAAGCAGAACTACGGCAGAGCTGAGAAGCCACAGGAGCATCAGTCATAGCATGCTCAGCTTACACAAATATTTTTGCATTGCAAGGTTTAGTGGAACTCATTTTCATGAATGTCAATCTAGCATATTTCCCAAACAGTAAATTTACAGTCAGGTGTTCACACCTAAAATTAGAAGTGAGGTTTTCCAGACTTCGTCCTTCTCACTGCTTAAGCGAACTAGATATTTTAGTCCTTGCCTTAGTAAAATAACAATTCTTGTACTGTACATTGCAGGAGAGATTAACAGAATCAGCTGTAGAGAGCGTATATGTGACCATCAGCGGCGTCAATAGAGTGGTACAAAGCTACTACCAGCAAATAGGAAAAATCATGGGAGAATACGAAGACAAAAAACTTCAACAACTGAAATCTCTTCTAGGTGTGCCTCATCTTTATAACCATGTGGTGGTAATATATATAATTTTGGCAGATGCTATTGATTTGTTTCTGAGTGAAAAGTGTCTTTAAAATAGAACAGCATTATTTTATTTAACAGTAAATCAGATGTTGAGATCTATTTTCTACTTCAAAAAATGGAATATTAGAAGTATTATTATTATTATTATTCATTTGAATTGCAGTAACATTTAGAAGCCAATTCTCAATCAGTAATTCTCAACCAGGATGCTGGGGCACCCTGAGTGCCCTGAGATCCTTTGAAGGGTGCTGCAAGAAGGGTGAGGAGAGAAGCAGATAGGGGCAGGGCCAGGCTCAGGCTCAAGCTCCAGGTGTGTGGAAATAAGCTGATAAAGGCAGGCTCAGGCTCTCCCTGCCTGGCCACTCGCCTGCCCCTCTGCAGGAAAATAAGCATCATAACAAAACAATTGTTTTTGAAATAGGTTGCCACTCCATTCACAGATGTCCTGGAGGGGTGCCTCGAGTATAACAAGGGTTGCCTTGAGTCTAAAAAGGTTGAGAACCACTGGCATAACCTAACTAAATATTCATTCGGCCAGAGAGAGAATATGACTGTATAACGTAGTAGCTAGAGCACTCACCTGGAAGTGGGGAGAGCTGGGTTTCAGTTCCTACTCAATAATTATTTAATATGAAAGGCTCATTCATATTCATTGTCTTTGGAGCTGGGGCTGGGCACACAGATCTTCCCTCTCTCAAAAACTGGCAGGCAGGAGAGTCTTTCTTGCCCAAGAAATATCTAATCATTCCACATAAAGTCAAACAGCTTCAACAATAGAGATCGAAAGATCCCAGCCAAGCTTACCTCCAAATATCCTGTATCTTGGTAGGTGGGGTGCTCTCCTGGCTGCAGGTTCATATTTCCTCAGGCAGAAGGACTTGTGTCCGTATCACTCACATTTTAAGTGAGTTTTCCATCTTGGAATAAAGTTAGTGGAGGGGAATCTTCTGGTCAGCAGCCATGTTGCATGTAGCCTGAGCCAGTAAGTTTTCTCTCAGCCTGGTCAGAAGTGTAGCAAGGGAAAATTCCCCGCTTGTGAATCCTGATGAAGCTTAGGCAGTAGGTAGGGGCCAAAATGTTCAGCATTGTCAAGACTGATGTGTTTTTTGGCATGACCAGAAGCAAAACTTTATGCATTTAGTCGATTTTGGCACTGGAAACAGGGGTGCCTTCATTGTGGTTTCAAGGATCTACATTTTGGACTTAGGCACTTAAAAACTATTGGTATCCCTTTACTAGTGTAGTCCCAAACTCTGTGGGAGGGTAGCTCTAATCAGTAGGTCCACATGGGGCAGCATTGACTGCCAGCAGTTATGGTGCACACAGACACATGTGACAGTGGCTATTTTTGTGCCTTCCCCACCTAAAGAAATCATCTAGGGCTGCTATCCCAGACACCTCCCTCACTCTCAACTACATTACTGTCTAGACTTGTGACCTTCGGTCAGCAGTTCCTGAAATCCAGTTGAGTTGAATGGACCTTAAGCATCCACTTAAAATGAAGCATGTGCTAAGACATTTTCTGAATCAGGATTCACTTAGACATGCTTAAGAGCTTTGCTTAACTAGGACTTTGGTTACCACTCACAACTGGCATCCAAGTTGAGAGTAAGGAATACTCATTACACAAACCAGAAGCTTAGTAATTACTCTTACTCTTGTAGAGATTTTTTTTCATGGGTTTGTTTGGTTATATGCATGTTTTGATGCCCAAGTGCTATATGATTTATATACTGTGTAAAAAATTTAAATCAAGAGCAGTATTAGGAACACATTTTTTGCTCTTGAATCAAAGTTCCGCGTTTAGGGGAAAAGAATCCTTCACTATTCCATTTAAGTACAAGTTTGGCAAGGTAGAACACAAGCTTATTGATGTTGGTAATAAACACAGGAGTCTATGAGGCCCCGAATAATAGCATCTAGACCAACGTAGCCCAAGAGAGAGACCCAGCAGACATTTACAGATCAAATGAATAACTAGTAGTGAAGGCATATTGAAAACCTAGAGGCTTTTGCTGCAATCCAGCTGTGATTTTTTTTTTAGGAGCATTAAACAACTATTTCTCTTTTATTAATGCTCTTTTTCATATCAGGACAGATGGCCTATATGAAAGAAAGGATAATAAGTATAAGCTGTGCCACTATACAGAAAAGAATACAAGATTCATTATGCCAGAAAAGAAGAGTCTGACTCTTAAAACCTAGTTTAGGTGTGAGGAGTCCCTAGGTTCTCAATTCTGTTCCTAGGATTGTATCTGCATTTTATTCTGTAATTATTTAATTGAAAATACACAAGCCTTCCAGAAGCAAGGACCAGAACCCGAGAATTCACCTTAGCAGTGAGGTACCCTAATCACTGGGCTATGGCCATTCCTCTTGTGCTCTTTCTAATTCAGTGAATCTTGAATTATTTTCTGCACACTACCACAGCTTAAAGAAGAGGGCTGAGAGCAGCCCACGTACACCTGGAATATTCTACAGTCTGGTAATTAGGGAGCTCTTGGATAGGTAGTTTGGAACTCCTTTAGGTTTAAGAGACTATTTAATCCAGTCTCTCACTTGATCAAGAAGTGCTATAACTACATCCATATATAAAAGGTGAGTAGTCGCAGCTATTTGAAAAGAAAATGACAACTGCATTTTGTGAAGCCAGTCCTGCCATGCTCTCCAAATGCCAGCTGGTTCACGGCCATTAGAGAAGACAGGTAGAAGGAGCTCCTCGGTTCTGGAACTCATTTAGCCTTACCTGAGAACGGGGCACCAAAATATTCAGATTAGGGCCAAGTACTAGGAACCTGAGGAACTTTCAGGTCAAACTGGGACACTTCTTGTGAGTTCAGCTGTCTCCAGGATGAGGTGGCAATTGATTTTTAGGTCAAAGTTTCAATTTATATGCCTCAATTCCACATATGCCCATTTTGATCTTATGAGGAGAAGCTAAGGGAGCTTGGCTTATTTAGTCTGGAGAGAAGATTTAGGGGGTGATTTAATAAAAGCCTTCAACTACCTGATGGCTAGGTACGGATATTCAAAAAGTCCAAGGTTGAATAAATCAAACCTATGCAGGTTTCTTTAAGCTGCATAGATTGGATCAAGAGTGAATGGAATATGTTCACCCTTTGGTGGGGGGGCGCACAGAATATTGCACTGGCCGAGGCTAGAAGGTGGGGGGCTCTTCTGCATATCTCCCAATGCGGCCTCTCTCCCAGCTCTGGCCCCCTAGCAACCAGCTGTCAGTGGCAGCGGGGGGCAGGGATGGTGGGGAGGAAGGGTGGCATCCCTCCTCCGGCTGTGCTTGCTTGGGTCTCAGGGGTCCAGAGCCAGGCCCGTGGGGTGGGGATATCCGCTCCCCCACCCCTCTGCCCCTGATCCCCAGCCCCCTATTGTGCATCTGTCAGTCCTGGCTCCTCTGTACCATCCCAGGGGCAGGGCCGGCCCAGTGTTTGGGCAGAACAGACAAACACGGGCTGAGGGTAGCCCACCCACCCTGCAAGTGGGGGGGGGGGTAGTGGGGACCCATAAAGTAGCCTGGCATGTCAGGGGACTGAACTCTGATTTGAGTCAGGAGGGGATCTTGAACAGAAGTTTGACTGACTGGTCTAAACTAAACCAATTAAATCTGATAATACATCCATCCAAGTCTCTGTCGGATCAGGTTCTGCCATTTTTAAACCAGTCTACATGTGCTGAACTTCTGTTCCATTACAGGTTACACAAGTCAGTATAAGTGATTGGAAACTGGTGTACAGTCTGTAGCTAGCTGAAGGGTGGTTACAAAAAGGATGGAGCTAGATTGTTCTCAGTGGTGGCAGATAAGAGAACAAGAAGCAATGGTCTAAATTTACACCAAGGGAAGTTTAGGTTAGCTATTAAGAACACGTCTTTCACTAGGAGGGAAGTAAAGCACGGGAACAGACTACCCAGGAGGTGTCTACATGAGATGTTTACTGCAGAGTTGCTAATTAGCTCTTCAGTAAACATCTCCGTAGCTACACATGCAGCCCTATTAGGCTGCAGGAAACTAATAAACTCTGCAGCAAGCTCATACTTGTAAATACAAGCTGTCTCCAGGGGACAATACAAGTACTGTTCTGCTGTAGAGTTTTTTTGTGCTCAACAGCACATATGTACATACTGACCCAACTGGCTGGGGCACAAGGGTGCATCAGTGTAGGACCTGCCTGCCGGCTAGCCCCAAAGTAGAACACCCTTGTGCCCCAGCCATTGCCTCCACAGCATGTTGAGCTGGGTCAGAGCAGCCCTGGGCTAGCAAGCTGACCCCCCCCCCCCCCCCCCCAGACTCCCTGCCAGCTAAATTTGCTCCAGTTTGCCTTAATGTACTGCAATCCTAGACACACATGTAAACACAGTGCCCTGGAGCAATAAACTCTGGCGCAATATGCACCAAACTTTATTGCTTCACATTAATATGCACATGTAGACGCACCCCCAGAGAGGTTGTGGAATCTCCATCCTTGGAGGTTTTTATGCCCCAGCTACACAAAACCTTGCCTGTGATGATCTAGTTGGGGCTGGTCCTGCTTTGAACAGGGGGTTGGACTAGATATCCTGAGATCCCTTCCAACCCTAATTTTCTATGATTCTATGATCTATCCATCTGTTTAATGAGAAAAATGGCTAAAAATATTAATTCCCCTAAAATTACCCATATCTTAACCTTCATGGGGAAAAAAAACACAAGTACAAAAAAGGTAAGTATTTCAACTGGTTTAAAAAGAAATTGTGTGTAGCATGGCATAAGTAAGCAAAATGTATTTCATATGCTACAAGAGCAAGAATTGTTGGAAGACTATTGAATTGTGCTGATAGGAAAATATAAATTAACAGCAGTCACAAAACTAAAAGTAAAACTATCACACGGCTTGTAATTTTGAGCAGATGATTATTTCAGGAGTGTTGTTATTTTAGCAGAAAGGAGCGAAAATCACAGACTTAAAAGAAAACACGAAGAGAATGAATGGACGTTGAAAGAAAAACTTAACGAAGGTACCTTGGACATATCGTCTGCTGTTCCTCAAAGGTGAGAGCAGACTGGAGAATTACTTGCTCTTAAATCTTATGACTTATCACTTCTATATATGATTAACAGGGATCGGGGTTTTGTTTCCCACAGGCAACCGGAGAAAAATATAGATTTTCCCCTTTATCGGAGGAAAATGCAGATTTCTCATTTTAATGGAGAATCCTGCAGGTTTTGCAGTTTAGCAAAGAGCTCTCTGCAAGCTGCAGGGAGCTGGGAGGGAGCAGGAGGAGGGTGGTCAGGTAGGGGGAGCCATGTGCATGTGTCTGCACACAGCCACCAGGCAGCCTGGAGAGCAGCTACCGTAGGTAAGTGTGGGGGAGGGACTGAGGCCCCCATAGAGAGGGAGGGAGGAAGTTGGGCAGTGCTGGGGCTGGGGCTGCTGCCTAGCCAGGCATTGCGTGGGGCTTGGGGCCCAGGGCTGCAATGTGCAGCCTCAAGGCCCCAGCGAGGAGCAGGATGGGGCTGCAGGTGGCTCCTCCAGGGGGCGGGGAGGGTGGGGCCAGCTCCCTGCCACTGTATGCATTTCTGGGGGGAGGGAGAACCTGTGCCCCCCAGATCTGTGCACGGGACAGGCACAGGTGCCCGCTGTGGGCTCAGTCTTCTGCCCTGCTGCCCTCCCCCAGGGCCTCCGTAGCCCAGCGGGTGCAACACGGCACTGCTGGGAACAATGGGGCTGTCCGGGGATCTCTTTGCTGCTGCAAGCTCCACACTGCCCTAGCGATGCATCCCCTGCACATGTGGCAGCAGTGAGGGGCACAACCCCAGGCTGCCACCTCTGCTGCTGCTGCATGTGCAGTAAACACGTTGCCAGGGCAGTGCAGAGCTCGCAGTGGCAAGGAGATCCCTGCGCAACCCCGCTGTTCCCTGCAGTGTCAGGTCTCATCCACTAGGCTGTGGAGGCCCCAGGGGAGAAGAGCAGGGTGGGAGTCTGAGCAGTGGGCAGCCTGTACCCGCCCCTGCCCCACACACAGAGCTGGGGGTCATGGGTTCCCCCCTGCCTTCCCAGGAGTGCAAGAACTGGCCTTAACCCTAACCCCCACCCCACCTGAACGTGCAGCAGGCAGGCAGCAGGGGGGTGAGCTGGGCTCCACTCAGCTGCAGCAACCGCTGCCACCTCTTGCTAGGGGCAGGAGGCTGTGGACCCAGCTCCCTGGCCCCATAGCCCTGCCTGGCAGCTGGGGGGGGCCGGGGGCTGTTGGTGGGGAGCAAGTGGAGGGTACAAACAGGGCTGGGGGGAAGAGTGAGGGGCCTTTCATTTTAATCATGAACTTTGGAGTTTTTATCAGAGAATTTGCAATGTTGTGCAGGATCCCTGATGATTAAATAGTTTGTCTGTGATAGCTGTTTGTCTTTAAGAAAAAGAAAATAAATGTATTTCCAAATTATGTGAAAACCGTATTTCGGTAATTGCTTTGTTATTAACCAACTTTTTGATGCTCAGTAATCATAGAATGGAAAGCCAAATAAATCTAATTTCTATTGGAGCAGTTAAAAAAAGAAAGAAAGAAAAACCCATTGCAAACCATGCACTGCTTTTTAAAAGTAATTTGAAATAAATATTAGATGAGTACTAATGCTTTCTGATCCATCATACTCTGTCCTATCTACTTTAAATATTGAAGTATTAGTAGTCAGCCTTTGAGTAAATTTATACTGCAATTTAGGTAGAGTTAAGGGAACATGAATTTAAAATGAAAAAAAAATGAAATTCATATTCTATGCATAATAGAAAAAAGTAGGGAAGGGATCTCAGGAGGTCAACTAATCCAACCCCCAGTTCAAGGTAGGATATGCCCTTAAGCTAAGCCATCCTAGACAAATGTTCCTGTTCCTAAAAACTTTGGAAAGACTGCTCAGCCATTCATCCTTGCCCCATGACATTTTAGACTAGATCCTTCATACAGATCTAGTTCTTAAAATGTATTAGTGCAAATAAAATATAAAAGATTTTAGTGCAACCAAAAATAAGTATATCACCCATGTATGATTTTACACAAAGATCCTCAGCTGAAAAACAACTCTTTCGAGGGTTAAGTTTCTACCATAAAAAAATTTCTTGTGTATGTGCTTGCAGAACAGGCCCTAGGACATGAAATACAGTAGATTATAATGCAATATTCATGTCATTTTTCTACTACCTATTCATGTCATCTCTTCACTCTCTTCATAAAGAACTGGCTTAGCATTAGGACAGACATGGACTGTGTAAGTTTGACACAGGCTAAGCATTTCTTCAGATATTCTGCTGCCTCTAAATTGAAATAAATCATTACTGAGGTCCCCACTTTTTATTCTCATTTGAAATACTAGTTTTCTAGAGAGTAATCCACATAGCTCAATGCTGCACAGAAAATCTCACTTTGTCACTCACCATTATAATCTTTATTCTGTTTCCATGAAATTTCCATCCTTCCTCACTTGACCAAAGATAGCTGTAGCTTTATTTTTTCATTTGTCCATAATATATTTTAATATTTTGAAAAAAAGTCAACCTCATTTCAAGCTGAAATACATATTCATGAAGGAGGGTTTTTTCTTTACAAATTCAAGATAGCATCATAACACTAATCAATTATCAGCGCTTATTTTTCCCCACTTACTGTAATTTCCTCTAAGGTTATATCCTAGTTATGTAGAACGCATTAACTGATCCACTTCCTTTTAAAATCAATGGGAGGGCTCCTGTTGATTTCTTTGGTGATTAGAAGATCAAATAGAAAAAGTAAATATTCTCTAGGCATTCAAAATTAAAATAGCCCTTGATTAGGTACTTTGGTGGTATTTAGATGGCAGTTGCACTTGGAGTGCTCAAATATCAAAGGCAGTTAAAGAGCAATTTCTTAAAGGTATTTAGGTCTTTAAAAATGTGGGCGTAACTGAAATTAACACTGCCGTTTCAGAGCAGAGGAGGCTGGAGGAGAGAGGCATTTCGTATTCAGCAGAGATAAGATATTTAGAGTTCTGTTATTTTAACATTAGAATGTTGTCAAAAAACCATGCAGAGCTACATTTACCAATGCAAATGCTGTTCTGGAAAGGTCAAATATGCATGTCTCAGTTTGGTATCACAGAGCTCAGAGATTCATAGATTGTAAGGGCAGAAGGGACCTTGGAAGATTGTCGGGTCCAGCCCCTGCACCAAGCAGGAAAGATAACTGGAGGTCAGGTGACCCCAGCAAAGTGACTGTCTAGTCTGCTCTTGAAGATCTCCAGGGTAGGCGATTGCACCACTTCTGGAGGGAGCTTATTCCACAGTCTGGACACCCTGATTGTGAAGTTTTTCCTAATGTTGAGCCTGAATTGATCTTCCAGGAGTTTGTGGCCATTATTCCTGGTTTTCCCCTCGGGTGCCCTGGTGGACAGTTGCTCATGAAGCCTTTGATGTACTCCCCTAGTGTAGCGGTAAGCTGCTACCAGGTCCCCTTCCAGCCTTCTTTTCCTCAGGCTTAAGAGTCCCAGATGTCTCAGCCTTTCCTCATATGGCTTGCCTTTGAAGAATCTGATCATACGGGTGTCTCTTCTCTGGACTCTCTCAAGCTTGTCCACGTCCTTGTTAAAGTGTGGTGCCATGAACTGGATGCAGTTCTCCAGCTGTGGTCTCACCAGTGCTGAGTAGAGCAGAAGAATTACCTCCTTGGCTTTGCTGGAGATGCATCAATTGATGCATGCCAGCGTATTATTTGCCCTACTGGCTATAGCATCGCAGTGCCAGCTCAGATTCATACTGTGGTCTATTATTACCTCCAGATCCCTTTCATTCGTTGTGCTAGTCAGTTTGGTGCCACCAAGCCTGTAGGTGTGCTGGGCGTTGCTCGTCCCGAGTTGGAGCACCTGACATGTCGATAATGAACTTCATCAGATTGCAATCCACCTAACTTGCTAGCCTATCTACGTCTGCCTGTATCTGTAGCCCGTCTTCAAGCATGACCATGCTCCCCCATAACTTGGTGTCATCCGTGAACTTGGCCAGTGAGATCTTCACCCCCACATCCAAATTGTTAATAAAGATGTTGAAAAGTACTGGACCAAGCAACAACCCCTGTGGGATACCACTGCCCACTTCTTACCAGGATGACACAGATCTGTTCACTATGACTCTCTGGATCCTATCCTGCAGCCAGTTTCTTACCCACCTGACTGTCTTGGAGTTAAGCCCACAATCCTCCAATTTTCTCATGCAGACATTGTGGGATACTAGATCAAAGGCCTTTTGGAAATTAAGGTATACAATGTCAACCTGCTCTCTTGTGTCCAAGTGGCAAGTTACCTGGTCATAGAAGAAAGTGAGGTTCGTAAGGTAAGACCTGCCCGTGATGAAGCCATGTTGGCTGTCATTCAGAATCTTACCTTCTGCAAGCTTATCGCAGATAGACTCCTTGATGAACTTTTCTAGGATTTCCAATAGGATGGAAGTTAGGCTGATTTGGCCTATAGTTACCCGAGTCCTTCCTCTTCCCCTTCTTGTGGATGGGCACAACATTGGCCCTCTTCCAGTCCTCAGGGACTTCTCCAGAGCATCGTGAGTCATGGAAGAGCTTCGCCAGGAGTTCCACAATGACTTCGGCCAGCTCCTTCATCACTCTAGGATGAAGATCATCCAGTCCCACTGACTTGTGTATGTCTAATTTTTTTAATTGGTCATACACCAATTCTATGACTGTAGTAGGAAGAGGATTATTCCTACTGTGCTCATCCTCTACTCTACCTGGCGTGGTTTTCCTCTTGGTCCGGTGAAAGACCGAGGCGAAATAGTCATTCAGGATTTCATAGATTCATAGATGTTAGGGTCGGAAGGGACCTCAATAGATCATCGAGTCTGACCCCCTGCATAAGCAGGAAAAAGTGCTGGGTCTAGATGACCCCAGCTAGATACTCGTCTAACCTCCTCTTGAAGACCCCCAGGGTAGGGGAGAGCACCACCTCCCTTGGGAGCCCGTTCCAGACCTTGGCCACTCGAACTGTGAAGAAGTTCTTCCTAATGTCCAGTCTAAATCTGCTCTCTGCTAGCTTGTGGCCATTGTTTCTTGTAACCCCCGGGGGCGCCTTGGTGAATAAATACTCACCAATTCCCTTCTGTGCCCCCGTGATGAACTTAAAGGCAGCCACAAGGTCGCCTCTCAACCTTCTCTTGCGGAGGCTGAAAAGGTCCAGTTTCTCTAGTCTCTCCTCGTAGGGCTTGGTCTGCAGGCCCTTGACCATACGAGTTGCCCTTCTCTGGACCCTCTCCAGGTTATCCGCATCCTTCTTGAAGTGTGGCGCCCAGAATTGCACGCAGTACTCCAACTGCGGTCTGACCAGCGCCCGATAGAGGGGAAGTATCACCTCCTTGGACCTATTCGTCATGCATCTGCTGATGCACGATAAAGTGCCATTGGCTTTTCTGATGGCTTCGTCACACTGCCGGCTCATGTTCATCTTGGAGTCCACTAGGACTCCAAGATCCCTTTCCACCTCTGTGCCACCCAGCAGGTCATTCCCTAGGCTGTAGGTGTGCTGGACATTTTTCCTCCCTAGGTGCAGCACTTTGCATTTCTCCTTGTTGAACTGCATCCTGTTGTTTTCTGCCCACTTGTGCAACCTATCCAGGTCTGCCTGCAGCTGTTCCCTGCCCTCCGGCGTGTCCACTTCTCCCCATAGCTTTGTGTCATCTGCAAACTTGGACAGAGTACATTTGATTCCCTCGTCCAAGTCACTGATGAAGACATTAAAAAGTATCTGTCCAAGGACCGAACCCTGCAGGACCCCACTGCCCACACCCTTCCAGGTCGAGACCGACCCATCCACCACGACTCTCTGGGTGCGACCCTCTAGCCAATTCGCCACCCACCGGACTGTGTAGTCATCCACATCACAGCCTCTTAACTTGTTCACCAGTAGGAGGTGGGATACCGTATCGAAGGCCTTCCTGAAGTCTAAGTATACGACATCCACCCCTCCTCCTGTGTCCAGGCATTTCATAACCTGGTCATAGAAAGAGACTAGATTGGTCAGGCATGATCTGCCCGCCACAAACCCGTGCTGATTTTCCCTCAGCATAATTTGCCCTGCTGGGCTCTCACAAATGTGAGCCTTGATAATTTTTTCAAATACTTTACCAAGGATGGAGGTGAGACTGACTGGCCTATAGTTGCCCGGGTCCTCCTTCCTCCCCTTTTTGAAAATGGGGACCACGTTAGCCCTTTTCCAGTCCTCCGGGACTTGGCCCGTGCGCCACGAGCGTTCGAATATTCCCGCCAGTGGCTCTGCAATGATGTCGGCCAGTGCCTTCAGCACCCTCAGATGGAGCTCATCCGGGCCTGCCGACTTAAAGGCATCCAGTTCTTCCAAGTGACTCTGCACCACCTCAGGATCTACGTATGGAAGTCTGGCGCCTCGCTGCTGCCTCTCTACAACCCCAGTGAGAGACTTGTCGTGTCCCTCGCTTAGGAACACTGAGGCAAAGAACTCGTTGAGGAGTTCAGCCTTGTCCCCCCTGTCTGTCACCAATTGTTTCTGCCCATTTAGCAGCGGTCCTATTCCTCCCTGGGCCTTCCTTTTACTCCCAATATATCTAAAAAACAATTTCTTGTTGTCTTTTACTTGGGTTGCCATCCTCAGCTCCATGGTAGCTTTGGCCCGTCTAATTGCCTCCCTACAAGCACGAGCAGAGGAGGTATATTCATCTTTAGTGATCTCACCTTGTTTCCACTTTTTATGTGCTCCCCTTTTGGCCCTTAGGCTGCCCTGGATTTCTCTGGTCAGCCATGGAAGCCTCCGGCCCCTTTCCCTCTTTTGCCTCGCTCGGGGATCGTCTTGCTTTGTGCCCGAAGGATTGTTTCTTAAGGCACAGCCACCCTTCTTGGGCTCCCATCCCTTCAAAACTCCTACTCTGCAGTGCGTCCTTGACTAATCGCCTGAGTGCATTGAGATCAGCTTTCCTAAAGTCTACCACTTTCACCCTACTAGTTACCTTACCCACTCGACGTCTTATGTTGAATTCTATTATTAGGTGATCACTGTGTCAGGTGGAGGTCCTGTACACAGGTTAGAAACCTGCATGAGCGATGGGACCTTGCTGTCTGTGTCTCCCAGCAGATGTCCGGGTAGTTTAGGTCCCCCATGACTACCGCCTCTTTAGCTTTTATGGTCTCCGAGAGTTTCCTCAGGAGCCCCGCATCTATTTCTTCCCCTTGGTGTGGGGGTCTGTAGCAGACCCCTACCACCAAATCCCTTTCTCCCTGCCCCCCATGTAGCCTAACCCACAATCCTTCTACTTCCTCAACCTTGGATTCTGTCTTGATGAAGGTTGATGTATATTGCTCACTGACATAAAGTGCAACCCCCCCCCCTTTCTTCCCCGACCTGTCCTTTCTGTACAATCTATAGCCCTCAATATGTACCGCCCAGTCGTGGGATGAATCCCACCAGGTTTCTGTTAGCCCCACTAAGTCATAGGTGTTTAGTGCAAGCAGGAGCGCTAGTTCATCCTGCTTGTTCCCCATGCTCCTAGCATTAGTATATAGGCACTTGAGCCCTGCGACTGGTGCCTTTGCTGCCCCCCCCGCTCCGAGTCCCAAGGGGCCCATTGTTTCTTACCTTCTTGTTTCTTACCTGTTCTGTAGTGCTGGTCTCCCCATGGCTTTCAGGTTTCCAATGCTCTCTTTCTTCAGGCTGTGCTCTCTTTCTTCAGGCTGTTCTCTTTCAGGAGTTCAGCTTTCTCCTGGGTACTGGTAACCAGCTCTCCTGAGTTGCTCAGCTGTGGCCCACACTCCCATTTGTTTTCCTTCTGTTCCCTGTGTACCTAAAGAAGGACTTCTTGTTGTCCTTGATTCCTGTTGCTAATCTAAGTTTGGTCACTGCTTTAGCCTGTCTTATCTGCTCCCTGCAAATGCAGGCCATCGTGGAATAGTCCTCCTTGGGGCCCACCCCGAGCTTACATTGTTTATAAGCCTCTTTCTTCTTTCTTAAGAGGACTGTGATTTCCCTGTTTAGCCAAGAGGGCTTCCCAGCCCTTCTATTACCTTTTCTCTGCATGGGAATGGACTTCCTTTGCGCTTCAAGGAGTGTGTCCTTAAGGAACAACCACTCTTCATGCACACCTTTCGCCTTTGGTCCCTGGTCCTACAGCACTTGCCTTACTAGTGACCTAAGCTTGTTGGAATTTGTATTTTTGAAGTCCAAGACTTCAGTCCTACTGTCTGACTTGTCTGCCTTATGTCAGACAGTGAACATGATGGTTTCATGGTCGCTGTTGCCCAGACTTCCCTCTATATTTAAGCTGGTCACCAAGTCGTCTCCTTTGCCCAGGACCAAGTCTAGCAGCACGTCACCTCTGGTAGGCCCATGCACCTCCTGAGTCAGTAAGAGATCCTTGACACAGGTCAGGAAGGATTGTGACCAATCCAACTTGGCCAAGTGTTCCTCCCAAGAAACGTCTGTCTGGATAATTAAAATCGTCCATGACAACCATGTCACATGCACGTGCAGCTTCAGTCAATTCTTGGGTAAACTCCAGATCAAGTTCCTCCCTTTGGTTTGGTGGTCTGTAGTATACACGTACAGTTAGGTCTGTCTTGCCATGAACACTTGAGTCAGAGGGTTTCAAACTGTCCATTTTGGGAGCCGACCTCCAAAGAAGTGTACTGCTCTTTCACATAGGGCGCAATACCCCCACCTTTCTTCTCCACCCAGTCCCTTCTATGCAGGGTGTAGCCCTCTATAGCTATGCTCCAGTTGTGTGAGGAGTCCCACTAAATCTCCGTAATCCCTACTAGATCATGATGCACACTGGAGAGTAGGAGGGCTAGCTGAGTTAAAGCTCCTAATTCTTTTCTGTCTTCACTGTGCTTTGAAAAGTTAGTCTCCTTGGCAAATGGGCAAGAGAGTTGATGTGAAGATTAACTACCAAATGTAGGATAGTGCTGCTGCAGCCTGTAACCAGTGATTGTCAACCAGACAATCTGGGTGCTGCCAGATCCTTTGAAGGGTGCCACATATGGGAGCAGATAAGTAGATAAGCTAAGCAGATAAGCACAGACTCTGACTTGTTCCTGCCAAAGCGATTCCCCAGCTGCACTGCCCAGCCCCTCTGCAAGGAGGCAAGCACTGTAATATAGAAATTATTTTTTGAAAATGGGTGCCACTCAATTCACAAAAGTTATGGAAGTGTCCTTCAAGTCTAGTGAGGTGTGCCTCAAGACCAAAAAGATTGAGAGCCACTGCTGTAATCTCAGTCCACTACGTGATCTGAATCTCACCAAAGGACCATCCAAGGCAACATAGGTATCAACAGGGTTAGAGTTAAAAATAAACCTAACTAGAAGACAGAAAAATACAGAGATTCCATTTACTGATCATGGAGACTATTAAAATAGGTTGCTGTAGCAATACTGACTGGTCATTTATCACTGCACGGGATGATGTTATTAGTCTTATCTTTTCTCTAACAATGTATCTCAACTAAACAAACTACATATTCAAACTTTTCTGATTCCCTTTACCAGGATGTTATTGCAGCAAAAAAAGTTCTTGGCCCAGTTTGAGATGCAGCAACAGGCTCGACTGAAGTCTCTAAAGCAGAGGATGCTGGCATTGCATCATCTAGAAACAGAGGTTGAGAACCAGCTAAAGGTAAAGCAGGGTAAAACAAAACACGGCTATCTGAAGACCTGATCCCACTCCATTTATACGCAGCAGCAAAAATTTCTGACAAGCTCCTTTTCCAAAGTGTACTGAAGTCAATGGAAAGATACCCCATTGGCTCAAATGGGCTGTAAAGTAGGTTTGCAAGTTTGCAAAAGCCACATCAATGAAACTTATAATTAAATCTGATTCACCTAAAGACAAAAATTTGGTGACAGTTTTTTATATTAATGTCTTATTTTTCCATCTCAGGTTCCCTACAGAGCAAATTCTAAAGAGACCAGCTCCTTCATTGTGAGGACTTCCGTCACAACACATTTTCTTCTTTTAATCAATAGCAAAAAACAGTCTTCCTATTAATAGTTACATGTTTTCATACACAGAAGTAAAGATGGTCACTACGTATGCTTTTAAATGCATACATTTCCTTTCCATCACCCATGCAGAGGAGAATGGAGTCTGTAATCAAACTATACCATTCTTGGTAGCGTTCTTCTATTTTAAATATTTGTCTCTTTTGTGTTCAGCAAGCAGAACAGGACTTTATCACTGAGGTAGCTGGACTGGCCCGAGTTCCCCTCCCAGTTCACAAGCAGCCTTTAAATAGGACCACTCAATCAGGTGAGTACAAAGATGCTTGCTTGTTCTTTAAAAGTTCATTTATGACACCGTTTGCTAATTACACACGCACAATATTTTTAAAACTGGGCTCATAAAAAGAGGCAATATGGTTAGCCAACTAAGATTCTAACCCGTTTTGTTGTGGGGCACCAGATTTTTAAACCAGAATACATTACCCAGATTAACATTCCCACTTCTGCACTCAAAGACAAAAATGGGGGGAAAGGCATTTAAAATACTCCTGTGGGTCCCTCTGTTGAAAGGAGCTTAAATAGTTTTCAATTATAGAAGCTTCCTTTATTCTTCTCAAACGAATCAAAAGAATGGTTAGGTTCTCATCTACCACTGAAAATAAATGGAAACTGAGGCTCTAACTCTTTTGTGCCTTTAAAACTCTCCCCATAACTGGGAAAGATTTCCAAAACCAGTTATCCATTCCTTAGTAATGGTGAATAGCTATACTGATTTGCTAGATTACAATAAGTGGCAGAAGCAGCCAGCACATGTTTCTTCAAGGAAGAGAGAAAAAGGTAAACTCAAGCGAGTAGGACCTCCTTTGTAAAAAGTTAATAAATGATTTTTACATGTTTCACATACATCTTGCGAAATGATACCACCACACCTTACACAGAATATTTTAGCACTTGCTCTCAGGGTGTTTTCCAAAGGAGATCTGGCAGATCAGTATCGTTCTCCATTTTTTTTCTTTAAAAGGAAGACAGAAGTGAAGCAGTTTCTAAGACCATTCAAGGCAGTGACAGAATTACTAATAGAACCCAGATTTCCTGAGTCTCAAATTCAGGTATCCGTCCATTAGACCACATTGTATTCAGTAATCTGAGGCCTTGATTTATTTCTTCAAACCAAAACTACTACACTTCTGCGCCTTCTGCATCCTCTTTTAAAACACCTCATAGGAATCCACTCTCAGCTTGGTAACAAAGTTTTACAAGAATCAGAGTCAAATAACCCAGCTTTCTCCCTAGGTTTCTCCCTAGGTTGGAAAAGAAAAAAAGTCAGCTTCCTTCCTTACCTTGTCCCTCAAAAAAAGTAAAATCTTAAGTGTAAGTGTAATAGGAGGCTTGGCATACTTAGCTGAGTTAATGGTATATTTAATTAGTTCAGTATTTCAGGTGACAGACAAATTTGTCGGCCTTGTATCATTTGACATGTTTTAGGTCTGCAATCAATTCTCGAGCCCAACTTTTCTGTTATATATTGCGTTCCAAGTCAAATTAGCTAAATCAGCTCCAAATCATACTGATTGAGCAGAATTCAATCATTCCAAAATCCATATTGATTGAGCCGGCAGAAATCAATCATTCTAAACACCACGTATGGCGCTACAGCTGGCAAGCATCCTCCATCCCAGACTCTCACCCTGGGACTTCATACTCTCAGGACCATTGGCAGGCATCCTACGTGCAGGCCCAAGCCCAGAGGTCTTGGGAATCTGATGCCCCCTACACTTCATCTGAGCCAAAAGGCTGAGTCTGCAGGTGTAATTAATTGTGTGCAACAATCAGGCGTAAAACTAATTACCTTACTGAACCAACATATCAGGCACTCTGAAGTAGCTAGGGCGAGATTTTAAAGAACTCAGAGCTAGGAGGAACACAAGTACCATTAAAAGTGAATGTAATTTTGAGCTCTTAACTCACTCACCTAGGCAGTTCCTGAAATCCCTTCCCCCCCTACATACTAACATTACTTATGCTCTGCTTGTGGGTACAAAACTAAAGGCACTGTTGAGGACACTACAAAAATGAGCCATTAGCATCCATTACTTCATCTTGAAACTTCTTCCATAAAACCCCATGTAATTTTCCTTGAAATGATAACGCTCCTACCTTTATTCTTCAGTTTGGTTGTTGTTAATAAGTGTTTCCAATTGTTTGCTAACAGAATTAATCTGTTTAGAAAATACCTAATTATGTTGTAGCCATTTTACAACACTGAAAAATATATCAGCCTTTGGCAAACCTGAAAATTAAGACATGGTAACTACATGATGCATCATAATTACAAAGCATTAAGACTTGTGTAGATGTTTAAATTATTTTGGATTAAGTTTGCATATGTATTTGACATGGAATGGCTGTTCTGGGATAGTTTCAGGTATGGACATTCTTGGGTCGGTAATATAAGTGTCCTTTGTTCTGTAGCTCAATCTAAAGCAGACAAGCCCTTACCACTGTGATTGTAAATCATGTTTCCATGCCACTGCAGGAAAAAAATCTAAAATAAAAATGAAAAATGCTCAATCCCAGGAAAAAGAGGACCCTGCTGACTGTCATGAAAAAGGTCAGGCACCTGATAGACAGAATGCTGGATCACTCAGGTACTGCAGCAGCTAAAACTGATGTCTCTTTTTTCACAGGCATGGGTTTTTGGCAGACATAATATTTTTTTCCAGGAAAGTGTGCCCGTATGCTAGAAACAAAATACAGTATTTACATTAATTTACCATACTTACCTGAATCTAAGATGACCCTGAATATAAAATGATCCACCAATATTTAGATTCTATATATTGAAAATTTATTACAGTTTTCCATGTCTAGAACCTAATTATTAGAAGGTCATCTTAAATTCATCCCCTGAACCACTGCAGTGGGGAAAGCCATGGCTGGGGAGCAGGTGATAGGGGAAGCAGTTGAGGGGCAGGCAGTGGGGGAAATGATCATGGGGGTAGCCTGTAAAGGAGTCAATGTGAAGACAGCAGGCAGTGTCAGGAGAAGGGGGGGGAGGGGGGCGTTAAACAGCTTGACCCTGCCCCTTGCCTCCTGACTCTTGTCCCTACCTCCCCCCACAGCCTCAGCCAACCCTGCCTCTTCTTCCTCCCCATGCTCCCTCCACCGCCTCCACTGCTGCTTACCCTTGTTCTGCTCCATCAGGGTCAAACTCTGCTCTGACCTGGTAGCAATGGCAGAGCTGCTGCACCCCTGCCATGGCTGCTAGTAGACGGGGCTGGACCTGGGGCTGGGGCACAGATATGCTTCATGCCCAGGCTGGAACAGAGCCAAAGCAGAGCAAAGATAAGCTGCAGGGGGTCTTGGGAAGAAATGGGGAGAAAGGAGAGGTAAGACAGAGTGGGTGAAGGGTGCCCAAGACTGCAAAGGGTGGGGGGGGGGTCAGGCAGGCAACACAGAAGCTGCAGGGGTAGAGATGGCACTGGGCTGGCAGGCAGCAACTGCCTGCCCCCCTGCTGCCTCATACTCAAGTCCAAGAGAACGGGCTTTTCCCCCCATGTTATAGGGAGGAAAATCTTGTCTTAGAATTAAGTAAATATTAAGTAAATATACTTTTCTTAAAGAACTGATATGTCCCACAAACACCCTTCACAAGTTTAAGCTTCAAAACTGGCTCCATAGTCTGTAAAACTTTAACGGCGTACTTGAAGTAAAAATAAGTAGTATGTTGTTTGTGTTCAATATTGGTATGTCCACAGGGTATCACTGTGGGAACACATGAGGCCAGGTTCTCAGATGATGTAAGCCAAGGCAGTTGAGATATGCTGAATTTTATCTGGAGTAAATCTGTGTATGGTTTCTAAGCTTTCAGCCACCCCCTTTATTTCATGACTAAAAGGAAAGACCCGTTACTGGCATGTGCTTTGGAAGATGAATTTGACAGTAATTTTGATGACAGAGGTTTCATTTGGCTTATCCTACTAAAAGAGAAGAAATTACCTCAGACCTGATAACACACAAGCTCGTTATAAAGGGAAAGATCAAACCAACCCGCTGGGTTGCTGGAGTTTTGATAAGGACTTTTTTGATAAGGACTTTGATGAGGACAAAGAAAATCTGGCTGACAAGCTGAGGGAACAGTTGGTTCTCAAGAACCACAGAGAGACTGTGAGTAAAAGTATATATCCATTGGGTAACCTCAGGCTTTCCCTGATGCCCTCAGCACTTTTACAGGCTCTTTTCTACAGCCAGCAACAGGTAGACGTATAACACTGGTCACATCTACAAATGCATTTGATCCAGCCTAAGTTTACTCTGGTGTAGGCTACTCTAGAGTAAGCACTTTCAGGCCTCTACACATGTGAGGACTAGGGAACAAATTTGTTGCTCTTTCCACCGTTTCCTGCAGCCCTGCAATAGGCCCCTGCTGCCACCGGGGGGAGATCTAGGCTCCCCCTGGGTGCTAGCCCAGGGGCTGGCAGGGAGCAGCGAGCCAGGAGAGAGCTGTCTCCTGGCCCTGGGGGGCTGCCTGGTGCTGGGGTGGGCACAGTGCCCCCCTGGTCTGCAGGATGCAGCTGGGCAGAGGCTGGGTAGCTTGTTCCCTGCCCAGTTCTGTGAGTGCAGAGCTCATGGGGGAGGGGGGGAAACAGACAGGCTGGGGGGTTTGTTCCCCACTCAGCTTCACAAGCATGGAGCTGGGTGGGGAGGGGACAGGCTGGGGGGTTGTTCCCCACCCAGTTTTGTGAGCAAGGAGCAGGGGTGGGGAGGGCGGGCTGGTAGGCTTGTTCCCTGCCCAGCTTCATGAATGCAGAGCTGGGGGGGAAACAAGCTCCCCAACTTGTTCCCCACACATCTCCAAGCCCCCTGCCCCCACCAGCAGGAAAATAGGGCTATCCCAGCACTGACCCTGTGGTCACAGAGCCTGCGCTGGGAAGTAAGGGTCTCCCATCACTGGCCTCATGGTTGTGGAGCTGGTGGTGGGAGATGAGGGTATCCCAGACCTCGGCTCCCCAATCACAGTGGTGGAGCAGGGGGCTTGGAGCTCCCTACTGCCGGGGCAGGGGGACTTAGTCCCCACCCAATCTCCTGTGATGGAGCCTGCCCTAGTAGCAGGCAGCTCCCAGAGGCAGGGAGCTATCTCCTGCCCCCTGTTGGATGACTGACCGGGAGCAGATTTTGTCCCTGGTCAGGCATCTACACGAGCGCTACTACACCATTACATACCTTGAGTCGACATACTCTCAGTACTTCTCAGTAAACTCTATTAATGCACAGTTAAGCATCTTGTGTAGGCACGCCCGCTGAGAAGAACCACAAGACAGAGCAGAGGGAGTGTATCTTTATTAGCCTGCAGGCTTTGAATAAGCATCTGTTGAAATGGGAAAGTACAAACAGGAATCTCCTTCCTTTAAGTATAAAGATAGATTTATATGGGAAGAAATTACATCCATGGAAAAACTAGATCTGTAACTTTTTGTTTTTTGGTTTTATGTTTTCAGAAATAAGCCACAGAGTCAACATGAAGGCAAAAACTCAAAAGATGCTGAAAAAAAGGTGCAACATGCAGTGAACACAGGCTTCTGAACTGTCTCTGACCTAGAACATGGAGTCCCAAAGCATATTTCTGAACATCTGAATTATAAAATATACTTACTGAATCAGCTCCCTAGGGAACAAAGAAGAACCTTATCAAAAGTCATTACGTCTTATTTCACAATGGTAAAGCAATAAAAAGCAGAAACAACAATGTATCTTGCAGTATGGAAATAAAGTATGTAAATAAAGAGAAACTCATTTATGTGATAATCTATTACAAGCAGTATTAATTAACAATAGACATTGTTAGGAAGTACTGTTAAATAGTAGGAACATAATAGCAAAAGTCCTGACCACTTGCAGCTGTCACTGAATTTTTCTGGAAAAAAAATCAAGCCTTGAGGCCAGTTGTCCAAATAAATTATACCCTACATGAGAGGAGGTGACCTTATGCACTTCATCTTGAAGTTGGCAGCTTTGCTTGCTCAGCATGTCTGGAAATCAGAGGGATACCACTGGAAATTGATTGTAAATGTCTGACTGCTACGGATATCCTAGAAGGAAATAGAAATCTAATGACATTTTACAAAGTAAAATAGAGAAGGCTCTTGAGCAAGTAACCAGTTGCTTTGCATGTTATGCAGGATACTAAAGCCCTCACTGTTCACTGGGGCAAACTCTCCCACAGTAATCCTGCTATCTTAGTGTCCTTGAGCATTGGCTATCTACCAACTACGCTATTATCCCCTG
The DNA here is from genome assembly GCF_030867095.1 of Alligator mississippiensis. NCBI lineage: Eukaryota > Metazoa > Chordata > Crocodylia > Alligatoridae > Alligator > Alligator mississippiensis. The sequence continues at coordinate 27,392,136 of NC_081825.1, read as the reverse complement.
AAGTCAGGCCACAGCACAGCTTTAGGGCTTGCCTTGGGGCTCCCTCTGAGGTCAAGCCACACCGTAACTGGAGGTTGTAAGTACAACACCAGATGGCAAGTGGCTGGGCAGCCACCTGGCCCACCAAGCATGGTAGGGTCCTAATCACTATGTGGAAGGAGTATTCCCAAGAACACAATTTTAGACAAAGCTCCAAATACATCCACAGGCAAACTTCACAAAGCCTTAAAGTGGTGGAAGCAGTCCTAGAAGCAGTTTCACCAACTTGTCAGATAAAATAAGCATACATGGAGGCCCAAGACAAAAATCCCAGGTCCAAGGCTACTCTCACCAGATATCCCCCATTAGAAGGACTGCAAGGAGATGCTAGTAGATACCATGAGCCCTGAACCTCTCACAGTTCAAGATTTGACCTTTTAGCCTTCTGCTTTGCTTGAAAGTGTAGGGAATCAGAGAAGGGAAATGAAGTCAAAGAAGTGCTTGGTGGCACCATCTTGGAAAGTGCAGGGCCCTCACAGCAGCAATTCTTATACAATGAGGAGAAAAAAGGGGATTCCAAAGAGGATGTCTAGTATATATGAATATAAGTGCAATTTGTAGTTGCTGGGTTGGATTGTTGCAGGAACAGAATCAAGTAATAAAGTTGAAAAGGTTGTCCTGCTGTGCTCCAACATCTACCACCTTGGATTCCTCCCTCCCACCTTCCATAAAAACACAGATAGGCCCCTTTTGTTGGAACTACCTGCAGCCTGTTGCACTCAGCGAGCTTTTGATGCTAGTGGTGATACCACACATCTCAGGAAAATTCATAAGTTTGAAGCACGCTAACATGAACCCTGACTCAGGATATCATCCTGTCCCATCCCAGCTACTCTTCATTCTCCTTAAGAGCAGAAAACATGATGATGACTATATTAAGTTGGGCTCAATTTTTTTAAAGCTATCTGCATTGTCACTTGACCAACAGGAAACTGAGTAACTTTGGACCAAGGAATGTTTTTGTGCAGCCTTTTTGTCCACCTCCCATAGCCACTCTCCCTGGCCCACAAAAAGAAGAAACAGAAATAGGCACAAGACTTCTTTGTGGGCACCACCCCAGTCAGTCTTGTAGTGTACTCCAAAGGACTTTTTAAATTCAAACTGCTTTTTCAGAAGCTTGTCAGGTGACCTAGAAATGGGTTTATGTCACAGCATTGAAACAGAGATAGAAACAGGACTTTTATGTGGGTCCACTTCTCACCTCCAACCCCCAAACCATACTCCACTGTCATCCAGGAACAACGGCAGTAGAGTGAAGACTTTAGTTGCCTCACAGAATGGGAGGAGGAGTGGAAATGTGACCGCCTGGGAGTAAAGATGGAGTAAGAGAGAAGCCCAAGCAAAAAGGGAATGGGATTGCCTGCTTTGAAAGTGATAGAGTCTGACAAACCCTATAGACCTGTTTGTGGCTGCAATTGCTGGAGGCATGCAGCCATAGCAGGCCTCCGTGCTTGCAAAGAACCTAATGTCCACCCTAGGAGTAGGTGTTGGGGCATCCACATTCTCTGAAGAGTCCCCTGCAGATCCAAGGCATGTTCTTTTGTTGATGCTCAAACTCTTGGACATGAGCATTTTCTTGTAAACCATTGCTTTCACCTGGTCTCCCAGATTACTGTACTCACTTATACTTATTTCTTTTTATTTATGTCATCTATTCAGTTCTATAATCCCTCACTAAAAAAAAAACCAAAACGTTTCTCAGCTGTGTGATGCCTGTGCCTTGCATATGGATACAAGAGGTAAGCTCTTACCATCCTAAACCCAGTATTTGTGCAGGCCAAAAAAGGTGCAGTGCAGAGACTCTTAAATCAGCCACCATGGCCCATCACTTTAGTGAAGAGAGGAAGGTACAAATCTTTTCTGCCTTATCCATGGCCCTTTGTCAAAGAAGGGGACAGTGTCCTATTGCTCTAGCGTTAGCTTTGGGTCATATCCCATAGTGTCAGTATCACTCTGCTTCCCCAAGGGCCTCCATAGCCAGTATTACACACCATGGAACCAGCTCTTGAGGAGGGAAATATTTCTACTTTTATAACAAGATACAGTAAACAAGTGCCTCTGACCAGGTGACACACAGAAATGAATACTAGGGCCTCTTGTTTTTAAATATAAAATGTAAATGTGTTCAACCATCAGATGAAATCACAACACTATGCTCAGATGTTTGGACAAGGAGCACAGTTTTGTAATGACCTAGGTAATTAACAAAAGAGAAAGCTGTCCAGACCCAGCAAAAAAAAAATCACACACATGGCCCGTCAACCTGGCTGAGGCTGCACACTCTTGGTGCATTCTTGTCATGGGAGACTAACTACCCGGACATCTCATGGGAAGAGCACTTGGCCAAATCCGATCGGTCGCAAAGCTTCCTCGCGTGCGTGAATGAGCTCTACTTGACTCAAGAAATCTATGGGCTGACAGGAGGTAAAGTGTTGCTGGACCTGGTACTGGCCAAAGGGGATGACTTAGTCAATGACCTAAGAATCGAAGGGAAGCTGGGTGATAGTGACCACGAGCTGATCACCTTTACTATCCATTGCAAAGCTGGTAAGTCAGTCAGCAATGCAGAAGTCCTCGACTTCAGGAAAGCTGACTTTGACAAGCTCAAGAGGCTCATTGTCAAGGCTCTAAGGGACCATGACGACAGGAAGAGGAGTCTAAGAGGAGTGGTTGCTCCTCAAGGGAGTGATCCTAACAGCACAAGCGTTGTCCATCCCATCTCGGAGGAAGGGTAGCAAAAGGGCACAGCAACCCCCTTGGCTCAGCAGGGAACTTGAGGACCTCCTATGCCTAAAAAGAGAGACTTATAAAGGATAGAAGGCTGGAATAACCACCAAGGAGGAGTACACAGCACTGGTCCGTGGCTGCAGGGAGCGGACCAAGAAAGCCAAGGCTGCAACAGAACTCCATCTGGCTTCTCATATCAAGGATAATAAAAAGTCCTTTTTCAGATATGTAGGGAGTCAGAAAATAAGCAAGGGTAACATTGGACCCCTGCTGAACCAAATAGGACAGCTGATAACCGACACCCAGGAAAAAGCCAACCTGCTTAATGGGTACTTTGCGCCAGTCTTTCATCAACCCAAAGGGACCACCCTGCCTAGCATGATGCGGGCCGACCAGGGTGAGGGCATATTTATACTCAGCATCAGTGTAGACCTTGTAAAGGAACACCTTGAGAGGCTGAACACCTTCAAGTCAGCTGGTCCTGACAGCTTACACCCTAGAGTACTCAAGGAGCTGAGAGGTGTCACAGCCCAACCACTGGCAAAAAATATTTGAAAACTCATGGTGCTCAGGGGAAGTACCTGAAGACTGGAAGAAGACAAATGTGGAACCCATCTTCAAGAAAGGGCAGAGAGTAGATCCTGAGAATTACAGGGCAATCAGCTTGACTTCAATCCCTGGTAAATTTCTGGAGAAAATTATCAGAGAGATCCTTCTTGATAAGCTGGCTGAGGGACAACATCCTGAGGGTTTGTCGTGGGTAGGTCTTACCTGACCAATCTCATCTCCTTCTATGACCAGGTGACATATCACTTGGACAGGGGAGAAGAGATTTACATCATATATCTGAACTTTAAAAAAGCCTTTGATCTGGTGTCCCCAGGTCAGACCCAGAGAGTACTAGTCAATGGAATCAAATCGTTATGACGCTCCGTGACCAGTGGCATCCCCCAAGGTTCTGTCCTTGGACCGGTTCTCTTTAATATCTTTATCAATGGTGTGGACACTGGTGTTAGAAGTGCACTGGCCAAGTTCACCGATGACATTAAACATCTGAGGATAGGCTAGTGATCCAGGCTGACTTGGATAAGCTTAGTAAGTGGGTGGATATAAACCTGATGACATTCAATACCAAAAAATGCAAGGTACTCTACCTCGGGGAAAAAAAACCTGCAGCACACTTATAGGCTCGGCAGTGGTATGCTCACTAGCATCATGGCTGAAAAAGACTTGGGGGTCATAATTGACCACAAGATGAACATGAGCCACCAATGCGATGTTGCAGCTGGTAAAGCAAACAAAACTCTGGCTTGCATCCATAGATGCTTCTCAAGTAAATCTCAGGATGTCATCCTTTGACCCTATCTGACTTCCTGCCCCTGGAGTAGGGGGCTGAACTTGATGATCTTCAAGGTCCCTTCTAGCCCTAATGTCTATGAAATCTATGAACCTGTCCAGGAAAATATTCCAGAAATGTAAGCACATATGACTTCTTACATTTCCCCTGCCTCCCTCAGGTTGGGCTTTGAACTTCACAGTTTGTGAATCACAGACGTGATTTCTAGCTGTAGCAAACAGACTTGGAATTTTAGAGGTATCATAGTTTCATAGTTGGTAGGGTCGGAAGGGACCTGAGCAGATCAACTAGTCCGACCCCCTGCCATGGCAGGAAAGAAAGCTGGGGTCAAACAACCCTGGCAAGGTGATTATCCAACCTCCTTCTGAAGACCCTCGGTAGGAGCGAGCACCACTTCCCTTGGAAGTTGGTTCCATATCCTAGCCACCCTGACTGTAAAGTAGTACTTCCTGATGTCCAGCCTGAACCTACTCTCAGTCAACTTATGGCCGTTATTCCTAGTTACCCCTGGTAGTGCTCAGGGGAACAGGGTCTCTCCCGTTCCCTGCTGGTCCCCCTTGGTAAGTTTATAGATGGCCACCGGATCCCCTCTCACCCTTCTCTTATGGAAGCTGAACAGGTTCAGGTCCCATAGCCTCTCCTCATAGGGCCTGCCCTGCTGCCTCCTGATCATGCGAGTGGCCCTCCTTTGGACCCTCTCAATGCTGTCCACATCTCTCCTGAAGTGCGGCACCCAGAACTGGACGCAGTACTCCAACTGCGGCCTGACCAATGTCGCATAGAGGGGGAGGATCACCTCCTTGGACCTGCTTGAGATGCATCTGTGGATTCATGACAAGGTGCGGTTCGCCTTCCTGACTGCATCCCCACGCTGTCTGCCCATGTTCGTCTTGGAATCAATAATGACTCCAAGACCCTTTTCTGTCTCTGTGCTGACGAGAAGGGAGTTCCCCAACCTGTGGGTATGCTGCTGGTTCTTCCTACCTAGGTGCAGCACCCTGCACTTGTCAGTGTTGAAACCCATCTTATTCTCATCTGCCCACCCCTGTAACCTGTCTAGATGTAGTTGTATCCTGTCCCTCCCTTTGAGCGTGCCCATCTCTCCCCTCATCTTAGTGTCACCTGAAAACTTAAGGTGCTTTTCACCCCCTTGTCCAAGTCACTGATGAAGATGTTGAACAGTACAGACCCAAGGACTGAGCCCTGGGGGACCCCACTGCCCACATCCCTCCAGGTCAAAAATGACCCATCCACCACCACTCTCTGGGTGCAGCCCTCCAGCCAATTTGCGACCCATCTGATGTGTAGGCATCAACGCCACAGTCATCTATTTTTTTAATGAGAACGAGGTGAGAGATAGTGTTGAAGGCCTTCCTAAAGTCCAGAAAGACTACGTCCACGGTGACACCTGCGTCCAAGGATTTAGAGACCTGGTTATAGAAGGCAACCAGGTTGGTCTGACAGGACCTGCCTCTAATGAACCCATGTTGGTTGCCCCTAAGCATAATCTCCCCTGCTGGTCCCTCACAGATGTGTTCTTGGATAATTTTCTCAAAGAGCTTCCCCAGGAATGAGGTAAGACTGAAAGGCCTATAGTTTCCTGGGCCCTCCTTCCTCCCTTTATGGAAAATGGGGACCACATTGGCCAATTTCCAATCCACTGGCACCTCGCCAGAGCACCATGAGTGGTCGTAAAGCCGTGCCAGGGGTCCCGCAATGACCTCTTCTAATTCCCTCAGCACTCTGGGGTGGGGATCGTCAGGACCTGCTGATTTGAACATGTCTAGTTCCACCAGAAGTTCCCTGACTAGGTCCTCTCTGACCCTGGGCCTGGCTGTGCCTCTCCTGAGTTCATCTGGGATCCTGGTGTGTGGTATGTCCCGGTCCCTGCTCAGAAATATGGAGGCAAAGAAGTTGTTAAAGAGGTCAGCTTTATTGTCTGGTGCAACCACCAGATTGCCAAGCGTGTCCTGGAGAGGCCCCATGTTACCCGGTGCCTTCTTTTTACTCCCTATGTATTTAAAAAAGGATTTCTTGTTATCTTTGATCAGGGTCGCTAGTCCCAGTTCTGTCTCTGCCTTAGCCTTCCTGACAGTCCCCCTACAGTCTCGAGCAATGGAAATATAATCCTCCTTGGTGATGGCCCCTCACTTCCATTGGATATACGTCTCCTTTTAAGCTTTCAGACAGTCCTGAATGCCTTTGGTGAGTCATGGGGGCTTTTGAGTACTCTTGCCCTCTTTGATTCGCGTTGGGACTGTCACCCTTTGGGCTCGGAGGATCGTCTCCTTAAGGAACGACAACTCATCTTGGACTCCCAACTCCCCTCCCCTCCGGGACCTCAGTGCCTCCCCGACTAATCTCCTTAACTCGCTGAAATCGGCCCTCCTGAAGTCAAGGCCTGCTGCCTTGCTGCAGGCCTTTGACACCCTGTGCTGTCCTTATTACTGTGGAAAGGTTTGTCTCCAGCTTCACAAATGTGCAGAGTAGAGCAGGAAAAAATACTGCATGTGGCACTGATAATGCTGGCTTCCAGACAGTCCTGGAGGCAGCACCATATTCTGTTCAGTTTTCCTGAGGCACACTTGGCAACTATTCTGAAGCTGCTCAGAGCTGAGTTAAAGGCCTCATGTGGCCTGATTCAGCATATGGTTTAATTTGCTACAGCAACCCTGGGTAGGAAGGATTTTCATTGTGGAAATGAACACACATGCCATGGATGACCATGGGAAAATAAAGCTTCACCCTACCCAAATATGTAAATACCTGCTCAACTGAGGAATATCGTGCTGTGGTCCTTTCCATACATTAGTAAGTATGAACCTTCTGTTCATCAGAGCCTGTAGAACCTGGGAGAAGTAACCCTTGCAGTTAGTGTATTCACTGGACACATCCAGATGAGCATGCATGTGCAGTTTGCGGTGCCTCAAGCCCATTTGCTGCACTGCAGATGTGCAGCACGGTGCCAAACTCTGACACCAAGTTTGGTGTCAAAGAGATCCTGGTGTCAAAAAAAAAAAGTCACAAAAGCGGTATGTGCCAACTGGAAACGGACCCTGGCCAGACAGAATCATATACTCTGGCTGCTGGCCAGGCTCTGAGCCGCTGGATTAGCGCCGCAGCTGCCCTGGGAGGCCCCCAGGATCCCAGACAAGGCTTCTGGTGTCAGCACAGGTGCAGGCCTCAGCCTCCCCCACCCCACCTGGGACAATTTGCTCCATGTGCAGGGACCAACCCCATGTTCAGGGATATGCACAGAGGCAAAAGGAGCAGCACAAATTTGTGCTGCTGCTATTTTTGCTGTGGCAACCACACACCTCCGCACATGGGGATGTGCCCACTGGCTCCACAAGAAGGGCATAAGAGATGTAGCCCAGGTAACTCAGGTATATACTCCCTTTCTCCAATTGAAGGGAATTGTTAGCTGGCAGGTGTGCTGTGGGGGAACTGCAGACCACTCAGTTTCCCTCTGTTCCTATAGAACCAGGCCAGGACAATCAGGGGACTTAATGTAAATAAATTTGTATATAGTTAATTTATCACAAGGAAAATAAACATGGATATAAACATATGTACTATATAAATATATATATATATATATATATAGGATATCCAAACAAATAACATAAACAATACCCTCTGGTAAAGCCTTACACCAGTGCTCCAGATACCGGTAAGTATCTGATCTGAAACAGATAAACCCCAAAATAAACATAGATAGCCAACAGATAAACTATAGATAAGTATGGGTGAACAATAAATAAGCCACAAATAAATACAAATATACAACAGGTGAAGTAGTAGCAACAGGGGGTCCCAGCAGAGCCCTAGGACTCTACTCATCTACTAATTTACAAACATGAGAGTTCACAAAATATAAGGCATGGCATCACACCACTTACAGTGCAAGAACCCCAAAGATAAACTTAATCCCAAGGGGAAACCCCAATGCCCTTGGGCTTTTCCCAAGCCCTACAAGGAAGCTGGTAACTTTAGGGGGGCCCTCCCAGTGGGACCTCCACTTTCAGGATCCTTTAACTAATCAAGGGGGATGACTCCTCCCCTGTGGGAATTCTCTTTTCCCTGCCACTCCTGGCTCCCAGGCCTGCAGAGTGGTCCTCATTGTCTGCACCAAGCTGCTCTCTTGCCTGCAGTGGGCTTCAGGCAGGTCACTGTCCCCTGGAACAGGTCTCCATGTGCTGGGGCACAGGGCCAGGAGAGGGGGAAGCCTCATCCAGAGATAAACTCCAGACCAAGGAGAAAGAAAAAAAAAACGACATACCTGTTGCAGGAGCCGGGAGGAGCGAGGAAGGGGTCATTTGAGTCCAGTTTTCCTCCTGCCCAGGCAGGGGGTTGGACTTGAAGATCTACAAGGTCCCTTCCGACCCTACTTCTATGATTCTATGAAGCGACCCTACATCTATGATCCTATGAGCCGCCCGCACGGCTCGTCAACTGCACCCATATCCAGCTGGGGCTGGGTGACGTCATGAGGAGACGCCACCCGGTGAAGATAAAAAGCAGCCACGAGACCGCAGGAGGAGGACCACTGGGGACTGGAGGAATGGAAAGAGGCCGCGAGGAAGAGTGTGTTCGGCCGCTGCGATCTGCAGCAGCGGCAGTGGTGGCAGCGGCAGCAGCCAGAGCTGCGGAGGATCCCTGAGCCAGGGAAGACTGACAGGGATCGGAAGAGCTGGCAGGCAGGCTGGCAGCAGCAGCAACCAGAGCCTCAGAGGATCCCCAAGCTGGGGAAAACCGGCAGGGACTGGAGGTGTCAACAGGGAGACCAGCAGCATCAGAGGCAGCAGGAGCTACAAGAGAGCCACATGCTAGAGGAGACTGATGGAGGACCAGTGAAGCTACTGTTGAAGTCAGCAAAGGCTACAGTGAGAGCCAGTGTGGGAGCTCCCATCAGAGGCAACAGGGGCCGCAGCTCCAGGGTGGAGGCAGGTCCTGGAGGGAAGGGGAGAGAGACCCCGACTGGGGTGAAGACATGGACCCTGACCTGGAGGGTGTGCCAGCCTGGGGTGTTAGGGACGTTAGGGGATAGGAGACTACAGGGCTTCCTCCCAGGATGCTCCTTTTCCTTTGGTTGTCCCTTTGGTCGCACTCCCCTGGTAGTCACATTGCTGGTTTCATTAATTTGTTTCACGGCAGGGCAAGGGGTTATGGTGAGGGTATTGCTTATGTTCCCTTTTTAGGGTTAGTCTATGTTAGTTCCCTGGTGAGAGTGGATTAGCTGAGATCTTAGCACACAGCTAGGGTAGCCGGGACATTGCCCAAGTGTGAGAGAAGAACCACAGGCAAACCCTGTGAGGGCCAACAGCATCAGACATAAGGCTTAGGACGCCAAAGAAAACAAGCCCAAAGGCCGAGAGTTGCCAAACCCTCCGAGTCCGGTCAGTGCTCAGGGTACTCATCCACAAGAGGAGACTCAGGGACCGGGGAGGATATCAGCAGGGGCTTGCCGCAAAAGACTAGGAGGCCCGTCTCAAAGGTTGGTGCTTGGCCGGGGTGTAGGGGAGGTTGGAGCCCCATGTACGTCCGCCATGACGTGTGACAGCTCTGGAGGCATCCTCAGAGGGGAACCCCTTCACTGAAGGATCATTCTAAGTCATGGCAGGCGAGTTTGGGGTCACCCTGAAGGTAGCCAAGGAGCCCCCTGGGGTCTACTCGAAGGTCCCTGCCATGCAAGGTCAGCAGTTTGGGCAAAGGCGGCGTGAGAGTGAATCATCACAAGGAGGCGGGCACACTCAGCTATGCAAGACTTCTGGGGCCTCTGGCTTGGCCCTGTCTGCTGGCTCAGTAGCCCAAGCACTGTCTGACTCCCTGGACTCAACCTTTTTCTATGGGTCAGAGGCCTGGGCTGTCTTGTGCAGCACCAGGCTCAGTCCACTCCTGGACCCTCCGTGCAGTGCCTCCTGTGCCGAGCTCCCAGCCTTGTTCCAGGGGTTGAGGACCTGAGCCGCCCAAGCGCTCCAAAGGTCCTACTCCATGTGCCGGCCTGTGCACCATGTCTCTGGCTGCACGCCAGAGATTGCAAATCTGAGCCACCTCACACAGCTCCAATGGTCTGGACGCCATGTGCTGTGCTGCACACTGAAAGCCTAGCTGTCTGCCATTCCCTGCCGATGGAGGTCTTCAGGGGCACTTCTGGGCTACTGCTTCGCCCTGCTGAGCAGCTCTTCTTAGCTCTTCTCTCGTCTCTGTCCCAGATGTGTTCCCCTCATGCTGGGCACGCAGCTTCTTTTATACTCTCCAGGGCTCCACCCCTGAAGTCTTCCGGACCTGAGTGTTGCAGTCTTCAACCAGATCCATGGGGGGGAACTCCTCTCCCCTCCCCTCAGGAAAGGGGCATAATTTATCTCCTCTTGCTGCCTCCTGATTGGTGGATAGGCTTCATCAATCAAAACAGTAAGATTTCAAGCCTGGGACTCAACCTAATCTCCAAAAGGCAAGCCTGCTACAGAGAGTTATTTGGTGTCTGCCACACCAAAGTTGGTAAAACCCATTCTCCTCTAGAAGCCAGTCATAACTTTGGGCACATTCTTGATGCTGATAACCCAAGGGCCTCACTATAGTGGTGCAAACCTGTCCAACAATCACCTCTGCAGTTTCCAAGGTGATGTTAAACTGATTTGCCACAAACCTATAGCAACCCAGCAATGCCAGCTGTAATACTATGGGCTCCCTTAGTGTGGTCCTGTACCACAATCAGTCAGGGAAAGCTGCTCACAGGTGTTCTTGAAAGTCTGCTTTTTTATGCAGAAGTTTGGAGCAGTGTTGAAGAGTGGAAGAATCAGTTCACTTGAATTGCAAGCAGTTCTCTTATTAATACAGTATTTGGTTTCTTTTTAGGGCTGTCAAATTATTTTAAAATTTTGATCGTGATTAATTGTGCAATTAAAAAAATTAGTCACATTAATTGCGATTTTAGTCTCACAGCTAAAAACTCAAAATGATGCACAGAAAATTCAAAGTTATGCAAAATTATGAAGGTACTTTATATAGTTGTGGGGTGAGTGCGGGATGTGTGTGTGTGGTGGTGGGGAATTTGTGAAGTTGTGGAGGGCTGTGGGTGTGTGTGGAGTTTGGAGCCCAGGGAGGTGGGTTCCCATACACCCTGGCAGGATGTGGGGTGCTGTGGGTCAGGAGTAAGGGGCAGCAGCCGGGCTGAGGGGGCTGTGGCTTGGGAGTGAGAGGCACACACACACATACACACACACACACAGAGCACCCAGCATGTAAGTCTGTGGAGGGCGAGGGGCAGATGGAGAGGGAGGGAGTGGGGGCGCAGATTGAGGCCCCCACAGTGAGGGAGGGAGTGGGACAGAGGCAGGGGCAGGGACCCTGGGGCCAGGGCAAGTCATGGGATGTAGCTGCAGGTGGCTTGTCCAGAGGCACGGGGGTGGCTCCACACTGCTGCACACAACCCCAGGGGAGGCACAAGGGGTGCCAGATCTCTGCATAGGGCAGAGATGGGCAGCCCTCTGCAGGATAGGACTCTGCACCTTGCTGCCTTTGCCCTAGGAGCCGCGCACTAGCCATGTGACCCCTGCCCACCTGGCAGCAGGAAGTACAACATGGCATTGCACAGCTCCTGGTACAAAGGCAGCAGGGCGCAGAGCCAGAGACCACCTCCAGCCTGCACACAAGTCTAGGGGGCACATGCCCCCATGCCTCCCCTGGGGGTGAGGGCAGCAGCAGGGAGCTGTGCCCCCCCCCGGTGCCTCAGGACAAGTTGCCTGTGGCTCCGTCCCACAACCTGCCTCGGCCTCCGGGCCCCATTCACCTCAGTCCCTGCCCCTGCTCCTGCCCCACTCCCTCCTTCACTGTGGGGACCTTGATCTTTCCTCCTCCCCTTCCCTCTCCCCCCACCCCTCCCCTTCCACAGACTTACTGGCACGATGCTGCTCTACATGCAGCATGTGGGCTGCTGCTGCTCCTGTGCATCTGCGTCTGTGCACACCCCAATGCCCCCCTCTTGATGCGGCTTCCCAGAGCCCACACCCAGGCTGCCCTGTGGTCCTCTGCACTGTCACCTCTGCCCTGCTGGGCAGCCCAGAAGTGGCCATGCAGAGCCTGGGTATGGGCTTCAAAACCATGTGCATGAATAACACATTAAAAAAATTAATGCAAGAACCAATTAACATGTTAATCATGTGCATCAGCTGTGATTAATTGACAGCCCTACTTCTTTTTATACAAGAGCACACTGCTAGCTCATAGATTACAGTCCACTATAACCCCCCCCAGTACTTTCCTGCAACACTGCATCCTAGTATTATGCTAAATATCAGGAGATAGGAGGATGCATGCAGCAGTAAGGATCACTGTACAGCATGCACAATGTGAATGTACTTGGTGTGTGCTGACAGATGAATCCTGAGCATTGCTCCTTGTAGGGGAGATACAGAAGGAGTGTTTCTGGTGTGACCCTTACTGAAGGGCAACTTTAGGTATATCCCTTTACTAGTGGTGTAAACAGATCCCAATCGCCTAGTGGACATTCTGGTAAAGAACATTTGATTTAACATTTCCTTACGTACTTGCCTTATCCTGGAACACTGTCTATTTGGCAAGACATGGCCCTTCTTCAGGTTCCCACATCCCAGGTTCATGGATTCCAAGTTTTTAAGACTAGAAAAGGACCACTTGGCCTAGTTTGAAAACCTGCATATTACAGACATATTGGTTTCACCAAATTTACCTGGATGGCATGTAACTGTGTTCATCTAAAGTTCCTCCAGCCCTGCTGGTTCCCCTCAGTCCATCCCCCGCCCCCCCCCCCGCATGGCACCCCAGCCCTGCTGGTGCCCCTAGCTCCCCACAGCCCTGCTAGAGGAGACCCCAAGCTGCCAGAGCTACAGAGCCAGGGACTCGAGTCCACAGCCCTCTGCCCTCCACAGGAGACAATGACTGCTGCAGCAGAGTGGAGCGTGGAGCCTGGCCCCACCCCACCCCGACTGCCTGGCCACTGCAGGCTTGGACAGGGGTAGGGCCTGCTCCCTGCAGCTGCTCACACTACCAGGATAGGGGGGGGACTCATGCCCCCCAGATCTGTGCATGGGGCAGGGGTGGGCGTGGGATGCCAGGTGCAGGCTCAGGCTCCCCACCCTACTGCCTTCTCCTATGGCCTCCACAGTCCAGCAGGTGTGACCATGGGCAACAGTGGCACTGTTTGGGGAAGCTCCTTGCTGCTGCAAACTCTGTGCTGCTCTAATGAGGCATGCCCTGTGCACATGGCTGCAGTGGGAGCTGCAATGTGGGGTTGTGCCCCTCACTGCTGCTGCATGAGCAGGAGACACCTCACCAGGGAGTGTAGGAGCTCGCAGTGGTAAGGAGTTTTCCTGTGTGGCCCTGCTCTTCCCTGCAGTGCCAGGTCGTACCCACCAGGCTGTGGAGACCATAGGGGAGGGCAGCAGGGTGAGGAGCCTGAGCCCACAGTGGGCAGCCCATGCTTAGCCCTGCCCAGTGCACATATCCAGGGGGAAGGGGCACAAGTCTTCCCTGGTCCCCTGGGGGTGCACGCAGTGCCAGGGAGCCAGCCCCACCCTCTGACCGCTGCAGCCCTATCCTGCTCCTCACTTGTGGCCCTGTCCCGCTCCCCACCAAGGCCCTGTGGCCATGCATTGTGGCACCAGGCCCCAAGCCCCATGCACTGCCCAGCTGGGCAGGAGCCTTAGCCCTGCCAAACTCCCTCCCTCTGGGGGCCTCAAGCCCTCCCCCAACTTAGCTGTGGGAGCTGCTCTCCAGGCTGCCTGGCAGCCATGTGTATATACATGCACATGGCATCCCCTGCCTGACCACCCTCCTCCTGCCCCTTGCAGGCTGGAACTCGGCCAGCCTGCAAAGAGCTCTTTGCAAAATTGCAAGTCTGTGGGTTAGATGAGAAACCTGCTTTTTCCTTGGGTAAAGGGGGAAATCCACATTTGTCTCCATTTTTCAGTGGGAAACCAAAAACCTGGCTTCCTGCTAATCAGCCAGGAAAAAGCAGCAAACAATTCAAACCACAGCTAAATCCCTTTCAGTAGATATGCTGAGTCCCTAATACAGGGCTCCAGTTGTCTCCAAGATTTTTCTTGCTATAAAATTGACAACCATTTAACAAGGGCCACCTGCCAAGCTCACATACCAGTTTAAACCTTATCACTCCTAAACACACCCCTGAGGCATACAGAGAGTGGCAGTGCATTACATTACTAGGAGCCAACATAGAGTACTTTCACCACAGCTGGTTTCTCCCACTAATCAGCAGATAATCAATTCTCCTCTCACCCTTTTTCAAAGACTATGAAACAGAAGTCTTCAGAATAGATCGGTTCTATTGTTACCAGCCAGATACTGAGCTGACCTAATTTAGCATGTGGTTCCATCAGAGTCAATAGAACTATGGCCATTTACACACACTGAGGATCTGGCCTAAATTAAGAAAATGATCTCATATCACAATATAGATGTAATTATTGTTATTGCAACTGCCTTTCCTCCATACCTGTTGTTGGTGAGGTGTTGTGTAGAATATACACTACTGATAATTTTCAGGCTGCAGGCATACTAATTTCATAATAAATCTCAATTATAATTAATCTGATTAAAATTACCAAGGCACCACACATATTACTTTTGTTTTTAACTCCTAAATAATTTTACTTTAAAGTGTTAATATTGTAGAATGGCTGTTCTAAATTAACAAGATCAATAAAGCTTTGAGTATATAGAAATGGACATAGGGTAATCATGCTATAGCTAGAAGAGAGAATTTGATCTATTTTCTTGTTTTACTTTAAATACTGTACTTACTCAATTATAAGACATGCTCCACACCCCCCCCAAAAGGGAAATACAGCTTCTCATCAAATACATTGTCTATCATTAAACTGCTGCCAAATACAACATAAACTCAGTAATGGAAACCAACTATGAAACTAACTAAATGCAGCCAACACTGAGCATAACTATAAAACACCTAGGCCATATTGGACAAACACGCTTTTTTTTTTTTTTAAGTAAAAATTTGTCATGTTCCAAGCCAAATCAATTCCAAATCTGTGAATCATTCAAGAATCATATGTGGCCCTACTACCAGCAAACAACTACCCCAACCTGGGGCTTCAAATGTTCCTCTACCCCAACCTGGGGCTTCAAAAGTTACCACATCATTTAGCAGGTATCCTACTTGCAAGCCCAAGCCCATAGGCTTGGGGTTCATATGCTCCTGGGTTTTCCTTGCCCTCAGCCATATGGCTGCAGGAGCAAGCTTTTTTTTTTTTTTAAAGGAATTTTTTTCATGTTCCAAGCCAAATCAGCCAAATCAATTTCAAATCCATGAGTCAGTCAAGAGCCCTACAACCAGCAAACATCCTCCATCCCACCTAGGACTTCAGATGTTTCCAAATCCTTTGGCAGGCATGTGCAGGCCCAAGCCCAGAGATTTGGGGTTCAGATGCCCCCAAGTTTTGCTTGCTCTTAGCCATAAGGTCCCAGGAGCAAACTAGGGAGGAGTCTCCCATTTCCATAAAGTGGGCATAAAGCCAATATCTTCCCACTAGTGGTGAAAGTGGGAGGTTAACTATACATTGCCTTTGCAGGTCTTACCCCATGGCAGGAGAGTGGTTTCCCTGGGTGCAACTAAGAAAACTGCCTTGGTGGTTATAGTGTTTGCCCTGCTGCAGAAACAAGCTAGAATGGAGAGTGCAGTTATTACAGCTCATCTAAACAAGATACATGCCTACTGCACACAGCCCACCTCAGTGCCAACACTTTTTCAAGTCATGGTGAACCACTACATTATTTATATTTTTACTTCCTCTTCACTCCAACAGCTGAGCTGCAACTTTCTTTCCAATTTCCAATGATTCCTGTTTCTTTACCTGTCTTAAATGTCTGGCAAATGTCTGTCACCAAACAGGGCCCCAAACAGTTCACCCAAAATCCCTCTGTCAGCCCCTCTTGCCTGCCACACAGGATTAGTGTGGTTCTACTCTCCATGAGGTAGAGTCAGTACAGGTTACCCTGCATATAAATTTTTTGGAGGATCTCGGGCCCTATGACAAGAACACAGAGCAGTGCTGTGCTATAGGGTCACCAGGCCTTAAAAAATGTCACTGACTCTGCTGGGACCCACCCCTATGACCTGTATGGTAAATTATAAGCCTTTTGAGTTTGAATTAATATTATGCATAGTTTGTACTATATATAAGTAGATACAAAAATACTGCATAAATGTGTATTCATGGAGTACCTGTACTAAAACTTGCAGCAGTTTCAAAAAAGGTAAAATGTATTGATTTTGGATGAGCCAAGCTTTTGGGAGGCCATAGTAATTTGTCCATGTTTATTTGAAAGCCGGTGTTTGAAATTTACTCTGTACTGCCGTGTACTCAGGGAGAGTAGGGTCTGACAGTAAGTGGAAAAACGGGGCTGCAGGGGGGCAAAGAGTAGCAGAGCTACCTGATCAGCCCCGATGTATTTTTCCTCATGTAGCAGGGAAGGGGGAAAAAATTAAGGCAAACCTCCAATAATTAAATTCTATACCTGGAAAATAATAACAATATATACATTTTAGATCTATAATATATAAGTTTTGGGGAGTCATTTTATATTTGAGTAATAACTCTATTGTATCAATTGGTTGTTGTTAGGATTTGTATTTTGCACCTAGATTTCTGAAAATGGAATAAGCAGTCTCTGCACTTTTCATAGCACACAGCTGTAAACTGAGTATCATTTGCCCCTAAAAATCAAAATACAGCATGGTCTTTCCAAATTGGACCATCAATTATAATGTTTTCCTCTGTTTTGCCAGGGATTGCTGTATAAATTGCAGTGTTCCAATTAATCTGCTGGGCCATATACTTTGCTCACCAATTTTTCAGGAGCTTTTGATTAATTGATTTAATATGCTTTCCTATGTTTGAGCAACTTGAGAGTACTCAGCACCATAGGTTGTAACAATAGAAAGAAAACAGTTCTAAAGATTAAAGCAGCAAACATTTAATATGCTACTATAACCATACAATATGATACAGCCTCCAACTGCAATTAGTATTTAGTTTAATCAATAATCTCAGTGAATTATTAATTAAATATTTCAGTAAATAACTGTGATTCATCTCAGCTAGAAATTACTACATGCTCATACGCAGAGCCCGCATGGTATTTTTTTTAAGTTCACAAATGTGGAAATGTGTGAATATGACCTCAGAATCTAGTCAACAGTGTCCTCTTGTGGCAGCAAATATAGTTCACCTTTTGCCTGATGTTTATTTTTGCAGAGATTTAATATACCAGTTAATATACCAGTTGCTCTGGTATAGCCAAGCTGCAGCTGGCACAAAACTACATAGGGCAAATGCCAGCTCATAACACCTTTCATATATTGGATCACAAAACCATAAGTAGGGTGACCAACTGTCCTGATTTGAATTGAAAACTTAATGAGCGTCCTGGATGCAGAGTGTAGAGGCAGAGCAGCAGGAGTTGTGAAACAGGAAGCCCTAGCAGACAGCAAAATTGATTTAAAATAGATAGCTTCATTAGTAGAATCACCATTAACTGTAATTCATAGTTTCATAGTTGTTAGGGGCGGGAAGGGATATTAATTGTTACTTCACAGGTGATTGTTAACACCTGTGTGAAGTAAAGAACACTGGGTCATTAACAAGCCATTGACTCCCTGCAGCCTGCAGCAATGGGGAGGCAATAGCATCTGGATTTCACATTGTCCATTATTGTCTCTATTGGCACATAAGATAGGGAAGCTTCAGGACTGCTCAAACTGATGCCTGGTAGCCCATGGCTACTCCAGTGGCTGTTACCAGATTTGCCCGTCACTTTCTCGTGTGCTCATTTATTAGGAGTATGTTTCTAGGGTCTTTGTAATTTTATCAATGTGCTGCTTGTGTTGTGTTTCTATACGGAGCTGTATCTCTCCCTTCTGCAAGTCTTCACCCCCAACGGAGCTGTCTTGCAGGGCTCAGTTTCAATCGGGCTGAGTTCCTCCTGCCACCAAATCAGTAAAATACATACACACACAGAGATTAACATGACACGCTTATCTGTCTGGGTTGATCAGCACGTACAGGGTGACACCCTCATATGCCAGGAATCAGTTCATCAGGGCAATAATAAAATACAGTCAGACACAAGCACACAAGTGAACACAATACCTCTGAATCAGGCTGGGTGTCCTGCTGACACCCTTATGGCCCAGCATTCAGTTCATTAGGGCAGGTCTGAGCCAAACTGGGTCAATCAGCCTGTACAAGCTGATCCCCTTATGCATCTCAAACTCAGTACGTCCCAATCTTTTGCCCTAACTGTCCTAGCAGTGGTAGCCTCTTGATGACTGGACCCCACAGTATTTTGGGGCTTTACAGGGATCTTTGTCTTAGGTAAAAGAAGTGTTGCTGCAGAGCAAGTGGGGAAGGGGAAGTAGAGAAGGAAAAATTCATCCGGTTACCACCAGTTTGACTCTAAAAGTCATTTATTGCTAAGTATATGAAATTTATGATGGTATTAGTAGTAACCTAGCTCAAGTTTAACTAATAAAATTCAGGTTCAGAAAGCTATGCCAAGACAGAAAGGGAGAAAGAGAGAGAGAGAGCGAGAGCTGGGCTCTCACCATTCCAAGGCACTTCGGTGTTTGTTAACCGGCAAAGTTCCTAACACGTTCGTTGAAGGTTAAACAGGTGAACAAAAGAGACAATCTGTTTATCCCAGCTTCTCAGGAACAACAGCGGATGGTGTCAGAGAGATTTCTCTCTCTTGAAGCACACTGTTTTCTGCTTTACAGCTTTCTTATACCCTTAGTCCAGCCTCTTCAAAGCATTCTTTTACTTGTGTAAACCAAGAGGGTCTCAAGTCATAATTGACTGGGAAAATCCTGTTATATAAACAGTTTCAATTTAAATGAATTACCTTTTTCAGTGACAAGGGGTTATCTGGTTTGGAATATCTCAAGAAACTGAGTAACAACCAGGAAAAACATCAAGTTATAAGGAGTAACCAGACACCTAGAAGCCAGCTTGAAATGATTATATAGAATATACAAGTTATACTGGAAGGGATACCACATTGTTTTTTCTCAGATGGCCTAGCTATGCTTGCACTGTGAAGTCAGCATCAGTGTTTTGTATTTTACCTGTTGTGAATAAGCCTCAGTTTAGCATGACTTTTAGATCTTACTATAGTCTTTTAACAGACTTAAGGGGATTACTTGGAGTGTTCATAAACTTTGTGAGGAGGACTTCCACCAGCCATCCCAGGAAAAGTATGACAGCATTTGTGGTCAGGCCTCGAATGGGCTGGACATTGTGATGAACACTTAACCATTGTTCAGATGTCGCCCATACTCCCTCTGACTCAGTCTCCTGCCTCAGCATTCCCTAACCCATAAACCGAGTTTTAATCAATCAAGTTTAAATAGGCCTCCCATACTGGGACTGGGGAACGTATGGCCCGTGATGCCTATTAAACTTTTCTTCTGCTTAGTTCTGGTTAGGTGGGGAGGGGGGGAGGGAGGGGGCTAGAAAAAATCCTTTGCAAGTCCAGCAAGCTGGGTGCCAGGGCTCCCTCGGGAACACAGAGCTGACAGGTAACATGACTTATACAGGCATTCCCTGCATGTCCCTTTTCTCCAGTCTATGCTGTACAAACATTGTCTGCCCCCTTTAGGATGGGGTGTCAAAGATCCAGCCTGCGGACTGGATCCGACTCACAAAGCCCTATCATCCAGCCCGTACTGCTGCCTGTGGGTCTCAAACTGGAACCACATACTATATGTAGTGCACCTTGGCTCCAGCTCTGGCACTGTGCACTGTGTGGGGCCTGTCTGGTGCACACTGTACATGGCACACAGGGCCAGTCTGAGTCATACATGCTGGATCTGTCATGCAAAGCTAGTGTGTGGGCCTGAGGTAGCCCACAAACCAGCCCCTGGCATTCATCCACCTCCTGGGGCCTGATAAGTTTGATACCCCTGCCTTAGAAAAGTCAAATGGGAAGATTCCACTCCTAGAAATATTTTTCAGCTATTTATCATTATCTATAAGTAGCTATACGGGGAGTAGAGTTATGATAGCAGGTGGCTTCTTAATCTGGCAGAAAAAAGTGTAACAAGTTTTAAATTTTAGAAGCTGAAGCTAGACACAGTCAGAAATTAGGCAAAAACTTAAGTGAGGACAATGAATCGTTATAACAATTTACCAGATTGTGGTGGACTTACCATCATTTGACCTGTTCAAATCAACAGCTGAAATTTTTCCAAAAGTTGTATTATTGCTGACACTGAATTTATAGGCTTGATGTAGGAGTTAATGGAAGAGGCTTGTGTTATTCTAGATGAACATATGGATAATTTCTTACCCAAAAAATTATGCTAGTCCTTCCTCACACAGAAGTTATTGTTCTTCAAGGTGACAGCAACAGATTTAAAATTAGTGTGGACTAAAAAAACTATTTAACCTGAACTGTTTACCCTGGGGCCAGCTCACCACACAATGTGGGACAGTTTAGCAATATCTTGGGCTAAGTACAGACAGTCAAAAAGCCTGAGGAAGAATCAGTTTAATGTAGGCATCTTCCTCTAAGTCACATAGATTGAACTAATAACCAACTGAATTGACATTCGGTGTTCAATTGGGAAAGGCAGTAGGAGGTCTGCACTTACCTAGGCCAGTCTTCCAGACTGCTGGCCATTGCCAGCCCAGCCAATTGTCCCCAACCCCCTGCTGTCCTCCCATATGGGGTTAAGGAGTCCCCTCCTTGGGGGATCCTCCCCCTCAGGAGGGTTACCCTAGCTGGGTTCCCCAGCTCAGACAGCCCTGGGGAGCAAAGTGGATTCCTCTCCTCCTTCTTCCCAGCTGCTAATTGCTTCAGCCACTGCCACAGGAGGGAGGGAAAATAAGTCCTCCTAGTTGGGTCCCTGCTCATGGAGCCCATAATGGGGGTACAAGGGAGCTCCCACATTGGAGAGCTTCTCCCTGCTCCAGCCCAGGGTCCCCCAGCCCTGGGCAGGTCCAGGGAGCTAAGGGGAATTCTTCCCCTCCCAAACCCCAGACCTGCTTGCCTTAGCCCTTTCCAGTCTCAGGGATAGCCTGGGGCATCCTCAGAGAGTGGAGGGATATTCTTTCACTCCCCTGAAACTAGTTTTGCCCCAGACTCACAGCAGCTGAGGCAAAACCGGCTGAGGAGAAGCAGAATTTCCTGCAACTCCCTGAGGCTGCTTGAGTCTCACAGGGGCTAAAGCAAGCAGTGATGGCATTTGGGAGGGGAAGAATTCCCCTCAGCTCCCTGGGGAGGAGAAGCCCCTGCAAGGTGGGGCTCCCTGGTGTCCCCATGCTGGGCTGCATGGGTAGGCACCTAGCTGGGAGGACTTCTTCTTCCTCCCTCCTGTGGCAGCCCTTGAAGCAATCAGCAGCTGGGTAGGGGAAAGGGGGAGGGCTGGTGAGGGTCAAAAAGTCCCCACCACAGGGGTTTCCCCTCCCCCATATGCTGTGTAGACCCTGGCTAGGCAGGTCTGGGGGTTTGTTCCTCTGTTCCCCCCCTCCCCTCCACCCTTATGGGCTGACAAACGCAAGAAGGAAGCAGGCTAAGGAACAGAGGGGTGAAGCAGTCCCTGCTCCACCGGAGCAGACAACACAGCCTATGGCTGCAAAGCATCCAGGGATGCTGGGGGACTGTGAACTAACTTGAATCAGGAAGGGACCTGGGACTGACGTTCCATAAACCAGTTTGATCCATCTAAACCAGTTACATCTGATACTAAATCCAATCAGGTTTATCCTAAACTGGGTTTGGCCATTTTGAAAGTGGTTTATATGCACTGAACTTCTGTTCTGTTACAGTTTTAAACCAGTTCCCAATCAGTAAAACTGGTTTATATGTAACTTCTATCCCTAGCCTTAAGGGCTTGGATTCATTGTGATAGGCTATCAAGGATAGTCATTTTCTAATTAGAAGGCATTTATACACATACGTTTGTCTGCTCCAACATGCCAGAGATCAAGTATGTCAGAACAGACTCAATTAATTGAGTCTGCTCTGCACACGAGCTGTCACGCCTGGCATTGCGTCGCATGCAGTAGTATAAATGGCGGTCATGCACTTTTGAACTAAAACACTTTTGATGTGTTTTAGTTCAAAAGCATACTGCCACCATTTTCTCAGCACTGATGCACATTTCACCATTTATACGAATGTATGCACCACAGCACTAGGCACTTTTAAAAGCATCCGGCACTGCAGCACAAATGTGTACAAATGCCCAGAGATTTAGGGCTCGATTTCCAGCTGTGCCCATGCAACAGAAAACAGCGTAAAGGTTTATGGAACTTCCAGGGCTGCTCCAAGTGCACCAATCTCCAAGAGACAATATTGGCAGCTAAAGATTATTTGAGTAAAGAAGACCTCTGTCCAAGCCTCCTCTACTACAACAGAGGGGACCCGGTGTACACCTAGTTACACAGTGATACTTGGGAAATCCCTGGTAGCTGGCTATTAGGGCTGTGCAAAATTTCGCTGGTCGTTTTGTTTCAATACTGTTTCGACTCATTTTGAGGTCGAAACAGCAAAATCAAAACAAAACAGAGGGCTTCAAAACAACCTTGAAACAAAACAAGGCTAGTCGAAACATTTCCAAAGTCGAAACATTTTGACCATAGCGCTGGGGATGGGAAGTCAGTCCAGCCGGGCTGATTTCCCATCCCTGGCACTAGATCAGGCAGGGAGTCAGCCTAGCTGGGATGATTTCCCCATCTCCCATGCTAGATCGGGCTGGGGTGGGAACTCAGCCCAGCTGGGCTGACTTCCCATCCCCTACGTGACGATTGGGCCAGGGGCAGGGACTCAGTCCAATCTAGCACTGACTCCCCTCCCTTGGCCTGATCCTGCACAGGGATGGGAAAATCAGTCCAGCTGGGCTGACTCACCATCCCCAGCCAATCAAAATGTCAAAACAGAGTCAAAACAGCCTCACTGTTTCAACAAAATAAAATGGAACAACTGTTTCGAATTGAAATTAAATTTGATATGAAACTCTGTTCCCTCGAAACCTCGAAACTCAAGGCGAAATGGAATGGTGCCGTTTTGTACAGCCCTTCTGGCTATGCTGGCTTCTCCACCAGTTTTGCAGTACTGAAATAGTAAGAGCTAAGGATCCGGCCTATCAGACTAGAATGTGTAGCTACATAGTTCCTGAAATAGCGCTGTTGGGCTTTGCAGAGTGTATCTGCCTAATCTACTTTGTGGAAGAAGCAGCCAGACTTCAGGTAGCAGGCACAGCTCATGATTCCTGTGATGCTGAGATGCATGGAGCAGATGACAGAACAAGGAGCAACAGTTTCAAGCTGCAGCAAGGAAAGTTTTGCTTAGTTATTAGGAAGAATTTTCTTACTGGGAGGGTAATAAAACACTGTAACAGGTTACCCAGAGAGGTGGTGGAAGCTCCATCCTTGGAGGTTTTCAAGACCTGGCTAGACAAAGCCTTGGCTGGGATGAACTAGTTGGGGATGGTCCTGCTTTGAGCAGGGGGTTGGACTAGATGACCTCCTGAGGTCCCTTCCAACCCTAATTTTCTATGATTCTATGTAGATCTGTTTTCTCAGGCAGAGATGGAAAATTAACCTCAGGTACTCTTGTCCAGGGTGAGTGCTCCAACTGTGAGACAACTGGATAAAAGGGGAACTTTTTCTTTTCTGTGAATCTAACCCTTCTTTTCTTGTGCTTTTTTTAAAAGAAACAGATCAAACTGTTGTCCAACAGGGTAGTGTTGTAGAAATAAAAGACAGGTTTCTAGGTACCTTGTTCTTCCTCCAGTGAAACTCTGTGATAACTCATGGCCTTCAGAACAGAGTGGAAGATTAAGAATGGGATTTTCAAAAGTCTCTATGTGCCTACCCTCATATGATGCCTCTCCACAGCACTACATACATTTTGCCAATGTAAGTTGATGCTGTATGGACACAATGCACTGGCACAAGTTAACATTATTTTCTTGGTGCCCTGTGCTGGAAAAACTTTTGCTGATCCAACTTTGTCATGAAGACAAGGGCTATGAAGCACAAGTCCCATTTAAAGCCAAATGGATTTTTTAGTCACCTGACTTATCATTCAGAGTCACCTCCCCTTATTTTTTTATCCTGGCCTTCCCATAGGAACAGCAAAACAAAACAAAAAAAATTAACAAAGAAAAAGAAGATAGGAGTCAGGGAAAAGAAAAGGCTTCTTTTTCATACAATAGAAAAGAAGGAAGAGGGAATTTTCCTTACTCAGCCAAGAAGGAAAGAGTGCCATCTATTTTTTACAGCCAATTGCTCACAAGTGCTTGTTTGCTTTCTGTCCAAGCACTGAAAGTATGGAGTACTGATAAAAACATAGATACATACGAATGGGCAAGTGGAAAATGGCCTAGATCAAAATGGAGCACTGTATATATTGCATATTGGTTTTCTCTAGTGGTTGCTGTCCTATGTTGAAGATGAGGATAGAGGATAGCATCTCAAATTTATGCAAATTAGACACAAATATGAAGCTCCAGGAAGACTGCTAATGTAGATGTCAGTTAGCCAAAAACTGAGCAGCAGTAATCTAACTGGTTATTTTAATCTGGCCATAAATTCTGTTCATCCAAGCTAAACTGTAACATGCAAATACCAGTATGCAAATGTGTACAGATAAAATAATCTTTGTGCTTTGAGGAAGAAGTTTTGGGTTTCTAGTGGTGTTTCTTGAGTCAGCATTTAACTAACTGTAGAATTCCTTTATTATAAACAGCTATTGGTGAACAAGGACACTGGGAAGTAGAGGAAGATGCTTAACAATCATTTCATTTCCTTTATTTCACAAGCTTTGAATTCAGAAAGAGAACAACAACTAGTAGATCTGATACGGTATAATAAGTAAAAATGCATGTGATTACAAAGGAAAAACTTTGTACAAAAAACTTTAAAAATCTGACAGCAACTTGGATTATTTGTAAGTACCAAAAAACTCATGCAAAAGGAGAGCACTACTGCCCAGCTGAAGAAATCCCTGAATGGGATGGCAATGGCATTGTTGTGTATAAATTATGGCTCTGTCTAAAATGAAGAGTACAAAGACACAGACTTGGAATGTAAGTGGTGGAAAACGAGAGCTGCTACAGAGACCATTTCATCATTAGACATAGTGAAGTTGTTTCTTTGCATCTGAGAGAAGTGCTTCTTGGGTTTATAATAAATTAAAGATAAACAGAAGCTGCCTATACTATTCTACTGCTTACTTTAAAAATGGCCATATTCTTCCTCCTCAAGTGTTTTAGTGAGATTTATCAAATATGGACACTAGTCTTGGCGTTGTGTCTAGTCAATTATTGGCAACGTGTTCTGTTCTAAAGGGACTCACTCACAGATTGCAACTTGCATAAATAACTTAGTAACATGCATTAACTACTCTAGTACAGCTAATGGGTGCAAAGGAACCATCATTTAGTTACAAGACAAAGCTAAAACCTGTAGTCACTAAAGGGGCAATGGAAGCACCATGCTTTAAGGTGACTATGGCATGAAAGCACAATTGTGAGGCAAGTAGTTCCAAACAAACACACCACACTATTATCACCTCTTCCTATACAAAAAAGAAAGACAATTCATTTTTTCCATTAGTACCAAATAAAATTGTGGGTTTGATAACACAGACATTAAATGGAATGGACATTTTTCCCCATGAGCCTTCATTCTTGCATTTCTGTCCATCATCTTCATTCAACCAAGACTGGTAATATTAGAACGACCACCAGGGGGTGCCACAATGCGGTGTCCAGTACGACGTGGGTTGTTATCGTCTATTTGAGCTCCTGAAAGAAAGTAAAGCAGGAGATTTCATAAAACATAAGAAAGCACAGAGGAGAGGGAAAAAAAAAATCCCATCAGTGCATTTTCATCTGACTGGCTCCTTAAATTACATATAACCTTTGCCCCTGTGACTGCTGCCAATTCATCACTAGAAACTGGTTTTCATAAGCATAATAATTTCTAACCAAGCAGATAAACAGTTAGGCCCAGATTTTCACAAGTACTTTCCTGACTAATGTCTCAGACCTACAAAGGGATTTGCCTGAATCGTGTTCCACCAACTTTAAGGGTGCTGCATCCAGGAAAGAAGATCTTGTGAATAGATTCCCTCTGTGGGATCTGGGCCTGAAAGAAAGGGTTTCAATTATAGGTAATAATTTGTTTTTAAAGACTGCAATGTAATTTTTTCCATGAAAACATGTTGTATTAGTGAGGGGTTGGATTTTCACCCCTCTGCCTCTGCCATAAGATGACAAATCCCACTGAGTTTGCATTGAGATGCTTTTGAAAAATTGACCAACAAAATATCGGTATTAAGGAACACATTTTGAAAGTGCATAAACAGATGTGCTCTTGTATGTTTGTACATGCTCAGCTTAGCCTCACAAGTACCTCGAAGTGTGTGTGTGCAGCATGGGCCATGGCCCTCTTCCTTGGATCTCTCAAGTGCTTTTTAGCAACCCTTGCAGAGACAGGATAACGACAGCCCTCATCCCCCAGTGCGACCTGTGGCAGGTTCAAGTACTTTTAGTGTCTTTGGGCAATATGCCTTGTAGTTGTGTGGCAGGTTTGATTCTGTACTTTTAGGAATTGGTTAGACAAGAATTTGTATGGGATGGTTTGGATAGGAATGATTTTGTCTCTCAGGCTGGAGGTCCCTCCCAGCCCTAATTTTCTATGATTCAATCAGCAACTGTCAGAAATTCATAAAAAGATAGATTTTTTTCCTAGTGTTTTCTCCCAAAGGTTTCACTGGGTTCCTAAAGGGATGGCTTGCAAGGATGGGAACTCTGCTACTGGCTTTCACTGGAAAGGACTGCAAATGCCCTTTCACTGCAGTTATGTGAAGAGCTAAGAGCCACTGCATACCACTTGGTACTGCTGACTTCCGTATACTGTAGTTTCCTCATATCAGCATTTAACCTCTGAGAAGAGTAATTGTCTCAAACAACCCCAAAAGATGTTTGTTCCAACATACATCCATGAATGGTGATTTGAATATGAATAGGGAAAATAACAAGGTGTTTTATGATCAGGATTATTACTCAAGGCTTTTCAGATATTCACAATCGGTGGTATAATTTTACCTGATAAACTGAAATTAGACTGGTGAAGATTTCTGATTGGCGGAGGCTGGTTTTTCGCAGGGGAGGATTTTGCTGAAGGTGCAGGAGTTGCATATTTTGGCGTAGCTGGAATTTCATACACTGGCCCATCATACATTCCTCTGGAGACCCCTTGCAATCCTCCCACCTAAAACAAGACAACAGAAACATGTACTGATGTTGCCACCTGACAATGTCCTCACCTACACATACAGAGCACAGTGAGGGTGACTCCATTTCATACTACCCCAAGCAAAAATGTACATCAGACTTTTTGTCTAAAGATATAGAGCCATTTTAGGCCAAAATTAGTATATTAGAACAGCTTCTATATCAGTTAGTAATCCAAGATATTGTTAATACTGAACTAATATACTACGTAAGGAGTCACATAATGGGACAGCTGGAGTCAATGCAGGAGGTCGAATCTGCACTCCCCACAGATATGAACTGACTCAACGGGGCCTAGTATGCCAACCATCTAGCAATATTCATTGGTGCCACCCTGGCGGGATCACCAAAACACAAATCACACTGAACTTGAAGAATACTGCATCACCTGAAAGATGGATACAGTATAATGAATATCCTTAAATCATATAGGTGTTCTAATACATACAGAAGACTTGACAATGGCAGACATTTGGTGTTTGCAAGACACCAGCCTTTCATGTACCACTCACAGTTTTTTTGTTGATAACTTTCTTCTTCTATCTAATGCATTTGCTTTATCCTTCTTTTCTGTCTCTTACCACCACAAGCTCTACTGGCTTAGTAACAATTAAAAAACATTAACCTGATTCTAAAACTTTTTAACTTGTAACTTCAAAAAATTAAATCCTATGATAAGACTGTAAACTCTTTGGGAGAGCTCCTTTTATAACTTGTCTATAAAGTA
Organism: Alligator mississippiensis; assembly: GCF_030867095.1. NCBI lineage: Eukaryota > Metazoa > Chordata > Crocodylia > Alligatoridae > Alligator > Alligator mississippiensis. Next base: position 27,363,957 of record NC_081825.1, on the reverse strand, counting down.
CCTACTACATGGAGCTCTGATTTCAAATTGAGGCCTCTAGGCACTATCAAATACAAATATGTATGTTATACACTATGCAGGGACACACTAGGTGCATCTACATGCGACACTACATGCACTGTAGACTAAAACTGTGCTAGTGCACTAATGCACAGTAGAATTAGTCTAATGCACATTAGCATTACAAAAAAGTGTGCACCGGTGCTACCGCACAGTAGTTGCGATTACAGTGCATTGAGTTAGTACCTGCTATTAATGAGCCATAACTTAATGAGCCATACTCACTAACTTAATGAGCCATAATTACGGCACATTAATGAATATGTAGATGCACCCACAATGTCATAATAGTGCTTTTTGGCTGGAAAAATATAAGTAGTAATTATACCATAAAAGTTGACCAAACAGAATTGAAGATTCACCAAAAAATTTCAGAGTATAAGGAGTTAAAAAGCTTGTTTAAGTATGATCAACCCCACTCCCCAACATATCATAGTAAAAGGAAGCTGGTAAAAGGTGATAGCTGGTTACTTACAGAAGTCTACTCTCATAGTAATCAATGTAAGGGACAAGTGGATCAGGGCCAAGATGTCATGCAGCCTGAGCCACTAATAATACCAAATATGGAACACAGCAAGTAATCTAATGTATCAAGCATCTACAAATGCATAATACTTCTATGCTACCATTATTTGCTGGTGTCTCTCATATCTCTCTGTTGTGCCTGGTGTTTGCATTAGGACAGCTTAGTGAATTTGATCATCAATATGCTTTAAAATAAATTTAAATCAATAAATTGTAAACCAGTGATAAGAGAGGGAGATACAGAAATACTGTCTCTCTCTTATTTCTACTAGGCTGCCAGAAGAGAGAGCTATAAGAGCAGCAAAAACAGTGTCTTTGTGTCACCAGAATCTCTTAGCCTGAATAACCAGCAGAAATCCCAGATCTACTCCCAAAATCTAGGCCACGCTTTGAAGAGCTTCTATTTGCTCAACCTTAATTCCTGGTGTAAACCTCTCAGCTTCACAATCTAAAGTGGGTTAGTATTGTAATTTATACAGCTCCCTCAGGAAGCTAGACCTGTGAGAGGCAGGTATGAAGACACAAGCCTTAACTGCCAGCTGGAATAAATAAGCTTAGCTCTGCCAGAGTCAATGGACCTGCACTGATTTTAACCAGCTGGCTCATAGGCTTTGGTGCTGCTTACACCTCCTGTGGTCCCCTGTGGATTCATTTCACTGGGGACAATAACAATGCAAAACATGCGCTCAAGTGGTTCCAGAGAGGCTGCAGATAGCTCAGCAGTTTCTTGTCATATGAAATATTAAACTGTTTGAACATACCTTGTTCCTGATTTTGACACGCTGGTAAAGGTATTCAGGGAAAGATTTGCGAGGAATGAAGCGACCCATTCCCTTATTTACATGCAGATTTCCATCTTCAAACACAATCTTCCCTTGGCTTATGACCACTAGTGGGGCACCATGGCATTCCATTCCTTCAAAGATGTTGTATTCAACAGCCTGAGCATCAAACAGCATAACATGTAAACTCCAGACAATCTCCTGGTTTTGTTTTGTTTTTTGGTAAAATACAATGTATATATTTGACTAAATTTTTATCCAGTTTCCATGAGGTCTCCACAAAATCTTCAAATGCATTTGTTTGATGCCCAAAGGCTCATTTAATACATTTGGGCAAAAATGCCCAAAGGCTCATTTAATACATTATTTCGTCGGATGCTATGTCTCTTACACAAGCTTATGGTTCTCTGAATTAGTTAGTCTATAAGATGCCATGCTACTCTGCCTTCTGCCTGACTTCAGACTAACATGGCTAACTACCTCTCTTGGTACATTATGTTTGGTGTTAGCATTAGTAGAGGTTGGATGAAAATATAGTCGTTAAACAACAGTTTCAAATGAGATCTATTCCCTAGGGATGGAAACCAAGAGAGTGCATTGGGATAGATGCAGCCTGCTCATGAACCAGGACACTTTAACAATAAGCATGAAAATTAAGAATGTGAATGAAGATACTCATGCGCCCTAGTGGTTTGCTGGAGGATTCCAACCCTTCTCTCACACACCATAATGTACAGAATCCATTGCCCTCCAGTAATAGTGCTTGGACAGCAATTTGCAAAAATGTCATTGACTGTGATTGTCCAGCTTGAAACAAGGAGAACCATTTTAAGGGATGATATTCCACACTTTTTGAGTATCAGTCCCCTTCAAGGTAACTAAGACTGGGCAAGCAAAAATGAACACATCTAAACTCATTAAGCATTTTGAACCACCAGGCTGTTTTAAAAGTAAATATTTTAATTGCATTTCCAACAATCTATTTTACCTCTTCCTTACAGAATATAAATATTTATGGAAGTGTGATCCTCTATGGATCCACTACATAATAGGCAAAGTATGTGGAATCATGTATATACAATTAGTACTCTATACACATTGGCACATGAAGTAAAGTAACTCCGAAGTTTTGGAATTAAACAGAAAATCTCAGTATGTACAAGAATGTATAAAGATAGAATTCAGATGATAGAAACATTGAATTAGATGCATCAGATCAGGACCTTGTTCAATCTAGTTAGGCATATGGTAATAACTGATACTTCAAAGATAGGCAAAAAGAGTATATTAGGTAACTGTCAATCCTCTGGATCATGGTGTAAGCATAAGAGGTCTAATCAGGTGCCTAATGTAGGTGACTTGTAGCTGACAAGCCCAATTCAAGAGTGAAACAGCTACAAGTTCTGCAGCTCCACACCTTGTCTGAGTTGAAGTCCAAATTTACAGCACTTTTTCTGACTTTGCTTCTATCCTCTGGATCAGGGGCGGACAATTATTTCAGCTGGAGGGACACTTAACGAGATTCGGTGAGCTGTCGACAGCCACATAGGTAGTCTGCCCCTTGACCATTGTCCCGCCCCTGGTTGCCATATTGGGACCAGAAGCCCCACCCCCTAACTCCTGACTTCTGCCACAGGAAGTCCCTCTCCGTGGCCCCCAGAAATACTCTTTTTGGGAGGCGGGGTTGCCATCTTAGAACCAGAAAAAAACAAATTATACACTAGAAGTCAAACACATACTAAAACATATTTTAATTTTATTACAAAAAATATTTGTCATGATTTGTGTTTGTGTAGTGCATATAGAAGGGATTGAATAATAACTGAAAAATAAAAAGTCTCAACCTTTTATCTTGTGGAGGGGATGGGGTGTGGGGAAGTGTGCGTGTGTATATGGTGCAGTGTGGGGTTGTGTATGGGGGGTGTGGGGAGCTTGCGAAGGGGTGTGGCTGTGTGGGGGGGGCCTAGGGTATGTTGGGGTGTGTGTATATGTGGGGGGGTTGGGGGTAGAGTGTATGTGTGTGAGGTTTGTGGGGTGTGAGGACCCCCCACACACTCCCCCACATGGCGCACAGGCCCTGCTGGTGGCAGCAGGAGCAGGCAGGGGCGGGGGGTAGGGGAGGCTCAGGGAACTCATGCCCAGTGCAAGCAATGATGCCCAATGGGGTGCAGTTCCGGCTAGCACTGCGTGTAGGGGTCGAGACATGCCTGGTTGTCTCTATCACAGGGGCTCTGCACCATACACCTGCAGCTTCCAAACCACACCAGGGAAAGCCCCGCACTGGACTCCACAGGGAAGCAGGAAGTGGGGTTCACTCCACTCCAAGCAGGGTCTGCAGACCTGCACAGCACGGGGCAGGAAAGACAGCCAGCTCCAGCATGGGAGCTGCAGGCGTATGGCCCCCATGATAGAGGTGGCAGCAGGAGCCAGATGGGAACCGAGGGGCCAGGCTGGCTCCTGCTGTGTTCTGCAGTCCTGGAGCTGCACAGAGCTGGCCAGCCTGGCTGGGCACCTCTTGGCAGTGTGCAGTTCCCAGCTGCAACATCAGAATGCAGCAGTAACCAGCCTGGCCCCCCACAGTTCCCAGCTGGCTCCTGCTGCCGCAGGCCCTGACCCCCAGGGCCCCGCACTCCTGCCTGCTGCCACTTTCCCCCCATACCTGCCACCACTGCCTTTCTCCTGCCACGTCCTTTCTTTCCTCACCCACCGCCACCACTCCCCACCCCCCACCTGCCTGCCCACCGCTCCCACGGTGCATGGTTCCCAGCTGCAGGCCACGACCACAGAGCACATCAGGAGTCATCTGGGAACTGTGTGGTGCCAGCTGGGCTAGGCTGGGTCCTCCTGTGCCAGCAAAATCCTTATCCCACCCCACCACACACCTGTTTTTATCTGATTCTCCACTCTTGGGCAGAGGGAGGGCAGGAAAACAGCCCGAGGGTTTCCAGGCCAGAAGCCTCTGCTAGGCAGAACTGGGGGCTGGGGGTGGGGGGGCTAGGGTTGGGGCTGAGCTGGGTAGGCCTTGCTGCTGCTGGGTCCTGCTGCTGGCTCCCCCTGGGTCCTGCTGCCATTGGCGCCTTCTCATCTTTGACAGGCAGTAAGGGGCAGATAAATATTAATTTTCTAAATTTTTTAGGGGCCCCGGGGGCTGAATAGAATGGCCTGGTGGGCTGGATCCAGCTCTGGATCAAAGCCACTTTGTGTTGAGCTGAATCCAGTGCCAGATGTTCGCTCCAGATTGAACAGGATTCTGCACACTCCTCTCAGATTTCTACACTGATGTAGAATAACTTCACATCATTTTTGCACACGTTGTGGTCCCGCCGTAGATTCATAAGTTGTAAGGCTGGAAGGGACCTCGGAAGATCATTGGGTCCAGCCCCCTGCACCAAGCAGGAAAGATAACTGGGGATCAGGTGACCCCAGCAAGGTGACTGTCCAGTCTCCCTTGAAGATCTCCAGGGTAGGTGATTGCACCACCTCTGGAAGGAGCTTACTCCACAGTCTGGGCACCCTGACTGTGAAAAAGTTTTTCCTAATGTTGAGCCTGAATCAATCTTCCAGGAGTTTGTGGCCATTACGCCTAGTTTTCCCCTCAGGTGCCCTGGTGAACAGTTGCTCACCAAGCCCTTGATGTACTCCCCTTCTGTAGTGGTAAGCTGCTACCAGGTCCCCTTCTCAGCCTTCTTTTCCTGAGGCTGAAGAGTCCCAGATCCCTCAGCCTTTCCTCATATGGTTTGCCTTTGAAGAATCTGATCGTATGGGTGGCTCTTCTTTGGACTCTCTCAAGCTTGTCCACATCCTTGTTAAAGTATGATGCCCAGAACTGGGCGCAGTACTCCAGCTGCAGTCTCACCAGTGCTGAGTAGAGCAGAAGAATCATCTCCTTGGCTTTGTTGGAGATGCATTGATTGATTCATGCCAGAGTATTATTTGCCCTACTGGCTATAACATCGCACTGCCAGGTCACATTCGTAGAGGGCGAAACCACTTTCTAGAGCCATCTTGAATCTCACTGTACAAAATATTCTTGGGGATACAGTCTCCTCCCATTCTCCTGAAATGGCTGAAGCATCACAACCTTCTCTTCTTGATTGTGGTTTCTAAGCGTGTCAGTCCTGCATGCTCCAGCACCTCTGTGTGGCCTTTTTGTCTTCTGCCTTTATTTTCAGGATCTTGTACAAACTTCTCATGTGGAAGCTGTTCAGTCTCCTGATATGCCAAGCACATGTAGTCCATATTTCTGAACCATAAAGCAGGGATGACAGCATGCAAGTCTCATAGATTTGCATCTTCACATTAGTTGTTAGTTTGTTGTTATTCCATGCATGCTTCTGTAATAGGCTGAAATTCTTAGCTACTTTTCTGATTATGTTAGTCAGTTCAGTCTGAAGGTCAAGATTCCTGCTGATCACCCGTTTCACCCTGTCGTTGTCAAATGTCAGAGGCATTTGCTTCTTTGTTTGCAAGCACTACAATTGCCTTCATACCTTGATGTAGTGAGAGAATGATGTTCAGCAGTTTAGAGGGACAACCCAGTTTCTTTGGAACAGTAAAAAGTCCCTATTGACCATATCGCAGGACTTTGTCAGAGCAATGAAGGCTATATACAATGGTTTTCATTTTTCTCTACACTACTCTTGCAGTTGCTTGACCAAAAATATAATATTAATGGGGGAACATCCCGAGCAAAAATTGCATTGACTTTCAGGATAAATTCTTTCACCTAGAGATTGCAGCCTAGGAAGCATAATGCAAGTGACAACTTTTCCAATAATGTTCAACAGGGATATACCTCTATAGCTGTCACTTCACAGTCACTTCCATCCCCCTTGTTTTTGTATAATTGTACAAACAGAGCGTCATTGAAATTTTACGGTATTTCTCCCTCTTGCCACCAGGGCAGTATAACTTCATGGAGCTTTCAAACTAATTCGTTGTTATCACATCTGCAGCTTTCAACTGCCAAGCAGCCATTGGCATGTACCTTATTCCCAGGAATTGATTTAATGGCTTTCTACAAATCTTTTAATGTAGGCTCATTGTCCAATCCATCATAACTTCAAACTGTGGTAATCCTTCAAGTTATTCATGTTTAATTTCAGTTTCACTGGAGTGTAGTATTTCATAGTGTTCAGTCCAACACTCTAGTTGCTTGTTCAGCAGTGATGACATTTCTCCTTAAGTCTTTCAGGGGAGCCGTCTTCTTATTGACTGGACCAATTGCTCATTTGATGCCTTCAGACATTCCGCGGCTCATCTGCATCCACTGCTTTCTGAATATCATCACAAAGCTTCAGCCAAAATCATGGGCACACGTCTTAGCCTCCTTTTGCATTGCTCTTCAAGCCATAATATCAATTCTAGGCAAACACTGAACTGGTAATATGAATGAAAATGGCCAGCTAGAACTCTAGCAAGTGCTAGAACTCTGTGCAAGTCAATATCTATGTGTTACCAGCAGCTACTTTGCTAGGAAATTCACAAGAAAGACATTGTGAAAACACCAAGATCAGTGCACTGCCATCAATTAGATCTAGTACCGACTAGGTGCAACCACCTGAAAGAAATCCTGGACTTGAGGTCTTATCACAGACTTATATAGCAGACTGTCACACTGACCATGCCTTAGTCTGCTGCAAAGTCAGAATCAAGGCAAAAAGTGTGCGTTGGCATAAACTAGGACAGCTTCATTGACATGAGTTAAGGTAAGAGAATTAACACCAGCTGGGGACATGTATTATATTGTATTATTGCTTAAGTGTATGGTGCAAAATAGGAAAAATACCTTCCCAACTTCACTGATGATGGTTTTATTTTCTGAAACATGAGATTTAATTACTGATTTAATTTTTAATATGAATAGTCAATTGTATTAGCATAGATGCATTGGCATAGACTGCATTATTCATCATGTCTATATTCAGTACATTTGGAATTTAAAATCAAGCTTTAAAGCAGGTATCTTTATAAGGAGATTATACATTTCTGTTCTTACCGATTTATGGCTCTTGGCTGTAATAGTCTTCACCTTATCAGGATCCCAGATAACAACATCAGCATCTGAGCCCACAGCAATCCGTCCCTTTCTTGGATATAGATTAAAAATTTTGGCAGCATTGGTGCTAGTAACAGCAACAAACTGATTCTCATCCATTTTACCTGTGGCCTAAAAGCAAATTGCCTTAAGTCAATGTGTTTCCAAAATGGAAAATGGAACATTTATTATATCAATATACAACAGGGATATATGATGGTACATTGGACATAGCAGGCAGAAGACATATATTATGGTGTGGCATGGCATGAAGGTATTTTCAGCATGAGCAGAGGATTATATAAATGACCAGATGAGTGAGTTATTCAGGTCATCCCAAAGAAGAGCCACTAAAACCTTAATCCATACACATCATCCCATACTCTATACATGACATTTTTTTCCAACAGATAAAGGGCTTGTTTCAGTTATGTTAAGGCCTTTTACACTGCTATAAACCATGAAAGGAATATTTAAAGGCAGTCTTTATATTCATGTTAAAAAGCTTTTACAGTGCCAAAAAAACATAAAAGAGCCCCAGTGTATCTGGAATTCAGGCTCAGACTATTTTAAGGATGTTTTATAGTTATTACACAAAACAGCCATGCTATTATAGATGTTCCTACATTTATAAAAACAGTTAGCAGCATAAACTGTACAGGCTGTAGAGGCTGAAAATGTCACTAGCCATCAAATACTAGCAATATCTAATAAAAGCATAAAATCTTTACCACACAGAGCAGTGTTGTGATTTTCCAGTACAATATCTTGGGATATTCTCTGGCTAGAAAGAAGGTCTGTGTGTTCCACTAGGAAACACACAATTGTCCTTCTTTGATAGTATAAAAGCCCTCATTTCTAGCCCAAATATTATACAAGATTCCAATCTGTAAGCCCATGAATAGTCCAGGGCTCAACCTAGTCCTACCAGCATTCCAGCCCCATCCCCGTGGTGGCTATTTTGCAGCTGACTTTCCATATTTTGTGGGAGAAAATGGGGGAAATGTCTCTAGCTGGTTGCCTTGTGGCTGTATGCAGTGACTCATTGAAGCTGTTCTGTATTTTTAATTCAAGTTGTCATCTGGGGGAAAATGAATTAGTAGATAAAGTCTAGCTGAGGTGGTGACAAGTGTGTGATAAACACTAGCACAGCCCTATCGTTTACAATATCAATATTGTACAGTATCAATATCATGCACATGTGGGGGGACTGGGAAGTGTATTACATATTAAGATCCATGGAACATTTAATCAATGGCTAACTTTTTCCAACATCCCATGGTAAAATCTGCTAGTATAAATTATATGGGCCATACTCATTCAAAGTGATTTTTATTACCCCCCTCAAACATGGGTTAGCATCTGCTCGTTATTTCTCAGACATGATGTGACATTTTCCCAAATTAAAACGATCTATTTGTCAAGCTTGTATGGAGTCCATCTCAAGAGCATTAAACTGCCTGGAATATTTTGTCTGCTAGGAACACTCAGCATGGCACAATGTGAAAACTATGATGATATATAGTCAATTAAGCCTCAAGACTCATAAAATACTATGGTTTTCCACCATAAAGATTATAAAAAGATGGGAGTTTATAACTTCATTCCAACTGTATAAGATTTTACAAATAAATAACATCATCAAGGTAGCTCTTTCTGCAGGAATTCTTTGAATATGGAAACGCCACTTAAATGTTGACATCACTGAAGCCCTTTGGCTTTCATTATTCAGATATTTTTAATTCTTTTTAAGATAAGCAGTTACTCACTACAGCCTTGTCCCAGACAACAGTCATTCTTTCCTCAATTCCATTAACTCCTTCAGGAATCATAGTGAAGTTCTCCTTTCCAATGGCTTTCTGGGCAGTGCTGTACGGACAATGTCCACTTCCTGTCACTTGCAGGTCCCCACTAAAAAGGATGAACACATGTATGATTATATTACATGCCACACAGACTAACTTGGTATCAGACTCAGCACAAATTTGTTGTTGTTTTTTAAGTCAAGAAACTAGAGCAGCCCACACTGTAAACGAGGGGTGGCCAACTTGCAGCACCTGTGCCACAACTGTCATGGGCAGCTGTTGTGTGTGAACATGAGCCTTGGGTATTCAGTAAAGGGAGGCACCATAATGGAGGCCAAGAATCAGTTGCTATAGTACATGCCAGGTGTCACTGCCAAGAGCGAAATACCTTGGCCCTGAAGCCACCACCAAATACAGGACTTTGGATCCACACCTGCCATATAAAACTGCAGTGGTCATGGGGCCAGAGGAGGATTAACCTGGTTCTTGGAAGTGACACCTCCTCTTACAGCAGTGCCCTGCTCTTGTTCTGCTCTGACAGGCTATGACTGGAAGATAGAAGACGTATTTTAATCAAGAACATTTAGACAAACCCCGCTGTTAAAAAAAGTTATACGGGTTCTTCAATGTCCATCCAGAGCATGCAAGTTTTACAGTCTTAGCAACAAGAGACACACACATCAAACTGTGCTGTCAGTTCTTCATCTCAGAACCCTACTGGAATTTGAACCTATCACCCTTGCGCCAGGTTTGAAACACCTGGTTGAGAGTGACTCCAAGATAAACTAGGTGGGCTTTAAACTTGAGAGGCTGACCATATAAAGTGATAGTGAGTTCACAATTAGCACTGGCATTATGCAGATGAAACATACTTGAGACATTCTTTGAGACTGAGGTGCCATTTTAGGCAATACTTTGACATCAGTCTCATGTCACCATCAAGTGCGAGTTCCACACATAAAAAACATGAGCTTGGGTGGCAAAGGCACTGTCGTTATTGTAAAAAAAGTTTTGTGAGCTGGTCGCAGGCAAAGTCATTAATATACAGGTTGAAAAGGAAATGTCACATCTTCAGAAAAATGCTTTAAAAGTCAAAACAAGGAAAAACCTACCTGCCAAACTTGAAGGCTCCACTTGGAGTGCCAATGCCTCCATGCTACATTCATCTACTCTCACATTGTGTTATTCATTTGCAGAATACTGTGCCTCTGTCTGGGCTCGTTCATTGCACAGCAAACTAGTGGACACCCATGCTACAATGTGTCTTGTGTCAGGCACATTGTGCCCAACTCCACTCCCATGGTTACCAGCTCTCAGTAACACTGCTCTCCCTCATGTCCACTGCACAAATACTTAAACAAACTCACTAGCCAGATTCCATGATAATCCTTCCTACACAGTCAATGCACTGGGACATATTCTACCCACCCCTCAAGACACCCAATTTTAGCCCACCTTTTCAAAGTCCTTTGACTTTTCCTTACTTACTCAATGGCACGAAGAACGATCAGCACACACACCAATCGATCACCACATCATCTCTGACCCTACAGTCATTCAACCTGGATTTTACTGGGCACGCCATTATTGGGCACTTCTCAACCAAGTTCAAGCCATTGCTCACACTGTTGACTCATTTCCATTTACAATGCTACCTGGTGGCCCTCAGGCTCTTCACACTGGTGATGGCATCACCTTAAGATGGCTGAAACAATATACTGAAGCCGCATACGCTAAATAAATATCACGAGAGAAAATCCCCTCGTCTTTGATTTGTATGCAAAGTGGAGCAGGGGGGAAGGGGCTGCTGCAGCTCTGACTTTGGCCCTGAGCCCAGGTCAGAGCCAGAGTCAGACCTACAGCAAATGCCTCCCCTTCTGCTTGCCCTCTTCAGCTCCTGTCCCCCTCTCTGCCTCTTTTCCCCCATGCTTACTGTCAGCCGTATCTCAGCTTGGGCTTGGGCTGCATTCCCTCCCAGGCATGGAGCACCTGGAAACTCTGTCCCCTGCCCAGACAGTCAGGACTACCAACAGTGCTACATCACCTACCTGGCCAATCAGCAGCACCAACACTGCAGCAAGGGCTGGACTTCTACATGCGGTGCTCTAGGAAGGAACATACCCAAGCAGCATCTGCCAGTAAGAGGCAGAAACCGTGGGGAAGGTGGGGGCAAAGGCTGCAGGGAGCTGGAGGTGGCAGAGAGCAAGGGGGCCACCTGATCTCCCCCGCTCCCCCCCAAGCCACTATTTCCCTTGCTGTAGAAGTGTGGTGAGGGAGAAAGGGGAGGGCAGACAAATTCAAGACAACCCTTCAGTAATTAAATTCTATACATAGAAAATTATAACAAATGCATAAGTTGTCCATATATAGAATCTAATTATTGAGAGAAAGTCTTAAATTCAGGGTCAATTTAGATTTGAGTAAATACAGTACATTAATGCCTGAAATAGCCAGGATCTTAAATGTCACCAAGGTGCCTCATGATCCCATTACCCTTTCTGGGGTCCTCCTGGTGGGACTGAGCACAAAAGTCTCACATTATGGTCAGGTAATCATCAAGACAGTTTTAAAGCAGCAGTGCATACTGGGTCACAAAAGCTAGATGGCGAGCCAAGTACGGAGATGAGAACAGGACTATAAGGTATCTGAATAACACTTCCCACTGCGAGCACTGCAGTGGCATTTCAGAAGTGAAATATTTGAGGATTCTGTGGATTAAGTTTTACAGTGAAAAAACTAAAACTTTCTACAGAAAGCAGACATTTCTTATGGGGGAACAAAAAGTCACAATCCCTATTTTCTTTCAAAATGCAGTTTCAAGAAATAAAATAGACCCGTTCTAATAAGCACACTTCTTTTCCCAGCATGTCTATTGTGAGAATTTGTATTGCTTGTAAAATGTTTTGAGATCTACTAATGAAAAGTGCTTTGCGGGAGCTGAAAATTAGTCTATTTATCATCACCCCTGGATGATAACAATTCTACATAGGTCTAGTGCAGAGAATTAATAAATGTAATTCCTTTTTTAGGTTCACTGTACGGATTTAAAATACTAGAATTGAAAGCAGGCTAAGCTGCTGTTATTTAAGAGCCTGGGCTTTAAGCCATCAGGAAAGAAAAACCCAACCAATGTGCATGTTTGGAGCATAATGAGAATTCCCTTGGCTTCCTAGTTTTCATGTCCCATTTTGACAGGAAAATGGGTTTTATATGGGTTATGATTGTCTATTACCATTTTAGCACTGCCATTCTGACCCATGTGCTGTTATCCTGCAACCTCTCTGGAGAAAACTTAGCTGTGTCTTTTTCAGTAAAAATTAATGATTCCTATACACCCTCACATGTGCTGGTTAAAGGTATTAACCTGCTCCCACCACTTTACAACACTCCTAATGACATCAGTGATGCAGAATTGGACCAGATCTTTTTTTTTGTTTTCATATTAAGGAACAGAAAGTTCAAATAAGAAATGTAAGTGCTTTTACTATCAAGACCAACATTAACCAGAACAGAACAAATTTCTGTATTTCTCCACCAGAAATGCACTTAACTCAGAGACTAATTCTGCTTTCACTTCTATCTGTGTACGTCCAGCATCAGTGGAAGAAGAATCCTTTTTCTATTACACAGATAGAGAAGTACACATAGGGCCAGATCCTACCCCACCTAGTATATATCTCTCTCTGATTTTATTTATCACCTATGCCTACAACCTGTGAACTGCCATAGTGAAACCTCTTCATCTGTGACCTTAAGAAAATACTCCTACCAAGGTTGTATATCACTGGAACAGGGATCAGCACAGGAGGGGACACAGTGCCACTCCCTGACTTCAACGACTGCTTTGGATGGCAGACTGAATTATTCTGCCTATAGCAAAACAATCTGCCCTGCTGGGATTTGAACTGTCAAGTCCCTTATCTTCCCCGTGCAGCAGCTCTTCCACTCAAGCTGAAGAGGATATCAATTGCTAGAAGCAGTGCTAGCTTTCAGGAGATGATAGCCTCAGAAACTAGGAGCAGTTTATGGAAAAGGCACAATGTTGATAAGTTGGTGAAAATGTTCAGAGCTACCTGCATCTTTGTGGGCAGACTGACAGTGGGTTACCCCTTGGAGTCCTCAGGCTGAATGATCCTTCCTGATCTTCCTCAGCTAACGCAGCTCCCCTCCTGATTCCTGCCTGCTTTTCCTCCTCCCTCCTCCTCTCTTTGCTTTTCCTACCCTCACCCTCTCCCTGCCATGTCTCTAATAACAATTCTCCCCATCCTGGCCTCCCTGTGGTCCCTTTGAAGAGGGCCAGCAGACTCTCATCACTGTCAAGTGTGCTGACACTCTCCCATTGCCAGCCTGTCTCTTTCATATGCAAACTAAACCTCTTAAAGACTTGTCCTGGCGCAAGGACTTTTCTTCTATGAGGGTATCCTGAGGAAAGACTTAGAATCAGCAAAGGCAGAGGAGGGGAGCACAACAGGAATCATAAAGGCTAGATACATATGCTGGTACCAAGGAGGAAGCAAAACCATTCTAGACAAAACCATGCCTCCAAGCAGCCAGCATTGTTCCTGGCAAAATACCCCTAATTGTAACTAAAAATTCTTAAAAATCTAGCCCTTACACACAAGTTTGATTTTCAGAAGTGCTTGCCACCTCTTTCTGTGAGTCTCTACCCTCTCAGGTTCAGAGGGGCCATCCAGAAACTAATCTGATTACCCTAAGAGATCTTTAGTTTGGAGGAGGTTGCAAGGCCTAACAGTATTGACACTTCTAGCTTGGGAGCTTTTAAATAACACCAGTAATACTCAGCATTAAATAAAATTAGTGCCCCATTTCTTCAGGAAAATTCTAGATAATACATCAATCTTCCAAGTAAAATGTGATTTGGTTTACCATCTCCACACTAAAGCAATATACGTCTAAAATATTTAGGCACCTTTAACCTAAATACCTTTTTGAATCTGGCTCCTAATCTCCCATATGCCTCTGCCATAGAAAACAAGCAAGCTCTTTTTCTTTATTTCTCTTGTTCCTTTTGTTGCTTTTTGTGCATTATGTAAATCATACATTCCACCAGCCTCTGAAGGGGACAAGGGAAATCTGCCTTTGCAAGCTGATTTCAGCCCTGTATCCTGATTACTAATCCTGTATCCTGATTACTATGATCATCTACATTTTGATTTGGCCTTTGTTTTGCCATTTACTAGAGTAAATCTGAGCCTGATGTAGCTCATACTAAGAGTGAGCTAGAGCCATTAAACTAAGAGCTAGATGCATTAAACTAAGAGTTCTGCCTTTGACTTTAATGAAAGTAAGATTGGGTCCATAAGGACCAGTTCAGCTGTAGTTTAAACATCTGCTGTCTACCACAACTGCATGCACCAAGAGTTTAATTCAAGGCCCTCTGAAGTCAAAGGAACACACTAGGCTAAGGATCTTCTCTAAATCCCACAGCTGGTGTGGCTTTTTGCATTCTTTTGATCAGCAATGACCAGCTCTGTTTAATGTATATTAACAATACTGGTGATACCATGCTAGGAGTGAGTTCAAGTGATCTGGTGTGGTGGGATCAGGGCTCAGAGGTGGTGAAGTCACAAAGGCTGCAGCTTTGGCCCAGTTTTTGCTCCAGTAATGTGTCCCATCTGTCCCCAGGCTGGCAGTGATTGGCTCTCCAAAGACGAGGGGACCTAAGGAGAAGTAAAAATATACAATGGGGTTAAAAGCTCCTCTCTTTCCAGTGTATTATGCTATTTACTGAGCACAGCCATGAATAACTTACAATTGCTTACATGAGCAGAATAACTCCTAAGAAATTAAAGAGCCCCAACTCTGCTCATGTTATAAAAATTTAAGCAAGTGACTTTGCCCTGCCACATGTTCTTGTGATCAGGTCATTTACTGAGTTCTCTGCAATCTGGGAGGAAGTATGTTCAGAGTTGTGTTCAGCTAGAATTATTTTACCATGGACATTTCTCTCTCTCTGCTTCTAAATAAATCTGAGCACTTGGTTCCTGAAGTTCTTTACAGGTTTCCAGGACAAGGGAGGGCGCAAGCAAACGGGAGCGCAGGAACACACACCAATGAACCTCAAGTTTGATCTAACAGGGACATACTAAAAATCAAAAAGGGCACATGCCCTCAGACCTTGGCCTCTGTGCATTGCTCAGTGGCAGAGATTCTAGCTGCCCCCAGTTGAGGAAAGTGCTGTTCCTACCAGCCTGTCCTTGGTGACTGTCAAGTTAGCACATATTTCTTAGCTGTGCAGAGCAGCACAACTGTGCTCCACTCAGACTTCCCTCCCTCTGTTATCTACTCTAAAATGAGTAGTGGAAAACCTTGCTGTGATGGAGAGAGACAGATTATGTGAAGCAGCTTTTCTTACCCCTGCCATTTCTCTAAAGATCTGAGAAAAAAGGAGATGTTACAGCAGATGGAGGGAGCAAAGTAGAACAAATCAAGGGCAGCGGGAGGAAAAAAATATGGTGAAGAAAGAAAAGCACAGACAATGGAGAAGAAAAAAACATTCAACAAAAGGAGAGTTCAAGGCAGGAGTAAGCAGTATGGGATGGTGTGTGGTGGGGAGAATAAGAACTGAACATGGGGAAAGACTTCTTCAACTTTACCAAGAGAGCAAACTCCTCTCCTCTGCCTACTGTTAGTACTCTGTCTTTCCCCAGTCACTATGAACACGTGAGGTTTTGCAGAACTTACTCTACATAGTGATAGGAAGCAATGTACAGAGTCTCATTCTGGCAACCATCCCCAAAGACATAAAGTGCATGCTAGGCCAAATGGAAAATATCTTTCCAACAATGGATATCAAGTAGCTTGGGATAAGGACCTGGGGAAAGGGATTAAGATGAGCATTGCAGGTGGGAGCCAGCTATGGAAAGCAGGGGAAATGAATACATTCAAGTGGTCTCACTTCAGTTTTCCTAAGCACAAATCATGAATGGCTATTTGAATAAAAGATATTGCCCCACCCTGTGACAGAGCTATCAATCTTTTTTAACCCTTCCCTGAGACATGTGAATGCAGTCAAGCAACACAGTTTGATCCCTCAAAAGCAGTCTTGTGCATCACACCTTTATGACAGTATCGACTTTGTTGTCAGTCTCTATTCAATAAATCATACATGATCCAAGCCTCCTTTGGGGAGGAAGCAGTGAGTGCCGCACCTTTCTTTCTAGCCAGGGCGATGATATCGGCCGCACTCTTACTCATCACTTTGGTGATATACACTGGGCAGTTGATTCGGCTGGCAATGGTGATGGCACGGAAAACAGCTTCTGCTTCAAGCTGAAAGAAAACAGTGGAGAAAAGGCATGTGAAACAGAGAGAAGCAAAAGAAGTAAAATCAAGGACTGAACCACATTCTACTCCTTTTAACAATATCTTTCCATGGGCCTGATTCTGCTAGGGTCATACATGGATATGTAAAGCTGGCAATGCCTATGCAACCCTTCTTGCACAGCTTATGTCACGGCCAAGACAGCCTACAGCTTCTCTACTCTTCTGGAGGCATATGGAGGGCAGAAGTATGGTGACAAGACGGCTTCCCCACCATGTACTATCCAGCACATCTGGTTACCTACACCGGGTTTGGAAGCTGCACCACCTAAAATGGTGGCACTGCAAGCCTTCTAATACTATTCCAAAGCAATGAATAGTATTGAAACCAAACCCTACACTTGCTATGGGCTAGGCCAATATGGCTAATACATCTCTCCTGTAAACATGTTCCTGTTTTAGGTTTCTGCTCCCCCCCTACAAAGAGGAGAAAAAGACAAGAAAAGAAGCTCCATAGCAAAAGAAATGTTGTGAAACCTCAGACAAAGAAGTGTACACAATGCAACCTTTACACAAGGATGAGTATTATTTCTAAAGAACAGCAGCAGCACCAATATGGGCTGAATTTATTTCATAATTTATACAAGGCTTTCAACCCATTTCCAACAAGTCCCCACATGTGTCCCAAGTCTAAAAAAGATCTCCTCATAAAAGAGACACTTGGGACATGCATGTAAATCATACATCTCCATCTAGGGCAGCAGTGTTTTTCCAGTGACTTTAGAAGATTTTTTTTCTCCACTATCTTTAGTCAAATTATCAACTGAATCCTTCTGTTTATGAAACCTCAATATCAGAAGTACTATTTGGTATCCACAAAGCTGTAGTGATCAAATTATTTGACTTAAGATTATTGATAATCCTTTTAAAAATCTTTACTAGAAAAGTCTTTAGGAATAAAACATCTCCACACATGGCCTCATAGTGCTTGAGATTTAGGAGGTTTCGTTAAGACTGTTTTACTAAAATTAAAACGTTCGTTCCAAAAAGTGGTATCCCTATATATTCTCCTAGGAGTCATTACTACAATATATATACCTAGGCACAGATCCACAAAGGTATTTAGGGGCCTAACTTTGCGGGGAGTAGTTTTATAGAAGTTAGAGTCAGAAGGGACCTATTAGATCATTGAGTATGACCCCCTACCCTAGGCAGGAATGAGTGCTGAGGTCAGATGACCCCAGCCAGGTGTCTGTCCAATCTCCTTTTAAAATACCTCCAAGGAAGGGGACAGCACCACCTCCTATAGAAGCTTATTCCATATTTTGGCAACCCTCACTGTAAAGAATTTTTTCCTGATGTCCAATCTGAATTTGCTCTCTTCCAGTTTGTGGCCATTATTTCTAGTTACCCTGACAGGCGCCCTGGTAAACACTGTATCCCCTATTTCTTGCTGGCCCCCCAATGAGTTTGTAGGTGGCCATGAGATCACCTCTCAGCCTCCTCTTGCAGAGGCTGAAGAGGTTCAGATCTCCTAATCGGTCCACATAAGGTTTTTTCTGTAGGCCTTTAACCAGACGAGTGGCCTTCCTCTGAACCCTCTCCAGGCCATCCACATCCCTCCTGAAGTGCGGTGCCCAAAACTGGACGCAGTACTCCAGCTATGGCCTGACCAATGCTGCATTAGAGGGGAAGTATCACTTCCCTGGGCCTGTTTCTGATGCACCTACTTATGCAAGAAAGGGTGTGGTTTATCTTCAGGCAAGCCTGTGGTAGAAGTGAAGAAGTTTTGAACCTCCACATTGGGTCTCACATGACCGGATGCCATTGTAAGAAATATTTAAAATTACTTTTTGACAAATATCAAGTTAGGATTTTCCCTGGACAGTCACTGCCATTAATAGAAGCCTCAACAATTTTATCAGGCAGTGAATAGAAAAATATAAACTCTACAATTTGAAATGTGTAAGGAAACATTATGATCAATTAATGGTCCTTTTTTGCCTTGGGGAGCAGTTATCATCTAAACCACAAAAACCTTTTCAAGTTTAGCTTCATACCCCTTGGGCCTTGTTTTCTGAAGTCAACAAGTATAGCAGCTCATCTTGATTGTGCCATGAGTGCACAGACTGTGTATATGCATGACTCATTACATGTCTATATCTGTTCTAGTCTTTAAAAACAATCTTTTTTCAGCCCTAAGATGACAAGCCAAGATACTAATTTTATTTTGAAAGAAGGGTTATATAAAGAGAGCTGACGCAGGGAATCCCTCCATTCCCATGAATTCACAATACCACAACTTGCAGTGGTACATCTATGTTTGTGCTTATGCCCATTTAATGGAAAAACTTGACTTCTTAGAAGTGTTTTCCACTGAAATGCATTGTTCTGCTGACACTGATATGATCTGTGAATATTTTATAGATGTTACAATTCTTTGCATTTTGCACAGAATGGCATTATTGTTTAAAACGCAGACAATCTGACTTCCCCCACTACTACCTAGTCATCCATGATCTCTTATTTGATGCATTTATACGAAACCTAATGCTCATGGTATGGAAAAACTCCTTACAATGAGCAATACAAAAAGAAAAAAAATTGTATCCAAGAAATACAAAATGACTTGAGTCTCTTACCTCCTCAGGTCTGCTCAGGGCATGTCCCTCAGGCCCTGTTATTCCCATTTCTAGGATCCGTTTTTGTTCCTGGAATACAACAGGCAAATTCTGACTATCTCTAAAACAAGATACATTGTCAGTAAACATCCTTTAGTGTGTGCTAGTGCTCCTCACTGACTCCGTTTTTTGTGTTTGAGCTCTATACGATCTGAACATAAAGTACTTACTGAGGAGAACCCCACACTTGAAATCCTTCTTCTATTCAACAATCATTTTTCTTCTTTCTTTCTGCCCAGTGAAGTAAAGCTTTTTCACATTATGCATTTACCACTTATTCTCCATCAGCATCCCTTTCATAATCTAATTTTTCTGTCATTTTTTTTGCAACTGATCATTAAAGAGAAGAACTAAATCCCCTTTGGTATTACTTTTTTTTTTTTTAATAATATTTTGATACTAAGCTTGAGGAAAAACATTCTAAATATTCATTGCTTGGCCAGTTGATGTGGGTCAGCAAAAAATTATCACATCAAACAGTTATGACAACAAAGCTTCTTATCAGTGTGATTAAATAAAATATGGGTAATCTTTATGATTTCATATAATGCTGATGGCTAAGGGTGTTTCTTAATAAGCTTTTTTATCATAAATAAGTGATGGATAAATACTCCTGGTACAATACTTGGTATAGGACCTCCTGAAGCAGTAGAAGCTTCCTCATACCAAGCTGTTAATGCACCTCAAATCCGGACCTGCTTCCGCTTTAGGTCTCTAATGAGCAGAATTTGACAACTGTAATGATTCTGTGATATAGACAAATGTCCCCTGGAGGCAAGGTTGAAATCACCTGACACATTGTCATGTGTAACCTAATAAATATTTCATCCCAGGTCTCTGGGGGTGAAAAGCTACCACATTACCTCTGTCCTGCAATAAGAATCAGTTAGGTCATACATATATATTTGTTCTTTCACTTCTCTGGTGACAGACAGACAATCCATTATGACCCTAAAGGCATTTGTTCACTATACTAAAAACCTTGCATGCATGAGTTAGAAAACCACAATACTTGAAGATTATAATAAAAACAGTAGATTGAATTCTAAAATGCACCTTTAATGAATGCAGACAGAACATTTCAGACAATTAAAGCATAACAAAATAAACTATTATAAATACATTATATATAACAAATAGAATGATATCAAAGAAAGGCTTCATTTAAAAACAGGCGAGTTGTATTCTGAAGATGGATGAAGAAAGCAAACTGATCCACTCTAAAAAGGTTCAATAGTGTTAATAATATTTGTACTATTTCACATCCTTCTGCTGTATTATAATGTATGTATATATGCAGGGATGTATGTATTATCTGCAGGGATCCTGGTTTTCTCCGATTTAAAAAACAATCCCCAATTTTCGGTTTTAAAAAAATTACCCCAGTTCCACATTTTTCCGTGATTAAAATGAAACATCACTGTATAAATATCTATGTATTAGTAGTGTTTCATTTTAATCACAGAAAAATGTGGATTTGGGATTACTTTTTTTAAACCAAAAATTGTGGATTTTTTTTAAATCAGAGAAAACCAGGATCCCTTCTCATAAGGCACTGCTACTAACTATATCCTCTGCTGCTGAAGCAAGTACATCCCATTTGGGCATTTTATAAGGGGTTTAAGCCCCCCACCTCAGGTTTTTATAATGATCCTTTTAACAGGAGAGAGCAACAACCCCATAAGATCTTTAGGCTACACCTATACCCCTAATGCTGGTTTCTTCAGCAGCAACAACCTATAAATTAGATTCACACAGATTCACAAAAGTTTAGGGCCGGAAGGGACCTCATGAGATCATCAGGTCCAGCCCCCCTGCTCTGGGCAGAAAAGACTGCTGGGCAGGAAATAACTCCAGCAAGGTGTGTGTCCAGTCTCCTTTTAAAGATCTCCAGGCTAGGTGCCTGCATCACCTCATTGGGAGTCTATTCCAGAGTCTGGTCACACAAAGCTTTTCCTTATAGCCAGTCTGAAATGAGATGTCCCAGTTCTTTAACCCATCACCAAGTTCTTCAGGGTATGAGGTCTATTCAATCGCCTCTGTTCCCCGGGACCACAAAGAAGACCATCTTGCTTCTTATGTGCTTCCCACACAGACTGTCCTTACTCTCTAGACCCCATGCAGGGAGTTTCTGGGGGTGTCACTTTACACTATACATGCTGTACACACTTTTAAAATTCTATATTGGTGTCCCATAGCCCAATGGTTATCTGTATACAAAAACATATTCAACTAGGAAGGCGGTCTCTGTTTTCCAGCATCACTCTACCCGTTTTATTCACAGATGAGCTTCACTTCTTTGCCATGTGAAACATATCCTCTTTCAAAATGAAACAAGAGAATCAAACTCACTCACCTGAGCTATCAAATCTCCGTTTTCAGCATGTACCATCATTACAGCCCCAAGACTTTTCAGAAACGTAAAAGCTTCATAAAGCTGGAGGCGATACAAAGTGGGAAAAAATACTGAACAAGAAATATGTTGCAGATCTCTATTTTCTTATTTTAAATGACATTTTCCCCTTGTCCACAAGTATTCTTGGGCTGCGTCTGGAAGGAGCTTCCACTTTCTCCCTCCACTCTGAAATCTCTTCAAGGAGCCAGAGGCATCTGTAGCCCCCACGTGCTCACTGTGGCTGCTCTAGCCAGCCTGGGAACCCACCTCCCACCAAGCCAGTCAATCACACATGTGAGCACATTCCTAAAGGCAGAATCAGTAGCTGCACAACTGGGGAAATGCCCACTCCTGAAGAAATATGATCAAGAACTCCAGGAGTTCTTCTATGATCAAGTAGCTCTCCACCCCTTCCAACACAGGCAAGTGGGCAAAGTTTCACTTGTATAACTTTCACTTACAGCTGGGGAACTTCACTGTTCGCTCATGGACTTCCTTCTGTTCATTGCTTTCTAACATTCAGAAACAACCAATCAATCCCCACTAAAGGAAAGCTATAGATACTATTCTTAGTTTTTTTAAACCACTTAAGGGATTTGGATCATAAGCAGATTCTAATTCCATTATGCAGTCCTGAAAATTCCACCATATATTTTCCATATTTGCTCACATTGTAAAAGCCCAGGTTTCAAATTTGGACACCTACAGTTCAGGTACTCAGTCTTGCACTTGGGCACTTAAGCCAGTGCTAAATGGGCTGGAGTATCCAAGGGTGCCTGTACACAAGCACGGAGGCTGCTCCAGTGTGCTGTAATTACAGTGCACTGGAGCAGACTCAGTTAATTGAGTCTGTTGGAGCATGCTAATTACCATGCCTCCCAAGTCTCATGTACCAGTGTTTGCACACTTAAAAATGGCTGTGGGGGCACTTGAACTAAAGCTTGTCAACTGAGCTTTAGTTCAAGCGCCCCTGACACCATTTTTAAGCATGGGGACAGTGATACATGAGATGCTGTGGCACTTAAATTAAAGCAGCTCTCAGAGCTGCTCTAATTAAAGTGCTGCCCCCCCCCGAGCACATGTAAAAGCAGCCCAAGTGTTTCTCTGAGCCTTCAGAGGTGGAAACAGGCACTAATTTATCTATACAAGTTCAAAAACTTCCATGTCTTTTCTTTGAATGTTAGTGCCAGCTCCTCAATCAAGTTGGATTCAGCATGTATTTTTTCTCAGAGAACAGTTATGTTTAAAATTCCAGTTGTAACCACATGTAATGGAGGTGTAACAACATTTATTTAAGAGACCAGGAAACTTGGCTCTGGGAATGAGAGGTTTCCTCAACTGAATAAGCAAACATTATTATTTCTAACAGATGCAATTATCCAAGTACAATGATCTGATGCTTCTGAACTGGAAAGCTGAAGAGTCTGGAGTCTGTAACAAGTGTTATACAAATAAAGTCATTGTAATGACTCCAGCTCTGATAGCTAAGAATAGCCTTTCCCAAAGAATAACATGCTTTAGCAGTTTTCAGTGACTGAGAAGCACTTGTGATCTCAAAAGCTGTTTCAGTTTTACTGCTGTCATACTGAGTGCTGTAAAGCTAACAGGCTCAGAATACAAATCCAGGACAAAATCCTGAGCGATTCTGGGGGTCTGCAACTCTTACTAGGCCTGATATTGTGGCATGGTAGGTATGTCTCTCAAAGGCCTCAGGTGGAAGATGTAGGTGTTCAACGGATCTCAGGTTTTGGGGCTCCAAAGAGAAATTTCACAGGTATGCATTTCCCCAAGGTCAGTTCAAAAGCAACATAAATGTCTCAGATAGCCACACATGGGAGGCAAAGATTTTGAGAGATAAAATCTTTTATTGGACCAACTATATAGTTAGGAGAGAACTTAGAGAAGCTTTCTGGCACAGATTCCCTTCTTGAGGCTCCCTCCTACATGGACTAACACTCCTCTCTAAAGGATAACTGTGCCATCTTGAAAGGGCAAGGGAAAGGTTTGGGCTAGCAGCTATACTAGTCACTAGCAACTTCACCTTACACTGAATTAGAAGACAACTCTGCTGCTTCTCATCTTTCCTGGACCATCACAGCTGCAGCATCACTCCAACACTGCCACATCAGATAGCTATACACTTTCTAGTGTGATCCAAACCTTATTAAGAGATCAACTGAAAACAGCATGTGGATGTATTGCCAATGAAGAACATGTAAAAAAATTACCTGGCTGTCGGACATTTGGTAAAGATCTTTATAGGCCATGTAGACTTGGAAAGAATTAACACCTGTTCCAAAACAAAACACAAGGGAGTGATTAAGTAGGTCTGAAAATATTTCAGAAGCACTGTTTTGAGGAAAAAGATTCAGGAAAATTGATGTTGGATAGTCACCTCATTTCCCAGTTTGTGATACTTGATTTAAACTCTTTATGATTAGTAGTCCATAATTTCCTCTCCTCTACCTGAATGACAACCCTTTTTGCTTGGATCCAATACATTTTTATGGCTCACCTCTAATTTCAGATTAAAAATGGAACAACCCAGCTGTCATTGCTAAATGGGAGATGTTGACTACTACAACAAAGGTCTTAATCTACTAATTTCTAAGTTTAGAGTTGGGTAAATATTTGATTATTAAATTCAGTGGCCAAACTGAAACATTTTTAATGTTTCATTTGGGTCAACATAAAAAGAAATATTTTAATTCCTTTCTTGAAAATTAAAACCCAGGAAAAAATATTACGGGTCAAAGGAAACATTTTGTGTGACCCAAAGTAAAAGGTATTATTTTCATCAGGTGGTTTTATCCTGTATAAAATTTAATTTATAACACATTTCTAATTGAAACATAATTTCAAAACAAAAATTAAACCATTTTTATAAAAGCTGACATTTCCATTGCATTGTATTTATTTACTGTGTTTAAGTATCAGAACAGATTGCCTTGAATCTCTAGCCTTAGAAGTTTTTAAGAGTAGACTAAAGAAGATGTTTTCACTTTTTCAGTATTCTTCTTAATTTTTCAGCTGAAACTATTCACCAGTTTGGTAACAATCTACACACAGATCCAGGTGACCCAAAACCATATTCTTCAGTGAAAATGTTATTCATCTATAATATCCATATCTATAAAAGCTATTTGTCCAAATAAAGTTGCCTCAAACTGTTGAGAATGAGCGTGGAATCATTTCACGTGGTCTTGCAGAATGATATGATATGATATGATCATTCTTGTCCAAAACAATCAGCTGAGCTGAAAAATAGATTGCAAGTTATGCTTGCCAGAGGTTTGAAGTCAGCTTCAAATGAATCAAAACATCATTTTCTTGTATCCCCAGTGAATGCATACAGATGAAAGAAAAGTTGTTCTCTGCTATGTTGGTAATGGAGAACCATGAAAGATATGTCTTTTATCCTTTACTGTTATGCACGCATTGTTATAGTTGAGTGTTACTGGCCAAATATTAGCTGAATGCAAACTAATAGTAGTTGCTGTTTTCTTCAATAGGGCAAGACTTTGTCCGCAGGTATTAGACATGTCCATATTACAATGGGGGTTTTCCCAACCATTTCCCTTTTATATGTATCAGCTCTATTTATTCTACTGATTATTCTATTGTTAATATCATCTTCATTCCAGTACTTTAGGTGGCCACAGTTTATTAGCTCCCTATATTAAAACAAATACATTCTAAGACATGTACACTGCATGCACAAATATTTAACAACAACTGTATCCCCAGGGGAGGTTAGAGAGAGGGAGAGAGAAAGATTACAGCAGCTCTCCATTCTGACTACGTTACATGATTTAGGCTCGCTGATGAAGATGTAAAGCCTTGGTGAGGCTAGACGTGCTCAGACATGCCCTGCAGGCAGATGGGTTTGTTGTTCATGCTCAGACAAAGAATTTGCTTATTCACAGTTTACAAGTTCAAATACCCTGGGTACATTTTCCAGGCAGAAGGAAGCCTGAAGTGTTTGTAGGTGTTATGTTGTCATGCTCAGCCAAAATAGCTTGAAAGGAACCATTATGAGAGTGCATATTTTCACTTGAACAATTTCATATTGAACGAATTCAACATGGACATTTTGCGCCATTGGCTCCCTCTGTCAACAGAGAAGTCAATGGGAGTTGAGGAAAATCAAAGTCTTACAGAATTAGACCCTTGGCTCTTGGAACAAATGACATTTTTATCTTATTTTTCAGGCTCCTAAATACAAGCCATTATCTATAATGACTCATTCCATTGGCCAGCACAGTTTCAAACTATTCAATATGTTCCCGATTTATTTTTGAGCTTGATTACATATTCATTATGGCCAATACTTCTAACCTCTTGGCTTCAGTCCTGTCTTGCCCCAGTCCCTATAATCATCCAACATATATGGCCACGGTGAAGTCTTTTATTAAAGCTCTATTTCCTCTTAATAAACTCAGACAGTTAGGCCTGGCACCACCTTTTTATATATACAACTATTCATACACAAAGAAATGAGAGAAACTTGTCAGTGCCAACCTGGGTGTTTGCCAGATCTACCTGTTGTGATCTTGTGTCCATACTCCCTTGCATGCATTTCTTTGAGAGCAAAGGGAAATGTTAAACCTGGCACAGCCAAACTGATAGCCGTTCTCTGTCCCCTGGAATCCACCAAAAGTAATTAATTTATTCCTAATCCTATACAAGATAGGACAAAGGATGAAAACGATGCATTTAACCAAGTGCTATAAATTCTCTCTTGGTAACTTTTATTTCTTTTTGATTTTCCTAGGCCTGTATCCTGACTCCAGTGAAAACCTTGCCTGCCTATGTCCTTAGACTAACTTGGCTACAACCAAAAACCCAGTACATATGTTGTGATCTCTCTGAAGGCAAAACTAGTCATTTGAAGGTTTAGAAGTAAAATAGCTATTCGTTCTCTTGCTCACTAAGAGTGGAATTCTATCTCCACCCCGCTCCTTCCACCTAAATGGCAGTTTTCTAGGTTTGTTGGCCCTGCCTCTGCACCCTGGATACATAAGCGTGTATGTATAGACTGAACATGCAGAGTAGAGTATGCAGTGGTCAGGCATATCAAAGTATTAGCCCAAGGAAAAGGGAAAAGGAGGAGGCCCATCTCATGTTTTAGCTCAAATAACTGAGTATTTAGGGTGTTTGTCTGGGAAGACTGAGTCACAGGACTTAGGCCTTTCTTCACTGAGAGGGAGTGTGAATCCAGATTTCTTAGGCTTCCCAGGACAGTGCTCCAATCCCCATGCTATAGGTTAGGCATCATCCAGGCCCACCCTCCCTTGGGTGCTCTGTTTGAAACTGGCCTTCTGGACAGCCAAGGGAAGCAGATATGTGGGGCTGGAAGAAAAAGAGCAAATGAGAGGGTGTGTGGCTCTGTGAGATGGCATGCTCCTCGTGTCACAGAATTCCCTGTTGCACTTTTCTGCATGTATTTTATCTAGTGACCGTGTCTACACGAGACACTGACTGCACAGTTGTTACACATGCAGTCACTTAGTACTTGCATATACAAGTATTAAAGGACTGCGCGGTAACCAGCATTCCCGGAATGGCTTTTTGGTGATGCCGACTGCGCAGTAGCTCATTACTACTGCACAGCAGCATCGCATCACGCTTCATGTCACATGATGCTACTGCACAGTAGTAATGAGCTACAGCGCAGTTAATGTCTCGTGTAGACAAGGCCACTAGCTATTAAATGTAAGGATAGTGGCTCTGTCGCAGGGCACCCCAGTGCCCCTGCTCCTAGAGAGGAGAAACTGCCAGGGAGCGAGCGAGCTAGCCTGACATAACGAGCCCAGCTGAGTGTTGCCAGGGTAACAAGCGCAGCTGAGGGTTGCCGGAGCAACCAAGGGGAGCCAGCTGCCTGTAGGAGGCAGGGCCTGGCCCTTATAAAGCCCAGGGCTGAGGCCAGGCTGGCAGTTCTCTGCCAGCAGCCGGAGAGGCAGGAGCTCCCTCAGCCGAGATATGGGGGAGAAGCCCGACGGGCAAGTACAGCTCATGATAGCCCTGAGAGGATTGGGCACCATGGTTTAGCCAGGGGGCTTTATGTTTGCGTTACAGCCAGGAGGCTTGAGTTTGTTTAGCTCTGTTATTACAACCGGAGGCATGGGTGAGGCTGTAGGGGTTGGAGGAGGCCTCATAAAGGGCCCCACGGGAGTGTGGGGGCCCCAGCGCCCGAGGAGGGTGCAGTATCCTCATAGGGACCCCAGAGAGTGTGGGGTGCCCTAGTGCCAGTGAGGGCGCAGGCTAGTGCCAGGAGGGCGCATTAATTTCATAGCGCCAGTGAAGGCGCAGCTTGCACGCCAGTGCGGGAGCGACTGGCGGTGAGGAGCGCGGCCAGTGGGTCGCGGGCGCAACCAGTAGGTTGCAGACGGGGGATATAGACCCCGGATTGCGTGCGGGGTACATAGACCCCAGCCGCAGGGAGGGGCGATTACTGAGGAGCGCCATATCGCATTATTGAAAAGCCCAGTGTGGGCATGGCAAGCCCCAAAGAGGGGGAGAGCCATACGGCATGATTGAGAAGCCCAGTGTGGGCACGGCGAGCCCCAAAGAGGGGGAGCGCCATACTGCATGATTGAGGAGCCCGAGAGAGGGGCCATACTGAGGAGCCCCAAGAGGGGCAATATTTAAGGAGCCCAGAACGGGCGTGACGGACCCAGTGATAGGCCTGCCCCGCAGGAAACCCAGGAAAGGGCTAGGTGCTGCGGTTGTCCCCGGCAAAAGGGGATAGTAGCACGGTGAGCCCGCACCAGAGAGGGCAGTAGTGCGGTGGGCCCAGAAGACCGGTGGCCAGAAAGGAAGTCCCAGAGCGGACGAGGGTCCCAGTGAGAGACATTGTGTTAGGAGGAGGCCCGGGAAGCAGGCGTGCGGCCATACCAACGTCTATTACATCTGCGAGGCTTGGGGCATGGTATTAGGGGTTGGTAGGAGCCACGCATAGCCCATAAGGCTAGGGTGTCCGGGGAACACCCACCATATCAGGAGACCCCCAGGGGGTCCGGAAGAACCATGGGGACAGAGGTCCAGAGCAGCCGTGCCCAGGGAAGACACAAGGCAGCCTCCCAATCATATTTTCCAGCAAGACGTGGCAGGCGAGAATTAGAGGGTGCCCTTGGGCCGGCCTTGACACGGAGAGAGGGCCTCGAGGAGATCACGGCCCTCCGCGAGGACCCCGCCGTGACGGGCTCAATTATCTGAGAATAACTTATTCAATCTGTGTAAAATGAATAGGTTCTAGATCCTCAGCCGAGAAAAATCAATGTTATTCCACTGATCTCAAGATAATTTATACCAGCTGAGACTGATTCTAGAAGTTTTCAGTTTTGAACAGATAATACATATTGATTTTAAGCCTCCTACCATGTTAAAATGTTATCCTGTGATGTTAAATGCTGTGTCTCCCTTAATCCATGCTTTCTAATATATGAGTAATTAATATTTACTTGAGTGAGACAAGGAGAATAAAGGTAACATTTAAATGCGAAACCTACCTAACAATCTATTTGGTACCTCATCATACATAATGCTTTTTCAAGCACTGATCAGGTATTCTCTCTCTCTCTCTCTCTCTCTGAACAGTGAATGTCAGGTCATATCTGCATGGAAAATTCAAATTTCTATGCTGGGAGGAGACTATTAACCTAATTGTCTGGACCAGGCTTTTAATGCAAGCCCTGAGGCATGTAGTGGAGTGCTGAGCCATCTGTGAGCCAGCTCTGGAAGAATAACAGCTAACCTTTGATATAAACTACAGTACATTTAGTTGAATGTAAATCCAGCTAAAAGTAGATCAGAATCCACATTATCAGGATGACAGCAGGAGCATAGGACAGGACCTGACACTGTCAAGAGCAACAATTGCTGTAAGTTTGTAAAAGTCTCCCATTTTATAAAAAGCCAGGTAAAATTAGCTACAGTTTGCCCAAACTGTACATAATCCAACAGATTAGACACTGAAGGCTAATGAAATATACTGTTGCCTACAATCTAATTATACAACAAGTACAATTCACTGCCCTGGATTAAAATTCCTATATGACTGCATTTCTGTATTTTGAATTCTGAATTGTGTATTTTGCATAAATTGAATAATTGCCTGGACAACAGATACTATCTTGCTTTGTCCTTCTGTCCAAACAGAGCAAATTTATGTAAATACAATTTCTCAGACATGAGCCATGGCAGCACTTTGCAAGGGACACAGCATTCATATGTTAATTCAGAGTTCTCATATTTAATCCAGAGTATATGATAGTTTATTAGGCATTTATTTCTAAAACTATTCTATGTAAATGTTTATTTGTGAGCATACTTTCGATATCCAGTGCATGATTTTTTATGGGTCTTAGACTCCCAGATAAGTAGCAGTGGATCCAGGGGAGGAAAGAGGTACAGCCATATATCCCCTTGGTTCTGTGGTATATGTGTAGTGAGCTTTCTGAGCTTACTGGCTTGCCAGCATGGGTCCTGGCCAGAACCACTGCTTTGGTGTGCATTTTAACAACCCTTGCAGCAGCAGGACATTAACTACCACTGTCCCCTTGCTTTACCTGTGGCAAGGAAGGGTGGTTGCAATTGTGTTACAGAGTTGATGGTGTAGTTTCCAGAATGGTTAGACAAGGACTTGTGTGGGATGGTCTGCATACAGATGATCCTGCCTTCAACTGGAGTTGAACTAGACACCCTCTGGAGGTCCATGCCAGCCCTACTTTTCTATGATTCCATGGCAATAATGCTGCCCCTCTCCTTCCCAGTCCCTTGCTGCCACCAACTTTGGCAGCAGGGAAAAAGGGGAGGAGGGAAAGAGGAGACAGCAATTCTCCCCTTGGATTCTGGACTCTTGCCAAAGTAATGGCTTCCATCCAGAAACCACATCAAGAAGCAGGTGACCCATCTGAAAGGTTCAGCCACCCACAACCTCCCCTCCTGGAACTGCCTAAATAATCTGCTTTTCTTGAGCACTGAACACTCAGCAGCTTTTGCTACCTTTGATACGAGCTGCTGAGTCCCCAGCAGTTTTGAAAATCTGGCCACTGTTTAATGCCACAATGTAGATTTAGGAAATTAATTTTAGACTCAATTTTTAACAAGCTTGGCTCTCAATTTGAAATGTAACTATATGCAGTTCTCCACCACTAACAGTAGATATATAGCATTAACCATTCCCATAGATTTCAATGTCAAAGACATTATTTATATGAATCCCACCAACTATTTCTGTCAGACTCAGTTGTTCACACCTCATTAAAGCGCAAGTAGCAGTTTAAATAGCCACTTTCACTGCTCCTTAATGAGGTATGAACAGCTGAATCTGTCTGAAATAGCTGGTACACTTAATAATCTGTGCTTTTGCCATTCAAATCTATAGGAATGGTAAAACAAAAGGGATCTGAATGTGTTCTCTGCTGTGAGCAGCACTACCTCCACAAAGTACTCAAACTACCTTTCTACTTCAGCCAGGAACGGAAAACAAGAGACAGGAACCCTTGGGCAACAGCTACTCTAAGCTTGACTGCTGCTAAGTCCTGGCATGGAAAAATACAGCACAAATCAGGAGTATACCATCATTTGAGATGTACTACATGATTTTTCCACCTCACTTACAGCAGACTGATAGTATTAACCAAATGTACTTCTAGAAGAGGTGGGTACTGTACTTTCAAATATGAACAAGCAAGTTTAGCAAGTACCCCTTGACATTTGTTCAATGACAGGTAGCTTATGATGACGACTTTGCAGCACAAAACGTGAATCTTTAAGTTTTGCATACAAGGCCTGGTTATGCTATTTTATGCAGTGCCTAATTATTTTTATTATTGGAAGTGAGTGTAAAATGGCATTTTATCCTAGTAGATTCTAATTCTTCTCCATCTGTACCAGTAAAAATTAATTGCTTCCAATACTCCTGATAACACTGGCATGTACAATATTGGGACTACGCTGCATGGGAAGAAAGGACTACAAAGGGTAGCAGAGAACTTTGGCCAGGGTATCAAATACTATGAGCCTCTTTTGTGGTCTCTCTGGAAAACTTCAGAATTCAGCATCTGCAGGTTGCCGAGATAAAAAAAAATTAAAATTTTACTTTAACTAACCTTTATCTTGCACCAGTATTTCCAGCTCTTCTCGGATCCCATCATACCAGCTAGTGATGTCTACATGCAGAGAATAATCGCAACAGGATTTGGTGTCCGCTGCTTCATGCCACTTTTCAAATGAGGTCAACAAACTTGATCCAAGACCAGGGAGGACATGGTCAACTGAAATAAGGATGGATTACCCGTTACATAAAATGCATATACTTCACGTTCCTTGGCACCTATGATTATCCACGTACTTCCCATGACAAAACAGGAATCTCAGTCAGGGATCTGTCCACTTCAAGTACAGGAGACTGTGTGGAGCACCTACATTAAAGTGAAATCTGAAGCCTGCTTGTGACATCATCCACACAGGGAATGTTCTGCACACACGAAAGAGAAATCTAAACACCCTGAAACTCAGACAAGATGTGCTGAGCTGGGAGCCAGGAGGTCTGGTTTTAACTCTCTGCCATTTATATTCCTATAGATTTTGTAGTTCTAATTATTAACCAATTCCTAAATATATATTCTAGAATTATTCTGCTCCACCTTACCAGTCAATTAAGGTTGGTCTCTTCAGGCAGAGATGGATAAAACCCAGGGCTCTACTGTAAAAGACTAAGTCTTAGCCATTGAACCTCACCGGCTTTCTGACTGAATATTCTCCTAGCAGGTAACCCCAGCTCAGCTGGTTTCTGAGGATTCATCCCACTCTCCCAAGCACTGTGTAAGGAGCCTAGACACCCAACTCAAGACTGAGAATCCCATTAGGCAGCAGGGTAAGAGTTAAGCTTTGCAACCCTTAGCATTGCCCTGTCTAAATACTAAAATCTGAATAAACTTCTGGGATGAACCAGTCCAGGGAGGTGATACTTCCCCTCTATGCGACACTGGTCAGGCCACAGTTCTGGGTGCCTTACTTCAAGAGGGATGTGGA
Organism: Alligator mississippiensis; assembly: GCF_030867095.1. Lineage (NCBI taxonomy): Eukaryota > Metazoa > Chordata > Crocodylia > Alligatoridae > Alligator > Alligator mississippiensis. The sequence goes on along the minus strand of NC_081825.1, from coordinate 27,331,348 downwards.
CAACATGGAGAGGGTCCAGAGGAAGGCCACTCATATAGTTAAGGGCCTGCCAGCCAAGCCCTACGAGGAGAGATTGAGGGACCTGGATTTCTTCAGCCTCTGCAAGAGAAGGCTTAGAGGGGATCATGCAAGAGAAGGCTGAGGTGGGGGGACCTGGTGGCCATCTATAAACTCACCAGGGTGGACCAGCAGGGTTTGGGAGAGACTCTGTTCCCCCTAGCGCCCCCTGGGTTAACAAGGAACAATGGCCACAAATTGTTAGACAGTAGGTTTAAACTAGACATCCAAAGGCACTACTTCACAGTTAGGGCGGCTAGGATCTGGAACCAACTTCCAAGGGAAGTGGTGCTGGCTCCTAGCCTGGGGGTCTTTAAGAGGAGGCTTGATGTCTACCTGGCTGGGGTCATTTGAGCCCAGTTTTCTCTCCTGCCCAGGCAGGGGGGCGGACTTGATGATCTACAAGGTCCCTTCCGACCCTACTTCTATGAATCCATGAATCTCTGACTCTACCCACCTACAAATTAATCGGGGGTGGGCAGAAAGAAATAGGAGAGGCTCTGTTTACCAGGGTACCCCTTGGAGTAACTAGGGACAATGGCCACAAACTGGTGGAAAGCAGATTTAGGTTAGACATCAGGAAGAATTTCTTTACAGTAAGGGTTGCCAAAATTTGGAATGGACTTCCAAGGGAGGTGGTACTCTCCCCTACGTTGGGGGTCTTTAAGAGGAGGCTAGAAGTGCACCTGGCTAGGGTCATCTGACCCCAGTGCTCTTTCCTGCCCAGGGCAGGGAGTTGTATTCGATGATCTACTGAAGTTCCTTCTGACCCTAGCATCTATGAATCTATGAAAGATGTAGTCTACCAATGTTAAACTCATCTGGTCCCATAGGGCCAGATGAGTGGCATGGGGCCTATCTGCAGGCCTGATTGGGCCCATGGACCCTCTCCTGTTTCCCTCTTCCTCCTCTAGCATACCTGATCCAGCAGCTGCTCCAGCCAGTCTGGAATCCACGCTGCAAGCAGCCATAATAGGTGCCATGTGCAATGCAGTCCAGCTGGAGAGGCAGCCACACTGCATGTTGTGACCATCCCAGCTGAACTGCCCTATACACAGCACTCTCTGGGACATGTGCCACACACAGCACCTGCTCCATCCAGTCTAGGACCCATCTACACACAGCATTTGCAGGTGCCATGGGCAGCATGGGTCCCAAACTGCCCGGAGCAGGCACTGAGTGTGGTACAGGCTCAGAGCTGCAGAAGCAGGCACCACGTGTGCCGCAGTCCAGTTGGGTATACATGCAGCACTGTGGTCACTCTGACTGGACTGAGCTACATATAGCATTGTTTCAGGCACTCTGGGATCTGCACCACATGCTGCATGAGTCCCACTGGATCAAGTATGCCGGGGGGCAGGGGAAGAGAAAGGGGAGAGGGATGGGAGGGGCAGCATGGGCCAGATCTAGCTCACAGACTGACCTTGAGCCATGGGCACACACTGTGCCCCATATGGGTCTGATCAGACCCAAGGACAGCACCAAGGGCTGAATGGGGATCTGTGGGCTAGATCCAGTTCATGGGCCATATGTTTGAAACCCCTAGTCTAAACACTGGACTTCTCTACCTTTGAACAGCTGAGGGGTCCAACTGAACCAAACTGCACTAATGATGTGTTACTCATACTTATGTTTGCAACCGTGGATCCTAGGTGAGTAATACAGCACAGCGTAAAGAGTTTTATGGTGACATCTGTGAATTTTATGGTGCATAACTAAATTTATAGGCTTTGGGTTTTTTTATTATACAGTTAACAGTTTTGAACAAGACAAGTACTTCCACTATACAGCAGAAATCTTTAAAAAGTCCCAACAGCCACATTTACTAGATACTATAAGGAAATATACCTCATTAAATAAAGCACAATTCTTTAACTATTAAGCAAAAACAAATCCATTCTCACCTCCAAACTGATTAACTAAACTAGCAGGCTAGTGCAAATTAGAATGCTCTTATTAATTAAGCTTTCCATTAATTACAGTGGATCATCTATTAAAAATCTCTGCATGAAAGTATACAAGAACCTAGGAAAAAAGATTAAGAAGAATGCCGCCTTTGCTGTAACATATTATATGATGAGAGAGACTCACTTTTGTACTCTAGAGCAAGGATAGAAATAGAGACCTAGAATCTCTCAATAGGTTGAAAGATACTTAGGACCCTAACTGAAGAAAATATACTAAAAAAACAAGCCTTGCTATTATTAACCAATAAAGATGAAAAACAATATATTCAGCATTGATTGCCATGAACTCTTGGAACATTGCATATATTAATAAAAACAAAATATTATCCAACAAAAATAGCCACTCCCCTTCAACCAACCCAAAGAATAACAGGATTTAATCATTTACAATGACTGGGAATGACTCAAAGTGGTTTCCATTTTAATACTTTCAACAGCGCTTCAACTATTTCCTTGACAGGGAAATCCAGAAGACATCACTCTGTACTGCTACTTCTCCTTAAAGGCATCTTCATTCACACAACAACCCTGGGAAGCTTGTACCCAGCACTCGGTGGATTTCCAGCCCAGAACTGGACGTGTTCTCAAAACATGTCCTGCAGAAGAACTGCATGGAGTGTTTGCAGCTAAAACCAGGGAAGGAGATATGAGCAGAAAATAGCAGGCTCTGCTCAGCCACAGTTGGGAAGAGCTGGTATTTTAATACTTACTGATCATGGTGGTGCCTCCTGCTAGAGCTGCTTTGGTGCCCTGATAGAAATCATCAACAGCAGTCATTCCTTGGTAGGGCTTTTGTAGGTAAGTGTTGACATCAATGCCTCCAGGAATAACCATACGCCCATTAGCCTCGATGGTCTTTACGCCACCAGGAACAATCAAATTCTCTCCTATTTGTCTAAACAACAGAAAAATAGCAAAATACTTATTTTGCTTATTGCAAAGAACTCTGCTCATATCTACATGTCTCCCTGTAATAGTGATCCTCAGCACTGCCGAGAACAAGGTTTAAGATAACTTTTTATTTTCATTATTAACTATTTTATTTTATTTATTTATTTGATCTATATGCCACTCTCCCCCAAAAAGGCTCAGGGCAGCTTACAATAAAAGACTGAATAGCTTATAGAAACAAATATAATATTTCAATAAGATAATATTTAGTAAACCAAACTCCTCTAAGAATACCTCAACTTAACCTTGCTTGCTAAATCTGTGCTTGAGACTTGGGCTCTGTTGGGCCGTAAGGGGATCCCAGAGCAAAGGACAACCTGTTACGAACAACCTCCCATGTGTTTTGGTCAAATGAACTTGGTGCACAGATGCTTCCTGCAGGAGATGACTCTCAGACTGAGATGGGACATAAGGGAGAAGGTCATCCCTTACGTGTCATGTTACACTGGTAATAATAGGTTTGGGGATCTATGAAACACCTTGAATCCAGATGGATCTCAAAGCACCTGGTGAACTCAAAGGCAAGTGCTGCAAAAATAATTCCAAAGATACTATTTGAATGAATTAAGTTTGACTTCTGTGTAAATTTAGCTAGTTTTTATTAACTGTCTTTATAAGCATTCAACCAGCATGTGGTAATACTGCAAAACAGTTTAGGACAAGGTGTGAAGATTATGATAATCAAGTCAAAGTACACAGCAAGCAATCTCAGTCAATGGGAGACTGGCCACTGACCTAAATGAGCAAGGATTTCCCACAGAGTAAGTGCAGCTAGACATAATGTAATAACCCAGACTGGACTTTAACAAAGACACCAAGGTTAGAGGTGCAAGTGCTGGGAGAAATTTGGGGCGTGTGTGGCCAAGGAAATGAAATGTGGTAAAAAGGGAATTTGGAACAGAGGAGTGAAGGGGAAACCGTGGCGGGTGCTTTGCACTGCTCTGGCAAGACAAAGCAGTTGGAAACCCAGTTTAACTGGTCCATATGTTGTGGCTGCTTTGTCTTGCTCCAGCGTGAAGTAAAACACCAGACTGTACCAACCATAAAAAATAAATTACTTCAGGGTGAGATTTAAGGTTCAGATCTTTAAACTGTTAGTAATGTCAGATGGCAGCATTCACTGGGGTTTTCCATTTACTGCTCCCAGGCTTTTCATTATTAAAAAATACAAGGAAAAGCTACTTGACATTTGACTGAAGTTGAGACTATATATTAGTAATTTAGGATAAATTACAATCATTACTTGAAACCAAACATTATAAACCCTCAGCATTAAAGTTAACCTTAAAAAAGAATTCAAACATACCAGGGTGTGAAGATGCAGGTATCACCCCCACACAGCACTAACTATGCCCAGTCACTGACTTCAACTTTTCCATATAGATAAAGCACAGTGAAATCTGGTGTACAGGCTAGTATTTAAATATGCACATTAATAACAATGTTCCCCTTCCCCCAACTCTTCATAACTGAAAGTTTCTCTATTAAAAATAAGGTTAATTCTGACCTACAGTGACTTGTGGGTGGGAGAGTGGGGAAAGGGATGATTCAGGTTTTTCAGTGGTTTGGCTGGTAATTTAGCTTGAACTGATTTTTAGACACACTTTGAGATTTTACAAAATTATTCTCCTCTCATGTTATCATTTCAGGGGCAATAGCAGAACCAGGTTCAAGGTGAATGCAGCCTCCCACCCCCATTTTGCCTGCACAGCAAGCTATGAGCTCACTGACTGGTCACAGTAGGCACCTGCCAGACCTCCATGTGAGCAGTGATCTCTGAGCTCACCAGTTGATCAGGATGAGGTCTAACTGGAGGCCCTGGTTTCATATGGCTTTAGAGGCTGCTGCTGTCAGCTTTCCTCTTTCTATCCCTCCCTGCTGAATTCAGCAACAAGGGAAAGAAGGGGCAAGTGGTGGCAGAAGCACTCACCCCCTGGGCTCTAGAGGAGCTGCGTGAAAGCCAAGGAAAGTTCATGGGCAGTACAAGCAAAGCAGGATGCAGTTGCACTGCTATACCCACTCTGGATCTGCCCCCTGTTCAGGGAAAAGTGAAGATTCACACATGGTACCATAACTCTGGTTTGCCATACTTCAGCACACTGGGCTTTCCTTTATGTCTGAATTTCTTGCATCTATAACACTTGGTTTGAAAATAATTACAAGACATTTGTAACATAGCCTATCTGTATACACCACCTAAACTTCCTTTTAAAAATAGTTTTTATCTAGGGTAAAGTAATAGCTATATACACACACACATACAACACAGGCATAATAAATTATGAAGTTATTTTGACCAACCCTTAAGTGCAACAGTCAAGCAGTCGCCACGTTTAACAGACCACAACCATGATTTAAGATAGGAAAGAAACAGATGTACCAATATTAATCATACACGATAGAAGCAATGGGCCAATTACTCAAAGTGGAATTTTGCCAAACAACCAGAGCTAATCAATGGCCGTGAGAGAGCAGAGTCTGTTTCTGTGTCTCATCCAAAAACTCCACCTCCAATAGTAGCATTCCATAATAGACGGGGGTTAGCCCAAGTCTAGCTGAACTCTGGAGTTCAAGAAGTTTTCTGTTTCAAAGACTATAGTCAAACAGTATAACATAATTAGAAAATTATAAATGCACAGGGAATTAGTAAGAGTGCACGAATGGTAAGCAGGCTAGCATACCAACTTGTACAAACAAGACTTTCAATGCTTCCCTAGTGTTAAAATGTGAACACTATCACAGAGGACACAAGGGAGTCCATCATCAGCTGGCAAACAAATAAAAGCAAGGTGCAAGCTCCACGGCCAACAGTGGTACCAATCAGCTTCTACCGTTCATGGTTTACCCCTAGAATTTTAACCCTTCTCTTTGTCTGTGCAGTGTTTGTCAGTAAGGACAACTAAGAAAAAATGCCCCATGTCCTTTAAATAACAATTTTGAAACAACACTGTTCTTCTAATAATTACCATACATGTTCAGGGAATAACAAGAAAATTAAGAAAAGTTGAATGATTTTATTGTCCCCCACTGCCATCAACTCTCATGCCCTGACTCAGCAAAGCACTTCACTTTACACCTACCTATAAGTCCCCCTTTAACACAAGTTCAAGCTTGTTTTATGTCCATTGTATTCAAAGGGAGTTAATCATGTGCTGAAGGGCTTTGTTGGATCAGAGCTTCGTCTGTTTTCAGTCCACTGCAGAATCACAGTTTTTCAACACTGCCGAACAGAGTGGATTTCCCTGAACCTGACTGGTGGATAGTGACACTGTTGCCACTGCTAAAGGAGTCAATCCCACCCGTAGCCCAGAAGAAGATAGATCTTCACTGGCACTGATTGCTATTCTGACCAGCACACTGAACAAGAAAGAGCATGTCAAGCTCCTTGGACAGTTCTTTTTGTTAATAATATGTATGGTAATGGAGAAGTGGCTCACTTAGTTCAAGCTGGTAAGAATAGGAAGTTATATGATACTTGGAATCTATATAACATATACATGCAGCAGACGCCTCACTGATGCATCAGTAATTTTTAGCAAGCTGCAAGGTTCACAATCTCCCAGCAAGTTACCAAAATCTATAATTTCCTATGAACAAAGCAGGTGAATGATGTCACACAGTAAGCACAAGCTGATTAGGGAAGGATGTTAGGGCAAAGGCCCAATATCTGCAATAATTTATGCACAGGTTAGCTTCATGCACCTGATAAATATCCATTGAGCTCAGTGGAGATCCTAAGATTTGTAATGTTAAGCCAAAGAGCCTAGTATTCAAAAATTACTTAAGAATGTATTATGCTTTTATAGGCACCAGTGACATCCTCAACCACCACTCAGCTGTCACTTAACCCTCTCAAGCTTTGAGCAGTGCATATTCACAAAGTCCTGTAAGCAGACACAGCCCCACAGCTGAAGTACCACTTGAGCCCTGACACACCAAAGAAGTGATCTCTTGACTGTTTTGCCTCAAGTCAGAGCCAGCATCCTTCTCATTGTAGACTAGCCTAAGGTTAAGGCACACTCTTGCCTGCAGTGTGGAAGACCCAGATTCAAAATACTGGTCTACGGCAGAGATTCGAACCCAGGTCTCCTACACTCCAGGTGAGTGCCCAGATCCCCAGGATACGCTCCTACTTCTCCTGCTGGAACTGCTCCTCTTTCCATAAATAACTGCGTATTATTAGACTGGTAAGAAAGAGAAAGATTTACTCCATGGCCAATGGTTATAGCACTGGTTAGGGTCCGAGATATGGCTGAGGTTCAAGTTATCTCTTTTAAAGAATATTTAGCTGTTTAAACATATGGAACAGTTCAAATGGGAGATACTGAGAAAGACACAACCTAAAACACCCAGTGGGCTCATGGTTATGGCACTCTACTGGACTATGAAACACGAGGTAAAGCAGGAGCCTGTCCCCACATCTCCCATATACCGCAGAAGCACTCTACTAACTAGGCTACTGGCTACTGCAGCCTCATTTTTTCACAGAAAGTTCACCTAAGTCCAGAAATGTAAGCACAATCCAGGACCCTGACTGAAGGGTGCCTGTCTCTGACCAATCAGCTAGTAAATCCTGTCTCATCCCATTGCTCTGCATTTCACTTCTGATTAGTTTAGCCCGCTCCCTACTTGTCTAATTTCTGTGGATCCATTCCTTAGATGCCTAATGATCTCTACAGATGGTATAAGCAGCCTGGACACCTAATGCTGGGCTAAGGATTCCAGTAGGTGCCGGGAACCTAATTGTTAGGCATTGCATCACTCTGAATTGCATTACTGGAAGATCTGAATCAGATACATATTTACGACGTTTGCCCCCTGGGCAGAAATGTCAGAGAGCCTAACCTGACCCCAGCTGCTGCTACTAAGGCACAGGCTTCCCAGGGCCAACTTTCTGGCAGCCCCTCTAAATTAGTGTCAGGATGCTGCCCCACTCACCTACCCCTAGTTACGCTACAGGCTTGAATGAGGTATGGTTACAGACAGGACTTCAGACCTCGAGAAAGCTCAACAGTCAGCTACAACTTGTTTTAATCCTGTGACAGGCTTACAGCTGAGCACAGGGAATATGCATCCAAACAAATAAGGATAGAGCTAAGGTGAAGAGAAACATTTATTAAATGGTCTCTGATTGGTTATTTTAGGCTTTAAAAATGATCATGTTTTCATGATTTTGTCATCTTCTCATAAAGTAATATCTTCATGGGAATTTGAATATTTCTGTCATTTTTCCATTGGAGGTGCCACACAGCTAAGCAAAAACACAAAAGCCCCAAGTAAAAGTTACTAAAAAGAAAATAAAACTGAATAGCCCGATATCGTTGTCCAAGATGAACAAGGTGCAGTAGATTATGACCACAGAAGGAATATAAACAACCTACAGAATTAGCAACAACACAGGAGAGGGGGCTGTGTAACAAAGACCATTATAAATTGGTCAATGTTCATCCATAAGAAAGAGCTCAAAGATAATGAATTATTTGTTAATTGCTGTCATTGCTTCTTTATTCACTGACCTTTGGTATCTGGAGCCTTGGACCAAATTTACTGCTTAGGTCACTGATGGAGAAATTTGGTGGCCACAAACTAATTTCTATTGTAGTTTCTCTTGATGAATAGAGAAAACAAACTACAGTAACAAGGTAGACATTTTCTTCTCTTATACACACAGTTTAACTTGAAATTTTTTCCATACTGAACAATTAATAATAACATTATGAAGGAAACCCAAAAAGCATGTTTGTAGTACAAAACCTGATCTACTAACTCCCCTTCTTTCTTTTCAAAATGTGTGTTCCCACTCTCTCAAGACCAGTAGCCATCGAAGTTGGGAGTGGATTATATTTCTACCATTGAATATTTCTGAATTGGAAGCTGTGCTGCTGCAGCTACTTTTGCTTAAGATTTGGTACCAACCAATTTGTTTGGAATATGAAATCTATCTATCCCTCATCTCTTGGTCCATCTTATGTTCAAATAAGTATGGTGTGTGTGTATATATATATATATACACACACATATATACACACCATATATACCACACACACACTGTACTTACTTGAGCATAAGATGGCCCCCAATAATTAGATTCTATATATGGAAAAATTATAAATTTGTTATAATTTTCCAGTTATGCAATCTAATATTTGGATATTTATCTTGAATATGTCCCTCTCGCATTGCTACAGCAGGGAAAATGAATCTGGGGAGTCAAGTTTGCCCTTTACCTTCCCAACATCTTTATCCCGCAGTCTCTTCCCCCTCTCCTTACCGTCTGACCCTCCTCTCCCTGAGCACATGGAAGTGAAGAACAAATTTGAAATAACTGACCTTGAAATAAACATAGCTGTAGTAATTTGCATATAGTACCCATAGACTTAGTTCATTCAGAATTCATACATACCTTTTCTGAAACTGCTGCAAGTTTTAGTACAGGTACTCTATCAATACAATTTAAGCAGCACTTTGGCACCTATTTATATATAGAACAAACTTTTTAAAATAAAATTAAAAATTTCATTTTACTGCCAATTCCAAGTTAAGTTCCAAATTTCGACTGAGCAGATCTCAGTTGTTCAAATCTGTGGTGCTACCACCAGCAAGTATCCTACTTCCCAGGCTCGTCAGTCTCAAGGCTTCAGATACTCCCAAATCCATAGCAGGCATCCTTCATGCAAGCCCCATGCCCAGAGGCCTTGGAAGTCAAATGCCCCCTAGTCTCACTTGCTCCTAGGCAAAAGGCCAAGGAGCAAGCCTGAAAGCAATCCCCCATCAATACATGATATTAGACCAAAGCCAAAAGGCTCAGGATTTACCATACAGTTAATTGGTCGGGCCCCATTAGAGTCAACAGGATTTCAAGCCATGATGAAGTTATAGCTCAGCACTGCTCAATATGTGTGTGTCATCCAGATACCCACAACAGAGGGTCCATGTGCTAATTAGCCTCCCGCTCATGACTGAAACGGGGTTGAGTCCCGAGATGCTCTAGATGTTTATAGGCAGATGAGGCATAAGGCAACCTGGTCTGGCTTCGCCTCAGGGAGGGTGGGGCCATATGCAACATGCTGAGAGAGGGACCAACAAATGGATTCTGGGTGAACTGCTTGAGGCCCCATTTGATGATGTTTGCCAATCATTTAAGGATGGTAAAGAAACAAGAATCATTGGAAATAGGAAACAAAGGCATAGCTCAGCTGTGGGAGTAAAAAGGAAATCAGAACGTATTCAGTGTAATGGTTCACCATGACCTCAAAAAGATTTGGTGCAAAGGGGGGCTGCGCTCAATAGACATTTCCACTCTTCTTATTTAGCTAGGCTGTACTAACCTATCACTGTGGTAGGGTGCCTGGCAAGGGAAATATGATGCATCTTTGTCTAAGAAAGGAATTTTTTTTAAGCTTCCTGTGGATAACTGTTTTTCTGGTGTGGTTTAGTACCTACTGAGGTGTTGGGGCTTAAAGCCCACTTTATGGAAATAGTAGGCTCCTCTCTAACTTGTACCTGTGGTCTTATGGTTGAAGGTAGGTGAAGCTTGGGGGCACCTGAATCCCAAGCCTCTGAGCTTGAGTCTGCACACAGGATGCCTGCCAAAAGACATTGGAAATATTTCAAGCCCCTGGTGGGAGCGGAGGATGTTTCCTGGTTGTAGGGCCAGTTATGGTTCTGGACTGACTCATGGATTTGGATTTGATTTGGCTTGAAACATGAAAAATTACTTTAAAAAAAAAAGGTTCCCATCATCATCATAGTTTCTCAACTACTCCTTGGTTAAGATCAAGTGTAGTGGCTTGGCAGAGCCCTGGTTTTACTGCCTTGATCAATGTGAGGAGTACCAGGGGGATGAAGTAAAAGGAGGAGGAGTACTTAGAGCCTGGAACAGTATTAGTTGTAATCTTGGAGAAGAGAATGGCAGTTATGGAAGGAAAACTGAACCAAGAGATGAGAAATGAATCAGAGAGTAGAAGCAAAGATCGAGAGTCTGATGGAGGGTGAATGAAGGTGGGCAAGGGGAGATAAAAGACGGTAGGAAAGAAAGGTGTGGTGGGATTATCAGTTTTGGAGAATACTTGATGGAAGGAAACAATAAGGGAAGAGTCCGGTCCACAAGAAGAACAGAAGAGGAGGTCAGGAAGGAGAAATGAAGAATGAAACTGATTGAATGACAGAGGAAGACTAGCAGAATGAATAAGCCAGACCCACAAAAATAAAGGAGATGGAAGGAAGCGAGAGATGGAGCAGCAGGTAATCTATGCCTGAGAATGAGAGCAGTATTAACAGGGAAGGAGAAGAGAGAAGCCAGACAAAAGGGACGCAAAGAGGGGAGGATTAGAGTCGACTGCATCAAGCAGCAGCATAGAAGACTCATAAAAGTGGTAGAGATGTGTAATTTAAATGGACAAGCATGACTGTATAAATGTCAGAAGTGTGTTATCAAGGAAGAGGTGGGACAAGATTATGCCACTATTGAGTAGGGTTAAAGCAGACATAATATGTTTACAGGAGTGTGGAATCCCATGGGAGAGGGATTACAAGCACTTTGTAAAGCAATGGGGATGGGGTCTATTGTGGTGGGTGGGATTGGATGCAAGAAAAGTGGCTGGAGCTGTGATTTTGCTCAAGAGTTAGGAAGTGGAAGTGCAGCAAGTGCAAGTGACTGTGGAAGGGAAACTGCAATGGATGGTGGTAGAGTTTGAAAAGAAAGTGTTAAAGATTTTCAATATATACACTGAAAGAGAAGGAAGGATCACTCTGTTTAAGAAATCAGAGGTGCATGTAGGCAGAGTTGAGGGATTCCCACTGCAAATTCTGATGTGGGATTTCAACTGCATTATCAAGGAGGGGTATAGGAAAGGGGATGGAGAGGGGGCATCATAGACAGCTCATCAAAAGTACTGATTAATATAATAAGAGAAGGAGGCCTAAAAGATGTACGGGCCAACGAAAAGGTCATTACAAGGATGAAACCAAGTAGGACACAGCTGTTGAGGACTGATTTTGTATTAACATCAAATGGGCTAGGGATTAAAAAGAAGGAGATTGTAGACATGACCTTCAGCGATCACCAGATGTTGAGAACGGAAGCGAGTATGGAAAGGGATGTGGAAGTTAAATGTTCAGTTATTACATGATGAGGAGACTTGCCAAGAATATGTAGAACTGTATAAGGTAGTGAAGGCAAAGTCCAGTCCATGGGCCAGATCAGGCCCGCAGCAGACTCCATTTCTCATCAGCCCCTAACTGCATTGCTGCGGCTGGTGTCCATGGAGACCCCAGCAGTGGCAGGGCTGTGACAGCCCGGGACCACAGTTTCCATAGATATGGCCCCAGCAGTGCTGGCAGCAGAGACGATCCCAGCAGGGTGCAGGGCTTGGGGCAAAGCAGCCTGTGTGGGGCCCCCCTCCCCGTCCCACGGCACACTTACTGTGGGGAGTGGAAGCCCTGGCACACCAGACACGACAGGACGGGTGGCGGCCAGAACTGCCGGCTGGAGCAGCCAAAGAGCCGTCCAACCCGCTAGGAGGGCAGGGGGGCTAAACTTCAAATGCGGCAGCCGCAGCCTCTCCACCCAGCTCTGTGGGGCCCCCCGAAGCATGGGGCCCAGGGCGGTTGCCCCAATCTGCACCCCCTGATTTGCCCTGCTCCAGGCAGGCGTGAGCAGATCACGGCTCAGGCCCAGATCCAGACCACAATGTCACTGCAGCAAGGTCCCAGCCCTGGCCCCGGAGGAGCTCCCCACCCAGCTGTGTGCCCTGCCAGTGCTGCTGGGGCTGGTCTCCATGGAAACCCTGGTCCCACACTGTCACGGCCCCACCACTGCTGGGGTCTCCGTAGAAACCAGCTGCAGCAACGTGGGCAGGGGCTGCTGGGAAATGGAGTCTGGCCACTGCCTGGATCTGCTATTCTGCCCACCTCTGGTATAAGGAGGATGCTGAAGAGATACTACAAAAGCATCTGGGAGGGATGGACAATAATCCAGAGAAGAACAAGAGAATTTTTCATAAATATTGGTCAAAGAGAAATGAAGAACAGGGTGGAAGAGCTAGAAGAACTACAGCCAACAAAGCAGGAATTATTAAAGGAGGTGGTAAGAGGAGTATGAGTGAAAGAAGAACTGGAAGACATAAAGCAATGGACTGAAGAACGGTTCAAGAGGAAATGAACGAAAAAATCTTTCTGACTAGAGCTCCTTAAATGGAAAAGAGGGAAGGATGGTGTAAATATTTTTCAGTGAAATGGAAGAAAAGAAGGAAGGAACTGAAAGCCGTGAGAACTGAAAAAGGAATCCAAGTGAAAAAGAGGGTGAAGATGTTGGACACGATGGCAGAGATTTATAAAGAACTTTACAAAAGAAGAGAAATGGATAGAAAAAAAATAAGGTGTTCCTTTAGGGGATAAAAGAAAGAATAGAGGATGGAAAGAAAGAAAACCTGGAGTAGAAGTTAAGTATGAGGGAGGTAGAAGACTGCTTAAAAGCCTGCAAGAGAGGCAAGGCGCTGGGAAGAGACAGACATCCAGTGGAATTCTATGAAAATCTTTGGCAATGGCTGGGGACAGATATAATAGAGACATACAAGGAAATAATGGGGGATGGGGAGGTAGGGGAGGAGTTTGCAGAAGGCATGGTAACTTTGATATTCAAGAAGGGAAAGGAAGATGAGTTAAGCAACTGGAGGCCAATATTCCTTTTAAATGTAGACTAAAAATTGTTGGCAAAAGTACTGGCCAAAAGAATACAGTACATGACTTTTGTGCAGATGTGATACAAAAAGAACAAACATGTGCCACCCCTAAGAGGAGGATATCCCAGACACTGTGGTTAATGGGAAATGTCATATCAGATGTGTAAGAGGAAAAGAAACATAGTAATAATGAATTTAGACCTGGAAAAAAAAACGTATATGTTATACAGTAAATTAGGAAGTTGAGTACTGGTGAATAGTTACTTAAGTAAAGCATTCCTCATACAAGCGGGTGAAACAGGGATGCCAACTATATCCCAATCTTTTTGTGTGCATGATGGCGCAGAGAATTTGTGATGATAAGCTGATATGCAGTAAGACAGCACCAGGAGGAGGAGAAGTTAAATGTACATTATATATGGATGATGTGAACATAGTGGCTCAGGGCAACATATCAATTGAGAAGGTATTGAAGCATACCGAGGACTATGGTGAAGTGTCAGGGGCCGAATTAAATAAAATGAACAATATGTTGATGGGTGTGGGGAATTGGGAGAATTTACAGCAGTTCGGGCTGCGGGTGATAGAGGGTGTATCTTGGGAACCCCAATGGATGCTGAAAGGAAAGGAATAAAGATGTGAGAGAAGTCAGAGGTAAGGCGAGGCATATTTTGGGACTGTGGAGTGGTCGAATGTTATCTTTCCAGGGTAAAGTGGCTGCAGTGAAAATGGTACACTTGCTGACCATCCTTTACACAGGGATAGCAGATAAGGAGGGTACAGAGGCAGATTTTTTTTTTGGATACATAAAAGAGAAAGGGTAGCCAGAATGTAGCTATCCAAAGCTAGGGAAATAGGAAGTTTGGGAGTGCCAGATTTGGAAAGTTTTGTGTATACTTATTTTATAAATATGTTCTGTAAAGAGGGAATGGAGGGGGTGGGGAAGCCTGTATGTTTCTGTCATTACCTGGCAGCAAGAACATTAAGAAGACAGGGCATGTATAGGGGAGATTGGAAAAAAAACCATGGGTATGGCAGCCACTGGCCCACTATGTGAAAACGGAGAGTTTTTAAAAAGGTAAATAAACCAATGGAAGTGGGATTAGAGTGCTTGGAAGACCATAAGAAGGTGACTAATATGATAAGAAAGAAAGACATGATAACAATAGTTGGGGATCTGACAGAAGAACAGATGACAAATGTGTGGAAAGAGGTGACTGATAATAGACTGAAATAGACTGTACAGCTATCATACGGATGATGATATGGAATATTCTTCCTGTGAGGGGCATTCAGCATAGTGGGGATTGGTAAAATTGGCGGTGTGCCCGGGAGAGGGATGTGGAGCTGAAGAATCTGTATTGCATGTATCTTAGGACTATTCTTTTGTACAAGGGGTATGGGAGGCAAGGGTGCATCATTTTTGAGGGTCATTAATCTGAACTGAGTTAACAAATGAAATTGTGCTGTATGGGTTAGTGCCCAAAGGACTGAGACAAGGAGCCTGAGAACCATACTACTGTATGAGACAGTAGTGATATGGAAAGTGAGAAACCTACTGTTGGTCAAGGGACTGGCTTTCACCAGAAGAGAACATTTGGATTTGTCAATATATGAACTGAAATACTATGTGGATCAAGATGTGGATGACATGGGAAAGGAGAAGGCAGAGAAGAGATGGAGGAAAGAAGAATGACAGTGTTTCTTCCAAAAGAACCAAGTGAATGAAAGCTGTTGCTTCCTCCTGGGTTGGGGGTGGATTGTGAGAGGTTAGTGTGTTAATAGTGGAACGGGGGTAATAAGAATAAGGTATTGTTGTAAGGGGGGGTCAAGTTTTGTGTTAACGTAGTTTCTTTTAGTTGTTTTGTAGTAATAAAAAAGGTTCCCATCAGTATGTTTGCCCAGTATAGGCCATGTGTTTCATAGTCATGCTTGGTTTTGGCTGCATTTAACCAACTTCGTAGTTTGCTTCCATTACTGAGCACATGCTGCCTTTAGCACAAGTTTAAAGATAGACAGTGTATTTAATGAACTTTTCTTGCATGTGGATGTAAGGTGAGGGGCTAGTTTCCCAATACGAATTGGTAAAAAAAAAACAAAAAACCTTGTCTTTTAATAAATATGGTCTATAAAATGAAAAATATTTTGTGGTCCTCTACTCTTTGACTACAAGTATGTTTTGACATTGCTTCTGAAAGAGTATCTGTCTCCTTAATGTATCCATGTCCTATTTCATGCAAGTTTTACAGAAAGAATTTTTGAGATCCAAAAATTACAGTTTCATTTTAAAAGTATAATGGAGCCAAAGAGTTGGACCTTGTGAGTTAGTTGTCTGTTATAGTAAGCTGCTTTGAGCCTTTCTGGATAGGGTGGGATATAAATCTAAATAATAACAGTAATAATAATTAGCTACATATGCACATCATAACATTTATAAACATCCCCAATTAAACATGCATAGACATATCTCTGTTCTGATAAGGTCCAGAGTGAGAATGAGAGCACTGGCTAAACTACCATGTACCTCAACTGCCTGACTCTCACTAAGGCTATCAAAAGCCTGTACTTTGGAAGCAATATATTCAGAGAGATTTTTTATATATAGCTCCTATGGTTTGCTTCCTTAATTTCTTGTAGGCTGTCTTTGTTAATTTAACAGAAGATGTAAGATCAAACCTTGTCCATCACTATATACCTGTGTACAAAAAAGACAGAAAAAGCATTCCAAAGTCTATGCATAATATACCTAATGGTGGTCTGAAAGTAGTACAAGCAGTGGCATACATGCATGGCTAGAGCCATCAGACACACTAGGGGTTCAGCATGAGGGGAAAGTGCTTATGTATCCATAAATAGTACAAAATGTCACCAATACCAGCAAGTGCCCCTGAAAAAAACAGCAGTAAGAAGTCTCCTGCTGTATGCTGAGCTAGCCACTATTCATCATCCTTACCTGGAATTTTTTGCATTACATGTCATTACTACCTTGCCTGGGTTTAAGTTGTTACCTGCACTACAACAACTAACATAGACTGTCACAAGTAACTAGGAATGGACCCACTAGGGGGTACAGGAACTTCAAGGCACAATGACTGAAGGAATCCTCTACTTAATAGTGAAAGTGCAAATCAAAATTATATAATAAATGCATTATGAATACGAGTCCAGATCAATATGCATGTTGCAGGACCCAATAATATTGTCACAAAGAAATTGTATCAATACGATTAATATGCATGCAAACAGTGCAGTATTTTAAAAACCAACTTTATAAGTCCATCTTCCAGGTATATGTCTGCATAGAAGGAGTGGTCATCATTGATAATTCTTCCACCTTTAATAAGTAGTCGATCACTCTGAGGAAAAAAGGAAGAAACATTTATGACACAAACAAAAAATGTACATAAAAATGAAATGATGAAATCAAATACCATATGCCCAACTTTCATAAAATGGACCAAGTGACAGTACAAGTCCCAGGACCACTCAGTTTACAGAGTTGAGGTATAATGGTATCATGTCACCTAATACACCTGCATTTTCTGAGCTATGAGTTTGAGCCTCAAGAATCAAATCAAAATAACACTGTCAAGATGAATGCTTTACACTATATATTTATTATATTGCTCCTCCCAAGTTACTGCTCCTATGATTATTTCTATTTTAAAGGTACAGACAAGAGCAACAAAAATGTTCAGAGGTATGAGCAGCTTCCATACCAGGAGAGTCTGAAAAGTCTGGGACTCTTCAGTTCAAAAAAGGAGAAGGTCAAAGGTCAACATGACAGAAGTCTATCATCACCATTCATGATTTTTTAAAGTGAACAGGGAACTGTTATTCACCAAGTCCCAGAATACAACGATTAGGGGGCACTGAAATGATCGGGAAACAAGTTTTGAAAAAACGGGAAGGGAGTACTTTTTTATATAGCATGCAGTTAATTTGCTGGGACTCTGACACAGGAGGTTGTAGAGGTAGACAATATAACTAGGTTCCAAAAAGGATTGAACAAATTCATGCAGGACAGGTCCACAGGGAGCTATTAAAGAGAACAGTCAGGGATGCACCTGCTGAGATCCTGAACTACTGATGCCAGGGAGGGTAGGACAGGAATGGCTATGCTTTGTACACACACTAGATTTGTTTTGTACATACACTCCCTCTAAAGAATCTACTACTTGCCACTGTCAGACAGCGTACTGGGCTACACAGACCATGGTCCAAGCCAGTAAGATACTATTTATGTTCTTAACATAAAATTCCTGAAAGAGTCAAGGGAACAGGGACCAGAACCCATGACTCCCCCTGCACATCTGAATGCCCTACTCATTTCCTAGACTAGAGTCAGGCTGTTCCTTGTTTCCTCCTCCTCTGACCCCATGAATTCTTTGCTATACAGTGACCCAGCCTCAACAGGACAGGTAGTGGAGGCCCTGACCCAAAACAGGCTACAACTTGCTAGCAGAGACAACCCAAGAAGGGTGCTGGGCCCCGTCCCTGGACATGAGGAAGCCAGCGGCAAGCAAGGGGGGGGATGCCAAGTGGCCGGATGTGCTGGATTTGGCGGCAGATTTGGTGGTGGGGAAGGAGGAGTGAGGTGCCGAGCGGCTGGTGGCAGTGCAGAGTCACCAGGGCCACTCTGCCTGGCTCCGTGGGAACCAGGGCAGTTGCCCCGATTCATGCCCCCCAGGCATGGCTCCGAGAGTTGTTCTAATTAGAGCACCTCAGCATCTTGTGTATCAGCGTCCTTGAGCTTCAAAATGGTGGCAGGGGTGCTTGAACTAAAGCTAATTCAACGAGCTTGATTTAAAGCACTCTTGCTGCCATTTTGAAGCATGGAGACACTGATACACGAGATGTGGGCAGTGCTGGAGTGTGGTAATTACAGATTAATCGAGTCTGCTCTGATGTGCTGTAATTACAGTGTGTCAGAGCAGGCTTTGCACTCATGTACAGGCACCCTAGGCCTTTATGGCAAAGGTGGGTACCACCTCCTCTGCCTGGGTTTTTGAATGAAAGTGGCTATTGTGTTTTATGTTACGCTCAAAGCTGTCAGCACTGACCAGCCATACTCAGAGCATGTGTAGGCCTATCAGGCTCTTCAGGCACTATTCTTCCTAGTTTCCACATCCAAATGGGGCTTAGGCAGGAGCTAGATGCAGCTGTTCCAAGTGGAGCAGTCCTGGGCACGGAGAAAGGAAGAACTTTGGGCTAATCCAAGAAACCTTGAGCTAAAAAGGCACAGGCCAAGTGAATTTATAGATTCATAGATGTTAGGGTCGGAAGGGACCTCAATAGATCATCAAGTCCGACCCCCTGCATAAGCAGGAAAGAGTGCTGTGTCTAGATGACCCCAGCTAGATACTCGTCTAACCTCCTCTTGAAGACCCCCAGGGTAGGGGAGAGCACCACCTCCCTTGGGAGCCCATTCCAGACCTTGGCCACTCGAACTGTGAAGAAGTTCTTCCTAATGTCCAGTCTAAATCTGCTCTCTGCTAGCTTGTGGCCATTGTTTCTTGTAACCCCCGGGGGCGCCTTGGTGAATAAATCCTCACCAATTCCCTTCTGTGCCCCCATGATGAACTTATAGGCAGCCACAAGGTCGCCTCTCAACCTTCTCTTGTGGAGGCTGAAAAGGTCCAGTTTCTCTAGTCTCTCCTTGTAGGGCTTGGTCTGCAGGCCCTCGACCATACGAGTTGCCCTTCTCTGGACCCTCTCCAGGTTATCCGCATCCTTCTTGAAGTGTGGCACCCAGAATTACACGCAGTACTCCAACTGCGGTCTGACCAGCGCCCAATAGAGGGGAGGTATCACCTCCCTGGACCTATTCGTCATGCATCTGCTGATGCACGATAAAGTGCCATTGGCTTTTCTGATGACTTCGTCACACTGCCGGCTCGTGTTCATCTTGGAGTCCACTAGGACTCCAAGATCCCTTTCCACCTCTGTGCCACCCAGCAGGTCATTCCCTAGGCTGTAGGTGTGCTGGACATTTTTCCTCCCTAGGTGCAGCACTTTGCATTTCTCCTTGTTGAACTGCATCCTGTTGTTTTCTGCCCACTTGTGCAACCTATCCAGGTCTGCCTGCAGCTGTTCCCTGCCCTCCGGCGTGTCCACTTCTCCCCATAGCTTTGTGTCATCTGCAAACTTGGACAGAGTACATTTGACTCCCTCGTCCAAGTCGCTGATGAAGACATTAAATAGGATCAGTCCAAGGACCGAGCCCTGCGGGACCCCACTGCCCACACCCTTCCAGGTCGAGACCGACCCATCTACCACGACTCTTTGGGTGCGACCCTCTAGCCAATTCGCCACCCACCGGACTGTGCAGTCATCCACATCACAGCCTCTTAGCTTGTTCACCAGTATGGGGTGGGATACCGTATCGAAGGCCTTCC
Organism: Alligator mississippiensis; assembly: GCF_030867095.1. Lineage (NCBI taxonomy): Eukaryota > Metazoa > Chordata > Crocodylia > Alligatoridae > Alligator > Alligator mississippiensis. The sequence continues at coordinate 27,311,293 of NC_081825.1, read as the reverse complement.
TGAAGTCTAAGTATACGACATCCACCCCTCCTCCTGTGTCCAGGCGTTTCGTAACCTGGTCATAGAAAGAGACTAGATTGGTCAGGCACGATCTGCCCGCCACAAACCCATGCTGGTTTCCCCTCAGCATAATTTGCCCTGCCGGGCTCTCACAAATGTGAGCCTTGATAATTTTTTCAAAGACTTTACCAAGGATGGAGGTGAGACTGACTGGCCTATAGTTGCCCGGGTCCTCCTTCCTCCCCTTTTTGAAAATGGGGACCACGTTAGCCCTTTTCCAGTCTTCTGGGACTTGGCCCGTGTGCCACGAGCGTTCGAATATTCCTGCCAGTGGCTCTGCAATGATTTCGGCCAGTGCCTTCAGCACCCTCGGATGGAGCCCATCCGGGCCTGCCAATTTAAAGGCATCCAGTTCTTCCAATTGACTCTGCACCACCTCAGGATCTACGTATGGAAGTCTGGCGCCTTGCTGCTGCCTCTCTACAACCCCAGTGAGAGACTTGTCGTGCCCCTCACATAGGAACACTGAGGCAAAGAACTCGTTGAGTTCAGCCTTGTCCCCCCTGTCTGTCACCAATTGTTTCTGCCCATTTAGCAGCGGTCCTATTCCTCCCTGGGCCTTCCTTTTACTCCCAATATATCTAAAAAACAATTTCTTGTTGTCTTTTACTTGGGTTGCCATCCTCAGCTCCATGGTAGCTTTGGCCCTCCTAACTGCCTCCCTACAAGCACGAGCAGAGGAGGTATATTCATCTTTAGTGATCTCACCCTGTTTCCACTTTTTATGTGCTCCCCTTTTGGCCCTTAGGCTGCCCTGGATTTCTCTGGTCAGCCATGGAAGCCTCCTGGCCCCTTTCCCTCTTTTGCCTCGCTCGGGGATCGTCTTGCTTTGTGCCCGAAGGATCGTTTCCTTTAGGCACAGCCACCCTTCTTGGGCTCCCATCCCATCAAAACTCCTAATCTGCAGTGCTTCCTTGACTAATCGCCTGAGTGCATTGAGATCAGCTTTCCTAAAGTCTAGCACTTTCACCCTACTAGTTACCTTACCCACTCGCCGTCTTATGTTGAATTCTATTATAAGGTGATCACTGTCTCCCAAATAGCTACCGATCTGGAGGTCCCCTATCATGTCATCTCCCGTTGCCAATACCAGATCCAGTATGGCATTCCCCCTAGTGGGACCATGCACCTCCTGTGTCAGGTGGAGGTCCTGTACACAGGTTAGAAACCTGCGTGAGTGATGGGACCTTGCTGTCTGCGTCTCCCAGCAGATGTCCGGGTAGTTTAGGTCCCCCATGACTACCGCCTCTTTAGCTTTTATGGTCTCCGAGAGTTGCCTCAGGAGCCCCGCATCTATTTCTTCCCCTTGGTGTGGGGGTCTGTAGCAGACCCCTACCACCAAATCCCTTTCTCCTTGCCCCCATGTAGCCTAACCCACAATCCTTCTACTTCCTCAACCTCGGATTCTGTCTTGACGAGGGTTGATGTATATTGCTCACTGACATAAAGTGCAACCCCCCCCCCCCCTTTCTTCCCCGACCTGTCCTTTCTATACAATCTATAGCCCTCAATATGTACCGCCCAGTCATGGGATGAATCCCACCAGGTCTCTGTTAGCCCCACTAAGTCATAGGTGTTTAGTGCAAGCAGGAGCGCTTAGGCACCTCCAGGGTTAGGAGTGGGGAATTTTGGATCTGGGCATCTAGGGCATTTTTACATGCGTTTCTGATGTGGTGCCGGGCTCTTTTAATTAACAAGCTATACTAATTAAAAATGCCCGCCCATGACGTGCATCAGTGATGCAGAGCATCCTCGCTCTCAGAAAACGGCAGTGGGGTTCTTTGAACTAAAGCATATTGAACGTGTTTTATTTCAAAGTGAGCTGCTGCCATTTTCTCAGCATGGAGACATGCTGCACCACTGATACACGTGGAGCTGCCAGAGCACGTCAATTTATATGATCCGGCAGACTCAATTAATTGAGTCGGATTCCCAGCACGTCAGAGCAAACTCCCTGCATGTGTGTAAGTGCCCCTAAAGTCTGTCTAAGAACTGTTTTAGGTGCCTTAGTCCCTTCTCAGGCACTGGCCTTCAGTCTCCAGGACTGGGTTTAGCTCAACTGCCATGTGTACTGCTGCAGGCCAAACACTGGTCACCCCGCATACAGCTGTGTAGTGCTTGTGCTTCAGAGCCAAGAGTGAAGCAGACTAGTTTATTTTCATGGGGAAAAAGATTGATAATTAGCTTCCTGAAAAGGGCCAATTACTTTACTCCCCCATTTTTGTGTAAATCTACTGCTTAGTAAGGGTCAGGATTCAAGGAGGGAAGTGCAAGGGAATGAACAGAGAGAGCTTGTTACCATGTAAACACCAGGGGACAATTAAGTTTCCTATGCAGGGCAAGGAAAAAGGTCTAAAACTGATTCATAAATATCAGTGAGAGCCAGGAACACAATACCATACAATCTTCAGATTAATTACAAAGAGGAGGGGTGTGCTGCAGCATGGACCATATGCATTTGCTATGTTGGATCCCTGCCAGAATATCAAGAAGATAGTAGAAAATAAACCCACAGTGCAGCGTCCCCTGGGATGTACAGAACATGCGACTGCAAGTTACTGTGGGCAGAGGAAAGAATGAAATCTAGCTCTTAATAAGCTTTAGATTTACACTCACACACACTGCAAGTATTTTTTAAAGTCTAATTCACTCTTTATGTATTTCCTTGGCCTCCACAGTGAAAATAAATGTGTTGAAAGTCAGGTTCTGGCCCTGATGCCATGGCAGAATGCAGCACAGTTCAGATTTTGACTCTTTCAGGAGAATGTGTACATTTAAAAACTGTGTATGTGTAATAGTTAAGGAGGTAGCTTAAGCCTTTTAATAAAAGACCTAAAATGTTTGCTAAGACCTATTTTAAAAATAATGGAAGCTAAATTGCTAAAAGGCCTGTCCAGCTGTTTGTGTAAATATTTAGGAATAATAATTTATATCTAAGGGAAGGGGAAGCTATATTGGTCTGTGGTTTCTGGGCTGTTTGGATCATCGTTCTCTACAGAACAATGTGAACAAAGAAAATCAGTCAGCATTTTGCACTGCAAATTTTCAATATTAGAACTGAGCTAAAAATGCCAAAAATATGTGCTCTGTAGAACTATTCAAATATTGAATGAATCTGTCAAACAATTGCATTGTGCTGGCATAAAATATGTACAGAAAGCATATTTCAAAGCTGCATGTAGCAATATTTCCGGAAATCAATATTTAAATTCTCACCTTCAAAGGGTCAGTTTGGAGGTGCCAGTACCATCCACCCAACCAGGGAACAGAAATAAAATGATTTGACACATCTGACCACATCTGGCTGCAGGCCAGAATGCCCCACCTTGGGTTAGAGGCAGGAAAATGGGCACTAGGACCCTTCTGCTGCTGCTACTTGTGTCCCCCCATGGCACAAAGAGAGTGCTTGCAGGAAGTATTCATTCCCACAAAGCCACACATCTTTGGGCTGGATCCAGAGGTTCTGCAAGCCAGATCTGGCCCATGGGCCAATAGGTTACTGACCCCTGGCTTAGTGCATACTGCATTTGTAAAGATGTTAGCCAAATAATTACGAATAGTCAATGAGACTGAAGAAGTCGAGTAGAAAGGGAGGCTGAAGTACTGAGTGCATTATTCATTACAAATTATATGTTCAATTTCCCAAATGATTAATAAGAATACTCTCTTTGTCCTGCATTACTCACCTAGCTCGTGACTCCAGACTTGCAAAGAATTAAGCTCAGGAATACTCATATGCCTTTAGTTATGCACAAGCCTAAATACCCAATTCAGAAAATAAGAGCATCTTTATGTTCCCCCATCTGAACAAACAATGATATCGACCTGTTCTGTAAAGTGCTTTAAGATTCACTGATAAACAGCAATACAAAACACAAGCAGTATTATAGTGTTCCTATTCAGCAAAATAGTTAACTACATTTCTATCTTTAAGTATGTGCTTAGAGTTCAGTTTGTGTTTAGGTGCGCTGCAGTTTCAGGGCTCTATTCAGTTCTGTATTTCAGTCCAAACAATAGAGAGATTATAATCTAGCTGTGGTACCTTTAAATAAATATATGTGCAATATAATACATAAGGAAAGAAACCACACACAGGTTTGAGGCTTTCGATATAACGAAGTATACAAGGGGCTCTAGGGTAAAATCAAGGTTCAGAACCACAATGAAATATACTCCCCATGGGGCCAGTCTCAGATGCTGGTAATGTTTTGCAATGAAGGAAGAAAGAGGATGCACATCCCCAACCTAGAATTTGCCTTGCTGATCACAGCTTTTTTTTTCCAGGCTCTCTATTGTCAGTTGTAATTGCAGCATTTTTCAATCAGCAGTGTGAAAGGTAATGATTTATTTTGACACTGCTGGCAGTCCTACCTCCTCACCACAATGATTTACTACTGTGACTGCTGAGCTGCAGAAACCACTATCTTGTGAGTTCTTTTTAAGCTCATTCAATTATCTTTCTAAACATGAATACTGTTCAGCTAGAGAGAGAGTATCTCATTTATTTGGGAGGGAATGTTACCAAAATGTGTAAACCTCACGTCTGAGTCAGAAAAGCTCGACATGCATCAAGATGTTTTACATTTTTCTTTACAAATAAGCCATAAATACAAACAATAGAAGAGGATAGGGCACTTATTAATAGACGTGGAGAATGTAGGCAAGAATATAACACAAGAGAGATAGGCAAGGACACATTTTTTTTAAATTACAAGGGTATATGACGTAGTCATCTAAAAAACTCTATGGGCCTTGTTTCAGCAAAGCACTTAAACATGTGGGTCACACCTTATATCAACTCTATTCATAGGGTTACTGAATGATTACCACTGCAGCATGTGCTGTAGAGTCTTAAGAAGAACTGGGAGGAGCAAAGTAACTTGGTTTCACAAGGGATTTCAATATTCTGACTTTTAGTTTCATTTCCATGTGGAATGAAAACAAAACATTTGTGAAAGCTGTGTAAGAAAGAATGGGCCTGGAATCCGAGAGAGCCCATATGGTGAGGATGCCCAGAGCTATGGATCCTATAAGCAGAACTGTAAATTGAAATGTTGACACCCTGGGCATTGCAGGTGGTGGGGAGGGTAGAGAAGAGTGAGGGACGATTGCCTCCATGTGCAGGGGCTGCCACAGTTGTGCCAGATAAGGTGCAATGGATACCCCCGCCGAATTGGCACCCAGGACTGATGTCCTGCTTGTCTCCCTTACTCCAACCTCCAACTTATGCTACTGCCCTGGAAGCTATGAGAGGCTAGGTTGCCGAGATGCCAGAAGTCTGGGTTTCCCAGCTGCCTAGCACGTGTCCTGCCAAGGAAGAAGCATGCAGGTTTGTGAGGAAAACCTGTGCGATTTCCATGGGAATGCCATAAACATCTTCACCATCTCTGTAAAATGTTTCGATTTCAGTGATTCAGCAAACCCTGTTGAAAAATATCTTGCTGGAACTTTTCCAAGTCACTGTGGGTAGGTATCTCTGGAGAAGGTGTTACAGATTGTTACAAGCCATGACTATAAGGAAACAGGTGACTTCCTAGATACTATAACAAGTGATCATTTATTAAAACTACTGTTAATGTATTTTAACCCTATATACACTATTATGAAAAAACCTGATCACTTTATGAATAATCCATCCCTGTTTAGCATGTGCTTAAAGTTAAATATAGGCTGAAGTGCTTTGATGAACCAGGGCCACAAACCCAACTCAAAATACATGGCATTTTGATCATCTTGGCCACTTGCCTGCTATGCCATATTTTGCTTGTTCTCTCTTCATCTACCTTTGCCTCTCTCACAGCTGTGAAGTTTTAGGGGCAGGGTGTTGTGTTATTTGTCGGTTAAGCAGAGGAGCCATAGTCAGATGTCAGAAACAGGGTCAACTTTATGAATACAAAAAAACTAATGGAGAGGGATATAATTGGGAGACAACTCTATTACACAGCTACTTGGAACCCTGCTGCTAACCCACAGCTATCTCTACCCAAAAATCATGGTAACATTAGACTAGACCAGGGCTAACATTAGACCAGGGCTAACATTAGATTAGGCCAGGGCTGTTTAAGTTCTGAGTGCCTGGGGGGGCAGCATGGGGCAGGGGCCACATGGCCTACTCCCACTGTGCTGCACCATTCCCCTGCTTCACAGTGCTGCATGCCTCCCCTGACCCTGACACGCTGCACCAGCATCCCAGGTCCCCCAAATCACCTAGCCACAGGATCTCTCACCCTATAAGCCACCCCACCCCACCCCAACTCCAGGGTCTTGAACAGGCAGTTGAAGCTGAAAAAGGTAGGGCAAACCCAGATAGACTGATAGCAGCAGGAAAGTTTTGGGAGGGAAACAGTGCCCAGACTTGGAGGCTGCGACTGCAGTTTAACCCCTACCTTCAGTCCTTGAGCAGCTAGTTGGATAGCCCTGGTTTAGCCAAAACCTCTTAAAGGGCAAATATAATTACAGACATGCCTCTTGTGTAAAGTGGATAATAATATGGGGCTTACATCTTGAGGCCAACTTTTGGCCACTACCACAGTAGACAGCACAGGACAGAAATTCCATAACCTCCATAGGTCATCTATTGAAGTGCTTAAGTATCTTGACAATAAGAAACCTGCTTGCTCTAATTCTGCATGTACCAGATGCCAGGAAAATATTGTATTTAAATGGCTTCAATCCAACAACACCCCTCTCATGAAAGTACCCAAAATTGAAAATGGTGCTGGACATGCCTTGGGCACATGATATTCTTCAGCATATGGAGGACATGGAGCAAGAACAGGTAATCAGGGTTTATTTTCACAACCTGGTCTATAGCACTATCTGAGAAAACATAGACATGGTCTCAGAGTGAGGAGTGTGTCAGAGCCCTACATAACCTCTGCTTTAGGCAAAATGAGAAAAACAAATATTCCAGACACGAGTCTGCACAGAGAAAATTATCAAGAGGCTGTGTATACGAGGCTTTTCCTGGGATGCCAAAAAACAAGATGCATATGAGCTTTTCCCTCGGAACTACAAGGAACAAGGAAGGAAGAGAAAGAAGCCCCCTGCAACAGCTGGGAGGTAAAAAGCAGCAAGATCCTGAGGAAATGCTACAATTAAGGAAGAAAAAGAAAAGTCTAAAATGATATCAGAGCAATATTGGCATTGTATCAGCATTAACATAAAAACTAAATACACTTTTCATACCATAGCTGTGGACTAGCTCCACTGAAGTCAGTGCACTTATGGTGTAGTCAAGAGGAGAATTTGACCCAAAATATTTATCTTCCACTCCTCACCAAGACATCAGTGGTATTTCAATCACAGCAATGCAATGCTGTCTGCAAAAAAGGGTTTTAGGTCAGGGTGTGACACAGAATCAGCACCAAGCAGTGCTGATTTTACAGCAATTCCATTTTCTCAGCACTAAGCTTTCCATTTCTTCACAGCAGAGCTCCCTGCTGGATATGATACAGCACCTACTATGTACAGAAATCTACTTTCAGGTGCTTTGCATGGTTTTCCTCGTGATTTCTGCTAATCACAGCCAGACTCCTCCTGCTTAATCTAGCAGCAAAGCAGCTTAGTCTGTGACATCACAGCAATTCTCATGGCACCAGAAGGATAGGCCACAAACTCAGCATCATTCACTGCAGGAGGTAGGGCTTTCTGCTGCAAGAGACAGCAGCTCTCACCCAGACACTACTATTGTCTGCATTGTAGCAGGAAATACATAAAGCTTATGGAGTCTGAGAAACCCATGTTTTTTGCACATATATCCTTTATTAAAACTTTGGCTCATCCCTCTGCAGCTCTTTTAAAGTATGGAAATATATTGTCTTGTATCAACAAATAATAAAATGCCTGGTAGAGCTGAGAAAAGGCCCCTATTAGGAATGGAAACTCAGATCTAGCCCTGAATTTTGCTAAGAGTCCCTACAGTTCTAAAAGCTTGGTTCACCAGCCAACCCAGAGTTATTCTGAACCCATATTCAAGTGTTATGGTTCATCCATATATAGGACAGTTGAAAATTACTAGTTTTCCTCCTAGCCCTCTTGTGCTCTGAGCTTTAGGTAACTGCCTTTTAGAAGCATTATACAAGAGAATATGGATATAGATTCTCAGTCTGGACAGAGATTGCTGAAAAATAGGATGTCGACATAAATTATAATGCTGTTCCCTGCCATGAAATGCATCAATTGATTATGATCCTGGCCAGTTAATTTACCATGTCCAATGAAAATAATACGACTGTAAATCATTGTGAAGTGACACACATTTTGTCTACTTTATTCATTCTAATTATATCACAACCACACATGCACTTCCCTTTTATGAAGCCACACCCATACTCTGTAACAGGGATGCCAAATTCATATATAAAATAAAGAGGGTTAAAACTATGGAAAGAATATGCCTATGCCATTCCAGGCAAAAGAAAAATCTAGGGAAATTGTAAAATGCTTATTTTAATAAAATAATAGTTCCTAAAAGAATAGCACATCTTTGTTTTTACCTTTGTTCCATGAGTGGCACTCATCCTGAAGCCTTATGTCTCCTGGTACCAATTGAGCCAATCATGCCTTTTTAATTAACTACAATTGCATTAGCTGGATGACAACAATATCAGCAAAACAAAACTAAATCAAGCCAGCACAGTGAAAGTGTGTCCAGGCACCACTTCATTCTTGGATTTAGTCTTTAACTCTTGTTCAAACTGCAACCACTATTAATTGATAAAGGCTTTTGAACTCTACCACCCAGAAGGTCTAGGCCTTAAAGGTGAAGAAACCACCTTCAGAGACAATTTTTCCCTTATGTAATTCTATTGACTAGAGTGGAATTAAGCCAGCAACAAATTTGACTCACCAGAGTTCTCAAAGCTCCACAACTGATAATGAGAGTTTGCACCCAAACCTAGGGTAGCACATGGGTTTGGAGAGGACTATGCATCTTGCTCCAAGGAGCCATCAGACATGGTCTCTTATGTTCCAAATCCACCTGTATTTCTATATGCTGTTCATAAAGATGTGCTATGTAAAAGATGCTGGGCTTAATGCGATAAAACTGAAGGTGTTAAGCTATGCTGGCATACTGAATCATTTCTGAGTGAGTACACCCCGCTGCTAGGCCTTATAAAATGCCCTAGAGTGTGTGAGAAGACATTGCTCTGTTTGAAAGAGAAGGTTTAAAAGCCATAGGCTGATACTTGTATTCTCTTTGACTAACAGAATCCCAGCAACAAAACATCCTGAATGGATGGTATGGAGGATTTCAAAGGCCACTTTCCACTGAAAGGCAATAAAAGTAAGATGCCCAATGTTCCTTTATGCCTTTGAAAAATCTCCCCCTGGAAAGTTAATTCCTTTATACACAATTCACAGATGAGCTTTTTAATGGAAGCAGTCAGATCCATAACCAGACAAATTACAAAATATTTAAGCTATTTTGGTTTTAGCAAAGCACTGACAAAAAAAGGAGTGTTTTTTAAAAGAAAGTTAGAGGCAAAAGTAGAACCATCTCCTTCCCAAGCATGTGTGTGAAAAGTCCTTCTCAAAAGGGTAAAAGAAAGTCTCTACATGGGATTCCATACAGCTCTGTTTGAAAAGGTCTGTTCTTAATCAGCTTTCTTCCCTCTTCAGAATCCTCATGCCCAGGTTAATCTCTATAGGAAATATTTCCATAGCTAGTGCACAAACTGAATCAACAAAGGGTTGTAAATCATTCTCCTTGAGGCATCATTTCTGATAGCATACTAATGGAGTCCCCTGCCCAAAAGCTTTTAAGTTTATTCTCCTAACAAATGTATTCCTATACACAGTAATTCATTTATGAAAGATTCTGTGGAATATAGCCACATCTTAAATTGGTGCAAAGCCAATCTGTTTATTCATGTTTGTTCAATTAAAGATCTGATACTCATTTTTTCTGCTTTGGAGGCCTACCTTTCTATTAATCTACCAATTTCATTCCTTTCTCATAGAGACTAAAAAAAAAGGTTATTCTGTACAAGCAAAACACATGGGGATTTCTTCAAAATAGATACCATGTTTTATTGTTTTTCAAATATCAATACCGCAGGCATACTACACCCCATATTCTGGCAGAACAGCACTCATTGAGAGTTTCATTTGAGTAAGGACTGGGGAATGCAGCATCAAAGCTGTTCCATTGGGTGTCGTTATATTTACCTCCTTGGTGACACTTTTCTATTACACCAATTGCAATTGAATTTTCCAAATCTCAGCAGGCTAGTCCCAGGAGTGATAAACACAGGGGGATAAAATAGCTGTCATCCAGCAGAGCCAGTTCATGTAATCAAAGAGCAGTTGTATTAAAACTATAGGGAAGCCCTCATCAGGTCAGAAGGACAAATTTGATCTGGGGTTAGTAGGTACATCTCAGTAGAGTCTGAATTTGGCTCTCTGCAAGGGTTGAGTGGAAAGAGCATTCCAGCAAAGATGTTAGGCACAAGAGAAAATAAACTAAAGCAAATGTTTCTGGATATTATGCTATCATCTTCTTCTCTGATTAATAAATCAGGATCAGCCTTAACTACACTGCTTTTTCAATGTCAAATTACTTGAGGATTTATTTATCCCTTTAAATATAACCTTGTGCTGGGGACAGTGTGAAACCATTCCAACCCAGAAGAAGCATGCCCTGCGCTATATCTTGTGAAGTGTGACACACTCAGTTAGCGACCTGTCCTCAGTAAAGGCATATGGACTGGTGAGGAGGGGAGAGGGCAAGTCTTACCTCCCAGACTCTCTGTACATTCCCTTTGTCCTGTATGTGGCTCTTAAGCAAGCCACAGAGAGGATGGGTTAGGATGGTATATGGTTACCAACTTCACTAACTCTGCTTCCCCTCTGAGGAAAAGATTTTACTTAAATTTGGGGCCTGATCCAACTTCCTCCCCCCACAAAATCAGTGAAGAGGCCTGTTAACTTCTGTGCATACACAAACAAGCCCTTGTGCTACAACTCCCACTACAAACAGGACATCTCCTACGATCCTAGGTAACATCTTGTCAGGCTAATACACAGGAAGGCTCAGTTGCAACAACTGGAGTAACAGAGGGCACATCTACATGTGGACATTTATACACTGAAAACTACTGCACAGTACAGGTTCATGTCTATACATGCATGCCTGTACTGCGCAATAACTATGGTGACTTACACAGACTTGGGCATAAACACTTTATTGGTTACTACACAGTAACATACATGTAGAAGCCTTACTACACAGGAACACGGTGTGTGTGGACTGACTTGGGACTAAAGTTAGTCCCGAATCAGTCCACACACAGCATTACTGCACTTTAATGGCTGCACCTGTAGATGCCAGCCTAAAAAACGCTGGCTTAAAAACCACAGTAAATTACTGTGCAGTAAATTCACATGTATACGTGCCCAGAGGATGCTAGGGGTGCTAGTCCTTGTTAAAGTTTTTTTCCCTACCTGCTACCAGCATCTCCAGCTTCCCTGGAGTTTAGTTTGGGCCAGTTGAGTTTCACCAAAGCCCTGATATCACTTGGATCCTTGCACTTAATATATACACACTAACTAGCTCCAGCAGAAAGGTTAGCATAGCCCTGGCCTGGGTTCTTTTAACACTTGCATCGTTTAGCCCTGAACCAGCATGAGAGCAATGATGTGTGAATTGCTAATGTCTGTCAGTGAAGACAAAGCCTTGAATCTCAGGAAGAGATTGTTCTTGGCAGCCCAGAGAATTAGATATCAAGTTAAGTATTCCCATACTGTTGCTGTCTTAGCCCACAAGCTCCCTTTAGCAGTTTTACAAATGCCAAATAGAAGGGGAAGGACGTAAGACCTGGGGAAAGTGTACACATTTGAAAGTTTACCCATCCTGACCCCCAGTGATCCAATTGAGAGGATTGTGACCCCAGCAGGAATAATCCATTATTATCTCTTACCTGGATTACTGTAATGTGTCCCTCTCTGGCCTCTCTGCTTCTCAACTCTACACATTTCAAACAATGAACACACTACAGATAAATTTATCTTCTTCCCCTTTTTCATATTCCCCTTCCTGTCTCCTTTTTCACTGAGTTCAAACCCCCCTCTTCACTTTCAAGGTTTCACAGTGCTACCCACCTAAACCTTACCTTGCCTCCTACTACACACCTGTAGATTACTCTCTGCCAGGTCCAGCTGAGTCCTAAGTCTCTTCATTTTCTTTTCTCCTCAAGCCTTTCTGGGTCATATTTCCAGCTGGCATTCTCTCCTCCCAAAAGAACCACTTTCCGCTTCTAGGTTTCCTTGACTTCTGCAGGTTCCTCCTTAATACTCACTTCCTATGGCTACCACTCCACCACTCAACATCCTTGCCCTTAGGCTTGTCCTCAATTGAACTCACAATGCAACAGTTAAAAATATAACTAGTAAACTATGTGCCATACTCTTTTAAATATTGAAAGTGCAAAGTCATTTGTACCGGGACCTAGTCTTCTTGCATGCCTGGAAAATACCAAGCTCTATAGAAATACAAGATAAAACTACAAATAGGGGGTTTCAATGCTTCATAGCATCGGGGCAGTGTCCCAGATTCCCCAGCATATTTGAAGATTCATTCTACATGGTATGGGACAGTGGGAATCAACCTCTTTGGTAGGCATGCTACAAATTAACCACTCCGCACTCTCCCCAAGAGCCACTCCAGTCCCTTTCCTCTGCCTGATCTGTTCTGCAGTCTGCTCCCATCCCTGTGCTCCCTGCCTGTCCTGTTGCACTGCTTTCTGCTTCTTTCCCTGTGCCCCCTGCTTGATATACTGCCTTTTTTCTGCTTGCCACCCTATCTCCTGATGCTGTGCTGTCTGTCCCCTCCCCAGTCTGCCATGTGCTACACACAGCGACTGCCCATTGCCACTCATTCCACAGGTTATCCAACCCTGGTATAGGTATAGACTTTGGTATGTATAAACACAAGTTTAAAGGTGATGGGTAAGGGAATGTACACAGGAGATCAAAGACCATGCTAAATGAGCCCTGCCTAATACCCAGAAATGGCCTAGGAAGGTCACGCAAAAGTTGTCTGTCTTAGTTTCATGCTGTGCATTGTGCATCAACTTTTTCTTGAACACCTTCCATTCTGTCTACCTCCCCTGCCCATTCTTTACTCTTCACTCAAGAGCAAATGAGGGAGCTCATCAAAGCCTTGATACTTACTGTCACCATGCAGATGAATATGTGAAGTACTTATGTTTATGTAGATCAGCTCATAGCCTCTGCTCACGCTGAGCACACTTGGGGCACAACACCCTTACATTCCCTACAGTACACCATGGAGAATTTTAGTCATTTTTTATAGAACCCATAGAAATCTACTAGGCACTTCAAAGACATAGAAAGAGCAATTTCCTTGCTCAAAAATTCTCACAAGCAAAAGGGCTGGATTTTGTCATAAGGGTACTGCAGTAGAGCACTTAAGAGACACTGATAGAAATGATATTTGTCAGGCGATCGGCTCCCTGAAAGTGCTCTACAGACATGCAGTGACACACGTCCATTTAAAAATGGCTGATCATGCAACAAATTAACCCTCATCTAATAAGGGATCAAATGAAGGTGCTCCAAAGTAAATGAAGGTGCCTTAGGAAACTTCTGTAATCCCTGTGTGCGATGGGGACTGGGCTTGTGCTGTCTGCAGGAAGGGAGGAGGGAGAAAGGAGGGGGAGGGAGGCACATGGATTGGAGCTCCCCTGCCTCACAGCCCCCCCTGCACCCCGTCCTTCAGTTCAGGCCAGGCAAATCCCAGCCTGCAGCTCCCCCTCCATCTCCTCCTTCTCCCCTCCCCTCTGCAGACAGCACAAGCCCAGGCACAATCACACACAGGGACACAGGGATTGACAGAGGTTCCCTAAGGCGCTCTACATTAGACAGCACTGGGGGGAGGGGGGGAAGAGAGGCTGCATCAGGCCAGCCCCAATTGCAGGACAGGTAGTCAGGCTCAATCCTCCCCTAATAGATGGACATCTGTTGGGTTGGGGATCACTCTAACTTATGGCACTATATGCAAAGTGCCATGAGTTAGAGAGGAAACCTGCATGTCTATCAGTGTGCAAGGTGTCTCAAAGGCACAACTTTGACCTCTGCTCCAAACTTTTGCTGCTTCAACTTGGCACAGCAATAAATGGGTGCATGGTCATTCAAGCTGAGGCAGTCAGATATGATGCTAATCACATCCTATCAGAGAAATATGTATGTCTTTCCCACTCTAGCCCAGTGGGCTCCCTAGACATGGATGAGCCTTTTTGACCCTCCTACATGAAGCCTTTCACTGATATACCACACCAAGCTGAGATGATGAACAGGAAGCAGACAGAGAAGAAGGATAACTGTGTGGTTCTGGAGTTCAGGCAGATGACCACCTTTGTGATTCATTTCAGTATGTCTTTATAAAGCATATTAAAAGTAAGGAACAGATTTATAAAAAAGAGATACATATTAGATAGTGAATCCTTTTCACACACTTGTGGGCACTGCAAAGGAGGTGAAGTTCCAGTGGTTTAAAATGAGCAAAGTCTTGACAGAAGAGACCAGTTAGAGCAGCAGAACTGGCTTAGAGACACTTGGGAGAGAAATTAATGAAGGCAGACATAAAAACTGGAACCACTGATGGTGTGCAGGACTCAGGAAGCAATACAATACACTGAATATTGCCCATTTCAACCACCCTACCAGAAGATGGCAAACAACAGAGTGAAGTCATCTGACTTTCCTTGTACACCCAAAAAAGTTCTACAGACTTCAATAGGAGGTTGTGATACAGAAGGAATGGAAGATAAGCATGTTGGAAAGAAGTATTGACACTCCAGAGCAAAAACTTTGGTATATAAGGTTGAGGGCCAACTCATGCTGAAAACCAATTGACTGCAAAGAGAACAACAGCTAGCAACAGGTCTAAAAGACCAGGGGGAGACGGTTAAGACATACCCAAAAGGATGATTTGATTTGATTTCTGTATCACACTTTTACAATGATTTCACGCATATTTAATAAGACCCATAGAGGCTTGAAGCTGCAATGGACTTTTACCAATTGTTTCCTTCCAGGAACTCACTATGCTACATTTGCTGCTAAGGGCTGTACTACAGGTTGTTTAAGGATAAAAAACATTTATTGTTTGGATGGGAGCACTTTTGGAGCAGAAGTGTTCAGTAAGCAATATCCAGCACTAAGTAAACTGCTTAATTTGCTTTTTCTGAAGACAGAAAAAAATTTAAAATTAAAATAAAGAGGTAGATTAAATGTGGGACAATGTTATTGTTTTTCACCTTTGATTTGGTCATGGAAGAAAAAAATCACAGTAGGATTAATTAATATTCATTAGGAAAGGCTTTAGCACATTCTGTTTCTCATGCCAGCTCTTCTTTTCCTCTTGTCAGCACAAATTAGGAAAAAGTGAGAACTGAAGACATTAAAATGCACTGTAAATGTAGGGGCAAACAATTTCATGCTTCTGGTTTCTTTTTTTGCTCAAAACTGAGTAATGTCTAACTGCAGCCAGGCACCCTTTTACATAGTATTGTCACTGCAGAGGAAATGTAAGGCTCCAACCATCAGCTTCTACCTGTGCCATGACAGTGGGTCACAACCTTGTCAGACTCAAGGCACCCCTTGGAAAAAAACCAGCTCTTAGCTTTCACTCTTTTTTTGAGTGCGGAAGAATAATGGACTAATTCTTCTCTTGCAAAAAAAACCCTCTGAAAGACCACAATGGGTGAGCATGGTTTTCACACTATGGCTTCCTATTTGAGATCTCTGGATTCATCTTGTGAATCGTGTGTAGGTGTTTACCCCCCTAACAATGCTCATCTTGTGTGGCAGCACCCCGAGACACCCTTAAAAGGATCTGGTAGTGTCCTGGTTTAAAAATCACAGTGGCAAGTACTGTACACTCAGTGCCATAGCAAGTGGGGGGAGGCCAGCAGAGCGACCGCCCCAGGCACAAAAGCGAAGGGGTGCCAACAGGCGCGGCCCAGCCAGGTTGGGATATGGGCAGAAACACGAGAGCTCATTTGGGGGGTGCAGGGATGGAGGTGGCTCCTGCTGCTGTGTGCACTCCAGGGCAAGCGGGGAGGGAGGAGCGTGTGCCCCCCAGATCTGTGCATGGGGTGAGGGTGGGCTGCTGCTGTGGGCTTTGCCCCACGTGCCAAACTTCCTTGCCATGGTACTGAGTACGCTTTCCCAGGGCACAGCCAGGCCCACAGAGAAAAATGGTAGATGGAAAACAGGCAGAGGGTCAGTGAGGGGGAGCCCAGTGTCCTACAGCAAACTGATGACAGGGGCCCTTGCTGGCCAGTCCCTCCCACCTCTCTCAGCATCAGGGAGGCTGTACCACACCAGTGAGCAGGCAGGCATTAAAGGCCTGGGGATAGCTCCCAGGGTGGCCAGGGACCAGAATGGTTTAGCAGAACCTCAAAGCCCCCGGGGAAGAGCTGAAGGGCCTGCCCGTGTCCAGCCCTGACCGAACAAGGTCTGGCTGAGGTGTCAGGCCCCGCCCTGAAGCTGCCATGTCTTCACCCCGCCGAGTCCTCAGCCCCCGCAATGAGCGCTGCGCGGCCCCCGCGAGCCGGCCCCCCACCCACCCCGCGCACAGCCCCGCCCCGCGCCGCGCCCGGGAGCCGCCGGCCACGCGGGAGGCGCGGGTCAGACTCCCGCGTCCGAGGCGGCCTCCTTGTCAGAGGCGCCAAGTGGCCGAGACCCCCAGGGCCACCCCCCGCCCTCGTGTGCAGCTCTGCCTCAGCCCCGCACTGGCAGCACCGCGAGCCCGCGGGTCGCAGCTGCAACCGGGAGAGACCCCGGGGGCCGCAGCCTTTGCAGCGCTCGGGCTTCCCGCCCTGTTTCCAGCACGGGCTGGGGCTGGCTCTGGCATCATGGCGCTCTTTGATCCCCCGCCCCCTCTTTCAATGCCCCTCGGCTGCGTGCCCCGCCACGTGCCCTGCTCGGTGCACAGGTGCCGGCGCCCCGCTGCGCCGCGCGGCCCGGCCCGGCCCGGCCCGGCCGTCCCCTCCCTCCTTTGTTCTGGCTCGCAGCAGCCGCCGCCCCTCGCCCTCCTCCACCTTCCCCACCCGCCCAGCGCACGGGTCAGCTCCGGCCCAGCCCCCGCCCCCGGCCCCGCCGGGCCAAGGGAGCAACACATCCGCTCATCTCAGCGCTTCAGCCCTGCCGCCTCCCCCCGCGGCCAGGATGATTTCCAGCCCCGCGGTCACACGCCCAGGGGCCGGGCCGGGCCGGGCCGGGCGGGCAGAGGGAGATTTGCACACGCCTGCCGGAGCGCGGGGTCCGCCTCGGTGCAGCCGCCCGTGTCCTGCCCTCGCCCAGCCGCCATCACCGCCCCTCTCCTCCCCGGGAGACAGCCTGAGCTCGGGGCTCTGCCCAGCCCGACCCCAGCGAGCCTCCGCCCCTCGGCCCGCTAACAAAGGCTGCCGGCTTACCGTGATGTGGGGGATGCTCTTCTTGCCCTGGTAAGACATGCTAGCTCCTACGAGCCCCGCAAACCCCACGACCGAGAGCCGCCGGGAAGGGAAGGGATGGAGCGCCCTTGAATGGAGCCTGCGGTTCCCCGCCGGGAGGAAGGAGCCTCGGCAAAGCGAGCACCTTTTTTTTTCCCGGCTGCAATAAAACAGGGACGCGCCTCCCGGGGGAGCGGGCGAGAGCTCCGTCTACAGGCAGCAGCAGCGCCCTCCCGGCTGCAGAGCGGAGCGGGATTCGCTCGGCTCAACCCAGGAAGCGCTTCCTTTTCCTCGCGCCCCCTCCCACCCCTTCCCAGCCCATCAATCCATCTGTGGCCTCCAATACGAGACTGGAAGATGCCGTGTGTCGTGTCCCCCCCCCAATCCCTCTTTGCTCCCAAACTGTAGCCACAAGCGCTGGAAACGGGAGATCACTGGGCCCAAGTCCAGCGCCCGCTTGCCCTGGATGCCGCGGACAAAGCCGCCCCCGCGGCGGTCACAGGCCAGTGTCACCCCCCGTGCGGCTCTCGGGCACTTCGGGGGACGCAGCAAATCAGTGCTTGAAGCCTCCGTCTGCACCTGATCGCAGCCCACAAAGGAGCCGCACGAAGGCGGCGGTGCAACCCGGAGCCTGCGGCGCAGCGCCCAAACGCAGCCCTGCTGGGAGCCTGGGGAGGAAAAGGAGCTGCGGCTCCGGGCAAAGGGCACAAAGGCGACTTGAAGACACGTCGTCCCCCTCCCACCAGTGCTCCGCGGTGTGTGCCGGGGGAGGGGACTCGCAGCTCGTCTCCCCCAGCCCATTGTCACCTCCTGCCCCCCCCCCAGCAGCTGCCCTCGGCGGGGCACAGGCGCAGGGATGAATGCGCCGCGGCCGGGCAGCGGAGAGCAGATGTGCCTCTGCGGGCTGCACCGCCGCGCGGGGCATGAGTCACCGGTGCAGGGAGGGTCGGAGCAGCGACAGAGACTGATGGATGGGGAGGGGGAAGGGCGGACCGCACTGCAGCTGCTCGCCTGGGCTTCAGCCACTGCAGGAGGCAGCCCCCGGCCGGCGGGGAGACACGCACACGCATGCACACACATACATACACACGCACACACTGCACCTACAGAGCACGAGGCCCTCGGGACTCTGTTCTGCACCTGCTTCGTGCTCGGAACAAAGGAGAAGTGGAAAGAAAAGGGGTAGGGCATTAAGGCTAGGGAAAAGCCGGGGGGGGGGGGGTGACAAGGGACAGGCTGATGTTTGTCGTGTGGATGTGTGGAGTTGTGTACACACACATATACGGAGGAAGTGGGGGTGCAAGGCCCACTGGTCCACAGAGAAAAGGGAAGTATAGCTCCATTTCCCGGGAAAGCCAAGCTCTGCCTGGCGGGATGCGGAGCTGCCTCATTTTATGTCCCCGCTTTCCGTGATGAAATGCGGTAAGAGGCTGGCCCAGGCTCCCCCTCTCGGAGCTGCACTGCTGCCCAGCCCCGTGTGCGGCTCCCTCCTCCGGGGGAAGCAGCCGGAGCTCGTGCCTGCCCCGGGACATGCCCAGGGAGCAATCGCTCCCCTGCGGCAGGTCGGGGCCGGGCCAGGAGCCGGCGCTGCGGACTCGAGGACAATGATCGCTGCGCGGAAAAGCCCCGAGCGCGGGGTGGGCACCCGCCCCCGCCCGGGCACCACGAGGGCAGGAGGCGCCAGGTCGAGCGACACCAACTTCCAGCCAGAGGATCCCGATCACATGGCCGGGGGTGGGGAGCGGGTAACTCATCGGGAGACCGGAAAAGAGAAAGTGCAGGGGATCCTCCGCGCACAGCCCGCAGCACACGCTGGATGGCTCCCTCCCACCACGCGTGCGGCTGCGGGGCATGCGTGTCAGTGGGTCTGTGCCGGGCAGCGAGGCTCTGCTAGAGCAGCCAGCCCAACTCTGCCCGCACAGGCCTGATCCGGCCCCTGGAGGAGCCCCTACGCCCCTTGCACCCCGGGGGCCGTAGGCGGGGTCCAGCTGCCGCTCGGCTCCGGTCGGACAAGAGGGCAGCGCCGGGGGCGGCGATCGCTGCCCGGCTGCCCCGTCCCTGCCGGCAGGCGGCCCGGCTGTGGCGGGCAGTGATGCGGGCGCAGACGCGCTGCCGCAGCGCTGGCGCCGCGTGCGCAGGAGCCGCCGCTGCCGCAGCTGGAGCCAAAGCCTCCCGCCGCCGCGAGGCGCGAATGACCGCCGGTGGGAGCTGGAGCCATGAATGATTCCCCCCTCCTCTTCCTCCCCGCAGCGGCTCCGCGCTGATCCCCCACCCCCATCCTCTGCTTCCTACCTTCCCATTGTCCTGGCCCTGCAGCAGCTCCTTGCCCAGCGGGAACCTGATCTCCACGCCCGGGGTCTTGTCGTCGCGGTCCCCGGGAGAGCTGATCACGGAGCCCGAGACCTCGCTGACATCGCTGGCGGTCTCGCTGTAATTGTCCCCGCCATCCAGCATGTCGTGGCGGCTGCCGCTGCGCGGGGTCCGCGAGCCCTTCTTGCCCACGCTGTAGGCGTCGAAGTCGATGGTTTTGTTCTCGTAGGCGCCCTCCACCGCGGCGAACATGCCGCCGTACTTCTGCCGCGGGGTCTGCGCCGTGGTGCCCGGCCGCGCCAGGTACACGGGCAGGTCGTCCTCCTTGTTCCACGTCCTCTTCCTCTCGGCCATGCTCAGGGCACCCGCCGCTGCCGGACCATGCAAGCGCGGCGGCGGGGCCGGGCTCTCCCCCGTCCTTCGCACTCCTCTCCCTCCCGCTCCCCCCCCAAAAAATATCCACGGGGGGCTCAGAAGAGCCGCGGGAGGATCAAGTACAAAGAGCAGCCCCCGGCGGAGAGGACGCCGCTCTTCCTGCCCCGCGAGCTGGCCGCGCACGGGCGCAGGCTTCCCCCAGCCCGAGGGGGCGGGCACGGCCGGCAGCGCCTCCACCCGCCCCCGCAGGGCGCTCGGGGCAGCCCCCACGCGCGGGTCGCGGCTGCCGCAGGGCGGGGGCGGCTGCGGGAGACACGGCAGCACTCAAGCCGCGCTGCGCAGCCCGCCCGTCCCCGCCAGCAGCCGGGACGCGGGCCGAGCCACCGCGCCTGCCCGCCCACGCCGGGGAGGTGGCACCAGGCGGCTGTCCCCGCCCCCGGCCGCGCCGCCGCCGCCCCGCCTCCAGCCGCCTCAGAGCGCCCGCGCGCCCGCCCGCGGGGAGCTGTCCCTTCAGCACCCGCCGCTCCAGCGAAGGGGCCGGGCACGGGAGGCCGCGGAGACTTTGCCCGCAGGATTTCTTAGGGCGACGTGGTTGGTTGGACCAACTGGGTCGCTGGGATAAAGCTCGAGGAGCTTTCCTCTGCCAGGCGCTCTCCCGCGGGCGCTGAAGAGAGCGGCGGCACCCTAAGAAATCCTTGCCTCAGAGGTTGAACACAGGGCACCTGTTTATCCCGGGACAAAGACGTGGATCCTGGGATCCTACGGACCTACACAGCTCACTGGCCCACTTGAAGTACCTGTGAAGAAACACTTGGCCCTGGGAAAATAAAGGCAATTTGCAGTTAATTGTAAACCATGATCCCGGCCGGTTTTGCTGAGTCAAAACTGGGACAATCAGCCCCACGTTACACTAGTCCTCTGTTTTCAGTTAGAGGTCGCATCCAGCAATGTGCACTTGCAGTGGTACACATTATCACGGGGCACAGCCCTGAGTTGGTGCTTGGTTGCAGGACAGATTGACCCCCACCGGGCAAACTGCCCTTGCCCAGCTCCTTCTGACCCTCCAGCCAGGAAGAGCCGGAGGCTGTGGCCAGCATTGGTGCTGGTCCCAGCAGTCTTACCTGGTGACCTGGAGCAGCAGGGACACAGATCCAGCAGCACGGGGGCCTGGCAAGCAGCATGGACAGCCCAGCCCCCATGTGTGCTGGCACATGCTTGTTGTATGTGTGCATTATACCACTTTTATTTTCAGGTTTGTTGGGGGGGGGGGGGTGTTACCAGGAAATCCTGGTACCAAATTTTGGCCCTGCATTTTAACATTCACTACTTGTGGTTTGTAGCGCCACAAAGGGTTGTGATGCTGCAAGCCACATGTGTCTGCACATTTGGGTTTGGCCAGAGGCTAGGAACAGACAACCGGTTTGATTTTCATCTGAGCATTTTGTGCTGCCTTAGGTCTACACCATACTAGCACATGGTCTTTCATCAGCCCCATGGGACGCCCGTGCCCGCTACAGGGCCGGGAAGTCCGGGTGAGGGTGATCCCCTGCCCTCCATTAAAGCTGACTTCGTGAAGGAACATCTTGAGAAGCTGGATACCTTCAAGTCAGCCGGCCCTGATAATCTTCACCCCAGGGTACTCAAGGAGCTGGCAAGCAACATAGCCCAGCCGCTAGCACGGATCTTTGAAAACTCTTGGTGCTCTGGTGTAGTGCCCGAAGACTGGAAGAAGGCCAATGTGGTGCGTATCTTCAAGAAAGAGAGGAAAGTGGATCCGGCTAACTATAGGCCCATCAGCCTGACTTCTATCCCGGGGAAGATCTTAGAAAAGTTTATTAAGGAGGCCATCCTTAATGGACTGGCCGACGCCAACATCTTAAGGGATAGCCAGCACGGGTTTGTTGCGGGTAGGTCTTGCTTGACCAATCTCATTTCCTTCTACAACCAGGTGACCTATCACCTGGACAAGGCAGATGAGATTGATGTCATATATCTTGACTTCAAAAAAGCCTTCGATCTGGTGTCCCATGATCGTCTCTTGGAGAAACTGGCCAATTGTCGCCTTGGGTCCTCCACAATCCACTGGCTGGAAAATTGGCTCCGGGGTCGGACCCAGAGGGTAGTAATTGATGGAAGTCACTCATCGTGGTGTCCTGTGACCAGTGGGGTCCCCCAGGGCTCTGTCCTTGGACCCATACTGTTCAACATCTTCATTAATGATGTGGACACTGGAGTCAGAAGCGGACTGGCCAAGTTCGCAAATGACACCAAACTTTGGGGCAAAGCATCCACACCAGAAGACAGGCGGGTGATCCAGGCTGACCTGGACAGGCTCAATAAGTGGGCGGACAAGAATCTGATGGTGTTCAACGCCGATAAATGCAAGGTTCTCCACCTTGGGAAAAAAACCCCGCAGCATCCTTATAGGCTTGGCAGTGCTGTGTTGGCTAGCACTATGGAAGAAAGAGACTTGGGGGTCATCATTGACCACAAGATGAACATGAGCCTGCAATGCGATGCTGCAGCTAGTAAAGCGACCAAAACGCTGGCTTGCATCCATAGATGCTTCTCAAGCAAATTCTGGGACGTCATTCTCCCCCTGTACTCGGCCTTAGTGAGGCCGCAGCTGGAGTACTGTGTCCAGTTTTGGGCTCCACAATTCAAAAAGGATGTGGAGAAGCTTGAGAGAATCCAGAGAAGAGCCACGCGCATGATCAGAGGTCAGGGAAGCAGACCCTACGATGACAGGCTGAGAGCCCTGGGGCTCTTTAGCCTGGAAAAGCGCAGGCTCAGGGGTGATTTGATGGCCACCTACAAGTTTATCAGGGGTGACCACCAGTATCTGGGGGAACGTTTGTTCACCAGAGCGCCCCAAGGGATGACGAGGTCGAATGGTCACAAACTACTACAAGATCGTTTCAGGCTGGACATAAGGAAGAATTTCTTCACTGTCCGAGCCCCCAAGGTCTGGAACAGCCTGCCACCGGAGGTTGTTCAAGCGCCTTCATTGAACACCTTCAAGATGAAACTGGATGCTTATCTTGCTGGGATCCTATGACCCCAGCTGACTTCCTGCCCTTTGGGCGGGGGGCTGGACTCGATGATCTTCTGAGGTCCCTTCCAGCCCTAATGTCTATGAAATCAATGAAAATACACACAGCCAAACTCAATGTCCCTCTTTAAGTACCTGTGAATTATCCAATTAACACCCTGCTTCTGAAAAATCATAGCTAATTTGATTGAATTGTCATTTAAGCCTAGGGTGTAAGCAGCTGGACTACGCCTGTTTTATTTACATATAGAACTTTCTACAAGTTTTTGCTCCATTTGCTACTTGTCACTACTGTGTCTACTTTTGTTCCAGAAACCAAAAGGAAGGGTACTGTGCTACCAGAAATCTTGCCTAAGTCTATCCCAACCATGCAGTTTGGCCAATAAAAGATATTGCCCAAAAATTCTGCTCAGATGTGTCAGGGGTGTACTTGGTAGCCATGTTGGTCTGAGACAAAAAGACATACAAAAAACTAGAACTCTTGGTTCCAAAATAAAAGGTATCATTTTGGAACCAAGAGTTCTAGTTTTTTGTATGTCTCAGATGTGTGTGCACGCACACATACATACAACACACACTCCAATTATTTACAGATTTATATAACAACCATACATACATCCCAGTGCACTCTTATACCAAGAATTAATTAAATTTTGCCTAATGCTATATTCTAATAAAGATTTAAAAAAAAACCCTGACAATAGAAAAAATACAAATCAATGAAAATGATTTATAGATTTGTAAGTTTGGAAAAGGGTCTGAAAAGGTCACTGAGTTAACTCCCTGCACATTCCAGTGCCTTGTCCCTAAATCATCCCAGGCAGATTATTTTTTAAACTATATTTCTATAAATACATATAGTTGTATATATACAGCATCTAGTATAAACTTTTCATCACACACCTTAAACCACATTAAGAAACCTCGCACCTGTTGCAATAAATGCACCCACTTCCCTGCACACCCACCCACTGCCCTTTCCCTAACCCAATTGCAGTCCCTTAGTCTAGATATCTATCCAATGTCTTTGCGAAACCCCCTCTGAAGAAGATCCCACAGCTTTCCTAGGCAGTTTGTTTCAGTGTCCTATTGTACTTGCAGTTAGGAAGATTTTCTTCAGATTGCTGTGCTGAAGCAAGCTCATTGGCACATGTTCTGCCACCTGTGGCAGAAAAGAACAGTTTTCTCCATCATTTTGACAGCCCCTCAACTAATTGAAAACTGCTATGATGCTCAGGCATCATGGTCTTTTCTCCAATGAACCAACCTCACTCCCCACCTTTCCTCATGCATCTTACATTCTCCTCTTTGTTGCCAGCATCTGGATCCTCTTCACCTGTAGGTGGAGTTTCTCTGTTTTAGTAATCGAAATTCAGAAATAAAACTGGGGATTTATTTTCAAAATAAGACCATTTGAGGAACTATCATCCTTTGATGACAGCTGGTTCAGGAATTCCAGATTTTCCCTCTGTTGGTATATTTCAAGTTCAGGTGCTGGTTAAGAAAACCAACTTAAAATAACGATGATTTCCTTTTTTTATAGAGTCCAAGCTGTCCTCCTACACTTTAAAATGTCCTTTGTGGCATGCCAGTTGCCTAAGAAGTTTTCTCTGTTGTGCTATAGTAATATTTTGGCACAAAATGCAGCTGAGATAGATTAACTAAGTGAAGCTGAAGCATCTAATCAATCACAAAAGCTAGTTATGGCTGCTATGATGTAAAGCCATAGATATTATTACCATTCTGCAACAAGCCACAGCGCCTTTACTCTTAAATTGTCTGTAGCCTATGAGTGGATTCCCAGAAGTCCACAGAATGAAAACAATGGAAAAATCAAGCATTATACTGGGCACAGGAAAAAATTTTGGCCCCAATGACGTGAATACTAGGCCTGTGCAAAATTTCACCCCGTGTTTCATTTCAAAGCTGTTTCGATGCATTTTGAGCTCAAAACAGCAAAATCGAAATGAAACAAAAGCCTTCAAAATAGCTTCAAAATGAAACAAGGGCACTCTAAACATTTAGAAACTTTGGAAACATGTTTCGAGTTTCGAAGCCAGACTTACTGGCTTCAGCACCGGTCCCACCTGGAAGCTGCAGCCTCCTGTCATCCCGCGGGCAGATCGGGGGCCCACACCCATGAAAGGAGTGTGGCACAGCCCGGCAGCCCTCCCAGGGGTGCAGGCAAGCCCCCAATTTGCCTGCCAGATGACAGGAGACTGCTGCTGCTGGCTAGGGCCAAGGGCAGCACCAATCTTCCCAGTACAGACTGCATCCAGCCAGCAGTGCCAGCCTCCTGTCATCCAGCAGTCAGACTGGGGCCCCTGCACCACCAGGAGGGCTGCGGGGTCTGTGACAAACTGCTCCTGGGGGTGCGGACCCCCGATCTGCCTCCCGGATCACAGTATTATAGTTATTTCTAGGCTCTGACTGATTAAATACCTCTCTTGTATTAAGGTATTGATTCTTTTATTATTTTGGGTAAACATCTATTGATATAGTTGAAAGAAGTCAGCATATTTCTCCAAGGAATAATAAATCTTAACATTCAGTGAACAATGAAGTAAATGTAAAGTTACATATATTCTGAATGTCTTCCTCATAGATATCAGGAAAGTTTCTCAGTTAAGTTACTAATTTTAAAATTGCATAGGAATTCCTTTATTAACTGACACTTTAATAAAAAAAATGAACCCCAGGAAAAATAGATCAATGACCATAAGCCAATAGTGAAGAACAAATCTGTGCATCTTCTGATTTGCTCATGAAGGAATAATATATTTTGCTGAATTAAGCTAAAGATGCTTACACATGTCTTCTGATTGGTTTGCCTTTTTGATATACAGAAAAAAACTTTTTGACTAATGTCTTATTATTTTTCGGGAGAAGATGAAGCAGCAATTTCTCTTGTCACTAATAAATAATGCTGCTCTTGAATCTTTATAGACTATCATGTATATTTAGAACATACATTTTAAATAGGAAATAACCACTGATACTTCAGAGGTAAAAATCAAGAACATGCATTATACTCTGTTTTTTAATTAAAGTCCTTCTTAAGGTTCAAATGTTAAGAACAATGTTCTGTATTTACATGCATGCTATACTATTCACTGTAGGATAAGTTGTAGATTTGCGGGACATCTTACAGAGTTACAGACCACAGAAGCAGACCAGACTAAGTTACAATCTGGTTCTCACTTGGCCCTCATTCTGTGTGGTTGGTCTAATAAAAGGGATAGTATACAATCATAGAAACATAGGGCTGGAAGGTCTCCAGGAGGTCATCTAATCCAATCCCCTGCTCAAGGTGGGGACATTCCTCCCTAAACCACCCCAGACAAATGTTTGCTTATGCTACACTTAATATCCAGGAATGAAAATCCCACAGCTAATCTTTCCAATGCTTAACAACATTCAAAATTAATAAGTTGTTCCTAATATGCAACTTAAATCTCCTTTTTGCAACTTGAACACATCACTTCTCATCTCATCTCTTACGGATGCAGATAATAATTGATTGCCATTGCCTTTATCCTTTTCCTATTTGAAGACTGTTATGAAATCCCTACTCTTTTCCAAATAACCTCAATTGTTCTAAACTTTTCTAGTCACCTAGTTGCTCTCCTCCAGACATTTCAAAATTTGTCTACATCATTCTGGGGGTGCAGTGCCCAACATAGCAGTTTGGGTAAGGCTTCACCAAAGCTGAACAGAAAGAAAGAATCACTTCCTGTGACTTGCATATGGTGCTCCTCTTCATACAGCCCAGCATGCTTTTAGCTTTTTATCAATAATATTACATTGTTGACTTGGCTTGTAATCTACTATAATTCCTAGATCTGTCTTGGCACTACAGCAGCCTAGCCAGTAGTTCCCCAATTTACATTTGTACATTTGATCATTTTAGCCACATTACTTTGCACTTGTCCACGTGGATTTCACCCTATTCATTTCAAACATTTTTTCAATTTATCAAATTATTCTGACTCCTGTCCTCTAAAGTGTCTTACATCCTATCCAGCTTGCTGCCACCACTCAAGTCTGTTGTCCAAATCATTAAGATATCAAACAGTTCCATGCCCAAAATACACACCTAGGAACCCCATTTGATAAGTCCCTTCCATTCTGACATTGAGCCATTGGTGACTACTCTTTGAGCATAGTTATCCAACCAGTTATGCAGCCCACTAGACAGTAGTTTTGTCTAGACTATTTCCGCAGCTTGTTTATGAGAAGCTATGGGAGATAACATCAAAAGCTAAACTATAGAGGAGGTATCCTTCATTCACTCATCTGAGCCTACTGTTTTGCCATAGAAGGAAATCAGGTTGGTTAGGCATGAATTGCTTTTGACAAATCTATGTTGACTATTACTTATCACCTTATTCTCTAGTCTGGGTTCTTACAAATTTTTTCATGGATGAATGGATCTTTTCCAGGATCTTTCGAAGTGCTGAATTTAGTGCTGACTGGTCTGTAATTTCCCACTTCTGAGTTCTGAAAGGTAAACCTAATTATGCTGCAATTATTTTAGCCAATTTCTAGAGTACTCTGAGATGAATCTCCCCATGCCCTACTGATTTCAAAATTGCTCAGTTCTCTCCAACTAGTAGCCAACAGGCTGCATCAACAGGCTAAAAAATTAATCTGCAGCCCCTGGGCTCTCCCTGGATGCTGCTACCTTACTGCTCCAGCTGATCCTGCACCTGGGTCTCCAGGCTCCTGCTCCCTTCTCTGGCTTTCACATCCTGTCTCTGCCCCAGGGGCTGGGCAGGATAGGGCAGGTTGACACATTTCAGCACAGTTTACAATGCCAGGGAGCCTGCAGCCAGGGAGGTGTTGGGGAGAGAGGCACTCATCTGTATATGCCATCTGCCTACACGGTACTGTGGGAGCTTGCAGCCAGGGAGGTCATGGGAACTATTGTCCCTACTGAGTGTGGCCCCACTGCGTATGGCACCCAGCTGTTAAGAATTTGGACAGCCCTGATCTGATTTATTTAGGTCATTTCCAATTTGTTCTTTCCCTATTCCAGGGTGCATATCTACTCCCCTGTCCTTTTACACTTATAGATTCATAGATGTTAGGGTCGGAAGGGACCTCAATAGATCATCGAGTCCGACCCCCTGCATAAGCAGGAAAGAGTGCTGGGTCTAGATGACCCCAGCTAGATACTCATCTAACCTCCTCTTGAAGACCCCCAGGGTAGGGGAGAGCACCACCTCCCTTGGGAGCCCGTTCCAGACCTTGGCCACTCGAACTGTGAAGAAGTTCTTCCTAATGTCCAATCTAAATCTGCTCTCTGCTAGCTTGTGGCCATTGTTTCTTGTAACCCCTGGGGGCGCCTTGGTGCATAAATACTCACCAATTCCCTTCTGTGCCCCCGTGATGAACTTAAAGGCAGCCACAAGGTCGCCTCTCAACCTTCTCTTGCGGAGGCTGAAAAGGTCCAGTTTCTCTAGTCTCTCCTCATAGGGCTTGGTCTGCAGGCCCTTAACCATACGAGTTGCCCTTCTCTGGACCCTCTCCAGGTTTTCCGCATCCTTCTTGAAGTGTGGCGCCCAGAATTGCACGCAGTACTCCAACTGCGGTCTGACCAGCGCCCTATAGAGGGGAAGTATCACCTCCTTGGATCTATTCGTCATGCATCTGCTGATGCACGATAAAGTGCCATTGGCTTTTCTGATGGCTTCGTCACACTGCCGGCTCATGTTCATCTTGGAGTCCACTAGGACTCCAAGATCCCTTTCCACCTCTGTGCCACCCAGCAGGTCATTCCCTAGGCTGTAGGTGTGCTGGACATTTTTCCTCCCTAGGTGCAGCACCTTGCATTTCTCCTTGTTGAACTGCATCCTGTTGTTTTCTGCCCACTTGTCCAACCTATCCAGGTTATGAGCACTTATCGTGCTCATTTGACAGATGACCATTTTTAGAAGACTGACATTTAAGAAAAAAAGTCATTAAAGGTTTCAGTCTTCTCAACATTGCATTTTAACTGTTCCCTCCCATTCACCAGGGGAACATTATTTACCTAGATCTCCCCCTTATTTCTAATATATTTACAGAATGCTTTTGTTGTCTTTTATGTCCCTATCCAGCTCTATATAAATTTGTGGCTTGCCCTTCCTGAATCTGTCCCTGCATACTTATACTCTACGCTCTCATATTCATGTTTAGCAGCATGGTGTATGTTTTTTGAGTGTGCATCTTTGGGATTGAAAAGAAGACTATGCACTTACCTAGAGTATAAAGCTGTTCAAATTTGATGTAAGCAATGCCCATTAAGTACAAAATAACCCATCTCAACTAGTGTTAGTGGTATGGTATCATCAGCCCCAAAGCGGATGAGATTTTTTGTTACCACTATCAGACTTCTTCACAATGACATGACAGTAACTGTCCTAAGAAATGACTTGGACATAAACCCCTTCACTATAAGAACTGGGATGAAGCAAGGGTGTGTGATTACACCAACACCCCTTTCCCTCTGTATTGCAGGTATTCTGCATCTCAGTACCGATAGGCTTTTCATCTGGAGTCAACATCCTGTACCGTATGGATGGGAACCTCTTTTAATATCATACAGTTAGTTACAAATGTAAGATAACCAACAACTCCAATACTGATCTTCAATATGCTGATGATTATGTTGTGTGCACCCACTCAACTGAAGAGCTCCAGGTCACTCGATTGCTTCTGTGAAGTATACAAAATGCTTGGACTCATTGTCAACTTCACAGAAACAAAGACACTTTATTCAACTCACCCCAACCAAACATCTGCTCCTCCACATATTGCAGTTAGAGAGCAGTCCTTGGGGAATGTTAAGCATTTCCCTTATGTGGGTAGTGGCCTTTCCCCTGCAAAAAAATATAAATGATGATATTCAACACTGGATACAATCTGCCATTGCTACCTTTGGATATCTCCAAAATTGTCTTCAGTTATCATGACACTCAAGCATCTCACCAGTTTTAGCCTTAACACTTTTCATCAATGAGGTTGAAATTTATGGTCTTAAATCCAACTTAGTGGTGCTACATGCCTAATACTGGCTGAATGGATAGGGGTGAATTTCACTGTTCAGGGAACTGGAAATTATGTTTAGATTACAAGATATATAAGTCTCCTTTGACATGTCCTTGCTACATGCTCATGATTTAGCACAGCATAGCAGAGATGTACCTGGACAGCTCTGTGCTCTGGTTTGGACAACGCATGGGGCAGCATCCTCAGCCCGGCTATCAGAGGCTGGTTTTTTGTGCCCTTCCATACCCTGCAAAGTCAATGTGCCCCTTACTTATGCTACCGCAGCACAGGGTGGGAATGATGGTATTGCTTTGACATTAAAAAAAATCTTAAAACTAGATCCCAGTTTGGCAAAAACTTAGGAACGTGTTTAGTTTTTTTGTGCAGTGCATCTTATGAAGTCTCACCTTGCTGTCACCATACATCAAAACCAACATAAAAGGCTTTGCAGACTTGAAATTTTATCCCTGCAAGTGCAGCAAAATTAATTTATCCATGTTGATTCCTGCCAAAATTAACAAATGATTTCATGTTTTATTTACCTTCTTCCTTCAGAAGCTCCTCCAACACCACTCAGAATCAATGATAAATGTTATGAAGAAAGTTTTTAATTTAAAATATGCATACATTTTAATGTACAAAATTATACAAATTATACATTTAACTAACATAGAAAAATACATCTTGTTAACAAGATAAAAGGTCAACCTATTTTACATAATTGAAGTGATAGTTACAAATCTGTGATAATCATAAAGTAGACTTTGTGGCTGCATCACATCTCTGTATCCTTTCTAGTTACATTGCAAATTAATACATATGTACAT
This sequence comes from Alligator mississippiensis, assembly GCF_030867095.1. NCBI lineage: Eukaryota > Metazoa > Chordata > Crocodylia > Alligatoridae > Alligator > Alligator mississippiensis. Next base: position 27,280,172 of record NC_081825.1, on the reverse strand, counting down.
TAGATTACATGATGGAAATGTCCTAAAGTGAAATCAATTGCTAAAAAAAAACAACCAAAATGATTTCAATGTAAGAGACCAAAATGATAGTGGCATCTTTCATGTCATTGAAGTTGAATCAACCAGCTTTTCCATGTGAACCCCAGTTGTATGGGTTCACAAACAGGGCTTCAAGCTTTGTACATTTATTTACAAAAATAAAAGGTCCAGCTGTTACTCATGGCAAAGAAATATCAAGCCATGAAGCCTAAGATTTTTGTGCATTCTTTGACACCTTTCCAAACTGGTCCCTAACCATCAGTGACTCAAGGACGTCTCTTAACTTCACACAGTCTAATGGCTGGAAACTAGCTAGCTACGCGAGGATTTAGCTCAAGACCGGATTCCTGGCTATTTTGTGCATTCAAGGCTTTCAATTTCAGCTAGGTCCCAAGAGATGTGGAAATACCTCTCTTTCCAATTAAAACAAAAATGCTTACTATAAGTCTATATTTCTTATTTTAATGTACACGGGGTCTTTAAAATTTAAAATGGAAGCCAAAAGCCTTATTCATAAACAAGCACTAAAAAACTGTTCCATGCTGAATTTTGACATATACACTGGGAGCCAAGGAGAGAGATCTGTTCTTATTATTTACACATTTCCCACGTTTTGTTTTTTTTTACTTGCAACAAGCAAACTAGAAGACACCCCACTTTCAAAGGCTTCATTTTTGCAGATCTGTGCCAAGAGTTGCTGAACCCTTAATGCATAAGGAGTGAGATTCACCCTGGGTGAAGGGTTCATACAACACCACTTAAGTTTTTAAATTAATTGTGAACCTGGTCTTTGCACAGGAATAAATGTCCCCTAATGTAAACTAATCTCCTTCTCTTGTTTTTTACATAAAGAACAAATCAAGAGGGTTCAGAAACAATGATGTTTGGAAATCAGCTGCTGCACATGCACAGCAATCTCTCTCATTGGAATTTACATTTGCATATTCATATTAACATTGTGCACATTACATAGTGAAACAAAAGTGAACAGAGATCAGCATCACAGATAACAAAAACTCCAAATCAAGCCAGACCTCTATAATCTCATTAGCTCTCACCCCCTCTTTCCATGTGTTGCTTCTGATGTGCATAGGAACTAATCGAGAGTGCATGATACTTATGTATCATATAAGCCAAGCAAAGGGTAGGGTAAAATCTTGGCCTCATTGCAGTCAGCAAGCGCTTGCCATTCACTTCCAGAGGGCCAGGATTTCACCAAACATATTAGAGCTCATTTGAATTTATTTTGTCATTTTTGCTTGAACTTTCCTAGTTGACAGATAATGATTTATGAGAAATTCTAGTGGAAAAAATATAATTAGAATTTAGTTTTGCTTGTGTCCCCTTAGGACACAGCAGTAAGTTTTGTTACCTAATACATGTACAGAGACAAAAACACCTGGTCATAATACCATGACTACTGTTTCTGAATACAAATATGCTTGGAGCCCAAGGCACACTATATTTTTAAAGGAATTCTGCTGAAGCAGGAAAGAGGTCTGAAACAAGTTACTATAATCCTAAGGTCTAGTTCCCCTCTGCCTCCTTAAGGCACTAAAGGATTTCCAAAGGATTAGCTACAAAATCTAACATGCACATTTTCCCCGCCACTATGTTTTAAATGCTAAAATCCTTCTTCTATATGCTAGAAATACAGGTAGATTTGTGAAATATAATTGAGAAATTCCACTTTTTAAAAGGCCACAGGACAAAAATCAATTATGCCTGAAGAGGAGGTTTATTTGAGCATGTGAAATATTTCCCAGCCAATTGTATTATTCTAAATTGAATATGATTATCATGCAGTGATTAAATCATTTTACTGTCAGCATCTGCTATCTATACTGGTGTAAATAACAGATTTCTAGTTTTTAAGGTGTTATAAGAAGCACTGGTTGACTACAAACATTATTATAAGCTACAGTTTACTATAGCATTTCTTAACTTTACTATTATTTCCAATGCTCTACATGGCAAAGCATAAGCAGATAAGCAAATTGAGAAATAAACCACCTTGTATATGCAAGCCTGTCCATTTTGTTAATTATAAGTGAGAATAAAAGGGTATTTGCAAAGGAGTCCTTCATAGCAGCATCATAACATTAATAATAATAATTTTGGTCAGAAAATATTGTGCATATAAAGCAAACGAAACAAAGTGCCCAATTTTGCATTCTGATAAGTAGTTTATCAGACCTATTTACACAAGAAAAACAGCACCTTCACATACACTAACAATAAGTTCCTTTTCCATTATACCTTGACTATATCACACACCCAAACAGGTCAGCCTACAGAAGAGAGGTAAAAAAATATTCCCTTTCTCTTGCAAAAAGCTGTCTGAGTGAAAGTGTACTAATGGACGGAACTGATTTTATAATAAACTAGACAATTTTTGTATGCTCACCATAAGGCAACTGAAAATTAATAGTTATGCTCCCTGTTTCAACCAACTACAATCCACAAACTCACATTAAAAGCTTTGCTGCTTTAATATAACAATTTGAGGTAAAGTTGCAATTTTAGTTTCCTATCTTCTGACATACGGAATGCATCCAGTAGTCTACCAGTTTAATGTATTAATAGGCTTTTATAATGTTGGAAGACCATTTTAACATTAGTAGGTGGTAAAACTTAAGTATGTTGATTGTGCTATGTGTCACAAAATGAATAAAACACTTCATAGTCCTTAAACTAATGGCTTTTAAAATGAAGCAAATGGCTGAAAGCCCAAGATATTATAAAATGGACAGGTTCATTATCAACATTTATAAGTCATGGTGAGAGATTAGTCACAGATACTAGAAGAGTTGTAGGATGTCTTAGTTTAACACTTAAGTCAAAAGTGAGAATAGGGTCTAATTGTTTGAGTGCCTTGAAAATGATATCTATTTTGTTCCTTCTGAGGTGCACAGTATGCAACTAGAAAGAAACCTACACACACACAAAACAGCAACAACAACACTGATTTATTTTAAGAATGCTAACCACTAGTTAAACTGTAAATGTTGCCAAGTCAACTCGCAGCTACTGCTAATCGTAACCTAGAAATGTATATAAAATTAATCTGACATTGGGGTTTCTCATTTTATTAGAATTGTGCCTCCTTTCAAAGAATTACTGGTGGACTAATCACTGTAAATACCAGCATATTTAAAGGTTAGCAACATTCAAAAAAATAAAATAAATGCTAGCTTGCCAAATACATACTGAAACTGACACACTAAGGTGGAGTTAGTTAAATCAGCAGCCGGTTCTGCTCTCATTTAGGGAAATGGGAGTTGTCATCGACTTCAGCTGGACCATGCCCCAAGCCCTTAATTAAATGAGAATGTAAATTCTCATATGTACTCTTTCATTCAAGTCTGGTGGAAGTACACATGTACACGTGTAACCCACATACCTACAGATGCAAACAAATGTTTGGACCTGCAAATAAGTACATAAGTGTGAAAATATAGGAGTGCATTTGAGATATGTAAGTGTTGAGTTCTTCATGCTTTATTACATACTCATAGGACCCCCCCCCCCCCCGTACCATTCGCCAATTAACTTAGATGTGAGTAGTCAAACTGAAATTTAGTGGGGCTATTCCTCTGGTGGAAGTTACTCACTCAAGGCCACAGGACACAATCTACCAAAGGTCTGAGTGCTTCCTGGTGTGTGATGACCTCAGTTCCCATTTACTCCAGTTGAAGGTAGAGATAAACTTACATAGTGCCAATTTCCTCAGAGCTGTTGAGCATCCTCTACTCCCATCAAAATAAGCGGGATGTAAAGTAGCTCAGGGCCCTCAGGAGTGTGAGGTACACAAACAACCATACACACACACACAAAAATTGTCATATGTACAAAAAGCATTATAATGTTAACGTTATATTAAAAAAATTATGTTGGGTTAGTTTGCATCACCCATTTCTAGTCATTCCAGTCCAGAGGGAAAGTCACTGCAGAAATTCAGTGTGGCTTCTCAGCATTTTCCGTAATGAAGCAACTATGACAAGGACCAGGTTACAAGCACTCTGCAGTATTTCTTCAGCATGGTATTGCTTTTTCCACTGTGTCTGAGACATTCTTTCCTAGACAAAGAGAAAGAAAATAGGGGGAAAGGTGACTGTAAATCTATAAAATAAAAGAAATATCTAGATTTAAGCCCAAAACATTTGGTAATGAATTTTCTCCAATTATCTCTATTTTTGCACAGGATGAGCTGTCTTTTATCACACTTACAAACTTGATACAGCACCAGTATTGAGACAACACAGGTTTTCTGAAAGTCCTGAAAACTTGTTCTCTAGCTAGTTATGGAAGTTTTAGGGTAGGAGAGTACGTCCCAGCTTTTGCCCAAATTGTTCAACCCATATTTTCATACTGTATTTCATTATATTCCTATATAATGATTCAGGAAAAAAAGAGTGGTCATGACTTCCAGGCATCACTGTGAAAATCCCAGGTTAAGAACCACTAAGGTAGGACCAACAGTGTATTAAGTGATGTTCACCCCTGTGCAAGGGGCCACAGCAAATCCAATATAGCACTTCAGTCTTACTTACATCCTCAAACTAGGGATTTTACTGGACTTACATAAATGATGCATAGGCCTCAAGTTGGGCCTCTGCCAAAGGGTAAATTTCACCCTGCAAGTATCTATTTAATTGTTATTAGAGAGGAAGGTTCATGACAGTAATTCAGTATCTCTATTGTCCCACTTATAAATTAGCAAGAAGAAAAATAATGTTAAAGAGGAATCGGCTCCATCCGAGGGTGCTGAAGGCACTGGCCGAAATCATTGCAGAGCCACTGGCGGGAATATTTGAACGCTCGTGGCGCACGGGCCAAGTCCCAGAAGACTGGAAAAGGGCCAACGTGGTCCCCATTTTCAAAAAGGGGAGGAAGGAGGACCCGGGCAACTATAGGCCAGTCAGTCTCACCTCCATCCTTGGTAAAGTCTTTGAAAAAATTATCAAGGCTCACATTTGTGAGAGCCTGGCAGGGCAAATTATGCTGAGGGGAAACCAGCACGGGTTCGTGGCAGGCAGATCGTGCCTGACCAATCTAGTCTCTTTCTATGACCAGGTTACGAAACGCCTGGACACAGGAGGAGGGGTGGATGTCGTATACTTAGACTTCAGGAAGGCCTTCGATACGGTATCCCACCCCATACTGGTGAACAAGTTAAGAGGCTGTGATGTGGATGACTGCACAGTCCGGTGGGTGGCGAACTGGCTAGAGGGTCGCACCCAAAGATTCGTGGTAGATGGGTCGGTCTCGACCTGGAAGGGTGTGGGCAGTGGGGTCCCGCAGGGTTCGGTCCTTGGACCGATACTCTTTAATGTCTTCATCAGCGACTTGGATGAGGGAGTCAAATGTACTCTGTCCAAGTTTGCAGATGACACAAAGCTATGGGGAGAAGTGGACACGCCGGAGGGCAGGGAACAGCTGCAGGCAGACCTGGATAGGTTGCACAAGTGGGCAGAAAACAACAGGATGCAGTTCAACAAGGAGAAATGCAAAGTGCTGCACCTAGGGAGGAATAATGTCCAGCACACCTACAGCCTAGGGAATGACCTGCTGGGTGGCACAGAGGTGGAAAGGGATCTTGGAGTCCTAATGGACTCCAAGATGAACATGAGCCGGCAGTGTGACGAAGCCATCAGAAAAGCCAATGGCACTTTATCGTGCATCAGCAGATGCATGACGAATAGGTCCAGGGAGGTGATACTTCCCCTCTATCGGGCGCTGGTCAGACTGCAGTTGGAGTACTGCGTGCAATTCTGGGCGCCACACTTCAAGAAGGATGCGGATAACCTGGAGAGGGTCCAGAGAAGGGCAACTTGTATGGTCAAGGGCCTGCAGACCAAGCCCTACGAGGAGAGACTAGAGAAACTGGACCTTTTCAGCCTCCGCAAGAGAAGGTTGAGAGGCGACCTTGTGGCTGCCTATAAGTTCATCATGGGGCACAGAAGGGAATTGGTGAGGATTTATTCACCAAGGCGCCCCCGGGGGTTACAAGAAACAATGGCCACAAGCTAGCAGAGAGCAGATTTAGACTGGACATTAGGAAGAACTTCTTCACAGTTCGAGTGGCCAAGGTCTGGAACGGGCTCCCAAGGGAGGTGGTGCTCTCCCCTACCCTGGGGGTCTTCAAGAGGAGGTTAGACGAGTATCTAGCTGGGGTCATCTAGACCCAGCACTCTTTCCTGCTTATGCAGGGGGTCCCTTCCGACCCTAACATCTATGAATCTATGAATCTGTGGGAAAAGTTTGAGTGTCTGGTACAGATGGAAGATGAAGTGGTCTTTCCTTACATAAAGAACAGGGCAGAAGAAACCTGAAGTTAAGAGTGATATCAGAGGATTAAAGATGGTTCATTCGGAGCTAATTCAAAAGGAGCTAGAAAGCTAGATAGGATGTAGTTAGAACTAAGTGTGGTCATGTCTGCAAGGGACTATAGCTAAGGTGGGATATTACCAGTTGTATGTATATGCTTCCATAGTAGCTTCTTAATGCTGAGGGGTATGTGGAGTCCTGCCCAGCCTACACCTAAGCGCTTTGGCTTGGGCCAAAAGAAACCCTTCCTAAGATAGTTCCTCCTCTTGATTGCATGTAAAAAGAAGGTTGTACCTAGGCTACAAACAGTCTTTGGGATGCTTTTTCTCTTCAAGGCACAGTATAGTTTCAAGCTGTGTGGTAAACACACACAATGCAGTACAGTGTAGAGGTACACGAGCTAATCCATGTACTAAAAATGGTACAGACATATTAGGGTGGTGTTTTGCCAGTATACCTTCACAGGATATATTAAGCCCAGGTGGAGCACTGTACTAATGCAGACACATCTAATTTAGCCTGTTCAGACCTAGCTTTGATATCTCTACAAATAGTTATACTGTACTAGGTAGACATGCAGCAAATAAAGCAAGGCTTGTGAGCAAGCTGCTTTGAAGACACAGTTCCTTTGGACATCCTTCTTCCCTTAGAGTTCCTATTCTTTAGCTGGGATGAAAAGGAAATACAGAGCTTAGCGTTTTGATGAGGACTGACTGAAGTATTTTCCTCACCTTCCACACAACGAAAACCTCTCTTCTGTGATCTCATCACTGTGAATAGGACAACAATTTGGGAAAGGGCCAGAGATGATTCTTTGGCAGATCCAGAAGCTTTAAATTATTTTAGACTTACAATATAAAGAGGCTGCTCTTGGAGTGAACTATATGGAGATGTCCCAGCTGCTTGGCCAGAAATCTCATCCCCATTGCCAAAAATGTATGAAGCCAACGGGAAAATTGTCCAGACAGGTCCAGGGGTGTGGGAGCTGCTGTAGTCACATGAACCCAGTCCTGATTCAATTCCTGCACAGTGAAAAGACTCTGATTGACTTCAGTGACCCTGTGTGCTCATTGCAGTGATTTTTAGCTTAAGTTCCCAGCTATCCCATTCCATTTCTCAAAGTTAAAGTAGACTTACCAGGTCCACAGGACACAATGCAGGAGCATAAATACATAGGTTAAAGTCACTCATTTGAAAAGGTTTTCATATCACTTATTTTTATCTCTCTTTTCATGTCCAAAATATTCTATACATCTCCATTCAACTATCATATTTTCATTCATGACCACTGATTTCCCTTGACTTCTCCCTCCTTTTTTCTTCAAATAAAATCATCTCCTTCCTTCTCTTGTCTTATCTTTCATATTCACACCAGCCTCTCTTGTCCCACCACCTTTACCCTTTTTATTCCTCCAATTCCTTTTGTTCCTTCTGCTTCCTTTGCTCATTGCATTATCTTTCTGCCATCACTGTCATTCATCTATGTTCCAGACCCCTTATAAAGTCAATGGCAAAATATATCATTACTATAATGTTTTGTGATTATTAAGTAACTAGGTCTCACAGCCCTCTTCTCAGATAGCCATTGTAGCTTTGTACTTAGCCCATGGCAAGGGAAAGATACGTGTATGGTTTCATTTGATCAAATAATAATGCCAAGTAAACAATGACACGGGATCGAGGCATAGAAGTGCATTTTCATCATTGCACTGTAGCTCTTAAAAGCTGACTGATTCCGTAATACAAAACAGAATATGATTTAAGGATGCAAGCATTTGTACTTCTGAGCTCTGAAAGCTCCTGATGTGGTATTCTTTGTTTGTGCTAATGCACATGTTTGGGCAATGAAGAAAAGGCCAGACCTTTGCCCTTTCACATCACAAGATGAAAAAAAATCAATTTCAGTCCCCAGTCCCCTGAAGCGCTGTTGTAGCAGGTCATTAAACAAACGAGTCACAGAGAAGACTCTGTGACACTGCAATCTGCAAGAGGCCTTTACAAAATAAGAGATAAGATTGTGGTATCTGATCCCTGGGCCCATCAATACCCTAGGACATTGCTGAGAATGTAATCACAAATGACTAGTTGGATTTCACTATTGCACCCGATAACAAAAGTCATAACACAAAAGCATAGGCGTGACAGGAAGGTAAGAATGCCTGATGCTAAAGAGATGCATGCCTGTGCCTAGTGATTAGAAGGTACTCCAGTTTTCCAAGAGGAACATTCTTAATTCTCTATAATACTCTCAGACTACAACTAAACTGAGAGAAATTACAGCAATGAGCTTGGCCAATGGCAGTGTTGGAACAATCTAATTTAATCCTTGTCTGAGCCAGTCTGAACACCATAATGGTAAAAATGATAGTGGATGCCTTTTTATGAATGTTTCCACCAGTGTCTGCACTATTAAAGCAGCTGCATTAGTGTAGTGAGAGATTTCCTTAAAGCTGTCAGTGTCAATAGGGCCCTACCATACAGCATCTCTATCCAATTAACTTCCCAAAGATAAAACTTCAGTCTACATGTCTGCTGTGAGGTGTATTAACTTGCTTGCCCAACCCCAAGTGTTCATTGAGAAAGGCATTTAAGCAAGCATCTGCATTTCTGCCAGCTTTGCAAAAAGGGCACTGAGTAGGCAAGGCGATGGAAACAAGACCCAACACAGAGATCAGCAAAACTCAGCAATTACCACAATCACCAGCAGGCAGATAGAAAAGGAAACAGATGCACATGTGCACTTAGAATATCAGTTGCTGCAGCAAAGCTATCTATTCTCTACCACCTCCAAGAATGTAATTCTTGTGATTGCTGCATACACAATCACAAGATTTATGGTGAAGACAAGAAGCTCTTCCCCACAAAAAGAACTCTAAAGATAGGCTTCCTTAGGATCCTCAGTGATGGAAAAATACAGAACCAGGCTTCATTCATTCATACAGAATATAAAATGGAGCCTTTCTTTCTTAGTACACCAACCAACATAGCTTTTTACGACCTTTCTAAGCATGAGGTAGGCTCAGACACCCTGTGACTACAACCATTTCACTTCTGCCTTGTGGCTAATCCCAGTGCAAACCTGAAGTGATTTGAAAATAGTGCGATACAATTTTCTCTGACAATACATATACACAATGGGCCAAATTTTCTAGGTGCTTTGCACCACTACTGATACTGTGCAACCATTAATTCATCTTAACAGGCTAGTTAAGCCAGGCTTCCAGCTACTGTGTGCCACTAAAGAGGCACAGAACAACGACAACATACCAATGAATCTGGCTCCTGATGTCCAATACAGACAGAAATTCTCCTGCCAAACTTTCAAAGACAACCGTACAGATTTGTGGAAGTGATTCTCACTACAAGATAATGGAGGATTTCACTCAAATCCAGCTCTGCCCTCATTAGGGTGAACATTACTCTCACATTTGCACCATGGAGTCTCCATTCTGTGACATTATTCCTGATTTACACCTAAATATGCAAGAGGCATTAAAACTTGTGCACCCACTGTAGTAATTAAGGCCTTGAAAAAATCCATGGGGAGAAGAGCTATTTTCTGCATTACAGCATGAAAGCATTATAGAGCTACTATGTTCAGGCATTTTCCCATTTACATTACTCTGCAAAAAATCAAATGTCTAGGTGGCAGAGAAGAAGCCCTAATAAAATGATTTCACACAGGTTCCAGGGTGCTTCCACATATTTCCTATTATAAATATCTTTGTTTACAACAGTTGCAACAATCCACCTAGAACAAAGCGGGCCAAACACTGCAAGACAAATCTGTATTTAGTAATGAAACACCTGGGAATACTCAGAACCACTGTAAGAAAATGTTACGTAACTAGCAGCCTAATGATATTTATGAAAACCTTTGATTTCAGCCTTTGAAAAAAATCAGATGGAATACCATGTACACTTTTCATTAATAGCCTGCTGTTCTTAAACTTCATTTCTAATTGATGGATTCTTGTGGGAGCTCAAGAGAGGCTGAATCTCATTAAACTCTGAATGGAGACGTATTGATCCCACTTACAAGCAAAGGACAACAAAGCTTGTCTATATTTCAAAGCGACATAAATGCCATCCCAATTGTGTCCATGGGAAAAAATAGCTTTGGTGTTGAAATTGTGAATAAATTACATTTTCCTTCATTAACAAAATGCAATGGGATTATTCTACATGTTTATGTTCAAAACTGAGAAGAGTGTAAGATTCAGCACAGCTTCACTATAGCTTTATCTTGACTTGCTTCAATTAAATTAATGTAGCTACACTGGTATAAAATGCAGCAATGTCATAGTGAATCAGGCTTGTTACTTTCACAATATGCAAAATATGCCTATTCTTTAGCCGGTGTAATCAAGTCCACAACAGTAAATATAAAGATAGGAACCGCACTGCCATTTTTCATGTTATGGAAACTTTTGAGTCAAATGTCAAGTACTCTCATTATCATGTTGTTTGAAAAAAGAGCAATGTTTACAGCTCCTAATTGGACATGGGTGAAGAGAGCAAAAAATGAATTTACAAATAAAAAATGTGTGTGGCTGGTGAAATTCAGTCTTGTACATTGTGCCATTCTGGAAGTTCACCCTACCTGTTTTGATCCTATTTTGTGAACATACACAGGAAGGATATATGTATTTGCAAGAGTACTGGGAGAAAGTGATACTCTTGACTAGTCTTGTATGTATGTGGTAGGGTACAAAATGCTGAGCTGGAAACTTCTGCAAAGGAAACTCAAGATTCATTTTGATTTGCAGACCCCTTTTTAGGAGTGTTTGAACAACGAGCAATTATATGCTATATAGAAATATATGATTGAGTTGAGCGATTTCACACCAAGAATACTTGAAGATGCAGACAAGGAAAATGGTTTGTAAATAACCAGAGGACTAAAACAGATTTTTATAAAATAACCAAAGTAGTTCAAATCACAAAAAAGCTTGTTCCAAGATAGTTTGGGAGCCAAGGAAAGGGCTAGATTCTGCTAAATATATTTCTGTAAATTGCTCACTCATCGCTAATCCTAATTACAGTGTGCCCCTCTTCCAATCTAAAATGAGACAACATGTCCTTGTACTCTAGGCATCTCATTGGGGCTCTCATTAATGCACTGATCTAATTTTCATGTAAAGTAATCATTCCATTCTTTTGTGTTATGCCCTTTTACGCTATGCCATAGACCTTTTTACTGGCATTAGATTCCCTGAGTACACTTATCAGGTGTGCTTTTTCCCCCTTAAGGTAAACTAAGGACGTTAATCTAATGTAACTTTTTCATTAAGACAGTTGTGGTAGTGTTAGAGTGGTGTTGTCACCATGATGTTTCAAGAATTAATCAAGAAGCAGGGATTTCTTAGGTTGATATTTTTTCTTGGACCAACTGCATAGTTGGGATAGATTTAGACAAGCTTTCAAATGCAAGATAATCTCAACTAGTGGGGATAAACCCACTATCCCAAATATGTGGTTGGTCCAATAAAAGATATCACTCTAAAAATCCTTGCCTCTTGCATTAAGGTAGTTATAATGGATTGAAAGGCTAATACCCATGTGTTAACTATATACAAAAGACACAATCCCAGCATTGCCCCTCTTACATACAAAACATAGTTTTTGAGAAAAATAAAACATTTGAAAACATTTATGCATCTTAGTAGGAAGGCAACTTCTAACCAAATTACCTTGCTAAAATAATCATTAAAAAAACAAACTAAGTGCTCTGCTCCTCTGTTACTGGACTTGTAGAAAAAAAACACACAAAATTATAAAAAATTATCCATAAGATTATAGCAACACCAGCAACAACAAATACAGATTTATCTAGCACTTCTCATTCTAAAAGACGCCAACGTGCTTTACACGTTTCAACTGTAGTATGCAATATTTTATCTAGCATTGAAAATGCAACCCTGTGTGAATGTAAAAACCCATTATGAAACAAAATAGAATCCAGAGGTATTTACTCTGGATGTAATGGAACATGATTTTGAAAGCTGTGTACTAGTTCACTGAACTGGATTCACCTGGTTCCATCATCTGGAGTGAAGGGCAGCTCTGTCCTATGGTGGAGGAGATGTCTTATGCAACTACCAAGCTTTGGGACCCCTTAAAAGGGAGAACGGCTACAAACTGCAGCTGGGATATTATTGTGGAGGCTACCTAGGAATACACTGACTTTGTACAGCCTACCAGCAGCCTGAGGCAGGCCACCTTCTATGCCAGTAACCCCCACTTTTGAGACTGTAGTGGTTAGCTAAAAAGCTGCCCAGCACAGCAAGGGTTGCATTCACCTTGATCCAATGCACTTCGTAAGAAGTTTGATTCTGCTGGGACTGCTAAACTGTGCATTACTGCAAGCTTAGATCTGACTTCTCGTCCTTTAATATTTTTTTCTGATCTGAAAACTAATGACAGATATTCTATATGGAACTATTTGCTTTATTCATTTAGTTCAGTCTATGAATTGTCACAGATCATTTTTTTTTTTTTTTAAAGTCAAGGTTATTACAAGCAGCCAGCAGGATGACTCTGACTCATAGCAGTTTGGTGAATAGATCAGGAAAACTGCACATTTATAGTAGCATGGCATAACACTTAGTCACCAAAGACGGAAGATGCTCAGATTGCTTCTGAAATGATTGCTGTCTCTTTAAATAATGGTTTTAAACAATGCTGCAATGCAGCTGAAATGATAAAAAGGAATCCCTTCCCCCTAAAAAATGTCATAAACTGAACTAAATATAAATGTCTAATCTATAGCCAGCAGGTCTGCTTTGCCATTGTCATCCAAACACCACCTTCCCAGGGAAGCCAGGTTTCAGCAGTTTCTCTGTTCATGCTCCCCTGAAAGGGCACACTTGAGAAACGATATATAAAGAAAAGATGATGCAGCAGAAGGAAGATTTCTAGGTGCAGTGCACTGCAGCTAAAAGTTTCAGGATGAAACAGCATATCAGAATATGTTAAGTTCTTTTTTCATCTGCTCTGTAAAATTTTTTAGTACAAACCAAATATGATACTGTAACTTGGGTTCTTAAAGCAGAAGACAATAGGCAGAACCATCAAATACTTCATCAAGGATTGTAATTCAAAACTAGAAAAATCTAATTGTAAGAATTTACTGCTCAGAAATGCATAAAACTTATCTATTATAATAAGCACTTACAATTAATTCAGTAGGTCCTTCCAGATGTTCAGTAATGCTTAAGACCCCATGATTCCATGCAGTAGCATAACTAGGATGGAGCGAACGGAGAGTTGACTATGAGGGGGCACCAGGACTCCCCCCACCAGGAGTCCTTGCTGCAGCAGGCAGCCCTGTGCTGCCCCTCCCCAGCCACAGGAAGTGGGTAGGGCAGCACTGCACCATATGCGTATCTGGGGGGACAGGGAGTGAATAGAATAAGCAGAATCCTTGTCTGCACTCCCTTTCCCTCCAGGAGCCTTGCATCTCTATGCCCAATATGTATGTATGGGGAGGACGTAAGTGAATGGGTCCCTGGCTTCCAGGGAGCCTGGCCACAGGGTCACTGCCTCTGGAGTGCAGTTGACACTGCTACAGCAGTGGCAGCAATACCCCAGGAAAGTAATCCTTCCCTTCCCCTCACCCATGTCTTGCCCTGTTCTCCCCCATTCCCCCTCCTCACCCCAGTCTATAGTGGCAAGCATACCAGCTCCACCCCACACCCGCCCTCCAGCCCCAGGCATTCAAGGTGCCTGTACACGTGCAGGGAGGTTGCTCCAATGTGCTGTAATTACAACGTGTCAGAGCAGACTCAATTAATTGATTCTGCTAAAGCATGGTAATTAGCATGCTTCAGTCAGCCTCCGCATCTCCTATATCTGCATCCCCACACTTCAAAATGGTGGTGTGGGTGCCCACCACCCTTTTGAAGTGTGTGGACACTGATACACAAGGTGCTGCGAGCACTTCAATGCAGAGTGGCTGGCTCTTAGAGCTGCTCTAATTAAAGCGTCCCTCCCTCCCATCCCCAGAGCACGTGTAAAAATCCCCTCAATGACCTGGGTATGTTTCTGATTCCATGCAAGTAAGGATAGCAGTCTCCAGATCATGTCTCACTTTAAATAAAGATTTTGCTTAAAAAATAAATCTGAGAGTATCACACAACATCGTATCTTCCAAGATGCAGTGTTACATTTGATACAGTTCTACCTAATTCTTAATTTAACTAAACATCTGTGTGTAGTTTGGGGAATGTCCAGATATTTCAGATAACATCCAAAATAATATAGCAGACTTCCAGTTAGATAGGTTTAATCATCTCACTTGCTCCATCCAGAAGAGGCTGCCTATGTATTTGAATTCTGTGGAACAGCCCACAGAAGTTGGGGAGGTAAAATTCATCTCCAAATCCAGGACTGGGGTTCAAGATGACTAAGCAGCTGCCATGACTGTAATAATGGATAGTGACTACAGATCATCTACAATAGTCACATGGAGGTATGCACTCCATGACCCTTCCCTAGCTTGCTACAAACCAAAACTAATCTACCCCTAAAAGAGAGGTCTACACTAACCTGCCCAACACCACCATCAGCCTATTTTCATAATGCATCAGGAGGCATTTTTGCATGTATCCCAGCTGGTAAACCCTAAAGTAATGCAGAGGGCTTCCTGGAAGCCTTGCAAGCCAGGCATGAATTTTATCCATAAACAACACTGCTGCTGCCATAGACCATGAGTTTATAGTCTATAATACAACATTGCCCTGACATAATTTAATGCACTCCTGGGAATAAAAATGTAAATCTCTTTTTCAGAATGTAATAATTTGAAAGGCATTAGGCAAGCCAAGCCATATGCTGTTTGCATCAATATTTACCAAGACACAGAAGCTGCATGGTCAGATTTGACTCTCTGCAGCAGAGGATTCAACCTATACCATAGGACCTACATAGTGGGAAGTCAAACCTTATTGCAACCACTTGCCCTAAGGCAATGAAAAACTAGGAAATCAGCCAAATTAAACATACCAGCCCAGGTTTTTCCATCTCATTTTGGCAGCTTTGCAACACTGATGCCAATTCACCCCAAAGCTGCAACAGACTATAATCTATAACAGGAGGATCACCCCATGTAGGAGATGTTCAAATAACATAGTGCTTCTAAGGAAGGGGAGCATTTTTGACGAACATGGAGTAACCAAGTATCTGAGCCTGACAGGAATCCAGATCTGCAGATGAGCATGTGCAAAGGGGTCAGAACCAGGTAATCAGAGTCATATGTCTAATCCAAATGATATCCATGTTGGCAGTCCAGGTAAATACAGACTCAGGTTAGCAGCTTCAGGAGATCAGACCAGGCAGGAGAGCCTGAGATACACCAGGACTTTCAAGGTCCATGGTTTCAGAGCAGCCCCCTCAAGTGGTCTGTCATAAAGCCCAGGCTCCTTTCCCTTCACAGGTATTCTTGAAATGTTGGGGTGTTACTCCAAATGGAAACAAAACCAGATTGCAAAATATCAAAATCCTCTTTGAAATGGAAGGACCTTTCTCCCTCCTACATTAGTTATACTAGGGGTGTCAAACTCATCCAGCCCCATGGGATTCACGGGACTGGGTGAGTAGCATGGGGTCAGTCCACAGAGATCCTGCCCATGGCTCTGCCCCACTTTCCCCCCCCCTCCCCCCCGCATCCCTGATCCAGTGGCTGCTCCAGCCAGCCTGGAGCCTGTATGCAGTATGGATCCTGAAGCAGCAGAACAGGTGCAGCATGCAGCACAGTGTGGCTGGAGCAGCAGTTGCAGTACACATGTTGGCCTCCTTGGCCAGACTAGGCTGCACATGGTGCCTGTTCCAATCAGTCTGAGACCCATGCTGCATGCAGTGCCTGTCTTGGGAGACTCACACTGGTTGGACCAGGCACCATACAGCATATGTCCCAGGGTGGGGGTGCTGTCTGGCCAGGGTGGCCAGTGTGCGCAGTGCAGCTGCTGCTCTGGCTGGACTGTGCTGAACACGGCACCCATTTTGGCCACTCTGGGACTCATGCTGCACATGACCCAGGCCAGCTGGAGCAGGCACTGGATCAGGTATATTGAGGGAGGGAGAGAGGGAGAGGAAGGGGAAAGAAGAGGGGATTTATGGGCTAGATCCAGCAAGCTGACCAGCCCCACACTATGGGCATGTGCCATGTCCCATGTGGCTCTGATGAGACCCACAGGCAGTACCAAGCGCCAGATGATGGGGCTCCCTCAGCAGGATCCAGCCTGAAGGCCACATAATTGATATGTTTGAGCTATACTATGTAAAGATCCTGCTGATATGAAACACATCTCAGTTCATATCCATAAGATGCACATATTGGCGTACATGGCTAAGTACATTGTCATCTCCTTCCTTTATCTTTCCCTTTATTCCTTACTGATAGACTGATTTGTTACCTCCTCTTGCTAACTTGCTTTATGTTTTGGAATATCTTCAGGGCAAGAACACGTCTCTTAAAATATATCTGCATAGCTCTATAAACATCCACAGAATAATAATACAATACACATAATAGTCTAAAAAGGCATTAGCTTCACTTCTGCTCAGCTGGAAAAAACCTGTACTGCTATGAACACAATGCTCTGCATACAGGCCAACAGGCTTATATGACAGTGATGCATCTGGCATGCTGTCCCACATAAGTAAAGCAGAATATGCTGTGACCATTGCAACAGATTTGTTCCCTGTTCATCTGCTGTTTTGGTCCTATGTTTTCTTTTTAGGGGGAACCACAGAAATCTCATCATTCAGCACTCCACATACCTACAAGAACCACTACGGTATGACACTAACAAAAGAAGATACCACAGTTGCGGTTTGACAAATACTGAGGTTAGATGGTGCCTCTAATGATCTTACTGTACTTTTCCTTCCAGAAACACGGTTGGTAAAATTCTGTAGTGATTAAAATCCATCATATTTAAATACCTTTTAAAATCCATTTTTAGCTGAAAATTTACCCACATCTTTCATTCCTATTACTATTACCATTGTCTTCTCCTCCCCACTTGCTGTTCTATTGCAACCACAACATTGTTTATCTATCTACCAAATGTAAAGGTTTCATGTAACTGAAATTACAGTACTGCCGTGTGCACTCAGGGGTTCAATGTAACTGGTAACTTTGCATTTGGAAACACAAATTCTAATTCAGGTCCATGAAAATGCCAACCTTCAGCTTCACCTTTAACTTGGCCCTTCCACTGCTAATTTGAACCTTCCAATGGGGTTTCATGGGATCAGTATCAGGTGTAATACTTCTCTATATATTCATGAATAAACTGCAAGTAACTAGAAAAATCACTGCTAAGAAAACATCCACAGAGTGATAAATACTGATGAGTAGAAGCAGCATCCATTAAAAATGCATTTCACCATGGAAAATGCAAATTATATACTAGGAATAAAATTACAGCTCAGACCTATAGAATGGGGGATGGTATCTCGGAAATCAGTCACTCTGAAAAGGATCTAGGGATCACAATACAAGCAACTTCATAAGAGCTTCCAGTGTGATGCGGTGCTTAACATGGCTAATGTGATCCTCAGATACAACTGAGGAAAGTACAGGGAAGTACTGAGAGTCTGAGCTGATACCATGCTGAAGCTGAGAGAAGAGCAGTGCATAATACTCTGGTGTCCACATTTTAAAAAGTACTGTATTTAGTTGAAAAATAAGAAGACCCAGAATATAGGACAACCCTCCCAATAATTACATTTTATATATGGAAAATGTATAAATGTGTTATAATTTTCCAGGTATAGATCTAAGTATTGAAGGGTTGTCTTGAATTCTGCCCCCTCACCCCAGCACTATTACAGCAGGGAAAGCAGTGGCTGGGGGCTTTCAGGTGCCCCCTTTGCCCTATGCCTTACGCACTTTTGCCTACAGCCTGCTTGCCCAACCTGCCACATGCACCACCCCCCCCACTCCCAGATCCCCACAACCTCCACCCATTCCTCCCTACGTCCCCTGGTCTCTGCCCCTTCCCTGCCCAAATCCCCAGTCTCTGCCTCTTCTTTGGGTGAACAGGTGGAGGGGTGGGGGGGGCGGAGGGTGAGGCGCAGAAGCTGCAGAGGGGAAGTGAAGGTGAGGGCAGAAGGCTGCTGTGGGAGGTAGCCACCTGCATCCTGTGTACTTTATATACCATTATAGGACAATGGTTTTTTCCCCCATGCTGATTGGGGGGAAAATCTTGTCTTATATTCAAGTAAATACACTATGTTGAAAAACAGCAACCAATAGAGAGAAAATGCTGCAAAGATTTGTGAGTTGGGGAAACACCCTTTTTGAGAGGCTCAAAAAGTTCCATCCTTATAGCTTGCAAAAAAGATTGATAGGCAACTTGACTACAGTTCATAAGTATCTTTGCTGGGAAAAAATACAGTGGGGGTTATTAACCACTGGAACAAACTAGCAAGGAAAGTGATAGATCATCCATCTTCAAAGTATTTGAATTAACACAGGATGTCTATCTGAAGATATGCTTTAGTCAAACACAAGGGTTTTTGGTCAACACAGAGGTAGATTGAGAAAAATTCTACATCCTTTGTTATAAAGGATGTTATACTAGGTGGTCTGCCTTTAAAACCTGTGACTATAAAAAACACCCTACTATATAATAAGCAAAAGCTAATGAGATGATTTGGGTCTGGCTATACAAAATATGTCCACTGGGTCTGCTATGACCTGGACTTGGAGAGGTTTCTTTGGGAATATTACTGTATTATCATTTCATAAATCAGCACAGGAATATCCTAAAGAAGGGACTGGCATCATTTAGATTGAATGAATGATACTCTCAAGAGAAAAGAGGGGAATAATGGTGGAGCAGTTAAGGCATCTATCTCACTGCACAGCCAGAGGTAAGATTTCTAGTCAAGATTCATACCAAAGGCCACCCTGAGTTGACTCAGCTGTAAATAGATACCTAATCATTTGGGATGAGGAGTGAAAGGTGTTACATGACTTCCTTGTTTGTTGCCAGCTATAGAAATTAGTGTGTCTTAGTCACACGAGCTCAATGGATCATGTAGGTTCAGGCAGACTTCTTCAGGAGAAAAATATTTATCTTCTGATGGCAAGTCACTTAAAACTTTTGGAGAAAGTTCACATGACCAAATACAGTAAGATGAACTCTCAAGTCTACCACTTTTCCCCTTGTGGAACATCCTGCCAACAAAGAAGGGGTATGGAGCCAAAGGATCTGGCCATGGTGGAATCCCCTGGCACCGCAGGTCAACCTTCAATGATAGTCCTTACACATGAATAAAGAATGCATTTGGGAGAAAAATTGGCATGAGTGGGAAGCCTTTGCACTCTTGCTATTCCTATTTGCCTAAATGGCTTCTTGTGGATGTGAGTGGTAATATGCAAACTGAATGATCCCCAGTTTACTTCAAATGTATGCCCAGAGTAACTGATCACAATTAGATGGGGCCAGATCCAGGGGGGTGCACTAGTGTACTTGCACTCTCCTTTGATACCTGGTCCATCCAAAGTTCAAAATCAATTGCCTGACAGTGGTAGCAGCATTTCTAGTCAGGCAGTGCCAAGGGAATCACTTGATTTACCTACCTAATGCCTACTAAACTCTTCATTCCACAGGTGTAAATGACCCTCTCCTTTGTAATGCTCTTGATGTTCCACCAGTCAGGGTATCCTTGGTTTTGCAATGCTGTTGTCTGTTAGGTGCCTGGTAATGAACCTTCTATTTCACAGCCCTGCAGATTGTGTTTAATTCATTCCACTGAAGTTATATTTGTTTTTGCTTCTATCTTATAGTGAATAATACAGCCCTAGGCTTCTAGCATATCAGTAAAGCTTCTAGTTTATTTTTAACTGGAGAAAAATATGTGTTTTGTTTTCATACGAGATGATCGACCTCACCATCTGCACCCCCCTTTTCAAAATTCTAAATCTGCCCATGCAATTAGGGACTCAAATTAAAGGTCCTCAAGTTATCTTTGTGTTCCCATTCATATCCTGTGATGAGCTTAGCTGAACTAAACCTCAGAATAGGGGTTCCAACTGATAGGTAAAGTTACATATTTTCTCCCAAATGACTCATGTTCAAGCCAGTGAGTTTGGTCAAAGTAACAGAGGATGCATCTACATGTGTGGTTTAATGCAGAGCTGATTAATTAGCTCTGCAGTAAAGTGTCACCATCTACACGTGCACCAGTATTAGGGTGCAGTAAATACTGTATTTCATGGTGTAGAAATCTATGTGGTATATGAGTCAACCATTTTTCTGATTTAAAAAGTTAGGATTTTTGTAGATACAGTGTACAAGTTGACGTAACTTTTTGCATCAGAAAGATGGGTTTATCTTATACTGGCCCTTGCACATCCTCACTGCAGGCAGGACACTGCCTGAGCCATGCCAGCCGAGCACTGAGCCTGGCCCCAGCCCCAGCCCCAGCGAGCAGTGCAATAGAGGCAGGTCAGGCAGGTTGCACTCCTCACCACCGTGCACAGGCAGAGGGTGGAAAAGGAAGCTGGCCCCAGCGTGCACAGCTTCTGCTGGTGATACATGAGTGCCAACAGAACCGCATGCCGCAGGGCAGCAGTGCCTGCATGGGCCATGAACACCAGCTGCCTGCCGGCTGCTGTGTGCCACAAGGGGGAATGTGTGGGGGGTCCCCACACCCCGCCACCTTCCCTCACACCAACACCCTCCCTTGCATCCTGCTCACCCAAGCTCCACACTCCAGCCACTCCCCACCCCCACTGAGAGTGGCCTTTGCAGTCCCACCAGCCTGGCCCCACACTTTGTGCTGCAGCTCCCCCATCCCTACCACTTTCCTACTGGATATCACAAGTGCTGCAGCAGGGAGACAAGGAGCAGCTGGATGCCAGGAAAGCCAAGCACTCTGACAGCTGCAGCAGCCCCACCTGGAAGCTCTGTGCTGGCCAGGCCAGGCTTTGGATATGGTGTACAAGTCAAGGTGGAAATTTAAGGGTCAACATTTGGACTTCAAACCTTGACTTATACACTATGAAATATGGTACCTAACTCCACTGTAGGATAGTACTATCCAGGACAAGTACTATCCTACAGTGGAATAGTTACATATGCTGAAATACATGTGTAGATGGTGACTCAGAAGACTTGTAGAAGTAGCCCTAGAGTTCTAGAGAATGGTAGTTTTGTTGGCAGTAAATGACTGCAAACAGTGTTATAACTGGAAACAAAGCAAAACCAACACATTCTAGAGTCTGCTTTTATCATTATAATTACAACTTTTCCCTGACTTTGCATGCATTAAGCAGATTGTTTCCTCCACTTATTGTGTGTTTGCAATCTGCCTGGTTGTAAAGCGGTTAGCCTTTAGGAATGACCTTTGCATTATCATTAAAACCTGTTTGCCTTCAGTTTTGCCAAGCAACTTCCTCCGCCTTTGAAAAACGAGCTCAATTCTGTTGTGAGTATAACAGACCATTATAGTATGACAGATTTTGACTAACATGTAGTATATATATATGAAAGATGAAACCAACATAGTCCTGAGATTTGAACAAATTCTAATCAGATAGGAAAAATGTAAAAAGCTGCTCAAGAAAACTGGCCTGGATGAAAGAACATTATTTTTTTGCTTCCACAAAAGTCTCTCTTTTGCAATAAACAATGTACATATATTTTTTATCAGAATAAACACACGTAGTATACTTTAGTTCTACAGCCACTGTTAGCTAAGCGTTGGACTTAGTAGCTTCATTTACCCAGCTCTCCTAAGCTGAGAGTGAGAAACTTGAAGCTAAGACTTGGTGGGAGCCGTTTTTCTGACCTTATTTTCAATGTTTCCTTGTTTCCAGGGAAACCCACAAAGATAGAGTAAGAAACCCTGTGTTGTAATATTTCTTTTCACATTCAATCTAACTCTTAACCCTTGATTCCTGACAAGGGAATGAAGAGCAAATACAATTCAGAATTGCAAGAATACTGTCATAAGATAACATAGTATCTTTCCTGACTATGTCTGCAGAAACAATTAACTGAAAGCACAAGGCATTAAATGAATTACAAAGACTTTGGATTGATTTACCCATGCTGCCTTGTCCTTTAGCAAGACACTTCATAGAAATATTTCATGCAGATAATTTAAACACTGTACCTTCACTGTCTTGTCTTCAATTTCTTTGTTCATCTCAGATTAACTTCTTCAGGAGACACTCTGGGAACAAAACCTAGCCTTCCATCCATCTGCAAAGAAACAAACAGTTAAGCAAGCTTTGATTTTATTTCCAAATAACCTAAACAAGGGCCCAAAATGCTTGTTACCATTATAAGTAATATAAAGTCACAATAGAAAATGAAAATATTTAATCTGTTTAATGACCAGTAATGATATGAAAGGAGAGAAAGTATAAAATCAACCACCTCAGTAGCAGAATTTAATTAAATAGCAGTATTCTTATTGCATGTATACTTTACTAATGCAAAGGGCCAGCTTGTGCCTTTAGGCCAGGCTCTGAGCAAGGGGCAGTGCATAAACCATACTTACATCAGAAATAGCTCCAGGAAGACACTGCCTCAAAGACCATCTCTTGTTTCAAACCTAGGAAAGTAAACCACAGCTTCCCTGGAAGAAACAGAAGTTTTCCCCGTTCCAGTCTTCTGGCCACCTACTCAGGCCAGTGAATAGGAAGAAGGGGAAGAACCAAGTCTTTGCCCATTTCCTACCTCTCTCTGCCCAATCCCTGCTTGCTTGCTCACACTGGAGAGTACTGCAATTTGTGTAAAACCAGAAACCTTACTAGCCATCTCTTTCCCCAGCCCAGAGGAGCAAGTCAGTTAGGGCAGCCTTTTTCTAAATGTCACAAGACCTTTCAATGATTATAGTGGTAAATACTATTATTCCTATTACACAGATATGCAAACTGAGGCACAGAATAAATGACATGCCCAGATCATACAGTACAGCATAAGAAATGCACTGTGCGATTAACTAATGCTTCTTCTAATGCCTTGATTCCTCAACTTAATGCAACAGCATGCCTGGAAGAAAAGAGTTTTATTTCAGCAACTGGGTGGGGTTTTTGAAAAGGTTTAATCAAAGCTTCTGTCAGCTCATAGAGCAGCCCCCCTGCTACATCTAAGTTATGGTCTGAAACATTCAAAGGGAAAATTTGGAGGCAAACTACTAGGTTTGACTTGTCAGGAGGAAGGGCTAACAGCAAGGGAGACAGCAATGTTTCAGGCAACCTGGTGGGGCTCATTCAACAGGCAAAGCTGTATAAAGCATGCATTCCCTATTCTATCTCATGAGTTTGAAGTGTATTCACATGATGTGGGTACATCTCTTTGTGTACCTGACGTCCCATGTTCGATGATTTGTGGTTACCCAGAGGGGCTTTTGGAGTAACTGTCCAATTAATCTCTGGCAATCCTAGTGGCAGGAGCTTAATGAGATGCAGGAGCACTAGCTAAGGAAATTTAACTCACTCTAATCCCTAGTAAAGTGTGTGAAATCAGGACTGGCTGCAAGGGCCGAGACAGGGGTATGGAGTTCAGACATCCAGCAGAGGCTGGAGCATCCACCATCACTGAGTGCACAAGGAGCAGTCAAAAGTATGGATGTCGGTACAAAGCCAAATCCTGACAATGGAGACATATGGGGAAAGGCTATAGGTGACCTCTCCTCTGCCCTGCGTGTGAGGTCTCTTTATGTCAAATATGGAGTACAGCACTGACAAGTTTCCACCATGAAACAGCAGCAGCCACCGACGTTCCCTCTAAGGAGCAGTGGTCTGTAAGCGTGCCGCCTTGGTCCAGCGTGGGACACTTTCCAAAGGGGGCTGGAAGCTGGTGCCAGGGGCCGGAGGCTGGGAGCCAGGGGCCAGGGGCTGGAGCCGGGGGCCAGGGGCTGGAGCCTGGGAGCCAGGAGCCAATGGCTGGAGGCTGGGGCTGGGAGCCAGAGCCTAGGGGCCGGAGCTGGGGGCCAGGGACCAGGGGCTGGAGCCGGAGCCTGGTGCAGGCTCCCCGGCTCCGGGGAAGTGCTCTGCTCCCCCGCATCAGGGCCAGGGAGTGGAGCACTTCCCTGAAGCCGATGGAGCCCACGCCAGCCCCCTGCCCTAGCCTCCATCCCTGCCTTGCCTCACCTCGGGGAGGAGCTGCTGCCTGCCCCAGTGAGGCTCCGCCAGCTCTGGGACACGGCTCCACTCCCTGGCTCTGATGCCACGTGCCTCCTCACAGGCAGCGGCTCTTCCCTGAGGTGAGGCAAGGCAGGGATGAAGGCTGGGGCAGGGGGCTGGCACAGACTCTGCCGGCCCCGGGGAAGTGCTCCACTCCCCGGCCCTGATGCGGGGGAGCAGAGCACTTCCCCAGAGCTGGCAGAGCTCACACCAGGCTCCCACCCCAGCTTCTCCTGGTGCGCAGCCTTGAAAAGGCTGTGCGTGGCCACTCTTTTAGTTTTGCGCGCACCTTAGAGGGAACCTTGGCAGCCACACTGTTAAATGTAAAATACTCATAGTTAATAATGTTAGGTTGATTTAGCTGATAAGATTGTATCTATGCATTCAAACCAGAATCACTTGAATGGCAGCTTATCATTACACATGCTATAACTTCAGAAGCAGAGATGTCCAAAAGGCAAAAATCTTTAATTTTCCCTTCTCTCCATTTTTTTTATTTTTCTCTTTTATGCTACTTTTTCTTTGCCTCCTT
Organism: Alligator mississippiensis; assembly: GCF_030867095.1. Lineage (NCBI taxonomy): Eukaryota > Metazoa > Chordata > Crocodylia > Alligatoridae > Alligator > Alligator mississippiensis. The sequence goes on along the minus strand of NC_081825.1, from coordinate 27,255,114 downwards.
GTGGATCTACATAGGAATGGTAGCCTGAGATACTCCGATATCCAAAAGCTTGCCTATGTCTATCCCAATCATGCAGTTAGTCCAGTAAAAGATATTATCCACAAGAATTCTTGCCTCTCTATCAACCATCAAATTATTTCCTGGTTGAACCTACAGTTATTCCTCATCCAAGATCATGCATGATCTTACTCAGAGAAGAAAACCAAGGTCAAATACAAACAGGCATTTGATCAACCAGTTTTCCATGCAGATAGGAATTTAGGAATTTCACGTTTTCCTTCTCAGTCATTGCTTGCTGTCTTGACCTTTGTAAATAAAATTAAGGGATAGACATGTTAAAATAGGTTTTCTTCTGCCTAAAAGGTCCCAGAAGCACAAATTGTGTCACTGTAATATAATCAGGAAACTTAACACAAGGTTTCAGCATGCATCTCCTGAGGAAACCACCACAGTGTTTATATGGGGAAAATCTATTTTATAACTGAAAAAAGGAGAAAAATGAAAATATAAATAATCAGTGCAAGGGCTCTTTAAAGACATGTTTCTAGTGAATGAAGGCCTCAGGTTACAGACAACATAGATAATGTATGGCAAGCTGTCCCATTTTCATCTCTAAAAATTCATCTCCTCTGATAACCACTATTTTAGCATGATAAAAAGGCAATTCAAATCTCTCTTACACCCAGTGGATTCACATGACTGTAACCAAACACTGAAATACGAGCAAAGGTTTGTTGAAGATATCAAACTGAGCAAAGTAAACTCCGCCTCTTGTCTAAATAAATTAAATAACAATCTTAGGTTATTTTGTTTGTTTTTGTTTTTAATAATCCTGATTTTACTTATTTCATCTCAGATCTCAACAACGCTGAGATACTGCAGCCAGCTAAAATTGCTGGTAGATGCAAAACAACTTGAAAAAGTCTAGTCCGGGCTATTTCTGGCTTTCTGCAGATGCACCCATGATTTGGAAGATGACTGCAATCTGCTGGCTCAAATCCCAAGCCAACTTTTGAACTTGTGGTGCCAAACAGCAGAGCAGAAAGTCAGTTCATTAAGTCATTTTAGCCAAAAACTTTAAGGAAACTGTCACAACCAATTAACCATAAGTTCTGAACCACTACGTATTCTTAAACTGAAAAAAATGCTGAAGATTTTGGATCTCCAGTTTATGCCTAATTATTTTGCAAAGACTTTGTCATTTCTTATGGCAACAGAGTTTAAGAATGACATCAGACAGCTTCCTGTGTGCATTGAAATCACAGAAAATGTGTACAAGTGTTTTGGAAGAGTTTCACATTTTTGCTTCCTTTAAAACATATGAGCCATTGTCTATTGCAGCAGAAAAATGTGGGGCCCTTTCAAATGCAGGATCTCTCTTCCCATGATCCCCTGTCCATTGATGTGCAAAAGATTTCGGCACATAGCTGCTATTTTAGTTATCGTAGTGGAACACACCCTATGTGTGTGTACACCATAAAGTGTAGGAGCATATCTTTCCAATAGCATAATGAGAGATGAATGACTGGGGGACCAGATCTAGGTGCCCACTTAGAGCGGGCACAAGTGCACCTGCCACTGCTACAGGTCTCTTTGCTAGGGGTGTGCAAAGTGGTCTCTATTCGATTCAGATTTGGCCCAAATCAGGGAGAGTGATTTGATTAGTTGATTCAGATCACAGTCCCCGATTCAATTCAGTTAAATCTGAATCTGAAGATTTGATACTGATTCAGAGAACCAGTGATTTGGACATAGAGACAGCTTTTAAAGCTTTTTCTACATACCTTAAAGTAGCAGGCATGGCTCATGAACGCTGCAATCCTGGGGCGCATGGAGAGTCCCACAGGAGTGCGGGGGGGCCCTCCACGTGGTCAGTGGCAAACCCGGAAGTGGACCAGAAGTACTTCAGATCCACTTCTGGGTCTGCCAGGGAGCATGCTGGGGAGCCCCCCCCCCCCCCCCCCGCGCCTCTCTAGCTCATCGATCGGCCTCAGGGGGACCCTGGGTGCCCCCCCCCGACCCAGGAGGCACCAGTCGCTGAGCCGAAGTGGGGGGGTGGGCATGAGGGCCTCCCCATGCGCTCCCTAGCGGACCAGAACTGCTTCTGGTCCACTTCCGGGTCCACTGCCGAGCACGCTGGGAGCCCCCCATGCTTCTGTGGGACACTCCATGTGCCCCAGCATCACAGCACTCATGAGCCCTTGCTATCTAGAGTTATGTCGAAAAAACATTTAAAGCTGTGTCTATGTCCGAATCACCAAATCTTTCCGAATCGATTCCGAGGGTCCTGATTCCACCGAATTGAATCAGGGACCAAAGATTCGCACAGCTCTACTATCTGCTGCCCCTGGTCCTGCCTGCCTGACCCCTGCTGCTATCTGTGCCATCCCAGACACAGACCCTGGTCATTGTACCCTTAGATCTCCCATCTTTGAGCTAAAACCTCAATAGGAATTCAGCATTTCTCAGTGTTTAGCACTATGCATGGATCAAAGATTAGGGCCCAGTTTTTCTCCTACACAAATCAGTAGCAGAACTTGTATTGAACTCAATGCATTTATGATTAGTTCCATTATTCATTCATTTCAAACAGGACAATCTTTGCATACAGAATCTGGAATAGTGGCTGGGATAAAAAGAAGTCATGTTCATAACACCACTTTTCTCCCAGTTCCTGATGAAATTTGGATTAGATAAAAAGATTCTGATCAGCGCTGAGTGGCATGCACACCAACATATACTAACACACTATTAATTCCTTAAAACTGCTTTTAAAAAAAGTCAAAATTAGGGAGAATGCATCATCTTTAATGGTGTTTATATTAATGACATCATGAAATTAATTTCTATGCAGGTTCAGCAAAAGTGTTCTTGTTAGCCCTTCTACAGCTATGCGGAATAATCTACACATAATAAGAACTAGTTATTCAAAAACCTCTTTTTAGTATGGGAAAGGGAGGAGGGGTAGGTGAAATGTTGCCTCCAACAGCCCCAAGCCATGTGTTCAAGCCATTTCCCATTCTCAAGGGAAGAGTTCATTTCACAGCCAAACTTTTTAGCAGGATGGTGAGCACAAACAAAACCATCTTTGTACTAGGAGAGGAGGGAAAGCGATACAAGCTGAATTTCTGAGACAGTCCTTTTTCTCCCCTCTTCTTCTTAAACATAACATGCAGCCCATACAGTGCTGGACCCTCTCAAGGAGTTGGTTGACAGTCTCAACAATACAAGTTGTGGAAATCATCTGGCTTCTCAGGGCGACACAAAGAAGGGAGCTGGGATCATTCTGAAGGAATGAAATGGTTTCTTTATAGAAAAGAAGATGGAATGAACGTTCAATATTAACTCTTTGTTTTAATTAGCTGGCTTACACTTATGAGTTATGTCATTGCCAACAGACTTGCTCTGAAATTCCAAATCGAAGAAAAGCTCATTTGTGACTATACACGATTATCTTTTCCTTTAAGTCTTCCCACCCCTTTTACAATCGGTGCTGCTCCTCTCAGTGGAAAGCAGCAATTTAAAGGGTAGCACACAGAAGACTATCAGCATTTTAGCTATCATGTTGTCTAACACTGACCAACATGGGTTTTCCTAAGGGAAAGAGATTTCTGGCTCCCAACTGGTATTGCATTTAATTTACTTTAGTGTGTCATCTTACTAATAATCAGTGTAACCTGTTGTAAAACAGCCTAAAATTTAGTAGACTTACCTCTGCCTTACAAAAGCCATTTCTTCTTGGTTTTCCAGATACCCAAACAATATCTCCTTCCTCCAGGTTCATACCTGAAATGAGCTTTGGAACAGCCGTCTGAGGGTATATAATTGTAGACTGCAACAAATGAAGTGCATGCCACAATGACAGGGCCTTTTCAATAAGCAGTGTCTTCATAAGTGGTGACCTCTCTCACAAAGCTGGCTTTCAGAATTTCCTGACACAAGTTATGGGCCTAATCCGAGTAGGTATCTACAGACTACTCTTTACATTAATCGGGGAGTATGTGCCAAACACCCCCTGCTTCCATACATACATACGTTTATAAGTACAGATTCTTCTGTCTTACACTGCTAAAATGATGTTACTATAGCAACCTGTGTGTGACCTGCATAATCAAGATAGCTGGGAAAAGCTGTTAGCTGAGTTTATGCCCACGAACAGGAAACTTTAAAGATTAATGGTCTAAGAAATTCTGACATATCTGTGGAGTCATGCCCATTTATCATGTATGATCCCTTTCTTGGACCACCCTTATTTGTAAATGTCAAGTGACAGCCAATGGCGTAAAAATATTAACAGAGAAACCATTACATTGGCACAGCTGTCTCTTAAAATTCTGTATTTAGTAAATCATTGTATTATTTAGTTGAGCTGTATATAAAGATAAACTCACACATTTTACAGCAGGGCTTCCCAAATTTGGTGACTTGTTAGGAGCCAGAGATCTGCACCAGATTTGCAAACCTGGTGGTGTATAATATTTAGAACTAAACAATGAATTCACAGCCTCATTTCCTGCTCACAGGATGTCATTTTGAAGATTACAACTTCCTTAAATTTACTCGCCATTTACATTTTCTCAACATATTTTTGCATCTGATTATTATTACAGATTTATTTAATGAACAGATTGCTAACAGCTCACTGAAAAAATCCAAAACCCTATTTGAAATACAAGCCTTTAATTAATTATGATGTGATACATATGCCACATCTTATTGCTTTTGTCCCATGACTGGATAAATTTCACCTTTATAACCAGGGGGAGGGCTTGAAGGAAATGCAATTAAGAGAGAGGTATTAAGGAATTATAGGAAATTATAAATCTTTCCCTGTTTCTCTCTCCTTTGCTAAGCAGTCAGTCCTAAAAATATTAGGTTACTGGAAGAATTGCTGGAAGGATGCAAAGTTTAAATCAGATTTTTTTCCCTCATTAGAACCACACAAACTATTTGCATGTGCATGCATGATCTTACCACAGAATGGTATGGCCAGATATTTCTCCAGTTATTAATTAACTGCTTCTGTATCTGGACTCCAACAAGGAATTCTTGGAACCTTGTCATTTATCTGTGACCATGGCATGAAGAATAGAAACATCCATGAGGTTCCTAGATGAGCTCAAGGCTTAACTGGGACTTAGGAAGAATATAGGGCTTGTACTGGCCTTCTCTATAGAACTGAAATTTTACTTTGTGTGAAGGAGAAATAAGAATATGATGGAGAGGCAATACATTGCCTCTTTCTGTTTGATATGGATGCACAGGACCAACACATTGGCTTGAGAGAGCCCCCTCCCAGGGCACTCATTATGTTGTAGTATTGAAGCCTGCCTCACAGGGACCCATGAACTTAGGGCTAGGTACAGACATTCAAAAAGGCCAAGGCAGAATCGATCCAAGTTGCACGGTTTTCTGTAAGCAACGTAGATTAGATCAGTAGTGAACAGAACAAACGTTCACCCTTCCGTGCGGGAGCGGGGTGCAAATTTTAAACCAGGTTCCACCATTTTTAGACCAGTCTGTATGTGCCGAACTTCTGTTCTGTTACCAATATAGATCAGTTTTGTGCACCCAACTTCTGTTCTGTTACGAGTATAGACCAGTTTCCAATCACTTATAGAGGTAAACTTGTAATGACTGTACCTGGCCTTAAGGCTTAGGAATCTGAACAGAAACCAGGCTCTGGCCAGGATTGAGGTCTCTAGTCCACCCCTGTCAAGCACCCCTTGCTGGAAACAAGAGTTCTCATTCTAAATAACTAGTCTCTGGCACTAATGATGACCCTACAAACTCCCCAATAGCTTAAGGTCATGCTTCTCCCAAATAACTGAATGGCAATTTCATATCTGAAAAAAGGACACCTCCCCCACACACAAGTTTTACAGTTTGTGGGTCCAAATTTATGCCTGGTGTAATTGTACTGAAGTGTAATCTTTGGAGCTACACACCAAAGAGGAACTAGCTCCATATAGGAATTTCCCATCACTAAGTTTTTACTTAAAATATGTAAAAGGCTAAATTTGTTTTGCCCCTGGAGAAGTATGCAGTAAGCAGGTGCTTAAGGGATTATAGGATCTTGGACTAAAAAGGGCATGGATGAGGCTGCCATCTATAACAAGCAGCTTTGTTTTCTAGTAGCAAGTTTAGCAAATTAATAGCTAAGATACCATACGTGTTTGGCCATTACAACTTCATTGTATCCACTGCAGCAGGTAGGCTGTAAAGCAAGGGAAGCCTATTCCATGCTACAGTCAGCCTAGTGATAAATTTATTTAATAGATTCATAGCTATTAGGGTTGGAAGGGACTTCAGTAGGTCAGCGAGTCCAACCCCCTGCCCTGAGCAGGAAAGAGTGCTGGAGTCAGACAACTTAAGGTAGGTGTTTCCAGCCTCCTCTTGAAGACCCCCAGGGTAGGAGAGAGCACCATCTCCCTTGGAAGCCTATTCCAGATTCTGGCAACCCTTACTGTAAAGAAGTTCTTTCTAATGTCTAACCTAAATCTGCTCTCCATCAATTTGTGGCCATTGTTTCTAATTACTCCAGGGGGTGCCCTAGTAAACAGAGCATCTCCTATTCCCGTCTGACCTCTGATGACTTTATAGGCAGCCAGGACATCACCTCTCAGCCTTCTGTTGTGAAGAGATATAGGTCCCTCAGTCTCTCCTCATAGTGCCTTGCTTGCAGGCCTATGACCATATGACTGGCCTCTTCTGGACCCTCTCAAGGTTCTCCGCATCCCTCTTGAAGCACGGCACCCAAAACTAGATGCAGTACTCCAACTGCAGCCTAACCAGTGCCACGTAGAGGGGAACCATCACCTCCCTGGACCTGTTTGTCATGCACTTGCTAATGCATGATAAAGTGAGGCTAGCCTCGTTGATCACTTTGTCACATTGACGACTCATGTTTATCTTGGAGTCAACTATGACTCCAAGATCTCTTTCCACTGCTGTGCTGTGGAAAATATTTTCTCTATTCTGCAACCAGACCCAGCTGGTGTTACATTTCCCAGCAAAATAAAATAGTTTAAAAGCTCATAGATATTTACAAGTACAATAGAAAGAAACCAGTTATGAATAAAGTTCCAGTCACAAGACTTATCTACATACAGAGAACATTAGCTGATTTTGATCAAATTCACACTTAGATTTACAAATCTAGTATTAGTCACCTTCCATCATAGCAATTTCATCACCTCATGTGTCTAACTTTGCCTCAGATGGTGATTCATAATATTTTGCCTTAATTTTTATTTTTATTTTTTTTTAACTGTTTTAAGGCCCATGGTCAGGATTTTCAAAAGTAGAAGCCTAAAGTCAGGTCCTTCAATTTATATTTTAATCTCTTAAATTAAAAGCCTGGATTTCAAAAGTCCTTCCACAAAGCATAGAAAAGTAAGAACAGTTGGGTATTTAGTACTTTCTATTAATTGTCTCAGTTAGATTTTTGGGTGCCTGTAGACATGCGGGAATGCTGCTCTGATGTGCTGCAGTTACAGTACGTAGGAGCAGACTCAATCAAGTCTGCTGGAGCATTCTAATTAGTGTGCTCTAGCAGCCTCTGTATCTCATGTATTCAGTTTCTCTGTGCTTCAAAACGGAGGCAGAGGAGCTTTACCTAAAGCTCATTCAATGAGCTTTAATTAAAGCACCCCCCAATGCCATTTTGAAGTATGGGATGCTGAATGCACAAGACACTGCAGGCACTTTAATTGGAATGGCTCTTGGAGCCGCTCTAATTACAACAACATCCACACGCCCAGAGCACATTTGAAGATGCCCTTTGAGTCCTAATTTAGACTCCTACTTTTGAAAGTCCTGGGCCTTATTTTTTTAAATAAACACATTAACCACTAGGAAAATATCTCTAACTGTTATTTTTAAAAAAGGGAGTTTATTTGTAATCATAGAAAAGCAGGGGTGGAAAGAACCTCACAAGGTCTTCTAGTCCAGCCCCCTAATCAAGGGAGATCTTCCCTATCTAAAACATCCCAGCCAAGTGTCTGTCCAACCTGCCCTTGAAAGTTTCCAGGGATGGAGATTCCACAAGTTCTCCAGGTAGTCGGTCCCAATGCTCGATCACCCTTACAGTCAGAAAGTTCCTTCTAATCTACAGTCTAAAATTCCCCTGGTGAAGCTTGAGGCCGCTGCTCCTAGTTCTGCTCCCTCTAGCTACAGAGAATAGCCCATCTTCATCCTCTCTGTCATCACCTTTTAGGCATTTGAAGACTGTTATCAGATCTTCCTATGGGCAACTGGTGCCTCTGAGTCTGGAGGAGCACCTGCAGGACACGACTTGAGGGGCAGGGGGGGTCCCCCAGTGGCCAGCTGTGATCAGTCTGGCAGAACCAATTTCAGTGCTCTCAGGGTGGGGGGGCACGTGCCCCCCAGTGTCCCCACCATGTGTCACCTATGGATCTCCCCTCAGTCCATTCTTCTCCTGACTAAATAACTCTAGTTCTTTCACTCTTTCATCATAAATCATGTTTCTCGGGCCCCTAATTAGTTTTGTTGCTCTGTGCTGAACTCTTTCCAAACTGTCCTCATCCTTCTTGAAGTGCTGGGGCACAAAACTGGACACAGTACTGCAGGTAAGGCCTCAATAGTGCTGAATAGAGCAGAAGAATCACTTCCTTTGATTTACTAGTGACACTCCTGTTAATACCACCCAGTATGGTGTTGACTTATTTTGCAACAACACACTGTTGGCTCATACTCAGCTTATGGTCCCATGTAATCCCCAGGTCCTTCTTTGCAGTACTGCAGCCTACCCAGTTATTTTCCAGTCTATATTTGTACATGCAATTATACTGTCCCAAGTGCAGGACTTTGACCCTGTCGCTGTTTAATTTCATCTGGTTGATTGCAGACCTTTTCTCCAGTCTATCCAGGTCATTCTGGATCCTAGCTCTACCCTCCAATTTGAGTCTGCAATTCTACCCAACATGTTGTCATCCACAAATTTGCTAAGCATGCACCGAGTCCCATCATCTAAATCATTAATGAAGAGGTTAAACATACTGGAACCAAGACAGACCCTTGATGAACTCCACTTGATAACTCCTCCAAACTAGACTTCTCCCAGTTAAATCAGTACTCTATTTTCCAGGTCTTCTAAAAATGACCGCAAATGCCCAAATGAATTCTGCTTGTTTAGCACCTGTGTACATCCTGTATTCTAAAATGTTCATTTTCATTGACATGCTAATGTTTTCAATAAACAACTTAGAAGATTATAATATACCAGGTCTTAATAATTATACCGCCATTGTTGTCATTTGGGTTGCTCGCTTTTCATTACTGTCCAATTTTTATTAATTTTGCAAGAGAAAGGTGACTCTCTAACAACAGTACAAAGATTTTAAGATGGTAACTAACCCTTTTGTTTATTTTAGAGGGTTTTTTAATGGGACCGCACTAATGTGTATATGTTTACAGGATCAGGGTCTGAATAGGTATTCACAAGAGATTATAATTGGTAAATATAAGCATTTAATGTCTATGATATGTAAATCCTGCATGCATTCTAGACTTCCTCATCAAGGCTTAGGTGGATGAATAGTCATGTTGCAATACAATCTGCATTTTGAGGATTGCTTTGAAGTTTCTGGCTTTACCCCAGGCCACCTGTGTGACCCTGGGCAAGCCATTTAACCTCAGTGTCTCAGTTCCTTGTCTGTAAAATAGAGTAAATATTATAAACTTTTTCACATCCTTAGTTTGTATCATCCATATGTAAAGTGAGCTTTTTGGGGAAGGCACTTCTACTCCACATACATACAATGCCTGACATGGTCACAGTCTCAAAGCACTACAGCAATAATAAGCAGTAGAAGCCGCAGCATGCAGTCATGATGTTACAAACTGACAGGTGAACATGCTTGATACAGTTTCTCTTTGTCATCTGTTTTGGTCCCTTGCTTCTCACTCATGTTTTTCAAAAAGTCATGTTTTGAATCTTTAACTACTATTACCACTATTTTTAAAACTCCTCCTCCAATCTCAGTCTCTCCTGTGTGAAGCCCCAACTGTCTCTTTAACAGTTTTCTGAAAGCTGCTTTTAACAGATGAATTTTACTATTATGATTATAAATTATGGACAGGGTATTGATAATCTAATCCATAAAGAATACAGTAGAAAATAGCAGTCTGATTTGTAAAATCACTTGAGCAGGTATTTACATTTAAGCATGAGTTACAGCAACAGCAAAGACTTGGAGTTCCAACTCAGTTTGACCTTTATGCATAGGCTTAAATCCATCCTTACTGAAGTCCATGGGACTCAAAGTTTAGCATGTTCTTAAACACTTGTTGAATTATGACTGTGAGAAGTATTTCCAATTCTATAATTCTATTAAAAAGCATATAAATATTTGTAGAACTGATTAGATATTTTCTTCTTCAGTCTTCAAAAAAACAAAACAAATTCTGCTTTTAAAATGGATGAATATTGAACCTAAGAGCAAATATCCAAAACTGGATTCATTAATCTTTTCTGCTTTGCTGCTTGTAAGGTAAGGGGAGTCAATAACCATAATAAATAGAGATTAATCAATGCTCCTGGTGTTAAAAGAAATCTGTGATTTTTCTCAAGAGACTTTGCTGATGTCAAGAGGTAAGAATGAGATCGACTGCTTTGTGAACAGCACTAAAGGCCAACCAGTGATGTGGCTCAAGGCTTGATCCTACCCTATTGTCTTCAGCTGGAAAATTCTTCGCAGTATGCAACTGAATACAGAAAATATAGTATTATTAGCAAATAGCCTTCTGACCAAAGTAACCTTGTGTTATTTAGGAGCAAAGATAGTGTCTTCCCACCTCTCTGCAATTCACCTGCTTAGAGGCTTGCCAATTCCATCCAGCTGTCTACTTGAATTACTTTGGAAACCTGGTCCAAAGCCATCTTAAAGAGGTAGTATCAGTTTGAAGGATTACATTTCCATCTGACATGTTAAGGACAGCCTGTTTTCTGAACCTGGGTTCTCTGAACCTTTGATTATCCAAATGGCAAGATATTTTTCTCTTACAAAATCTAACTTGTAAATGGTGCTGTTTTTTAAGTTTTACTAATACAGTACTGAATCTCTACTGTTAAGTTTGATTCAGTATTCTAACTTGTAACTGTTGCTGTTGTATATTGTTCTCCTTCAAGCTTTAATACCATATCATACCTCTACTTCTCAGTTTGACACAGTTCTCTTTTAAGTTTTGCTGTATTTAATATCTCAGCTATTAAGTTTGGTGTGGTTTGTATTATGCACCAAAACAGATGTTTTGTACTTACTGTTGTTACATGGAACACTTTGAATTATTATAGATAAAAAATATTTCATTTTTTCCAGTATATTTATTTTGGATACTTAGCATTGCATATACTCAGTTTTACTTTTTCTTCTTTTTTTTTTTTAATGGTCACTTTCACTTTTCCTGTCTCTCATACTAGCATGACAAAAGTCAGTCTCATGCAGTTTGGAAAGAGCTGACATGCACACATTTTTCCATACCTCACAAAAAGCAACTGCAATGGTGAACCTGAAACTACAGGGGGAAGAGGCAGCCATGTATCCAGGCAAATGGGTGAAGGGTAGAGTTTAGCATGCATTAGAAGCTGCTTTTAAGCCCTTCTACATATCACCAGGAGAGCTGAAAAACACTTCGGAAGGAAGTGCTCAGACTTCATTTGTTTAGCAGTTAATAGTCTGCCTCGTTGGAAGGCTGCAACTGATGACTAGAAAATGAAGGTGGAGCCACAAAGAGGGTTAAAAGCCCCAGGGGCAGAGTGCAAGGAAGGAGAGGAGGCTGTGGTACAAGGAAGAAGCACAGAGCCTACATTGCCCCTCAAGGTCTGAAGAAAGACATCAGGGTTTGGTTTTTTTGTGGGGGTTGTTTCTTTTGTTGGTACACTTGCTTGTTTTGAAGGTTGTTTAATGTGGAAACCAGATAGAATAAACTGGCTGGAATCCTTGAACACAAAGCTGTCTAATATTGATACGGAAACTTAGTGAGTGACCCACTTACGCAAACCCTCAAAGTTCATCGTGAGCCTTGTCATATTTGGTGCTCATCTTAAAGTCCCAGCTCCCGGGTAAATACATTAGAAATTCAGTTATCATTTTCAAACGGTATGATTCTAGCTCTGGCGAATAGCTGGGAAATGTGAAACCTAAAGATTCATACCCCAGAAAATAACAAAAAAGTCTCAAAACAGAAACAATAATTGGGGTCATAATTTAATTTTTAACTGCTACCCATTGTTGGTTTAGTCAACGTAGCTTTCAATGATTGTGCTAGATTTAATAATGTGATCTCCAGAGAAACAAGTAACTCAAATATATTTTAAAGTGTCTGAAAACATGTATATGTAAAAATGTGTATATTTATTTAAAATGTGTCTGCTTTACAGAATAATTTATGAAAGGATGGCATGAAGAGGGTTGGTTAAAACACTGTCCGTAACAACAGACTTTGTTCATTTACATATTACAAGCACAGGGGTAGAATTCAGTATGGAAGGGAGTACCCAGAATGCCTATATGCTCGCAGCTTAGTGAGGACAAGCCAGAGTGCAATGTTTCAGTTCCAGTTCACTGTCATCCAAACACATAAAAAGACTAATGAAATGAAGAAATAAATGCTTCTCTCATTTAGGGATTATAGAATATTTTCTTTTGTTTATTTTTCCTAATTTAGCATAAAGGGCATCGGCCCCACATTGTTAGAAATCAGCATTTTACCTTTCTGATCAAAAAAGTGAAGAAATAAAGAAAGCAACCTGGTGTTTTCAATGAGAAAATTTGCATCGAGGTTTTAAGTTAACTTAGTTGATTTGATCTACATGGAGGCACACAGAGCAGTCAGTTTAGTCTCCTGGAGTTTGTACTCAGTGTGTACACAGTTAATAAAGAGAGATATGAGTCTAGGAGTGATACATTGAAGGATTCCCTTTCTAATGGAATGCCAGGAGCAAGAATGGGATGTTATAAAGTATGCTCATGCCTGAACAATTAATCATACTGAACTTGGTTAAACTTGCCCCTAGGCCCCAATATCAGGTCATGCATTCATAAAAAGCCACAATACTTTACATGCTCTTTTAAGCTAAAAGACCATCCATGATTATTTTTTCTTTATGGAAAGTCGTAAAGTAGCTCTTAAGCAAGAGGAAGGGGTCAGGGAAAGTTTTTTTAAGCAGTGATTCAACAAATATATCTGGCACAAGCTACTCTCTTTACTGTGTTGAACTTAAGCCAGTCTCCTCACTGCATATTGTATGCACCCCATTACCTCTGTTTTCATTCTGGGCTGTGTCTAATGTAGAATCATTCAGGAAAGGGAGAAAAAAATGGACAAAGCAAACAGCACATTATCTCTACAAGAGCTATGTAACAAAAGCTAAAACCAAATCCATATTTTAGTGCCCTGAGATTACAGGCATTTCCTTGTGCAGTTGGGTCCTCCTGTGGCTGAGGGAACCTGGTATAAAGTCACAATGGAAGGTCTCTCTTAGGGGTGGGCAAAATATGGCCTGCGGGCTGGATCTGGCCTGCGAGACCATTCTATCCAGCCTGCTGGGGCCCCTAAAAATTTAGAAAACTGTTGTGGGAGCCTGCTGGACTTCCCCTGGGTCCTACTGCCCCTGGTTTCTGTTGTTTTTGACAGGAACCAAGGACAGCTCAATATTAATTTTCTAAATTTTTTAGAGGCCCTGCAGGCCAGATAGCATGCCCTCACATGGGCTGTGGACAGCTGCAGCAGGGAGCCCCAGCCACAGGGTGGGGGCGAGGGCGAGGGCGAGGCTGCTTTTCCCTGCACTCAGCACCAGCTCATCCCCTTTTGGCAAGCAGGGGGTCAGGGCTGCATGCTGCCCCTGCTTGTACCATGGGGCTGGGGAGCACTGGGAGTGAGCGGGTGCACAGGGCCCACACCAGTGTCCCAGGGCCAGTGCCAGCAGGGCCCAGAGCAGGATGGTAGGAGTACAGGGTCCCAGCTGGCAAGGGCTCTATGGGGCCAGGCCAGCTCCCCCTCACCTCCCTGCTGGTGCAGCCCAAACCGGCTCCACAGACCCTTGCCAGCCTGCGCCCTGCTCTGGGCCCCATCGGTGCTGGCCCTGAGACATTGGTCCCAAGATGGTGACCAGGGGGCAGGGCATCTGTCAAGGAGCAGGGCTACCCAAGCGGCCCTCGACAGCTTGCCAAAACTGGGTGAGCAGCCCTCCACCCAAAACAATTGTCTGCCCCGGTCTATCTGTTTAACATATAGTGTTGCATAATGAAAAGCTAACGTGCATTCGGACAGGTGGATTCAGTTCCAAATCTCTATTCAAACTTCGCTATCTGAGAGCACCTTTGTAGTAGAAACTTTGTCAACTCCATGACCAACCCTTTTCTCTCTTCCATGTAAAAAGACCTTGGTTCCATTTATATGTTCCCTCAGTGAAATCCTGCACCTCTTATAGTGCTGTTTAAGAATATCCAGACTTTTAGTTTTGTATAGTTCTAATCCATTAGCCCTTGGATTTCATCTCTCTCAGTTCCTATGAGGATACTTTTTTTAGAGCTGAATAGCACCTTACCAATACATTCCATGGTACAGTAAAGTCAATTAGTCTTCACAGTCACCTGATCCAAGACTGCCTTTCACCTCTCCATTACTAATAATTTCTCTGTAGGATCTAGAGTCTGTCCCATCTTCAACTCAGCTGAGTAAATTTGGACCCAGATATTGGGAAGGAGCTGGCCCTGCAAACACCCACAATCCCTGCTTCCATTATAATTAACTCTTGCAGTATTTTCATGTAGATGTAGACTGGGAATTCATTCTGTAGCTTTGCAACTGTGTCTACACATTTAAGATACCAATTTCATATGATGCTTTCATACCATTCATTATAAGATTAGAAGACTGCTTTTAATGTCTATAGAAGTACTTAATGTTTTGTATCAATAATTCCCTACAGGGTCTTTTCTATTACAGTGTCTCCTCATTAAACTACAAAGTTAAACAGGTGCTTGTCATGAAGACAATAACAAGTTTTTCAGGAAAAGATGACCCATAGGATAAAACTTGCCATTGGTAATACATGTTGTTGCTACGACCTCCTGGGAGCTGACATCAGGCTTTTGTTCTTCAGGGTAATCACTAGATGCAAATGAAGCAGCTTCCTTGCCTGTCGATGGACAACTGAACTGAACATTCTTCTTCTCAGAAACCAAACCAGAAGAGCTCACAGTCTGAACACTGATTTGAAATGGCACAGAGAGATCAAGATTTTCTAAGATGGTCTGAAATGAGAGAAGACCTAAATTTTAAAATGAATTTAAGTCATTCGTTGTACATTCAGCAGTACTAGGA
Organism: Alligator mississippiensis; assembly: GCF_030867095.1. NCBI lineage: Eukaryota > Metazoa > Chordata > Crocodylia > Alligatoridae > Alligator > Alligator mississippiensis. The sequence continues at coordinate 27,239,763 of NC_081825.1, read as the reverse complement.
TTTATACAATCACTTCAACATCAGACATTAGGCCAAATTCTCTACTGGCATAAATTGACTTCAATGGTGTTTTGTCTGTTTACATCAGCCCAGTATTATAAACGGTATGTGTCTGATAAATAAGGACTATGTGAGAGGGGGTGCAGGGCAGACGTGTTATAAAGGTTTTATTACATGAGTCTAGGATAGTTGCATTATTCATGAATGTCAAAACCACTCATGAGCAACCAATCATAAATTCATACTAATAAAGTCCTTGTGCCTTCTTCCACCATTCATGTATTTTGCATGTAGCACATATACTACAAGAGAAATATTGCTTTTAAGCATTGTCTTGGGAAAACACCTACCTATTGGCTTCACTTGTATATGTTTGAACCCCCTAGGCACGTCCTCATGAACAGAAACATGCGTTTCCCCAAGGACAAACACAATGGCACAATATGTGCTGCTGCTACTTGTCCCTGGGGAACAACTGTTCACATACGCTCTGGAGCATGGCACGTTGCCCAGGTGGGGTACGGGAGGCTGGGGCCAGTGCCTGGGCTAGCCCCAGCAGCCTTTTCTGGGGTCCTGGGGGCTTCAGCAGCAGCAATTCTGCAGCAGGGAGCCTGATCAGCAGCTGGAGCATGGCTCCAATTAACCAGGCTCCAGTTTTGGGCCACGCTGCCGCCACATGCACCACCCCATTTTATTTTTATACCAGGATATCCTGGTATCAACACCCTCCCCTTCCCTCCTCTGTGTGCTGCAAATTAGCAGCACGGGGAACACCTGCATGTGTGGCATGTGTGGTGCATGGTGCCACAGAGAGGTCTGCAGTGCCACATACCACATGTATGCACTCGTCTGCATGAGCCCCCTGAGTCCTGCTTCAAATAGTTTAGAAGGAGCCATGAAACTCTTTAAAAATTAAATAAATTCCTTCTATTAATAAAATGTCATGGTTTTCAGGTGTCTGCTCTCAGTCCCTTCCAGGGCTAGAAACAGTTTTGGCTCACTTGGGGAAGCCAAGATGTCTCTTTCCAGTACACAGTGGTGGGTAGCCACATTTGTCTGAAGTACGGCAGAAAATTGAGAAGGGTGGCACCTTAAAGACTGACTTGTTTAGTGAGGCATGAGCTTTCACAGGCACCAACTTACTTTATCAGATGCATCATTTGACATTAATGTCTAACAAAGGTGTTGCCTACAAAAGCGCATGCCTCTGAACCAGTTCATTTCTAAGGCGCTACCCTGCCTTGCCTTTTGCCTATCTTTCCAGTGTAGAGGTTCAACAATATTTTAGACTTTAAGTTTGACATTTTTTATGTCTACAGTAGCTATTATCTCTTATTGGCTCCCTCCTGGAATCTGTAACTAGGAGAAATGGTGCATTTGTAATGGAGAAAATGTCCACAAAGGGGAGAATTCAGCCCAGGTGAAACTCGCAGGGATTTTTTTTTTTTTGCCTTCATCTGTAGTGTGACCCAAGTTCCACTTCTTAGAATCATCTGGACATATTTTACCTACCATATTCCCTCATATTACAGAGTCCTAAAGCATTGGCAGTACCCCAGGTCTCTCCTGCTCCCCTCCTATGGTATATTGTAGTTTTTTAGTCTCTTGGATTTTTTGAAGTAAAGGTGCTAGCTGGGGGTAAATTAAGGAGTATTTTACCACTTGTGGTTTGTGGGTAGAACATGTACATGGATGTTCTTACAGACCCTTTTGCATTTAATGCCTATTACTTGGTTGTCTGTGATTGCTGTGGATGGGATTCAGGTGAGCCCTTCTGGCCTTATGTTTGGGGAAGAATAGAAGGAAACATTTCTCTTATAAGTTATTCTTTTTTAATAGCAGCATTTTGATGTTGCTCAGTGGTTTTGAATGTTGGAAGGAGTTCCTGGAGCAGAGAGCAGGGGAAGCAGTACACAATACATTAATTGATAGCATGGTTCTCTGGTTTGCGAGACCTCACCACTATTTATCATCTTTCTATTAGCTACACAGGTGACAGAGAAATGAAAAGAAAGAGGAGGCAATCAGTATCATCAGCAAAGAGGAAGCATACTACTGATTTTTTAACAGCAGATGCAGTGTCTTTATGTATTCAGGCCATTTGTGTGTTCACATGAACATATTTATTTACAAGTTGCATACTGAGTCAAACAGTGAAGAATAATTAGGATGTCTAAAAAGAGAGAGAACTACTTGAAGTGTGGCTGAACATTTCATGAATTACGATCTGTGTAACACTTATGGATCCATGTAAATTTTAACTCAATGACACTGGGCATGTCTGCATGAGATGTTCACTGTGGAGTTGACTAATTAGCTCTACAGTAAAATGTCACCATCTACAAGTGTGGTGCTATTAGGATTGCGTAAACTAATTAACTCTGCCATAGGACAGTGCTGCCAGACACAAGTACCATCTTATGGTGGAATTGTTTACTCTGCTGCAATGTACATATAGACAGGGACGGACCTGGCTGGGGCATGAGGGTGCTTCAGTGCGGAAGCTGCCTGCCAGCTAGCCCTGAAGCACATTGAGCCAGGTTGGAGCAGCCCTGGGTTGCCAGGTTGATCCCTGGGGCCCCCTGCCAGCCAGGGCTTCTCCAGCCCAGCTCAACATCCTGTGGTCCTGGGCACACAGGCAAATGTAGTACCTCCAAGCACAAACTGTGCCAGAGTTTATTCAGCTGCACTAATTTCACATGTAGATGTGCCCACTATGTAATATATGCAACATGGTGTACTTTCAGTAATCACTGGAAATGATGCTATTCTAGACTTGCCAATATTTCACTCAGAATGCATTTTCATATTTAGATGCAATGCTCTGTGTTGAAAAGACTAACCAGGAATAATGCTGGTGAAGGCAAACTGACCCAATCTTACTTCCAGAGTTATAAAAACCCACTCAGCACATAACAGAAGCTTTAGAAAGGGTCATAGAGAGAAACAGACAAACCCCAGGAGGAACTGATATATTTTTGATGATACACATCATGCATGATGCCCTGGGAACTGACCTTGGTGTGTCATACAGCTCCTGAGCAACTGAGTAAAGAAGACTACACTGAATCCTCAAACGAATTCCAGAGAAACTATTAAGGAGTTATGTATCTAATATTATACTATTAAAATTACTTTCTTCCATTATAATACAGTATCCAATGCTTATTTCTATCAACTATATCGCTACGAAAAGAAGCAATATTTTCATCATAAACAACATACCTCTCCCCTCCCATCACTGCAACATCTACCAAATTATTCAGTTCATTGGCTCCTCCATATTAAATATTGATAGAATAAGTAACATCATTCAACAAAAGAGTCTGTTTACCTTGGTACATGCTGAACTCGCAACAAACTTATGAAATTTCCCATCAATACATATCTGAGTGTAAAATAAAATAAGGGAGAAGGTTAAAGAGAAAAACAGCTTGCTAAATTATCCAAGTAAAGCTATGAAGCCTTCCTGGATACCTACTTACAGTAGTTATAAAGCCTTTAGTACTTATTCAAGGAAGTTTTACATTTAATTATAGCTTATTTAGGGTGATTTAAGGTAACAGAATTCTGGTGGGAAATTGGTCTTCTGTGCAAGATTTCAGACAAGATGGCATACAGGGTATTCACGTGTGTCACTGTCATTAAGAGCAACATGTATGACACAATAATTCCAGGCTTTAAACACATTAGGCCAAGGTTTCAGTGGAATTTACCTTCCCAACCAGACAATGCCCTCTTGAAAAATCTTACCAAGCACCTTTCTGCAGATTTGGGAGCCTAGAAATCTTTGAAGATCTCTGTCAATCCTTCTTCAAGGAAAGTCCTATTGCAATCAGTGTCCAACTAAAAACCACAGGGCATGATCTTCCACACTCATATAGTATCTTACTCTACAAACACAGCTTTCAATAAGAGCATTTTGGCATAAGTTACTATTGTCAGAATATACTGCCAATGAAGGACTTCAGGGTTTGAAACACTGGATTTTCTCTTGCCAGAAAGTCCCGCAGCAATGCAAACACTGCCAGAATAATTTCTCCCACTGCTGCTTTTTTTTTTTTGCCCCCAAATTGTGGAAGTTGAGAAACACACAGGATCAGAGGAAAGTAGGGCTAGATGGGACCTTTAGGAGGTCATCTAGTCCAACCACCTGCTCAAGGCTGGATCATCCCAGTCTAAACCATCCCAGAGAGAGACAGTTAGCTATCTTAGTTTGAAGTCTCTCTCCTACCCAACTTGCCTCTCTCAGCAGTGCTCCCTCCTCTTCTCCTCTCTTCCCCTATCCTTTGTATTCTAACCACTGCTTTCTATTTAGCAGCTCTGCTCCCTGCAGTACCTTCACAACATCTGATGAAGTAAGCCCTCTGCTTAGGAAAGCTTGTATTATACATCTCTGATTTAGTTAAACCATCCCAGGCAAATGTTTGTCTAACTTGCTTTTAAAATCTTCTAAGGATGGCATTACCACAATCCCTCTAGGTAATCTGGTTCAATGCTCAACTATTCCTAATATCCAATTGAAATTTCTTTTGTTTCAATTTAAAACGGTTCCTCTTTGTTATGTACTCTGCAGCCACAAAGATTGACAGTGCTGCCGTTATCTTTAATAAGACCACAATCAAGCCCTTGTTTAGAAGATTTGAACCACGTCCCTTTAAAAATCATGAGCTGATTCATCCCACAGATATGTTAAAGCTCAGGTGCAGACATGAGTAAAGGTAATATGTGTTGACTTCTTATAATCACATGGCCTAGGATTGATGAATTGGAAAGGGCAGTGATGGCTTATCTTTGAAAAAATGATTCAACATCTAAATGATATAGGAAAATTATTAATACTACACCATTTTAACCACAGCTAATGGTAGCAAAATATACCATGTACTAACTGGTATTGAATGCATGAAACATTGAACAACTAAGATGATATATATTGTACAGTCATAAATCAGTATAGAACAGGCTTTCTAGTAGTTATAAAGAGATTTCATGGTTTTTTAGCAGCAAGCAAAAGGTACAAATTTGTTCCCAATTATGATAACTGGATAATAGTTCATTCAGTTTATTCCTGCCTAGTAACAATTTAGCACCTTTTTCCCAAGCAATGACAAATATTAAATATTAATCTTAAGATTATAGTCTTCCATTATTCCAGATGTGCATGCTCCTATTGAGCATGTGATGTGGTAGAGCATTACATGTTTTATTCACCAATAATGTATATTGTTTCTTATAGGAGACCATGAAGAAAGAAAGAAATTTTCTTTACCCATTAACAGATTTTAAATGTGCGATTAGAACCATTTGCTCCTGTATTGTGAAGGGGTAAACTACTTGCTATCTTCCTTCTCCTGGAATGAGTTGGACAAAATGCACCACTACTATCTGCAATTTAGCATTCAGATAACCAAAGAACTGGAGCATAGCACTAAGCTAGCTTCTTCCCTGTCCCTGGAGAGATACCTCATTCCAGGCCTAGACAAGAATTCATTGAACTGCTGACCTGTGCTGTTGATAAATAGATGTTTTCTGTCTGCAGGGTAATTATTCTGGGATCTTGCACAAGGATTAAATTCACTTCAAGTGAATAAGTAAAGCTATTTTCCTTCATTACTATGGTCTGGGTTATAATACTTCTACTCATGTAGAATAGTACCTTGCTCCACAAGTCCTGTTGAAGGATAGTATTATGCTTAGGACATTAATCTATGATACACAAAATCAATTACCTACCATCCTACTGACTACCAGTGTAATCATACAGAATTCATTCAATTTGTTTGTATCTCATTTTTCATCTGTAAAAGAGGGGGGAGGTGGTAATAGTACTGCCAAACTTAAAACTCAGGAGAGGAAGATAACTATGTGCAAGATGAGTCCCATATTGGGGACCTACCTAAGTTAGTATCTGGATAGGAGGAAGATAGATTATTAAAAGCAATGGGACTATTCCAGAAATAACCTATCACCCAAAATAAGTATAGTAGAATCAGGCTCTATGTCTTTATTTGTTAAACATGGCCATACATTTTTGACAAACTTTAAAACAAAATCAAATTCAAAACCCTCAGATCTAACCTTTACAAATCAAATATGCCCCCTTTACTATTTCTACATGTCAGTATACAGGTAGTTTCAATTTAATTAGATCATATCTTTGAAAAATGTACTCCAACACCATTTTCATATTTTATAATAAATAGGCAATATCCAGACAGTATACATTTCCTACTTGGTTTCTTTCAATGGATTATGTGTCAGAAATTATTGAGCAAGAATAACAGGTCTGCTTTTGTCATCAAAAATGCTTTTAATAATTTTATTGAGGGTTATAAATCAATGTGCTGTTTTTGATCATTACTCCCACAGTTTCTCCAAGAACTGACATTGAGATGTACTTCAAACAAAATTATGCATGTGAAAAAACCTACGCAGAAATATTAAGGAAGTTTTTAAAATGATCATGATATAAAATATTTGATATCTTTTGGTAGAGAATATGGCACTGCTTTATATGTATACATACCCTGTATCCTGTAATGAAATGTCCATTGCTACATCCTAATTCATCAAGTACTGGTCTCTCCCAACCAAGCAACATGGTACTTTCTCCTATTGTTTTAATAATGTTGACCAAACCAACTGGTACAGGCGGTCCTAGAGAGAAAACATGCATGTAATGAAGCGTCTTAACAGAAGTAAGTAATCTTTGCCTTTCCTACCACAACTGCGAACAGACTCTGACATACACTGTTTCAATAATACAAATTATAGAGAAAGTTCTGTACCTACTTCTATCCCAATGACAACACCTCCATCAAGATGCATATGCAGTTGGGCTAATAAAAGATGTCACCCACAAAAATCCTTGTTTTGCCTATTTCCTGCATCACCATAGTTACACTACCATATCCATCTCAATCCAGTTCGTATAGACCTTACACACCTGTTTATAATATGGAGCTGCTGGCTAGGAACATGTAAATAAAAGAAACAACTGATCAAATCTAAAATGTTTTGAACCAATAAAATTCTACCATCAGGCAGACCCAGCACTTCCTGGCTGCAAGCAAGGAATCCCAATAGGCTCTTTGCATCACAGAGAATTGCCAGGTTAATTACAACTGATATAGGTCCAAAGTCTTGCCTCATTGTGAAAGGCTAGGCCATGCTTTGGTTCCTTTGGTTTATTCATGTTTGGTTCCTTCTATGGCCAACCTTCCCGAAACACAAGCTAAATGAAAAGAAGTTGATATTTGAATACGCTGTCATTTCCTCGGTGCACCGCAAATTCCTAATAACACTAGCATTAAAAATAGAAATGTAGGATCTGGTCTTCTGTTGTTTTTCAACTGTTGAGAAGGAAATGACACCACTGTAGCAAAATGTTTCAAGCACATGTTTTACCGTAAGCAGATAAATAAGCTTGTCTTCGGCCGAAAAACACTCAAGCGTCATTGTGAAGGTAAGTATATGATTAAATACTTTAATGCACTGACCTATTTTAGTATCAAGATTTCCTTGTTTTATTGGTTTTGGCACTGGTACATGCCCTTTATGTTTCTCTATTCTGTGGAATCAACAAAGTGTTAGCCCCTCTCTCCCTAATTTCAACCAGTAACCAGCTTTCCACATTGAAGCTACATAGTCTATATTAATTTGAATCCAATGTTGAATCATGCGTGCTCCGTTAGATTACCTCAATGAAGGATGGTTATAGGAGTTGCCAGTTCAGTAGGCAACAGTAGAAATGCCAAGGAGAAGGGCAAGGTGAGCAAGAACATACAGAAACAAGATACTATCTGAGAAAAATAACTACCAAATTCCCAGTGCTTGTGGCTAATGTGACAGCTTTTACTAGAAGAGCCTGATTTTGCTTCCATACTAATCAATGGCAGATCTCAAATTTCTTACATAGGAACATATCTATATCTGCTCTTAAAGACTCCATAGTAAGATCTTAAAACAGATCTTAAAGTCTACTTCATCACAGAGGAAGAGATCTAGCATCACAGCACTAAAGCTAGGAGCCCACCTGTGAACTCTGAGGAGCTGAAGGAAAACATACTCTAATCCTGGTTTCACCCTTGATCCTGAAATTAACTTTTCTATTAGTCTGAATGAATCTGAGTTCACAACCTTCAGGACCTGTTGCAAGTAAATCACTCACAATAAGATCCTTGGCTTCTCTTCTGACTGTGACCTGAACCGGTGCAAGGATCCACAGAGAAATCCTAAAGATGGATGAAGTAAATAGTGACCAGGTGAAGTGGAGATCAGCTGGAATGGAAAGTGAGGCCCCTTCATTTCTTATCATCTTCCACCTCCCCCTCCACTGATGGTTGTCACAGGATTTGTTTAGCAAATAGCGAGACCCTTGAGACAGATCATTTATCTTGTAAAACACCAATGAGTTTGGCTGGAATTGATTAGTGAGCTACATTTTATCTGACCCTGTTTAAATTTAATATGCAAAACAAAAATTCAGAGTGCCCACTAGATGCATGCCTTCAGAATTAGGGGAAGAAAGTGTCAAAATCATGTATTTGATTCCATGTCTTGGGCGAGGTCACGTGGAAAACTTGTCCCCAAAGCCAACAGTTACCAATACTGGTAACTGTTAGACAGAGCCAGGCTTCTATGCTATACTTCATGATAGGAATGCTGTTTATGTATGAAATTAAATCTGGTCCAAGAATGGCTTCATGTAACATAAAAATCTCCATTTAAAGTATGTTTTGCTATTTCCTGTATATAAGAAACACAAAAATGGTTATTGGCCTTCCTCAGGTATCTCCAGTATTTGCCGGCTGAATATGTAAAGCTATAACCTCCTGGGCAAGCATAAATCAGGTTTCAAGAAAATTATTCCTAAAACTGCTGCATCCATAGTCTTCATGCTGTCATCGTCAATCTACCTCAAGCACACGACCTTGCTTCTCCTATAGATACTAGCCTAATGCTCAGGGCGTTAGTCTGACTGAACTGCCTTGATATTGATGTCTCAACTACCCTATGCCTCTCCCTGATTATGTCCATATTTTTGTGCCTCATATTAAACTGAATGTGTCTGTACACATGTGAATTATGACACAAGGGGAGCAACAACAGTATTAGCATCTAGGAAAAGGCATGGTACCTGGCTTTTTATTGCTTGTTCATTTATACAAGCAACTGGGGTTCACTTTTATAAGCAGTGAAAAAAGGACTGACCCGCCCTCAGTGGCACAGCTCCGAGGGCAAGCTGCAAAGCATCCTTTTATAGTCCCCTGGTCCTATGGCAATTTTCTAACATCTCTTTGCCTTCCCCCTATTTGACAGCAAGATAGTCTAGATTGCATATATTTCATAAGGGCATGGCTTTCTATGGTAGGAAGGGATTTATTGTTTCAGTACCACAGGTTCTCTGGAAGGAAATGTCTTCTTTTTTTTAAATATGGAAAGTACATAAAAAATAAGAGTGATTTATACTACTACAGTTCTTTTAATTCAACTGTCTCAAAGCTTTTTGCAAGCCTTAAGCCTCAAAGCACTTGTGCAGGCATATAAGATTGCAGAACTACGGTTCTATAGTATGGCACCGAGTAGTTAAGTGCCTTACCAAGCAAATCAAGGAGAGCCAAAGATAGACCAGAAGAATTTTGGTTCCCAGTGCTATGCTACTACACCTCCCCCCCCAAATCCTGTGACATAGGTGAGTAGGCTTTTCTTCCCATTTCCAAAGACCCTATGATTATTCCTCATTTTATACAATTGCTTTTTGTAGTCTTTATAAATACAGTTGCCTCCATGGCCAACAGTAAGTTAACTTCACTGAAATCAACTATTGATTGTACAGTGCTTGGCTATTCAATGGAGCAAGGTTAGTCTGTTCCCTCCTTTATCCTTCTCTCTCTCACAACAGCATCTTGGACTGAGGTGGACGGTTCTGTTACGATTCCAAGTCTAAACACAAGAGACAGACCAAACAATCACTCTTAACAGTATTTTAATTGGCATTTTATCTGCCCCAAATAAAGTTTAAATCCATTGATTAGACCTCGCCATAGCATCCACCTTTTGCAACCATGCTCTCACACAACCGTTCAGACACTGCAACCATGCAGCATCTTTAAGAACATGATGTTGCTTAAAATCTAGATTTCAAAATCAGTTATTGGGGGTGCTTTTAGAAACTACAGAAAGTGTCTTGAAATAAGGCAGGGGTATGGATTATATGATCCTGTAGTCCCCTTCATCCCTTACTGTGTCACCAAATCTTGAGATACTACATAATAAATACCCAAAAACTGTTGTTCCTCAAAACTTGTATCAGTGCCCTTATTTTGAGTACTGTGGAGAATTAAGTCACTCCTAGTGTCTTTATTTGTCTTCAATTGCAAAGAGAAAGGGTAAAGAATATAAGAGCAGCACTTCTGCTATATCATTACCTGCTTCCTCTGCAAAATCCCCTCTGCAGGATTTAGGACCAGCTATGCCAAAACTGGGAGATGACTACTTTTCAGGTTATGATCCAGAGGTGTAACAAAAAGGGTATGCACCCCAGGCATACCCCATGAGAATTGTGGGGGATACAGGTCAGGGAAGTGCTGCTAAGTGCTGGAGGGGAGGGGGCTCTGTGGGCTGGGCTGGTGGGGAGAAGTCTTACCTACACTAGGGACTCAGAAACAGTCCCTGGCTGCTGCCATAACTGCAGCCACAGTTTGATCTACTCATCCCAACTGTTGTTCCTACTGCAGCAGCGTGGTGTCCTAGCACCCACCTGTTGCTGCAGAAGCAACAACATGTGGCTGCTTCTGAGGCTAGGGCATGGACTCCAAGGGGGCCAGTTACTATTCTTGCACCCCTACTAATTAATGTCCAGGGCTAGTTGCCCACTTTCCCACCACAACTCATGCTGCTGACATGAACCTCCCCAAAACACAAAGGATTCCACAAGTAAGCAAAAGATGTCACATGTAATGTAGAATCATCCTGACAGTTGTGCCAAAATCAATCACTCCAGAGGGAACCCAGTGAACCATAGGTCTAACCGAGTATGTGCTCTGCAGAGGGACAGGAGAGGTGGCAGCAGAAACACAGCATGGGTATCCCTGATATCTGTCATATCTAGATGATCTTTGGTTATGTAGCATGCCTATAAGACACTGAAAATGATAACTCATGAGTCATACTCTCCTCTGACCTTATGGAGATCCCTTGTAAAGAATGACATGGCACTGCAATAGCATGGCAGTAAGTTTTCTGGTCCTTTTCACAGAATCATAGAAAATTAGGGTCGGAGGGAACTTCAGGAGGTCATTTATTCCAACCCCCTGGTCTTAAGAACTTCAAGGATGGAGATTCCACCACATCTCTGGGTAACCTGTTCCTGTGCTTTACTACCCTCCTAGTGAGCAAGTTTTTCCTAACATCCAACCTAAGCTTCCCTTGCTGCAACTTGAGACCACTGTTCCTTATTCTGTCATCTGCCACCACTGAGATTACTCCAGCTCCATCCTCTTCAGAACCAACCTTCAGGTAGTTGAAGGCTATTATTAAACCCACCCTCAGTTTTCTCTTCTCCAGACTTTCACACTATCCAAAGTATCAATTCTCTCAAAGTAAAAGAGCAAGAATTTTTTTTTAATGATACTGCTGTCTTAACTAACCAACAATCCAAGCAAACAATCCTTGAAGCTAAGACCAGAGTGGGTCTTAAAACCCTTAGGCAGATTAATCTCACAGACCAATAAAGATCAAATGGCAAAGATCTAGTTCAGGGGTAGGCAACATTTCTGGCCAGTGCGCCGAAAAAACTGCGATGTCTATCTTGTACTGTAAGGTGCTGGAGTGCCAGCATGCTACAAAAACAAAACTGGGGCAGGATGCAGGGGAGGGTACATGGCAAGATGCACTGAATATTAATTTAGTTAATCATCATATCATCATAAACATTGCTTTTTTTTTTTTCCTTTTCTTTCTTGCTTTTTTTTTTTTTTAAACAGAAAATATCAGGTGTTCTAAAGATTTTAAACATGGTGGCAATAAATAAAACTTCATATCCTACCTTCCTTGTTGTGTATTTTTTTTTGTTAAGCATGTTGTGATGAGAGAAAGAAAAAAAGAGAGAGAGAGAAGAGAAAGAGAAGAGAGAGGGGGGAAGAGAGGGAAAGAGAGAAAAAAAGAGAAAAAGGGAAGAGAAAGAAAAGAGAAAAAAGGAGAGGAGAAGAGAGAAAGAAAGAAAAACAGAAAGAAAAGAGGACAGAAAGAAAAAAAGAAAAAAGAGAAGAGAGAAAAAAAGGGGGAGAGAAAGAAGAGAAGGAAAACGAGAGAAAAAAGAGAAGAAATAGAAGAAAAGGAGAGAAAAAAGAGAGATGAGAAAAAGCACAAATCACCTGGGTGGAAGTGGGGTGGGCTCACCTGCGCGGGGTGGGTAGTGGCGGCCCAGGAGGCACTGGGAGGGTTGGGCTCAGGTGCGTGGGGTGGGCAGTGGCAGCCCAGGCGGTGCTGAAGGAGTGGCTCTGGGGGAACTAAGGCAAATTTTGGGGTAGCTATAGCTCTCTCAAGGCTCCCCCTAGCACCGCCCCTGTGCACTGGGCTCCAGAGCCCAAGCCAGGCTTTGTGCCAGAGGCAGCTGCACACACTCCTCTGGGCAGATGGTGGGGAAGGGGCCTGAGGCAGCACAACCCCAGGTCCCTCCCCGACCATCTCCTCTGAGGCACAGGGTGCAGGGGCAAGGCAGGGGCTAGGGCAGTGCAACCCGTGCCCTTCCACTGCCATCCACCCGGAGGCATGCATGTGTGCAGTGCCTCAGGCCCCTTCCCCGCTGTCTTCCCAGCGGGGTGCGCACAGCTGCCACTGGCACAAAGCCTGGCTGGGGCTCTGAAGCCCAACGCATGGAGGCAGCGCTATAGGGGGGCTTGGGGGGGGGGCTATAGCCAACCCCTAATTCACTTACCCCCCCATAGTCACCCCTGCAGCACTGCCCGGGCCACTGCCTCCCACCTTACACAGCTGAACCCGCCCCACTCCCACCCACAGCGCAGCCCCCGCACCAGGAAGAAGCTGGGCCACCCCTGCAGCTGGCCCAGGATCTGGGTAACTGCTGCCAGCCATAGAGCTTGGGCTGCTTGCAGCAGGGCTTGTAGCCTCCCAGCCGCCTACTGGGATCAGCCCAGGCTCCACGGCTGGCAGCAGCTGCCCAGAGCCCAGGCGGGTGGTGGTGTGCTGAGCAAAATGGCCTTGCATGCCATACTCTGGCATGTGTGCTGGGGGTTGCTGGACAAAAGTTGAGAGAGCATATAAAGGAGCATAAAAGCTCTTGGGAAAGGGACCAATTAGGCAATATATAATAATCTTATTTAAACACAAAGAACTACCCCCTTTAGGGGTATTCATTTAACATGCATTAATATCAGATGTTAATTTTGCTCGCTTTTCATCTCACTTACAGCTGCTTGCAGAGAAACGAGAGAAGAATTCATAGCTATCCCAAACAAACATTCTGGCTCCAAACATCAGCTCCCTCCTTTGCAAAAATAGAAAGCTGCTGAAGTTTCCAGTTGTTGATCACCAGTGCATTTTCTTTGCAAAGGGTTTTTGTTATTCAATTAGGTGGCTATGAAAGCAAACAAATTGAATGAGAACCCCCTGCCTTAATAACATCTGTTCCTTCATTTTGACCAATTCTTTTCCCCGTTCCTCAGCTAGGCCCAGCTGACTCCTTCCATGTGTTCTTTCCATTGCTATGCCCATCCTGTACACAGCCTCTTCGAGGCTGTTCACTTGAGGATCCCAACTTTAGATCATAGTCAAATGTTCCAGAGGGCCAAAGGGACTACAAGTTTCAAAAGAAAAAAACATTGTTTGAAACTAGCCCAGCAGTGAGAAGCAAAAGGAAATCATAGAAAGGCAAACATTTTTAAGATTCCACTTTTGTAATGTTTATAAAATGTTTGCTTTTGCACAAAAATGCTTAGCTCCTCCTACCATGGTCATTACATTAATAATGCAGGTTAAAGGCTCCTCAAAACAACATTTTTTGGCTACTAAAAGCAGCATATTTCTACTTAAGCAAAACCAAACTGACAGAATTATCTCAAAGCACTAGGCAGGAGGCGGACACTGTTACAGGATGTACTACACTAATTTCTGAAATAACTGTCACTTACTGTTTCAGTGTAAAACTTTCCCCAGCAGTGAAACTGCACGATAACAGCTCAGATCTATTTCGGAAAAGTGTCTGCCACTACAGTTCATGCCACAAATCTCTCTAACATGATACGTGTAAGATCCTCACTGCAACACTTGTATTTCCTGGCTAATGAGGTGAATGAGCCACTTCCACATGATGATCCCTGGTAATGTCTCTGATGGCCAAGACCTCCCGAATTGACAAAAACACCATAGCACACAAAGATAAAGATACAGGCACCGTTCTTGTCATAAGAAAGAAGAAGGTGACTGAGTGAACACTTAACATTATAGCTTAATGCATGCATCCAATATACTGTCTAGCCCACCAAATCTTTGGATTTCCCCTCTCCTCTCCATATTTACAGACATTTTCTTTCACACACCCTGCCTCATTGATCTTCAGCCAGCCTCTCCCTAGGCCCCACAAAAGTATCGCTCTTCCCAGGTTGTCTTCCCTCAGTCACTTCTCTTTCTCTCCCTGCCTCACAAGTGGCTGTGGATTATTTATGCATATCATCATTAGACTTCAGGAAGGCCTTCGATACGGTATCCCACACCATACTGGTGAACAAGTTAAGAGGCTGTGACTTGGACGACTACACAGTCCGGTGGGTGGTGAATTGGCTAGAGGGTCGCACCCAGAGAGTCATAGTGGAAGGGGCGGTTTCGACCTGGAAGGGTGTGGGCAGTGGGGTCCCGCAGGGCTCGGTCCTTGGACCGATACTCTTCAATGTCTTCATCAGCGACTTGGACGAGGGAGTGAAGTGTACTCTGTCCAAGTTTGCAGATGAAACAAAACTGTGGGGAGAAGTGAACACGTTGGAGGGCAGGGAACAACTACAAGCAGACCTGGACAGATTGGACAAGTGGGCAGAAAACAACAGAATGCAATTCAACAAGGAGAAGTGCAAAGTGCTGCACCTAGGGAGGAAAAATGTCCAGCATACCTACTGCCTAGGAAATGACCTGCTTGGTGCCACGGAAGTAGAGAGGGATCTTGGAGTCCTAGTGGACTCCAAGATGAACATGAGTCGGCAGTGTGACAAAGCCATCAGAAAATCTAATGGCACTTTATCGTGCATCAGTAGATGCATGACAAATAGATCCAAGGAGGTGATACTTCCCCTCTATCGGGCACTGGTCAGACCGCAGTTGGAGTACTGCATGCAATTCTGGGCACTGCACTTCAAGAGAGATGTGGATAACCTGGAGAGGGTCCAGAGAAGGGCCACTCGTATGGTTAAGGGCCTGCAGACCAAGCCCTATGAGGAGAGACTAGAAAACCTGGACCTTTTTAGCCTCTGCAAGAGAAGGTTGAGAGACGACCTTGTGGCTGCCTATAAGTTCATCATGGGGGCACAGAAGGGATTGGTGAGGCTTTATTCACCAAGGCGCCCCGGGGGGGGTTACAAGAAATAATGGCCACAAGCTAGCAGAGAGCAGATTTAGACTGGACATTAGGAAGAACTTCTTCATAGTTCAAGTGGCCAAGGTCTGGAACGGGCTCCCAAGGGAGGTGGTGCTCTCCCCTACCCTAGGGGTCTTCAAGAGGAGGTTAGATAGGCATCTAGCTGGGGTCATCTAAACCCAGTACTCTTTCCTGCCTATGCAGGGGGTCGGACTCAATGATCTATTGAGGTCCCTTCCGACTCTAACATCTATGAATCTATGAATCAGTTTTATGTTTTGCCCTCAGCTCAAATCAACAGAAAAAACATTTCAGGCTCAATCTAGCACAGGAAAAGTACAGAGGTTTTCAGTGTAAATGCAAAATAAAAAGTGGTAAGCACAGGTCAGAATTGATGAGAATGCTACCAAGTCACCTGTGTCTGGTCTCAGCAGA
Organism: Alligator mississippiensis; assembly: GCF_030867095.1. NCBI lineage: Eukaryota > Metazoa > Chordata > Crocodylia > Alligatoridae > Alligator > Alligator mississippiensis. Next base: position 27,223,739 of record NC_081825.1, on the reverse strand, counting down.
CTGTTCTGGGGATAGGGAAAACAGGGCTCATTAAATGAAGCTGCTGCTGTTAAGCACATCTCTTTAACATGCAGATTTTCTATCTAAGCTTTTTTTTAACCTGAGCACTAAGAGGAAGTGTGGGAACAAAGAGGCTCAGATTTTACACCTAGGAGAACTCAACACAATACTCCAGATGTGGCCTCAGCAGTGCCAAATAGAGGGGAAGAATCACTTCCCTCATCTGCTAACAGTACTTCGACTAATGCGGCCCGGCTACTGTTACCCTCTTTGCAACAAGGGCACACTGTTGGCTCATATTCAGCTTATTGTTCACTGTAACCCCAGGTCCTTTTCTGCAGAGCTGCTGCTTAGCCAGTCAGTCCCCAGTCTGTACCGATGCATGGGACTGTTCCGTCCTAAGTTCAGGACTTAGCACTTGTCCTTTTATTGAACTTCATGAAATTTCTTTTGGATCAATCCTCCAATTTGTTGAGTTCTTTCCAAATCCTAGGCCTACCCTTCAATGTACCTACTACTGCCCTCAGCTGTGAACTTGCTGAGGCTGCACTCCATCCTATCTTTCAGGTCATCAACAAAGATATTAAACAAGACCGGCCTCAAGACTGACCCCCGGAGCACTCCACTTGATACCGGCTGCCAACTAGACACCGAGCCATTGATTATTACCCTTTGAGCCTGATGACCCAGTCAATTTTCTATCCACTTTACTATCCATTCATCCAACCCATACTTCCTTAGCTTGCTTGCAAGAATGTTGTGGGAGACTGTATGAAAAGCCTTACTAAAAAGTCAAGGTATATCACATCCACTGGTTTCCTGGCATCCACAGAGCCAGTCATCTCATCACAGAAGGCAATGAGGATGGTCAGATATGACTTGCCCTTGGTGAATCTATGCTGACTGTTCCTAATCACCTTCTTCTCCATGTGCTTGGAAACAGATTCCTGATCCATGACTTTTCCAGGGACTGAGGTGCAGATGACTTGTCTGTATTTCCCTGGATCCTCCTTCTTCCCTTTCTTAAAGATGGGCACTATGTTTGCCATTTTCCAGTTGTCTAAGATGTCTCCCAGTTGCCATAATTTTTCAAAGATAATGGCCAACAGCTCTGCTATCACATAAGCCTACTCCCTCATTCCCTGTGGCACCTTGCTTTCTCTCTGACCCTATGAATCTTGTGTTTCTTTCTACCCAGTAGCTTATCAGAGGAGTTGCAAGTGCCCTACCCCAGTGTAGCCTATAGCCTGATAGACCACACTCTTAGGAAAGTGGTGATGTGAGTTTGAACTCCCTCAAAGTCAAGAGGGCGCTGACCTCAGGTCTCCAGCTTCCTGAGCATGGGCTCTGTCTGCTAGCACCTGATAGAAAGGGTGAGTGCCACTGCCACCACACTACCAGCAATGTCTTAAAAGAGAATGAGCCAGTTTTCTGACCCCAGCTAAATAACATAGGTGCACACGTCCAGCAGGCTCTGGGCTGTGAACAACAAATTCCAGACAGGTGCCAACCTCCTGGCTGCAAATAAGCACCTGCACATCAAACACCTCTCATCAGTGTTTTGGACATCTCAGTGCTCAGTGTGCTTGCTGTAATAAAAATCATTTTCATATGACTAACACTTCAGAGAGGGCAAAGGGAAAAGCCCTTTATGGATCTGGGCCTGAGTAAATCCATGCATAGCCTCTGCTTGAAGAGCAGTCTTGAACCCACCATGCAGCTGTTTGCAGGATCATGGACTTAGCAGTGAGCTACAACCCTTCAGAAAGATCAAGGCTAAGCAAAACTCCAGATTCAAGATAACAAAGATCATCTGCCACTAAATCGCATATCTTTTGCTAAGTCAGCACATTTAGCAGCAGTACTTGCTCCCACTGATTGGTGAGGTCAGGTTGTTTGCTGACACAGCTATTTATCAACAGCTGCAGCTGCACAAACACAATTCTATTAAATTAGAATAATTCAATAGATAAGTTTCCAAATGAGCTAAGGCTGATCAATGAACTGAAGCTGGAGCTTCTCCTTTATAGCGAAAAAACAAAAAAACCATTAAAAGCATGCCTAAGATCATATTCATTTAACCCTGTAAAGCAGCCATCTCTAGCAAATGCATTTGGGATGCTGTCCCTGACTAAACAAGAACAAATGAATCAAGACTCCACACTCAGGGCATGCATGCTCCAGGGAGAGGTGCTTTAATTTCAGCAGCTCCAAGAGCTGCTCTAATTGAAGTGCCACAGTATATTTTCGTGCATCAGTGTCCCTGTACTTCATAAAGGTGACAGGGCACTTAAACTAAAGCTCGTTTGACATGGAGGATGGCTTGAGCACAGTAATTACCACTCTCCAGCAGACTCGATTAATCAAGTCTGCTCTGACACGCTGTAATTGCAGCACGTCGGAGCAGCTTCACAGCACGTCTACAAGCACCCTCAGCAACAGCAATCATTTGAACAAACCTGAGAAGTGGGGAGTGCCTTAGAAAGGGAGTGCTGGTGAAAAGAGAGAGGTCAAAATAATCAAATATATCAGGACTGAAAGCTATGCCACAGTGACCCAATCCCACGGTTTTTCAAAGCTAGTCTGCTGCAACTTTCTTAACTGGGCTTCATCTGGTCCTGCTGGAGTTTCAGTTTTGTGCCAATACATCACACAACACATCTACTTTTCAATCTGATTTTTCCTGTGTAAGGAAATAGGCCTATCCTGTCCAGACAACAATTAGCAGAACTACTATTCTGACCACCCCATCTTTTCTCCACATACATGCTCAGCTTGTTTTCCAGAAAGATTAAGTACCAGTGATGTTCCCTTCACAGTAAAGTAGATGAATAATAAAACTGCTCTCCAATCATGAGAATTCTTGAGAGAAACTCACTGGTTCATGGTATTTACCTCCTGACAGTACTGACAACAGAAACTGTGGAGCTGGTAGTCATGTTAGAATTGTTTACTCAGTGATGGGATATAGATTCAAGTCTTCATTGCCTCAGTGGTATGTCACAGCATAGCTGCTGTGAAGTATTTCTTCTGACCACTAAGCAGTTAAAAGGTAAACTAATCAAGGAGCCCCTGATGCACCTGACAGAAAAGATGAAGGAAAAAATTGCTGAAAATATAGGAGTCCCACCACTCACATTAGTGCTATAAGAAAAATGGGATTAATCAATGTCCTCATCACAATTATGAAGAGGATATTAGTTCAGATGACAAAGAAGGCTGCATGAAGATATTATATATCAGACGTTATCCTAAAATCTGAACAAAAGTGTCAGGTTTAAAAATTAGATATGAAGTATAATATTCAAAGTACCTGTAGTCACTTTGGAGCCTAAATCATAGCTTCAGTTTCAGTTTAAGACTAATAGGTTTAATTTGCACTGAAAGTCAATATAGCCTTATGTCCCGAGTCATTTTTGAAAATGAGACTTAAGGGCTCCTGAAAATGTTACTTATAGTCAGCTTGTCAATGTACGTTTATTTAATGTGATAACAGTGGGCGCATCTACATGTGCCCCTGACTGCACATTTGCTAAAGCAAGTACTAAATGACTGCGCAGTAACCGCCGTTACTGCACAGTCCCAGCGGCATTGGTTATTTCTGATCCTACTGCACAGTAGTAACGAGTGGCTGTACAGTAGCTCATTGCTACTGCACAGTAGCATCAGTGTCACAGTTCATGCCCACTGATGCTAGGCTGCTGTAGCTTGTCGCTACAACAATGTAGCATTTTGTGTAGATGCGCCCAGTGTGTCCTTTCAATGCAAGGCACTGGCAACTCCTAGTATTTTTTTCCAGGGGAAATAGGACCCAGTGTGTGTGTTTGTATTGACATAACAGAAGTCAGCCCTAAAATGAAAGCTCTTTTCCTTGACTGTCATAGAAACAAACTGTTAAGTGGTCTAATAAAAGGTACTATTTTGTATGCAAAATTCAGCATTTCTCTGTAAAAATAACACAACTTCATTCAGTGCAACAGATTTGCAAATTATATCTTTTACACACTTACAGCCAGTAATAGAATTGCAGTAATAGAATATAGTGATGCACTATAATGAGGTAGCTTGTTGCTACAGCGACGTAGCATCAGCATCACAGTTTGCGCCTGCCAATGCTATATCGGCATAGCATCACACGTAGATATGCCCAGTATGCATCTGAAAATATATACATTTTCAACTGAGCTTTGGAATAAAATGGAGAACCCGCTAGGGAGAAGCATGAAGGACATCTACTCCAGAGACCAGAAGCTGTAGGGGAAAGGTTCTCATACAAGCACAGACAGGATTATGTGGCCCTTGCTTGAGGAGCAAGGGAGACAGGTGAGAAAAGAAAGCTGTAAGGCAAGAAGAATGGGTGGGTGAGTTTGTGGAGGGTTGTAAAAACAAGGGTGGAAGGAGGTAATGGTCAGCTGTAAGGAAGATGATGTTTTCTGAGGCAGCACTGTGTGAGGAAGGAGAATGTGGCAATCCAAAATTTCTGGGATGGCAGAGAGGAGGATTCTGTAAGGAAGGGAAGATTGCTAAACAGTATAAATGCCATATTTAAACTTTTTATCTTCTTGTTTTTCTTAAACATCTTTCTGGTAGGAGAGAAAAATTAAGTTTTAAGATGAACCTTGATCTGTTTATGAAGATTATGAAATATGACTTTCTACCATTGCAAGGGACTGAACTCAATAATCTAGGACAGCAATTGGCAACCTTTCCAGGGTGCAGGCCAGAATAAGAGGGTACTTGAGAAGGCCCTAAGGGGTACACACAGGCGGGCGGAGACGGAGTGCCACCACGCACCACCGTTTTGCTGCACAGGCGGCACCTACTTGGCCAATTGCATGGGGAAGGGGAAGCTCGCACACTGTGGCTGTCGCCACTCCGCATTCAGCCACGCGTCAGCCCCTCCTCCCCCAACTCCGCAGCTGGCTGCACGCTCCCCACCCCTGCTGCACATCTAGCCACCTCCGGCTGCCAGGGGTACAGTGCTTTGAATCCAGCCGCTGGGGGTACACTGATCCAAAAAGGTTGAAAACCTCTGTCCTACAGGCAGATTATTCCAGTGCAGAAATCTTGAACAAACTTGTGAAGCATCTGGTGTTATATCCCATCAGACACAGGACAAGAGGTCGGACATCAATTACTATTCTGGCTCAGTCCATAGGGAATGTTCCTGTAGTTGAACATGTAGAAAATCTGTGAGCAGAATTGGGTGGATGGAAAAGAAGGCGTCCAAAAAACCCCTGGATCTTAATAAATGGTCCTTGACTTGAAAACAATTGAGAAGCACTGATTTTAAAGACCAAGTCTTTATGCTGATATTCTCAATCTTGTCTAAAACTTTAACTCATTTTCTCACTCATGTAAATGTATTTTATTTTACAAAAAATTACTGACTGTTTGCCTACATGAAAGAACAAAATTAAGCAAAATTAAACCTGTAAACTGACAAATTCTTTCTTGCCTTTCCCCTCTGACAGATACATTAAAGTCTGAACCTAAGGAAAAAGTACTCAAACTTTGGTTCCAAATATTAAGAAATGTGCTTGAACAGTCTGAAACAAACCCCAATAAATTTAAAATGAAGAAGCTGCAGCATCTGTGTTAGATGTAACATTGTACACCCCATATGGAAGGAATAGCTAAGTTGTCCTCTGGTTTGAAGGATATCGAACAGATTGCTTTGAAATGCACAGCCTCTAATTTCCCTTAGTGAAAGGAAGCAAACTCCATACAGATGGAGAGCATAAAATGTATCAAATGACATTTTATCACAGAAGGTCTTTGCTTAGCTTATCATTCACTCTACCAGGGACACTGCTGTGGCCAGATTCCCATTGCAGAGAAGGAGGAGGAAAGGAGCATGATTTGTCATACACTTATTCAAGACACTATTTTAAATGCTTCCACAATGAGATATTGATTTTGTCACCTGGGGGAGAAGCCTTTCACAATATATAGATTTGCTTAAAAAGTTGGTCCCAATAGCTTCCTATTAACCTTAAGATTTATTTGAGGATTAGGTTTTCTTTGAGAATTAGGATCAGCCTTTGGCTAGATCACAGCAAGAGAAAAAGCCTTTTCAGCACTTCTGCTACTTACTAGGTGTTTAGAAAGGCAAACCCCTCAGTCTCAGTATACTAAATCCTGAAGTTCTGTCAGTCTCAGTATAACTAACACGGGAGTTGCATTGGAGTTGCATGGGAGTTGCCATTGAATAAGAAGTCTCAATAAAAACAGAATAAAAAAAATCAGCAGAAAAGATTTGAACACCAAGTGGTTCTCGAACCAGTATGTGTGTGAAAGAACACGCGTGTGTGCATTTGTGCACAGTCTTAATATGCTAGGGGGAGGCTTTTTAAAGGTGCAGGAAGAAATAGGGGATGTCTATAGATGTGCTGAGGGGGGCAGCTTTTATTAGAGTGGCTTCGAGAGCTGCTCTAATTAAAACACCTGGAGTGTCACATGTATCAGCATCCATGTATTGAAAAATGGCAGTGAGAGTGCTTTAACTAAAGCTCGTTGAACAAGCTTTATTTAAAGTGTCCCACCACCATTTTTCAGTGTGGGGATGCTGAAACACATGACACTGGAGTCTACTGGAGCACATTAATTACCATGCTCGATTAATCAAGTCTGCTCCAATGTGCTATAATTACAACACATCAGAGCAGCCTCTCTGCACATGTACAGGCACCCTAAGTGTCCAACATCCATGGACATGCAATAAAATCGGGGCATCTAATTCCTTTCCATGCCTTTGAAACTCCCCATGTAACATTTTAAATACTGCAGAATTATTCTTCTTTTGCAAATGAAACCTTGTTGTTTATCTCTCTCCCTCTTGATCCCCATATTCTCTGGCTACACATTTTGTTGTAATATTATTTCTGTTTTTAGCCCAAAAGCTTAATGCTACACAGATTTAGTCTTTTAAATAAGGACTGCTGTATGTGAACAGCTGTGGCTGAATGACAGGATTAGATAAAGTGCATTTTATCTAACTGGGCCATGTGATGCTGCCCTTCCCTTTCCATTAATCTTTTCAAGTTCAACTTGTGACATGGGGCTACTAAATGGTGGAACCTAAATTTATATATACCAACCTTAGTTCTACAGCATGGTGAGCACCATCAAGTTCACCATGAGCTATTGATTTCAGCCACAGCAGTCCTAAAATATCAAGGATTCCATTGTTTCAGGAAAGAAAGAGAGGAGAAAGCCAAGAAAGTGAAAATGAACAAAGCAGCAACAGTATCCATGTCTCGGGTATATGGTAAAAATTCTGAATCAGATAAGGAGGATCAATGAAAAGGTTGTCGCTACAATGATGTCCCATCATCTCAGTATCATGGGTAAGCCTCATAGGCACACAGCATATGGTAGCTAAAAGTGGCCTTCCAAGGGGTCAGGAAATTAAGAGATCAAATGACATATGCTTTCAGGAGGAGAAAGGGACAGGAGGAAATTATTTTGCATGTGAAACCCCGTATAAAGCACTCCGTTGGAAAGAAGAATCTTTCCCCTAATATCAAAAGGCACCAGATCCACAGTGATTCTGTACACTGATATAACTTTATAACAGTCTCTACAAAATTAAAAATAAAGAGCTCCTAATATTTAGTACCGGAGTGTATGAACATATAAGACAATGTGGACATGCCATAGAGTTACTACAGAATAAGTTAACTTTAGTTCACAATAAAAAATAGATTAGCTCCATAATAAAAGTAGCATGGTTAGGTCAGGTTTGCCTTCTATTTTAATTTACAGTAAGTGATACCACCAGTGACTGGCAGAGGAAATGCCACTAAAAGGTTGTGGAACTGAAGTCCACTCCATGATAGAGTAGACTGGGCTCTTTAACCCTGGTCAGCAGCCAGTCTAGAAGCGGAGCCCTGAGAGATGAACAAATGGATAATCTCCTTGCCTTTGGCCAGCAAACCCAAAAGGGGGACACTGGTATGTGGGCAACTCAGTGTCCCCATATATACTGCCCAGGCTTTTGCACCCTGGAGAGATCACTCCAACTTTGCTTTAAGTTTCAAGCAGAGATTCAATATGGCAGGCAACAGTTATAAGTACACCTTGTTTGGCAAAGAGTGAGACACCATGGGGGTGCCTCTGCCAGTGAGAGAGATTATTGTACTTCATTGATCAACTAATGCCTGACTAAAGCTGGGCAGCCCCCCACCAGCAAGGTGCTGATCCACCATGGTGCCTGCTCCAATGATTGCTTGAGGCCAAGAGCAAACTCAAAAACCAGGTTGCATCAGTGCATCAGACAAAAAGAAAAAGAGAAAATCTGTACTCCACATTTCAACATGGATAGTCAGGACCATGTGTACTGCCCTGACTTGAGAATATTTCCGAAGCTTGTAAGACAGCAGCAATAGATGTGGAATTAAATAGGCTGAACACTGACATCGCAGCATTACAAGTAACATGCTTGGCCTTGAATGGCTCCTTAAGAGAAAAGTACTACACATTATTCTGGCAAGGGAAAGCTCTCAAAACTACATGTGAACATGGTGTAGACTGTACTGTGAGAAAAATCTTCTCAAAATGATCAAGAATCCATCAAATTATTCTGTAAGGATTTTTACACTTTTCCTTCATAATTCAGAAAGCATGGTCACTTCAGTGAGTGCCTATGCTCCAACACTCTACTCTTCTGCTGACTAGTTTTATGAACAAACTCACAAGTTTTATGAAGAATTGGCTAGTATTATTGAGACTATTCCAGTCATTGAGAACTTATATCTCGTGAGGGATTTCAATGCCAGAGTTGGTGCTGACAGTAAATCCTGGCCAATTTATAGAGGATCACATATTCTGCGGGATCATATAACATGGAAAATATGAATGATAATGAGTAAAGGCGGTTGGAGTTCTGCTCCTATCAAAATTGTGCATCACCAACCCCCTTTTTTTTTTTTTTAAACAAAGCTGTGCCATAAAGTATCATGTATGCACGCAAGATCCAGCCACTGGCACCAGTTGGATCTCATCATCACTAGGCAGTCCAATCTCAGTAATGCCCTCTTTACTCATAGTTACCATAGTGCTGATTGTGACACTAATCACTTACTTGTGGTCACTAAGAGGAAACTGAAACCAAATAAAAATTGATCAAGGATCAGTGCTTACCACACATTGATATCACCAATACATCTGATCATCAGAAAACCCTGAAGTTTAGGGAGGCTCTGGAGGAAGATGCTTTAGAGCTGCCTTTGTACAAGACTGCAGAAGTGAAGGATAGAAGCCTCAAATAAATGATAAATGTCACTGCTGACTATGTTTGGCAAACAGGTTAGAAGAAACTAGGATTGGTTTGAGATGTACTCACATGAACTGATTCTACTTATCAGGACTAAACATACTGCTATGTTAAATCACAAGAAGAATGCCTCAGATAAAACTTTAAAGGAATGAAGAAAAGCAAGGAGTGTTGTCCAAAAAAATCTCAAGACACTGCAACAATGATTATTGGCTGCAACCGTGCAAGAAAAGTCAATCCATATTTGACACTGGAAACAGAGGCATAGATAGAAGATATCAAGAAGTTGATAGATCCAGCTGCAAAGAAGTCAGTTCTGTTAAAGACAGCATCAGGAGAAGTCATAACATCAAAAACAACAGATGGAAGAAAGGTGGGAAGAACGCTACCTTGAACTCTATTCAAGGGAAAGTGATGTCTCTGACACAGCCCTTAACTTTATTGATCCTGTCTACCCATGAAGACCTTGATGATATTTTAACGGTTGAGGACCTAAGTAAGACCATAGACAAACTGGCCAGTAAGGCAGCAGGAAAAGACAGCATTCCCATGGAAGTGATCAAGTGCGAGAAACCTGTGCTTTTTCCCCACCTACATAAGCTTCTTACTCTCTGCCAGACAGTAGGAATAGTGCCACAGGATATATGATATGCCAATATAGTCACTCTGTACAAGAAAAAAGGTGACCATAGTGACTGTAACAACTATCATGGCATTTCACCATTAAGCACTGTTGGGAAGTTCATCAACTCAGGTGATTCTAAGAAGACTTCAGATCCATGCTGGCTGTTTACCCTGAGTTACAGTGTAATTTCAGAGCTAGTAGGCTCACCATGGATATAATCTTCTTACTCTGACAAATCCAAGAAAAACACAGAGCAGTCTCCTTGTTCCCTACATTGCCTTCATTGACCTGACCAAGGCCTTTGACCGTCTCAGCAGAAAATGCCTCTACAAAGTATTGGAAAAGATTGGCTATCCACTAAAACTCCTCAGCGTAACCTGCTCTTCCCACGATGGAATCCTAGGAACAGCCACCTATGAGGGATCGATTTCTGAGGCCTTTGAGATTCAAAATGGAGTTAAGCAGGGCTGTGTTCGTGCTATGACCCCGTGCAGGATTCTCTTTTCTCTTCTTCTGACGTACCATTTTGGGACCATTATCTATGTAACCCAGGTTCACCGAGGGTGTGCCCTCCCAGCCAAACAGAGAGGAAATGGTAACAGGCTAGAGTGCTGAGAGAGGGACATCACTGCCCTATATGCAGATCCCTCCATTTCCCTATAGAGACAACCCCACAAGCATACACTTAACTATATACAGTTTTATTACAAATATAATTAAAATATTTACATGCCAGAACTAATTGAATACCTGATAGTACAAAATAACTTTCATAATCTCCAAGTCAAGAAATGAATTACCCAACCCAATGAATCCAATAATATTCACCCCAGTGGGTAAAACCCAGTACTTAAAAATATATACACAACTGACCCAAAGGTGTCTTCAAGCTCTCAAACCCATCAACATCACAGTTAACAACACTAAAATAATAAGAACAATATTATTTATAAAATATATAGCACAACCTAAACTCAGAACCTTAACCACACAGGAGTCTAATTATGAATTCGTTCCCCAAGCCTGGAGAATAGGGGTCTCCTCACCCACCCACTGGGAGTGGTCTTCCACCCAACTCTAGTGAGGCCACTCCTAATACCTCCCCTCCTTTTCAGGGCCCCAGTGCTCCAATAACTCACAGCCCTTCTGATGGCCTGGCTTGTCCCTGTATGATGCTCCCCACTGGGGTCTCTTCTCCCACTCTGCCTCCTTGTGACCTGGTGCCCCAGCCTGGGCACCCAAGCCTTGCAACGTTGCCTGCTTTGGTCCTCATGGCCCTCTGCAGATTTGCTTGCACCCCTCTATGCCCTTCTCTGAGCACTGAGGGCTAGCTGCTTCACTCAGCAGAGGTGCTGGGCTCCCAACCACTCACACCAGGGCAGCCTTTCCCATTCTCCATGCCCTGCTCAGCACCAGGGCTCTTTCATTTCGCTGGGACCCTATGCAGGACTCCAGCCTTCCGGTCTCACACCAGGTGGCTAACCCTAAGCAGCCTTTCACTCCTCACCGCTCATGGATCTTGCCCAGGTCCTGTGCACAGTGGTTGCCAGGCACTTGCCAGGGTCTGCAAGCTCAAGCCACCTTGCTGTGCTCCTAGGACTACGCACTGTGGTCTCACACTCTCCCAGGGCTGCTCTGTGCAGTGGGTCCCTGCACCATGATAAGCCCAGGGGTCTCACACCCTCCCAGGGATCTTCAGGAGCTCAGGGCTATTCCCCACTGGGGCAGCTCATCCGCAGCTTTTCTCGCTCCGATCTTCCTTCTTCAGCTCCCCTATTGCGTTTGCCCATGTGCTGGGCATGCTGCTCCTTTGATACACTTCAGAGGCTCCACCCCCAAAGTTCTCCAGACCTGGCAGGGCACAGTCTCAAATCAGGTCCGAACTGCTCTTTGCCTCCTCCCTTTGGGGAAAGGGTGTTGCCTTGCTTACCCTGGCTTGTTTCTGAATGGTGGATGGGCTCCACCAATTGGAATTGCAGAATCTCAAGCCCAGGACTTATCCCGAGCTGAAAAGGTAAGTCTGCTACATCTACATACACACTCAGATGGAAAATTATTCAACATTACATATTTTAAAGGAAAGGATAAAGTGCAGAAAGTTTTGCTTCATGAGGTGCTGTTTGCTGATGATGCTGCATTGATAGCCCATGCACAGAATGACCTTCAAAGCCTCAGTCACTTGGCTTATGTCTGCCAAGAGTTTAGTGCTTCAGCCATCTTCCTGTCCATTCATCCAACCCATATTTCCTTAGCTTGCCTGCAAGAATGTCGTGGGAGACCATATTAAAAACCTTGCTAAAAATCAAGGTACATCACATCCACTGGTCTCCCTGTGTCCACAGAGCCTGTCATCTATCACAGAAGGCAATCAGGCTGGTCAGGCATGACTTGCCCTTGGTGAATCCATGGTGACTGTTCCTAATCACTTTCTTCTCCTCCAAGTGCTTAGAAATGGATTCCTTGAGGATCTGCTCCATGATTTTTCCAGGGACTGAGGTGAGGCTGACTGGACTGCAGTTCCCTGGATTGTCATTTTTCCCTTTCTTAAATATGGGCACTATGTTTGCCCTTTTCCAGTGATCTAGGACAATAATTGCTCCGGGATGGAACAGTAGAAACGATATGAAGTTTAGCAGTTTGAAGTGCAGGGTCATATATTTAAGGACTAATCCCAATTTTTTCCTCTAATATGAGGGCTCAAACTGGAAGCAACAGAGAAAGAGAACCACCTAGATACACTGTCAATCATAGGAGAACCGCAAACCATCACTATGATGAAACCATGAAAAACAGTAATGTAATTCTAGCACATAGTAGGTGGGATTTTTTTTTTTTTTTTTTTTTTAAAGAAGAGACAGGGAAGTGGTATCACTGTACAAAACATTAATAAGACCCCACTTCAAATACTGTGTATGGTTGGCATCACCTATGTTACAAAAAGATTCATTTAAACTGGAACAGGTTGGAAAACTGAAGTTCTGTAATTGTTTGGGTCACTTTTTCTCCTCTGAATACAAGTACTACATTTACCAATTTCCAATCATGGAATCCACAAATCTAGTATCCTCAAAAATCAGATTAAAGAGATTAAAGAGTTTGGCTTGTTTAGCTAAGCAAAACAGAGGTCAGGAAGGAGGTGATTACTTTTTATAAATAAATGTATGGGTAAATATCAAGGAGAAAGAATTCCTATTTAAGTTAAAGAAAAAAAAAAAATTGACACATCAACAGGCTACAAGCCAGTGACAAACAAATTTAGACTAGGCGTTAGAGGAAGGTTTCTAACAATCAGAGAAGTGAAGCTTTGGAATAGTCTTCCAAAAAAAACAGTTGGGGCAAGAAACCCAAACTGCTTCAAGATGGAGCCTGGCAAGTTTATAGAAGGGACTGTATTATAGACTAGGGCTGTTCTTACAGCAGTAATACGATATGTGGATCCAGGTATTAGGTACCCACATAACAGCATTGACACAAAACAGCCTCATGGGCCGGAACTAGACCTGGTAATTGCAGAAGGGCAGCCAGCAGCAGCAGTAATGGTGTCAGGGTTAAAGGAGCTCTCTCACACCTCCTTGATGCTGACACACATTCCCAATGGAGCTTTGTAGCTGACAGGCCCTGCCCCTGCTTCTGCTTGCTTTGGCCCTGAATTCCCAGTCCCATCAACGAGCCCTGAGGGCTAGGTGAAATGGTTCCCTGGGCTGGATCTGGTCAACAAGCAGTATCTTCAGCATTGGACGGTATCTTCAGTATCTTCTAAAGCATTGGACAACTATTGGTGGGAGTTTTTCTACCATGTACTGTTTCTCTAATGGTACATAAAGATCTCTGAGGAGACTGGTTGAAAGGTACCACTCATTTGTCAAGGGTCATTGGAAGATTTGCAGTCAGGAATAAAATTTTTCTCCATGTCAGATTACCAAAGAGTGAATATTTTTGTTTTTCTCTGTAGCATGGGGTGAGATCCTCTTCCTAGGATCATCTGAGTAGCTGTTAACTTCACAAATTCCTTGCCATAGTAGCAACAAATCATCAGTGGTACCCTTGTCTCCCCTGCTCTTTGGCTTTTCTTTCATAGGGTGTTTTGTGGCTGTAGTGTGTGAGAGGGGCTGCAGTGAGTGTTTCTGTGTCTCCATTAGGTAAGTGGTTGCCTGTGAATGCAAGAGTTCAGATTTAATGCCCCAGAAGATTTAATTCTTCCATTCCTATGTTCTACGTATATTTTATTTATTAAGTGCTTCATTCCCAAGATATTCAAGGCATTGCACTAGCAATTACTATATAGCAATTCTGAAATATAAAAGTGAGTACTTATTTCTCTCTAGAATTCATTTTTTTCTCCACTTAGTGATTTTAACTGAGGTTGTCAATAGCTTTACTCATAGAGGAACAGTTTATAAAATTGAAGGATGGAGTTTGAAAACATTATGGTTCTTTCTTCAGTCACTAGCTTGCCATTCATTGTCAAGAACAAAACAGCAGACAGATTTTTCTGTAGACTTTGATAGTTGATTCTGAAATTGTTGCTGCTACTCCCTCCGCTCCTCCATGGAAAGTATCAAAGAGGTACATCAACCAACATCATTCTCTCCCTCTCTTTTTTTTTCTTTTTTCTATTTCTGCCTGGTTAACGAAGGGGTCTGAGAATTAAGGAATTAGGTGAAGGACACGAAGCAGGTCAATAGATGAAAAAGCGTATTTCCATAGCCTCATAAAAGAAAGCTACAGATAACAGGTATTTAGCCACAACGAATCATACTAGATCTTCCCATGTATCCAAATATGAATTCCTTTCTCAATTGTTTTTTTTTTCTTTTCTGCAGAAGATACATTTGATACTATTCTAAGGGATGTGCATTCACAGCTCTCTGTTAACAAGAAGTGACTTTTTCTTATCTTTACGCAAAGGCACAGATAAGAATTAGTGCAGCCATTATACCTTACATACACCCACTGTCTTGCTTGAATGAGTAGACTCTTGACAGTTTTCTTGGCATGAAGAAAACCTATCGGGGTCATATAAGTGTTTGAAGATATATGTATGTAGCATATTTGAAAACTATTCATCTCACATGCCTAAACTTAGCTCATGATAATATAATAAAGACAGAAATACACAGCCAATCCAAACCACAGGGACAAGGGAAAATCTAAGAGAAACCAGACAAACCTCTTAAGAGAGATGAATTCCCAAACAACAGATACAGCAGGGACAAAAAGGGGTAATCAAGAAAGAACAAGAAAACCAAGGAGAGGGCCCCAAAATGCTAGTGTCAGCTATATCTAGAGTAGAAGGTTAGGACACTAATTTCAGATTTGAGAGACTTGTAGGTCCCAGCTCTGCCACAGACGGTGACTGTTCACCATGGGCAAGTTACCTAGGAACAGATCTAAAAGAACACTTATAGACCTAAAATGCCATTTAGATAGAATTTAACCCTGGAGTGAGATCCAAGGTGACTGGCTAAGTACAGGCATTCAAGAAGCCTGAGGCAGAAGCAGTTAAAATTTCAAGCTTTACTCTAAGGTTAGGTTGGGAGCAAGCAGAACACACATTAGCCCTTCAGGTGCCCACACCCCGGCACTGGGCCATGGGTCTCCAGCCCCAGACTCCTCTGGCCCTTTGTTACAAGCAGCACTGCCCACAACCCAGGCTGGCTGTTCCCCCTTCCCCTCTCTCTCCCCAGCACCCTCAGGGACACACACTGGGCTCCAGGGGAATGCAGCATGAGGAAGAGACATGCCTCCTTTTAATCAAATGTTAAAGCTATCAAACTGTTAGTGTGTTTATTAAACAAAAACGGTGCAATGTTTCCCGCTCCAGAACTTGGAACCTTCTTAGTAAACATCGAGAGCGTGGGGAAAGATCCTGGCTGCACCGGGCGGTTATGACATTGAGTGGGTAGGGAGGTGGGCAGCTCTGGGGCTCAGCTTAACAAACAAGAAACCCTGGAGTGACTGGGGGAATGTTGCACATGAAGCTAATGCCCTTGGTTTAATTAAATGTTGCAGCTACCAAACTTTTTGTCTGCACGGTAAAGGAAAACTGTGGAACATTGCCGCCCCGGAACTTGAACCTGAGTGAAGGAGGCTGCCATTCCTTGCAAAGGCTTTGCTCCTCCCCTGCAGCAAAACTCATGCCTGGAGTGAGCTGGGCTCGTGGGTCGCCTCCGCCCCAATTCCCCTCCTGTTCTGAGCACTCCTGCAGCCTTCTGAAACTGGCCTGGAACCTCTTTGGGGGCCTGCACCCATCTAGCAACTGCCAGTGGCTGGGCATAGCGAGTTGGCCCTGGAAGGTGGGCTGAGCTACTGTCAACCCTGGTATCAGGTCTCAGACAGTCTCATCCCCCTCGCCTTCCCCAATGCTGTTCCCCAGAGCAAGATCCACCAGATGCTTTCCTGGCTTCTTGGACCATGGATCAGCAGGTCCCACATGCCATATCTCCTGTTCTGGGATTCCCAGCATCTCCCAACCAAGGCACAGTTGTCATCCAGCCGCCCGCCCGGACTCTCAGACATGTCGCCTCAGGCAGGAGTCCCTATATGGGACTTTCCATGACAGGGGGCTGGGTGGCAGCCTGCCCTATGACTCTTGCCTGGGAGGGCAATGGTGTCCCCATGCGGGGTAATGCTGGTGCCACTCAAGGGTGTCATCACTGGAGCAGGGTCTTTGACCCTGCGCATAAACTCCTTATCCTCTCAGCTCCATAGCGGCATGTACGCCCTCCCTCAGAGAGAGGGTGACTATCTGTAGACCTCATTCTTGGACCTTTGCAGAGAAATCCTGGGCCTGGACAGCTCAGTCAAGAGCCATGGCACCGCTGGTGCAAACAGTCACCACCCTGTCCATTCCAACCCAACCCCCCCACATCAAGGGTCCCATTTGCTTCTCATTTTGCCATCACTGTCTACGCATCTCTCTGGCTGACTATTCTGAATCCAGCATCTCAGGCTCCATGACTAGACTTCCCAAGCACAAATGCAGTCTTCAAACAAGGGAATCACTGAGGGACCTATGGTGAGTTCCCTGTCCAGACCCTTTCCCCCCCACCCATAGCTGGAAGCTGCACAGCTGCTCACAACCCAACACTGCCCATGCTGTGGAATGCCTGTGTATTGCCTCCTCACTCGGGAAACTCAGACACCTGGATCCCATCTCCCTGCTGTGGGGGCCAGGAGGGCTGGGAACCCAAGCATCTGGAGCCAGAGGGTTGAGCCTTCTCTGGTTCTCCAGTAAGAAAGGGAGGGAGGGAGTGTGGGGGGAGCTTTGCTAGGGAGGATTCCCATTTTTCACTATGCCTTACCTGCAATAGTACTCATAAGTAGGTACTCTACGAAGTAGCAACTGGAGGCAAACCAGAAAAACCCAGAGTTGGGACTGTTGTAACACCCTGGCAGCGAAAAAAGCTTTCAGTGTCTTTTGGAGTACATTTGGGTACCGGTTTCCATTAGACGGATCCAGGTAAACACACTGGTCTCTCTCAGGAAAGCAATGCTACCTTGAGGGGTGAGGTGGCCAGTTGTCAATTAACCTTAGTTTATGGTCCCACTCAGTGTAATACAGACTGATAAGCAGGGATCCGGGTTTTCCGTTTCCCAAGGAAAAACAGAGAAAACCACAGATTTCCCAGTTTAATCAGAGAAAATGCGGATTTTCCCTTTTAGCAGGGAAATCCACGGATGCCCCCCTTTTGCAAAGAGCTCTGCAGGCTGGCTGGTTGCCAGCCTGCAAGAGCAGTTTGCAAAAGGGGCAGGAAAGCTCCAGCCCTGCCTAGAGGGGGAAGAAGAGGCGGAAAGGGCAGAACCCGATGCAATCATTTACCAGAGGCTGCCTCAGGAGGATCAGTCTTCTTCGTTCCTGGAGGTAAGTGGGGCTTGGGGGTTGTGGGGCAGGGCTGGGGGAAGCTGGCTGGGGGCTTAGGGAGTGAGGATGTGTTGGGGGATGACAGAGTGCCTGTCAGCCAGCAGGCACTCCTGGCGGGGCTTTCCCCAACACTTTCCCCTCCATCAGCCCGGGCAGGCAGGTAGTCAGTCGAGGAAAGGTGGGGGGGAAACAGAGCACACCCTGGGGTGCGGCGGCAGAGGGGTGAGGGGCACTGCCAGCCCTCAACCTCAGCTCATTCTATGCCTGCTCCCAGGAGCAGCACCAGGGGGGCAAGGGCAGCAGTGCTCCTCTGCGGGCTACACACGTGCTGCCTGGCTGGCAGGAGAGGGGGAGCTTGCATGCAGCAGCTGCCACCACCACTGCACTGCCGCCACTGCACCTCATGCCGGCGGCAAGAAAGCCACACGGGACACGGGGTGCAGTGATGTGGTAGCAGCTGCCATGTGTGAGCCCCCCACAACCGAGCAGGCATGTGAGGCCCACAGAGGGGCACTGCTGCCCTCACCCCTGCTCTGGGCAAGTGGGGCAGAGCACAGTGGCATCAGTGCAATGGTGCTGGCAGCTGCCGCCGTGTGAGCAGAGGTGTGGTGTGGGGGCAGCGTTGTTGCGGCAGTGGTCACTGCATGCCAGCACCACTGCACTACCGCGCCCCTTGCCACTTGCCCAGAGCAGGGCCAGGGTGGCGAAGGCAGTGGTGCCCCTCTGCAAGCTGCACAGGTCTTCCCAGCTGAAGGGGGGGCGGGGCTTGCACACGGTGGCTGCCACCGCAGCACCGCACCCCGTGCAGCTTTCCCACCACCAGCCATGGACAAGCAGCGTGAGGTGCGGTGGCAGCAGTGCAGTGGTGGTGGCTGCAGCATGCATCCCCCCTGGCTGGGCAGCACAAGAGACCCGTAGAGGGACACTGCTGCCCTCACCCCCTCAGCCCTACTCCTGGGAGGGGGCACAGAGTGAGCCAAGGCTCGGGGGGGCACTGCAGTGTGTAGCATGGGGCTGGCAGTGCCCCTTGCCCCTCTGCTGCTGCACCCTGGGTCATGCTCTGTTCCACGCCCCCCCCGTTCACCCGCCCAGCTGAGGGAGGGGAAGGTGTTGGGGAAAGCCCCACTAGGAGTGTCTTCTGGCTGGCAGGCACTCCATGTCTTCCCCCAACACATCCTCACTCCCTCAGCCGCTAGCCAGCTTCCCCCCAGCAGCGGTGGTGTGGTGGTGGCCACCACATGTGAGATTCCCCCCTCCCCAGCCAGGCAGCATGTGTGGCCTGCAGAGGGGCACCGCTGCCCTCCTCCCCCTCCCCCCCCAGGAGCAGGCACAGAGTTTCACTCCTCCCCCATTCTCAATCTGCCCCCCCAACCCCTTCCTTTCCCCACTGTCCCCCCACACACACACCTAACTGCTGGGATGTGTGTGTATGTCTGTATGTGTGCATTTGTCTGTGTGTCTGTGCCTGTGTGTGTGGGGCTGGGGAGCTGTTCTGGGGGGAGTAAGGGGCACGAGCAGGACTGGGGAGGCTGTAGGGGGGAATGAGGGGCACTAGCAGGGCTGGGGGGAGGCCTGTGGGTGGCCTTTAATTTGTGTCATGGATTTTGGATTTTTTATCAGAGAATTTGCAATGTTTTATCAGGGAAAACCAGGAACCCTGCTGATAAGCCTCCAACAGCAGTAGCCACCACACTTGCAATGGTATATGCCCCAACAGATTACTGTGCTCCTCTGTGGTCCAGAAGTTGTCGCACTGAAAAGCTCAACACTATGCTTAATAGTGTGCAGAGACTTATAACAGCCTGCATAACTTACACATACACAGATGTATTCGCTGCACTCTAGGGCATTAGACCAAGTGACATAAAACAAATCCTAAGCACTCTCCTGCTGCCAGGTTTCTGGACCTGTAGAGAGCCCAGCAGGCCAGGAACACCAAATGAGTCCTCCATTGGGCACAACCTTGACAGAGAAGCGTAGGTCAAGCTGAACAGACCGAGATCTGGATATGGACTCTTCAAAACAACAGTGTACAAGATGAACATCACAGCTCCCTGTGTGAATGCAGTGTCCAGCACTTAATCAAAAACGACAGTCTTTCCAAATGCACAGACAGGGGTTGATGGAATCCACACGCAGAGCAATAATACTAGACAGTGGCTCATAGCTGGCCAGAGGGAACAGGTTGGGTATTGGAAACAGGGGCTTCACTGCCTCAGGTCACCGAGAGCCCAGGGGCATGGCCACCCCAGCACTCGAGTGGCCACGACTAGAGCACCACCTTGGGAAGGGATGTGAGCAGGGTGCTGCAAAGCCCCATGGGTTGCTGGCAGAATGTGACCCAACGTGAGTTGCAATGGGACCTGGTACAGACCTAAAGCACTGAAGGCTGATACACATCCATCCAGGGTTATCTTAGAGAGGGATCCACCATTTTTACAGTGCTCTGTGTGCCCTGACAGTCTGTCTGATTATGGCCATAGAGTGCTTTCTGCATGCCTACTGCACAATAAGTGTAACTTCTATGCCCTGGCTTCTTCAGCCTGACGAACAGTGTTTGTACCCAAAAGCTTGCAAAGAAGAATTTTTCCGACTGTTTTAACTGATCTAATAAACGATATCAGATTTACCCTAAGAACCTTTCCTGCCTATGCCCTTAGAGCAACACTGCTACAACCTACACCCCTGGAACTTCTGTACCCATACACACTTGAGTCTTAATCAGTAAAGTTTACTTAGCCACCTAAAGGTCTACTAGAGGGAGTGTCCAGAGTCACTGTCCTCTTAGAAGCTGAGATGCTCAGTTCTACCATCTCCTGCCTGAGCCCATATGGGATTCACAGACTAAGGGTGAAATCCTATTTCCCTTTATGCCCAGTTTTCAGTGAAGATCTCGGTATGCAAGGCAGTGTGTGCCTACTGAGCATGATTAGTATGGCTGTGTCCCAGCCAGACAGCTGCACAGCAAAATAGCATAAGCTCAGGTACACATGTAAATCCTAAAATTCTAGGTAGAGAAGAACCATGACTACTGCAGGGGAGGTCCTTCCATGTTTTGCCCTATTAGCCTAGTAGTTAGAGCACTTCCTCAGGGAGTAGAAGACCTGGACTTAAGGAGAATTCAAGTAGTGTCTCCTGCTACCCGGTGAAGTGCTGTATCCACCAGGCCATGAGTCAGGCATTACCCAGGGTCAGGGGTAGATGCAGAACGGGTTCAGTAGCATGCCTACATCCCCCTTTTAGATTGAACCACATGTGGGAGCCTCCACGGATTTTTAAAAGTTCCTAAATGAGCTGAAAATGCTCTCTCCTTTCCCCTTCCTGCTCACAGAAATGCCCTCTCCCTACTCCTCCTTCCCCTCTTCTGCCTAACTTTCCCCGCTGTCCCAAGGGCAGAGAAGCACCAGGAGAAGCATCTTGTTGTGCAGGGGTTGGGCTCTGCTAGGGATGGGAACAAGGGCAGCAGGGATAGACATGGGTTCCCTTTCCCTACATTGTGACTGGGCAGGGTGGGGGGAATTCTGCAGTCACCCTGTTGCCACTGTCCCTTCCCTAGCTGAGCTTAGCCCCTGCTCAGCCTGGCCGGCTGTGGAACTTGCCTGCCCCCAACTATGGAGAATGCAGCAGGGGCAGACAAGGGAAGGGAGAGGGTATTTTCACCCACTTTAGGACTTTAAAAACTCCCCAGAGGCTCTTGCAGAATGGTCTGCACACACTTGGGGTGCACAGGAGTCTCAGAGCATGGGAAACAGCCACCCCTACAGTGAGGGCTACTGCTCCCACACCCCTCTTTGGGAAATCCTAGATCCACAGGGTGAAAAAGAAACCCAAACTATGCCTACATGCTAAAAACTGTAGCTACAAAGATGCATAACAGCTATTTAGACACAAGGTAAAATAAGATTTAGTCTTACATGTCCCTATGCTTAAGTTGCTGGAGGATCCTGATTTGATAGATGTAGGCAGAGTATGCCTTACATGCCAGCAGCAGTGAGTTCTGCATGAAGCAAAGCACAGCAGTCTCTTTCATTCCAAAGCACAGCTGCAATAAGTAGCAGTGATACCCTCCTTTCCTATAATAGCTTAATATCAGAGCACTCACTGAAGAAGTGGAAGACCAGAGTTCAATGCCCTCTATAGCCTGAGGGAGCTGAAATCCACATCTGCTGCTTCCCAAGAAATTATCTTAACCTCTAGACTATAGACTAGGCTAGATGGGAACACTCTCTACCTTTCATGTTGAAGCAATACAGAAAAAATGCAATGAAAAATATAAAATGAGAAAAAATAAGCAAGAAGGAACATAATTCTATAGCCCAATGAGGAGGATACTCACCTGGCAGGAGGACCTGCATTTATGCATTTTATCCAATGACACTTTAATGCACTATGCCTAAATGCTGTCCTATCTACTCATGGTACACAAAGCAATCCCACACACTCACCACTTCTTCCTACACGTCAAATCCCATAAGAGGCAAGAACAGCCTTAGGATCTTTACAAGCCTCCAGGCACAAAGGGCCATAAATAACTGTTGTTATCCAGATACCACAAAAACCAGCTGGAAATGAAGGCACAGTTGTTGAGAGATGTCATTCCCAGCCCCCAAATGGAAGAATGGAAAGGCAGTACACAGCAGATGGTAGAGGCAGTTGAAATCAATAAAAGATGGCAAAGTCCTGCCTTGCTTGCTGTTTTTCAGGCAGGCAGGCAGGCTAGCTGGAAAAGTGAGAGAATAGAAGAGGAGGAAAATAAAATGATTTTCAGGTTCTGAGAAGTTTGACAAAACTTTGAAATTATGTTCAAGTGGCTTCAGATATGATGAAGATTTTACCAGTCAGCCCCCAATACACTACATAATTGTGTGAGGTCCTGATATTTCAGATGATTTTGCTATTGTCTAAATACAATTCCCCCAAAGCCCTTTGTAAGTGGAAGGGGCCAGAAACTCTGTGATGAAAAACATTTTTCAAGCCTCAGCATAAGAAGGTCTTTTGTTCATCTACCCATGTTTCCATAGTATCTGAGCACCGCTATAATTCTTGTGAGGACAGGCAACTGGAATGAGCCTATTGTGCTTTTCTGATCCATGACATGAGGGCAGGGAAGACTTTTCTGACCAAATCAGAAAAGTAGTCTAACATGTGATACACCTTTGGTAAATGATGGTGTTAATTAAGTGCCTAATGTAATGACTATAGAAGAATGCTCTTATATCTTTAAATAGATGCATCTGACTCAGTAGCAGAGTACATCTGAGAGAGAGGCAAAACTTTAGGCACACTCCTCTTTTTCATGTTTCCTATCTGGCTGACTTGGGCATCTCCCTGAAACCCAATGTAATTGATTGATAAGCTACAGTCACAGCTGCTCTGATTGTCAGAGTATCTTAAAGCTGCAGAAGAATAATGGCAAAACAAACTATGACTTGTAATAAAATAGTCTAGTGTAGGCATACCACAAATGAGTCCCAACACATCTCTGAGTGCCACCCCTTCCTCTGCCCTATCTGCTCCTCTGTTTTTTGCTTCCTGCCCTGTGTCCTACCCGATCTGATGCTCTGCTTTCTGCTTCCTGCCTTATCTGACACTGTGCGGCTTGTCCTCTCCCTAATCTGTCACATGCCACACACAAAGGCTGCTCGTTCCACTTGTAGTATGCATGCTGCAGGTTGGCAACCCCAGTCCAGTGTCTCTCCTTTATAATGATTTATTCTAGAGGTTATAACTTTTTCTCTCCATTATCTGTGACACAATGCTATGTTTTGCAAGGGTGGACAGATTACTTTGCTCTGAATACCATGGTAATTGGGGTGGCTAATAGAAACCATTAAGTACAAACTATATGGTTGTGATTTTCCTAGTAAGGCTTCATTCTGCACAGTGAAGGTGCAAAATGATGCCTCCATAAATGGAAACTAAAAATCATGACACAGCCTAAACCATACATTACTGAGGTTGTTACTTTAGAGCTGCTAACAAACTCCTGTCTTGTAACAGAAATGAAGAGAATGAGTAGCTAAAGGCAAACTTCACCAAAAGACTTAGGTATGGCAATGCTGCAGATTCCCACACCTGTAAGTTAGGTGCTGAGCTTTGGGAGTGGAATTCATTTTGTGAATGTAAAAAGACTACACTGGGAGAGATGGACATCTAGAAGTGGGATTCACAACCACTGACAAGCTAAGCATGGGGATGCCTCCATCAGCCAATGGGCAATGCTGAAGAAAGGATGTCTATGAAATCCCTCATTTCACCTGAATTTAGGCACCTCCCTGTTGGCTCCTAGACGTCTAAGATTCACAGCCCAAAATCTGTGCCTAGATCTAAGCACCTAAACTGTCCTTTCATACACATGTGAGTGGCTCTTTTTGATCTTGAAACACAGGGGGAGGAGAACCAGTTACCTCTTGTACAATATTCTAGTGGTTTGAACATTCACCAAGGAGCTGTAGGCCCTCTCTAGCGTGAAGGAGTTCAAACCCACATCTCTGATTTCTTAGGAGGGCCCTGAGCACCAGGCTAACAGCAAGGTGGGCTGGGAGCATATTTTATTAATTCTGTTGAAATTGGGACAGAAAGGAACATGGAGTTTGTGGGGCCAGCAAGACAGCAAACAGGAGGGAACATGAATTTTAAAGCCAAGTAATGGAGGCAGTTCCTCAGGATGCAGAGATCCTGAATATAGATCAGTACTCCCAATGTTGTTTGTGCATTTTTCATTAAAGGGTAGCCTCTGCTTTGCACACACTGTTGTTCACCATGTAAGATCAGGACCAGAGCACAGAAAACTGTAATTATCTCCATGCAGTGTTATGGGCCAGACCTTCTGAAACAAGCAGTTTTCTGCTCTGTTACCTTCTGTCATCCTATTTATTCCATTGGAGGAAAAGCTACTGAAAAAATGGACTAAAATCAAAGCTACCAGCTGGCTGACCTGCTGAGAATGTATTTGTACAAACAAATGCAGAAATTTCTCGGTTTAATCAGGCTCTAGGAGAAAGCACCACACTGTTGCAACCGTACTTTACACTTAATCTAGTTTCATGCTCATCAGCTGAAGGTCTAACAGAAAACGCTATCTCTGAGAAGAAATTAAGTCCGTGTTGTTCAACATCAGAATTGGTGCTCAAAAGATAAGTGCATTTTATTAAGGGTACAAAATTGTATGTACCATAAAAAGAGGGGTACAATTTTTGCTTTGTTGCACAGGTATTAGAGGTATTAATCCAGAGTAACCAGTGAAAATACATCTACATTGCAAGGTTTTTTAGGCAGGCAGGCTAGTTGGACTGGGCCAGGCACTGGCACTTTCAAACATACCATACAGCTCAGCTTGTTTTATCTCGTGTATTAGAAGCAATGTGTTCATGTTTGCATCATATTGTAAAGAGGCTAAGGGTCACTGCTGAGAGTTGGTGCTAATTAGCTGACTCATGCTAGCTAATTACTCTGTCCTCAGTCCCATGAGAATGTATCTACGCTGTGTCTGGTTCAAAAGGTAGTACACTTGGAGCAGTCTCATGTGTGTGAACATACCAGTGCCTGGCATGCTACGTTTGCAAATTAGGCATACCCAGACTTAGTTATTAAAAAGTCGTAATGAAATGAGAGCAGGATTTTCCATGTGGATTTCTTATGCAAAGTGTATGATGCAAAAATATACAATATGCAAGACTTGAGGACAGATTATAGGCCTTAGTTATAACAGAATATAATGCTCACCTCATGGAAACTTGAGATCCCCAAGTCAGCTTGGAATGAATGCCACTAACTTACTACTTCTAAGTCCCTTGAGCATCCTGGAGTTATGACTGGGACTTTACTATTTGCATTTATTATTTCATTAGTTTTTATACTTTATTGGCAATCAGTTACATTTTTCATACAGTCTTTCTGATAACAAAAGAAGCCAGGAGTTACAGATGGATGGAAAAGAAAAAATAGCCTAAACACCATATTTTCTAAAGGGCACAGCTATGGGCACTAAAATGGCCCCACAAAATACTAAACTCTTTATGGCCTCTCTGAAAGAAACCTCTCCTGGAAACTGTATCATCAAACCCTCACTCTACCTTTGGTATACAAACAACATTTTTATGATATGGACACCCAACCTTGATGCTCTGAGAGACTTCCACCAACAATTCAACAACCAACACCCCTACATCCAACCATCTCTGGAGTACACCAAAACTAACATCTTGTTCTTAGATACAATGGTCACCATCCACAACAGTACAACACAAACCTCCATATATAGAAAACCTACAGACCAGAACACATATCTACACAGAACTAGCAACCATCCAAAACACACTAAAAAAGCTGTCATATACAGCCAAGCCCTCAGAAACCATCGTATCTGCACTGAGGGAAACACACGAGATCGCCAATTTAGAAACCTCAACAGAGCCCTCATACAACAGGGACACTCCTCCAGAGAAATAGACTGCACTTCTGAAAAAGCCACTCAGACACCACGTGAGGAATTAGTGCATTACAAAACAAAAAAGTCCCATGTCTCATATCCACTAGTATTGACCTACCATCCCTCCCTTGAACCAGTAAGGGAAATCCTTAAACAACTTCAAACGACACTTGAAAAAGACCCCAAACTAAGAGAGATCTTTCCTCACCTACTCATCCTAGCCTTTAAACAGACTCCAAATCTGGCAAGACTCATCATCAGAAGTAAACTTCCCACAGCCTAAACCACCACCAACGGATCCAAGCCATGCTCGGAAAAGAGATGCAAAACGTGTCAACAGATCTCCACATCCCCCAAAATATCTACCCGAGAAAACAAAACCATCACCATCCCTGGATCTTACACCTGCACATCAAAAAACATGATATACTTCATCCAATGCACAAAATGCTCAGACGGTAGGTACGTGGAGTAGACAAACCAGAACCTGCAATCATGGATGAATGTACCCAGGAAATCCATCAAAGACAGAAACCCACATTTGCCTGTAGGGGCACATTTCTCCCAAAATGACCACTCTGTCAGATCTCTCAATCCTGATCCTCAAAGGAAATGTACAAAACACCTTCAAAAGACGTGCCCATGAACTCAACTTCATCACCACTCTGGACACGAAAAATCATGAACTGAACAGAGACATGAAATATCTTCCTCCCTACAGTCTGCCTAAATGCCAACCACAGCAGATACCCATACCATAACCTACAAAAAAAAAAAATCTTTTCCTCCCCCACTCCCCAGGTAGAAAGTATGATTGGCCTCAGAGCAGTGCAACTGCCCTATCCACTTGCACAGACTACTGACGCATTCCCTGTATACACAGGGGAGTCACCCCTTCTGCCTTGGGACAGCTCCAATCTGCCCACCCCACCCTCCAGCAGGGGGTTAAAAAACCCAGACCAAACTCCCTCTGCTCCCTTTCCCCACTCCCATTCTGAAAACAGGTCCAAGGCTGGAAGGCAGATAGACACAATTTACTGAAGACCTTATGTTTTGAAACATACCCCCATGCAATGAGTGTTCAGATTTTTGCAGGATTGTGCCCTTTTAAAGTGCTCTGCAGCTGTACGCTTCTGTTTGGTCATGGCTGTTGAGCAATTTCAGGAACCAGATCTGGCAAAAATCATTACTTATGTCTGCACTCCAGGTGCCTACAGTCTACAGCCAGGACCTCCAGTCCAGGGACTCAGGGGCCAGAAGCCAAAGCCAAAAAGACAGTGCATAATCCAGAGCCTGAGACAAGAATTCAAGATGGTAGAATGAAGAGCCAGCAGGTCAGGACCAGGAACTAGGAGTTCAAGACAACAGAAATAAGGATAGGAGCAGGAGACAGGGCTGGCAGTGTGCACAGTTCAGGGGCTGCTTACAGACAGGAAACCCAGTGTACAGCCACGCTTAGGTGCTAGGATGGCCTCTTATATAAGAAAGAGGTGGCTAGAGATAAAGTCTGTCTTGGAACCTAGCTGGGACATCTGCTGAGCACTAGTTAAGATATCTATGTGGTCCACTTTATTACTATGGGGTCACAAATCTAGGGAAACAATATTTGTATCCCTGGAGTGAATAGTGGGAGCAGGCACTTAACCCTTCTACCTATAAATACCTTATACATAGCATGTAGCACCATTATGCACTTTACACTATACTTAGATTATATTTATATATAAGGCTTTTGTTAAAAAAGAAGTTTGCCATTAACAGATGCTTTGGCAGTAAGTCTAGGAATCTCAAGAGTAGCAACAAATATAAGCTGGGCAACTATTGCAGAAATATGTTCAAGAGCATTCATTTAATCTGGTGCCATCAACTGTTTGTTTGTTTTCTGTGAACTTTTGTATGACTTGTTTTTGCGTGGAAGAATTTGAGCAGGAAATGAAAGTCTCAGGAATACATATTTATATGTAGCGTATGCTGGAAATGTTTGCATGGAGATATTGGAGCCCATTTGCTTTCCATCTATAAACTCTCATCTGGGAGCAAATGCTATGAATAACAAATGCCATTTGACTTAAATGACCAATCACAGACCACATATCACAAATAGAGAATAGCTGAAGACTCAAAGCAAATCTTTTAAGAGCAATCCGTGGCAATGTGTTTAGGTAATGTGTTTGAACAATTTCAATAAAAATCAAAGCTGGGTAAACTCACACATAGAATAAAGCATTAATTGTCGTTAAATTATTCTATACAAATAGTTCACCAAGACTCAGTTGTGGACCCAGATTCCCTGGAGGCATCATCTTGGCAGGACACCAACACATAGACCATCTGGCCTACCATTGACACAATTTGAAACTGACTTCCATATGTAATAATTTTTTTATATTTATAGATTTTGAAGGACACTATTTGTTGAGGTAATACATCATTTCCTCTTCATGTATCAGCTCAACAAACAGTGTGTGCATGTGTTCATATAAGCATGTGTGTATACATATATTTTAATAATGTGATACAAATCTGATTTATAATTTGTAACTTGCTCAATCAATTGGTAGTACACAAGGTGAAAGAGGGAGAGGAAATATATATTTTCAGTAAAAAATGCCTCTCCTTATTTTGCTGCTATTAAAAAAAAAAATCAACTTTTTCTATCACCATCTCTGAAATGTTACATTTTTTTCAATATATTTAAAAGAATAATGTGTAAGCGTTAGCCCAAAGGGATTAATGGCAGGTTCATTTTGTATTTAGCAATAATGTGGTTGCTATGTATTTTTAAGATATTTGGAATCATGGACATTTAATTGACAAAGAGTCTTTGTAAGAAGACCTCATCTTCTATTAGTTGGATTCACCCATTTGCTTTAAGCATCATTTGATGATTCTGTTGAAATATGGTGATGATGTTGGGTGAAAATGGTTACTAGTGTCTATTCTACCATATATGCCATACATTGGTAAGTAACCTTACTTGTGTAATTAGTCCCTACAACTACTTCCAATAAGGCTAGAGGGGGCAAAAGCCTGTTTAGCTTTCAGATGGAAAATGAGAGTTGATGAGTGGGATTATCTGATTTGGTTGTAACACCTGAACTGTACGATCCAGTACAACCTTTCAATACTATGCTTCTATTGCCAAGAACAGGCCTCTCTTGTGGAATAATAAAGCCAACTAGTTTGTCCCAGTAATGTTTAACACAGCAGGATCTGGCCAATAGGAGCATATTTACAATTGAAGTCCATCTCTCACGGATTATATCAGAAAAACAAAGCTACAATAGAAACGACTGCCACACTCTGCATAATTTTATCACTTACCCAATGAACATGTTGCCATTTGAAATATATACACTTGTTTTTCCACCTGAAAACACATTAAACCAAACAGTCTCATGTCTTATTACTGCATGCATGTGTCTATACAATTGCTGGCTAAGCATTAGGAGGAGCAAAGTACTGATTTTACCCTCAATAGTGTGAGCCTGAATTTTGAAGTCCCAAGGGGGATGTTGTCTGTCTGGGGAGTACACTGAGATATTGTTGTGCTTTTCCCTCGGCAGCTGGAGTGTATTCATTATAAAAGGTGCCAAACAAGGACCAGTTCAACTATTACCGTGAGTAATTGCACCTTTGCCTTCCGAAGTGAAAAACAGATGTTCCCCAATGAGAACATGAGCCCTGTAAATGTGCGTATTAATGTGTCCTCACAACCAGTCAGTGCCCATTTATTTCTGACCTCTGAGGGGCAAAAGAAAGAGTAGAGTATTCACCTGGTTACAACAGGGTGACACAGAAAGTAATATATGACACTTGTGAAAAAAAAATACAAGGCTTCCAGCTGATACAGAACAGTAATTCTACTAACCCAGGGGTTAGCAACATACAGTCAGTGGCTCAGATTCAGCCCACTGAGCCACTGGATCTGACCTGTGGAGCTGAAGGGTTTTGCCTTCACACATGTTTCTCCTAGCCCCTACCTTGCTCTCTGGCTGCATGTGGGCTTAGCTTCTAGCTGATGGGGAAGCTGTGCCATGGACGAGGACCTGCAAACTGCCACCTAACTTTCGCCACCCCTAACTTCCCAGCTCCAGCATGGGCATAGCTCCTCTGCCTGCACCCACACCATTGCCACTTTCTCCGTGTACCTCTTGTACCTCTTCCCCACCCTGCCACGACTGCTCACTGCCAAACCCTGGCATGGGTGCAGGCTTAGGAGTTGTGTTGGGTCCATGCAGCTTTCAGCTGTGCCCATGCCACATCGGGAGGCAGGGTGAAGGAGGAGAGCAGAGAGAGGCAGTTGCCACCCCCCAGCCCCAGCAGATGCAATTTGCAGCTCCCCAGTCCCAGTGCAGCCCCTCACCAGTTGGAAACTGAGCCTACACATAGCCAGAGAGGTGGGAGCAGGGATGTTGGAAGAAGCCACGGCAGCATAGGTGCAGATCCCAGTTAAAGGGAAAGTCTCCCATCACTGATGTGCCACCATATCCACCCAGTCTACAACAGACTACATAGTTCATGGCCTATTCAAGATAGCTGATGACTGCTTTGGCCAGTTCAGGAACATCCTGCAACTGAGAACGTCACCAGTCTTAACTCTGGTGGGAGCCCAATATAAACTAGTCTTCATTGGCTGTCACTTTGACCATCAAATTCATTGTTTAACCTGCTACAAAGATGCTAAAGCTGGTGTTAGTGCTGGTAGGATTTTTTCTGAAATTCCCTGGTATACAAGATCTAATGGAAGCTTGTGAAACTTTTAGTCGTGTCTTGTAAAATACGGCTTTCCAAATGCTAATAAAGTTATTCCACCAAATCATTCCATCCTCCTTCTGGATTGAATCCTTCTATTCTAGCTTCTTTAATAGCATTCATTCACATGTCCATGTCAAGCTCTGACTATAAAATCCAGAAGGAGGGCTGATCTCCTTTGCTGACTAATTCACGTTTCTCTGTTTTTATGCATCTCTTCAAAGTACTATGGATAAGTAATAGAGAAGAAGGGAAACAAGCTTTAATGTAGGAATGATAAAATGGAGCTTCTGAAGTCTAACTTTAATATATGTAGGTGAAGAGATAACTTGGAGCCAGATGTGAACCCTCACCCCCCCAATTACATTACTGAAAAGTCCCTGTTCAAACTAATCCCATCACAGCCAATGACACTATTCGAGTGGGTAACCTCTACAATAGGAAAAATGGGCTTAGGTAGCAACTAGACCAGTCATACAGTGATATTTAGCAAAGCCTCACACAAAGAGGAATATCCTACCTGTTACTTTCTTTATCATTCAGCTTGATAGGGAAAAATTAAAATTTAAGATATACCAACTGCATCAATAATCCAAAATTTAGATTTTCAATTTAGGGAACCTAAGTCTATAACACATCATCTTAAATTCCAAAGAAGAATTCAGCAAACAGACTCTCCTATACTATTTGCCAGTGTCCATTGAAACAATGCATAATAATAGAAAATTATTTTCAATTGATTTTCACAGTCGAAGCTGAGAGAAATGAAAAATAGTAAACAAACACCAGACAGAATTTGGATGTTGAAAATTGTGTCAGAATGGTTTTAGATGGGCCAGAAAATGACAATTTTTCATTAAAATTTGCAATTAAAATTTGCAATTAAAATTTATTTCACAGAAATTTTCTAACCACCACTAGTCATTATTTACAGAGGAAACTCATTAGTTTAAAAAAAAGATTTTTAAGTTGAAAAATTCCCTCAAATGATTTTGTCTAACAAAGAGCAGCGACAAAGATTAATATTTTTTTTATAACAATGGGAAAATCATGTCATGAAGGCTCTTTACCTTGTTTCATTTCTGAGGATTTTACTCTTTCCAGTGAATCTGATTTCTTCCCCACAGGATTTCGACCTTTATTACTTGCTGACAACATGTCTGACAAATAGCTTTTTGCTGTGGTAGCTGAGTTTGAGCCATCTGTTTTTTCTCTAGAGATCCATGTGTTATTCATAATGGCATTTTTCTTTTTCCTTCCCTGGGGAACAGCACCTGCATGCTGATTTCCTGTTTGACTCTGGAATACGTCATCACATTGTAACAAATGGTCCCTCTCCTTTATGGCATGGAAAGGGCGACGTTCGGAAAAATTAAGTGTATTGTTCACCTTTGACCTTGTGTCCCAGGAAGTCACATCTTGGCCATGAGACAGCAAACTGCAGTCAGCCTTCAAATTTGAACTGAAAGAGTTAAATGGAGGTATCTGAGGAGAGGAGAGAAGACTATGTAACTCTCAAATGTTCATAACAATAAATGCATCTACAAAGATATAAAGATACGAATGAAATGGACTACAAGGTTCTGTGCATATTACAGCTGATGTCAGCAGGATTTTTCCATTTTACTGTAAACAAGGTTTATATTATGTTTTCAGTGGAATTGAACTGAAGTTAATGTAATATATAACAAGAACTTCTCTATACTGTAAAGGAGTTAGATGACCTGAAACACCTAAATATTTTTTGGCTATCTCTAATAAGCAAAATTGATGATGACAGTGGTGGTGGAGGTAGTAGTGTTACTAACCACTTCGATCCATGGATGAATGAAGATTTCTACCAGGCAGGGGTAGCACAAAAATCAGCCTGTTTAAACAATGTTGGTTTTTCTTTCATCAAATATTATCAGAATGATTCATATGATACTCTGCTGTTTACATAAGAGGTAGATTCCTACATAGAAAATACACATTTGGAACACGCTACTGTCAAGGACTGTCCTAAAATGCTTCTGTCTGTTGTGTTTCACTTAATTATTCTTGGGTTACCATAAAAGTTCAACAGAGAAATGTCATGAGATCTAGTATGGCTGGCTACATCAATGACTGGATTCTTTAATTTTGTTCAAGCAATCTCTCATCTTCCTAAACAGTTAAGAAATGGTTGTATTGCCTCAAAGAAGATAAAATCTGCTGCCTGTTAGTTTACCAGCAGACTGTCACAAATGCAATTGCAATTGATCCACTCTGTCCTTAACAGGATTCCTGCAGTTAATGGAAATTACTATAAAGAACTTCAGGGCACACAAATAATTGGATCATTAAAAAAAAGTGGGGGAGGAGAAGAAAGGAAGAAAAAGGTAGGTCAGTATCTACACATTGAATGAGTTTTGGCATATCAATATTTCTCATAATACTGCAATTTCCAAAGCTGATTTTAGTTGCAAGGGTGAAAATAAATCCTAGATTTTTCCCCATATACTCTAAGAGCTACTATCAGTTCTTAATGAACTGGTAAGATCATCATAACAGAAAAAACCCTAAGTGTTCATTTTCTTCAGACTGTCCTAACTACTAATAAAATATACATTTTGAAAAGTTGATTTAAATATTTATGTAATCTATAAAAAGATTGCTAAGAAAAATTGATCTCATTAAATTAAAAACTATGAATGTGATTTATTGACCTGGTAATTACTGCGATGGTTTTGTCTAAGTTCCCGATGCAAGGCTACAATCCTCTCTGGGCTGGTTAATTTTAAAGGAGAAGTAGTGCATTTGGTTTGAGTGGTATGAAAACAGTGGATGTCATTTGCTTCCTGATGAAAGCTGCCAGGTGGCCTCTCCTCCTCAGTCACTTCAGCACGGTACATCCCATGATTATGCAGCAGTCCATTGACCCATGAAGTATCTGCCTCAGAAGGTAGTAACTGCAACCAAGAATGCTGTTATCAGTAATTCAGATTCAACAAAGTTTCAAATAATAATGGTTTGTTTTGGAGTAGAAGTCATCACTTCAATTAAACATGCTGCAAGAATAGTTACAACAGCTGGAGTCGGCAGCAGCAGTGGCAGCAGAGCCGGCAGTGTTCGACGGCGCCTATGCGGCACTGACCATGGGACCCCCCCAAAGCACGGGGCCCAGGGCGGTTTCCCTGATTTGCCATCAACACCCCCCCACCCGCCTCCTACCACAGACAGCCCTGGCTCTACATCATACCCATGATGTGTAAGTTGTTATAACGAAGCACACTCACGTGCTGGAATGGGAATATTAAAAAACTACTTCATTATTTTCTGGAATAAACACCCTTCAAAGAAAGAGATCTCATTGGCTGTAGCAAATATTTGTAGCTTATAGCATGCAGAACAGTTTTAAAGGTTCTGAGAAGTTAACGTGTTATTTTTCTTTTAGGTACTGAACTCTACGAAGAGCTGTAAACCAGCCCCTCTAGCCATTTGTATCAATCCAAAAAACAAAAACAAAAACAAAAAAAGACCAAAACCCTTGGAAGAACATTATCATATTTACTTGAATCTAAGATGAAGCACCCCAACTCCTTGCAATCAGCATGGGAAGAAAAGCCTCTGATCTTAGATTTGCATACAAAGCAGGGAGGGGGGTGTAGGCAGGGCCATGGTCACACCCACAGCAGCCACCAGTCCCTTCTTCCACTTGCCCTTTATAACTTCTGCACGCGCCCCACCCCCACCCTACAGTGCTCCCTCTTTTACTGTCAGGCACAGCTAGACATGGAGTACATGAAACTGTCCCCTGCTCGGCATCAGCAGTGCTGATACTGCTGCACAGCCGGCAAGGGCTGCACTTCCATGGGGAGGGAATACAGTCAAAGCAGCATCTGACAGTACAGGGGGAAAGGGAGAGAGAGACACGAACTGTGGGGAATGGGTAGGAAAGAGGAAGAGACTGGGGAGTGGGGTGGAAAGAGGCAGAGACTGAGGAGAGCAGAAGGGAAGGGGCAGAGATGGTGTGGAGCTGGGGGTGGGGAGTGCAGGTAGTGGGGACGCAGGAAGGCTGCAGGGGAAAGAAGTGGGGGAGACAGAGGACACTAGCCCCTTGTGCCAGCTGGACTCCTGAAGCAGCCCTAAGTTAGAGTGGCCCCTGCACCCTCTACTTACTGCAGCAGTCTCGCAGTGGGGGCTGCTGCCTGGCTGTGACCTGCTGTCACCTGCAACAGCATCCGCCCCCTTGCACCTGCGGCCCTTTGGCTGCATGCCTGTCGGACCCAGACGGGGACTGCATGGCCACCTGGGCTGTGCTGTGGTCACTGCAGCAGAGCCTCCTGCACCTCTGGGCCAGCTGCCAGTGGGCTGTGGCTGCACAGCTGGCCTTCAGGCAGCACTGCTATTATGTCTTTTGGTGTCCCCGCTCTGCCATCTGGGTAGCTATTGTCCAGAAGATGCACTCCTTGAGGTGGCCCACTTTGCTTGTCCTTCTGGCCCCAAATGGCCAGGAGGCCAGCCACCTTGTCTGCCCTCCAGCTGGGTCCCCGGTGCTGGCCC
Source organism: Alligator mississippiensis (assembly GCF_030867095.1). Taxonomy (NCBI): domain Eukaryota; kingdom Metazoa; phylum Chordata; order Crocodylia; family Alligatoridae; genus Alligator; species Alligator mississippiensis. The sequence goes on along the minus strand of NC_081825.1, from coordinate 27,188,263 downwards.
TGGGCAGGTTCCTCTGCCAAGGCCCCACCCCTTGTCTCACTAACAGAGATCCTGGTGTTTCCTGTTTAAACATTGCAAATTCCCTAATAAAACCCCCCAAATTCTCTCATTAAAATACCCCAAATTCATGTTCTTGCACAATTAAAATGAAACACCACTGTATAGAGAGAGATTAGTTGAGCAATTTTTTATTTATATATTTACAATTTTAACGCAATTTGGAAGCCTACCAGTGCATCTATCATCATAATAAAATGAATTCTAAATATCTATGCACTTTGGCATTTGCTTTTTGATTTTTTATCATAGAAAAATCAGAGCTGCCCCTGCCCCCTTCACTCAGCAGGACGTGGGGTGCTGAGCAACACTGATATGCCAGTGCCATGCCCCTGCTTTTGCTCCTCACTCCCAAGCCACAGCCATGCCAGGGCCTCTCACTCCTGTCCCGCAGCCCCTGCCTGCCCCCACTAGCTCCCTCCTGGCAGCAGCTCCATCCCAGCACCAGGACATGAATCAGCAGTAAGCTGTCCCATCCATTGCTTTGTGGCTCTGAGCAGTGCCAACCCTTACTGTTCTTCCTGTGCCCATGCCCCAGTGATCCCCATGCCGTTCCTGGTAAAACCTTGACTGGGGCTCAGGGACTGGGCTGAGCAAGCCCCTTCCCTTCCAGGCTGGCCTCCCCCCACACAGCCTGCTCTAGGGGGGGGCAGGAGAGCTGCAAGCCCAGCCCTGGCAGCCTCTGCTATCCAGAGTGCTCCCCCAACCCCTATCTCTTTCTCACACACACCTCTGCTGCCACCTCTAACCCCTCAGCCCATCACACCCCCCAAGTGGTTCCTGAGACCAGAAGCTCCCCCAAGGCTGGGTCCGCATGTCCTAGCACCAGTGTGGGCATGGCACAGGGCCTGTCCCATCCCTTCTCGCAGCTGGGCATACAGGGTGTGAGATTTGGGGGGGAGGGGGATGCAGAGCTGGGGAGGAAGGTGTGTATCAGAGGTGTTGGGTTTGTGGGTGGGATTGGGGGGTTTGTGGGTGGGTGTAGCGGTGGGTTTAGGATTTGTGGGGTAGGTGTGGGGCTTGTGCAGGTGTTTGGGGTGGTGTGGGGTTTGTGGATGCATATGCAGTGTAGGATTTGTGGGAGTGGTTTGGGGCTGTGGGGTTGGTGGGTAGCTTGTGGGGGAGTTTGTGGGTGTGGGGAGACTGTGTTGGGGTGGAAGGACTGCTCGGGGGGTCCCCCCCACCCCACACAGCCCCTTCCCCTATAGGAGCAGCAGTGGCCATTGGGACACTTATGACCCACTGCTGGCAGAGACCTCTGGCAGCGCAGCACCACCTCAGACCCAGGGGCTACACCTGATACAAGGCACTGGCTGAGCCAATCACCATCAGGCCAGGCTGGGCCAGGTCCTGCCTCCATATGCGCTGCACACCAGCAGGCTGGGCCAGCTCCATGGAGGCAGAAGCCTGCCTGGCCCGATAGCCTGCAGATTCTCTGGAGGACCCAGCCTCTGGTTGCTTCAGACCCTGCCCCACTTTTTTCCAGTATGTTATTCAAATATGAGTTTCTTAAGGATATCAGGATGAATGATATTACCCAAGACTATGTCAAATGCATACATAGTCTTCAGGATGGCATCATCAACAGTAGGACTGTGCTAGCGTGTAGGTTCACCAGAGGCTTATTAGACAGGGTTTCATGTGCTGAATCCAGGCACAAAGCATGCACGCTACATGCTTTCCTACCAAATTATCAATACGATCACATAGGCTAGGCACAGACATTACACTTAGTGCATGATAAACTCGCAAAAAACGCTCTACAGCCATAACCAAACAGATGGTCAGGTCACATAGAGAGCTGTAAAAATGTCGGATCCCACTCTAAGATAACCCTGGACAGATGTGGTATCAGAGTACAATGCTGTAGGTTAGAGCACGGCTAGCTCCAGGAACTCTTTTTTTGTCAAACTCCCACATTGTTTGCTTTATTAGTAACCATTTTACTGAAGTAATTTTTCCTGGCTAACATGAATAATAATATCCAATGGTCTTGCTTTCCTTAATGTAGTGTTGCTTTCTTAGAGCCACTCAGCAACACACAAAAGCCCTCTGGGAGACAGAAATCTATTATGATGTTCCCATTAAGAAACACCTAACATTCTCCAATGGAAGGAGAGGGAATTCTCTCTCTGCATTCCCAATCTGCTGCCTGCAAAAGAAACAGCTGTGGTTTTATTTCCCCATCTAAACGCAGTAGATTCCCTAATATCCGTACAGAAGTTAGGAAGTCAAGAGACATACAGGGGCCCCTTCCTGAAGCCCTGGCATTTTTGCAATGGTTTGTGGGGGGGATCTTGTCTTTACCACTCCCCTAAAATTTCCCCCTCCTATGCCCATGTTGCTACCAAGGACTGTCAGGCTCTGAACTGCACCACAGAAAGAAGACATTCAGATTTTGGTTGAATTTTCCACCTATGGCTGCAGGAAGGGACAGCATGTGTTCCCCCAAGATAGATGTGCACCAGGCTCATCCCATACATAGGAAATTGGAACTGATGAGATTTAGATACTTCCTGCAGTTTTATTTCTGGGGCTTTAACATTCCTTTGCTAGATCTCACCTTCTTGGCAGCTGAGATTAGAGATCTCTCCATCGACATTTCTGAAGCATGATGCCGATCTCGTTTGTTAATTTTTTCTCAATATCCATTCCTTTTTAGCAAGTAGAAATGTAGCCTTTTCAGACACTAGTAGTTGTCAACAAGGACACAACCTTTGTTTCTCTGTGCTCTTATCTTAAAAGCAGTCTGTCAAAGTGAGTCATGCTGTACATGCCCACTTCACTCATCGTGTTCTATGAACCAATGTCTTCTGTTCTATGGAAGGCTGTATCCCACATTTTGTGTAGAGAAACTGATATCTAATGTGACTGTTAATCATACAGTGACCTGAAGCAGTGATCTTCATCCTGGCCTCATTGTGAAATATCTGTCCAGGTGAAATAGTAGAAGTCCAAGGCTACTTTCCCATGTTAGTAACAGCAGTCAATCTTAAAAATCTTAGGTACAGATTTCTTTGGGGCAGGCAGCATAAAATTCTTGCAAAAATAAAACCAATGACTTGAGCTGGTTTTCCTGTTCATTTCATAAAGCTCTCCTTAGCCATGGAGCCACAGATGAGCATCCAAGTATGTCTGTAGCAGTTATATCTCAGTGCTTGCAGCACCAGAGGACACTGAAAATGTGAAGTGGTCTGAAAAGCTGGTATTTACTTCACATATCTTTGGAGTCTTTACAATAAAGCACTGTTAGGAACAGGATCTGCACGAATCCTTGATAGGATGTAAGACGTATTCAGAAGACCAGTTTTGTATGCTTGCTCTTAAAACATCCTTAGTTCAACCTAAATTTACCTTTGTTGCGCATCATTTTATTCAGATCATGGCTAGCTGTGAGCTGCAGCCCAGCAAAGGAGAGGAGAGGAAAAGTGATCTCTTTCCCTATACCAGACCTGGCAATGGGTCACCCTCATCTCTGGGCTGCATCCCTCCCCACAGCCCATCACAAAGCAACCCATGGAACTGACACAGAGCCTGGGTGAACCCCCAGCATGCACAGGCATGACCCAGGCACACGCACACCCTTCCAGGGAGCCCCAGGGCCAGGCACCCTGCCACCCAGCATGGCCCCCTCCCCTCCCCTCCCCTCCTCCTGCACAGGAGCCAGGTGACAGGGACCAGGAGATCAGCACTGAGCTTGCGTGGAGCCAACCACATGGCCTCCATGGCTCAGGTACTGCTGGAAGGTACTCAGACCATGGGCACCTTGCGCTGAAAGGTTTTTTTGGCCATTTCAGGATGCCATGCCCGTTGGGGCATGGCCAGCTGCCTCTGTGGTGTAGATCAAGGACCCTTGAAATTTACAAGCCAGACGGAGCAGGGGCATTGCCAGAATCATCGGGTGCTGCTGGAAGGCCCTGGGAATTCTGAGATTGTGGAAGTGACCTGAACAGCAGAGCCCAGGTGATGCAGGAGCAGGCGCCACAAGCAGCTGAAGTGAGAGCGAGAGCCACACACTGGGAGCCACACCAAGCATCCTCCAGTCCTTCCATCCATCCATCCACCTTCCAGCCTTCTACCCACTCCTTCACAGTCAGACCCTCACCTACCCTATACATAAATCATAAATCTGCTTAATTGACACCTCCTTGCCATACCTCTCAAGGTCACGCTGCACTTCATGAGACAATCGAGCCTTAGCAAAGCTTCCCCAAGCACTTGTGCGTAAACAGCTCCCCCTCCCTCCAAAGCACTCATGGAAAGGCAATGATAGCATTTATTGAGCTCAGCAGGCAAAGGGTAAAAAAGCTCTGAGTGTGAACCATGGACTCCTGGCACCAGGGGCTGCGAGACTGGGACAAAGAATGACCCAGGACATGTCCGGGGGGAATGGACAGGCTGGGGTGTGCTTACACCCAGCCTACCAAGTCACATGGCCAGGGGCTCCAGATCACTATCCACTCTTTGGAGGAGACAACCTGCTGCACAGCTGAGTTGAGAGAGTTGCAGTGCTAGGATAGGGAGTTTATGCACAGGGCTCTGGACTGCTTGGGGCCCACATATGACATCCCTGACTGGCTCCCATGGAGTGGCAAGACAGGCTGCCGCACAGCCCCCCACAGCATGCCAGACCCAGTCCAGGGACTCTTCCATGGGGTAAAAGGAATGGGAGTCTAAGGAGGGGGACCTCAGGATGATGGCAGTGAAGGAATGTTCCCCACTGTGCCCTGACTGGGAGATGTGCGGGGCAAGCAGCTGCCAGCACAGGAGATGCGGTGTGTGGGAGCTGCTGACCCAAGATCCAAAGAGCCAAGAAGGCACCCAGTAGGGCCCATTCCAGGGAGAAACAGTGGGTGAGGGTAGTGGCACTGGGCTGCCTCAGACCCAGTTCCAGGGCTGTCAGGGTTGCTGCCCCGCTTCCAGCACCAGATCACTACCCCCTAGTGCTGGTGGTCACCCCATATATGCACTGATCCTCCCCCCAAGCAGTTCCACGCCAGTCCCAAAGGGATGCAGGAGTGGTCAGAACCAGGGGGAAAGCACGGCTCTCCAGCCTGCTAAATCAGACTGTCACCAAGATAGCTTCTGGCAGCAGAGCCCACGAGCCACACCTTGTCCACCTGCCAGCCAGGAGGCCCAGGGGGAGAGGTCTTCTGCTCCCCATGGTCCCATTCCTGGATCAGGTCCCAGGCAGGGGAAGTGGTGCAGCCTTGGTGGGGATAGGCAGCCCCCAAGTTTGGGACAGCTCTCTGACATAAACCCCAGGCATGGGCAAGGTAGTGGGTCCATGATCCTCAAAGGGGAAGATATGGTCCCAGGGGCAGGAACTAAGGGCCTGGGTATCCCATGTGAGATAGCAAAGAATCCATGGCACCTACTATGGTGATGCTTCCCACCCCACAGCCTCCCCACCACCAGACCAGCAGCTCCCTTCTTCCCTGAGGCTCTCTCAGACTGACAGTAGGTACAGGATCACACAGCTGTCCAGCTCCTACATGGAGAAGCCCCATTCCCCCTTGCCTCCAAGGTCTCGTGTTTGTTGAGTTCAGCCCCTGGGGCAATGCCCCTGACTCCTCCTCCCCTCCAACCACCCTTCCAGGTTCTTTTGCCCCTCTTAACCCCTCCCCACCCCCAAACTCACTCCTTCCAAAGTTTTGCTCATTTGTATTAATTTGGAAGAGGGACCAAGTTCTGCCATGGGAAATGTTCAACAGGTTTTCTTTATTAAACACAAAAGTTTTGGCAGCTGCAATGTTTTATTAAACCAAGTCACATCTCTTCCTCATGCCATGTTCCCCCGCACGCCGGTGTTTGCCATTGGTAGGGGTTGGGGAGGGAGAGGGAAAGGGGATGGTGCCCAGGCTGCCTGGCTTATGAGCAGCACTGCCTGGGATGCAAGGCTAGAGGAGCCTGGGGCAGGAGACCTATTGTGCAGCCAGGGAAGGGGCATTCAAAGCCCTCTGGCCCTACTCATCTAGGGAGGGTTCGTGGTCCACAAGGGTGAGGGTCTAGATGGCCAGGGCTTCATGGATCCAGACAGCCTGCCACTGTGTGGGGCCAGGGCCACCAATATCAGCAGGGGTCTTGCCCTCTGCCCCATCCCTGTGCCATGTGTGCCTGTGGTGCCAGGCCCAGTCCACATTTTGGTCCAGGATTCATAGAAGACATCCCCCTGGTCTTGAAGATACTGTGGAGGACCCATGCCAAGATTAAAAATTATGCCTAGTTCTCCTTATCCATGTAAAGGCACATGCTGAGGGCCCACCCAAGGAGTGGGGAGTTGCACAAGATGTGGAGCTGAAAGTCCAGCTGAAAGTCAGTGGCCCAGTCCCGAAAAGTTGGCAGTCACAGGGTGCGCTGGGTGGCCATACACAAGATTGCTGGCTGGTGGCTCATGGCCATGAGGGTGCATGCCATGGTGAGCAACTCCCACATGAGGTCTATCTGGGCAGTCATGATGTCCCAACAGCCTCCAGTGAGACTCACACTGGGCAATCAGCAGGACTCACTACAGCTCCTGAGTCTCCCTGCTTGGGCACGGGTGGCAGGCACCATTGCAGGGTGTGTGCAGACCAGGATATTGAGGCACATGCAAGCCACAATGGCAGGGGATTAAGGCTGTGGTGGCCCATGCCCAGTAGCCAATCAGGGATGGCTCTGTTCAGGAGTCTTCAGCTACCCAGGGAACCCATGGGGCACACTGGGAGGCATGAGAGAGCACCTCCTCCTGTCCCCCAACCTTTTGGCCTCAGCCAATGCAGGCAGGCTCCAAGCCCTGCCCTGCCCCTAATCCCCACCCCCCATGGAAGGGCTACCTTCTGTTGTATTCAATCCCAAACTAACCTTGGGTGCTTAGAGTAAAGCTCAAAACTTAGAGCAATTCTGCCTTGGTCTTCTTGAACACCTGTACATAGCCATACCGAGTACCTTGTGAGAATATATACATTCCAGTTCAAGGTGGCATTTTTTTCTTTTAATTTCCAGAATTAATCCAGATCTGAGTGTCAGTGGCAATCCCATTAGCCTAACTATTCAGCTCAAGAAACACAGACTCTTTGATATTCCAGGCTGCAAACTGTTATCAAGCATACTTAATCTAAAACATTGTTTCTACCCTGGACATAACTAATATGCATGAGATGGGGTAAAATTGTGCACATTCATAAGGGCAAAGGACCTTCTTCCCCTTTTCTCGTGAGGTCATAATTGTGATTGCTATAACAAGCATACTGACAAACTATGTGCTAAAATACAATACTTAGCCATGGGAGGGAAAAAGCATATATGGTTTGTAGACTTTTTTTGCTGTCAAAAGGGTAAGCTGTATTGTGCCACAGGCCCACAGAGAAATTCAAAAGACACATTGCAGGACAGCATTTTCCCTCTCTGGGGGATGGCAAGTGCATGAGGGACATTAACTTTTCTTACCCTATTCTAGCTTTCAACTTTGGAGCATTTCCCTAATGCACTCAAAAGGTTTGTGTCGTGGTTGCAGCGCTGCCTAATGTTGCAATGTGCCCAGTGGAGACATCTCTCTCATCAGAAGCAGCTGGGCCCTTAGCTTATTCACTAGAGGTTGAGCACTAAGCCATGAAAGAAGCTAATGGCTAAATCTCATCTACCCAGGACCCCAGAGACAAAACACCTTCCCCCAGCAGCTAAGAGATAGATTAAAAATTCTGACCAGCTCCCAGGGAAGCTGGGGACATGCTCTAGAAAACCTAACCATCCGAACAAAGGCTTTGGATGCAGCACAACTGCCCTGTACTACATTAGAATGCAGGCAGGCTGAAACGGGTGGAGAGATTGCAAAAGGCAGTGATGAAATGCTTTGAGACATGAAGAGATTGGATCTAAAATTATGTGATGAGAATTTACTCACTACAGGAGGCACAGTCTGAGGCATGTCTTGTGATGGCTGAAAGTTATCCGTAGTGGTGCAGACTCTGGAAATCAGTGACCCACACAAAGACAAATCATGGTCCTCTTCAGAAGGCAAGGAAGTCTGAGAGGCTACCAGGAAAAAAAAAATCAACTCTTTAAAGCTTTGTAATCACCCCATGTTTATTTTCTTTTGCTCCAAATCAGAGCAGTACAGCTGGCAGCCTGTGAGCCATGAGCGGTTAGGTTGCAGCCCCCAGCTCTCACTCAACAGCCACTCCTCCACTGCAACAGCAGTCAGAGTCTCTGGGCTCTCTCTCCCTTTCCCTGCTGCCAATTGCTGGCCTTGTCCAGGGTAGGGCGACCACACATCCCTAATTGGGTGGGACAGTCCTGGAACAGGAACATCAAGTCCCAGTCCCGGGCTGCATGACTTTGGGACAGCATTTGTCCCAGATTCACAGCATCATGAAGGGATCCAGGTTTCCCCTTGCAGGCTGGCAGTGTCCCAGCCTGCAAGGGGCTGCCAGGAACGGGATGCAGGGGGCACCATGTGTATGTGGTTGGGAAAGAACTGGGCAGTGTGGAGAGTAGCTCCTTTCAGGTAAGTCTATGGGAATGGAGGAGATGGGGAGGGTGGGGGGGCAGATCAACACCCCCATGGTGAGGGAGGGAGGGAGTGAAGCAGGGGATGAGGGTGCTGCCCAGCCAGGGCAGTGCATAGACCCCAGAGCCAGGGCAGGGAGCGGGACAGAGCCATGGGTGGCCACTCCAGAAGGTGGGAGAGGGCAGCTCTTCCAGAAGGTAGGGGAGGGCAGCTCCCCACCACTGCACACCACCCCCAGGGAGAGGGGCCTGGGGGGCCATGTGCCACCCAGATTTGTGTGCAGGGCAGGGGCAGATGTGGGCCACCTGCTGCTGGCTCAGGGCTCCCTGCTCTGCTCCTCTTCCCCCAGGAACCCCTCACTGCCATGACGATGAACCCCCTACCTGCCTGGCATCAGCTGGGGTGGTGGTGGCATGGAGTTGTGCCCCCCACTACTACTGGGTGGGCCACGTGGCCATCACGGGGCTTCCAGGGAAAATGCAGCAGGGCAGGGAGCCTGCATCTGCCTTGGTCCTGCTTGGCTCTGGTGGGGGTGGGGTGTGGAGGGGGAGGCAGGCATGTGTACCACCTTTGCATTTTAAAAAGGTGGTCACCCTAGTCCAGGGGGCAAGGAACCATGAGGGGCTGAGGGTGAGTCTGGGCTGCATGCAGGGGGTAGGGGGTGGGGGTGGGAATTGCACCTGTACATGGCAGCAGTGGAGGGGTCACACCCAGTGCAGCAAAGGGTAACTCATCTTGTGTGGCCCACATGTCATGCAGCCCCTGCTAATGTGGCCTCCAGGGACTTGGAAGTTGGATGGCCCTACTCTGAATAAAAACCTACTTGAAGTGGCTTTTTTATAGTTCTGCATTTCTCAGTGTCCAGACAGTGTTGTGTCTCTGGATAACAAGGACTCCAGAAGTAGTGATATATAAGAGCTTTTCTGGCTGCAAGTTCTATATATGTATCTTTACAATAATGACCGAACATCCAAAAGCATGCCCTGGGCTACATATGGAAGGATACTCTGGGGAAAGGCTCTTCTTTGTTGATCTAAAGTCCAGGTAAAGAATCAAAAGTTGTATTCAAAAGACATAAAGGACAGGACTGAGAGTAATGTTTCATAACATACTTCATCGTGACCACAATCATTCCTAAAAACTGTGTTATTTGGGGCATGTGTGTGTGTGTGGGGGGGGAGGGGTTAACTTACTCCAAGAAAATGTACACTTTTCCCTAAAAGCTATACTTCACATTTTACAGATTCTAACATTTTCTATTAGTTCATTTTTGCCCTTCATAATGTTTTCAATATTCTTTCCACTTTCCTCAGTTTTCTTTTAAATTAACTGTGTCTTCTCATGCAATTTCTACAAATTACGCATGCCCAGAAAGGAATATATATTGGAACAGTCCTTAGCATTCGCCATTTCAAAAAAAATGAAATCACACTTTGAAAAGTCCTGAAAAAGCATCCACATTTTTCCTTGTCAGAATCTAAGAGGCAACGTTTATCAGTAAAATAAATGTTTAGAAAAGTGCTTTAATAACTAAACGGGAACCATTTTACCAAGCATTTATGCTCAACACAGATTCCTCTCTTTCCTATCTGAGCAAAATCTTTTTCTAAACATCTGCAGTATTACATGTGTGGTCAGAAGCCAGTTTCTAAACTTTCCTGAGCAACAAGCCATTTTATTTTAACATGCTACTAACCTTGATTGTATTCCGTCTTTTCAGGTACTATAATTAGTTGGGATGCTCTCTGTAAGAATAGACATGAAAATAATTATTGAACAAACTGGTTATCTGAATCTCATATTTCACCAGAAAGGACACCATGACCAATATTTTAATGCATATTTTATTTTGTACTCTTCACTATTTTTATCCCCTTTTTGAAGGTCAAGGATAACAGATCCACCCTCAATGGATTTGTCTTCTGGTATTTGAAAATAAAATCTCATCTCTTCTTTCCCCTCTTTGTTTCCCCTGGGGTCCAAACTGAGTACAAGTCACCTCTGACTGTTTCTATAATGTCATAACTAGTGGCATGATTCTGTGATGGATCTGGGCCTTAAAAGGGTGTCAAGGCACTCAGCTGCTCCCTGGAGTGACCAGCAGCACTCCCAGCTCCAATAGGAATCCAAGACCCAAACTAGCTCTCCTCTCTGTGTTCTGGGAAAGCTCAAATTCTGACCCTTTTGCACAGATTTTGTTATTATATAGTACTGGGACTGATGTTATTCAAATATGATGCACAGGGAAGTGGAAGGAAGTTTCTTAGAGATAAAGCTGTGTTCTACAGCTTTGTTTCAACTAAGTGGTCCCAGAAGGTACCTCCAAACACACCAGCTAAGTGAACTCAGCTGCTTTGTTCATTTATTCCCCAGTCCTTTGAAACAAAGCGCTTCCTCGGCTGGACACATTCTTTGCCTGGAGCTTTCTATCTTAAAGTATTCAGGGAAACATGAAAAACATTGTGTCCCTTGAAAGGTGATAGACACTATTCTTGGCCTTACACAAAGCTAGATTAAAGATGTCTTCCCAGTCCTGAATAAGGGACTGACTGTACCTGTACGGGCTCAAAAGCAGTTCTAGAAAAACATAAAACTTCAGAGACCTCTCCCAGTCCAAATTCCACCAGGGTCCATGTTTCATATCAGAGGGCACTTCTGTGGATGAGAGGTGGAATTGGATCTGGGTTTCACCCTTGTTCCCAGAACTATTCATAGATTTTTACCAATGACTCTAATGTAAAATGCATAAGTGATCCTAGAACCCAGGTTTCCCAGTACAGTGACCTCATCACTGAGCTACAGTCATGGTGCTTCTCACTTACTCTCCTGCCTTGCTCCATAAATCTTGTATTTCTATCTCCATGGTAGCAAATATGCAACAGAAGGGAAGGGGAATATTCAACAGAAGTCCCCCATCCCAGTCTTGCTGGTAGCCTTGTAATTTAGGGACTCTGTTCAGAGTTGAGAAATGTAGGCTTGAACTCTAAAAGCTGAACTGGGTATTGAACCCAGGTTTCCCACTTCATTAGCAAATGATCTAACTGTTAAGCTATTTTATAAATTGTGGATTTAACTTTCCTATTTCATAAAATGTGGCTAACTGAGCTACCTCAGTCTCAGAGGGATATAGGCTGTGAATCCAAGTCTCAGAAGTATTTAACTCGCATCAAGAGGTAGTCCAAAAGAGAGTGTGCTTCAGGCCGCTCCCTATCTTTGGTGTTTCCTGTTTGCTATCATCCTTTGTTCAGCAAGCTGGTTGGCATGCATCCCAATCCTGGCCGCATATCACTTCCCATGCACTGAAAGAGGGACTTCAAATAACAGTCTATTCTACCTGTTAGGGGTCAGTGCACTAAGGCACCTAAGTTTGATTCTATTCCACTCTGCTCAAATTGGTTACTGCGAGAGAGGTGGGCAAGTCATCTTCATCTTTACTGCTTTTTTGAGACTCAACTTTAAGGATAAGATGAGCCTGTGTCACAATGGTGGCTGTATTTATGGATTTTCAGGGACTTGAACAGGGTGGAATAGAATCACACGTAGGTGCCTACATCCACTTAGACATTTAATTGATGGGACAGAATCCTACCCTTAGGCCCTTTGTTTAGATTTGTGGATTTCACCTCTTGAGGCAGATGACTATGAGTTAGGCATTGCTATAGTAGTACCGCTGTACCCAAGTCTGTTTATGGATCTGAGCCAAAGCCTTTATTGAGAAAGAGAATGACAACAACAGTAATTATTATGCCAGGTGCATAACAAACAAGAGGAGAAGCTCTCCCTGATCCAAAGACTTTCCAATCTAAATGGAAAATATTTAAAGCAGAAGCACACAAATGAAATGCAACAAAAAGGATCAATAGTGGGACTGACCACATGGTATGAGTCTTATGATTCATTATTTGTGTTGCCACTGTGCCCAGCGGCCCCTGTCATGAAGCAGGACCCTATTATGCTAATTACCATCTGAACACAAAGCCAAAAACAATCTCTGCACCATGGAGCTTACATAGTAATTGCTAAATACGTGCTTTTTATTATTTTTTTTTTAGAAGCTTGTCATGTTTTGTGTTTAATTATTTCAGCCATCCAGTTAATTATCACTTCACTTCAAAGAGGGCTCTGGGAGGAAGTCATATTATAGTTTGGCAATAAACTGCAGTTCTTCCTCCACCTACCCAAACTCTTCAAGTTTGTATCAGACAGGTGTTGTCTTACCACTCTGACACAAAATAGAAGTGATGCAAACTTTTCTAAGCCATCTTATTAATTGTAATGAAGTGCATGCTGTCTGTAGATGTACACATTGAAATCAGCTATTCTGTTCAATTATAACATTTTCAAAGCTGTAAACTAATTCATAAGAAAAGTTCTGCATGCTGCATAAAGTGAGAGAAAACTCTGAGCCTCATTTAATGTGAAACGCAGACCTGGATCCTAAAAAAAAAGAATAAGTGTGTGTGTGTGTGTGGGGGGGGGGGGAATCATGAGCGTATTAGACCAATTTATATCTTGGCATTAGTAGAAAACATAATATTTAAACAAAGACATCGAAAGCATGGCTCAATCATTCAACAAAATTTATTTTATCACTAGAAAACACTTTACATACATAATACTGGGCTGTGACACTAACTAATCAAAACAAGAAAATTCAAAGTGATGGCTTCTTTGCTGTTTTTGACTCAGACTAGAAACTCGGCAAGTGTAAATAATTGCAACTCCACTGAAGTCCCTGGAGTGCAGGTGAGTTGCACTATCCAAAGATATATTCTGGGATACTAACAAAGTCACGGTTTTCATCTGCATCATATGTTATCATATGTGATGCAAATGAGTGCAACAAGTTACACAATTTATCAGTTGTAATTCAGTTGTGAAGGTCAGCTGTTATAAGCAAAACATTTCTCTCTAGTTGCTTACAAATTCACACTGCACTGTTAATCGCTGGAAGGAAATGGACAGCATATTCTTTGAGCCTGATTCAGCAAAGGACTTAAGTACTTGCTCATATTTAAAACCCATAAGCAGCTGATACATTTAAGACCTTTGCTGAACTTGGTCTTTTAGTAAGTGGATTACACAGATTAATCTTTGATACAACTCCAATGATGTGGAAAAGTAAAAAATGGGTCCAAAATAGCTTCCCTGTGATCTATAATACTGATTTTTAGATCTGACACCTCTTAAGTCACAAAGCAGAAATGGTTTAAAAAAAATTTAAAGTCAGCTGAAACTGATGGAAAGATTCGCCTTTATTTCATAATGGCCATCATATTAGGCCCTAATGTCACTGAAAAACATGGAATTTGATCTCAGCAATAAGACAAACAGGTGCATCTAATCTAGCCCTAATGAGATGCAATATATTAGACCTTAAGCCTTCTACTGATTAAGAAATTAATAAAAATAATACTCAGGCTGCACTTATAGCTGGAAAAAATTCTGTATCTGTGGCAAATATATTTACAGCACACTTTAGTGATGATTTACAAGGTGTATCTTAGTGGGCAGAAGGAATGTGTGTGTGTTAAAGTTTCTTTCTTTAAGAGACTGTTGGAAAGCTGGACATAGCTTTGGACCGTTAGAGTAGTCTCTGCTAGGAACAATAGCAGCAACGCATAAGCAAAATTGTCAAAATGAAAAATAAATTCAATTTACCGCCTGGCTGCATAATATAGTGCATGATTCTGGAAACAAAAGAATGTATCCGTTGATAGAAATTCATACTCACTCACTGTAACAGGGGGCAAACTCAGGGCTGGGTGTCAATCCAGCCCACCCACCTGTCTGCGTAGGGCAGTCCACCTAGCCTTGCCTGCCACAATTTTGCTGGTATAATAAATTGGTGGTAAATGCAGGAGGCTGCCCTTTATATGCCCCAATGCCAGGGGACACTATCCACAGCTTTGTACCATACCTACACTGTGTGGCCCATGCCTCGCAGATGACATCCAGAATGTTATTGTATTTTCAGCCTAAAGCCAGACCAAACTTAGTCATCGGTCAGGCCTCTTGCATACATGCACTCATACTACCCCCCCCCCCCCTCACTGGGACCCCTTGCACTCTGCCCTCTCTCACAGAGCCTCTTACTCATGGCATGATGCTGTGCCCCCTTCACTCTGCCCTGCTCCCTTTTGGAGCAGCTCCTGTAGGCCATGGGACTTATCAGACTCACTCCTTGATGGGCAACATGCAACCTGTTGGACCTCTCCCATGGTCCTCATCTGGGTAGTGGTCAGTCAATTAGCCATGCACTGGGCTAAGCTTGCCCTGGCACCTCACCAGGCCATTCTACACACACAAACACACAAAAAGAAAATCTTGTAGAGGTTGGCTTATGCGCTGCTCTTCTGGCCGTCCTTCAGCCCGACTTAGGACCTATTAACGCACAGTCCTTCAGGCCGTAAAGATGCACCCTATTTTGTGTGGGCTGCCTCTGTTCTCATGCCCTCTCTCTAGGCTACACAACTGTCCCCTCACCCTGGGACCTCCAGGGTCTTACACCCCAGTGGGGCTCAGGTGGCTGTAGCCGTGCCCGGCCCCCACTCCTTCACCGGGGTTGTACACCCCCTGGGGCTCAGGTGGCTGCAGCCAGGCCTGGCCCTCCAACCCACAGTGTTGTGCGGTCTGGGGTTATTGAGATGTCCCTACCTGCCTTTCACTGGGGAGGTGAACGGTTCTGGTATTTCATGGGGGCTGTCCTGCCACGGGCATTCCCACCAGGCCTCCCTACCCCAGCAGGGTGCAGTTTCAGGTTATGCCCAGGACCAGGAGCTCCTCCTTCCCCATAGCTCCTTCCCTTACCTCCAGGATGTTCCATGAGCAGCAGGAGAGCCAGGTGGTGTTGCTCCCTCAGCTACAAGCTGCTAACTGCTGGCTCTGCCTTGCTGACCTTTGTTTGAAAATGATTGCCTTAACCAGGCACCTGCTGGCTGCCTGTCCCAGCCCTTAAAGTGGCAGGGACCCAAAGGTGCACTGCCACACGCACTGTCTTTACTGACGCATTGGGATTAGTACTTGTTAAGTTACGGCTAGAGCGTATTGGGAATTTTCCAACCTAATAGTTTTACACTGGACTACATTTCTTCATTGAGACCTAAACCTTCTGTGGAAACATACATCCCTTTTTGGACCAGAGATGTTTCCTGGGCTCTGGGCAGCATTTGTGGTCAAACCCAAAGATGTCCACCCATGTTGCCAAGTCTAATGATTCAGGTGCTCAAACCCAAGACTTTTCTCTGCTTCATCAGATCAGGGAGTTCATCCGCAATGTCCCAATACCCTAGGTAAGTACCCTAATCACTGGCCTATTAATCTTTTAATTTCTGACTGAAGTTGTTCCACTTTGTCTAAATATTTATTTCTTTTGAGCAGGGACTCAGAACAAAGCCTTCCACGTCCCAGGTAAGTGCTCTAACTAAAGTCAAACTTGCTTTCTTTTTCTCAACCCCTCCTGTTGGATCAACCAGATTTGAATAATTAGTGTAATGAGACAACAGAACCATGTAAATATGTATTTTTAATTTATTGATAGGCTTTTCTACAGTGTTCATCCAACATGGCACTATTGGACTAGCTAAAAACATTTAGTAATTTATCCTCAGAACAGCTGTAAGAAACAGTACAGTGTCACTTCCACATTCTGGCGTATTAACCATTTACAATCAACATGAGTTGAAAGAGTTCAGTGATTCTAGAACTGCACTTGCCCAAGATCATACTCAAAGCAAAAGGCAGAGCCAAAACCAAAATGTTCAGTTCTGTAACCAGATCATACTTGCATCTTACATTGAGAATATTTCACATGGAAGACTATATTAACTTCAAATATCACATACACTAATAATATATTAAGCATGAGGTCTGGAGAGGAACCTTAGGAGTCTAATGTGATACTTAGATGGATTATTCTCACCCAAATCCAAAAAAAGGGACCCAAGTGACCCCTGTTCAGTAGTAGGCACCTAACCTTAAAGTCCTCTGAATTCAATCAGCACAGCCATTTTGGTCCACAAAGAGGTCTATGTGCCTAGAGTTAGATTTGAGGGTGTGTATGGAACTAGGTATTCAACCCCTATCCAAAAACTCCCACTATAAGATTCATAAACTGAAGAGGCACCTGAAATATGCCAAAGTCCCCAGAGAAGCTCAATGCATTAGGTATGCTCCAGGCACATGTCACCTTGACAGCTTCAGGGCAAAGCAATAAGAGCTGCCATTTGAAAATGCAGTCAGTGATGATGATGACAGCAATGCCACCCACCCTTTACATAACAGCATTGTGATTAGAGCACTTGTCCAGAAAGTGGGGGATCTGAGTTCTTGGCCCTCTTCAGCTGAAGAGGATTCAAACATCTCCTACTTCTTCCCATCTCAAGTATCACTCCCACTTCTTCACAAAGGGCATTTATACACATGTGCTTCTGGAGTGGGGGTGGGTGGGGATGGCTTTAATTAAAGTGCATGAAGCCACTCTAATGGATCAGCATGCCCAAAGTGGCAGTGGGGACACTTTATCTAAAGCTTGTCGAATGAGCTTTAAAAATAGTGCCCCTGCTGCCATTTTGAAGCACAGAGACTCTGACGCATGGGAGGCTGCTGTAGTACAGCAATTGCCATGCTCTATGAGACTCAATTAATCGAGTCTGCTCCAACACGCTGGATTTTCAGTACATTGGAGCAGCCTCTCTGCTTGTGTACAAGCACCCAAAAAGACTTAACCCCCTACTCACGGTGGAGACATCCTCTACTTTCTGCTAATGCTGAACTGCTGAGCAGCTGAAAGTGCACAACTTATGGGGCCAGGAGGAAAAGCAAAATCTGACTCTGTAACCCAGTAATTTGGCCACTCAGCTAAGACAGAGGGCAGAGGTGAAGAAGGGTTGATTCTGATCCTGCTGCTTTGAATGTGTATGCATTTTTGACTACACAGTCAATGGATAAAAATAAGAAACATCTGCGGGCACTCCTATAAGCATAGGGCTTAAAACCAGTTTCTTTGCTTTTCAGTGACAAAACATGTTTATTCACTAGAGTGGTCTCCAACCTTTTTAAGTAGGAGATCACCTTTGGCATTTAAAATCTACCCAAGATCTACCATGTGCGGCCACCACCCCCACTTCCCCACGCAGCAAGTAAGTCTGTGGGGAGGGAAGTGGGGGGGGGCAGATCAAAGGACAGGGGGAAAGAATTATTTGGGGGCATGCCTCCCCAGCAGGTAAGTCCCACCCAGCCAAGGCCCCACTCAACTTACCCCTGCTCCTACATCTGCAGCACTCTCTCTCACCAAGGGACCTCAATCTAGCCCCGCCCCTTCCCTCCCTCACAAACTGACCTGCTGGGCTGGAATGCACACACGCATGCATGCAGGCACTCAGCCCCCTACCCCAGCCTTGGATCAACTCCAAGAAACTCCGAGATCTACTGCAAGAGGCTCCGAGATCTACTGATGGATTGAGATCCACTGGTTGGTAACCACTGCACTAAAGTATTTATTCAGCTAGTTCTGTGCTACACAGTTCTGAGGACAAAAAACACTGAAATTGTAAATTAAATCTTGCATTGTAGGATAAGTATTAGGCCTGGGTGAATAGGGAAGCAGTCAATTCAGATTCAACCAATTTGGAGGACAGTGATTTGATCTGGAGATTTGGCCCACTGTCCCAAATCAATTTGGCCAAATCAGCTTTGGAAGATTCGGTGCTGATTCGGAGAGATTTGGTGATTTGGTCATAGACTATAATGGGGAATCACTGAAATACCTACAATGTGGCCATTTTGGGGAAAATTTGTATGAAAACAGCAGGGATGGTAGCCCCTTCTCAGGGCTGAAGCCTGCCAAGTTTCAAGGAGGTAGGTGCAGGTGTTTCTGGGAAACTGCACCTCAAACTGCTGAAAGCAAAACTTGTGTCATTTGTGTGTGTGTTAAGGTAGATTTGAATGAAAACAGCAGGGATGGTAGCCTGTAACAGGGGGCCTTCCCGATGCCAGTTAGATCTCTGCCCACCCACCTGTTTCTGAGCCAGACACCCACCCCTCTTTTGCTCAGACAGAGATAGCTCACAAAGGGAACAGAGAGGCTGCAGACACAGGCTTACATGCTGTTTCTACATTCCTCCCACAGAGCACTGTGATTGGAAGGGGACTCAGGGAAAGATCATAGTCACTGGCCAGCTACAGATGTCAGTCCCCCGCCCCCCGCCTCCCCTACCCCTCTTTTCAGTTTCTGTTTGAAAGACTGCCTTCCAAATCTCCAAATCTTTTTCCAAATTGATGGGGGGGGGGGTTGGTCTCCCAATTTGATTCAGATTTGGCGATTCAGCCTCCAAATCAGGCCAAATATTCTCCAAATCGAATCAGCGACTGAAGCTTCATACACCCCTACTAGGTATGTTTCTCTCAACTTGTATCATTTTGAGCTACTTTCCTGGAACCATGTCAAAGTCTGTAAGCTGGAGAGAGTAGTGCATGAATTACATATAGTATGGCTGGCTGGAAGCCAAGCTACTGTAGTTTCGTTTCTATCATTCTCTTAACTTTCATTCATTGTTTCCCTGTTACCAGACAGAATTTGAAATCATAATCTCTTTGGCTGTTGATGTATTATTAACCAGGAATATTCCTCTGGGAAAAATATCCAGAGATCTGATATCTCCCTTCTCTGTCACAGCAGCCCTAGCCCAATATTGCTGTTCTGAACAATACGGCTAGGTTTTTTCAAATGTTCTTTTGTTGCAGCAGAATTGGAGAAACCTGAGTGGTAGAACTTAATAGCACACACCTAGTACTACATCAGGCCATCTATAATTCTTCCAGTTTGAGAGGAAGTGTGCACAGGACAGGTACATTGTTTCTTAATACAGTGCTCCTTCACATCAACAGTACAGACATGCCTAAACAGCCTAGCAACTACAGCCAAGAACTTGGGGACACTTCCCAATGTGATCTTTAGTTCACATGCAACCACCATATCACTGAAAAGAGCTACCTACAAATGTGACATCAGAGCCATTTCAGGCAGAACTCTATTACCCATTCTGCACCTACATGGCACTTTTCCCAACCGCACGTGTGGTGTTTTCGGCACAGTTCACGATTCTATTACCCCTGCACTGTGGGTGAGAAAGCGTGCATACTAGACTACCCACTCCAGGAATTTTTTACATGCTCCCTAAATTTCATAAACAAGGAAACCCAGGCAGATCTATAATATCCAACCATGGAACCATCACTAAGGAAATACCTGGTTTCATTGAATCCATCCTAAAATCTCATCACCTGAAGACAAAGTCTTGTCCAAGACACAACAGACTCCCTACAAAAACTTAAAAACACAAACCACCTTCCCAGCTATACTCTCCTAACAACCATGGAGGTTACCAGCTTATATACCAACATCCCACACTAGGATTGCAACCCACTCAAGCCTGCCTTACATATCTACAAGAGCAAGATTACAACTCAGAATATAGACCTAAAGATATTACTGAATTTACATACTTATACACAATAACTTCAGTTTCAATAACCAACATTTCCTCCAGACAATGGAGGTTAGAATAGTGTGGTCATATCCAGTCCCCTATCCAAAACTCCTTTTCCCTTTAAGAAGCCAAGAGAAGGAGATAGGTAAGGCCAGGAGAACTAGAACAACCTACAGGACTTATGGTCAGTGAGATGGCTGGTGTTTTGCAAGGGAGAAGGCCTTGATTTCTCACCAGGACCCTTTTTTCCATCATGACAGAAGCTTCCCCATTGCATTACTCTCAACAAGTGACTATTAAATGCAGGGGGCAGTGACTCAACTTTAAGAGCAGCACTGGAAAGGGTACTAAATAGTGAACATATAAAGCAGTATATTTACAAAATGTAGGGTTGGAAGGGACCTCACGAGTTTATCTACTCCAATCGCCTGAATTGAGACAGGATCAACTGCACCAAGACTCTCCTTGATAAAAAAAAAATTCTAAATCATCCTTACAAATCTTCAGTGAAAGATTCTACAACCTCCCGAGGCAGCCTGCTCTAGTGTTTTATTACCCTTCTAGTTAGAAAGCTTTTCTTAGCATTCAATTTAAATCTTCTTTCCTGAAAATTAAGATAATTTCTCTCCGCAAGTGAGCATGGAGAACGACTGATCATCATACTACTTATGTACTCACTAGCATAAGTAGGGGTGAATAAGCAAGGTAGCATCCCTGGGCCACCAATTTAGAGGCTCCAGAATGACAGTTCCAAGGAGCCTGCATCACAGAGCAGCAGCCCACACTGCAGCAGCAGCAGCTTGTGTTCAAGGAGCCCATGCTGCAGGTGCAACAGCCTATCCATGGGGAGTCTCCATTGCCTGTCATCCCCTCTTCCTCCACTCAGGGCACCAACACTCCTAGTTATATTTCTGTACCTACTGAAAGACAATTTCCCTGCTCAGTCTTCTCTTTTGTACATTAAACCAGCCCAAATCTTTCAACCTTTCTTCATTGCTTATGCACTCTAAACCTCTTAAAATTCTTATTTCCCTCTTTTGGTTGCGCTCCAACTTGTCTGCAAGTTTATTAAAGTGTGGTGTCCAACACTTGACAGACTATTCCAGACGAGGCCTTACCAATGCCAAGTGGAGTGAAATAATTACTTGCCACATCTTATATATGAGACAGCTGTTAATACAACTGAATGAAAATCACTTTTTGTAAGACGAAATTCCATTATCAACTCATATGTAGTTGTGTTCCACAATAAACCTCAGATCATTTTCTGCAGTACTGTGGCCTAGCCAGATTTTCCCTATTTTGTATATGTATATTTGATTTCTCCTTCCAAAAAGTAAACTCTGTTTTTGCCTTCATTAAATTTCATTTTGCTGATTGCAGAGATTTCTGTAAATTATCAAGATCATTTAGAATATTCACTTGCCCTCCAGAATGTTTAGCATCTATAAATTGTATAAATTGAATCTTTAGTCTGCCATCTAAGTCAGCAGTTCCCAAACGCTAACAGACTGTGCACCACCAATTTAAAATGATACAACCTTAAGTACCACCAGCAATTTTTGTCATATAAAATAATTATAATAAATCTGTTAATGTGTACCACTGCCAGATTGTCTGAGTACCACTGGTGTACCCATACCACAGATTGGGAACCTCTGATCCAAGTCATTAAGGAAAATCTTGAAAGGAATCAGGCATCCGCCAGAATCCTAGGATTCCACTTGAAAATATCCCCTCAATTTGACAGCAAAACCCCATGGGCACATCCACATAAGCACACACGTGCATCTTACAGCATCTCAAAGCCCTTTGAGATGCTGCAAGAGGTATGTGTGGGAATGAAAAAAACATTCCCCATGCTGTAAGTTTGCAGCACGGAGACAAAATTAGACTCCTGGATATCCAGGAGTCAAAAAAAAAACAACACTCCACAGAACAGCGGGGCAAGGCACGGTCCCGGATCATGCCTGGAGGCAACCTGGGAGTCAGTCCTCCAGGAGAGATGCTCTGGTTTCTGACCAGAGCATCTCTGTGGTGCTCCTGCTGCCTCTGGCACTGTCAAGAGTAAGTTAGGGATGTGAGGCTTTATGGGTATGGGTGGGTATAGGTGGGTGTGAAGAATGGCAGGGGGTGTTGGGAGTGGAGGGGGTTGTCAGGGGCTATGCGGAGTGGCATGGGGATGTCAGGGAGTGTTGGGAGTGGAGGGGGATGTTGGGGGCTATGGGGAGTGGAGGGGGATGTTTTGGGGTGTGGGGAGCAGCATGGGGGTGGGAGGGATGTCCCAGTGGATGGGTACATAGAGGGGCTTGAGCAGGGCCTGCTAGGTGCCTGCCCCCCACACCCAGCCTCTGTGGTGTTGGCAGCAGCAGGCAGAGTAGCTGTGGCTCTGCTGCAGGCAAAGCGGGCAGTGACATGGTGCTATGCAACCCAGGCTCCATACATGCTGAATAGGCCCAGCCTGGCCCGCTAGTGCATAACCTTGGATGGGCTGGGCCAGGTCCATTCAGCATCTACAGAGCCTGGGTCACACAGCAGTGTGTCACTGCCCACTGTGCCTACAGCAGAGACACAGCCCTGAATAGCTCCACTTGCCTGCCACCGGCAGCACCACAGCCACCAGGTGGGGGAGCAGGTGTGTGGCTGCCCCAGAGCCATCCCTATGGGTGTGTGGGGCCCGGGACATATCAGCCCGTGCGGGGCTGGCAAGAAGGGGGGAGGCAAGTGGCCAGAGCGTGGAGCCAGCGGCATGCAGCAGCTGCAGCAGACCATGGCAACTGAGCCAGCACTGGTACCTGGCCTGGCCCAGCCTGGCATGACTCGCTAGCCTGGTTTTGCATTGGAGCACAACGTGTGGCTCTGGGAGGTGTGGCTCCTGTGCAAACACACACTATAAGGCATGCCTGAGCACCTGTTGCATGAGGCATGCCTAAGCCTCATGGAAAACATGCTCCACCAGCCTGACCCAACCCAATCTGAACCGGGGCTGTGCAGCTCGTGTGCGTTTGCACAGGAGCCATATGCCCTGTTCCAATGCAAAGCTGGAGTAGCTAGTCATGCTGGGCCAGGTCCTGCCATGAGCTGCCTCCCCATGGGCACCATGGGGCAAGCAGTGCTGCCACTGGAGGCAGGACCTGGTGCAGCGTGGAGGGACAGCACACCAAGCCAAGCCGGGTCCTGCCAGCACTGGGGCTGCTCACACTGCCTGGCCAAGCCAGTTCCATGGCAGCAGGACCCAGCTTCACTCAGCACACTTTCCCTGCCTCCATGGAACTAGCCCAGCCTGGTGGTGCAAGTGTCCCCAGTGCCAGCAGGACCTAGCTCAGCATGACACATGGTCCCTGCAAGTGGTGCCAGGCCCTGATGAACAGCACAGGCAGTGCTAGCTCTGAGCTGCTGGGGGCTGCTCTGCACCATGGGGGGGCTGGTAGCAGTGGGTTCTGAGCACCTCATTCTCACTGCTGCTGCAGGGGTTAAGGTGTGGGCCCTACATGGAGGGGGGGTTGTGGCCCTGCAGGGTAGCTGGGACCCAGTGGGGAAGTGGCCCTGAAGGGTGGATGGGACCCTTGGGGGGGGAGGGGTCTGTGGCTCTGCTGGATGGCTAGGACTCTGGGGGGGGGGGTCTGTGGCTCTGCAGGGGTGCCTGGGATCCTGTGGGGGGGAAGGGGCTGTGGCCCTCCAGGGGGGAGCTGGGGCCCTGCCGGGGCTGACAGTCCATGTGCTGTGTTTAGGGACTGCACCCTGTAGGGGCCAGGGGACACAACCCTCCTGAGCAGCCCCCCCACAAGTTCCCCCCACACCCACAGTCCCTCTGCAATCACCCCACACACCAACCCACATCCACCCACATCCCTCCTCATCCACCTGCCTCCCCCACCCCCCTTTCTGCAAACCCCACATCCCTCCCCATCACTCACCCATCATCTGAGAAGAAAACCAAAACCATACATCAATACATATAGATATTTAGAATGTATTTTATCATGATGATAGAGACACTGGTAGGTTTCCAAACTGCTTTAACATTGTAAATATATCAAGAAAGCATTGTCCAACTGATCTCTCTCTCTCTCTCTCTCTCGATACAGTGGTCTTTTGTTCTAATTGTGGAAGAACATGGATTCTGGGGTATTTTAAATAATGGATTTGGGATGCTGCTGCAGCAATCCAGCTGGCACAGGGGATAGCATCCCCAGATACCAATTAGCTGGGCCCTAGAAGCTCCTGAGTGAGCTGGGGCCAGCACAGGTGCTGGCCCCATGCTCTAGTTCTCCCTGGCTACAGAACCGGGAGGAGCCAGGCAGGGTTATTTTGCCCCAAGTGGCACAATTTGCCCCACGCCAAAGTGTATGTCCAGGCACACGCACTGAGGCAAAAATCCCCTGCTCAAATTTGTACCACTTCTATTGGAGCTGCTGCAAGGACATGCGCCTGCATGTACTGATGTGCCCTATGAGAGAAGTTTTTTAACAAGTTCTAGACGCACCTTTTTCTGATTTCATCTAGATGACCTTTCCATAATTTTCCGATACGAATGTCACGTGGAACAGCGTGAAAAGTCTTACTGAAATCAATATATATAGCATCAGCTATAAGTCCCCTTTATCCATTAGGCTAGCTACCCTGTGAAAGTATTGGCTTTTATTTCTTTATCTGATGCTTTCACCTGGATAGTAGGCACACACAGTGATCACCTCTAAAGACTATGGGATCAATCCACAGTTGAATAAACTAGAACAACACCAGTGACTTCCACAGACTTATATTGATTTACATCATGTGAAATATAATCCAATTTATTTTCTGGTAGTTGCTATTCTGGTTTCCCAACCATTACTCTAATTTACTAAGTTTTATTAAGGAAAGATCTATTCTACCATGTTCTGCTTAAAAAGCTCACACATAGAATATACAAATAATGACTTGTACAATAGGAAATTTATATGGATTTACCTTTTGATTATTTGCAGGTGTGAAGGTGAACAAATAGTCTGCAAGGACAGTATCATTCACCAAATCCTTTGCTTCTTCACTTAAAACAGAATCCATAGCTCCATGTCTATGCAATTTTCTGGCCAGCTGGGTAATCAAACTGTTTCTTTCATGGCATTTGCGAACAAGACAAGCCAACTTAGCCTATGTAACAGGAAAAAAAATTAAACAGATTTCAGTTCCCCATTGAGAGTTAGTTTGTATTTAAATATAATATGACCTGGCACATTTGACCCAAAGATTTCAGGACAGCACATCTTCCTGTTCTTCTTCAGCACATCTTCTGGACCATTAACTGCAGCAGCATCCTGAGCAACACAGACAAGCACACAGCTGGTAAGGGATAGTTCAGTTCTCTGTGCATAAGGGCCCCCTGGTGGCAAGATTACCAGCAACAGTATCACTTCACTAAGGGCCTTGTTGCATGTACTTTGAGACGTCCAAACCTTGATTGGCTCAGTACTAGCTTGGAGTTTGGATCAGCAGCACCTTTAGTCTAGAAACCTTCTCTGACTTTCCCCTACCTGAGCAGCCATGACTTGCCACTAGAGGCCTGGTGAGCGTGGAGGTCCCTTCCAGCCCTAGGTCTCTATGTTTCTCTATGCAGCTCACCTACTTCTGTTAGGTAAAAAGCTCTAGCCCTGCAGCTCCAGCATTGCCCTGCTCCACACACTGGATCCACATGCAGTGAGGCTGCTGCAGGGTGGGCGGTAGCCTGCTGCCAGGTAAATCGCTGTTCCAAGGTGGGGCAGCTATGGGTGGATCCAGGCTGTGGGCATGGGACAGGGCTAGGAGCTGTAGGTGGAAAGTTTCAAGGTTGTCTTCCTTCCATCAGCCACCATGAATCTGGACCCCGTTTCTCTCTCTCACACCATCTCCAGGGATGAGAAGAGAAAGAGGGGGACATTTTCCTCCTCTTAGCAGATCACAGCTCGGAGCGAGTGTGGGGCTCTCCTGAGTCTGCTCTGTAATGAATCCATAGAGCTGCCTGCTTTGGTCAGGCACCTCAGCCTCCCAGCCAGGCTGAACATTCCTGATGCTTGTCAAGGCTACCGGCTGAGTGGGGAAACTTGAGCAAAAATAGCCCCCGGCCCTGTCCCTGATCAGAGCAGCTGGCATGCAGCAGAATGAGGTGCGGGTGGGCTCAGAAAAGGTTTGGAGAGGTAGGATAGGCATTGCCAGGTCCGTGTTTGCGTGGCTCAGGTGACTTCTCCTTCAAACCTCTGGACTGCATGGCTTAGTCTCTGGCTAGAAGAAGCACTGAGGTCAGCACTGAGGGAAAGAAGGAAGAAGAAGGGCTGTTGAGCAAGCTGGGAAGATAGCAACTTGTATGGAAGCCAGGGATGGCAGGGACCACGGGAAGTCTGGCAGGCAAAATGCGAAGTGCTGAATTGTGCAAAGCAGAGATAAACCTGCTCTGGAGTGGTATAACTTAGCTATAGCTGCATAACGAGTGCTTAAAGCCACTTAAAGGTGTTAACAGGCAGACAATCCAGGGGTTCAGAGCTCCAGGAGCCACCTAAAAATAACGTGCGACAAGGCCCTAATCCTGCCCTATTTTGATTTTTACTTAAAATCAAACAGCTCACTCAAGTGACAGTTCCAGGAAAGAGGCATGCAGTACACTAAAGAATGAGCAGGGAGGGGTAAAAAAAGTTAATTATGCATAAAGGTGTGTAGGTTGTAGCCGTGTTGGTTTAAGGACAGACAAGGTACTTTGGATAGGCAGACATGGCAGACAAGGTTCTTTGGGTAAATCCAATATCTTTTATTAAACCAACTCAAATAATTGGAAAAATTCTTTTTAGCAAGCTTTTAGACATATACACCTTTCATCAGGCTGAGGAAGCAGGTGCAGATGGTCTGTACTTTTCCTGGAAGGAGTGGTAAAGCAGCTTGCCTCTGGCCATCTACAGTTACTTTGTCAGCCTGAAAAAGGGTGTATGTGCCCAAAAGCTTGCTAACAAGAAATTTTCCAACTATGAGTTGGTTTAATAAAAGATATCAGATTTACCTAAAGAACCTTGTCTAGCTATGCATAAAGGGATTAAGCCTATTTTGTAAACATTGGAATAAAAGCTATAACTACCACACCAATTGCAGCAAAATACATTACCTTCAGGGGAGCTACTGTCAGGTCAGCCTCAGTCTTTTTTTTCTGTAGTTCCTCTGTCTAAAAGAATG
This sequence comes from Alligator mississippiensis, assembly GCF_030867095.1. NCBI lineage: Eukaryota > Metazoa > Chordata > Crocodylia > Alligatoridae > Alligator > Alligator mississippiensis. The sequence continues at coordinate 27,161,053 of NC_081825.1, read as the reverse complement.
AAAGATATTTAGCATTCATTTTATTCAAGATTCTCTCTAGAATGCAGCAGGATTCTAAATTCTAAATATTTAGATATCTGTTAGTTTCTCAAGGTGTTAGATTTTGTGATATTTTGCATCTTCCAGTGTGATCCATGCCTGCTACAAAAAAGTATAATATTATAACATTCTCTGGCACCATTTAACAGCTGTAGGCCCAACACAGGTGTACAAGTGAAAACCAAAGAGTTTGAATAAGTATTGTAAATGCTCTATACAGGCTCCTTTACGACTGGGGTTGTTTCATTGCAGCAGCACATTAGAAGCTTTATTCTGGCACCCTTGATCATGCATACATGCATCTGCTCTATAAATCTTCTAAACAGCTCCTCTGAGAGGTAGTTTCCCTTTTCTTGTCTGTGATGCATGGTAGCTTGCCAGAAGTCAGGAGGGATTTTCTCTATGTGCATTTTATGACCAGCTTTAAACTGGGGCTCAGAAAGCCTCTCACTCCACACTCATATGACATGGAAAAGACACAGCTCCTGGAGTGAAACACACCACACTGCAGATTTTACACTTCCGATTACTGTGTTTACTGCCCAGGAACTTCCTCTTCCTGTCTTCTCTAACAGAAACCCCGCACAATTTTCTACCTGAAATCATCTTATAAGATAAGACAATTAATATGTTATAATTTGATGATAAAATATTAATTGATGTTTGTTTTTATTTGCTAATTTAAATAACATTTGCATAGTGTTTCAGTCCCAAAGCAATTACTGAATATCACTGCATGAAAATATACTTGTGCCAAAAGTGTTCTCATGACAATTTTAGGTCATTATTTGGGAAGCTGGGAATGAGTGTAATAATGAGCTGTAATTTAAAAATCGTATTACTGAAGGAACAAAGAAGGGGCTGGAAAAAGGTCCTTTCACTGGAGACATTTCACTGGTGTGGAGGTATCAAGTGAAATAGCCTTGCAGACAAGGTGTTGTAATTAACAGAGTAATTTATGTTTGTGACATTAAGACATGTATTTCATCCTTTATTTAGATGTCCTTTCTTGGTGCTGTTCCAGGGGCAGAGGGGAGTAAAGTCTCAGCCATAAGCTGTGCCACAGCTGCCTTGTTTTCAAAGCGGTGGAACTTTGCTGTCCCAGTAATAGGCAGGTCATTACTGGACAGCCAGTCCAGAGGACCACGAACCTGGGCCTGCTCCACTCACTCAGCTGGATTTCTCTCCCACTGTCTTCTACTGATGTTGAACAGGATCATCCTACAGGTAAACGTGATGCATCCCCTCAGCTTGGTCGTACCCAGGCATCCCGCCTAAAACAGTCATAATCTCTAAATCTTACACACTCCAATCTCCATTTGCTTTTGGTTTGCTTTTATAGAATTCTGGGGTGTTTCAGAGTAATTTTTAACAAATGAGGCAAATTAAAAAGTGAAATTACTGTTATTAAAACCCATCACTTTTTAGGCAATACTGCCCTACAATGCAACTTTGCAGGCACTCTCAGAACTTCGGTATGTCTACAAATGTTCATTCAGTGATAAAAGTGTGCTTCAGAATAGCAAAAACACTGAAGTAGATTTCATGAAAACTGCTGGCTTTTGCCTTTATAAATGTAAATGTCTTCGATGGCAATTATATGAGAGGCAAGGATTTCTTAGGGTGCCATCTTTTATTGGACCAACTATTACATATCATTTAAGAAATCCTACATAATAGTTGGTCCAATAAAAGATATCACCCAACATATCATGTAACAGTTTGTCCAATAAAAGATAACACCCTAAGAAATCCTTGCCTCTCATATAATTTCTGGGGCATCATGGCTATCACATCACTCTTACACAGTAGTAACTATAACTCAAAAGTTAATAGATATACAATCTATTTCCATGCAGCAGTGTCTCGGCTACTGCCATATTCTTTTAATTTAGGAATGGTAAAAAAAAACCCTACAGCATCTCTGATATTACTGTGCAGTAACTGTGGGCAGATATTGAAACTCTAGTTTCAACTCACACTTTAATATAGTGCTTGGCTCTCCAGTAACAGAATACAGTTGTTTGTAGCAGACTATCTGCCTTAGCAGAAAGACAGAAAGTCTAATGGCACTGCACTGTGGAGTAGCATAGGACTATCTTGTTGAAAGCCAGGTAAATTTACTTGCATTGAACTCTATGCTACCATAGCAGAACTGCTTCCAATACATGAGCTAGGCAAGTGAATGGATCTAGGCCCCTGAGGTAAATCTATACCGCTTCCACAGCTCTCCTAAAAAGTGCTCTCAAGCATGCCCCTCTTTAACACTATTAACTGTAGTCTTGCCAGCTGCTAGGTGGCTTGGAAATTACAAGTCATTATAATTTTTTTGTCCATAAACCACCAGGCTTCAGGTTTAGCAAGAACTTCAAAATAAGATTTACCTTTGTGCAGCAGCATACGTGTAGTATCCACCATAAGTAAATGCACTTAAACAGAAGGTAACTTTTGTACTCAATATTTGCAGTTGGATTTACTTTGAGAGTATGCTTCACTGGGTTGGACAGTACTTGTTCGGAGAGGGGCGGAGGGAGGGGGCACTGCTCTTTTTTATTGCATCTAGTTTACCATAAAGGAATAATTGTGGGCAGAGGCATTACATAATGCCCAAAGCTAAACTTTACTTATATTTAGCTGTGAAGTTCACTGGTATGACCCTAGGAATGAGCGCCAGAGGCCACACAAATAAATAACCTGCCTTCAGTACAGCCACCAAATGTTGTACCAGGTGTATGAGAAACAGCTCCTAACTGGTTCCCACAGCAACCACCTTCTCTTTTAACAAGCTGGGAGAAAAGCAATCATGTTAGGGTGACAAGGTTAGGAACAGAAGTAGATGTATTTAGTGTGAATGAAGAATGTTATGCTGATGCATTAGGGGGAGCTTAGGGGAAACAGATGGAAGAGAATTTGCCCCAAGTTGTCATATGAAAAGAAAATGACTTGTTAAAATTTTTCTAGCACATCACTTGTCTTACACCATTTAGGACACTGTAGTATTTATCCCTTTCCAAAGATTCCTGAAAGAAGTGGGACTGAAGAAACATCTGATGGCCCGTAAAGCCAAGCAATAGGGCTGTGCGAAATTTTGAAGGGTGCTTCGTTTCAGAGCTGTTTCGACTCAAGAATATTCTCTAGCTCCCTGTTTGATTCCCCAGCCCCTGGTTTGAATCCCCAGATCTCTGATCATTGCCCCAGGTCTTCCCGGATCTGCATGCAGGGTTCAGCAGGCTGAAATCCTGTGCACAGACTGGGGGCCCTCGCCCCACAGAAAGAGCTGGGAGAATGATTAGAGAGCTGGAGAATCGAACTGGGAGCTAGATGTTAAAATCAAAGGAGTCCTTCCCCCCTCTTCACCCTCCCTCTACTTAGTTTCTGTTTAGCTGCAAGCAAACCTGGCTTCAAAACTCAAAACTTTTGAAATGTTTCAAGTGCCCTTGTTTAGTTTGGACACTGTTTCGAAGCCTTTCATTTCATTTTGATTTCGCTATTCAAGCTCAAAACGAGTCGAAATGGCTCTGAAACGAAGCACCCTTCAAAATTTCGCACAGCCCTATTGCTTGGCTTTACGGGCCATCAGATGTTTCTTCAGTCCCACTTCTTTCAGGAATCTTTGGAAAGGGATGAATACTACAGTGTCCTAAATGGTGTAAGACAAGTGATGTGCTAGAAAAATTTTAACAGGGCATTTTCTTTTCATATGACATAACTTGGGGCAAATTCTCTTCCATCTGTTTCCCCTAAGCTCCCCCTAATGCATCAGCATAACATTCTTGAACTTGAAATAGCGAAATCAAAATGAAATGAAAGGCTTCAAAACAGTGTCAAAACTAAACAAAGGCACTTGAAACATTTCAAAAGTTTCAAAAGTTTTGAAGGCGGGTTTGCCTGCAGCTAAACAGAAACTAAGTAGAGGAAAGGGGAAGAGGGGGGAAGGACTGCTCTGATATTAACATCTAGCTCCCAGTTTGATTCTCCAGCTCTCTAATCATTCTCCCAGCTCTTTCTGTGGGGCGAGGGCCCCCAATCTGTGCACAGGATTTCAGCCTGCTGAACCCGGCTTGCAGATCTGGGAAGACCTGGGGCAATGATCAGAGATCTGGGGATTCAAACCAGGGGCTGGGGAATCAAACAGGGAGCTAGAGAATTGACCCAGGGGCTGGGGAATCAAACCAGGGACTAGAGAATCGAGCTGGGGGAATGTTCCTGGTTTAATGCCCCAGTTCCCCCAGCTCTCTGATTGCTTCTCCCAGCTCTTCCTGGTGGGTGCGGGCCCCTGAATGATGCAGGATGACAGCAGGCTGCCACTGCCAGCTGTGGATGGTGGCAGCTCTGGGCTATTTCCCCAGCCAGCAGCAGCAGCCAGCTGAAACCCCGCTTGCAGATCTGGGTGCTGCGCCCCCCAGGAAAAGCTGGGGGAATGATCAGAGAGCTGGGGACTCGAACCAGGAGCTCCAGATGACTGCTGGAGCTGCCTCAGTTCCCAGACAGCACGCGGTGCCCTGCTGAGCCACACTGCACCCACACCATAGGGCAGCTGCCGTTCGAATACCAGGCAGGGGATGGGGGCGCGGGAGAAGCCAATCCCCACTGCCCTCAACTGCCCCACACTGCACAGGGCGGGCTCTGCCATGAGCCCTCAGAGGCCCCAATTGCTGCTGCCAGAGCTGGTGAGTGCAGGGGCTTTTTAAGCTCCCGCACTCACCAGCTGTGGACCGTGCGGATGACAGTATGCTGTTGCTGCTGGCTGGGGCCAGTGCCACCACTTGAGTCGGCCTGGTGCAGCCCGTGCCAAGCACCAGGAAGAACCCAGTGCTGGCGCTGGCCCCAGCTGGCAGTGGCAGCTTGCTGTCATCATGCAAGCAGATCTGGGGGCCCACATCCCTGGGAGGCCTGTGGAGCTGTGCTAGACTCCTCCCGGTGGGGTGCAGGCCCCCGGATCTGCATGTGGGATGCTGCTGCTGCTGCTGTCAAGTAATACTATTTGCTTTGAACAGTTTGAGGTGCGGTTTCACAAAAATCCTAGCACCTATCTCCTTGAAACTTGGCAGGCTTCAAGCCCTCAGAGGGGGCTACCGTCCCTGCAATTTTAATCTGAATCAGGCATGAAATGACAATGTTATAGGCACTTTTGTGAGTCCCCATTATAGCCTATGGGCAAAATGTCGAAACGTGTCAAAACAGCGAAACAGTTTTAACAAACTAGAACGGAACAGGGCTTCAAAATGGTGAAATGAAACACTGCCCCTTCAAAACAGCAGAATGGAAGTTGAAATGAAACAGTGCTGTTTTGCACAGTCCTACCAAGCAAGGCTTTATCTACACTTTTTTGCTAGTTTTACCACAGTAACATATTTAAAGACACGAATCCCACCCAGGTCTAGCTGCAGGTCTAAGTGGTTTAGAGATGTTATTCTCATCTAGCAAAAGGAAAAAAAAAGTGCTGTACGAGTACAAATCACCTTCTACAGCTATAATTGTATCTTCAGTAAGGCTCTTACCAACCTAGCTATATCAGTAAAAATTATGTCCCTAACTGACAGTTATGCTAGGTTCACTACCATTGGCCTATTTTACAGTGGGTCTAACAATCAGATCAAAAGAAATACTAGTTGATCTTGGCAGTATTATGAATAGAAATCTCCAATTTGTTATCTGGTGGAACAAAGAGTATTTTGAAAATCCTGATAGGGAGGGAGCTTGCCCAGGAATGTATGTCCGTACTACTTTGCCTACAGTTAGGTTACAGGGTTTTTAGTGGAAACTAGCAACTGCATTAACAATAGAGAGATATAATCATATTTCTATAATACTTATCTCCCACATGTTTTATCACCACTCTTCCAATCTCTGTATTTGTGCTTATAATTACATACCTGCACTGTACCCAGCATTTTGGTTCTGAAGGAAATTTTCTCAAAAAAAAAAAAAAAAAATAAAATAAAATTGGGTTATTCTTCTATTTTAGAACAATAAAGTAAAACCAACAAACTAAGCACACATTTGTTCATGGAGTTAAGCACCTAAACATGAGCTTTATGATACCTTTTCACTGAGCTGAGCCTGAAGAAGTTCCACTTCCCTCTGCAAATCTTGAAACTGAGTTTGTAACATGGCCTGGTCCCTGAGCTGCGATTTCAAGGTCAGCACTTGCTGTTCTAATCTCTTATGGGCTATTTTATCCTCCTTCGAGTCCTGGGTTTCATTTACAGCGTGTTTAGTCTAGAGAACAGATACACATATTTTAAGCTAGATATATAAATTGAAACAATTATTCTAAGCAGAGAGTGCTAAATGAATACTTAAAACCTGTTAATAAACATGTTTACTTACCTTATATATTAAAATGACTGTATCCCTTAAAGTCAATATGGATATATAACTTGAAATGCTATAATTGTATTAGCACTAATACCCGTCACATATTCATCTTAAAACACTTTATGAACTGACGTCTCTGAGAGATGGGCATCGTATTTTAGCCATTTTGTATTTGAAAAAGCTGAGGCACAGACAGATTAAATTATTAATTCAAGGTCACATAGCAAGTCAGAACAGAAGCTAGGAGTCCCCAGTCTGCAAGCTGTAATCTCCATAAGCATATCCCCCTTTTTTCCCCATACACATTAATTTCAAATAGTAAATGGCACTTTTCTGTTTGACAGTTCTATTTTCTTCTCTGTAACCCACTAAAATTGAGTATTTACGTATGAATTTAATGTTTAATATTAATAATTAAATTTAACATTTTAACATAAAAAGTAATGAGAGAGGATATGGAGTCTTGGGGAAGATACTTTTGAATTTCTTTCCTTTTAATTCATTGTTTCATACATTTAGACTAAAAGGATGTGTGATAACTCTAAATTCAGTCAGAATCATTAAATCCATTCTAGGAAGGACAAAGCAAGAGGCTTGTATAGGGAGAAAAGCTGAGGAGCACATGAAAATGCACATGCTATTTGACCTTATCCACTAGTATTAGCCATAGTATTTTTGCATAGAAATAGAACAGTTTAATTTTGCTGCATTGGGCTGTAAACTGTATGTGCAAATAAATGAAATATAATATGATTAAACTACAAAATCCAGTTAAATCCACCATACACCAGGGTAAACCATAGCCATTTTGAGAGAAAACAGGCAGGGAAATAGTTTAATTTTTACCAGTCAGTAATCACTATACAGCTTCTAGAAGAGCTGTTGCTGCATTGTCATAAAGAAGTAGGGCTGGAAGGGACCTCCAGAGGTCATCTAGTCCCACCCCCTGCCTGAAGCAAGAACATCCTGTACAACCATCATCTAAAGCAAAACCATTTTTAACATGGTATTTTTCTAGGTTTTCTAACAAATTCCAGGTTTTTACATCAATGGGCACGTGGCATGCACAGCCATCTCATACACAGAAGCCCTCTCCTGTATGCAGAAGGCATCGTTTCATTGAAAACAGTAAGCAAAAGGAAGTGGTTATACCAGTGTGACATGAGCTATCATTTCAACACAAATAAACATAAAAATACTCTATTGGAAACCCACCCTCTAGCTATACAGGGATCTTAATTATTGAATATGTGTTGTCTCTAAATTTCAGCTCCTCCTTATGTTAGAAGAAAGAACATAGGCACCTATTGAAATGCAAAACGCTAGACCTCTTGGTTCAGAGATGATACCTTTTATTAGACACTGGTCTAATACAAGGTACCATCTCTGAACCGGAAGTTCTGCAGTTTTACATTTCTTTTTGTCTGAGACCAACACAGCTACCAAATACATCCCTGAGACACCTATTGGACACAGAAAGTGAAGCTGATTAGGATGTAGACACTAGAGTAAGCTGGCCTTTCTATCAAAATAGTCAAAGGTGGAGAAATAAGACCTACCAATTCCTTCCTCATTTTCTTTCTGAAGCAAATATCTGTTACTCAATATGGAAGCAAAGTAATGTTTAAACAAAGGGAGTGAATACAGTGACAAGGGAAAATATTATTTTAGTTGCATTAAAGTTAAATGCATTACACTTAGAGATTTCCTTCTGTAATTTTTTTTTTTACTAGCAGTGGATCCAGAAGAAAAGCTACTAAAGTAAATGCAGCATTGTCTTTAGATTCACAGAGCTTCAGGCCCAAAAGGCCATTCATGGTCACCTAGCCCAGCCTCTGAATAACAAAGCCAATGAACATCACCTGCTGTGCATCCAGCATTGCCGTTGGATGGATGCTGAATGGAAAATGATATTGTAGTTGAGTATGGGACTAGCTCAGAGTTCTATCACCAATCTGGTGCATGACCTTGACCTTAAATTTGCTGTGCCTCATTTACAGTAAGTCCCACCCCACCATTACTGTGTCCCCATTTCAAACTCCAGCAGAGGGGTATTGAAAGTCTTGTTTCTCTCCTCAGTACCCAGTGAAAATCCTGATGTCTGCAGACTTAATATTATTTGATACACTTTAAATGAACTGTCCTGTTAGCAACAAAACATTTTTAGCAGTAAACTACCAAAACTCAAATTTCTTCTCTGCCCCTCTGCTATTTGTTATTTTTCTTACTGTGCTAAGAGTCCCAGTCAAGGACCACTGTGCTAGAAGCTGTACACTACAGAACAAAAAGATGATTTATGCTTTATGCCTAAACCATTAGTCTTCCTTTCCAGGCTTTGAGGAGATGATGCAAAGTCCACCAAGCAGGGTACCTTAGCAAAGAAATACAACTTTATTTACTTAATGCATATAGAACCTATATTATTCCCAAGGTGAAAATTAAGTTTTTGTCCAGGGGAATAAGTAACTACAAATACAGCTTCACTCTTCATTCCAACCAGTTCCCATCAGGAGGGAAAATATGCCCAGAAAAGGAACTCATAGCAATCACCGTGCAAAATCTTTAATTTGTATTATTGCTGAAGAGAGAAAGATTTCCTACTCAGTAAAATCCAGGTGACTTCAGAATTTCACCATGAACCATTATTTAGACACTGATGGTTGTAAAATGGTTTACTGCAAAAGGGAAATTACAAACTAAAACAAATTCAAGTAAAATCCCTTTATAGTAACTTCATCCTGTGTCTCAGCTATATTGCCTGTGCTATCATTGTATTTAATAGCTTTTTTTCTCGCTCAGTTCAGCTTCTCCTATTGTTTAATCCTGCCACTGAAGACAATAGCCTGTGTTTAAGACATCACACCCTCTTGCCATAGAAATCATTTTGGTGTTACACAGTTATCATCAGGGGGCAAACTCTGTCTTTCGCAATGCCTTTAATCTCAGTAGGGAACCAAGTGTGTGCTTCTAAAGACTGTTAAAGATAAGGGGCAAAGCAGAATAAAGTTTGTCCATATATTAATAATAGAGAGTAGCAAACACTAAGAAAATGTCTGTAAAACATGTCCCTGGAATGATTTCTTCATAATCAAAGTTCATCTATATTTAAGTATACTCCTTCTCAAGAAGTAAATCTATTTGCATAATTCTTCTGCTTAAAACTCATGGATTTTATTTCTGTAAAATCTTGCAGTTTACTGTTATTAAAATGATAATTAAGTGCATCAGTTAATGGGATTATTCCAGACTTATGCTGGTGTGACAGAGAAGAATTTAGCCCAGCATTTTCCATCTTCCCCTTTATAACTGTTTCCAGATCACCTAAGCTGGCATTTATTGACCCCAAAGGCAAAATCTGCCATAAAACCCAGTTGACCTCACTGACATTAATGGCAAAATGCCCACTGACTTCAATGTGATGAAAGTTTCACCTAAAGCATCCCTATTACAGGATGCATCTTGGGAGATATTCAGCATCCACATCTCACAGGGAGCTTTGGGGACTCTTCATTTCTCAAGATGAAGCCAAATATTTATTTCATCATGAAGTAGGTATGTTTATATACTTTATAAAACAATAAGTTGACAGTAACAGCAATGAGGAATTGTAGTATATAACCATACATCTGACAAAGCAAAACTTGAGAAGGGAAAATCTCTGGCCAAAGTAAAAAGAGAAAATCCCTGTAATAAAACATTGCAAAGATTTTTAGTGTTCACCCACAGCAAAAGCCCTTTCTTGTTTTAAGTTATTATTCACAAAATGATGGCAAATCTGTCTTGGAGAGCTAAAATATTGGGCGCATCCCAATGCGTGTGCACATGCAGTTTGCCTGCAGACCCATCTGCAAATAGCACATGTAGGAGTTTGCCGTGCTGCTAATTTGCAGCATAACAGGGGTTTTTTTTACACTGGGAGATCCTGGTGTAACCCCCCCCCCCAAAACAAAAACCTGCAGCAGAAAAAAACAGGGTGGCACACATGGCAGCAGTGTGTGCTGTGCACCTGGATCACTGCAGTGTGCTCTGTGCACCTGGATCACTGCCACTGCAGCCCCAGGAGACCCTCAGATAAAGCTGCTGGGGCCAGCCCAGGTGCTGGCCCCAACCTCCCCTACCCCACCCAGGGCAACTTGCTGTTTGCCAGAGCATGCATGCATGGGTGTTCCCTGGGGACAAGTAACAGTGATGCAACTATGTGCCACTGCTATTTTTCCCCAGTAAAATGCACCTGCGTGTTCCTCTGGATGCACCCATTAAGGCCTGTTTTTGAACTTGTGGGTCTCTGATTAACCTAAGATTTTAGACTTTCTCCAAAAATCTATTGCTCAGATCACAGGTTTATCTCTGTATCCAAGATCAACTCATCCCAAGAAGTCTTTTTCATCCACCCCCCATTAAACATACCATTAATGTGCAGCATTGCTTTCTAAGCATTTTAGCCGCATTTGCTTGCTTAAGTTGATTTAATTCAGAGAGTGCCTGTGTCAAATCAGTTTTGACCTCTTCATATCTGGTATCTGCAAAGCCAAGTTCTCTGTACCATTTCTGAGCCTAGGAAAGAAAAAGGATGACAAAAACTGATAATGAATATATTAGTATGTCAAAGTTCCTTAAGTGACAATCAAAGCTTATCAACAGTAAGATTTTATCAGTTAGAAAAAAAGATGATGACATTTCCTTTAAAGAGTTGGGAAATGGGAATACAAGGTAAAAAAAAAAAATCATGTCCCTGATTCTGCATTATTTCTGTAGTGTATTATCCTAAATTATTTCATTAACAGTGAATTTGAAAACCCAACTTTCAAGCTTGCTACCTAGCATGCTGTCAAGAAATTTGCTATTCTGCTATGCCATAACTGTTATAAGATCACAAGTATTCTTCCTTCTGATTGCTTGAAAATAAAGATTATACAACCTTCTACTTTAACAAAGGAAGATTTTTCTCCCTTGAAAAAAAATAATAATAAAATGTTAAAGGTCTGAAATTGGTAAGGTAAAGAATCCGTTACAAAGGCAGTGTCCTTTGCATGCAAGTTACAAGTTAACGGTCATCCTCTTAGCAAATAAATGCATGGATAGCTTTACTCAAGGCATCACTTTGCAACACTACCATTATACTTTTCTTCCATTATTCTTTGCTACTACCACTTTATGCACTGAATCTAAAATTAAGTAATTTCACAGATGTCTCAAAGACTCGGATATATGGACTTCATTATAAAAGACGCTGATTCTTTGGCAGAAGGCACGGCAAGGTGGCACCTCTTGTTAGAGCTATAAATGGACTTGCAGAAAGCAGGAGTTTCAAAAAAAAAAAAAAAAAAAAAAGTGAAGGTGAGTTACATAGGATAAGGATAATCAAGGCAAGTTAATTCTTTGAATCCATAGTTTCTGTTGAGACCATACTTAATAGAGTCCAGTCTGTAGATGATTTCTTTGCTGTGCAGTTTCATAGTCGAATCAGTTTTGAAAATGTTCTGGTTTGGGAACAGCTACCCTGAAGTCAGTGACAGAATGTCCAGAAATGTTAAAGTGTTTTGCCACAGGCTTTTGTGTCTGGATTTAATGTAAAATCAGTGTCTACGCATTATTTTGGTAAGGATTGCCCCATCTGTCCAATGTAAACAGCAAAGAGGCACCATACACAGGTGTATGACATTGGAAGAGAAGTAGGTAAATTAACTGTGGGTGTTGTAATCTGTATTGTTTCATCCAGTCATGATGTGGTCTGGCTTGATGTGGGGACACAGCCAGCACTAGGGTCTGTAGCAAGGCCTGCTGGCTTGGTGAGAATTGGATTTGGTTGTCTGTTGCTAGAGACACCATCTGAGGTTGGAGGGCTTCCTGCAAGCCAGGACAGCCAGCTGTGTTGTTTATTAGGGGTGTGCAAAGTGGGCAGTATTCAATTCGGATTGAGATTTGGCCCAATTCAGGGGACAGTGATTCAATTTACTGATTCGGATCACTGTCCCAGTTCGATTGGGCCAAATCTAAATCTGAAGATTTGATTCCGATAATTAGCGACTCAGCCATAGACACAGCTTTATATGTTTTTTCTACATACCTCTAGGTACCAAGCGCAGCTCATGAATGCTGAGATGGTGGGGCAGATAAAGCATCCCACAGGAGCACGGTGGAGACCCCCTGTGTGTTCAGCGGTGGACCTGGAAGTGGACCAGAAGTACTTCTGGAGACTTCCAATTCGATTCAGAGAGATAACTGGGTCTCCTGATTCAATTTGGATTCACAGATTCAGCTGCCAAATTGGGCCAAATCTCCTCCAAATCGAATGAGCGACCAAAGCTTTGCACAGCCCTGTGGTTTATCCCTATTGGCGTAGTCAGCTCACCTTCACCTCTTTCAACAGCACTCCCCTCCCTTATCCCTTGTATTTAAATTATTTTGTATTTAGAGCCCCTGCTTTCTCCAAGTCCATTCATAGCAATGATAAAGTAGGCTGTTGCCTATGAAAGGTAAGAAACAATGGGCCCCTTGGGACTCGGAGCGGGGGGGCAGCAAAGGCACCAGTCGCAGGGCTCAAGTGCCTATATACTAATGCTAGGAGCATGGGGAACAAGCAGGATGAACTGGCGCTCCTGCTTGCACTAAACACCTATGACTTAGTGGGGCTAACAGAAACCTGGTGGGATTCATCCCACGACTGGGTGGTACATATTGAGGGCTAGATTATACAGAAAGGACAGGTCGGGGAAGAAAGGGGGAGGGGTTGCGCTTTATGTCAGTGAGCAATATACATCAACCCTCATCAAGACAGAATCCAAGGTTGAGGAAGTAGAAGGATTGTGGGTTAGGCTACATGGGGGGCAAGGAGAAAGGGATTTGGTGGTAGGGGTCTGCTACAGACCCCCACACCAAGGGGAAGAAATAGATGCGGGGCTCCTGAGGCAACTCTCGGAGACCTTAAAAGCTAAAGAGGCGGTAGTCATGGGGGACCTAAACTACCCGGACATCTGCTGGGAGACGCAGACAGCAAGGTCCCATCGCTCACGCAGGTTTCTAACCTGTGTACAGGACCTCCACCTGACACAGGAGGTGCATGGTCCCACTAGGGGGAATGCCATACTGGATCTGGTATTGGCAACGGGAGATGACATGATAGGGGACCTCCAGATCGGTAGCCATTTGGGAGACAGTGATCACCTAATAATAGAATTCAACATAAGACGGCGAGTGGGTAAGGTAACTAGTAGGGTGAAAGTGCTAGACTTTAGGAAAGCTGATCTCAATGCACTCAGGCAATTAGTCAAGGACACACTACAGAGTAGGAGTTTTGAAGGAATGGGAGCCCAAGAAGGGTGGCTGTGCCTTAAGGAAACGATCCTTCGGGCACAAAGCAAGACGATCCCCGAGCGAGGCAAAAGAGGGAAAGGGGCCAGGAGGCTTCCATGGCTGACCAGAGAAATCCAGGGCAGCCTAAGGGCCAAAAGGGGAGCACATAAAAAGTGGAAACAGGGAGAGATCACCAAAGACGAATATACCTCCTCTGCTCGTGCTTGTAGGGTGGCAGTTAGACGGGCCAAAGCTACCATGGAGCTGAGGATGGCAACCCAAGTAAAAGACAACAAGAAATTGTTTTTTAGATATATAGGGAGTAAAAGGAAGGCCCAGGGAGGAATAGGACCCCTGCTAAATGGGCAGAAACAATTGGTGACAGACAGGGGGGACAAGGCTGAACTCCTCAACGAGTTCTTTGCCTCAGTGTTCCTAAGCGAGGGACACGACAAGTCTCTCACTGGGGTTGTAGAGAGGCAGCAGCAAGGTGCCAGACTTCCATGTGTAGATCCTGAGGTGGTGCAGAGTCACTTGGAAGAACTGGATGCCTTTAAGTCAGCAGGCTCGGATGAGCTCCATCCAAGGGTGCTGAAGGCACTGGCCGACATCACTGCAGAGCCACTGGCGGGAGTATTCGAACACTCGTGGCACACGGGCCAAGTCCCGGAGGACTGGAAAAGGGCTAACGTGGTCCCCATTTTCAAAAAGGGGAGGAAGGAGGACCTGGGCAACTATAGGCCAGTCAGTCTCACCTCCATCCTTGGTAAAGTCTTTGAAAAAATTATCAAGGCTCACATTTGTGAGAGCCCGGCAGGGCAAATTATGCTGAGGGGAAACCAGCACAGGTCTGTGGCGGGCAGATCGTGCCTGACCAATCTAGTCTCTTTTTATGACCAGGTTACGAAACGCCTGGACACAGGAGGAGGGGTGGATGTCGTATACTTAGATTTCAGGAAGGCCTTCGATACGGTATCCCACCCCATACTGGTGAACAAGCTAAGAGGCTGTGATATGGATAACTACACAGTCTGGTGGGTGGCGAATTGGCTAGAGGGTCGCAGCCAGAGAGTCGTGGTGGATGGGTCGGTCTCGACCTGGAAGGGTGTGGGCAGTGGGGTCCCGCAGGGCTCGGTCCTTGGACCGATACTCTTTAATGTCTTCATCAGTGACTTGGACGAGGGAGTCAAATGTACTCTGTCCAAGTTTGCAGATGACACAAAACTATGGGGAGAAGTGGACACGCCGGAGGGCAGGGAACAGCTGCAGGCAGACCTGGATAGGTTGGACAAGTGGGCAGAAAACAACAGGATGCAGTTCAACAAGGAGAAATGCAAAGTGCTGCACCTAGGGAGGAAAAATGTCCAGCACACCTACAGCCTAGGGAATGACCTGCTGGGTGGCACAGAGGTGGAAAGGGATCTTGGAGTCCTAGTGGACTCCAAGATGAACATGAGTCGGCAGTGTGACGAAGCCATCAGTAAAGCTAATGGCACTTTATCGTGCATCAGCAGCTGCATGACGAATAGGTCCAAGGAGGTGATACTTCCCCTCTATCGGGCGCTGGTCAGACCGCAGTTGGAGTACTGCGTGCAATTCTGGGCGCCACACTTCAAGAAGGATGCGGATAACCTGGAGAGGGTCCAGAGAAGGGCAACTCGTATGGTCGAGGGCCTGCAGACCAGGCCCTACGAGGAGAGACTAGAGAAACTGGACCTTTTCAGCCTCCACAAGAGAAGGTTGAGAGGCGACCTTGTGGCTGCCTTTAAGTTCATCACGGGGGCACAGAAGGGAATTGGTGAGTATTTATTCACCAAGGCGCCCCCGGGGGTTACAAGAAACAATGGCCACAAGCTAGCAGAGAGCAGATTTAGATTGGACATTAGGAAGAACTTCTTCCCAGTTCGAGTGGCCAAGGTCTGGAATGGGCTCCCAAGGGAGGTGGTGCCCTCCTCTACCCTGGGGGTCTTCAAGAGGAGGTTAGACGAGTATCTAGCTGGGGTCATCTAGACCCAGCACTCTTTCCTGCTTATGCAGGGGGTCGGACTCGATGATCTATTGAGGTCCCTTCCGACCCTAACATCTATGAATCTATGAAAGCTTATGCCTTTCAGAAACCGTGCAGCTCTAAGATGCCCTTCTCTGCCCTGCCTTCTGCTTGATTTCAGAAAACATAGTTAACTCTCTCTCTCTCTCTAATCACGCTTTGTCTAAAAAAGCTATCTAAGTTAGATAATGGGTGACCTTTTTTTTTACAGCAGAAAAAGATGAAAAACACATGAGCTAGTATATTATGAAAGGCCAAGAAGTTGCCCTCATTTGGGATTAGCTGGGTGCCTTTGGCACAGTGTCTCAATTGGATTAATCTACATTACAGAGTTTGGTCTTCAAATGGGAGTTACTTGTACCACAGTATGGGAGGTCATGCTTCCTGCATGGTCCATGAGTGAGTAGGCAAATTATTTTTATTTCTTTACTTTGTTTTTCTTTGTCCATAGGATAAATAAAAATAGGTTTCATGCATGTTAAGAGAGCAGACCTGTAATGCAAACCGTGCAGTCATCATTTAACTGGGTTATCAGTGAGGCATATTTTGGCTCTCTAGATCAGATAATGTGTCTTTTTTGTAACATTCTTGAATCATGGCAGAAACAGGAAAAGAATTTGCTCTCATAAATACATCGCATTAGGGGTTACCTCTTTTTTTGCCTTCTCTAATTCTGTTTGTTGTATTTTTAGTTCCTCCTTGGCCCTTTCCAGTTCTTGCATCACACTATAGCTTTCAGGTGCGCTGCCCTGAATAAAAGATAAAAAAAGAAACAGTTCTTTCATGCATATAAAGTAGGACACAACTTCTTAAAGGTCTGTGTTAACTCTCTTCACCTCTTGTGAAGATAAGTACAGTGTAGAAAAATGCAGGAGTATACTATGTATGATATTTTTATCTCTGTGTACTGTTGGCCAGAACAGAAACACAAAGGAGACTTAAAGTTGGGTTAAGTCTACAGGAGAAGATGCCAGTAAGTACAGAGGAAGCTTCAACTAGTGTTCATCAGTTTTTGGCACGTTGTTGTATTAAGACTCCTGGGCTGGACTGATAGTAAGAGGGGTTGAGACAGCTCTACTTGTAGCTTCTCTGGGTGTTTATACATATGCTCCGCAATTGGAGGGGTGCTCTTGGAGCCGCTCTAATTAAAGTGCCTGGAGAGTTGCATATAATCAGCATCCCCGAATGAGCTTTAGTTAAAGCTCCCACACTGACATTTTTCAATGCAGGGATGCTGACACGTGTGATGCTGGAGTCTGCTGGAGCACAGTAATTATCATGCTCCAGCAGACTCGATTAATTGAGTCTGCTCCAATGCTCTATAATTACGGCAGCTTTGCTGCACATGTATAGGCAACCATGTCTCCAAATATATTAAGCACTGCTTTGGCGCAAGGAGAATTTCATCCCAGTATTGCAGAATCTCAGGGAAAGTTCAGGTATATATTTTAATTCTCCTTTTAAAAAGAGAAAACGATTTCTTGAAGAATTATATGAGAGAGATTTTGGAACTGATTCACCATCACATTACTTTGATTTTAATGGGGTAAAACTATCATAATGCTAGATTTGTTTTTTGGTGAATCAGGCCCTCTATTTAAAAACAGTTCTTCTGATTTATATCATCTAGGGTTTTTTTATTCATGTCTTTTTTCAGTTAAGTAACTGAATACAAGATCTTAGAGAGAAATCTGCCCCCTGCTGACTATCCTCAGCTGAAGTAATAACTCTGGTGTTTATGACATTATAATCATTGCCACTGAAATTAATTGTGATATCAGAGAGGTTTATGACTTCAGGGAGAAAAAAAAAACAAGGAACAGAGAAAATCTCTTTAAAAAATAATATCCCATATTCACGTAAATATCCCTAGCAATCTAAACTACGAAGGGCAACACAGACCACACAATGTATGTGGAATAAAACCATTTCTAAGAGCTCTTCTAGACACTCAAGTAAAGGTGCGACAGGATCTGATGCATGAGCCACACAATCACACTTCTTGCCATGCCACACATGCACGGCAGGAGGATGGTGCAAACCAGATCCAATCATGCCTTGTTGCCAGTGCACGAGGAGCCCAGAGTCATGATCCTGGCCTCCCACTCCACCAACTCCTGTTGCTGTGAGCCCCGCAGCAGACAGGGCTCACAAGAGAGGCACTGGTCCCCATGCTGAGTTTCATGCATTGTGAGCCCTGCAGCTGACAGGGTTCATAGGAGGAGCAGCATGGTGAACACCGCCACCCCCCCCCGCAAGCCCCATCAGCTGATGGGGCTCTCAGCCACAGGGGAGCACCTGGCCACACACTCTGTTAATGATGTGAAAAACACAAGCACATATTCTGTGGCTGCTTCTTTGTTTTACCATGCCATTAATTAATTGAAAGTGAAGGCATGATTAACTGGATAATCACATCTGGAGTGTAATGTGTAGGTGGGGCCTAAATGCGAACGTTTTCTACATCAAAGCTAGAGCACCCTAAAGAATTTACTTCCGTGGCACATGAATACGTGGTACAGCTGGTAACACCAGGCGCTTTGACCTCTGAGAAAAGAACAAACTTCATAAACAGTTTCAGACTCTCAAGCAAATTAATATGACATTTCGGAAAACTGCTGTTTGATATTTTATCTTCTAAGATGCTAATTTTGCCACCTCAGTCTCTTAGAGGCTTTTTAAAGCAAAGTAGAGAATCGCAATATCAATTAAAAAAAAAAAATCAAATAAAAAATCTGCTTAAAGATGCCATCAAAATGAAATGTGGGCTTCTTAGTACTTTAGAACTGGGATGTCAAACTCATGCCAACCTCCCCCCCCACTAGCAGCTAAGATCCAGGCCACAGGGCTCCTCACACCCTAGTTCCAGACAGCAGAAGGTAGAGCACCAGTGGCAACACTGGGCAAGCAGTGGCAGGGAGCAGTGGGGTTAACACTAGGACTGAATAAAGCAGCTAGTATTCACTTTGGATTTGGATTCGGCCGATTCGGGGGACAGTGTTTTGATTCCGTGATTCAAATCACTGTCCTGAATTGATTCGTCTGAATCTAGGAATTGAACAGGCCCCATTCCCCACCCGCTCTCCCAGCCCCGTCAAAGGCTGCCCCACCTAGCCCCAGCGTCCCAGCTCTTTTAAAAAAAAAAAGCACCGCACTCACTGGCTCCTGCCAGGCAGGGGGGTGATCCCCACTGCCCCCCAGTGTGTGTGGGGGGATTCTGCCATAAGCCCCTAGAGGCTCTGAGGGCTGCTGCAGCAGCTGGTGAGTGCAGAGCTTTTTCTTTTTTTTAATTAAATGCCAGGATGCTGGGGCCAAGTGGGGTAGCCATGGGGGAGGCTGGGAGAGCAGGCAGGGGCCAGGGGATACTCAGGGGCACTGGGGAAGCAGGCAGGGGATGGGGCTGGTGGGGGTCTGCCCATGGTCCCCTCTCCCCACTTCATTCAGCCCTCCACCCCCACCCCCTGATTACTGGCATGGAGGCTGGGTCCAGCTTGCTGCGGGAGCAAGCAGGGACTGCCTAAATATCTGAATCTCCTCTGAATCAATTCAGAGGCTTTGAATCAATTTGGACCTTCTTATTGGTCTCCTGATTCAACTCAGATTCAGAGATTCAGCCGCCGAATCAGGCCAAATCTCCTCCGAATTGAATCAGCAACCAAAGCTTCACGCAGCCCTGGTTAACAGTCTCCTGCCATCAACGCATGGTCTCAATGAAGTTCTGTGCCCCACATCTGTCCATATGTTTGATACCTCTGCCTTAAAATATCCCACTTGACAATATTCTTAATATTAACAATTACCTTCTCTAGATAGGGACCTCTCTCTTTTCTGGTGAAATCATTTGAGGGTTCTCCAATCTGAATCCCTTTCTCTTCCATATGCGTTTTACTAATCATTGCTCCCATTTCTTTTGCCTGCATTTGGTGTTGTATACTCTTATTTTCTTGACTCAGATTTTGCACATGTCCTTTTCTTCCCAGAATTTTATCTTTTTTCAGATCTTCAAAGCTGATCCCCACATCAGATATTAATTCTTTCAATTCTTTGTTTTCTAAAGTAAGGTTCTCATCTGCTTTCTGAAATTCTAGAAGCTGTTCTGAAGTTTCTTTCTGGATTCTGTCCATATCTTTTTTCAGTACAAGTTTTTCCTCCTGTAAATCAGAGATGGTTTGGTAGCATTTGGTTTTACATGCTTTGAGTTCAGAAATAATTGTCATGCATTTCTCTTGCTCACGTGTTAGCTCAGACACATTTTCCAACAAGGTATTTTTGTCTCCTTCTAATTGAGATATTTTTTGCAAATTTTCCTCACATTTTTCTTCCAGCTCATGATTTTTTTCTAAATACTTTTCTTTGTCCTGCAGTAATTTAGCTATTTCTTTGAAGTACCTATTTCTCTCCTCTTTGAGAGTAGAAAGCAACTGGAAATACCTTATTTTCTTTTCACTGAGGATTAAAAATTTCTTGGAAAGTTTGCTTGATTCACTCACTGGCATTTCTTTAACAGAACTCCTATCTTTCTCTTTATGTACATGAGAGAGATTCTTGGAAAAGGTTTCACTCTCATCCAAGATATTGTTATATTTATCATCCACATCCACCTTGCCAGGTAACTGCTTAGAAGAGTAAATGTTGGTTTCAGCCTTTGCTAATATGTATTGAGAATATGCATCTATCTCCTCTTCTAGTGCACACATCTTTTGAGCGTAATCATTTGACTCTTTCTGTAACATGCAGAGTTTCTGTACGTAATCTTCTTTCTCCTGCATCAGTGTGGATATTCTCTGGGAATATACATCCACCACTTCCTCTAACCTATGCATTTGGGAGGCACATTCATTGTTTACTTCTGCTGATGATGGATAAAGAACATATTTATTACAATCTTCCTCTACTGCTAAACCTTTACTCAAGCATACACTGCTCTCTTGCCCAGGAGACAATATAGTCAGTGGATAAAGCCATTTATCTTCCTTTGGTGGAGACAATTTCTGAGAACTTTTATAGCATTCCCCACTCTGAGCAGCCATTTGTTTGTATGATGCATTTCTCTTCTTTTCTAGTTTACACAGTTTCAAGGATTGCTCTCTCTTTTTTTTCAGTCCAGCATTTCTTTGTAGACATGCTTCTGTATGATCCATTAGTTTCTCTGGTTGTTTTCCCTTCTCCTCTGTCATCCTAATGTTCTCTTCTAAACAGTCTTTGTTCACTTTTTCTGAGATGCAGATTTCTAAATGTTTTCTATCGTCATCCTTAAGTGCAGGATTTTCTTGGGACTGCCCCTCTATTTCCTTAAGGGAGTTGTATATATTTTGGTCATCTTGAATGTTGTGCGTATGAAATCCTGAATCTCCAACTTTTTCCTCAGTTTCATCATATGTAATGTTAATTAAAACTATGCTAGCTTCTTCAGGAACACATGCTATCTTTCTCTTTTGTGCTTTTTCATCCCCTTCCTCTTTTCTCTCAGATTTCCCTGTACATTTTTTATGCTGAATCTTTTCATCAGTTGCTTTTTTATCTGTTTTTTTGTTTTCATCTGTACTTTTTTGTGTAACTATTTTATTTTGCAAACATTTTTCCAGGTCATGGTTTTCACCCAGAGGTCTGAAAACAGCAGTCGCCTGATTAGCAGTGGTGTCCTCTGGAGCTGCAGAATCTTTGCCAGAAGTACGTCTTTTCACAAGACAGCAAACATTGTTAGAAAGAAAAGCATTGTTTACCCTGTTGTAATTCATACTCAGCACTTTGTTCACTTGGAAAATAGACTCTGATCTGACATCAGGTGTACTCCGGCTTTCTGGCTCTAGCAAGGTGAGCTGAGGATGAATTAAAGCGACAATCTTAGAGGAAGGCAAAGGATTAACTGGTTGATTTACAACACGTTGCTTTAAAAGAAAGAAGTCTTCTTCATCTGTGGTTCCTGTACTTATCCCATTATTGTTCAGCCTCTCAGAGAAAGCTGTGAGTAGTTGTCTGTTTAGAAGTTGGCTTGAAATGTCTCCAAACAAATTGAAAACATCCGATTTGTATACACCAAAAATGACCTGGTAATAAAAGCAAGGGAAAAAAAGTCTGAAATTCAAATATAGTAGCTAGAAGAAAAGTTACCATATTGCTATTTCATGCGTTACCTACTTCTGAGTTCATCAGCCTGAAACTTAGCACAAATGATATATTTTTTTCAAATGTAAAAAATGTTACTATCCAAGGAGCCTTAAAAGGAAATGCTGCAGAACTTGGAGGATTGTAATGAGCCTGGGAGCTTTTCTCCCTGTAACTTGAGAGCTAAAGGCTTCCAGTTGGTAAAGAATGAAAGTTAACTTCCCCTTAAAGCATTGGTTGTGGCTAAAGTGACAAAAGTTTTTGTTGAGAGTGAAATCCTGGTTCATACGCAGTCAGTTGCAAATATCCCTGTTAACTTCGGTGGGACCAGGATTCTAGCACTGCAGTTAGCAGAACATGGTAAATTGTTTTCAAATTCCACAAAAAAGCCAAACCTTGAATAAACAAGCTCTAGATTATGTCCTCTGGAGAAGAAGCAGAAGTGTCTATACAGGGGCAGGTCCAGGGTGGGTACATTGGTACTGGCGCGTCCCCCTCTTTGGTTCCTGGCCACACAAAGTTTAAAACCAACTGCCTGGCAGTGGCAGCAACATTTCTATTCAGGCAGCATTGGAGCAGTCAAATGAGTTCATGGTATGTTGTAATCTACCCGACTCCTTCTAAACTCTTCATTCCAAAGGTGTTAATGGCCTTCTCCCCTTTCTAATGGTCTCCATGTTCCACTAATCAAGCTAGCCTTTCTGCTGCAATTCTGCTGTCTGTTAGCTGCTCCTGGTCATGTAGCTCTTTTTTTTTTACATCCCTGCAGGCTATTTCTAACTCTAACTCTTTTTAAAACTTTAAATCAGGTGTGGAAATGTTAACTCAGGTGAACATTAACTCAGGTGTGGCAGTCGCTTGCAATGAGGTACTGGATGACCTGTCAAGGTGCTCAAAAAGGTTGAATTTTGTTTTATCAATCTAAAAAGGAGACATACATGTAATACTAAAGTACGCAGGACTAATGAAACAACATATTTAGTTTGTTGTGTTTTTATAAATTCTGTACAATACAGAAAATTAATGCATATTCCAATAAAGTCACATTCGTTTTTGCTTTAATCCCAAGCTGAATAATGTAGTCAAGGCCACTAGTATATTAATATAGCTCCTAGCTTCTTTTTAAGTTGAAAAAAGTTTGTTTTGTTACATGTGATGATGTGCCAGACCATCTGCAACCCACTTTTTTTAAATATTAGATCTGCACATGTGTCCATATATATTCTCTGAAAAAGAGCTTCAGGAAAACTCAGTCTTTGCTCTCCAGGACCAGCAGTGAGATACGTTTCAAAAGCCCAAAGCAGGTGAAACCTGGGAGGATTCTAAAAGCACCAAATACGCTCTTTATTCTCTCACATTTCCTAGTGCTGTCCAGACTGGGCATATAGTAACTAAACATGGTCCATATCCTCTAAGCCTCTATATGTAATCAGATTACGCCCATGTTATAATTATCAATGATACCTCCTGACTTTCTATTTTTTCAGATTGCCACAGACTTCTTGATAGGTAAGTCCCTTACGCCTATCACAACATGTTTACTTCAGTCTTCTTGTATCCTAATTTCCAATCAGTAAAACATCAGTGATAAAAATCACTGCCTACCTCCCCATCTCACACATTTTCATAAACATAAAACACTGCATTTTGAGAGACAGATACAGCGATAATGACTGCCACAGAAGAGCCATTAAGAAATTAGTAATTTTGGCTTCAGAGCAATGTGTAGAAAATAAGGCCTAGAGCCACAAACTGAAAAATAAGGAGAAAAAAATATTATATGGCTGCTCACTAAATGCATGCAATGCCTACTGTGAGAGAGGGATCCTGTGAGAAATTAGTTTATGATATTTAATTAAAGACTGAACCAAAATGTGTGTACACAAAAAAGCCAAATGAAGCTTGCTCAAGCAACCTTCAGTCAGGGCTTTATTTTTTTTTTCTTTTGGTTGAAATAAATATAATGAAAGGGATCACCTTAAACTGAGTAGGGTGAGTGGAAAACACCTGTTTACTAACACCAAGTTAATCTTACTTAAATAATGTTATTTATTATTTAAATGATAATGATTATTTACTAAACAGTAAATAATTCTTATCCAAGAACCAATTTCATAATGTTTGGATTAGTTTCATTATTCATATATTTCTGAAAGCAAGAGACTGGTAAATTAAAATAAAATGTATTTCATATATCCCTCTGGGCCATATGTTCCATATAATATTAGCACTGTGCATATAGGGATTGATGGCATGGGAGCACATTGTGAGTATAAGGATGTGATGTGAAGATGTGATCAGCCTCTAAGTTCTGAAACTGCTTTTTGCACTTAATAGCAGGAGTCGATATCAAATATATGAATTGGCAACTATAAAGCTGGTATGAAAACCAGCAGCTAAGGGTTAATTCAAATATCTTTTTGTTTCCTACAGATAAAGACATCATTGCAAGAACATAATGCAAAAACCTGTACTTGTATAAACACTGTTTCTGTCTTTTGCCTATTTTGCACATGAACCTCGAAAGGAATTTTCACTCTCATTGAGAGGGGGACTCCCATGAATTCAGTGGCAAACTGACTTCACTAGGGCCAGGCTTTCACACTGAATACAAAATGGATTAGTAATAGGGATCCTGGCTCTTGTTAAAAATCTGAAATTCTCTGATTAAAAAAAATCCAAAATCTGTGCTTTTCCTTGATTAGGTAACAGTTGAACACAATCTCCCCACAAGTTGTGCCTCCCACTGTGCCTCCCTATGCATTGCCTATGCCCTTCCTCCCATAGACTTACCTACAGGGAGCTGCAGGAGCAGCTCTCCACCACACTGCATAGCTGTATTGACAGGCACATGCATGTGTTCACACGCACATGGCACCCCTCGCCTCTGATTGTCCTCCTCCTGCTCCCCCCAGCCCCAAGCAGCTCCTTGCAGGCTGGAACTCTGCAAGGGGAAACCCGTGGTTTCCTGGAGAAAATCCACATTTTTCAATGAGAAATTGAAAACCAGGATCCCTGATCATTGGCATCCACAGCAGAGATCTAAGAGTCAGACCTTCATGATTATTTTTTATTTTGCTGGCATAAAACCTATGTCATCCATGCATGGAATACACTGTTTCTAAGGTGAAAATACCAAACAACCAGGCATTTTTCTTAGCAGATCATTGCCTTTATCTTAATCTCTTCCATTCTGGAAGATACACTTTTATAACTAGTTTCTCAATTTACTCATTCTGCTCTTTATTTATCATGTCATTCACAGACAAGCTGTACTTGTGAAAACAGCAAAAATAGAAAATACTTCCTCTCACCTTCCCAGCATCAAGTAGACTGAATTCTTCTATAATCGGTGACAAGGCACTGCAGCCACATTTCAAAAACAGTATTAAAAATTCATCTGGCAATCTCTCTATGTTATTAAGCTGACCATAGCTGTGTTCTGAGGTGCTCTCTGTCATGCAAGAGAATACAGACTAATGCCATGCAGTATAACAACGAACATGATTTTAACCAGTGCACATGCAGAACCAGCCTCTCTACCGCAAGCATGCTGTGTGCGTGTTAATAAAAATATACTAAAACATTCTTATATAGCTGCAGATTCCAAAGTACTCCCCAAATGGAGGTTCAGTCATCCACATTTTACAGATGGTATCAAGAAGTCATTGATGGGATCTTCAGAAATGCTCAGCATTAGCCTACAGTTGCTAATGCTGAAAATCAGCTGTAAAACTTTTTTTGGTTCCAGCAGGAACAGTTAGGTCAGTGCTGAGCACTCCAAGTGGCAGAACTTCATTATATGTCTCTTCTGACAGACAATTCTGCCAGTAGCACAGTCACAGGACAAGGGACCCAGAGGGAAAAAAAAGCACCCTGGGAAATAGCTCTGCCAGCACTCGCCAGCAAGAGGAGCTGGTGGCAGAAGCTATCATTTCCCCCTCCACCACCATCTTCTTCAGCTGTGCTGCTAATGAGAACCTCTGGGTGAAGAGGCTACTCTCCCATCTCAAACACAGAGCCAGACAAACCCATGCACAAGGAGTGGCAGGGCTCAAACTCTCCTGGGATACCTAAGGAGCTGCTTTTGTGTATGTGCTTTTTCTTCTCTCTCCAAGACATTTCTACTGTGTGCAAGTAAAGCAGGTCATGGTGAGTATTTGTTTGCACTCTACAGCTCTCTTAGGAAAGAAGTGCTAAATGACACCTTAAAGAAGCAAAAGGTGCTTGGGGAAAAGGAGAAGAGGTAGCGAGTCATGACATCTCTGGTTGAGACCCCCTGGGGCAGCAGAATTCAGCATGACTCAGAGTCCTGTTGAAAGTAGTTGGGGGGGAGTGGGGGAGGAAAGAGGGAGAGCGGTCCACCCTGGGACACTGGAGGACCTGGCCAAACACTAATCACCCTATGCATAATGTGCCACAGAATTGAATTAAAGCACAATACAAATGAGCTGCAAGAATATTCTTCACGTAACAAGTAACATTCTTCTGTCTCAATCATCATTTCTGAAGCATGCTACTACATAATAAATTGCTTGAACATGTGGCAAGTTATAATGTATTGCTCCATTAACACATTAATCATATTTTAATTATAAGGTGTGCCAGAGGCCTACCAATCATCTCTCCAGCTTCTGCGAGGTTTTCCTCATCTCTAAATTCTACTGAAATCTAATCCTTTTATGAACCATAATATGACCACAGCTCAGGAAATGCATGGTCTCTAACTGTAATATCTAACCCCTTAAAAAGTATAAACCTACTAGTTAAAAAATACCCTTCTTTGAACTACTTTTATGTATGAAATAAAGCAGAGTTCCTACTATTTTACCAGACTCCTTGTCATGTTGTGGTAAAGATGAAGTTTGAGTAGCTTTGTTTCTGGATGGATCCAAGACTGTCTCCCACTTCAGATTTAGTAGTTTATCCTGAAAGAGGTCTCCACTCTTAATGGGAAAAACAAAAGAGAGGACAACAAAGAAAGGCATAATTAAATTACAACTGTTTGTAATACCTATGCAATTCTCTTTACCCTGTTATTTAAAAAATTCCTGCTCCGGGCTCGGCCTCCCTGTGCACCAGGCACAATGTGAGTGGGGCAAACCCACCCCCAGTGCAAGGGCCTGGCCATGAGAGCCCCCCAGGCCCTGGGAACAGCTGCTGCAGCTGGCCTGGCCTGCCCAGGCCCCAGACTTGCGGACCTGCAGTTCTGGTCCATGGGCCAGGGCTGGGGCCAGGGCTGGGGCTAGGGCTGGGGCCGTGCAGGGCCGTTTCACTCCAGGCTCCAGACCAGCTCAGCCACAAGCACCACAGGTGGTGGCTGCTCCCAGACCCCAGGGGGCTCCTACAGCAGCTGGGCCCTTGCACTGGAGGCAGCTCTAACCCACCCATGCAGCACCCAATGCATAAGGAGGTTGAGCCTGGAGCTGGGAGTCCCCTGAGCCCAGCATCTTGCCTCAGCCAGGTGGCATTCCCTAAGCAGGTAGGGTGGCTACACCTTATCCCTATGGATCTGTGTGGGCCAGGCCATGCCCTACCTCAGGTGCTCCTGCCCACCTGCCAGCTGCAGCCTGAGCCCACAGAGCCCTGGGGCAGCCCCTGCTTCCCACCCAGCACCTGCCTTCCCAAGGGGCTAGCTGAGCTGGGCTGCCCATGGCACCTCCTCCTACACCTGCTTCTCCCTGTGCTGCCTGGACTCTGCCCCGAGTGCTTGGCCCCAGCACTGGTGCCCCAGTGCTGTCCCTGCCCAGATGGGATGGGACATCTGTCTGCCTGAGCCCTGGGCTCACCCACTTGCTGGGAGCCTCCAGCACTGTGGCCCTGTGCAGCACCTGCCAGGGTCTGGCCCAGCCCACCCACGGCTCCCCTCCAGGGACTGGGCCAGGCTGGCAGATGCAGCCTGGGGACAAGGGGCAGGGTCAGCCAAACGCAAACAGTGTCTGTGTTCCCCTGACTCTGCCCCTGGTGCCTGCTATAGCACCGGGACCTGGAGCAGCAACTTCAATTTTTGTTTGTTTGTTTTAAACAATTTCCTCACACACCTCCTGGCATGCCAGGGAAAATGTCTCTGCATGCCACTAATTGGCACATGTGCTGGGTGTTGCCTATCCCCGATATATATTTTACAGATTACTGAAAAGAATTATGCAAAAACCTCTAATGTGAGGAGATGGGTTAAACCTCAGGGAACCTAGCAGAAGTTAAAGCCATAGGCAGATCCAGGACTTTGAAAAGGGGGACATGGGAGAAACAAGCAGTGCTGCAGGGGTGGTTGTGCCTCTACCCCCTCCCACCCGGGCAGGCAGACCATGCCATGCGAGTAGCAGCTGCAACTTTTTTTAAGTCCCTAAATCAGGTAAGAATCCCCCCCGCATCCAATCTCAGTACCCTCTTCCTTCCCCTCTGTACTCAGGGGTACCTCCCATTATTCCCCCTTGCCCTCTCTACTTGCATCTCTGGGTTCAGGAAGGGGAGACCCAATGACTACCACTGTCTTAGCTGCTCCTTCCATGGTTCAGCCAGGATTGCAGGGAGTAGCTCATGGGGGAGGAGGACTGGGCCAGGAACAGTGGCAGCAGCATGTCATTTTCCCCTCTCTGTACCTACTCTTGGACTGGTGGGGAACAACACTTGGGGGGGGACCAAGTGGAGAGGAGGAAACTGCCCACTGCTACTGTCCCCAACTAAGCTCTACTCCCCCAGCCACAGTTCTCTGCAGCGCTGGCTGGAACAAGGCAGGAGCAGCTTCGGGCAGTGATGGGTGGGTCTCCCCTTCCTACGTCTAGATACATGATACAAGGAGGGAGGAATGGAAAGGAGGGGAGACGCCACTGAGCATGGAAGGAAAGGGAGGGGGTCAGAAGTGGCAGTGATGGTGTCTGGGTCCCAATGCTGGCCTGCTTCATACCCAAGGTGGGTCATTCTGGCATGCCACTAAAATATGTTGCTGAATGCTGCCCTATGTGATCTGCTAAAGAAAAGAAGGGCTAGAGTCACAAATCTACAAGAGAAGGAAGGGTCTTATCCAAGATTTCTGAGTTGAAAGCGTTTATACATGATGTGAGAAACCCATCTCAAAAGAAGACTGCCCTGGTGTTCAGGGCAGTTTCTTGAGAAGCAGGAGACCATGGCTCAAATCTCTGCCCTAAGTCAGAAGAGTATGGACTGGGTCTTCTTTCTTTTGATTCTTCTTACCATCAAGCTACGGTATATTTTAGGGCAAGCCATTCTCAGTCTCTCCATGTGACACCAGGCGTTTTTACAAATAGCAACAATACTAACAGGAGTGATTGAGCCCACTGCCCTATCTAAAAATGCCCTCTGTTAATAATAGAACACTCTTCCAGGTAGTGGGAGATATGGATTTGAATCCTTTCAGAAAGAGGATGAAATGATACAGCTTTTCACACATCATTGAGTTATGTGTGTAAAGGGGCAGCAGCAGCACCTTCTCTGGCACTTTTGTGAATTGGCCTCCAAAAAATTACTTAATACAGAAACTATTCACCAAGCTCAGAAAGTTACAGGACAAACATAATTGTGTTATGCATTAAAAAAATGCATATCTGCATTACTACTCCTCACTTCTGTGAGCATAGCAAAGCCAGACCATCGGTGCACTAACCCTTCTAAATATGTAAAACCCATATTTGAGTGTAGTTCACAAGAACTCAAATTCTTCAACGAGTTTCCTCTGCCTAGATACCTTTGCCAAGGTAGGTCTCTCTACAGGAGCATACTCAAAATACTAACTAGATTTGGTAATATTGTACGAGGAAGTGATAGCAACTATACAAGCTTTCATGGATGCTTACAATTTGAATGACATAGTATTTACTGATGGCTTTACTGTGGTGGATATCTCACAAAGTTATGATATTTGTGATTGTGCATACTTCCTTCCCTTCTGACTGAAGAATGGTGAAATCACCCATGAAATGTATTAAACGATGTATAAATAATTTTCCATGCACTGTCTGGAAAGTTATAAACTTTAAAATACCCTCTTTTATATTTCATACTGTTTCTCAGTCTACAGTTAATTACCAGTAATTAATCAGTGAATTTTGCCAGCACTTTGGCTTCAATAGTGGAATGCCAGTGAAATACAATCTGGGAATTTTTTTAAAATGAATTTAATTGAAAGACAAGTTAAAATTTTCCACTTTTGTAATACACCACTGGAGGGCTCCCTCCTCCTTTTCTTATACACTTCAATGCCTGAGTATCCCAAAGCATTGCTTCATGCTAGAATAGTTCTAGTTAGTATTTCATGAAGGGAGAAAGCAATATAAAAACCAGTATAGTACGTTATAAGTTTTGCTGTTGATTTTACATACAAATAGCATCAATATTAACAGAAGTGATCAAGAACCTTTTCCCCATCTAAGAATGCCCATTTAAGGGCTACAGCCTTTCATCAAACAGAAAGAAATATACTGCATGAAGGTAACATTACTGTATTTAGACAGACTGTGCTCACTGGATTCTGTCAATGGTTTGCTAACTAGAATTTAAGACATATCTACAATATAAAGTTATATATTAGTCGCCCTCCAAGTTGTTAAATAAACTATTAGCATAGGCAGAAGAACTATTTTGTGATTAAAGGACTGGGTGGTACTAATGAAATGGTACTCCATAGTCATGCCTTTGCTACAGACTTCCCATGTCACCTGGGGCACTTTGCTCAACCTTTCTACAATTTACTGGTTCTAACTATATCACTAGAATGACAATATGATTCTAGAAAGGTCAATGAATTGCAGCCCACAACATTTAAGGGAAAAATGATCTGCTATTTTCTTCTCACTTTCCACTGATACAGGGGAAAGGAAAACTTCCACAAAGTCTCTGGCTGAATCAGAAAGAATGCCATAGTAAGCACAGAGGCAGCCTCTGGCTTGCTCTCTGGAGATCAGGGCTAGTGAGAGAAGTTACACATAAACCAGTTTAAGTGAACAGAAACTGGTTTAAACCTGTAACAGAACAGAAGTTCAGTGCATATAAGCCAGTTTCAAAATGGCTTAAACTGCTTTAAGATAAACCTGGTTGAATGTAGTATCAGATTTAAATGATTTGGGTCAAAATGGTTTATGAAATGTCTGTCCCAGACCCCTTGCTGGTTCAAGTTAAATCATAGTCCCCCAGCAACCCAGCATGCTTTGCAGCCCTGTGCTGTGCTGTGCTTCCTGCTCCAGAGAGCAGCTACCCCACCCATCTGCTCCCTAGCTGGAGCAGTGAGGGCTGGCTAACAGGAAGGGATGAGGGGATGCAGCCCAGTCTGCAGGGGGAGAGGGGGTTAAACACCCCTTCCCCCACTCAAACTTACTGCTGGCTGCAACTGTGGACTACAAATCCCAGAAGCACCTGGAAACAAGAAGAGGAAGTGGTGAGCAACCCTGCAGAGTCCTGGTGCTCTGATTTTGGACTGCAAATCCCAGAAACCTCAGGGGCAGCAGGAAGAGGAAGCGAACACAAGGCCCATGCTGGCTATGTGCCAGAGAGCTGTGCTGTAGCGCCCTCCGGCTTCTGGACTGATCCACTGTAGCTATGTGGCTGCATTTCCTGAATCAAAGGTAAAATGTCTGTTCACTTCTGTTTAAGTTTAATCTGTGAAGTTTAGGCTAACCTGCAAAGACTGAATCAATTCAGCTTCAGGTTTTTTGACTGTCTGTAGTCAAGCCTGAAGGTTTGGGTTGCTTTTAAACTGAGAAAGGGAATGGCTTGGAGTGTTCTGAGCTCTGGCCATTCCTATTTGGCTTATGGGCATTGCTTCAAGCTGCTCAACAGCAGAAAAAAGGGAGTTGTGAGGGGGTCATGGGTTCTCAGCTTCCCCTTTTTCCCTCTTTCCTGTGATGCTCTGATTTGTTGTGGAGAAAAAGGAGTCATCACACACGAAGCTCTTTGTTATGCTCAGGCAAAACCAGATGATTGCCCATCCACAGCTCTCTGAGGCACCTGCTCTCATTTGCTGGTGAACAAACTTTCAGAGGTATCCACCATCCTCTATAGGGAAACATGAGAAGCTGCTCAGCAATGAAGTTAATGCCAGTGTCTCCTTCAGCTCCTGGATTACATCAGAACTGTTCCTGGTGCTACTGGGGAAACCAACAAAAAGCAACTCCTCATAGGATGATCTAAAATATGGTAAAGAGGAATGTGGCATGCACCCAGATCATGGGTGGGATGGGGGCAAGGCCTGCTTGGGACCCCCAAGGCAGCAGGAGGCCCCAGGACACCACTGATCCTGGCTGACCCCAGAACTGTGGCGGCGGGCTTGGCAAGGAGCAACAAAGATGTAAGTTGGTCTCCCTTTCCTATACCTGTTCTCTGCCCACCCCCACAAGGTGTCCCCTGCTGTCCTAGCACAACCCACAGCCCCCAGCTGGAACAGGAGAAACCTCCAGTCAGTGGGAAACCAGGGGTGGCAGTGGGCTGTACCTGCTCCCTGCCCAGCTCCCCCAGGTTTCTCCTGCTGGCCCAGCAGCTCCAGCTTTGGGGAACAGCTGTGGCAGGTGCTGGGTTTGGTTGGGGACAATGATGGTAGGTGGCTTCCCCCTTCCTGTGCTGGGTCTCTGCGCAGCCATCAAGGTGTCCCCTGCTACCTAAGGGGTGGGAGAGTTTACCATGCTGAAAAATGGAATGGGGATGTGACTGCCATTGCAACCCTTTCCATTCACCCTGAGATCTGCCCTTGCTATTTCTCCTTCCACCACCCCCAGAGCAACACAACCAATTTCAATACTTCAACAATATGTACAGAAAGTATGTGCACATATGAGTTCATATATGCATACCCTTGTGTGTATATGCATCTAGTTCACATGTAAGTGCCCTTCCTGTTTAGGGGTACAGAAAGGAGAAAAGAGATTCTCAAGGGCAGCAGATTAGATCCTCCATGATAATACGTTGGAAACCCACTATATTAAAGATGCCTTAGACATTAAAACTTATGTGAGTTTGGGGCAATATTGACCATCAGACCTTACTAACTGATTCCTTTTCTTTCACTTATACTGACCTATTCAAATATAGTTTGGTAGGATCAATGTTGTCTCAGCCAGCCTATGGAAGTTGTCATCTGTGATTCTGGCTGTCTGTGGAACATAATTCTTCTACTCCTCAGAACCAGATAAAGGAATTCAAATGTAAGTTGTTGGCTGAAAGGATTTTTATTTGCTCATTTTTTATAGAACAATATGAGTTTTCAGATGTGTTGCAAGAAGTGCAGGCTACAGGTGATCCACCAATTTCCTAAAAGTATCTGCTCAATAATTTAAAGTAGTTCCTTAGCGTAAAGTACTATTCTAGCTGCCTTTCTAAAAAGGTCCTTGTAAAAGAGTTTATCATTGCAGTATCTGAAGACTACAAGGCATTTAAATTATAATGGTATAGGTTAAATTACCATCATACTGACTGAAGGTACAGCCTAGGGTTACTATATGTACAGGTTTCCCCCAGACATGTCCTCTTTTTGAGTCCTCCCATCTCTGTCTGGGCAATTTTTTTCAAAATGTCCTCAAATATCCTGGGATTTTGCTTTGCCTCTGCTTTCCCAGCACTTCCTGGCTTAGCCCAGCAAGAAGCTGCTTGGGGCTAGTGGGAGCAGGGGAAGGTGATTGGAGGCCGAGTAATCATGTGCCTCTGCACGCACTCCAGTAGCTGCAGGCAAGTAAGCACACGTACGTCTGTGTCTGTGGATCAGCCTGTGATGGGCGCCTGCTGGCACTGGGGCTGCAGCAGGGCAGGGAAGCAGGCAAGGAGTGAGGGGCACTGGCAGGGTGGGCAAGCTGTGGCTTGGGAGTGAGGGGCACAGGGGGCTGTGGCTGGGAGCATGGGGCACAGGCAGTGCCGGGGGATGCAGGTCCAGATTGAGGGGTACCAGCAGGGACAGGAGGGCTGAAGGTTGGGGGTGAAGGGCAGCAGCAGGGACAGGGGGCTATGGCTTAGGAATGAAGGGCAGGGGCAGGACACGGGCATATAACTGCCTTGCTGCAATCATATATCCCCTCCCCCATACAGAGGTCCTCTTTTTTGAAACTGGAAATATGGTAAGTCTAGTACAGCTGAGCACTGAAACAAGTACGTTACTTCTTTGGATACTCTCTGTGAGCTTAAATTTTGCACATGTCATGTCAGCCTGTAGTAATTGGCTATCCTTGTCTCCCCAGGACTTCATGGTACCCAAAAGTGCATGCACTGAGACAAAGCAACAAGTCCACCTGGTTCCTTGCCAGTATGACATACATGTCGTCTCCAACAAAAGTACATTTCATTCTTTTCTTTAACTACCAGCCTTATCATTAAAAGCCACTTTGATTATACCAAAGTAATAAGATATGCAACAGTAGGCCAGCCTTTGTCAGGCAAAACTCCCACTGACTTCAACACTGGAAAAATATCAGACTTTGAAGGTAGTATTGGTGTAAGGAAGTAGGATTTGGCCCCTGTATTAATACTGGGCTCACTAGAGCTTTTGAAATACAGAAAAAAGATTAGATGAAGACTTAGAATGAGGTCAACAAATTCAATTGCTTCAAATAAGCCCCCATTTTACTACATGCTGAAAAGTAATACTTTTCTTTTGAAATTTAATAGCTGAATATGGGAACCTATAATGAGATTAATTCATTAAATCTGCAGTCGTCCGACAAGTAAGTTAATTTTCTCCCAAGGATGCCCTGCAAAGGTGGTTCTTCAAAAGTAGATGAAGATTGAGTACTTTTTATTTCTTGATAAGAAAATGGTTTCCAGCTGTGAATTACAAAAGGCACCCTGGGCTGTCACCCCAGAGAAAAGGCAACAAAAATGCCCATCAAATCCTCCTTTCACACTTAGCAGCATATGGCTTACACAAAAGCTGGACAAAAGGAAAGGCTTCCTGGTTCTGTTTCTTGGGCAACTTTACATTTTATGGCCAGAGCAGCAGAGAACAGAAGCTTGGACCCTAGCAGCTTTACAAAGATGCTTTGCCCTGAAGCAGTTTTCTAACAGAGGCTATCCCAGGTTCAGAGAAAGTCCTCCTCTCTCTACCAACTTTAATTCGATGGCTGTCTCCATAATACATTGCATTTTCCATGTCTGTGTTCCTTTAATTCCTTTCACAATGCCCCTAGGTAGTGACACTAGCAGTCAACTCTCTCTCTGATTTTATTCTTTCCTTATAATGACTCAAGCCAACAAGTAACGTAAAATAAACCTTTAAGCCCAACTGTTGCAGCAGTGATCAATAGACAGACTGGCCGTGCAGTGGTAACCATTCACCTCACCAGCCCTTGGCAGTTGAGGAGAAGCAAGCAATAAGGCACACTTTATTGCTTCCCCAAAAAGGAGTAGCTTATGCAGTAAACAGGATGGTGGGTGGGGGTGGAGGGGAGGGAATCTGACCTTTCCCCACCCTGGATAACAGAGAGCCCACAAATCACTACCTTGGCATTATGAGATGAGATGGTAAAGTACCTTGTGGTTGTGACTCAAGTACTAGGTGAAAATTCTCTCCTGCTTTTTCATAGTTCTACTGTTTGCAATACACGTGAGGTATGTAAAGAATTGGATGGGCTTGTTCAAAAGCCACTGAAGTCAGACTTTTCCAGCTGATTTCAATGGGCTTTGAATCAGAGCCTAACTAGTTCTAAACGCAGCTCTGGTAATAAAAGAGCAATACATGAGAAACCTCAAACCTCTGGATCTCCATTCCATTCCCTTCTCTAATTAGAATATAGATGGGTATAAAAGTTAATTACATTCAATATTCCATTCACTTACCAGATTCACACTGACAGCATTTCCTCCATTTTCTATACCTGCAGGCAGTAACTCCTTTCCTGCTTCTTTTTGTAACCTGACTCCTAGTTCATCCTTTAAAGTCTTGTTTTCCTCCATAAGTTCCTCAATTTGTTCCTGAAGCTTGACTTCAGACAACTTCAGCTCGTAAACATTATGGCACGATTCCTCTAATTTCCTCAGAAGGAAGTCTTCAGCGTCCTGAGAGCGCTGGAGCTTGGTTAGTAGGTCTGCTTGTTCTCTGCTGTTGCTTTCTTCTCTTTCCACTAACATTGTCAGGTTTTGCTGCAATGTCTGAAGGTGGCTTTTTATGTAACATTCAGCATCTTCAAGGAGAGTTTGCATTTTGGTTACATCCATATCAAAGTGCAGAGAGCCCTGAGTTCCAGGTAATGTGGTTTCCTGCTTCCTTTGGAGATATTGAAAGGTTCTCTCTTCCAGTTCAGTGGTGAGAAGAGCCAGCGTGGCATTGAGGTCCAGAACTTCCTTTCTCAGACTAGATACATGACCCTGAAGGTAAAATACCCGTTCTCTCAACATTGCTGCCTGCTGCTTCTGCTTTTGTTTGAAGTGCTCAAAATACTCTGACTGGCTCTTTACTTCATCCTTTTTGATTTTCAGCTGGTCTTGCAGTCGACGCAACTTTTCTTTTTGTTTCTTTTCTGCATTCTCTTGGTTTTGAACCTGCCAATTTCAGTGATTAACAAGATTAAGCTCTTATTCAGAACCTATTTTCCAAGTAATTTTCTTAATTAAGTGACAGTTTTGCCTCTGTCTTCCGAATCACCATTTGGTCAAAGTCCTGGAATAATTTGAACAAAACCTTCTCAAAAGTCAGTCAAATTCCATAATATGGGGGTCAGAGCAGGATTTCACCTGGTACCTTGTTTCTTCAGCCACCACTAAAACATCTTACTTAAAAACATGCCTGCTTCTATATTTAAAATTTTAGGTCCACATATTATAGAACTAATATGCATTAATCATAATGCCTTTATGGATTAAAAGTCATATATTTGATTACTATTGATGAAACATTCTTATCATAGAACCATAGAAAATTAGGGTTGGAAGGGACCTCAGGAGGTCATCTAGTCCAACCCCATGTTTGAAGTAGGACCATCCCCCACCTAGGTCATCCCAGCCAAAGCTTTGTCTAGCCAGGTCTTAAAAACCTCCAAGGATAGAGATTCCACAACCTCTCTATGTAACTTGTCCCAGTGTTTTACTACCCTCCTAGTGAGAAGGTTTTTCCTAATATCTAAACTAAACTTCCCTTGCTAAAACTTAAGACCATTGATTCTTATTCTGTTATCTGCCGGCACTGAGAACAGTCCAGCGCCATCCTATTTTGAACCCCCCTTCAGGTAGTTGAAGGCTGCTATTAAATCCCCTCTCAGTCTTCTCTTCTCTAGACTAAATAAGCCCAGTTCTCTCAGCCTCTCCTCATAAGTCATGTGCCCCAGCCCCCAAACCATTTTCATTGCCCTCTGCCAGACTCTTTCTAATTTCTCCACATTCTTTCTGAAGTGGGGGGGCAGGTAAAACTGAACAGAGTACTCCAGATGTGGCTTCACCAGTGCTGAATAGAGGGGGAATAATCACTTACCTTGATTATTATTATCTAATACAATGATTCTTAACCATGAGATCCTTCTAAGTGTGCAATGAGGTATTGTGCAATATTAGGACTTCTAGGTGTGCAAACACTAATATATGATTCATAAGACAAACACAGAGATTTCAAACAGGAATCCCCCATAGTGTCAAAAACATTCTGACCTGTGGCAGTCTTTCTGAGTTTTTTGCAACAGAAGAATTGTTCTATTATTTTCCTGTATTCAAGAAATGAGCAAGAGCTAAGAGCTGGCATTTTCCTTGAGTGCCCACAGTTTAAAAAGATTGAAAACCACTGAGCTAATATCTATAAGCTTAGTAGTGCCCAGAGGTCTCATCTAAGATATAAGTCCCATTATATGAGGTGCTGCTTCAAACTGCTTAAAATCCTAAATGGCAAGTCACACATGAGGAAACAATCACATATCAAAAACAGCATATGAAGATCTAAAGCATATCCAATTGCTCTTCACTATAGTCTTCATTCATTAGCATATTTTTATAGCTTCCTTGGAAAAGGGAGGATATGAAGAAAGTAAAATTAACAGCTTTCTAAATCAGTTTCAGGGAGGACTTTTGTGTGGAAATTGATGTGGTTATTCTTGAGCTGACCAGATTATACTTTATATGAATCTGTGGGTGATCATACAAAGTCCAAATGTGTCAGATGAAAGAGAGAAAGAAAGAGGAACATTTCCTGATTTATTGACTACTCTGCCAACTGAAGGCTATAAACACTGCGGCAGAAAACTTGGGACTTTTTCAGCAGAAATGAAGCATAAAGAAAGTCTGCCTGAGGCATTCACAGTATCTCTTCAACTACCCCTTCAGTTTATTCCTTTTATACTCCAAATCTATTGATTTCAGTGGGGCTTAGGGACAAAGTAAAAGAAATGGGATGAAACATGGGCTTGAAAATCATGCAACGTCAGGCAGGCTCTGGCTCCTAGGATTGAAAAACCTGCTGGGGAAGAAGAGGAATTGATTGGATATATAATATTTTCCATTTAGCTTTAAAATATTTATTGAAAACTACTGAAAAAATGGAAATATTATCACTTATACTGAGATGACAGGCACTGCATCAAATTACTGAGCCTCAAGCTAAAATGCTTATGTTTTAATCATTGGTAGCCCCCTCCTCTATATTTCTAAAGGAAAATTATCAATAAAAGTGGTAATACCATAAATTACACTATGTCAGATCAGTTGAATGTATACAAAAATGTATCATTTACTCCAAGAATTTTCATTCTTACTCCATAGACTTTTAAAGGAGACACAGATTTTTAAAAATGGAGAACTATGAAATAAAGTGCTGAATATCATAGATACCATGAGAAAAAAAAATAAAATGTCTTATTAAGCACTTTAAAACACATATCATAATAAATATAATTTCTTCATGTGCTTACAGTAACACCTGGAACAGCATCTGGCTAAGGACAGTTTTTAACACTCCAAAACGCCTGTCTGTGGAGCTGACAATTTAGGATGCATAGACATGCATTCATGAAGTGTGTAGCACTACAAAAATGGTGGATTTGCCCCAAAAATGTTCCTGTTTTAAGGCAGGAATTTCTCTGCAGTGCTTCATTTTGTAGCACCACATGTAAGATGTGGACTCTTACAGCTCTACAGGGGGTCTTTTGGTCCTCTCAGCATTCAACAACACTTGCTCTGCTCTCCCAGTCCACTGCAGCAAGCCGTCACAGAGCCTCTGCTGCCCTGGGGAAAGCTGCAGCTCTGCTGGGGACTCCACTGCCAGCAGAGGGACTAGGGATGCTGCTCCCATGGGAGTGGCAAGCGGTGAGAAGAGATGCTGCTCCTGGAACTAATAACAGCAGCTGTCAAAGCCTGCCCTCTGCCCTGCCAGAGAAGGGGAGTTGGGCAAATTTTCAAGTCATCAGCAAGGCAGAGGAGAAGGCAGACAACCAGTGCCTGGTCTCAGTGACAGGGTTCCCTAGGGAGTAGGGGAGCAAAGTAGCAGCCCACTATCACCTGTTGGTTGGAGTGTGTGCCCTGGGGGTGACTTTGAAGTGCTCCAGCCAGGTGGCTCTGAACATGTATGTGCCACCAAAGCACTATATTTTTGTCCTGGGGAATTTTGTAGCACTATAAAATGAATGCGTGTCCAGGACCTGGACTGCTTTCACAGCAGCAGTGCATGGAAGTCAACATTTCATCCAGTGACAACATCAAAGAAAAGATCAACCCCCAAAGAAACAAAAACAACCCCCCCTCCCCTCCCCCCCCAAAACCCCCCAAAAATCAAATTGGACACTTCACAGGGGACAAGATTCAAACTTTGACCACTATACTGACTGCTTCAGGGAAAGAATGAACAATGAAATAATCAACACATGCCACAGTAACAACCTCCTCTCAGAGAGAAGGGCCATAGAATCTCTAAGAGCCAACTACCAAATAGTAATAAAACCAGGAGATAAAGGAGGGGCTATAGTTATCCTTAACTGTGAAGACTACATAAAAGAAGCCAACAGACAAAACTCTCTGACACCACCTACTACAAAAAAACTAGAGGAAGATCCAACTCCTCTTTTCACCTTAAAAATCACAAATACCATCAAATTATTTCCATCTGAACTTCAAGAAAAACTATAGAACTTGACCCCTCCACTACCCAATCCAGGGATTTCTTACATGCTCCCTAAAATACACAAACAAGGGAACCCAGGGAGACCTATTCACCCATGGAACCCTAACTGAGGAAATATCAGGTTTCATCAAATCCATCTTAAAACTTCTTGTCACCCAAAGACCAAGTTTTGCCCAAGACACAACAACTTTCTACAAAAACTTAAAAATATAAACCACCTTCCTAGCAACACCCTCATAGCCACCAAGGACATTACCAGCTTATATACCAACATCCCACACCAGGATGGCATCCAAGCCTGCCTTACATATCTACAAAGCAAGATTACAACTCAGAATACAGACCTAAAGATATTGCTGAACTTACATACTTCATCCTCACACACAACTTTACTTTCAATAACCAACACTTCCTCCAGATAATGAGCACAGCTATGAGCACCAAAATGTCCCCACAATATACCAACCTTCTTATGGCCCACCTGGAAGAACAATTCCTCAAGAACTGCACCATGCTATACTTTAAATATATAGATGACATCATCATTTGGACTGAAAACCTGCAGTCTCCGATTGATTTCCACCAGAAATTCAATAATCATCACCCCTCCATCAAACTCTCACTTGAATACTCCAGAACCAACATTTCCCTTTTAGACACTATGATCACTATCCAGGATGGTAAAATACACACCACCATATACAAGAAACCCATGGACCAACTTACATATCCACACAGAACTAGCAATAGCTCTGAACCAGGGGTGGGCAACCCCCAGCATGGGGGCCAAAGTGTGACACTCAAAGACATTTTGCTTGGCATGTGTGCCTCTTGGTGGATGGTGTCGAAGTGGGAAGGGCTGTATGGCCACAACAAGAATCAGGCTCTTTGTGGCTCCCTCGCCATCTGCCTCTGGCATGCCAACATCTTACAAGTTGAAGTTGTGGGTGTTCCTGGCACTGCCCAAAAACATTGCTGACCCCTGCTCTAAAACACACCAAGAAATCTGGAACCAACTTCCCAGGGAAGTGGTCCTTGCCCCTACCTTGGGCAAATTCAAAAAAAGGTTGGATGATCACCTGTCTGGGGTCTTGTGAACCCAGCATTCATTCCTGCCTGTGGCAGGGGGTCAGGCTAGATGATCTGTTCAGGTCCCTCCTGACCCTAGCTACTATGAAACTATGAAGAACTGCTGCAGTACAAAAAGAAAATCCCCATGAATCACACACCACTAGTTATGACATAGCATCCCTCCCTGGAACCTATACAGAAAATCCTTAAACAATTGTAACCCATACTAGAAGATGACCTAATTCTTAAAGAGATGTTCCCAGAACCACCCATGTTAACCTTTAAACAAGCACTGAACCTCACGAATCTCATTACCAGAAGCAAACTTCCTACAGCCTAAAACACGCTGAATGGATCCAGACTTTGCAATGACAAGAAATGTAAAGCATGTCAGCATATCTCCACCACTCCCAGAATAACTACCAGAATATCTCATCCAGTGCACAAAAAGCCCTGATGGAAAATATGTAGAGAAACAAAAGAACAACAGCATACCAGAATGAACGCACATCAAAAATCTATGAAAGACAAAAATACCCAATTACCTGTGAGTGTACATTTCTCACAAGATAATCACTCTCTCTTTCCAACCTCTCAGTTCTAATCCTCAAAGGGAATTTACAAAACACCTTTCGCAGATAAGCCTAAGAGCTTCACTTCATCAATTTACTGGATACAAAAAATCATGGTCTAAATATAGACATTGTCTTTATGACACATTATAACCTGCCTAACTTGTGATACCCCAGGTAACTTCTCTACAACTTACCAGCTACATTGCATCAGCAGATCACCATTCCCCTTTCCCCCCTTCCCACCTCTCGCTCATTGTTTCTCACCCCCTCTGACCCTCACTGCTAGGCATTTGCATTTTCACTGACCTGCATTCTGGCTTCCATCTCATCCAGGAGATCACAAAACAACTGCAGATGCTCCCTCTGCCTGAAGAAAGGTGTTTCTACCTGAAAGCTTGCAAAGAAGAATTTTTCCAACTATTTTAGTTGGACTAATAAAAGATATCAGATTTACCCAAAGAACCTTGTCTGGAAGTCACAAAGTGATTTTTCCACTCTAATCAGAAATGGAGAAGCCTCACCTGGAGCACTGTGTCCAGTTACGGGCACTGTGCTTTGAGAAACTGTACTTGGACAAACTGGGAAAAGCCAGTTCAACCAAACTTATCTCCCTGGTTCCTTTCCAGACCTATATTTCCACGATTTTGATCCTATGATCAAAGAAAGTGCAGAGGAAGGAATCAGAAATAACGAGGCCAAGATCATAGAATCATCGAATCATAGAAGTCGGGTCAGAAGGGACCTTGTAGATCTTCAAGTCCGATCCCCTGCCTGGGCAGGAAGAAAACTGGGCTCAAATGACCCCAGCCAGGTAGGCATCAAGCCGCTTCTTAAAGACCCCCAGGGTAGGAGCCAGCACCACTTCCCTTGGAAGTTGGTTCCAGATCCTAGCTGCCCTAACTGTGAAGTAGTTCTTACGGATGTCTAATCTAAACCTACTCTCCAACAACTTGTGGCCGTTATTCCTTGTTATCTCGGGGGGGCGCTAGGGGAAACAAGGTCTCCCACAAACCCTTCTGGTCCCCCCTAGTGAGTTTATAGACGGTCACCAGGTCCCCCCTCAGCCTTCTCTTGTGAAGGCTAAACAGGTTCAGGTCCCATAGCCTGTCATTGTAGGGTCTGCCCTGCTGTGCCCGGATCATGCGGGTGGCCCTCCTCTGGACCCTCTCAATGTTGTCCACATCCCGTGGTAGTATTGCCAGCAGTAAAAGAAAAGTGGGGAAACTAAGAAGGTTTGGGAAGGAAGACAAGGAACTTTGCTTTGCTTATGCTCTGCTTAAAATGACAAGTCATCCAGGAGATATCAGAAAGTCAGGTTGAGATACACTGATGGATGAAGAGGAGACAGTGTGATGATTTATTTGCTAGTCACCAGCATAAAGATAACATAGCTCACCTCATATTAAGCAATGTTCCACTTACCAAATCTCTCAGTTCCCCCTGCATGTCTTGGAGCTTCCCTTTAACACGCAGATTTGCATTTTCAACCAGGTGCACCTTTGCATTCAATTGGTCAATTGTTTCAAAAAGTTTCCTCTGTGACAGCTCCAGCTCTTTTGCTCTATGGTATTGAAAGTTAAAATGTTGCTCAATCACCAGCACGCAATATTGTTTTAAAATAGATAATCTAGCATCATTAGTTTGTCCAGATTCAATTTCCATTTGTTTTTCTCTCAGCAATAATAAATAATCACTAGTTATTAATATATGATCATCATAATCAACATCTAATTAATAACAGCATTCATGTGTAGATATTATTTTATTTATTTACTTTTTTAGAGACTCTCAAAATCCTCTTAAAGGCACTATTTAGTTGTATATAGCCAGGCTGCAGTCCTCTATCATAGCTAGGCTCCCTGGAAAACATTTTGCTAGACCCCAGACCATCAGCAGGGAGTGTTATTGCATAACAGTAGTATCATATATGGCCGCCATGACTTAGGCTGACTTAAATGGTTAGCATAGGATATGGGTAAATATACACTTATAGGGTCTTAAAGATCATGCAACATCTTATACATTGTAACTGGGAAGTGTGCATGACCCTGTAGCTAAACCACTCCAGCTTTGACCCAAAATGAAGCGGGGTTGAAGTTGGAGCAGTTTTGCTACCTATATCTCTACAGGCTTATGCTCATGTAACAGTTGCATCCTAACAGCAGCTCCCTGGTCCAGAGCAGTAGTTCTCCTTGACTTTTGAAGCTGCTACAAGTATACTTTTATCCACATACTTCTCTAATACTTTTTCCAAAACATATCTTATAGTGAATGTTAAAGGCTATTAGGTACTGGCTTTTGGCAGTAAGACAGAGAATTAGCATAAAACAGTTTCTTTTCCTTCTTACCAAGAACACACCATCATCCCAGTAGCCTAGAATCACACTTAAGCTCCTCTCCTCCTCTTCCCACACTCACCCAAGACACGTCTAAGTCTTCTCCACAATTTAAATATTTCTGAAACCCAAGTTTTTCTCTTTATGTTAACAACAAAATATTCATATTTTTAAGTCCATGGGCAACTCCTATTTTGATTACTGTAATCTTCTATGCTCACCTCATTCCTACCC
This sequence comes from Alligator mississippiensis, assembly GCF_030867095.1. Classification (NCBI taxonomy): domain Eukaryota; kingdom Metazoa; phylum Chordata; order Crocodylia; family Alligatoridae; genus Alligator; species Alligator mississippiensis. The sequence continues at coordinate 27,117,010 of NC_081825.1, read as the reverse complement.
ACTGTGACCTACCTGCATCTAAAATCTAGTCTCCTTGCCCTGAATTTTTACAATGATTCCCTTCAATGACCTCTGCTCTCTCTCCCCCCATTCTCCTCCTTCTCACTGTCTTCTCAGTATGTTTTATTACACTGCCCACTGTGTAATAAAACTGTCCTTTCCATAACATTATACCAAGCCACCAATTTCTACTTAGTCAACCATGTCTTTTTTTTAAATCTCTGCTTGGTCCAGAAAGCATATGATTACAATAATTATGTGCTCAGTTCTCAAAGAAAAGAAAACCCTAGAAAGTCTTCCCCTTCAAGTTAAAAGTAAAAAACATGCATGTACCTGTTTCTTAGTACACGATCTGAATTCATGTAGTCCTCTAAAATGTGTCTCAGTTTTTCCTCCGATTTTTCCAGCTGTTTTATTCTGAGGTTCAAGGTCTCTACTTCAGCACTATTTGCTTCTCCTTCAGACTCCATTGCATATGCATCCTTTGCAGCTTCTAAATCCTGGAAAATCCAGGAAGTGTCAATTTTAACATTAAGATTTAGAACATCAAATGCTTCATTATGCGGTGCTTTAATACAATAACAAAACTCTTGTCCTCTTTCCAATAAAGGATCCATGATTCTATATATATTGCTTAAGTTACACCATATGTAATCCAAATGTCTTTCTTAAGATGTTTATGTGCTCATCTTAGCTTCTGTGGTAATCAAATGAGCATCCTTGCCGATACAGAATGCATCTCTATTATTCATGAGAGTCATGCATATTTCATTAGTCCCAAATCATTTAGTATGTATGAAGAGAGTCTCAGTTTACGGCACGAAAGAACTTCATAAAAAAACATTATGAAGCAAATTTATGGAGGAATGATGGTTCACACTTGGAGCTTGAAATGTGAATAATATTATAGGAAGCAAAGATAATGACAAGAAAATTAAGAATTTTTATGGGTTTAAAAAAGGTCTCTCACTCTCAGCACAACTGTATCATCCTTTGGATTGTCTCAATGCAGAAAATACGGTTAAGAGAAAGAATTTTACTTGTTCTAATGCAAGCTATGAATATTTAAGAGAACCATTCAGAATCTTTAAGTGACATGTTAGAATGCTAATGCAGTGCAGTTAGAAGCTTGTAAGTCTATTTCCATTCCAATCTTTTATGGAATTATGGCCCAAAGCATTTTCCAAACACAGTGTTACAATAGAGATAAAGTGACTCGTACATAACCAGAAAAGCAGAGGTTTAAGGCTTCTGGTAACTTTAACAACACCTCTTTCCAAAATGGAAGGATGAAGAATAATCTGAAAAGATTCATGCACTAAGTTAATTACTTAGTAACTTTTTACCTTCATATCATAAGTACTGAATTTAGAAAAGAAAATAAGATATTTGTATTACAATAATGCCTAGAAGCCTTACTGCTCTAGAACGATGTACAAGCACAGACCAACAAAGTAGATCCTGTCCTAAAGAGTTTATAATCTAAACAGTATTTAATCTCTAAATTTAGATCCAGTAGAGGTCCATATGGAGATAATTTTCTGACAAAAGAAATCTAAACTGAATGTCCTGAGTCTAATCTGAGCGATCAGCAGTAGAGTTCACAGGAATAATGATTTTATATCTTTAATAGCCAAATGCCTGTCAAGAATGATTGGGGGGGGGAGGGGAAGGAAGCAGGTGGGGATGGAGCCCCATACCCTGCCCTGTCCAGAACTGCTCCCCCCTTCCCTCCTGCTGCTTGGGGTCTGGCCGGTTCCCCCCCTTGCCCACTGCAGCGATGGGGGGAAGGGAGGAATGGGCCCGGGCCCAATGTGGGGGAGGACCAGGCCCAAGGGTAGGGAGAAGCCTGGCCGTGGGGTGGAGCAGCAGGCCCGGGCCAAAACCATCAGCAAGGGTGGGGGGAGAGGGGGACAGGAGAAGCAGGGGAGGGGATGATGCAAGGGAGAGGGGGGGGATGAGGGAGGAGTGGGACTGGGCCAGACACAGGGGAGGACGCAAACTCCTTCCCTCCCCCAGCCACTGCCACATTGAGCTGCATTGGGCCAGGCCCGGTGCTCTCCCCGCTGCGTTGGGCCCACTCCCCCCCACAGTGGCAGTGGGGGGGGGGAAGGGGAGGAGTGGGCCCGGGTCCGATATGGGGGGAGGATCTGCCCCGAGGCTGGGGAGAAGCCGGGCCACCATGGTGGGGGGAACCCTAACCCTAACCCCCACTCCATCCCTCGTGTCCCTGCCACTATGGTGGCGTTCCACCGCTGCCAGCTTCTGTTCAAATGCTTGTTCACACTCTGATTGGCTGTTTGCCAGCACACCACATATATCAGCCCTGAAAATAAGCCTCAATCTTAATAATGGTTTAATTTGGATGTATGATATAGAACTGTGGTTCTCCACCAGGGTGCCATGAGACTCTTTCACGGGTACTGCAGCTTGGGTGTCACCATGACCAGTGCTGCCAGGTGAATCTGCTCCACACGCCGTTGGTAGAGCCAGATCGGGAAGCAGCTATAGCAGAAGTTGGCATTTCTCCCTGCCTTAGGCTCATCTGTTAAACCTGAGGCATGTAGGACATTTCCACCTACAGGCAGAGGTGATAGCCTGGGGGAACACAGACAATACACAGATGTCAAGCCTGCCACACCACTGCCACTGGTTGAAACTGCCGATGCACCCATTTCTGGGAAAAGTGAGAGGCAGGACCAGGAAGGGCTGCATCAAGGCATGCAGGAATGCTTGTTCCTAGGTTTATCTGATAAACCTAAAGCAGACAGGAGCACCCTGTCAAATGGCACTGAGTTAAGCTGTGGCGGTACAACAGAGGTTCACAACTGCTAAGTTCAGAAAAGTTATAGAGGGGCGCTTTGAATCTAAAAAGGTAAAGAATTACTAATATAAAATACGTGTTTTTATACAGATTACAGTTAATTCCCAGATTCATTGTTCATCATGACAAGGATAATTTGCCCTCTATACAAAATCTATGCCCCTTCAAGTTAATGGTACCTAGGGGGGGAAATTCAAACCGCTTCATTTGTAAGCATACCTGGATCTTTGTCCACACGATGATTTAGAATTTTTCACTATATCACTTATTCACACGACTGATACAAGACACACGCAGAGAGAGGCATGTCAAGCAGAACAAGCAGAGCAGGCCTGCAGATCATGACTCTGCGCTGGCTCTGGACCACACTGTCACTGCCACAAGATCCCAGCCAGTCTCTGAAGCAGCTCTGCACTCTGCCACATGCCCTGCCAGCAGAGGCGGTGCTAGGGGGTTAGGGGGCTATAGCCACCCCAAAATTCCCCATACCCCCCTGTAGCCACCCCTCAAAGTGGCGCTGCCACCGCTGCTGCCTGCCCCGCACAGGCAGCAGCAGTTAAGCCCGCCCCACTCACAACCACAGCACAGCAGCCCCCTCTGTCCCCACCACCAAGAAGAGGTTGGAGTTGCTGCTGCCTGCCAGCGCTGCTGGGGCTGGTCTCCATGGAAACCCCAGCCTTGTGCTATTCAAAGCACAGATGCTGCTGGGGTCTCCATGGAAACCAGCCCCAGCCAGTTGGTAGGGTCTATCCAGCAGGATCAAGGCTTCCAATGGAATAGACTTAACAGCCATTAATATACTTTGGTAGCTTTGGGTCGCAGGTAGAAAAACACAGCCAGATTTGCAAATTATGACATGTTTCATAGTTGGTAGGGTCAGAAGGGACCTAAGCAGATCATGTAGTCTGATCCTCTGCCATGGGCAGGAAAGGATGCTGGGGTCAAATGACCCTGGCTAGGTGGCTGTCTAGCTTCCTTTTGAAGACCCCCCGGGTAAGGGTGAGCACCACTTCCCTTGGAAGTTGGTTCCAGCTCCTATCCACCCTGACTGTAAAGTAGCACCTCCTGATGTCTAGCCTGAATCTACTTGCAGTCAACTTATGGCTGTTATTCTTTGTTACCCCTGGTAGTGCTTGGGGGAACAGGGACTCTCCCATTGCCTGCTGGTCCCCCTTGGCAAGTTTACAGGTAGCCACCAGATTCCCTCTCCGCCTTCTTTTGTGGAGGATGAACAGATTCAGGTCCTGTAGCCTCTCCTCGTAGGGCCTACCCTGCTGCCCCCTGATCATGCAGGTGGCCCTCTTCTGGACCCTCTCAATGCTGTCCTCATCCCTCCTGAAGTGCAGCACCCAGAATTGGATGCAGTACTCCAACTGTGCCCTGACCAATGTCACATAGAGGGGGAGGATCACCTCCTTGGGCCTGCTCGTGATGCATCTGTGGATACATGACAAGGTGCAGTTAGCCTTCCTGATCGCGTCCCCACATTGGCGGCCCATGTTCATCTTGGAATCGATAGTGATTCCAAGATCCTTCTCTGCTTCTGTGCTGACGAGAAGGGAGTTCCCCAGCCTGTAGGTATGCTGCTGGTTCTTTCCCCCCAGGTGTAACACCTTGCACTTGTCCGTATTGAAACCCATCCTGTTCTCATCCGCCCTTCTCTGTAACCTGTCCAGATCTAGTTGTAGCCTGTCCCTCTCTTCTAGCATGCTTACATGTGCTGATCATAAAAATCTAGACAATGCCATTACAAGATAGGAGAGAACTATGATTTAAGAGAGGCAAGACTTTTTGTGGATGAGGTTTTTTATTAAACCAACTGTATAGTTGGGATATATATACACAAGGTTTTTGGGTATGAAGTACCCTTCCCTCAGGTTTTACCTGAAGTCATCACTCCAACTCTTTTAGAAATAAAAGCAATTCTAATTCACAGCTAACAGAAATAGGGTTTCTCTTACTTACATACAGTTCAAATGAGAAGGATATCACTAAAGTAGATTTCTGTGATTATTAGAAAGAGACTTAATAATTCTGACTCTGCCCTAGCCCATTGGTGTAGTTTATTCATTTATTAGATAGTGATATATATTTTTTCCTCCTATAATCTTTAATATTGATTTTATATATATGGATAGGAAAGTCCTCGCTTAATACTCAATCCTGCAAATTAAAATCATTTAAGAACTGTGCAGCTCAAGTCTTATTCTCAGGATAAGTACAAGCATCCGACCAATGTGGCTACTAGCCATCTGATCTTGGAGAACAACATACTCTCTTGCTTTAGCCTACTTGACTGAGGAAGAAAAGTATGAGTTGACTTGCACCGATTTAAAACTTGTCATGGACAAGATCATCTTTTCCACAGACATGAATGAAGTTAGTTCACAAATAATGACTGCCATCATTTCTATAATGGAATCTAATTAGGCAAAAGTTAGTACCGTAGAAGTAAAACACTCAATGTCAAAAACCAGAGCCTATCACTGAGACAAGCCGAATTATCAGAAACTACATAAGGACAATTCTACTGACATTTGCCAGATTTCAGTGAAGCACGTTATCACTTATGAATCACAACAAAAGTATTACAAAGGAAAGCAAACAAACCTGTTTCACACTTTTCTGCTCTGCTCTGTGACCATGTCCAGTCCTTGCAAAGCACTTACTTCTGAATCTATATGGAGAATGATAGTTCTGTGTTTGTGCTTTTAGTTTTATTTCCAAAGCTCTGGTAAAAAAAACCATGAAAAAAATAAGAGTTTCTACTTCTTTGTCACATGGATTGTACTTTTCAGTTGTATGCTCTCTCTGTTCTCTCTCATCACCTGCTTTAGACATTAGATTTGTTTAGCAGCCTCAAGTTATGCCCTTCTTTTTTGGACTAATGTCTACAGTTCTTCCCTTTGCAATTAAGGCATCTTCCTTCCATGTTCCATCGTTGTGCTGTTAAAGTCTTTAGATAAATATGAAAATGTTCTACTGTTTAGAAAAGATGTTGTTTAAGTGCTCCATTTTCTCTTTGATTCATGCTTTCTTTTCAGGTTGCAATTTTCAAAAATGACCAGATTATGCTTTTGACTTGCTTGCTTGATGCTACATAAATTGTGCTTTCTGTCAAAAGGACAACTCTTCTTTCTTTTAGTTCAGAACCTTGTATAAGCCATACTTTTCTTGCCTACCATTGACTTAGCCTCTCAACTCCTTCAGCAGCTAATCTTAGTTGATGGCTGCATTTGAAGACTATGTTCTACATCTTATTTTATAACCTAAAAATAATCCATGCACCATCCTCCTTCGAGGCTTCTATTTCTCTTACATATCTAACAACAAGATAATCAATTTCCATCATTTATTGTTCCTTCAGCCTCCTTTGTGCTGCCTGGGATGTTCCTTGCCTTACATTTATTTTCATTTGTTGGTTCCACTTTAATGGATGTATGTATTAGCATTGCTTCTTTATTCTGTTTTGTGTTCATGTTGGCCTTTGATTAGTCCAAACAATCAGCATGTCTCTCCTGACTTGTACCTTTCCATGTAGCCCTTTTTACATAAGATTTCTCTTCAAGAAATTTCCACGGGGAAACAAATCTTTGCATTATTTTCATTTTATCTTTAAAGTGCTAGAAACTGTTAGAACCACCGCAGTTTCTAGAGATTTCTTTCCAAATCTGAATTCTTCCCCCCACTTTGACTATAGGATTTTTGTTGATGTCCTAACTACTGTCTACCTTTAACAACTTATTTGCATTTTGGAGTTTTAATCCGTGCTTTGCCATACGGTTCATCTTCTAATTCAAATGGTCCATGTCAGTGTTTACATGTTTTCGAATTCTTTTGGTCAGGGTAGTATCATATATTTACTTCAGAGAGGAAACGTAAAGATTCATTTTGTTCGTTTCACTTAGCAGAAGACCACATTTCACTTTGTATTCCTTTCTTTTACCATCACGATTGTCTGCCTGCCTAGTCCCATATTGTAATCTAGCTCAATTTCATCTTTCTGCTTTAAAAGAGAGTTGAATATGATGCATGGCCTGTTTGTTCTACAATGTCCTACATTCTGTTCTCCTTAGCTTACTTCACCTAAAGATCATTCGTTTTGCTAGTGAAAGCTTTGAAAATTATTACCTTATTTTTAATTAACATTCAAGGGGCTGCCACTCTAATGCAGCTTGGACCCATTTTATAACTTCCTGGATTCAATTATTAGCCCGCTCTCTTGCTGCATGTATCACACTCAATCTGTAACTATTTACATTTCCTATCATTGTGTTTTCAGCCTCTTATCAATTTAGTATGAATTTTAGCACTATGGGTTTCTAAATCTCTATTTGTTTCTAGTTATAGGTTTTTTTTCCCCATTCAGATATTTATACTATGGAGTTTATTGTCAAAAACAGTTTTTACATTAAAAAGGGGTTTTCCTGTGTGAAATGCAAACTGTGTTTGTTGAAAGCATGCACTATGGAGACAAAAAATTCCAATATCATATTAAAACCATTTGGTGCTTAGTAGTTCATATAGTAGACAGTAATTGCACTTAATTATGTTCCAGTGTCTGACGCTTTTTTTCCTTTTTGTAAATTATGTAATTATGTATAGATTTTCTTGTGTTTATGATGTGCTGGTCCTTATCTGATTATCAAATCATTCCAGCTTCAGGCTATATCTTTACAAAATCTCTAATTTTAATTCAAATATCTTGCAGCTTGAAGTATTATGCAAACAGTTTCATGAAAAAATGCAGCAATTTAAAGCTGCTCAAATAAATATTTTCTGGGAGGTTTTTTGCACGTGGACTCATCTGTTCATTCCATATGCTCTTTTAATATCCTGTAGAACAAAGAAAACATGGTAAGTTAAATGCACTGTTTGTGATAATAGAGTTATGAACACATTATTTTAGAAATTTATAACAACTCTCCTCTAGCACCTGAACATCACAACTCCCGTTTCTGAAGAGTGGCATTTCTCCTGACTTCATATTAAACAGCATCAAAAATTGGTATCAGTAAAAGACTCTGAAGTTCCCTACTTTATTTAAATAATTGTGAGGCTCAAGGATGCAATTAAACAGTAGTAGGAGCAAACTCCTTAGCACAATTAGAGTTTTGTCTAAACACAAAAGTTGTATTGCTTTAGCTGGATCAACATCTGTCAGTGGTACACTACCAAAAACTCAAATTTGGATGTACTAAAAAATGGGTTTATTCCAGTATAGCTTATTCCTCTCAAGGAAGGGGAATAGAGAAGAAGATAAATAAGCATAAGGAACTTAATTTAATATATAATTGTATGCATGTTACAAATTATACCAGTGTAACTACATTGTAAGATGTATATATATTTTTCCCCTTACATATTTAGTTGCGTGTAGAAACTTTGTGTAGACCAAGCTTAATTACAGAGCTGATCAACATTTTCTGACATATCCACATTGCAACAATTTTCAAGTAAAAACATTAAATTTATTCTTTAAAAATTTTTAATACAGCTTTTACTAGCCTATATAGTGGTTTAGATTTTTCTAAAACTTTACATTTTGTCAATATTTTTTTTTACAAAATAATTGCATTTTTAAATAAATATTTACTATTCTATTTCTAGTTCTAATTAAGAGTAGACTAAACAAAACAGGAAGAAGCTTCACTTGAGAAGATGATTTGGGAGTTCTTTTAATTCTGATTCTACCCCCCCCCCCCCCCACACACTCTCACTGTCCAAACTGGCCTTGCTGCTTTTCATCTAAGACAAAAAGACAGCCTCCTCGAAAATTCAAGTCAAACAGTGCTAATATCCCATCGAACTCCCAACTGCTCCAAACAGATTCCCTATACAAGCCTTTGGTAGGCTATGGCAGTGGACAAGAAAAACTTCTTAGCTTCAACCAAAGCCACAGCACAGAAGTATGTCGACAGTCATCTGAGAGAGTTAGTTTTTCCCCCACACATGTTCTAAGCCTCCTTTCCTTATCACTTCATTTTTCACAGGCCATCAATAACCTGTAAAGACCTGTGAGGACAATGAAATGTAAGGCACTGTGGACTACTGAGGCAAGAAAAAAAGGGATAAAAAACCTATCAGTTAACTATAGAATACCATCCTTTTCTTGCACATAGGATTACTCAGTCTTGCAAAGGTATTATTCAACTGCAAACTTTGTTTTTTCCTTTTTTGTATGTTTAATCTTCCAAACAAAACCATTTCACTTCCATCAGACCAACAAATAGTCTTGAAATGGTTGAACCTATCTGCATCCAATATAAGTTTACTAGAAAGATCAATAAACAGCACAAGGAGAACGTAAAATATAAAATACATTGCAGTTTTACACATGGAATGGTCCAATCCAGCTCCCATTAGTATCAGTGGAAAGGTGACCACCTATTTGACTGAGAAATGACTTAAATCCCAGAAGAATCTATGCCTATATTAGACTGAAATTTAATTTCTGTTACATTCAATATACATCAGTTCCCATGACTCCATGCAGAAAAAAAGTGCATGGTTTAAGATTAGACTTTAAAATAAACCAAATATTATAGTATTAGTTTAGGGATGACCATTTATTTCACTATCATCCACTCCCCTACAAAGTTCTATGAAGCTCTGGATACCACAGGCTTGACTTTGAAAGGTGCTGATCATCTGTATGTCCCACTAAATCAATGTCAGCCAGCTTCATTCACAAAATACCTACATGCAGAAAAAAAGCAAACCTTTTCAATTGCAAGTGATACTGGGCATTCACAGATGGAAGTGCCTTCAGCAGGATTAGTGGATTCCCAGTATCAATAAGAATACATAACAGGGGAGAAGATATGTTTGTAGCATATGGATCTTTTGGATCATCAATAGATATGGTAAGGTGTCCTGCATATTTCTCTTACGCATACTTTAATTCAATTTGATAATGAAGCCTTGCAAAAAAAAAAAATCAATCAATATTATGTTATAACAAACCTACCAACGATGTCAAGTTACTATCCAAAGGTGATCAAATACAACATTGTTTCTTTTTCATTGGCATCTTCATTTTCTATACGTTATGACATGGAGTTACCATGATCCCTAAGTAAGAGGCAACAAGCAAGTTACACTGATCCAGATGTGGACCAGGAACTGTATTGTGCAACAACAATCTGAGCCTGGGTGGAAGTCATGGCAGTGGTTGCAGCAGGTCTGGGCTGGGTGGGACTGACTGTAGTGACAGTGATAACAGCTTAACCAGCAATGGTGGCAGCTACCATTCTTGCACCCCCTCTAAGTGGGTGCCCCGGGCTGGTGGCCCAGTCACCCACCTCTGACTACACTTCTGGTATTGTGATTTAGAGAGTCATATTCAAGTCCCCACTTCCACCTCGCTCCAAAAGAAAAATAAACCAGTGCTTTATTGGGAGTAAATCTGTGTTGGCTCAACTTGTGAAGGAATTGAGGCAGAGCTAAGAAAAAGCTTCCTGATGGCACCACTCTACCTACTTGCATGAAAGAGAAATAGAAACCATGAAGCAATTTTCTTGTCTTTACGCCCACTAGTGATGAAGGTAACACATGGAGGGGAATAAAGAGAGTTCCACTGTCCTCTTGTTCTTGTACGTGGTTGCATGTGGAGGACTCAGTTATCCAAACATCTATAGCCCATGATGAAACTGAATACTGCCTTGCTGAGACGCATGCAGGTTATACTTCTCTAAGCAAAAATGTAAATGTTGAAATATTTAGCAAATATGGACATCACATATAAATTAGCATTCGATCTATATCTATCTATCTATAGTTATTTGAAGGAGATAAAAGCCAAATTATATTTCTGCATAAGTTTTATTAGGTGCATATGTGAATTTAAGTGTGTGTGGGGTGGGGGGGGGGGAATTGGCTATTCATTTCAGTGCTGGAGACTATGGTTATCAATTTTCATTTCTAAACTTATACTTCTAAATCCATGCTTAGGCACTAACATAAAATGGACCTGCTTTTCAGAAGTGCTGAGCACCAGCAAACCCATGGGATCAGTCAGAACTACAACTGTTCAACATCTTTGAAGGTCAGTTTTATTTAAGACCCTAAAATTCCACTGTCATTAAGTCAAAATTTAAGGGCCTAGCTTTAAATACCCAGGTTTGAATGCATCAGCTGCGATTTCTCTCCAAGGAAGCTTTGACACTGCACTCTTCTCACCATGGTTTTCAGCACCTTGCAAAAGAGTCTAAAAATGCAGCAACATTTTAACAGTCAAATATCAAGTACAAAAAAATAAAGAATACCAACCATATTTCTTGGCTCAGTAGTGTCATCAAGGCCACAGAATGAATGCTAGTGAGAAAAACAAAAAAAGGAACAAAAACTATAAAATAAGATCAAAAGAAAATGAGGGAAAAAAAGAAAAGAAAAAAGATGTAAGATATGTAACATGGAATTCAATGGCAGTATTTTTACAATAATTAGTCCTACGATAATTGAATATACTTGAAGGAGAAATACAGAATACTGGGTTTTTGCCTCTAACTTATACTGAAAATAGATGACAAGTTGTAAAATTCAGTAGTAGCTTTCCAAACACCCGAAGGCCAAGGGACTTTATAAACTGGTAAAATCCAAGTTGAGGTAATAGGATTTGAGCACATATTTATAGTTTATTATGTGCTTAGGTACTTTACTGAGCTAAGGCCTAAGAACCAAAGATGTAGATCAGTGGAATTTCAACTGTAGAAACTCAGTTATAACAATAGACTTGTGAGTTTAAACTAGATGCATCTCATACACAATCTAGTGGGAAATGAAACAATTTTTGATACATAGATTATGGTTCTTAAAATGTTTCTAGAGTTACTTCATTAACATCATATTGAGCAGGCAGGCTGGCACTGAACAATATTTGTGTATGCAAACTTTAGGGAGGAGACAGCCTGTTTGAAAAACCTATGGGCAAGATTGCTAAAATATGTATTTCCTTTTTGGCAGAAACCAATTTGAAGAACAGAGACAATCTGAAAATCAAATCCATCCATGAAGGAAAGGGAAAGAGTGTTTGACACAGCTATAGCAACATGCAAACACTCACCCTTAGCTACACAAAAATACACGTGCACCCAGACATAGACACCAGCTATAAATTAGTTTTCTATCAAAAATGTACCTCTTTGCTTGACAGAAAATTCATTAAGTATCATTGGTATGCATAAATCATTCTGCATCCACTGTCATGATAACTCTTCAATAAAATAATAAATTAGAATGGATGGCATTAATAGATTCACTCTCAGCTTGACCTGGGTGCAGTCAGATGCAGAATGGAATTTTCTTAACAGGTCTTAGGAGAAAGACTAATATAACACACTGCTTTTACTCACAGACATGTTCAAAAATAGCACTAGAAATGCTATACTGAACTTATATCTGGAAATAGTCACCCGTGCAGAGAAATTCAGGTAGTCAGAACTAACAAGAAGCTGGAAAATGCATAGATATAATTCTATAGGAAAAAGGAATAGCTGGTGGGAACAACCTGACTATATACTAGAGAGAAGGAATTCTCTCAACCATAAGGATTGTGATGATTATCAGAAGATGGTTTGGTATAGGAGAAGTTTCCTGCTAATACAATATAATTTGGGGACATACATAAATATAATCATGTACCATCTTTCTGCTAAGTATTATTAAGTTATTTCTTTGTAACTACTTTTTGATGGTTTTATATGACCCTGGATAGGAAATATTGACTCCCTGAGATGGAGCCAGGGAAGTAGTCATGTAACAGACTGAATGAGGAACATGAGAAAGGAATCTGGGAATAGGATGTAGTAGATTGGAGAGAAAGAACATAGGACAAGAAACTGGTGGGATAAAGAGATTTAGATAAAGGACTTAGGATATAAGAGGCTAAAGCAGTTTGGGCAAGGAGATGGGGACAAAGATGAGAAGCCTGGACAGAGAGACTGGGAACAGTAAAGAAATTAGGACTGAAACAAGGAACTAGAAGTGGAGGAGAGAGAGATAGGAACAGGGCAGGGTGGATCAGAGGGAATAGGGCAAGCATGGCAGAAGGAGCTGGAAGTGTCTTTGCCCACTTAAGCACACTTCTGTACAGAACCTGAAATGCAACACAAGTTTCCTGAGTCTCACAGTTAAGTATATGCATTGTGATATAGTCTCTAGTTACCTAATTGCATTCTATTTTTTCCATAAGATTTCTACCTCCTTCAGCACAGAAGATGGACGTGTTTTAGGGGGAGATCAGTGTTGTAATCTCCACCTAGGTTCTCCATCTATAAATGGGATTGATATCACTTCCTCATGTCACATGGTGTAGAGAGAAATTCACTGATGTCTGCAATGAACTCAGGTATTTTAAATGAGAACCCAAGAAAATTATTAATCCTCAGTAATTTTTCAGGGCAGGGCTTGAATGGTGTACAGTAAGTAAGATCTAGAGTTATGCACTGATCAATGACGATGAAACCAAATACTGAGAAGTTGTCCATTAACTGTTCACTGTCCATCTTGTGCACTGAAAGAGGGTAGGGTTTCGTGGAAAAATGGCATATGATCTTCTACTTAAAGACTGTGTCATAATTCATATGCAGAAAGAGATCTAACTAAGGTTATACCATCAACTTTAGTTCTGGCATTTCCAACTTCTGAGCACTTGCCTTTATATCTAATAAGGTTCCTTTAAGATAGCTTTTTATGTATATAAAACAAAATGGTATCATGTATCTTGACTTGAGCACCTGACCACGTTTCAGATAACAGGGAGTGTTAAATAAATGATACAAGTGTTACAGTAAGCTACTTCAAATTCACCTCTCCAGGCAGGATTCAGCAGTACTAAGGTGCCTGAGCTCAGGTGATTAGCCCTGTGTCTGCAAAGGTGATTAAGGGTGCCTGCAGATGTTAAAAAATAAAACAAAACAAACCGCACTTTACCAGAAGCAGTAGCACATTACTTTGACCTGACTCTGCAACACCTGTATAGATCAGGCACTTCACTGGGGCTTTTTGGCGCTTATGTAAAGCTGAGTCAATCAGCTATTAATTGTGAGGTGGGCCCAACTAACACACTGCCTCTTCTGAGCATGCTCTGTGCTCAGCATGGGAGTGTGCAGATTTTAAAACACCATGTTTTGTTTTTTAACGTCGCAAGCAGCCTTAATATTTTAGCTAAAGCTATTCAACTGAGAGCCAGTGCTCAAGCATCTTAGTTAAAGCACTTAACATTTCCGTTTCTTTACTGAGTCCTAATGAATTAATGGGGAATCTAGAAAATATTCAAATTTGTAAGCCTGTGACCAAAAGATTTTTCAGGTCACATGGGACAATCTTGGAAATGCTTAGATCCAGGGAACTGACCTAGCAAGTAGCAGGGTAATTCTAAGAACGATAGTCCACCTTATAGGCTTATCCCACCGTGTATGAATTTCGTTCCTTCTTCACTTTCCATTAACTCTGTTTCATAAAAAAGAAAATCCGGAGAAATTGTTCAGACACCCCAGTGTCTTGATGTTAAGATTGCTCTAACACAGGGGTGCTCAACCTTCAGCCCATGGGCTAGATGTGGCCCATGGTCCCGTGTCATCCAGCCCACAGAGCTCTCCACAGGTCTAGAAATTTGATGGCAGGAGAACAGTGCCATCACTCCCCTACTGCTGAATAGCCAGACCCACTGGGCCCGGTTCCTGTTCCTAGCATGTGGGCAGCAGAAGGGAGGAGTGCCAGGCTCCTGGGACCCAATCCTGGCACATAGCACATAGGGGTGGCAACAGAACCCCAGGGACCAATCCTCCTACCCGGGCCCAATCCTGGCACCTTGGGCAGGGAGGGAGTGGTGCTGGGCCCCAAGGCCAGATCCAGGTCACAGATGAGCCCTGCACCATTTGACTAACCTATAGGCCAGAAGGTTGAACGCCACTTCTCTAACATATCACTGTTGCTAAATGTGGTTCTATTCTTTTTGCTAAGTTTCCAGCCTGTAAACTTTTGCAACTGTTATATGGGCTACCCTTGCCCTTCTTTCCGACATCTGTTTCAGACCCTTCTTTTTCTTTAGAAGTATAGTAGATCTTGTACAAATCAGAGATGCATTAGTATGCCCTTTTAGTTTATTACAGAGGGTTAAATCTGGCCTTTATTAAATAAGGGTAGAAAATAATTTTGTCCTACAGGACTGTTAATAAGGATACCTCAACTATTCTCAACTTTTCTACAAATCCCTTTTACCTTGGTCAGTCAATGAAGGTGCAATTCTGTTGAAACCTATGCCTTCAGTGGGAATCCCAAGCAAACGGTCGCTTCAGAATCAAGTGCTCACCCTCTTTAGGCCTTTATAATTTACAAATTTGACATAAAAACGGCAATCATATACCCACTTTCAAAAAGTACAGTAGACACTTCCATTTTCTATTTATATATAGATTTGTGTTCCTAATTTTGGACACAGGACTTAAAAACCAGGTTAACAGAGTAATAAAGCAGGGATAAAGTTTCCCTACTCCAGTGATGCAGTCCATCATAATTAGTAGCCATTAGCCAAACACAGACACCCTTGCAGCAAGTGAGGGTATCAAATTTTCTAGAGTTTCTCCACAACTTGATATTTCTTATTTTCAGGAGTAAAAATTACATCGACATAATGGTCCATGGTAGCCAGATTATGCTTTCTTTTTAAAATCCCATTACCAAAAACATAATCAGTGCATTATTCTGAGCTGGGTTATTCTTAATATCTAAAGATGCAAAAGCTATATTTCATGGAAGTGGCACTTCTTTGTTAATTTGTAAGGATTTTCTAATCAGAGTAAAGAAAATTTACACACCAATATAGATTGTCCAAATTAATGACGTTGGATTTCCACTATGCACTGACACTTTACAAAAAGCAGCAGCAGAAAATTGTACATTAAAAGGGAAGTAAATTTAAAGCAAATGAATAGACAAGTTCCAGATATGGTGCCTATATCTACAAAATTAGAATTTATCATTTAGGATTAAAATTAGATTTTTTTGCATAAAAATAGGCCTCTGAAAATTAAGGCAAACACCATTAAATTACAAGGTCAGTATTAAAGGATAAACTTGCGTATGGCTATTGCTCAGTACATTTACCTTCTCCTCTATTTCTTTGAGTTGCCGCTTTTGAAGTTCTATTTTATCTTCTAGCTCTCGAATCCGCTGAAACAAAGCAAAGCAGAAGAAATTTTTTATTTTTCAAACTAATTCATGTTCAGTAAATGTAAATCATATATATATATTTAATGGATGGAAATATTCTCATTGATACAGAACTCTTTCTACTGAGAAATGTATATAGACAATGTTATGGATCATTGGATACGTCGTTATCTGCAGTAAGTAAGAATTTACTGGCAAAGGATATGCCTTTCCGACTAAACACCTACCACTGCATTCACTCTAGCTTTTATGGTGTCACTACACATCTATGTGATACATTTGGACTTTCCTAGTAGTCATTTCACATTGAGATTTAAGAAGCAGCTTTATAGCTGGTCATTTGTAGACAAGCTTGCACTGAGTGGAAGAGGCAGAAGACTATTTGCCTCACCTCAGCCTCTTGACCACCTAAACTTGGACTCAGTAACAGATCCATTCATCTAAAACCTGGAAAAGACTCAGTTGAACATCCAGTCTTACTTCCTCCATAATACATGAAAGAGCCTTACCTAATGCTTGTTGCATCAATCCCATAATTCTTTTGAAGGTATAGCATAACATTTATAAAGATTCCACCCTGAAATAGATATCAAACTCATGGACAAATGTCTATTGTTACATCCTGTCTATTACAATACATGCAGAGAGAAGTAGTTAGCAGTGTTGGTCTGAAGTCAGGCTGATATATTTGCACCTGGTAGACTATAGATTCATAGATGTTAGGGTCAGAAGGGACCTCAATAGATCATCAAGTCCGACCCCCTGCATAAGCAGGAAAGAGTGCTGGGTCTAAATGACCCCAGCTAGATACTCGTCTAACCTCCTCTTGAAGACCCCCAGGGTAGGGGAGAGCACCACCTCCCTTGGGAGCCCGTTCCAGACCTTGGCCACTCGAACTGTGAAGAAGTTCTTCCTAATGTCCAGTCTAAATCTGCTCTCTGCTAGCTTGTGGCCATTGTTTCTTGTAACCCCCGGGGGCGCCTTGGTGAATAAATCCTCACCAATTCCCTTCTGTGCCCCCGTGATGAACTTATAGGCAGCCACAAGGTCGCCTCTCAACCTTCTCTTGCGGAGGCTGAAAAGGTCCAGTTTCTCTAGACCTTGTCAGTTTCTCTAGACCTATAGACAAATTAGAGATGTATAGCATAAGTTTTTGTGAGCTGACTTCATTGACAGTTAAAACATAGGATTATCTTGAAATTCACAGAGATGGGAATATGTCACAACAGACCTATTTATTCATTATTGTTTATTTTAATTATTTTTTATTTATTTATTTAGAAAGGAATTATCTCTAAGTCAAGATAGGTTCAAATATCTGAACATATCTGTATTTATTAGGGCTGTACAAAGCTTTGGTCGCTGATTTGATTCGGCAGACATTTGACCCAATTTAGCAGCCGAATCTCCAAATCCGAATTGAATCAGGAGACCCTTTAAGCTCTCCAAATCAAACTGGAACCCTTTGAATTAGAACCCTTTCAATTGATTTGGAGAGATTCAGACATAGACACAGCTTTATATGTTTTTCTACATACCTCAAGGTACCAGGCGTCTTGTGAATGCTGAGGTGGATGGAGCATCCCACAGGAATGCAGGGGTGGGGTGTCCCCCCAGCAAAACCGGAAGTAGACCAGAAGCACTTCCAGTCTACTTCTGGGTCCACCAGAGAGCATGCAGGGGACCCCCTCCACACTCCACACCCCCCAGCTTGGTGACTGGTGCCTCTTGGGTCTGGGGAGCACCCAGGGTTACCCCATAGCCTACTGCCAAGACAAGGGCATGTGGGGGGGTCCCACACCAAGCACATGGGGCCCGCCCCACGCTCCTGTGAGATGCTTCATCCGCCCCACCATCTCAGCGCTCAAGAGCCATGCCTAGTACCTTAAAGTATGTAGAAAAAGCATTTAAACTGTCTCTATGGCTGAATTGCTGATTCCCCAAATCAACATCGAATCTTCAGATTTGGATTCGGCTGAATTGAATTGGCACAGTGATCCAAATCAACAAATCGAATCACTGTCCCCCAAATTAGACTGAATCAAATCAAATATGGCCCACTTCACACACCCCTACTATTTATCCCTGTTTAAGATGGTATTCTGTACACATGTATATGGACAAGTGGCCAGCAATAGCATCTACAAAAGCACAAGGTCATTCACAGACATTCAAATAATCATGCGATGGGTTCTGATACTGCAGTCTCACGAGTTGAGCCTCCTGCCATGCCACATGTCCCTTGCAGGATGCACAATTATAGGGATCAGGGACAGATCCCAATTAGTCGAGTGATGGCAGCTTTGCTGCCAGTTGCAGTGGAAGAGAGACTCCTTTGGGTGCTAGGTGTAGGGATCAAGGCTTCCAATTAGCAGAACCAAGGTGTTTTTGTATGTGGGGTTTAAAATCCCCAGCAGGGGGATCCCCTTGGCTCTGCCCATTGGGATTCCTGATCCCCAACACTCAGCAGCCCCAGGAGGTTTAAACTCTCTGCAGCTCCCCTCCCTTGGAACCAGGGCTGCCCCAGGCCAGTTGGAGACCTGGGGCTGCCCTGAGGCTGGTGACAACAAATCCGATGACTAGAGACCCAGAGATGTCCCAGGCTAGTGTAGACAATCAGCTGGTTGCCAGCTCTTGGCTGGTTGGACACCCAGGGCTATTAGGGACTGATTTTGACAATCGGGTCCCAGGCATGTATGTGATATGTGGACTGGCCACACATTCAGTTTCAGGCACCATATCTCAAAGATGTTCAACATGACATATGGAACATCTTTGTGGCTGGTTTGCCATTTTACGGTCCTTTAAAATGTCACTGTTGCCATTATGGCATGAGTAACTTGTGAATTGCACGATAAATGTCATGAGCGCCAGGAACCTTAACCTTTCTTTCATTCTTGATTTTAAACATTGTGCAAGTGGACTAAAACTCTCATTGTATCATGCTGCATTATAGAGACATTGACAGATATAGTTATTTCCAAAATAATTGGAAAATACAAACCAAGTTGCTGCTATATAAGAAGCAAATAGACCTTTGATTGCAATAACAAATCCCCTAAGCAAAGTTGAAATAATATCACTCTTCCTTTATTAGATTTGAATTGATTCAAACTTAATCTAGTGAGGCAAGTCTATCAAGTGATCATTTTTATGCATAATTCAAGGATTATGCTGTCACCAGAAAAAAGCAGCCTTCTTATAAGAAACTAAACTAAGCCTGAGGGGCTGAGGACCTAGAGACAATATGCTGAGGGGTGAAGGAATCACTCTCGTAGACTGTGGCAGCCTCCCAAATTTAAAATAACAACAAAAGGTGTGGCAGGAGAGCACAGGTAGGTACTCTGGTTTACTAGAGAGGAGAAGAAACAGTAGTGTAGTGATGTGTAATGAGGTGACACATCTGCCTTCAGTGGTGGTTTCCATTATACCAGGGATGGGCAAAATACAGCCCACAGGCCAGATCCAGCCCACCAATTGATTGGATCCAACTCACAGGATCCAGAGCTCTGCTACAAGCTGAACCCCACCCACCCACTCCCCCACAACCACCCAGGTCAGCCTGTGCCTCGCTCCCAGCCATGCCCACCAGCCCTAGTCCTGGCCAGCACACACAGCTTCCCAGCAGGGCTGCTCCCAGTGTCATCTAGGTACTGACCAGTTCCCCCCACTTCCAGTGGCTCCTCCTGTCCCTGCTGCACTGCTTCAGGTCAGGGGGAACCTGCAACCTGATGGCTTCAAAATAAAATTAAATTATTTTATAGTAGGTGCTTGATTTTTAGTATATGATTTGTTTTATCCAGGATTTGTTAAAAAGATATCTTCTAAAAGATTTTGTGTGTGCGGCCCTCGACAGCTCACCTAAACTTGTTAGGTGACCCTTCAACCAAAATCATTTCTCACCCCTGTATTATACCCACAGCATAACTGAGGAGGGATGACCAGGACAGCAGGCAGAACCACCTTTGGGAAAGGGTGCAAAACCAGCTGCCACTGCATCTGGTGACTGGCTACGCTGCTGCAACCAGAAGTATAGCAGCCAGTGCTGCCCAGAGGACAAAGCTGCCCTTTACCCCACTGGTGCAACCTGATGGCTACCTCTGTCAAAAGGTATAAAAACTATGTAACGTGTGTGTGTTGTTGGAGAACAGAGGTGAGAGGGCTCATATAGAGGGAACTGAGCCCTCTCAACTCTATCCTCCAATAATGGTTTAAAAAGTTTCACTTACATATGAAAGCTAAAAATATAAGTGAACCAGACTAGTGAAACAGCAGCATCTACAGAAGCTGTGATTATCTAACATGAAGTAATACCAACAGAAAAGAAATTGTCCTTTAAAATTATATAGATGATGACAATGATGATTAAGTGACCAGAGATAAGAGAGGCAGATGGACAACTGGAGTGGTTTCATGCTTTGTTTAAAGCTTCCATTACTGGTAAAAGTCAAAAAGAAGATTTTGGACTAGATGAGCTAGTATTCTAGTCTTATAACCCTTGCAGCCCTAAAGTTAAGAGCCATCCATTGGGCTGCATGAGTGGCCATGTTAGGCACAAAATAGACAGTAGCATACCTAGGGCAGGGCAACTTGGGCTGCTGCCCCAAGAATGTACTTTCTGGGTGAGAGAAGGGGAAAAAAATGTGTAATTATACTGGAAGGATGAAAACAGCTACCCGCATGTGCTGCAGCTTCCCCAGCACCCAGTTGTGTTATTACATCTCTAAAAATACATTAATGTCATGTCCTCTTATTGCTGATGGTGGAAGGAGATGCAAAATGGAGATGCAAAGAGCTGCAGTCAGTCAAATATTTGTGCAATGAGGCCTACTCGCCTGAAAAAGGTGAATAGACATCAGTAACAATGTCAGCACCAATTCTTAATATGATTTACCACACTTGCACTCCAAATAATCATGCAGTAAAAAAAAAGTATTCCATCAACTAATTTTGTTAATAGCGATGGAAATGTCAATGAGCAAGGCTCACAATACCTACTGTTGGAAGGTTTGTAAATGGGACCCTGCTAACCATTCCCAGCATGGTCATTCCCTCCACCCATACATCCCACAAAGATCCCACAGGTCGCTGTAATGTTGCAAGTAACTTTATGCTGGTCCACCACAACAGGGTGAATAGTATGTTCATTGGTATCCTTTGGGCTGGAAGGTGGGGGGGGGGGGCAGGATTTCCTGTCATACTGAACAGGTGCTTCTAAGTAGAAGCAACTGTACAAAGAACCTACTGCTGTACCAATATCTTCCAGCAGATGTCTCTGCAAGTCAACATAGGATAGCAACTTGCAAGTACAGTTCAATCATTAGAAATTATACAAATATAAAATAAAACGTAACTGGTTTGACAGACCAAAAATGCTTCAGAAATTAAACCTACGACTAGCTATTTATTACTAAATTACACATTAGGCAAAAACGCATGATATATATATATATATTATACATATGTCATAAAATGTTTTGTTTATATTCACATTAGCAAAACTAGGTGGCACTCAGACACTACAAGACCTTAGAAATGCCATAGCTCTACATAACAAAGACCTGAAGCTGGTTAACTAAATGCCTACACTCTTAGAAGAGGCCTATCACTGAAAAGCTATTAAAGCATTCACTACATCTATAATTATATTTATAATTTATTTCCTGAAACAGAACATTAAAAGGTTAATACACCATTGATTATTCTCTTCTGATTTTATAAAGATGGATCTCATTTATAAATAGGTTCTATAATCACAGTTAGTCCCCTGCTCTCGATAACAATCTGAGCCAAAACCTCAAATCCCTAAAAATCCATTGGAATACAGAATAATCTTTGGACCCCATCTTGTCCTCTACTCTGACAGCACAAAGAAGCTGTAAATCTACCATAAGAGAGCAATTTAGGAACTTTCCAATATGAAGGAATCAGATGACACAGGGCCAGCATTGTTGTTTCCAACAACACAGAGCTTCTGATAACACAGGTTTAGATAAATCAGTTTGTACTTTTGAACCAAAGGCCATAAATAATGGACGTGACATTGGAAAGAGTAACATTGTGCCTTCAGCTATTCAATATTCTTGAATGGATAAATCAAAATAATAAAAACAATTATGCCATTTTTACTGAGTAATAGCATGGATTGCAACCCCAGAACCACACATAAATAAATTATTAGAGGGCAGGTAGCAGAATATCAATCCATCTGTATTAGGAGGTTGTTTTCCCCGAGGAAAGGGCCCTGAAGTCAATGCAAGTTTTTCTAGATTGACTTCAGTGATCCATCACTTCTTCATAGAAGGTGATCAGTCAACTCAGCCCTAACAATGATCTGTCATAATTTTGAGATCTTTAGGTTGGGGTCATATTTCTGAATATAAAAACTTTAAATGAAAATGAGACATTGAAAAGTGCCCATATCATGAAAGAGGATAGGCTGCATGACTGCTATTTAAAAAAAAAATGTTTACCCTCATTCATCTTACTCTGCTCTCTGTCTTTTTTTTTTGTCTTTGTGGAGAATAGACTAGAATAGATAAATCCTCTTATTTCATTCTCTCTCTCTCTCATTTTGATCTTTGATCCAACTCCACTATCAGCTGCTCTGGCTTTCCTTCTACGCTTTTTCTAATTAGTGATATCCTGTTTTTACCCAATTCATTCACATTTTTCCCCGACTATAACCATCCTTCTCAACCTTGCCTTTTTTTTTTTCCTTTCACAGTTTTCATCTTACTCTTCCTGCTATGTTTTCTTCTTCACTACACAGGATATGCCCTAAGACAGAACAGCCAGACTGAGATGATTTCTCAAGTGACATTCCCCTTAGTTTATTGTTTCTCGATGTTGCCGTTTTTGTTTCTCTCTTAGCACCTGCTTAATTTATCCTAGCAAAGCAGATGAACATTTATTCTAGATTACTATATTACTCCCAAACTGTAGAAGGTGCTGTAGAAGATGTGTGTGTGCGTGTTCATATATGTAAGTCCAACGACTGCATAGACCTGGTGCTAAGCCAAGGTGTTCATTCCCTTTGTGTCTTGCATCAAATAACCTACTTTCCTATTTTAACAAGTACTGGAACACTAAGAAAAATCATGGTCAAGATCAGTTAGTTTGGTTATGAAACATTATCTTAGCAATGCTGTTGTATTAGGAAAACAGAAAACATAAGAATGTACTAATTAGGGGGAAAGAAATCACCTTGCAAGTTCCTATGACTCATTCTTATTGGATTTACATTCATCAGCAAGTCCAAGAAAACAATTTGGTAATTTTAGCACAAAGCAGACAAAGAAGGATTTGCTAAGCTGCTTAAGGCCTCAGCTCAGAAACGTTGAAAAGGTTCTGTTTGATGCACATTTACAGGCTATGCACTATGGATGGGCTATTTCAAAGACAAATAATACTTTGCATCCAACATGCACTCAAGAATGCCTCTAATTCTGAAGCAGAAATTAACAAGGGAAATGTTTTACCCTTGAAAAATGGTAAGAAGCAATACTTTATTTTCTTTTGCTATCTTCTCATTTTAGCAGCTTAACAATGGTAATGAACATGTGTTAGATCTTTAATAATGTTCAATAAAGAATAATTTTCAGTAGAAATGTAAAGACCTAGATATTTCAGATACAGGATAACAAATATTATGACAAAATGATTTGTCTTTAGTAATTACTCATATTGCTAAACTGATGGGTAAACTTCATTTATAGAAATACATACCATTCTTTCTGCCTGCTGGTGATAACAGTTGTTTTTTATTTACATCTCCTAAACTAAGCTTGTTTAACTCTCGTAACACACATCTAATACATCTGTTTAACAACTTGCAAATCTAAATTCACTCCATCTTAATGTTTTGGATCAATATATTGTGTATTAAATGGCATGGTCTGGTTCAAATAGCTCAGTTAGAAGAGGACATCATCAGAAAATCTTTACTTTATAAATATTTCAGTACTGCATGCTGTACATCAGGGAAGCTTCAAGACTTTCCTGATGCACTTTCTTTATATCTTCCATTCACAAAAACAGATGCATGTGCTCAGCTTCTTTGGACTTGATTATTCAAAGCTGACTTCAATACAAGATAAGAAGGCATAGTACCTTTCAAGATGGACTCAGTCCCTTGCAAGGGCCCTCAATTATTAAACTATTCTTCTCTTCCCCCTTTAGGTAGGACAACAAGGATTCAAATAATAGCACTACTTCATATTATACTGGGTGTCCTCTTATTTTGCTTAAAGAACCAAAACTTGTGATAATTTTAAGCATACAGACACAATAACAAGACAGCATTTTGGACATACTCTACCATCCTGAATCTAATTACAGTTCTTTATTTATGTAGCAGGTAATTTAATCCTATTCCTTCCTCTCTACTGCAACCCCTACCAAGAAAATCCATTTAATTATTACTGAAGTAAGAGCATTATTCTCATTAATCTTTATTATGCATCTTTAGTTCCTGCTTGTCTTCCTAAATAGAATGAATCTTTCAGGATCTCCATGGATGCATTTCATTGTACAAAAATTAACATGTGATACTACATTTGTCTTGGTAGTACATATGATGTTTATTAAAGCTGTGTAAAGCTTTGGTCGCTGATTCAATTCGAATAATCAGCTTGATTCAGCAGCTGAATCTCCAAATCCAAACTGAATCAGGAGACCCTTTAATCTCTCTGAATCAAAGCCTCTGAATCAATTCGGAGAGATTCAATGATTCAGACACAGACACAGCTTTATATGTTTTTTCTACGTACCTCAAGGTACCAGTCGCAGCTCGTGAATGCTGAGATGGTGGGGCGGATGGAGCGTCCCACGAGACCATGGGGTGGGGGGGTCCCCCGTGAGCTCGGCCATGAACCCAGAAGTGGACCAGAAGTACTTCCAGACCCAGGAGGCATCAGTACTTCCAGTCCACTTCCAGGTCCACTGCTGAGCAACTGGTGCCTGCTGGGTCTGGAGGGGCACCTGGGATCCCCCGTAGCCAATCGCTGAGCCAGGGAGTGCAGTTGGGGGGGGGGGGGTGTTGGTTTCCCCTGCATGCTTGGCGGTGGACCTGGAAGTGAACCAGAAGTACTTCCAGACCCAGGAGGCACCGGTACTTCCAGTCCACTTCCAGGTCTGCTGCTGAGCATGGGGGACCTGCCCATGCTCCTGTGGGATGCTCCATCCGCCCCACCATCTCAGCGTTCCCGAGCCACACCCGATACCTCGAGGTACATAGAAAAAACATATAAAGCTGTGTCTATGACTGAATCGCTGATTCTCCGAATCAGAATCAAATTTCCAGATTCAGATTTGGCTGAATTGAACTGGGACAGTGATCCAAATCAGCTAATTGAATCACTGTCCCCCAAATCAGGCCTAATCCCAATCGAATACAGCCTACTTCACGCTAATGTTTATTAACACAACTCATCTTCAATGATCATTTTTGTCACAAGCTGATATTGGACTATTTGCTGCACTTTATTGTGTACCTAATTACTCATATAGCTTCATATTAGTATTGATGCCCCTTTAATTTATGCTTTAAATATATTATTAAATTAATATTACCATATTTACTTGAACATAAGACATCCCTAAATACAAGGCAACCCCCCAATAATTAGATTCTATATATGGAATATTTATAAATTTGCTATAATTTTCCAGTTATAGAACCTAAGTATTGGAAGGTTGTCTTGACTCCCTCCCCCAATGCACTTCTTGCCCTCTGCTCTATCCACTTCTCCTCCGCAGCCTGCCTGCCACCTGCACTCCCCCCCACCCTCAGCTCCCCATAGTTCCCCTCCTGCTCCCTCCAGTCTCTGCCTTTCTTCCCCTCCAGGTCCCCAGTCACCTCCTCTTCTAGGGATGGGTGGGGCTCCAGAAGGTGCAGAGGGAAAGCAGAAGGAGGGGCAGGAGGCTGCTGTGGGTCTGACTCTGGCCCCAACCCAGGCTCAGGGCCAGAGTCAGAGACACAGCAGCTGCCTGCTCCCCACTCTACTTCATATGTGATTTTAAGATAAGGGTTTTTTCCCTGCATGCTGACTGGGGGAAAAAGAAACTTGTCTTGTATTTGAGTAAATACGTTAACACAAGAATACCAACAAATACATTATTTTGCACGATACCAGTTCAATTTTCAGAATAATTACATCTATATATAAACTGTTGGACTTCAGAAACAGAAATAAAGTTGAGCTTCTTAAAATTATGGAAAAGTTAAGATACTCATTGTATGCCAATAGAACAAAAATTGGTTAGCATTGGTTAGTATTTAATTTAGAATTATTTTCATTCAGGTACTTGAACAGTACTTTCTTAATGAAGCCATATTTACCATTATGCATAGGTATGAAAATTATTGGATTTTCCAAAAATAAATCTTTGCATTATCAGAACTTTAAAATAACAATAACAATAAGACCCTGATTTTTAAAATTGCCAGCTACCTAGGATTTCTTCCACTGACTATACTTGGAGCTTCGGTACTCAGTGGGTACATCTACAAGTGCCATTAAGGCAATGTGATAAGTTCCAGTTCAGGTCACACCAGAGTTAATTGCTCCCAGGCATAGCATTTACATGTGCGCCACAGATCGCAGTAGTTTGAGCTGGGGTGGAGCAGTCCCGAGGGATCAGCCCCAGGCTCCAGGAGATGGTGTCAAGTGGTGGAGGGTGTCGAGTGGCAGAGGGGTGGGCTGGAGCATGAGAGTGCCCAAAGAGCAGAGCCATGTGGCTAGGCAACAGACAAGGATCTGGCCCCCTGCTGCCCAGGCTGACTGAATGCAATGTATGCCCAGGTCAGCATTTACACATGCCCAACAGTACTCCTCTTACAACAGTGAAAATTAGTTTGTTGCAGTCTAATAGCATCATGTGTAGACTGTGATGCTATACCAGCAGCAAATTAGTCTACTGTGCAGTTAAGCACACCTGTAGACACAGGCACTATTTCCAAAAATGGAGACTTCAAGTTTTCTTCAGCACAAACTCCCTTAGAATTTTATTTCCGGGAATTCCCAAATCCCTCCAGAGCTCGTTTAGCACTGAAATACTGATACAATGGGCAGACTGTTTTTGCACATGCTTTGTAGTTACTGGACCACACCCAGGAGATCAATTCAGAGTGCTGACAAGCCTCACAATAAGTAATGAAAGCAGGATCGATCAAAAATATAAACATTCAAGTCAGGCGTACAATGAAGATATTGTAAAATAAGGAACTGCTGTAGCAAGTAAATTTGGCTTTTATCTATCTAATAACTCATCTGTATTATGAATGGTTTATTCTAGTAGCACTAAAGATTAGAAATGCTCAGCTCATATTTCTTTGTAGAGAATGCAAGATAAGTGTTATTAAAACAACTATGGTATGTTTGAAGCATGTATATTAAAGGTAGTTAGATGAGACTTAAAAACAACTCCTCATCAATACCAAAACCTTACTACAATGATCTTTCTTAAACCCAATAGCAAAATATAGCAACATTCTAAGATAAGAGGCATCAGGATATGGAAGGGAAGATGCTAAAAGCCCTGTGAGTATGAGGGTTAAGAAGTGTACACCAGCATATTAACAGCTAGCTCCAAAGCTTATCACCTATTGTATTGCTTTACTTCGGATGAGAAAAGCATGTTCAAGGCTGGTATTTGGACAGAATTAGATTTAGTTAGCTGGGATCCATTGCTAAATTAATTGAGATTATGCTGTTCTACAAATTTGGGCAAGTAAGGTACATACATTTTCCCCTTTATTATACTGTGTCCTACTAATAAAACAGATTAATGACTATAACTGAAAAAAAATTGATGCTCCTTCCGCTTTAACTCATTATGTAGGCAAGTGGAGAAGAGCAGTAGCTAAATTCACCTGAGATCTGTCTGGACTTGTTCAGTGCTAAAGGAAGTAAATCCAAGGCCTCTGTATCAGGTTTTAAGCACAAAAAGAAAAAGAGAAACCATTAAAACCCAAGTTTGCATTCTGAACACATGGGGTTTTGGAATTCTTGAATATGCAAGGAGATATCTAGCCCCATAGATCTGATAAACTAGCCTCCTTCGCTGATGGATGTGAAAGGAGCAATGCCTTCTTCCCAGACAGGATCCACTTACTCTGACTGTTGTAGGAAAATGGCTTTTGGAATCTCATACACAGATATCTTGTTTGACTCTGAAGGTAAAATAGAAGAGCTCGTCAAACCAGAAGCAAGAAGGGAGACAAGTGAAATTAGAAATCAATTTTTTCTATCTTAACATAATGACCAGACTAACAGAAATTAAGATATAGTAGCATCTACTTCTGAAGTAGGGACCTTACTTATTACTACATTTGAAAGTAAAGCTATCTATGAGATAGCAGCTTGGGGATATAGCCATTGTTGTGCAGAATGAGAATAATTCTTCATATTCTGCTCAGATCCGTTCAAGAGTAACTTCCTTCCTTAACTGTGATGTACTACAGAATGTGATGTACTACTGAAGTTGTATGACTAAATCCACTTTTTAAAGTAAACCTGGTTAAATCATTTATAGTTGGGAGTGCTGATTATCTTAGCTTTCCACCTTAGGATATGTATTATGTCTGGGATAGTAAAAATATTATTCCTGGATATTTTTTAATATTCTTTGCCTCTGCAAAACTGGAGCTAACCTCAAATATCTATTCTAGATATTTTGTGAAATGCCCTTCATTTTGTATGTAGGGAGTGAGGAGGTGACAGATATATCGCTTTCCTTCTTTCGCTGAAGATTTCATAAAAGGAAGATGGACAGATGAGATTGCTGGGGGAAATTACTGTTTTGCATTAATAAATCTGTCTCACTCTCCAACTGACAGCAACCATTTCTGGAACTGGGTGCATATCAATTGGCTGTACCTTAAGGATTTTCTAGCCTTCTCTTTGACAGGAAAGAGAAAAAATTATACTGTTATACTAATTTTATTAGACTTCTGTTTGTGGATGTTTTGAATTAATCAATCCTAATATAAAGCCAGATTCTGCTCACATTACATACATCCTTACTCCAGAAGCAGCCTTAATCAAATCGGTGGGAATGCTTACGAAGTAAGGTCTTATGCAGTGCAACTCAGAGTGGGAAAAATCTACCCTGACAAATGTGTTAATTTCAGTAAATTAATATATTATAGTTACTGGGTATTTATAGATGTAGCTTTTTTTATTAAACATGCTCGATTAAATGATATTTATCGTTGCTACCTTTGCTTTAGTTACTAATTACATTGCATTATATGCAACTGCTTTACTATTCAGTGTTGTAGCTACAACATGGTAGTCCCTTTCCATTCAACATTTATTTACTTTGAAGCTTCCTATACCCCAAATTATTCCTCCGAACAAAATCTTTGTAGTGACTTTGGAAAGTTGCCAAATACGCAACAATCATGTCACAGAACTGGCAAAGGTGCAATTAAATTCTTTTCAATGAAGCTCTCCACACAAACAATATGCATGCCACTGGCTTTCAGAGAGCCAAACAGCACAACAACATAACAAGACACTGGTTTTTTGGCAGTAGGAGCAGTTGGAATGCCCACACCCTACTGCTAGAAGCAAATATCACAAGCTGCTCACAACAGATTTCTAATTAACATATTTTGCCTCCTACAAATATAAAGGCTGGTGGAAATCAATGAGTATCCACAGAATTCAATGGAGCAACACCAGTTTGCACTAGGCGAGGATCTGGCCCCAAATCTGCATGTTTAATAAAAGCCAGGAATGTCTTAATGAGCAGATATAATTACACTGTGCATGTAATTTGGATCTATAGAGATCTGATTTCCTTAAAGCACAGTAGATGTACATGAATGAGCCTTTTAATATGCTAATGAGTCTTATGCATATACATCCCCAAATTCTCAAGATGACACAATACTGCCATAGTGAAATATATTGAATGTACCCAAACTCCAAAAACCATATTTCAAATGTATTTACTAGGAGCAAAGCCAATATTTGATGGCTGAGAAATCAGTCCTTGTGTTTAGATCAAAAGGCATTTGAAGAACTGTAAAAGGTTACCCTTTTTGCTCCTCTTCCTCTTTCCACTCCATGACACACCTCTGGCTAGGTCACGGATGGGCAATTATTTTGGGTGCAGGGCGGCTTACTGAGTTTTGGTAAGCTGTTGAGGGCCGCGTGGGTAGCCCCACCCCTTGACATGTGCCTTGCCCCCTGGTTGCCATCTTGGGACTAGAAATCCCAACCTTAACCTCTGACCTTTGCCACCAGAACTCCCCACCCTTGCCCCTGGATGTACTCCTTTGGTGAAGATGATTTGCCATCTTCAAATGGGAACAAAACCCCAAATTATATACTAAAAAAATCAAACAACCATTATAATATATTTTAATTTAATTTAAAAAATATTTTTGTCCTGATTTGTGTGCATTTGTGTTGTATATGTAAAAGTGAGTGCATAATAGCTCAAAATGCAGATTTACTCTTGTATAGTGTGTGGGGTATGCAGGGGTGTTGGGGGTACCACCCATAGGTAGGTGGATGTAGGGTTTGTGGTAAGCTGTGGATGGGTGGGTTTGGGGGGGGGTTGTGGGGATGTGTGGATGTGTGTGTATGGGTATAGTATTTGTGGGGTATGTGATTGTGTGTTGGGGAGGGTGTGGCTGTGGGGTTTGTGGGAAGGGTTTGAGGGTATGTGTGGTGTCCATGGGAGCCCCCATGAGCTGGTCAGCACCCACCCCCACACCACAAGAGCCCAGAGTCCAAGCGCCCTGCAGTGCCTCCCTGCCACTGCCAACAGCATGCCCTGTGCCCACTCTGCACTGCCCACCAGGGGTGTCCTGCCACCCCTGTGCATGCAGCGGTAGCATCTGGGACAAACGGACACAGCCGTGACCTTGGATGCCCCGCGCAGGGTCTGGGCTTGCCAGTTCAGGCTGAGCAGCAGCAGCAGTGGCAGCAGCAGCTGGGCACAAGCTGCTGCTTGGCATGGGGGAAAGAGGTCCCTCTCCCTCACCACCACCAGGCAGTTTTTGGTACAGCTGCCCTGCGGTTCTGTCACCGCTGCCTCTGGGCTGCCCTGCAGCTGCTCCACACTGTCACTGCTGCCGCGCTGGGCAGCCCAGAGGTGGCAGTGATGGAGCCATAGGGCAGCCTGGAGCAACATGGGCTCCGGGTGGTCACACCAAAAACTTCCTGGCAGTAGCAATAGGAAAAGGCCACTTCCCTCATGCCAAGCAGCAGTTTCTGCCCAGCTGCGGCTGCCGCTCTGCCTGGATGGGTGAGCCTGGACCTGGCACTGGGGCCCAGGCTCAGCAGCAGTAGTGTGGGAGAGAAACATGCTGCTCAGCATGGAGGGAAATCAGCCCCTCCCCATCCCACTGCTGGTGCCTCCTGGTGCAGCTGCACACAGCCCACACAGGGCTGCCCTGAGTCTGCTCTGTGCTGCCATCACTGCCCCGTGCAGCAGCCCAGAGGTGGTGGTAATGCAGTGGAGATGCAGGGCAGCCCCACATGGGCTTTGGGTGGCTGCACCAGAAAGCACCAGTGAGGAAGGGAGGGGATGCTTTCCCCCCCACACTGAGCAGCAGTTTGTCCTGTGCTGCCACTGCTCAACCTAGACAGGCAAGCATGGGGTTGGGGCCGTATGCACTGGTCCCTGCCTGTACCGTGGGGACTAGGAGTGAGCAGGTGCATGGGAGCACAGTGACAGCCAGACAGGAGTGCAGTGCTCACACCAGTGTACCAGGACCAGTGCCAGTGGGGCCAATAGTGGGGTTACAGGAGTATGGGGTCCCAGCCGGCAGGGGCTCTATGGAGCTAAGCCAGCTCCCCTCTTTCCATGCTGGCAGCCTCCATAGATTCCTGCCAGCCTGCACCCCACACTCCTGCTGCCCCACTCTGGGCCCTGCCGGAACTGGCCCCAGAACACCGGCACAGGCCCTGTGCTCCCACATGCCCACTCATTTCCATTCCCCCCACCCTGCCACCAGTTTCTCCACCTTCCTGCCTGCCTACCAGCTGCTCCTGTACCACATGGCTCCTGGCTGAATGGCCATGATGGCAGGTCTCAGCAGGAGCCAGCCCAGCCCTGAGGACTGGGGTGATTGCCCGCAGCCCTTCCCTGCCTCCCCACCTCCCCCTTTCTTACCTGAATTTCCCCCCTCTGGCACATGCAGGCACGAACAGCTTCACAGTCCCAGGCCAGAAAGCTATGCTAGGTAGAGGCTTCTGGGTGGGCCAGGGTTGGGTAGGCCTTGCTGCTACAGGGTCCTGCCATGGCTTCCCCTGGGCCCTACAGCCCCTGGATCCTGTCGTCTTTGACTGACAGCCATGGGCAGATAAATATTAATTTTCTAAAATTTTTAGGGGCCCCACAAGCTGGATAGAATGGCTTGGCAGGCTGGCTTTGGCCCATAGGCCATATTTTGCCCATCCCTGTGCTAGATAAATAGTAACTGTTTTCTGAGGAGAACATTTTGCTATGAGACTCAGTGCCCATCCACAGAGAACATGCCCATTTCACATTAAGTTGCCAAAGTCCTTTCAAAGAGCAGCTCACTTTCTTTGAGACACAAATAGACCTACCCTTATTCCACTCACTTGCCACATATCCTGCCATTTCTCCTCTATCTACCATATTGTTAAGGGTCACTTATTGGGGGAGCAGAGAGCTCACTTAGCTTCCTCCACCAGAGGATCATCTTTACATCAAGCGATAAAGCTGCCTTGAAAACTGAAATCCTTCAGATTAAGAGAAAGCTGAAGTTATTCTCCCAGGATCAGCAGGCCTGGTCAGACAGGATGGAAAAGGATTACAGAAGGGACCAGGCCTTCTACAGACATGGGGAAATTGAAAGCCCATTTCAGAGCCTTGAATTACTACATGAAATTTCTGTTATAGACTCTCTTAAAGTTTCTCTAGAACTAAATAATATTCTGCCATCCCATAATGGTGCCACCACATTCTTCTCAATCCTGCTCTGCAGCAGAATTAACAATGAGGCAAAGGTATTGATGGCAGGTATTAGTGGTACAGTGGAGAATGTTAATATGAAAATTATCCTGTGACATTATTGTTGTACGTCTTATTTTAAGTGGTACTAATAAGTGCAGAACGACTGAGTTATCAGCATTATGCACTATCTGCAAAAGGAGCCACAAATATTTTTAAAGCCATTTATTTAAGAAAAGAGTGTTCACCCTGAATGACAAGATTCTATCTCCTATTCCATCACTGAAAATAGTCAGACCCAATGACTAGGGTGTTTATGCCAAAATTGTCAACCAAGAGATAGCCCTTATTGTCTTACCCTGTTATTAAATTTTCACACCCCTATTTCCCTTCTCAGAATATAGGACTAAAAATATGGGATTTAAAACATTGAATCTTTGCTAGGTTCTAAAGCTCAATTTCACATGCTCTGCTCTTAGCAAATGGATGCGAGACTCTGAATGTAGCCTAAGGCAGTGATTCTCAACAAAGGTGATGTGGCACCCTGGAGTGCCATAAGATCCTTTCAAGGGTGGTGCAGAGTGCCACACCATGTAGCACCATAACATTTGCAAGTACGATTCCAAGATAAACCCAGAAATTTCAAATAGGAATCCACACTGTTGAAAACATTCTGACTTGTTGTGGTCTGAGTTCTTTGCACTGGAATTGCTCTAGTATTTTTCTGTAGTTAAAAAAAATGAGTGAAGACTAGGAGCTGGTATGTTCTGAGGGGTACCTCAAGTCTATCAAGGGATGCCCTGATTTCATCAAGGGGTGCCTTGAGTCTAAAAAGGTAGAGAACCACTGGCATAAGATGACAATCACTCTACAAAGACTTCAGATAAATCAGTGGCTAGTTAGTGCTATAGCTATACCTTTTGCTAAAGAATGAAAGTGTCTATCAGTGCAGAACAAATAGGAGCTAGTAACTGCCAACAAGTAATTAATTCATTTAGTGAAGAAAAACACCTCCAAATCTGTCCATCCAAAAGCTTGAAGACTTCTGCAGCACAAAGCACAGATATATTTTTGTTCACTGTGGAGCCACATGTGAGTTATGCAAGAGCAAATAATAGCAACAACAACCACCACCACTTTCCAAAAATATAGAGCCCAATTTTAAGAGGTGCTGAACATGCATGGCCAATAGGGCTATGCAAAATTTCACCAGCACTTTCATTTCAATGCTGTTTCAACTCGTTTCGAGCTTGATACAGCAAAATCAAAACAAAACAGAGAGCTTTGAAACAGCCTCGAAACGAAATGAGGCAAGTCGAAATGTTTTGAAATTTTCAAAACGTTTTGAGTTTCAAAGCTCAAGCTGGGCTTGCCTGAAGGGAAACAGAAACTAAAGTAAGGAGAGGGAGGGGGGAAAAGAGGGGGGAAATGAAGGGAAGGGGGAAAGAAGTGCGCTCATTATTGACTATAGCTGGCCACTGACTGTCATCCTTCCCTGAGGTCCCTTCCAATCCCAGTGCTCTGGGGGAGGGATGGAAAACCTGCATAAAAGGCAGCATTGTTTGAACTGCCGTGCTTTCTGCCTTGGTGTCAGTTGAGTGAGGGTGCATCTTAATACACACACTCACCCACCCATGTCATGAGTTTTACCTGTCAGCAGCTAGAGGTGCAGGGCCCCAGAACCCAGACTCCCCCTGCACCTATCTCCTTGACAGCTAGCAGGCTTTGTGGCTGCAGCAGAGCCTAGCAGGCCTGCAGTTTTCACCCCTGTGTGCCCCAAGACAGACACAGTCCCACAAGCACCCATGTCATGAGTTTTGCCTGTCAGGAGCCAGAGTTGCAGGGCCCCAGAACCCAGAAGCCCCTACACCTATCTCCTTGAAAGCTGGCAGACTTCATGGCCTCAGCAGCAGCTAGTATGCCTGCAGCTTTCACCCTGCTGTGCCTTACCACACACTGTGTTACCCATGTCATGAGTTCTGCTGTCCACAGCTTGAGGTGCAGTTTCCCCCAAACCCCTGCATCTATCTCCTTGACATGTGGCAGGCTTCATGCCCTCAGAAGGGGCTATCATTCCTGCAAGTTCATCCAAATCAGGCCAGAAAGGACAAAGTTATAGCTGTTTCAAGCTTCCCCATTATAGCCTATGGGCGAAACATTGAAACAGTGGAACTGTTTCAACAAAACAAAATGGAACAGTGGTTTCAAATCGAAATGAAATTGAAAACGAAATTCTGTTCTGTCAAAACATGAAAACACAAGTCGAAATGGAACAGTGCCGTTTTGCACAGCCCTAATGACCAATGATGTGGTCAATATGTTTTGACTTGGAATCTGCACAGCCAAACAAGATTTGTTCTAAAATGATTTATACCAAGTTGCCTCAGATTTACATTTTTTACAGTATGTCATATCAGTACCTGCAAATAGGAGTTTATTTGGGAAATGCTGACCTAGTCTAACTCTAGCAGCATGACTATAACTCTATAATATTATTTGAGGATAGAAAGGGCACTAACATGTTTACATTTAATTTAATAGATTTCAGATTTAGTGTTTCATCAAAAAAAAAAAAGCCTATTTGGCAAGGGGAGTTTTGGGGCTGTCATTTGAACCTTTGGTCCTTTGAAAGGTGCTCTGGAGTATATAATGCTAGGTATGCGTGCTTCAAGATGAATCCCTCCATAATATTCATACAGCTTCCTGTCAGTGTACTATTTCAACCCACTGATTTTTAAGTAAACCTCCCTCATGACTTAAAACTCCTGAGTGAGTGCAATGAGAAGCTCTGCTTAAAAACAGATGGCATTATATGACCCACTATAATTCCTGCAACATGGATTACTGTCCCGATCTACACTGTAACAAACCTCTGAGCTGTAAACATACATCACAATTATGAATTAAACTGCAGACAGGCAGCACTGGGGAGAGAACTCAGAACCCACTATGCCAAAAGAAATGGCCCTATTGCTTGAGCTAGAAGAAAACCTTCAGGAACTATAAACAGAATCAAGGATTATATTCACTACAGGATGCAGGCAGGGATAAAATCTCAAATTTTAGAAAGTCTGACACTCCATTCATTAGAAGGCAAAGGTCTATAGAAGCATCAGCTAATGCAAGACAGTACCCACAGCCCCATGTTCCAGTAGCTAAAAAGGGTAAATGACAATGGCAACAGACAACTGCTTATAAGACAACTGAAGTACAGTTCATTAGAAGTGTTGAGGCCTCAACTAAAAATATGGTTTTGTTAAGAAACAGGGCTTGTCTCTACTCACCAGAGATAGCCCCTAACAATAAACTGAGTAATAAATTATCAAAGGGTGAGCTGAGAGACAGACGGGGGGAGGGGAAGGGCAGAGAGATGGAGAGGAAGAGAGCATAGGCGATACATAGGGGAGGTGGGGGGGCACATGCCCCCCCCTCCAGCTGGTAGGGGGGTAGGGAGAGCACTAGTGCCCCTCCCCCCCCGAAATTGGCTCTGCCAACCAGCAGATGGCCACTGGGGGACACCCCCCCACCCGATTGTGCCCTGCTGGTGCCCCCCCAGACTCAGGAGGCACCAGTTGCCCATGGGAGTGAGAGGGACAGAGAGAGAGAGAGAGAGAGAGAGAGAGAGAGAGAGAGAGAGAGAGAGAGACACGTGGTCCTTGGACACGCATGCATTTGTAGCTCTAGTGTGCCTCAGCACTTCACAGTGCTATAACAGCAGAGCGCTATGAGGCAGCGCAAATGTGCAATCTCCTAGTTTGACTGCTACAAAAGCACACGCTCCAGCCTGGGAACAAAAAAGGGCTTGCTCCTTTGCTTCCCCACCTCTAGGGAAGTCTGTCAGTAGCCTAATCATTGACCACCTGACTTCTCCCTTGCGGGTATTCAGAGGCTGTTTGACAACTACTGCTGTTCCCAACAGTGGAAAGGGCAAGCTGTCTCTGAAGCTGATGTTCCAGAACCCAGACCAGCATTTATCAAAGAGCCCCACCACCACTTCTGTGGGTAGCAAGGGTGAGGACACCTGCTCTGGACTAGCAGCATTTCTGTGACAGGCAGCCAGCTGTTCTCCCTCCATTCCCATTAAGGAGGGAGGGAAAAGAGCAGAGTACTATGGGATACTAGAGGACCTAAACACTGTGCAAAGCGTCAGGTGCTAATTCAGTTTGGAGGAGATCCGGCCCAATTCAGTGGCCGAATCTCTGAATCTGAATTTGGAGTCCCCACTTGATGCCACAAGGAGCTGGACTCAGACTTCATGCCAGTAAGTAGGGGGCAAAGGGAGCTAGAGGAGGGAGGAGAGGACCATGGGGGGACCCCCACCAGGCCCCATCCCCTGCCTGCTCCCCCAACCTCCCTAATTACCCCTAACCCCTGTCCACGCTCTCAACCCTGTCAATGGCTGCCCCGCCCAGCCCCAGCTCTTTAAAAAGAAAAAGAAAAGAAGAAAAGCCCCACACTCACTGGCTGCTGCAAGGCAGGGGGGCAATGCCCGCTGTCCCCTACTGCCCTGTGGTGCAGGGGGGGGCTCAGCCACGAGCCCCCATCCCCCACTCACTCTCCCAATCCTATTAATAGCTGCTCCACCCAGCCCTAGCTCCTGGTTCTTTAAAAAAACAAAAACCAAAAAGCACCGCACTCACCGGCTGCTGCAGTGGCTGTCGGGGCTTCTGGGGGCTCATGGCAGAGCACCCCCCCTTGCAGCACAGGGCAGAGGGGTGCAGTGGGGATCACCCCCTGCATGGCAGCCGGTGACCATGAGGCTTTTTTTTTTCCAAGAGCTGGGGCTGGGAGAGTGGGCAAGGGATGGGGACTCAGAGGTTTGGCTGATGCGGCAGTGGCTGAATCTCTGAATCAGATTCAGCTGAATCGATTTGGGGCAGTGATTCAAATTACCAAATCAAAATCACTGTCCCCCTAATCAATCAAATCAGAAGCGAATACTAGCCTTTTCACACAGGCTTACTATAGACACCCCCCTCCCCTCCCCATAACAGTCTGTTACACATAACACTACAAATCCTAACACTATAGAGAACTTCCTGTTTTTTGGTGAATCCACCAATGCTTTAAGACTACAGACAGTCTGAGTATATGCATATTAGCTTTTAGAAAGGTTAAACCTGGTACCATGGAAGTCACAGACAAGGATGCTGGGTCAGTGAAGCTGACATAGCTGCTTCTCAACACTAACCTGCATATTTAATCAGAATGGAAGGCAATCTGAACTAAACTATAGCTATCCCCTTATCCTTGAGAACCAGCATCAGAGAGATCAATATTAACCTAAAAAAAGTGACAGCCTTACTGTGGACAGACTTGAACACTGGTTATGAACTCAGCTAGAAACTGAGGTTTGGCTGTTCAAGATCTGCACAGCTACAATTACCGGAATACGTTGGCTTCAGAAGTCTTGGACATTTGTCTGTGCTTTCCAAAAATGATTTGAAAGGAAACATACTTCCATTTTTGAAGTATTCTTCTAGGATGCTTAAAAACAGAGGAACAGACTTAGCCTCTTTCCTCAACTCTTCCACCGTGGGGCTTTCTCGTGGAAATAAGTGCAAGACCATACTTAGCTGTGACAGGAGCATGCCCACCTCCCAAGTTCCCCAAATACGCCTAAAAAAGTATATTAAAAATATCTTGGCTCTGGGGACTTTCCTAATTGAATCAGGAGGCAAATACACTGGACTAGCCAAGTGGCCTGCCTGTTCAGGATTGGCAATTGTCCAATCTTCATTTTTTATTTTTAAAGTCATCACTCTGTACTCCACACCATGCTTAACTCACACAAGAGACACTGAGTTCCTCTGACCTTATCTTGCCCTTTTTCAGACTTGCACCTGTAAACCCCCGCTGCCTACGCAGAGCTCCATTGAAACCAGTGTATTTCTGCTCATAGGGAACAAGTTGCAGGATGTGGACATAAACTATTACTTCTGCAGTGTGGTGACTGTTTTATTTTATGTGCATACAGTGCCCAACAAAAGTGGGGCCCAAATCTTGACTTGCCTTTTTGGTGTAACAGCAATGCAAACAATATATACCAAGACTAGGCATAAGTTAGCAAGGTGACAGTGAAGTAAGTGCTGTTGTACTGGCAACAATGGCAACAGCAGTGGGAACACTGAGATGGAGGGATGAGGGGTGAGTTACCTGCTGTGCCTGCTGCAGCAACTCCATTCGCTCATGCAAGATCTGGCTATCAAACTCGCGGCTCTGCCTCAGGATCTGCCTCCGCACCTTCTCCACCGCAGCTCGCAAATCCTCCCTCTGCACTTCATTCAGAGACTCATTTGCCCGCCTTCCTGGATCCTGCTGCAGAGTGTTATACAACGTGGCTTCCAGCTCCTGGATTCTCTAATGCAACCCAAATCACATACAAACAGGCTGACATGTGAGTACAGCAAGCAAACATCCCCAACACCACAACAAACAATGCCAGTGAGCAAAGCCTAAAAGGAAAGAACGGAGGATGGGCACGACTAGGCAGCAGAAAAGCAGCAACCATGTGAGCAGTGAAGAGCATTCCATACACAGTGCACAAAACCTCATGAGACTTAACACGGCAGGTGTGGTGTTGCAGTCTGTTGAATGAATGGTTCTTAGATTTAACCAGAGTTCATAACGCATGCTAAGGAAAACAAGATTCTGCGCATTTCCAGAGGCCAAATTCTTGATCAGTTCATGACAAGCCCCACTGAAAAGACTGAGCTACAAGGAACCAAGAGGTTCCCTTCAGCTGGATTGTTAAATCAATACATAGCATTTGAAAAGTATGAAAAGCAAGATCTGCACATGGCAAGAAAAAGCTTGCCACGCCTTTCTCTCTCTTGACCCTACAATCCTGGTCTGCTGTTACTCAAGGTTTTCCTCACTCCATTTTGTTCCGAGTACCCATAAGCAACAAAAAAGACTCTTGGAAAGGGGATCAAAGGCAAAAGCAGAGAATCAGATATTTCATAGTGTTGAGAGAAATGCTCATGTACTTGAGGGATATGTGTGGGAAGGTAATCACCCATCATACTCTTTGTTTCTGGTTAATTTCTAGCCAATTGTACTTTAAGAATCTCATGTATATGTCAAACAAGGCAATATTTCCAAGGCAAAAAGTACAGGGAATACATAAACCGAAACAGAAAACTTTGCTGACTACATAAAACAGAAAGAAATCCTTATGATATTCATCTATTAGGTTTTATATGACCTTATTTTAAAAGAACAACAGAAAAGAACTACAATATTTGGATCTAAACTACGTGACCGCATCCCTTTAAACTTCGCAGCACCTTTGTGTGGTTGGTAACTCTGTTGTATTACTGGTGAGTGAGCTGTAGCACAGAGAGGTTAAATAGCTTGCCCATAGTCCTGATACTAGAAAGAGAATCCTCTATAACCTACTATAAAACCTGGTGATCTTTTTTCAGTTTGAAGTATTTACAGTCATAAACAATCCTTAATGCCATACTACTGCCATTTCCTTAGATCTCATTATTCTTAAAAAGCTGGATATACTATTTTGCTACTGCCTAGATAATTCAGAGCATTTCCCTTATTTGTCACTCAGTCAGAAAAGGAACAAGCCTGTATCTTTATTTAATAGGGCCAAGAGGATAGTGTAGTGAAGGGAGCATGAAAGAAATAGATATTTATGGCTTTGGATACCAGTTAGCAGAAAGTATTTATAAAATAGCTGGAAAAAAACACTTGAAAAAAAAATCCAAAGACATTTTCTGAATATTTAGCTCATAATAATTTTGCACACACTTATCCCAGCTCCTGGAACCACAGTTCTACCACCAATCCTGGAGTAAACTACAGTGCAAAAAGATGACCATTCTTATCTTTTAAATTCATTTCCTATGCCATCTGGCTCCATTGAAATGATGTTTGGTTTCCTAATCTAGCAGGATAATACCCAGGTTCATTTTTTAAATTATTTTATGAAATCTGATCAAGTGCAAACATTTAATGATAGTTCTTTTCCTACCATGTAAGCCTGGTCCAGAGCTTGTTTCCTGTAGTCGAGTTCTTCCTCTAAATAACCCTTCTGTTTACTGAACAGGTCCTGAGCAATAATAAAAATAAGGGAAGGTTTGATTTTTATCCTAACTCATAAAGTATCATAATGTTAACCACTTCTGTATATGAGCTTTCAGTCACTTAAATATGAAAGTAACAGAGAATCTTAAGCCAAGGATCATATATATTGTTAGAATAATTGAATCATTAGAATTATTAATAGTAGTTTTAATTTATTTTTTTAAATCTTCATATCTCACACATCTTTGATGATCTCTAAAGCTGCACAAAACTTAAGGGAAAATTCCTGCCTTTACCCAAGGGAGGTACACACAAAGGCTGAGGACAAAGGTGAAACATATCTGTTGTGTGTGTATTATGAAAAACATTACCTGCACAAGGCACAAATCATGATGCTGAGTGCACATGTGCCTTAAAACAGGTCAGGCTGTAGTCTTTAATCTGTCTACTGGCTGGCATGTCCTTTAGGCAGCAAAACCTCTCTCTACTGTGTGGGAGAGGTGTAAGAGAAAGCAGTAGCTAATGTGGAGTACAGGATCCCATCTCAGAGCAAGATACAGATCCTGTCTCATTGCTAGCACAGGGTAGAAAGGGTCTCTGTGCTCATCAGTTCTCAGGTACATTTCCTTGGCAGAAAGGAGATTTGGCTCTAAGCTTTGCAGGAGCCCTTCAAAGAAGATGGGTAAGTTGAAGCCCAGCAAGGTTAAGTGACTTTACCCAAGTAATTGCAGAAGCTGGCAATAGACCTTTCACTGTACTTTGCTGGAGCACCTTTGTTTCTGAAGAACTGGACACAGTTGTTTATTGGCTGCTTGTGTATTAATGAGGAATCATTGCAACTGTCACTGAAACAAATTAGGATTTTATAGAACTCAACATCCAAAAAAAATAGAAATCTATAGGTATTCTGTGGGCTAGAATTTGGTCACTACACTGAGAAAGGACTCTGAAATGTTTAACAAGTATAAATGTAATGAGCACATCATACCAGATAAACAATTTAGCTCAACTTTTTTTCCTTTCAAGATATTTTGTTATGCTCACAAACTAGTAGTCCAGAAAGCAGAAAGGGTATTTGGTCTGATTTACAATTTATAGGTGTCATCTTTGTTCAAATATATACTTTTTTGTTTCCCCAATATTTGAAATAAAAAGCAATTTAAATATAATTCTATGAGACAGAATTATTCATTTTATGCTTCATTAAAATATGTGCCTATGGGCTAGTATGGATGCTGTAGTGTAGCATTAGAACCACTCCCAAACATAGCCTACATTGGGTTGCTCACAAATTGCGGAATGAAGAAAGGTAATTCAGGTTGACTTCAAGTTTTGCTTGCAATTGCTGGACCAAATTTTGCCTCAGAGATGCACATGCAGTTCCCAATAACATTACTGGGATTTTATGCTTATAAACACAGGAGTAGAATTTAGCCAATCAACAGCAATTATTAATAAATTTCAATTTAATTTTAATTTTTTTTGGCTTAAAACACATCTGCCTAGCCCCCAGCAACTTGACAGTCTGAAGAGGGTTTAAGCACCAGAAGGAATTATAATAATGCATGTTCCTAATAAAAATAAACCATCCTTTGCGACTATGACAGTACAGAGCATAGAGAAGTAGGGCTGGAAGGGAGCTCCAGAGGTCGCCTAGTCCAATCTCCGCATGAGGCAGGATCATCCCTATCCAATCCATCCATTGTCTAACCTCTTAGCAAAACTACAGAGTCAGCCCTAACAAAACCCAAGACATAACTCCTAACCTCCTACAGGTAAAACAGGGAGGCCATGATGGCCAATGTCCTGTTGCTCTTGCAAGGTTATTAAAATAAACCTAAGAGATCCCAGGATCTCTTAGACCGGGGTGGGCCATTATTTTTGGCGAAGGGCCGCTTACTGAGTTTTGGCAAGCTGTGGAGGGCTGCATTTCCCTCTCTGGCACAGGGAAGCAGGAATAGCCCCATGGTCCCAGACCAGAAACCTCTGCTAGGCAGGGGTTTCTGGTTGCAGGGGGCAGGGCTGGGCAGGCCTTGCTGCTGGGTCCTGACACCAGCTTCCCCTGGGTCCTACTGCCCCTGGCTCCTGTCATCTTTGACAGGCAGCTAGGAGCAAATAAATATTAATTTTCTAATTTTTTTAGTGGCTCCGTGGGCTGGATAGAATGGCCTGGCAGGCTGGATCCGGCCCCTGGGCCATATTTTGCCCACCCCTGTCTTAGGCTTTCTTCTATCTCCCAGCTCCACAGGGCACCTAGCAAAGTCCAGAAGCATGGGAAGTACCCACAGTAGAGCATAGGCATAACTATAACTGCTAAATCATCCCTGGTTAATGCCTATCCAATCTCTTGAATGCTTCCAGTGATGGAGATTCCCCAACTTCCCTAGGCAGTCTAGTCTACTGCCTCACTGTATTAGCAGTGAAGCAGTTCTTCCTGATACCAATCTAAACCCATTTTTCTGCAACTTCAAGCCATTGGTCTCCACACTAGAGGAGACTAAACCAATTTCCATCTGCTTTCAATTTATTTATTTATTTTTTTACTATCATTTGTACTATGCTATGTTCTCTACAAAATTCTGTGCAGTGTGTACCGTGCAAGGGACAGTCTGTGCCTTAACATACTTACATCTTACATGCATAGAACAACATATAAGAAAGGTACAGGGACATGGTGACTTGTTGAAACCTTTGCAGGAAGTCAAAGGCAGAGCCTGACATCAGTTCTAAACTATGGTTCTAACCATTGGGTCATGATATTTTTCAAGGTATTACTTAAAAAAGCAGCCACAAGGTACACAAAAGACAGAAATCATGATTTAAGGATAAGGTTTTCAACCACATTTAACATGATATAACCTTGCTCTAACTAGTTAAGCTGGCACTGAGAAGCTTTGAAAATTCCGCCCTAAATTATTCTTTTCAAATTAATTAAATAATTTCCACATGGCAAGGGGCAAGTGTTCCATGGAGGCTGTCAGATTGCTGGGCTTTGCAAATAAATACAATTGCTTAGAGAACAAGATTTCTAGGCATCACCAATATTCTTAAAGTTAGAAAGATGTATTTTCCAAATATGTCTTGATTATATTTTTCTCCAAAAACACATTATAGTTATATGTTTTCCCAAACTTAA
Organism: Alligator mississippiensis; assembly: GCF_030867095.1. Taxonomy (NCBI): domain Eukaryota; kingdom Metazoa; phylum Chordata; order Crocodylia; family Alligatoridae; genus Alligator; species Alligator mississippiensis. The sequence goes on along the minus strand of NC_081825.1, from coordinate 27,072,893 downwards.
AGTTATACATAAAAAAATTCTGTCAGATGCATAACAGGAGTTACACCTTGCTTTAGATGATAAAACTGGTATCATGCCACATCCTCAAAGGTGAGGAGCCTGAGCACCAAGGAAGCAGAGTTTTAATTTTTTCACTGACACAGAGCTCCCCTACAGCCATGGGCAAGTCACTTAACCTCTCTGCCTCAGTTTCCTTTTCTGTAATATGGGGATAATGTTGCTTGCTTACTCTACTTGGAAAAGGTATTTCAAGAATCATTTGGTGTTTTGAAAACAATTTGGAGATGGTAAAATGGATTTGACGATGTACTACCTGCATAATAAAAATCAACAAAGCTACATGTTCATTGGAAAAAACCTCACTTCATATGACGTACAGCAAAAGTACAGCTTATTGTCATATTGAGTTTGGTATTCAAGCCAGAATTGCACCTAAGAAGGCATTCCATCTCTGAGGGGAACAAGAAGTTGAAGTGAGAGGGGTTACCTGAAGGAGGAGAAGGAGGATGGTCTCATGTGAAAGGAAATACAAATCAGAGTCCAAATTAATCCCTCCTGCAATTTGAATGAACTCTGATCCCAAAACTGAAAAGATCTTGCTGCTGCCAGACAAAATAATACACATAGGAAGCACACAAACATGTTTTGCACCATTTAGTTATTATACCCTGTAAAATGTGCCTTGTGTGTAGTATTTTGCAGGTATAGCTGCTGGTTAACAACATTTATCTAGTTAGTTGGTCTCTGCCCTCAACTTTAAAGGCACTAGCTCTTAAATGGGGGTTTAGCAATCTGCAGCTGACAGTTTCAAGAGGCCATTCCTACTAAACAGAAAGAGACAACTACCGATCATGCGCACACATTTATACACTTGGTTCTGACGTTTTAATCATTGTTTCTTACCTTTTCATTCTCCAGGTCTATCATCTTCTGTGTCAGGGCAGCTTCCATTCCTTCGATCTGTTTTAACCACTATATGAACATGGCAGTAATGAGAGGAATACAGAAAGGTGAAAATACAGCTTTTGGAGGAGCTTTATTAATAATTTTGTAAGTTAATTTGCTGAGGACACTCACAGTTGCATGCTTCACCCCTCCCCCCACACCATTAACTGTTCAACTTTTTCAAGCTATCAGTGAATGAGTAAGGCAGCCACTGGGAATTAATAAAGTTTAATTGTGAACGGAGGTAGCTGTAATGCAGTGGATTAATTTGCTCCCCTCTAAAGATCTACATTTAGATCGAACTTGGGTCAAAACTGCAAAATTAGTCTGATGGTTTCAACCCTAGTGTTCCCCACACACATTGTCTGCAACACAAATGAGTCTTGCTCTTAGGGCCCAACTCTGGCAGTCCTTGCTCATGGTATTGAAACCAATGGAACAACTTGTCCTTTATTCATATAAGTAACAGTAGCTACATGAGGGGGTGAGGGGTGCCAAAAGGTAAAGTTTAAGATGGGTAGGCAAAACTGTATGAGAAAATTCATGCAGGTCAAAAGATCAATCATCCTATCAATAACTTTTTATTATATCTAAAAGTATTATAAAAAGGCATAGAAGAATGGGCATTGAATTCCAAGTGTAAAATTGTTGTGGTAGAAGCTAAAGCTGTGGAACACACAGATCTTGCTTGTTAAATATTAATGACGGTTAAAGGCAGTGAATATTCACAGTCTTTCAGTGCATCAGAAGAGGTGGAAATTCTCATTCATGGCATCCTTTAATTTATTTATTTAATTTTTACTGGTTTACAGAACACAGTCTAGGTAAGTGGTTATTAATTTATATAGAGCTTGCGCCCACTTAGATCACAAGGAGCTTCATCTCCCTGGCAGTCAGGTTGGACCCCTAGAATATAGAGTAAAAGCATTCTGGGGAAATTAGAATTCTTTGTTAATTTCTGTATAAATCTATTGATTGGTGTCTGGTGAGATTTGAGGTTCAACCTAATGGACCAACATGCAACCTATTTTTTTTGTATTTAATTTTTTATAAGTTACGTGGGGTTCTCATGATGATTTTTTTCAGTGACCGAAAACCAGAATTGATAAATTCCAGGCAATGATTCAGATTAGATTTAGGAGTTTAAGAAAGCAAATTCTCTTTTAAATTAGTTACAATACATTCTTTTAATAAGAGAAGGTAAAACACAAATTCGCTCCTCAATTATATTCATCTGGTCTTTTATTGTTTCAGAGAATGATAAATCAAAATGGAAGCTTATTCTACCTACTTACTAGGTTTACATTTTAGCACAGATTCTAAGCAAGTGACAAGGAACATTTCATTTCCCAAGAGACTCTGTTCCAGCTGTAATCTTTGCACCTTTCTCTAAAATAATGGAGATGACAGATTAAACTAAGGAAAAGGCATATTGTGTGAAAGAGATCACCTTCCCATCATACACCTTCAAATATCACCCAAGTGAAGGGGTTCTGTATAGGAAACTGATGCAAATCGGGTCATTATCCATGTATTATGAACAGCCTTTTGACTGAAGGCAGAGTATTACAACCTCTCTCCAGCTGCTACTCCAGCCCTTAGCTCAAACAAGGCCACCATTTCCTATGCACGTCTACGCACCCATGCAATCATTAACTAGGTACCTATACCTCTTCCATTGGCCTGCCCCTAATGATTCTCTCTCCAATAGATTATGCCCACTGCTGCCACCATGCACCTATTTCACCCATCTCTCCACATGGCAGCAAGTTTGTTGCACTGCAGGCCTTTTTGTTATCCTGAAGGCCTTCAGTGAATATCACCCTTGGAAAACTGGTCAATGCCAGTTTGATGCTGCTATTCAGAGAATTTCAGCTCAAGTTTACACTTAATGGCTGCATCCAGATGAGTGTGGCCATGCAGTATGTGGCACCACAAACACATCTGTGGTGCCACATACCACACATTTAGATGGTCTCTGCACTGCAAGGGAGTGCTGCCCATGCATGCGCTGCTCCACGTTTTTCCTGAGGGTTTTATTGACCCATGGATATCCAGGGGTTTAAAAAACCTGCAAAAAAAAAAAAAAAAAAATTTGGAGCAGCGCATACACAGGAAACGCACTCTACTCAAAAGTAGAGCTATGCTCTAGTTGACAGTGAGGCTCTTTGCAGCAGCATTGCTACCTCTGCAGTCCTGGGAGGCCCCCAGAGCCCAGATAAGGCTGCTGGGGCCAGTCCAGTACTACCCCCAGCCTCCCCAACCAAACCTGGGGTAACTTGCCACACATCAAAGTGCACATGGCATGGGCATTCCCTGGGGACAAGTAGCTGAAGTCCAAGGTGCACTGCCGCTACTTGTCTCAGGAGAACCAAACGTCCACGCTCCTCTGGATATGGCCTATTCCTGCCAAAGGACTTTGCAAGATACCAAGTATCCTCATGATCTCACTAAATCCAATGGGAGAAGGTGCTGAACACCTCAGAGCTTGGCCTGAAATTTTTAGATCAGAATCAGCCACCTGTGTCATCCTTATGCTGTACCGGTCTAATTTTGAAGGGGGAATTGCTAAGATTCAACATACATTTGAAGAGAAAAAAAGAGCAATTGATATAATTCATGGGGTCATATTCAGTTATAACCTATCCCACATTAAAGCTACATTGCTGTGAAGTAATGCAACATCAGCTAGAATTACACCAGTATGTTGTTTACATGAAGAGACATTCCTTTATTTAACAGACTTATTTCCAGAAGGCTCATATCTATGCAAGGCAGAGTACTAAAAGCAATGTTTGACATGAATAAAAATGGAACATAATTATATGGACTAAGTAGAAGTGTGTGTGCGAGTGTATTGATGATGCTGAGGATATGTAAGTGGTTCCAGCATTTTACAGAAGGATCTTATTATAAGGCAAAGTTGTGATGGCTTATTTTGATTAAGGATCATTCTATCACAATGGATACCAGAAATATACAGGAGCTAAACAAGTACTTAGTTACAGGGCCAGCTTCTATTTTGGGTCACATTGGACATTTTTACATGACTCAATGAATAAAATATTTTTATTTCGTAAAAAAGAAGAGAAGCTCTACTGAAGAAACTAGTGGAATTGCCTTGAACTGATGGAACTGCAAGCAAAAAATTGGCCTGTGATTCCTACTGGGGTTATGTTAAATCAATTCTCTCATCTGAACCCTATTTCCATAGGGGTTTTTATTTGCCTGGGACTTACAGCTTTTAATTTGGGATCCCTGGAATTAATACATAGCAGAAGGTGTCATAACAATGTGCAGCACCATGCTGTGTTTACAGTCATTTCCTCATGCAGCAAAGATGATTCCTTGTTTGTTATGCCTCATCTCAATATGCTGTGGACATCAGTAAATCCTTCCATTAGCAGATCTCTAAGCACTAATACAATCAGGCTGTATAGAGTATCTCTGAGTGATTCATAATAATGAACTTAGCCGTGTTACATTTCCAGGAGGCTGGGAAGTGTTATTGTTCCTTCTTTTACAGAAGAGGAAGCTGAGGAGTAGACATGTTACATGTTGCTCAAGGTCACTCAGGTTGCTTGCAACAAAACAGTACTGACAGCAGGGATTTAGGGGGTTCATCCTGTACCTGAACCAGCAAGGCACACACACACATGCATATGCATATACGCATTTCTGAAAATGCTATTAGTTTTAAAAAGAATGAAAGTAATTTCCTTCCTAAGACATTAAGACTTAAATTCAGAATTCTACATTTTCCCTGACATCAGTAGCACTTAAAGCATTAATTACAGCACAGCTTTGACCTTCATTAACAGTACAACAGCAATAGGCAACCTCCTGTCTATTTAAGAGCTAACAATGTTGAGTGTTCCAGGAGAAATAAAACCCTAGATTCGGTCTTGGTGAGTGAAGAGCTTTTAATTCACTTTAAAACAGTACACAGGGAAACTCAGAACTCTTAATTCCTCATTTCCTGTATGAGCTTAATTGATGTATATCATCTGTATCATCCCAGTAGACTACTGGTTGGAGGTGGTAACCAACCCATACAGTCTACCAACACAAGGAAGTTGTAGCAAAAGTAAAGTGAATAGGGGAAACTGGAGGCTGAAATTGTGAATAGCTCCTTGAAGGCTTCTTAAAACATCAGTAATTGCAATATGCTTCCCACAGTAAGAAATGATAATGTATAATTAATAATCATACATTTACAGATATATTTATAAAAGAACCGAGAACAATCAGTGAATAATCACTGTTTTCATGAGTAGACAGGATGGCTTAGTGGGTAGGAAACTAGGCTAAGTCACCTGAGACCTATGCTCAGTTACCAGTATAGGCACAGATATCATGTGTGACCTTGAGCAAGTGATTTCAATCGTCTGTGCCTCAACTCCCCAGCAGGTATACAAGAATAACATTTTCCTGCCTCCTAGAGGTGCTAGGTGGATAAAATTTATCATTGGGTTTTATTCATTACAGGCTTGTGAGACAACTACACTACAATGGCATTAAAATTATATAGACTGTTTACACTTTAGTTTTAAAAACAAACTTATTGACAACAGAGGATAAAGTTAAAGATTCTGTCTTTTTGAACAAGCTGGGTAAGCAGTAAGATAAACAAGTAAGTCATTCTTTAATCTCCTCAGGACCAACAGAAATGCTAGCAATAAGAATTCCTGTGAGATAATTAAAATGATTATTGGGGTGGATTTATAAAATATTTTTGCTTTTTAAAGATTGAAGATCATTTTATAATTTCTTCTTGTTATGAAGAACTGACAAACTCATTTTTTCTTAGACTGTGATCATCAAGTGATGTGATTTCCTGAATTGTGCAAGCCTGACTCACAACAGTCCCATCCTTTTCAATGCACCTGCTCACACAAGAACTAACCAGCTTAAGTAAGGGCAGCACAGTCCAGAGTTTGTGCAACTTTAGCCTAAGGAAAAGAATACTCAGATCCCCATCTAGCCTAATCGTTTGTGTTTTCTCCTAGTATTTTAAAGTCTGCAATTCTCACCTCTTCTCTTACACTACACTGACAATAGGTTTTAGTGTTCTCCTAGTTTCATTTGGTGTACACTAGGGCTGTGCAAAACGGCTGTGTTTCAATTCAGTTTTGGATTCAGCCGTTTTGGAGAACAGCAATTCATTTTGGTGTTTTGGATCACTGTCCTGTTTTGTTTCCACCAAATCTCCTCCGAATCTGTTTTGAGCCCAGCCGGGCAGGGCTGCAGGGCTCCAGCGGGGAGCAGGTCAGGGCTGGGGGTGGCTTGTCTGGGGGGAGGGCTGCTGCCCTCTGTGCAGGTGAAGAGACCCTCCACAGATCTCTGATCCCTGCAGAGCCAAGTCACATGGCAGGGACCAGCACTGCCCTGCTGGGAGACCTGGCTCCTCAGGTAGCAGAGATCTACGCTGGGGGTCTCCTTGTCACCACTACCCACCCCTTGCAGCCCCGGATCTCTGCTCTGTGTGGAGCCAGGTCACAAATCAGACACCAGCAATGCCCTGCCGCGTGACCTGGCTTTGAAGAAAGTAGAGATCCACACCAGGGTCTCCTAGCTGCTGCTGCCTGCCCTGCGCTGCTCTGGATCTCTGCTCCCTGCGGAGCCAGGTTGCATGGCAGATACCAGCACTGCCCTGCAACACGACCTTGCTCTGCAGGGAGCAGAGATCCACGTTGGGATCTCCTCACCGCCTCTGTGTCATCAAGGCAGCAGGGGGTGGGCAGCGGCAGCAAGGAGACCCCCAGAACACATCTCTGCTCCCTGCAGAGTCAAGTAGTGTGGCAGGCAGCAGCATACAGTTATTTCCTTGCAACCCTGGCTCCGAAACTCTGAAATTTTTCAAAACATCTCCAAAACAATTTTGAAACTTTTTGGATATCTTGTTTTGATTCAAAGATGTTTCTGAGCCTTCTATTTCAATTCAGATTCGGTGTTTTGGATGCCGAAACAGCCCAAAACACCTCCAAAATGAAATGGCTGCTGAAATTTTGCATAGCCCTAGTGTACACCAACCAATAACTTAGCTGAATCATCAACCAATCATTGTTTGCTAATCATTATCAACTATTTAACAAGACCAATGGAGTTTTGATGTTGTAGACCCGTCTTTTAATATCAACTTTTTAAATAGAAGGCTTACTGGGGAAAATACTTTCCTTTCTGGTTTATTTTGAGTCATTATTTGCCCCTATTAATGATGGAAGTAGAAAGCTAGTTCCAGTTGCACAGAAAAGAGTAATCTGTCTAATAATCTGTCCAGTGAAAAATACTTCTTAAAAATTAAATATTGAACTAAATATCACATTTACCAAATGGAAGTTTTACCCTCCTAAACTACTCCTTACTCCTTTGACTACCATGTGTTAGACGATCATAATTATACATTCTGGTCAATTACAGATCCACTGCTGAATGGCATGGAGGATTAGCAAAGACAGATCATTTAAATAGCAAGCTAACTCAGCAATGTGTGCAACCGTGATGCTTTTTTTTTTTTTTAAACCAATAATTCTCAGTTTGGATACTAAAAATATTATTTGAAAAAAAAAAAACAAAAAAAAAACCAGACGGCTACGTGTCTGTTCTCTGATTGACACATTTTGGTTTTAAAAACTACGGGTAATTGGAGTGGTTATTTTCTGAAACCAGCTATGTTTTTTTAGGTCTGATGCCAATGAAATGTGCCAGGCATACAGTTCTGGATTTAGGTTTAGCGTGAAACCTAATCACCCTTCAGTACGGAGCTCAGAAGCTGCTTTGCTTAATATACAGTAGTTGGACACATCAGCAGTGCCCTACTTGCTCAACGAAGTCTCAAGAGGGGACCAAACTTTAACAACAGAAACACTGAATCATGTTTTGCTATTTAGATTTTCCCCACGTGGCACTAAGGAGATAAAGGATGAGGACATTTGAATTTGTGAGAAAACAGTAAAATGCCATGTTTGTTAAAGTGATACTGAATTTCTCGTTAACAGTATATTCAGGTAAAGTAAGTAGCAGGAAACAAAAAGGTAGGGTGTTTGCTTGTTTTATTTGGCTTTTTTGAGACATTTTTAGCGGTTTAAGCAGGGGAAAGAGATTAAGAGCCTTTTTCCCCCCCAAAATTAAAATCTTTGTTTCTCATGCAATATAACATATGGGAAAAAGGAGTGCAGCAAGCTTCCCGCACTGTGCTGAGTATCCTCTTTTCCCCACTAACTCCCATAGAAGAGGACAGTACTCAGCTCACCACTTCTGGACTTCAGCACCTCACAGAAAGAATTACCATAATATCAATCATGCAAAGCAGTGGGCAGCCTCTTGTGAGGTTCTAGGCTCTTTTCTCAGAGGGGTTTGTGGGAGTGGAAGATGCTGGCACATCCCAAAGATGATACTTTCCTCCAGATTTTTTAGTATGCTTAATTGTATGTCACAGCCCTCTACATGCATAGCTCCAGTGAGGACAGGTTATAATGAACACATGCTCAAATCCATGTGAATTAACAGAAAGGCCACGCTTCTCTGATAAATCATCATACAAATTTCTGATTGGTGTGCTCTGGTTTTGTGCAGACAAAAAGCTTTAGTGAAGTCTACCTTTTCACAGAGGGAAAGTACAGTCCCAGCTTGGATAATTGCAACCTGTTCTTCGTTTCTCAAATTCTAAAACAGAAAAAAGGTGCAATTGCATTTTACACTGGATTGTAAATCCATTCCTCAAAACAGGTGTGATGGATTTTGAGTACCCTGTATCCATCAAAGTGTATCAGGTGCCTGATTATTTAAAAAACAATAACAGAAAAGATCCAATGATTAAAAATTAAGCTCAAGTAAAGTAGATACAGTCCTTAGTCACTTAAGTTCAGTACATCATTCCCATTATGGCTTTTCAATGGAACAGTTACATGAAAACAAAGTGGATACAATCTAGTGATTTTTTTTTAAATGGGAGAAATGGCATTTCACTGCAGAGTAGCCCTAATGCAAGGAATCTATTGCAGAATTGGGCCTTTTATTAATGAAGGCTACTCACAGAATAAGAGAGTTCCCATAAATATTATTTTGGATTTCACAGTTTAATCTATGATCTGAAACTCTTGTCTAAATCAGCCTTCACACCTTACAGACTAGACTCAAGCTTTCCTAACATTTGCCTCTCATAAACCAGCTATCATTGTACTTTGTAAGCTCCCAAGTTTACATTCTGAGAGGCACTGCAAAAATATATAGCTTTGACTTCATTCTTCTGTCTTATATCCTGTCCCCTGCAGTCCCTAAAAAAATGTATTTAAATGCCACTCAGTAGGGGCCCAATTATATTTTGAAAAAATGCAAGGAATCTGCACCTATACTGGTAACAACTGTCCCTGTCATTTGCCAATGAATATGCAAATTCAGTCATTCAGAAATGCCCTAATGCATTTACTGGCATGGAGAAAAAAACAACTTCAGAACAAACACACACACAAAACCAGAAATATATTTGAAATAAAAAAAAATGTGTTACCCCATTATCTCCAAGAATATCTAGCTTCTTCATAAGTTCAGAAATATTCACATCCTAGAAAAGATTTTCAATACTCATTGTTCATAAAGGAAAGGGGGGAAACAACCTTCAGTATTCATATCTTTTCATGACTTTTCTGTAACTTTACATGCAAAATGTCACCAAAAGCCACGTCAGTTTTATACCACAGGGACACCAATTCTGTGGATGTGTTCAGTTCAGGGAGAGGTGTGCGCAGAGTAGCTGTTTTCTGCACACCACTGCGAGTGGGCTTATTAGCTCTATTGGCTTAATTGGCTCTGTCACTCAGTAGTGCAGATTAGTTTACCCACAGTACCATACAGATGTGGTAACATTTTTATAAACCACTACAACAGTACAACATGCTTGAGGCTGGGGATGCCTGGCATGACAAGTTTACCATACACATGGCCTTACTTAGAGCTAGAACAATGGGTACATGTGAAGTCATGTGTCATTTCATATGTACTTTCATCAGTTTACTAATGAATACAACTCAAATGCTGAATTAGGGAAACAGGCTTAGAGGCAGATCCAGTCCAGGATGTCAAGTTTAGCACATTGGGCCACTAGAGTTGACAGGAAGACTATAGAAAGTATGAGCTGGGTCATCTAGGAAACAAAATATAAATCTATCAGCCCTCTAACAGCAGGAGCAATGTCTGCTGTGCACCGTGATCAGGGAGCAACGCTGCATCAGACTGAACTGCCTGCTAGTCAGTAGCAAGCACAGAAGCCTAAGCAGCAAGTTGATATTGATTCCTAATTAAAACTATTGATTAGTTTTTTAAAATTTGCATGCGTCTAATTTTGTCCTTCTTCTCCTTACAGAAAAAAGAACCCCACACCAACTGTCTCCTCCTAAAGATACACACACAAATATACAAACAAACCCTATTAGAAACCCAGTCTTAGTCTTTCCAAAATCAACAAAGAAATGGCCACTGATGTAAGAGGAGCAGGATCAGACCTCAAAGGCCCATGAATAGTATCTTGTGAAGTGCTGAGCACACTCAAGTCCCACTGCCATCAGTGATAGCTGATAGTGGCCAGCACATCACGTGTCCAGTCCTTTGCAGGACTATCTTATGACATTACTTCTACAATATAAAAATACCGGTTTGTATCTGTCTATTATGCACTCATGCAAGGAGCCAGTAATTTGATGCCAATTTGTTTGCCAAATTAGCTATTGCATTAGCCTTACAAAATATATTAACAGACTGTAACACTCTGGCAAACAGGCTTGGGTGCACAAGGCTAAAAAAAATGGAAATTCTATTACAGAGATATACAAGTGTAGAAGAAAAAACTGCCATTCATTACATATGAATCTAACTTGGTTCCCCGACATTAACAGCATAAGATCAGCACACCACACAGAAGACATTCTTTTTCCAATCCAGTTTTTCCCCCTCTTACTAGAAGGGTAGTAAGTTTGTACTTTATCTATTGGGCAGACAGTCCATGCTAGCATTCAATTTTTTATTTTTTTTTTTTATAAGTAAAAATATTTAGAAATCAGCTCTTTCTCCAATTTTCAAAACTGGGTTTAAACTTTCCAGACATGTGAGCATATCTTGAAGTCAGAATTTTCAGGTTAGAATCATCTCTATTAACACTGAATAAATAAGACTTGTAAGTAATCAGTCACTATTATGGAAATGTGACACTAGTACAATAATAATGAAATATATATAATATAATGGAGCATTTTCAGGCCAGATACTTGATTTTCATTTAGTTGTCATTGAACATAAGAGAACATTAAGAATCAAACCACATTTTAAGACCTATACAATATTTAATTTACTACAACCAAATAACCATTTTCCAAAGATTTCAAAACACATGGATCATAAATCAATTGGGCCTCACAACATCCCTGTGAGGTAGGTAAAAAATACATTTTGCAGATTGGTAAATTGGGATAGAAGTTAAAAAAGGTACCAAGAAAAAAAAAGCCCAAGAAAAAAAAAAACAACTTTTTTTTTTTGTGACAAAAGATGAAAGATGGACTCTACGACATCCATTTAAAAAGAATACTTTTTCTGCTGGGAACCTGGATCTATCTGGAGTAGTGTGTCCAGTTTTGGGCCCCCCACTACAGAAAGGATGGAGACATTGGAGAGAATCCAGTGGAAGGCAATGAAGATGGTTGGAGGGCTGGGGGACATGACTTATGAGGAGACACTGAGGAAGATGGGCTTATTTAGTCTACAGAAGAGAAGACTCAGAGGGGTTTTAATAGCAGCCTTCAACTACCTGAAGAGAGGTTCCAAAGAGGATGGAGCTAGACTGTTCTCAGTGGTGGCAGATGACAAGACAAGGAGCAATGGTCAAAGGTTGCAGCAAAGGAAGTTTAGGTTGGATATTAGGAAGAACTCTCTTATGAGGAGGGTAGTAAAGCACTGGAACAGGTTACCCAGAGTGGTTGTTGAACCTCCACCCTTGGAGGTTTTTAAGAACTGGATAAACAAAGCCTTGGCTGGGATAAAATAATTGGGGATGGTTCTGCTTTGAGCAAGGTTTGGACTAGATGACCTCCTGAGGTCCCTTCCAACCCTAATTTTCTATGATTCTATGATCATAGCAGATGTAAGAGCTCCAGCCAATGCACACGTTAGATTGCAAAGGAGGACGTTAAAAAGCAGAATCAGGATCCTATGCAAAGTGTTTTGGGAAGGAAATCTATTAATTAGTGTTCTTCAGTGGTGTGTCAGATAAGTCAGATTCTTAATTCTGGAGACAGCTCAACAGATCCCCAGACAGAGAGGGAGATCTATATCAATCAATCTATGTATCTAACCTAAACTCAGTGAACTGTCCTTTTCTGATGGTCTTTTACTTATTAGGATATTTTATTCTGGGTATGTCCACAGGCCCTTTGCTGTAACAGAACATTCAGGGAAGGTTATGATAGTAAGCATGCAAGTTATTATGCCACAGTATGTTAAACACACCAAATTGATGGCACTAGTTGCTCCCAGAGTAATGAAAACAGCATAGTTGAATTTTATGGCCATAATTTCTCAGTGACCCCTACATCTAATTTATTCAGATCACAAATACAAATAATGTTTCTCTAATTGGCTCCAGTGCACTCTGAACCAGTGGTCGGAAAGTTTCTTTTCTTTTTGATCTGTTACGCATCATTCTTAAGAAGATATTCTGAACTTAACCTTGGGTAAGCTAGCATGGCAACCAATTTGAGGTCTCCTTGAGATTTTGAGTTTTCGGACTGAAAAAGAGCAACATTTTATTTTTCTCACTGAAGCAAGCAGGTAAGATGCCAGTTATTTATTTTTATTTCAATACGTGTAGTATGCTTATCTTGGGCCTCATTCAAAGCCAACGAAAACTAGTTAGCAGGGCCATGGTACTTTCAATGGATTTAGGACCAGGACACTTATGCTTCTAGGCCCCACTTCATTACTACCTTACTTAAGCACATACTTAATGAGGTCCACTAAAGTGCTTTGCTGGACTGGGGCCTGAGTACACAAAAGGGATCAGAACAAGCGATGGATGGGTGCTATATTTACAATCCTTTTTTCTGACCTTAACTACACTTCAATATTGAACCTGTAATTCAAAATTGAACAAATATAGAATGACATGAAAAACATATGACAGCTAACCATTCATACAATTGTATTCTCTATAGTTTATTCAGGCTAACTCCTAAACCTCTCAGGTTATTAGCCTCAGGAGAATACTAGACAAGTCTAGCAGACCTCATTGTCAGGAGTCATCTTTCCCCAATTATTCATCCTTTTCTCCAAGTTTCATCCTATATTTTTCTTTGCAGAGAAAAAATAAATTCTCACATCTGGATCACTGCTGTATGTTTAAAAGCAACCATCATTTGACAGGGCAATTTATTCATGTGCTGGGTATACTCTGATAGAGCTCCTGGATAATCCAATCATCTTGAGAGCTAATGAAGCCACATCTACCTTTATTCCTTCTTGTTGACAGAACAGTTGAAGTGCACTTCCATTGTTTTCAGGGAAGGTAGTTATATGGAGGTTAAATGCTGGCGACCTTCGTTCTCTCTCCTGAGGAAAGATTTTGTTTCAAAAACAATATATGTGATTACATAGAAACATTAATTCGCCATACCCTGAGTTACTCAAAAAGCCTACATTTACTGATAGACATAATCCACAGATCTCTATTCAGATTCAAAATACATTGTGGTTTTCCAGACTCCTTAGAGTTTTGGCATGGGACAAAAGCCACAATTATACAACCAACCCATGCAAGCAGTGTCTCTGAAGTTTTAAAACTAATAAGGGTCCAGATGGGGCATATAACCGTAACGCTTGGGGATGTAGGAAGTATTTGAGATAATTGTCTCTTAGAAAGAATATTTTATTTATTACTTTATACATGGACCAGATGACTATAAGAAAAAGGTTCACAGAATGAAACCTCAAATTAATGCCGAATCGTATTTTGACTTTGAGAATACTCCCTCTCATTCTGAAATGATATCAATTTCATTCTTAATTTAACAGTAAAGCCCCATCTCAACTCATCATTTATACCACAATAAAACTACTTTGCAGCTGAACTCTACATACCAGTATTCTAAATCCTCAAAAGCAAAAGAATTCACTACTCACCCAGGTTTTTATGTTTGAAATATACTGGTACCCTACCTTTAATATTTTTGGTGCCAAAAACAATAATTGCACATATATTATCTCTCAAACTATATCACTCTTAAAATTTGTGCAGCTTATTGACTTGATTTCCATGCACTTGCTCAAAATACTGATGTAGCATTTCAGTAGAAAGCAGCAATACAGCATTTCAACAGATGAAGGACTTCCACACAAAATTTCATTTTGATGCCCTTGTTGAAAGCAGCTGGATTGAAGGCTCTGGAAACTGCATCTCAGGGCCTTATTCTCAACAAAATTAAACCTATGAAAACCAATGGAGTTGCACCAGTGTAAGTGAGATCCATATCAGGCCTATCTTCTATACCCTGAGCAAGAATGGCATGGCAAGCGAAAGTTGGAGCCAAAAGAGCTACTGCAGGTTCCAAGTCTGTTCCATCCATAGCCTGTAGCCTGACTTCCAAAACAACAATTGAAGTTAATTGTGTTGGTTGTTTGGTGATATGGACATTTGTCCTTTGGTAACTGAGCTGAAACCACAGATTTACTTCACCCATTAACGAAACACACCATAACAATTTCTGTTCAGTAGCATCCTACTGCACTTGAAACTGATCCAGAGCAGAGGCAAAAATGTCTGCATCCCACCACAAGTCTCCTCAAACAGTTTCCTGAAGAGTTTTCTACAACTGATCTAAATTTTAAAGTTCAGCTATACCAGTAAGGAAGCTTCAACTTACAATAGAAAAACAGAAACAGAGGTTCTAATCTAAAATTAACCTAATTTAAACCAACGTCTAATATTTTAATTATTTGGCACAGCAATAAACCATCCAATGTTTCCCCGCATTAAATGATACACAATGGCCTTGTTTTCTAATACATCCTAATTTTCATCTGAAATAATTTGGTTAATCAAAATGCCTGAAAATGTTTCCACAAGAACTGAAAGCTGCATAATTTTGCTAAAGAACTCACTCCCAGTCACTTTTGTGCTAATTGCTTATCTATCAGCACACAGATTTCTTTTTTTGCATGCTTTCTCTGAAATCATAGGCATATCCTGCAATTGTTATTCTGTAAATAGATTCTCAGCAAGAAACTAGAACCATTGTCCTGAGCTATAGTTTAGTCTTCAAACAATTCTTTAGTTAAATGTAGAAAGTTCTTATACTAAAGCACTCTTGAAGAGTCTTTTTTTAAGATGTAATATGCCCTAAGTCACTTTTTCTGAAAATGCTCGTTTTGGACAATGGCTGCTAGCTTGCTGCCAGTTTTAACTTTAAATTTGTTCTGTATTTGAATTCAGGGTTGCTAAATAAAGTATACAGAATATAAGTCGGTATCCATTTCAATGTCCAGAATGACTACTAGGACGTGTATATTGCAGAATGCGTAATTTGTCACGTTACATGCTATGACCTCAAAACATACAGATGGTAAAATAAAACAATAAAAACAAAAGATTTTAAGAAAAAGACGAAGAAAAAGAATGATGTCACTGAAGTAGGATGAAAATAAGATTTTCATCTTTAGTATGGAAGTTATACATGCGAGGGGGTGTGGTGAAACACACTGGATGATGAAAATTATGAAACAGCAACACTAAAAAATCTTTCATAGAACTGATTCTAAATGGTGTTAAAAATATGGACGGTGTTTTCAAATGGGGTACGGTGTTATCAGGCAACATAGTGGGGCAATGCATCGCCCCCATACTGGGCAACAGTTTAGCATCCTAACACTCCCTGAAAGCCCACTTGCAAAGTGATGAGGAGCACCATTAGTTTCTGACAAAATCACAGAATTGCTTTTAATAAGATGTAGCCATCCAACTATTACATATACTCAAATGAATTTGATGAAGAAATTTGATATTAAGAATGTTACCTTCATTTCCACCAGTTATGCTTGTGCCTCACCCTTCTAATTTGTATTACTAGCTGTAAATATTTCCTTTTGTCTTTTAGTAATGCCAATTGATTCTAATCCAGTAACACTGCATATCAGCAGTGAAGAGACTTTGAGTGCTTTCAACATCAGCTATGAACATTTGAACTAATATAAAGTAAAAATTATTTGAAAATATTCTTAATTAAAAACAATTACAGGTTGACATGATGGATGTATGAGATCCTTAGACTTTATTGCATGCAAGACGTGAGAAGGCGTGTTAATCGAAACAATGCCAACCAAGTTTGTAGTATGCATACCAAGTGATTTCACATGCAAGAAAGGAGTAGTTATGGAAATGAAACAAATAAAAAGGCAAAAGATTGCAAAACAAAATATTTTTATTAGGTGCAAAACAAACTATATGCAATATATATTAGCTATTTTACATCTTCATAAACATTAGTGAGCATTCTTTTCAAAACATATTAAGGCAGTGGCATCATTTTCATTATCCAAACATACAATATTAAAAAAAAATCTAAAGGGGTCTTTCCCTTATACATGCACTGGTCACCACTGAACGTTACATGAATTTCAGCTTGGGTTCAAACACAATTTCTGTTCCATTTGAGAGTTTACAGAGAGAATCTCTTACTTCAAGTTCTAGCACTCTGAATTCTAAGAGCTCATTCTGGTCTTTCGCATCCTGCATCTCGGTCCTCAGCTGATTCTCTTCCTGTTCCATTTTGTAAATCTAAGAGACAATACAATATTAAACACAACTAAAATCTGGAAAAAAACAGTATATCTGGTTACATACACTGATTCTTTGCATTTTTTAAGAAACAATAAAATTTCTCAGTTGCTTGTTGAAACAAGAGTTAAGAATTAAACTCTAAGCTAAAAAACTTTTAGACCAAATTTCTTACAAAGGTCTGAACTGCAAACACTTTGTGTGTAGTCTTTACTTCGTGCACTTGAAAAATACCTTAGAAGTTTGAATGTTGAGTCCATTCATGTGCCTAAAGTTAAGCACATACAAAGACATTTGCTGGATCATGACCTTAGACAAAATGTCCACTGAATTCAGTGCATAGCCAGTTGGCTGGGTGTCAGGTCTTGAAAATGAGGAAACAGTACATTAGAAACAATGCTATTGGCCCATGAGTAGATGGACAAGATATTCTCAATAAGCAGACAATGATTTGTCTGGTCTGAAGTTTTCCAAAGACCCATTTTGAAAAGCATATATGGCAAGTGATACAAATCCTGCAGCTAAAACTAAGAATGATGGTCTTACTTTCAGCACCAGCTCCATGACACTGGGCGAAGCATGCAGAATTTGAAGTCTGGTAGTCTGTTCATGCGTACTTTTTTTTTTTTTTAACCAAATTTAATGCAATGGCAATGGACATTTAATGCTTTATACCAAATTAAACAATCAATCCAATTAGAAAGAAATAGGAGTGGCGGCAATCTTAGTCCTAGATTTGTATCATGCTATTTTATTACTTTCAGTAACACTCAAGGACCCTTTTTGCATTACTATCACCATTTCAGAGTTATATTTACCAGCAACTTGAGACATCAATCAGTTTAAGTCCCCATTGTGCTGGATATTGTATGGTTATCCAGGAAATGATAACCTCTACCCAAGAGGAGGGGTTTGACAGCACTTTAAACTCAAATTATCACACTTGCCATTTCCGGGTAGAAATAAACAGAGTGACTTCCACCTCGGCATTCTAACTCTTGGCACATCACTTTCATTTATAATTCCTATTAAAAAGTCATACCCAAAGGTTCCCAGATTCTGACCATATACCTTTTCAAACAACTCTTGATTTGTTCTGATAAGCAGCTGCTTCTCTTCTATCCATTTTGAATCCTGTGGAGGGGGGAAAATTAAATATATTTTTTCAACCAAGAAATAAAAAAAAGAATTATGCTTCCGTTATTAATTCACAATGAAATGTGGGTCCCACATCAAAGAACAAGCCTAATACAAATATTTTAAGAAATAGATAACCTGGGAAAACAATGAGAAAATAAACAAAACTCTAATTCTCTGTAACTTGGCCTTTTTTCTTTCCCACCCTGTACAGCCTAAGTTACTAGCTAAAGTTTGAAAATGTTTACATATAATCATCATTTTGGAGGCATGTTATCTATGCTCTTCCTTTTCTTCAACTTATAATTATTATTATTGTTCATCTTCCTTTACCAAAAGGGGATTATCTTGCTCAGTAGCTTTGTTTTAATATGTCTGCATTTTAATTGAAGTCACAAACAAACTTATAGGGAAGGGGAGGGAAAACATTTAATGAGCTGAAGTAGAACATCTGAGGACAGTGCTCTTCAATCAGCTGCTCAGACAGAAGCTTGAATAGGTCTCTTGTAGGCAATCTTTGGAATGGAATAAAGTATGGAATAAGGAAAAAGGATGTTGCTAGGAAAAATATAGATTGCCATCTCCCAGAAAAAGGATCTTTATTTCCATCTAATAACCTGAGTAGGAGGTGTTTGCAAGATCAGCTCAATTACCCTAATGGTACTTTTATAATGATAAAGGCAACTATATACCAAGAGAAATGTTTTCTAAATCACCCAGCTAATTTCAGATCTATCAAGGAAGATTTGTTTAAAGTCTAACATATGTCTAAGACCAACATTTTCTAAGCAGACAAGAGATTTGCACATTCAGTTCAATTTAGAAATGAATGAGATAGCCACCCAAGTCCCTTCAGGGTGCTTGAAATTTCAGCTGAACCATGCTGATATAACAACTACTTAGATACTTAAATTAGCATTTGCTGGGAAAAAACGGACTGCCACATCAGAATTAATTATTTTATGGAATTTTCTAATTTTACTTTTTTTCCCTCTCACCCACACACAAAAGCAGGCACATGCACTCTTATTTTTACACAGGGACTAATTCCTTAGGGGCAGAAGGTTGTTTCAGTTTGTGTTAAAACACATACCAGATGGAGTATGGGGCGGGGAAGGAAAAGAAATATGTAATGAATACCTAGTCTGGAATTAAAGTAAGGAAATACATAATGCTAATCAAATGTTAATCTAGACATTTACTTATGGTCAAAGGAATGGAGAAACCATTGGAAGTGTTTCTCCCCAGCATTGCCTTCCAAAGCTCAAAGGACAGAACAACTTGCATCCAGCGATTTAAGTAAACATCCAAACTCCATACACACTTAGGGGCCAGTTGTGTTTCCACAGTGCTTTTTCATGTATTCCTTCCTTTCAGGACTGCTAACTTTCTTTTATATCTATAATTGACAGATCTTAATTGCTCCATTGATGGTCTAAGTTTGTTTGACAAGAAAGATATTACAAATATTTCAAAACTTGATCATTTGAGGCTAGACGATGATTTTCAGTAGAAATAAAGATACGCAGCACTTAACAAAATATGCCCCTTATAAACGGCCTTAGAAGCTATGGTCAGATAGTAAACAATCTTACCATAAAGTCTTTCATAAAAGAACCTCAAAATACTTTACAGCGGTAAATTATTAGCATACCTATTTTGCATGCAAGGAACGTGGGCACAGAGAGGTTCATGGGAGTCTTGGGTGAAAAAAAAATCATAAAATGGGCTTAGAAGACTAACACTAAGGCAAATATATATTTTTTAAAACCCTTGGCCCTGCACTCTGATCTTAGCCTTCCTCTTCAACACTGCACATCTGACATTAGACATTGCATGTCAGCTCCTGCTGTCTAGGTTTCTTTACCTTTAAATTGAAAATTAAAATACATGGGCAAGACACACAGTTTTTAAAAATCTGGGCTTAAGTTTCCTGATTTAGAGTACTGTGCTTCAAGCACCTGAGAAGATTACTTCTCACCTGAATGAAGAGCTCAGAGTTCTTACTAAATTTAACACCCTTATCAGAAGCTCAGTGCCTAAACTACAAAATCACATAGTGCACAAAGTCAGTTTATTGTAACATTTATTTAGTTAAATATAGGGATTAACAGTTTGGTATGACTGCAGATAAGGGCAGTGAATAGATGAAGTTCTGCCAGAGCCCCTAGGAGGTAGAGCAGCAATTTCTGGTGAGGGTCTCAAGCTTAGTTTCTATCTGAATCATAGAAGACAACTATAAAATTGCATCCCACCGCTTGAATATTGATTTCTCGAGACAACTGAGAGACACAGGGAGCAGCAGGGTTAAGAATCTTCAAAGGTAATAAATAAATAAAAACTAATTTTTTCCCAGCACGCCTCTTAGGTATATCAGTAAGGAATCAAACGTTGACAAAATTTTTCACATATATATTCCTGTGCCCTTGTGTTATTTACAGACACAATATTTAGCTATTATAAATTTAATAGTAAAATATATTTAATGCAGCAGTTTGCCTAAAGTTTTATTTAACAATATACCAAACTGACAAAAACAGATCCTCAGAAGGGAAAGTTTGCCTTTCAAATTGGTTTATTCCTGTGTCTGATTTATTTATTTTTTAAAGCTAGTACCTAATATTTATCCTACTTATTTCTTGTTTGTTGTGGAAATACTTTATTTCCACAAAATTTACTAGAACAGAAAATTGGGGCTCGTACACAAGCCAATACAATATTGTTGACTTCAAGAGACAACTTGTACAAAACAAACCATAAAACAGAATGAAGATTAAATATAAAGAGTTCATGAAAAATGGAATACCCCCATTCATATTGTATATCACTAACAATATTTAAATATTTTTTCATCAATAAATATTGAAAAAATAAAACATTACATATTTTTGCAGAGGTACTTTCAGTGATGCAGCTGAACATGTTTAAATGCAAATTCATCATTCTGGCCAACTTTCTGGAAGATCCTGGGGTATTTGTTGACAACTCATTAAAGCCTGTTAAATGCCTTCTGCACTGCTTTAATGGTGTTGCTGCTTGCACGAGTTTGCAAATTTGGTGGCGTATTGTGCACTAATTCCAGCTGCTACAGCAAATTTAGCGGCGTAATGTGCCTTAATGATTTTGGGGTGCAGCAAACTAAAACACTTCCGAGGAGCTTTAGTTTGCTGCCTTACAGCTGTGGAGGGAATCATCAGGCTCCGTGAGGCTCAGAAGCTCTGCAGGCAGCCCCAGCAGGCAGCCTGGCAGCAGTGCCAAGGCAAGCCGCACTGAAGAAAAAAAAGGTGATGAGCCTGATCATCTTTTTTTTTTTTTTTTTCCTTCCCCAGAGCCTGCCTGAGCTGTGCGGGAGCCCAGTACTGCCTTCCACAGCCGTAGGCCTCCCAGGACTGCCTGAGCCAGGTGCCTGTGGCCAGGTGCAGCCTGGGTTGGGGGGAGCCAGCCTCCCCCCACAGCTCAGGGACTGCTCCTCCGCCTGCAGGCAGCTCACTCTCCCCTCCCCACCGCCAGAGGCAGGTAAGGATACAGGTGTATACAACATGGGGGTTTACTTTGCCCTAAACTGAAGCAGTGTTTTTAGAGAAACACTGCTTCAATTTAGGGAGAATGAAATCCCCGTGTTCTTTATTAATGCCCCTGGACATCAAATATGCACTAACAGCCAGGATTTATTCTTGCCAAACCCTAACAAGATATATCAAGTCTTAAACCTGATTTCACTCCATGAAATAGAGTTGCCAACTGCCTGTAAATTTATAGACAGTATATAAAAAAAGCCTAAAAATGCTTGTCTGTGATGTCCACAAGAAAAATTGAGCCATCTGTAAGACTGAACTCATTTCACAGTCTGTGTGAATGAATGGCTGTATCCCCACATGCAGGCATGTGTAGTTTGTGACACCACAAACCACACACGTGGAATGTTAAAAAGTGCCCCACCCTGTGAATTTGCAGCACAGGGGCAAAATTTGCTACTGGGTTTTCTGAGTAGCAAAGAAAAAACCCCAGAAAAAAACGTGGTGCAGCACACCTTATAATATTGTGTGCTGGAACAAACAGAGGCTTGGTCCTCCAGGGAGATGCTCTGGCTGCTGGCCACAGCATCTCCAGTCTTGCAGTTGTGCCCTGGCTGCTCCAGCATGCCAAGAGCCAGGAGGAACTGGCCAAAGGCAGTTTGCCCAAAGCAGGATGCAGTGCCCTGCAACAAAGCGCACATGTAGGGGTGTAGGCTAAAGCACATAGCGGAACAAATTTGTGCTGCTGCTATTTGTGTTGCTGCAGGCGCACACCCCTGCACATCGGACATGGCCACTGAGGCTAGATTCACATATCTTTGGACAGAGAGCAGAGCAGTGCCACCTGGTGTCTAAGTGGAAGTGCTGCTCAGAGCCCTTCAGTGAATCCCTGTTGGGCTCACTACTAGACCCTCCGCAGCTTGCCTATCCATCTGCTCAGTGCTCACCTAGAAGTTATGCATAGCTAGGAGATGCAGAGGGTGGGGGTCTGTCCCATGACAGGGGGCAGGTACAGCAGGGGTAAGGCTGGGGGTGGGCTGGGTGGCAGCACCATGTGAGGTGCAATCAGGGGTGTTGGGGTGGGGGTGGGGGGGAGCTGGGGATCCCCTGAGTTGGGGGCAGCAGGGTGTAAAACTGGCAGTAAAAACATGTGCCAGTAAAAGAGTTTGCTTGTCGGTTAAAAAAAAAAAAAAATGGGTTGACAACACTGATGATGACAGTGGGAGTTTTGAATACTCAAACAAGCAAGGATTTCATCCCATGAAATGAATGTTGAAAGGTAGGTTTCAACTATGAAATGCACATTCAGTCTTCATATTTTCAACTAAAATATTTATAAGAGTAACGCATTTTAATACCTTCAGTCTGGGCACCAAATATGTTCTATGTGGAAAATGCATAGGATTCATTTTTGTTTTGAATTATGGCTAAAGATTGTCCAAGCAAAAGCTGAAAACTCTGAAGTCGATGCTGGTTAAAGACGATGTGGGAACTGAATAACAACCTTCATGCATGTGGACATAACATATTAACATTCTAGGAAAAGATTTTTAAATGAGAACTTTTCCAATTTATAGAATATTTTCCTTTCACCAAGTTATTACATTGTTGTAGTAGTAACTAAGCTTCAAACACACCAATACACCAGCATGCAATGAAGATAAGAGCACTGCCATATGCAAAAGAGAGAATGACTTGACAGAGGGCATGGAGAGAGCCTTTTACCTGTCCTTTTTCAATCAGAGCTTTCTCGAGGTCTTCAATTTTTGCTTGGCACCGGAGGAGGTCAGCTTGCAATTGTTCACGAGTCTGAAAAGATATAAAAAGTGTACACCGTCACAACAGCCAGCTGATTGAATTGCAAAAGTATGATTCTATAACTCCACTTTCCCAATACTCAATTATTGTATAATCACATCTTGATACGGTTAGTATTTTTTTTCTCTATCAGCCCCAAGGCAAATTTCAGCTGTTTATTTAAATTAGTTTACCTGTATTTTATCTTGTAAAGTGTTTAACTCATTCATTTACACTCATTCGTTCCCCCATAGCATAAGAAAAATGTAATATGATAATGTTTTTCAGTAATAAAGCACTTACCAAAAACTGTGTTAGAAAAGAGAAACACAGCTCTTCAGGATGAACTTGCAATAGCTAGAAAATACCTGGGCAACTTTTTTTTTTAAAAAAGAGAATTATAAAAATACTAAATAAATCTGGTATATACAAAATATCACCAACAATAAAATTTAAAATAACCCAGAATTTAAATACTGACCTATACAATAGAAAGCATAGGGCACTTGTAAGTCATCTTCATTTCATGTGATCATCATCTAATAAGACAGCTACCTCCATATACACAATCACTTCAGCTGTAAAACTGCCTCACCTGGGACTTGATCACATGACATATGAGTACCTTCTGTAAATTACCTCCTGAATTTTTCCATTCCCCAAAGAGACTGGCAATTTGTAGGAGGATCTTAGCAACAGCATTTTCAAGCTGTTTATGCATTGAGAAGGTGAGTTAGGTGCCTAGGCATCACTAAAATTCCCACTAGACATCTCTATCCGAGTCTCTGGATGCCTAAATCCCTTTAAAAGTGGGTGCTTAGCAATTCAGTTAGTCCTTCAAGCTGTAAACAGACCTGGGACTATTTGACCCCAGTCAAAACTAGAGTGACAGTCATTTACACACACAGGCTGTGTGTAGACAAAACAAAGGGCATGTGTGCACCACACTTTAAAGTGGGCTAAATGCTTTGACACCACTTTAATGGTGTTGGTGTTTGCACGTGTTGGTGGCGTATTCTTCACTAATTACAGTGGCTATAGGAAATTCAGCAGTGTAATGCGCCTTAAATTACTTGGGGCTCAGCAAACAAACTCCTCCGATGAGTTTTAGTTTGCTGCCCCTACAGCCGCAGATCGAAGCACCAGGCTCCATGCAGCTCAGGGGCTCTGCAGGAAGCCCTGCAGGCAACCTGGCAAGGCAGGCTCTGCCCAAGAAAAGCGACAAGCCTGATCCTTTTTTTTTGCCCCCTGGAGCCTGTTTGCCTGCCTGAGCTGCACAGGAGCCCAGTGCTTCCCTCCATAGCTGCGGTGCCCCTCTGGGACCACCTGAGCTGGATGCCTGCAGGTGGGTGCTGCATGGGAGGGGGGCGGGGGGTGCGCTGCTGCCGTGGAAGAAGCACCAGCCCCACGCTTAGCCCAGGGACTGCTCCACTTGCCAGCAGCTTGCCCTCCCATCCCCGCTGCCAGAGAGGCAGGTACATGCGGGGTGTGTGCAGAACACGGGGGTTTAAAAGACCCTAAATTGAAGCGGTAGATTTCTGTTTCAATTTAGGGCCCCCATTTTGTCTACACACACCCACAGACCTTCCAAGAAGCATTGCTGCTCTTTCAATAGTAGGTGGCTAGAAGAGTACACAGTCTGAGAGGCTTGTTCTAGGAATGACCCCCAATGACAAAGATGTACAAAAAGATGCCATGGGAAAAAAGTGTTAGTACATTACATCCAGTATACTTCAGAGGGACTTGAAGTGGGGTAGTGACATGTGTATCTATGTGATCCCAGGACAAGATGCTTTCTCCCAGAATATAATTTGACATCTGTTCATCCGTTCATATCCTCATGACACACCAACTATGCCAGGCAAGGACGGCTATGTGCATTTGCGTTAGTGATTGAAAAAAAAACAAGACTAGGCCTATGAAAAATGTTACTATTTCAAACAGCGTTCTCATAAAGCATGCATCTTCAAATGCCTTCCAATTTAAAAAAATGCCAGAAAGAAAAAGTTAGGCCCCCAAAATGTCCTTTTCTATAACTGAGGACATAATTTATCATCTTAGATAGATGTCAAATATGTGAACACATGAGAAATATTACTTTAACAAAATGTGTAATTATGCCCTTTTTAAGACATAAAATAACTTATTTGCTCACCCTGGGAACAAAGTGAAAGTCAGCCACAATTATGGTAGACTAGCACCCAACAGCAAGGGTAGAAACTAATGGTAGGAACTGATAGCAGCTGTGGAATATGGTGTCCCAACACATTTGTGCAAGCAAGCTAAGGAAGTATGGGTTGGATGAATGGACTGTAAGGTGGATAGAAAACTGGCTGGATCTTTGGGCTCCAAGGGTACTAATCAGTGGCTCCCTTTCTAGTTGGCAGGCCAGTCCTGGGACCAGTTTTGTTCAATAAGTTTAACAACCTGGAAGGTGGGATGAAGTGCACTCTCAGCAAGTTTGCAGATGACACCAAGCTGGGGGGAGTAGCACAGATTGGAAGGTAGGGCTAGGAATTTGAGAAACCTCAACAAGTTGGAAGATTGGATCAAAAGAAATCTCATGAGGTTCAGTAAGGACAAATGCAAACTCCTGCACTTAGGACAGAACAATCCCAAACACCAGAACAGGTTGGGGACCGACTGGCTAAGCAGCAGCTCTGCAGAAAAGGACCGGGGGATTACAGTGGACAGAGTCAACAGCACAAGCTTGCTGCAAAGAAGATTAACAGCAAACTGGGCTGCATTAGTAGGAGTGTTGCCATCCAATAAAAAGAAGTGATTATTCCCCTCTATTCGGCACTAATGATGTCACATCTGGAGTACTGTGTCCAGTTTTACCCCCGTCTCCCCTGCTACTGAAGGAATGTAGACAAATTGGACAGAGTAGGGCAGCAGAGGGCAGTGAAAATACTTAGAAGAGCTGGGGCACATGACTTACGACAGGCTGAGGAAACTAGGCTTATTTAGTCCACATCAGAGAAGACTGAGAGGATTTAATAACTGCCTTCAATTGTGCAATGGTGATTACAAAGAAGATGGAGTTAGACTGTTCTCAGTGGTAGGAGACGACAGAATAAGGAGCAATAGTCTCAATTTGCCGCAAGGGAAGGTTAGGTTAGATACTAGGAAAAAACTCTCACAAGGACGGTAGTAAAGCACTGGAACAGGTTACCCAGAGATAGCTGGGGCTTCCTCCCCAGGGCAGGGGCAGTAGCTCCCTCAAAATCACCTTCCCTCATTGCTTCCAGCTCCCAGGCACCCCAGGAAGCATGATCAGCACCCCCAACTCCCCAATCCCAGTTTATTAAAACATAAAGCCTTCTTTAATTTACTTTCTCTTCATTTCATGCAATTATAACTGAGTCTCCTCCGACACATTGATCAAGTCTGTGGGAGCATGGTAATTGCCACGCTTTAGCCAGTCTCCATGTCTTGTGTATCAGAGTCCCCACACTTCAAAATGGCAGCAGGGACACTTGAATTGAAGCTCATTCAATGAGCTTTAGTTCAAGCACCATCCCCCTCCTCTCATTTTGAAGCACAGGGATGCTGATACACAAGATACCCCCAGCGCTTTAATTACAGTGGCTCTAGGAGCTGCTTTAATTCAAGTGCCCCCCCTCCACTCCCGGAGCATGTGTAAAAATGCCTAATAGTCTCCGTCTAAACCATTCCAGATTAGTTCTTAAAAACTTCCACTGAGGGCAATTGCATAACCTATCTAGGTAGCCTATTCCAATGCTTAACCACTCCTATAGTGACAAAGTTCTTCTTAATATCCCATCACAATATCTTTTGTTGCAATTTAAGACCTTATTATAAAATAAGGACAGAATAAAACAAATTTTATGATCTCTGTTCCATACACAACTGATCAGTCTAGAATAGTTGCTTCAAGCATGTTGTCTATTCCTTAAATGTATGTATTGCAATACAGTCCACTGACCCACAGATACAAATTTCAGGTTAGGTGTATCAGATTTCTGAAATATCTCAATACAACCCCCCCCCCCCCTCCAACCAACAACCCTTCTAATCCCCCAAAATTACCCTTGCTTCTCTCTCTGCATCCAGCGTTCCACCAACTTGCTCCTGGAGTAATGCGTATGCTCTTTGCAAAGCCTGATATTCTCTGGTTAGCTGACAGAACCTTAAATCAGCTTCTTCTTTAGGTGTGCTCTTAAAAGAGAAAAGCAAAACAGTGCATCATTGTCATTTATTGCTGCAGGAACCTCTGAGGGTAGCAGCAGTTTCATAAATCATACAGCAGTTGTTCTAAAGAACAGAAAAATAATTAATATTTTTCAACAGCAACTATTGACACATCATTTGCTATCCCAGCAAGCTAGGCAAGAATTTTGTCCAAAACCTGGGTTTACAAACAGCCAAGGATTCCCATAGCCACAATAACAAAAGGTTTGTTAAACGGCTGCTTCCAATCTCACATATACAGGGGAAAAAAAGCACTGTTTACATTCCCGGTTCCAGCACAGACAGCCTGTTCCCTAGA
Source organism: Alligator mississippiensis (assembly GCF_030867095.1). Taxonomy (NCBI): domain Eukaryota; kingdom Metazoa; phylum Chordata; order Crocodylia; family Alligatoridae; genus Alligator; species Alligator mississippiensis. The sequence continues at coordinate 27,045,175 of NC_081825.1, read as the reverse complement.
AATCTCTTCACAAGTTAACATATACAGAAAGGACAGAGCCTAACACCCTACATCACTAACTCTTTGTGCAGGACCTTCCTCCTGTTATCCATCTGAAAGAAAACTCCAGGAAGCCCAGAGATGGAAGAGGACTAGTAAGTTCTTTCCTCCAGCCAGCCTCCACTCTTGCATGCCCTTATATTGCAAGCTGGAGGGTGTGGGTGATGGAGGCTGGAGAATAGCAAGCTTAGGAAGAGCAAAAGAAGGAAGAGAAAAGCCTTACGGGTGCCTAAAAGCATTATGCAGCCTTAAAACATGAATGGAGATAAGAAAGCAGATGCAGGGGTGGAGAGAAAAAAAAACCAAACTAAAGACATAATTGCATTTCCTTTAGAACTGAGTGAAGCGTGAAGGCATAGATAATTGAGTAAGAGCATGTGTGTTGACGTGAGAGTAAAGGCAGTGTGTGTGAATGGAGAAGAAGAGAAATGAATAGTGAATTTAAGTGAAAGGAGCCAGAAAGAGAGAGTATAAGGAACAGAAGCATAACTGTACTGCACCCTGAGAGGCAGTGGTACAAGGTGCAGCAGCCAGAGGTTTGATTTTGCGGGGGGAAATGTCACTTCCTCCCCTTCTCTTGTGTGGTTGCCAGCATGCGTTTTGAGCCCCCCAAAGAACACTGATTTTCAGTGGCAAAAAAAGAGGTGACATTTCCCCCACCTCTGCAACACTGAACCTCCAGCTGTGCAGTGCCACAGCTCTTTGCCCTCACAACTGTTGGAGCCAGTGTCACTGAAGGGCAGGTGCTGGTGGGGAGCAGGATGCAGAACAGACTGAACTTCCCTAGCTCTATTCTGGCACCTCCATCCCTCCCCTTAGGCAGCACCCAGGGCTTATGCACTGCTTGCCCATCCACTATTACATTACTGATAAGGAGATGCACACAGTGTGAAGAATACTGAACTCAGAGAGACAAACTGTGAGTCACAGAGCCAGAGGTGAAAAACAAAATATGTGGTGATTGTGGGCGTGAGGATCCAAAGGATACTCTGACTGGAGAGCTATGATTTGGAAAGGACACCCAGTAGATCCTACTACTCTCACCACAATTCTCTGCTGAGGCAACATAATTAAACACAGAATAAGCAGCAGAAATTCTGCTTACAGAACTCTAAGTAAAAGACAGTCTAGATGTGCGGCTTATAGACTAAATGAATGAATACGCTTTCACAAGGAGACACTCATTTGCTCATAAAAGTTCTGATTCAGTTAGACTATAAGGTACGCCTCTATCATGGTTTCTTCCTGACTTCATACTAACATGGCTAACTATTAGAGGTATGCAAAGCAGGCTGTATTCAATTCGGATTTGGCCCAATTTGGGGGGCAAGTGATTAGATTTGTTGATTCAGATCACTGCCCAATTCGATTTGGCCGAAATTGAAGATTCGATTTGGAGAATCAGCAATTTGGACATACACACAGCTTTAAATGTTTTTTCTACATACCTCGAGGTACCATGTGCAGCTCATAAATGCCGAGATGGTAAGGCAATTGGAGCATCCCACAGGAGAGCGGGGGGCACCCCCGCATGCTTGGCAGCTGACCCAGAAATGGAACAGAAGTATTTCCGGTCCGCTTCCAGATCCTCCACTAAGCAGGCAGGGGACCCCCCAGCACCCCTCTGGCTTGACAATCAGCCACGGGGGGACCCCAGGTGCCCCCCCAGAGCCAGGAGGCACCAGTCACCGTGCTGGGGGTAGGGGGATCCCCCATGTGCTCCACAGGAGACCCAGAAGTGGACCGGGAGTGCTTCTGGTCCACTTCTGAGTCCACCACCGACCATGCTGGGGATGCTCCATCCGCCCCAGCATCTCAGTGTTCGTGAGCCGCCTGGCACCTTGAGGTATGTAGAAAAAACATATAAAGCTATGTCTAGGTCCGAATCGTTGAATCTCTCCAAATCTCTGAGGCTTCTGAGGCTTACAGTTTGATTAGGAAAGATTAATGGGTCTCCTGATCTGATTCGGAGATTCAGCTGCCAAATCAGGTCAAATCTCCTCCGAATCAAATCAGCGACCAAAGCTTCGCACAGCCCTACTAACTCTCTCTTTAAGTATAAGAAGAGTATTGCCAGCCCAAAACATGAAAAACTTAGTGTTTCCTCAAACTGTCATGAGATCAGTGTAAAAATCATAATAATTTTAATGTTAATTTCCAAACTAGCACATTTTAGAGTTTCTGAGGTTGAAATGTTTAAGCCTTTCTCCACAGTCATGAGGACTAGAAAATTCTCCCCTTTGGTAAAAGACAAGTTCTGCTGGCTCCATTTTCTGAGGTTTGGGAAGAGAGGAGAGGGTGGAAAAGGGAGAAAGGAAGGGAGAAAAGGGGGAAAGCATTATGCAGCCTTAATCGTGCAGTAAAATCACAGTACTTTAAAATCTTTAAATATTTCAGCATGAGGTCCTTGTACACCAACTAGTTAGGGGGAAAAAGAAAGTGGGACAGGAGCAGAAAATAAAATGAAGAGGGTGCAACTCAAGGGTAAAAGGGTTAGTGAAAAGCATAGGAAGTTGAAGTGAGGGCCCAGCTGAATATTTTGTCCTATTCCCTGAAATTGTTTGCTTCAAGCCAGTTGTAATGCAGGTCATCCAGCTCAGATAAAACACATCAATATGTATTTACCGCTTATTATTATTAAGCCTCTGTATATTGACAAAACCTCTCAATATTAGAACTACAATGTGAAGGACCTGGTTGTATCACAACAGTCAAACAAGTCAAAATATTCCAAGAAGAGCCATTGTGTAGCAACTATGCATTGTTATCAGTGCAAAGGCCTATTGATTTCCTTCTTCTGACTAGCAAGACTGATTAGGAGAGAAGCAAATTTATTTCTCAAGATCTGTTAATATCTGCAAGTCTGATTCAGTTGGTTAAAAGCCCAGCAGGAAGGCAGACTGACATTATCAGTTTATTAGTTGCCCTACAACAGTTCAGCACACATTTTTAGACTTAAATATTCATCTCCAAATGCAAAGGCAGAAAACCTGAAAAATATTTTCATTGTGCTAGTTTATAAAGAAGTTAAGAAAAGATACAATCTGTTACTCACATCTTCCAAGTCTTCTTCTGGGGTTGCTGGTGTCCTGTCTGTCTTATCTGTGTTATATGAAGTTATAGATGATGTTTCTGAATCAACAGATTCTTCATCAAATCCAAAAAATGTCTCGACAACATGCCTCTGAAAAGTCAGGTTTTCTTCATTACTATTAGGATACTCAGCAAAAGAGAATCTCTAACCTTGTTAAACAAAAGACATACGGGAAATCCTTGTACAGAAAACAAGGATTTTAAGGCAATTGCTCTAGCTTTATTTTCAAATTGTGGTCATTCTTTCTAACAAGATTGAAGGTGGGACACCTAAATACTTCTATTGATTTCAGTGGATCTACTCATATAAGGATTACATCTCTGGCTTCTAACTGAGGGGCACTAGGAAGAAATCATTTGTGAAACAAAATAAAGAAAGGTTCTTCCCTTTGCGAATCTTTACCATTCAAACCTGGTTAAAGAAACTATTCCATTCAGCATCATTTATTTAGGTGCTTCAAATAATCAGGCTGCATGTGGCATTGGAAATGTGCCATACACATTAACACACAAAATACAGATAGCCACACACAACAGCTACCCTGATATTTTAAGATATTCAGTATCTGACACTAATCGATTAGTTTCGAGATTTTTTTTCTCAGGCAAAATAACTGGTTGAGATGCAAATATTCTCAGAGGACAATCAAGCATGTGACCTAAGTTTATCTACCACATTATTGATAACTCAAATTAGTTAAGGTTATGTTAAAGTGTTCTTTTGTGTGAAAATCAATTTTAAGATACCAGGTGATGCTTTTTGTTTGTCCAGTGTTAAAAAAATGAAAGAAAAATATATTAACAAAGAGGGAAAAATTGTATTATTAGGAAAAATAAATCTTAGATATTTTAAATCACAGATAATGTAAAAATGATCATGTTCTTCTAAAAATAAGTGAGGTAGAGGATTCATATTGAAATACAATCTTAGTAGTGAGTAAAAAGTCTTAACTGGAAGCTGCATGCCACTGCGATCCCCCGTTATCAGTCCCTGCCTGACCACCCTCCTCCTGCAACCCAACCCACACCTCTGCAGGCCACAACTGCCAGCCTGCAGAGGACTTGTTGCCAAACTGCTAAATCCATAGGTTTCTCTGGTAAAATGAGAATCCCCTTTTGTCTCTGGTAAAAAGTAAAATCTTTGGTTTGCTTCCGTTTTTTCACTGGAAATGGAAAACCCAGATCCCTGTTATACCAGGTCTGAGGCATGACCTTGATCTTCTCATCACACCTCTTAATATTTTAGGAGTTCTCTTCATTGCAGTATAGTGCAAGGTATAAACACTGGGTGCTGTCCCTAACCTGACATCAGCCTATATGCATGAATATTTTGAATTAAAAGATGCCAAAGAAATAATACTTTCAAAACTCAAACTAAACTGGCCTGTTGGGGATAGGAGTTGAAGTTCAAGTTCTGTTAATGCACAAGCTATCTTATCAGCCACACACACACACACACACACACTCTGGATAGCTCAAACTTTTGCAACATAACTATTCTTAATCTTAGAATAGTTTTTTTTTTTTTTAAAAGCTGTACTGGATTTAGAGCCCAAAGTTTTGACTACAAAAATCCGTTCAAATGTGTTATTGTCCCAATTGGCAAAAATTCAAAAACAAAAGTACAAAAAACCCCACATCTCACTTTTGTAAATGAAACCTGCATTCTTTACAACCCTGCATCACCATAAATATGCTGCTAGAAAGAAAAGACAGCGTAACTGAAAGATCTCTAAAGATCAGCCTTCCCTTCTAGTCCATCAAATCATTAGGTGTTACTACTCCGTTCATGCAGAAACAAGAGAAAAAAGGAGGGGGGACAGAACTATTAAAAATCCATTAAGACACCCCACTGTTGTCAAGTATTAAATAAGCATCCCCAATTTATCCAGTATACATCTAAGACATTTGAGGGAGAAACTATTCCCTCTGAGAATTGCAATTCTTCCCTCTAGCATTCACATTCTTTACAGGGCTTTGCTTTATAGGTTTGCTTGAACAGAACAGGCAAGAAGATGAATGACAGGTATCTGGGATGCATCTTAAGTCACAGGCCACAATTTTATTAAGTTAAACATCAGGGCACCCCCACCAAGCATTTAACTAGTTCCACTGTGAATTAAAACAGCTCACACAATAACTCAAACCACTTAGGCTAGACCTTCTTCGATTTATACCTGACTTCTGGTCACACTATATAGGAGATAGTGGCCCAACAGAAAAAAATAATATCCCTCCTGATTTCAAACATGCGATCAGTCAGACCCACTGCAGCATGGCTTACCAGGGTGCCGCGTACTGCCTGGGAGCTGGGGCCTCTGGGGCTGAGTGCTGCTGGACTCTGGTTGACTGCTGGAGCCGCCCTAGCTCCCAGACAGCATGCAGCATCCTGCCAAACCGCACTGCACCTGCATGATGCAACAGCTCCCGTGAGGGTGCCAGGCAGCAGGGAGGCAATCCCCACTGCTCTTCACTGCCCGCACTGCATGGGGGGAGGGGGAGGTACAGCATGGCTCGGCAGGACACTGTGCACTGTCTGGGAGTTGGGGGCAGGGGGACAAGGGGAGCCGTGGGGGCTATGCCCTGCTGCTGTGTGCCCACCTGGCACAGGGGAGGGCACAATACAGGTGCAGCTTGCTCTGGGTGATGGCAAGGCATAGTCCCCACTTCCAGTGCTGTCATGCCTGCAACAGGGCTGGGAGTGGAGGCTCTGCCCTGCCACTGCTTGCTAGCTGGTATGTGGGAGTGCGGGATGCGGGCATGGTAGTGCTGAGGGTGGGTGCTTTGTCCTGCTGTCACTTGCCCCCTTCCGTCTGGAGTGAGCTGTGCCTGCATCCCACCCCCATGCGCCAGCTGGGCAAGTGGCAGTAGGGCAGAGCCCCCACTCCCAGCACTGCCTTCCCGCACCCCTCCCTGAGTAACATGCCCCCTGCCCCAGCTGGGCAGCTTGTCCCAGCACCAATCCCTCCCTCCCACATGCCCCTTCCCTCCCCCAACCCCAACAGACTTACCAGCTCAAGGCAGCTGTCAGCTGCCTGTTTAGTCTATGGCTGAATATCCGAACCGGCCAAATCTTTTCCAAATCGATTCAGATGCTTTGAATCGATTCGGAGCTTTTATTTGGTCTCCTGATTCAATTTGGATTCAGAGATTTGGTCCCTGAATCGGGCCGAATCTCCTCCGAACCGAATCAGCAACTGAAGCTTTGCGCATCCCTAAAACAATAAGACAACTTTCATTACGAGAAAATGCAGCAAGAGTGAGACAGCTAAAGAGGAACAAGAATTTTTTTAAAAGCCTGGGCAAGATTACATTGGATATACTATGCCCCAAGCCTGGGAATCGCTGGCTCAATCTTTCTGCTTCAGGTAATGGGAAGTAGAGGGTGGAAAAAACCTGGGGAAGGGGGGAGGGGAAGGAAGTAGGCAATTCTCCAGTTTTGCAAGGCAAGTTCTCTTGCCCTTTGGGACTGCTGTACTGGCTGCCATCTACTCAAAGTCCCTCACCAGTAAATCAGTAGGGGAGGTGTTTCGTTCATTATACAGCTTTCAGAAAGACAAAACACATGTAATGGTACACAATCAGGATGTGAATCACACAAGATGCTCCTAACTAGACTTATAGGAAACAACTACAGGTTAATTAAACTGAAGAAAATAAGAAGGCTTATCATAGCTGAGATGCTTTTTGCCACACATTAAACTGTTGCTAACATTTTGATTTAAGCAAGAAAAAGAAAAATGCAAGCCCACACGGACAATAATTTTTTCTAGTTTCTATAACAGAACAGATTACTCATTTAAAAATATCAGTAGCTGCTCCAACCCTCAACTGATAATAGAGGTTTACTTTTTGTTCATTTAAACATTTCAGCATGAAACCACCAGGAAATATCCACACATTTGAATAAATAAGTGATAATTAGTCTTTCCTCCAACACTGAGAAATGCTAAAACTTCAAGGATAGTCCGTCAAGTACTACATATGCTCAAGCCAATTTTGTATGTTGACTGAATCTGTTCCATGTATTTGTATAAAACATATATAATTACCATATCTCAATTGAGAACTTGCATGTTTACTCTTCCGAGGAAATATTTGTAGTGAGCAGAATGCAGGATTTAGCTATTGCACAATGATGGTAGAATTAAAAGAATGAACCAAAATATAATACTATACCTTATTTTAATACAGAATGTATTACTTTGATGTTCTGTTTGAATAACTGTATCAATGTTAGAATATCCTTAAACATGTAAACCTCTTGAAATTATACAACTTATTCAAGCACAGTGCTAAAAGCAGTGCGAAAAGATATTCAATGGTTAATTTTAAATTACAATTGTCAGAGGAAAATATTAAATCTCCAGTGCTGGTGGCATGCTGATGTTTATAGCTTAGTATCTGGCAATAATCTGTGCAAAGAAAATATTTTGCACCTTTTACATGTATATTTCTTTGCCAATATGTTCACATATATCTATAATATAATAGTGCATTAAAGCATTGTAATTAATGATGCGTGAATATTCTACAAAATTTCTGAAACACAGTAAATAGGTTTTCAAAATATGATGAGCTGTAAGACATTCTGAAAGTCACTGACAACTCCTTTTGGATTAAAACTCACATAAAACCTATAATGCACTCTTGAATATATAGATCATATTGTATGCAGACAATCACATAATTTTTATTACAACGCTAGTTTGAACTGAGCAGATAATCCTGCAAATAATTTAATTTCTTTACAGCTACAGCAGGTTTGTCTTCTCAGGTTATGTTAACATTACATCTATTTTCAAGTAATTACTCAAAACAGGAAAAAAAAAGACCAGTTGGACCAGACTTGAATTTCACTGCAATGAGAAAAAGTCAGCTAACTTACAACTTCTTACCTTCATGCTTATAAGTCATTTCTTGGCAGCCAGAAAAATACAGGCACACCAGAGCACAGAGACAAATAAAGAAAGAAAAATATAAAACAAGGAATATGTACTCCATTACAACAATGTGAAAAGTGAACACTTCGCTAAAATCACAAATCTATTTTATATTTTAAAGGTCATTAAAAATAAAGCAGTCCTCAGAGTCCCACAGTTTCCAAATAAAGTGGACAATTTTGCTGATTTCTAAATTACTCCATTTTTCATTACATGACTGTAATACCAGTCTACAGAGAAATACTTCGACAGGATTTCTTCATTGTTTCACTCTGAAATAAGTCAGAAGATTGAAAAAAAACCCTGACCTAAAGAAAATCATAAGCAGAAATGAGACACCTATTCATTATATTCTTTTTACTTCAAGTAGTCCAATGTTACATGAATTTATTAAGAAATCTCTATCAGGTCTAGCAGCTTTGCCTCATGGAAGAAAAATCAAGGATCTCTGAGTCTCTGTGGTTATTATGTTTCTTCTCTTGGTGTCTTGCATTTACAGAGGTTATTAAGCTCCACCCCACTATGCAGCTTTTTACCTCTTACAGATCTCCACTAGTTGCCAGCAGTATTCTAGAGACTCATACATCCCCTGACAATTAAAGAGAGCTCAGCAAAGCTACAGTAGCAACAGTAACCTGGTACACTGAAGGCACATCTACGCAAAGTGTTTAATGTGCAGCTGGCTAACTGTGCAGTAAATGTCTTGGAGTCTACACATGCACCCCATTAGGTTGGAGTAAACCAATTTACTTTGCAGCAGGATAGCACTTGTAAATACAAGTACTATCCTGCTGTGGAGTAAAAAACTCCACAGCAATGCATGTGTAGATGCTGCCACAGCTAGCTGGGGCACAAGAGTGCTTCAGTGTTGCGGCTGCCTGCTGGCTAGCCCCGAACTCAAGCACCCTCATGCCCCAGCCAGCCCCTCTGCAGCATATTGAGCCAGAGGCAGCAGCTCTGGACTGGCAGGCTTACCACTGGGGGCCCCAGCCAGCCGGGGCTGCTCCGACCCAGCTTACTGTGCTGCACATGAATAAACTCCAGAGCTTATTGCTCCTAGATATACGTTCAAATGGCACACCCGGGAGCAATAAGCTCCAAAGTTTATTCACGCATCTTAACTGCTCATGCAGATGCACCCTGAATGTGCTCTAGACACTAAGCTGAAAAAAAAAATCTAGCTGGGAAAAATAAATACATCTTTAGCAAACGAATTAATGCTATGCCAACATGGTAAGACTCAAAAGATTATGGATGAGTTAAGACAAACGTTCTTCTAATCTAATCAGAGGACCTCAGTACCGCACATCTTAAAGTATTTTGTTTCAGCTAGCAAGCAATACTGTTCTCTAGATGTCAATACTAAACAGAAACAAGTAGCTTCAGAACAATTGCTACATGCTGAAGAATTATGGAAGATAAAGTTTAAATAATAATGATGCTCCACTAGGCCTTGCTGGGCTATGGATTAATGCAACTATTGGTCAGTGCATATATAAATCACACAGAGGCCCTGCTAGTAGCATGAACCAAAGTAAACCCTAATGAATACAAAACTAGGCAAACCATATATAGCCCGCACAAAATTGCTGGAAAAGTAGTTTGTTAATATTAGAGGTACCTCCAGGGCTGAAAGATTAACAGATTGTAAGACGCTGGAAGGGAGCTCGAGAGATCACTGGGTCCAGCCTCCCTGCATGAGGCAGGAAAGACAACTGGGGTCAGGTGACTTCAGCAAGGTGATTGTCCAGTCTCCTGTTGAAGATTTCCAGGGTGGGTGACTGCACCACCTGTGGAGGGAGTTTATTCCAGTCTGGAAACCGGATTGTGAAGAAGTTTTTCCTAGTGTTAAGCCTGAAACGGTCTTCCAGGAGTTTGTGGCCATTATTCCTGGTTCTCCCCAAGGGTGCCCCGGTGAACAGTTGTTCACTGAGCCCTTGATGTATTCCCCAATATAGTAGTAAGCTCCTCCCAAGTCCCCTCTCAGCCTTCTCTTCTTTTAGGCTGAAGAGACCCAAGTCCCTCACCTCTTCCCCATATGCCTTCCCTTGCAAGTCTCTGATAATATGGGTGGCCCTTCTCTGGACTCTCTCGAGCTTTTCCACGTCCTTGTTGAAGTGCGGCACCCAGAACTGGATGCAGTACTCCACCTGTGGTCTTACCAGTAAAGCAGAAGAATCACTTCCTTGGTTTCGCTTGAGATGCATCGGTTGATGCATGCCAGAGCAAAAGAGAACCAAAAGCCCGCAATCTCTTGTAACAATGAGATCATTAGGGGTATAGCACCACAGACAGTATCCTGACAGCCCACATACAGACCATTAAACTGGAGGGGCCCTGATGGGACCAGGAACACCTAACATCATTTCGCTTTTTCTAGGAAAAGCTAGGTACAGAAGGAATCTGGCCCAAATCCATTCAAAAGGCCAGCTCACACTGCATCAAAACCACTGTATAAATTACTATAGTTTTTACATTTAACCATTCAGAGAGCCAGGCACAAGATTTGTGACAACAGTTTATTTTCCTTCTGTGATATATTAATAAGTTTTCACATAGTATAACTCTTCTAATTAACAGCTATCCTCATAATTACCTCTACTCTACTACTGTACATATACATGGCCGTTATTTTGGACAGAAAATTTCTACATATTTGAGAGACAAAAACAAATGAATTTTCATAGTACTGAATAGTTTTCAGGTTTCCAGATTCATATTGTTTTAGAAAATACCTTTGGGTTTTTTCCCCCTTGTGCACGGCCCTTCAAATTTAAGCAAGCTATGGGTTGAAGGGCACTGAGTTGAAGTTCTGTGGATACTATTTTTTTAGTCTCTGGTCTGAAAGAAAACTGATTTCCTAAAAGCGAGACCTTGTTTACAGCTTCCTTACTGAGCTGGGATTTCCAAAAGATCCAACAGGTCTATACATAAATAGATCCAACGTCCATTAGATCCAAATCTGCCTTTGTTTGTCTAAGCTTTCATTCCATACTAACACCCCTCCCCACCTTTTTGTTATACCAAAGTTTTGTGGAAACCCCATACTGCTTGTTATTTAGTTTGGTCTGATTATTAACCTTGCTGGGCTCAACTATTTAGCTGGTGACACCGAACCATTTCTGACATCTTGTTCTAGGGCAAAACAGTCAAGTTCCTGCCCACGGATGCACACCACAGCGTAACTTTGGGGTGGAAAGCACAACCAGGACACTAGCCCTGGGTGCCGATTCATAGGGGGTACCAGATGGCAGTGCCCAGGGAGCCTGTGCCACTGCCACCTGTGTGAAGAGCTAAGTACCCTTCCCATACCACCCAGGCAACAACATTTGAAGTTACATCTCCGGTGCACATATAAAATGCCCAAGAAATTAACTGTAATGGGAGCTATGCACAATCAAGACAGTCTCATTGTTAGTGAATTTTCCAGTTTGTCATAGTTTTGGATCAGATCATGGAGTCAAAGCTGTTTGTGGTAGCCTTTGCATTGGAAGAGGAGTTGAACTGCTAGGGTACCTACTGACAGGAAGGATTCTAGTCCAGATGTGACACCAAATATTAAAAATATGAAAAATCCAATACACCTTTAAAATTCAATTTATTTAGTCCGGGACTGTAAACGCCAACATACATTTACCATAACTGCATGGTTATCCCATGGGGTTCCTAAGAGCAGTGGAAGAAGGTTGTTTAGGTGCCTTAACTGTGAATTTCCACAGCTTCCAGATCTGGGCTTGTACATCTTTTCATATTTTATTTGACCTCCGAATTTCTTTTTTAAGAGCTAAAGCTTTTTCTTGTCACAATCATGACATCCCTGTACTATGTACCCTCAGTCTTAACTTTAGCTTAATGTATTTTTTCATGAAGGAATTAAGAAACAAACAAAACTAATGTACACAAGCAGGGCTTAATCCAGAGACCTTTTATACATATTTTATACAGAACATGGGAAATACATTCTTCTGATAGTACCTACCATCTTTCTAGTTACAATTTTCCCTTTATCCCTTAAAGCAGGGGTGGCCAACCTGCAGAACATGTGTCACATGTGGCATGGGCAGCCTTTGCATATGACAAGCAACAGTTTGGGGGAGCCTGGGGTGATGGCAGAAGACAAAGTACAAGAAGCACAGTGGCAGATCCGGCAGGGAGAAAAAGGCAGAGCAACAGATCAGACAGGGAGGAAAAGGTGGAAACAAAAGCAGAGCAGCAAATTGGGCAGGGGAAGGGATGAGAGTGACCCTCAGAAGGTGTGGGGATAATTTGTGGCACACCTGCTGAAAAGACTGGATTAATGCATTTCAGACACAACAATCCAATCAGACTCACCACCAGCAGCCTAGATTCTAATACCTCATCTGCAGTCCGTAAATAATGTTCTGCTAGCAACAGAAATGTGAAATATTCCTAAAACAGCATGCATCTTTTAAACACACAATCAACAGCCACAGATACCATTTTCTAGTAAGGAGGGGAAATAATAATTGTACCTGGTTCCTCCCTCTAATACTAAATACTTTTTCCTTAAAACAATTATCTAAATGGAAACTTCAGGAGACAATGGAAAAAGTGTTGTTCTGACCAGCTCTAGTTCTATATTAAAAGACAGTCTCTCTTCTCTCAGCCATGCCTCCCTCCTCACATTTTCTCTTTCAACAAGGGCCACTCCCTTTTCCTATAAGAAGTACCAAAGGAACCTTTTCACCCACTTCAAAAAATCACGTAGAGAATTTCCTGTTCCCTCAACACGTCCCATCAGCATCCAATGTAGCTCACATTTAAACTAATCACATGTTTGACCTTCCTTGCTTCTTTACATCTGGTACAGCTTTCCATATTTTCTTGAGGCCTTAGGTCTCCCTAAAGCAATGGATGCTCTCAAACTGGAATGAATCTGAACTGATCTACACTGGAGACCATATTTAACTCATTCTATCACCTGTTAGACACCCTGCAGGGCATCCCTAGGACCTGGCCACTTGGTTTAACGCTTTAGAATGAGCCATTGTCCTAAAGGTTAAAAATCCCTTTTACAGATAACAGAATCATAGAAAATTAGGCTTCAAAGGGACTTGTGGGGGGTCATCTAGTCGAACCCCATGTTTAAAGCAGGACCATCCCCAACTACATCATCCCAGCCAAGGCTTTATCTACCCAGGTCTTAAAAACCTCCAAAGACAAATGTTACAAAACCTCTCTGGGTAGCATGTTTCAGTGCTTTACTACACTCCTAGTGAGAAAGTTTTTCTTAATATCTAACCTAAATTTCCCTTACTGCAACCTGAAACCAGCACTGCTCCTTGTTCTGTCATCTGCCACCACTGTGGCAGGCAATGGCCATTCTGAGCATTTATAAGTTGAAATATCTAAGATGTTCTTTTTTTTTTTTAAATTATGACAGTCTAATCTGTGAGTTGTGAATACAGCAAAATTCCAGGGAAATTAAAAAGAATTGGGACAGTGTCCAATTTAAATATTAATGAAAAACATCTTCTAAGAAGGGAGGGAAGTTCTCGATGGTATGAACAGAAATACATTAACTCCAAACCCCATTTGCCTTCTCAGTCAAAATGTTCAACTCTAGCTTTCATGAGCCAAAGTAAACAGATGGAAAAACAATATGCTAGGCACATGGCAGACGGAAGAGAAGCTGTTCTCATTCAGATGGTGGAGTGAAAGGGTACCTTATATAAAATGCCTGAGTTAAATTGATTATACGTCTTGTTAATAAAAGACTAGTTGCTAACTAAAATTAGTATAAAAAATAGTCTGTCTTTCAAATCATACCACTATTCTTTATGTCACACAAACAGCTACCATGAGCTCATAAAAAGAAAAATAAATGTAGTTAATTTTATTGGAATGATTGTAAAATTGTAGCAACTATAATTTAAATAGTGTTAGACTCATCACTGAAAAGTAATAATTATTCTAATAATGGCCATAGTAACTGATATAGCCATGTTCAATTTAGTTTTGAAGAGCTCATGTTTATCTAGTCAGCAGCAAATGATTTTCCAGTCACTTTATGCTGAACAATAATGGTGCAGATCTGTTGTCTCTACAGTCAGCTGATGTTAGACTCTTGGTAGGTCAAAACCATTTGAAAGGCTTATATTTTTTTTTAACTCATTCTCTCCCTGTGATACAAATGCAATACTATGACCATCCTTTAAAATAATTCTAGTGAAGAGCAAAACAAAAGGCATATATTCAGCTGCTGGATAGAAGAGAAGAGAAAGTAATAAAAAAACGCCACCATGAGGACTTCACAAGTATACCATCCAGAATACAGTATTGAAGTGCTATTTAAATGTCAGACAGAACCTTACCACGTCTCACTTCTGCTACTCGAACTAGGTAAATCACTTTAAAACACATTTGCCAACTGAATTTTTAGCTAACAGTTCAGTGTTATCTTCATTCCTTTAACATATATTAATACAATACAACTACAAGAAGAGTTAAAATAGAATCCACTCTTCTCTAAATAAATTCATATAATTTTTATTTCTTGAGGTGTAGAGAAAAATTATGTTCTGATTTTATTATTTTTATACAAAATACTATTCAAGTTAAATTTTTAAGTATGAACATAAGTTTGCATGGGAACAGTAATCTGATGCATGTCCAACTTGATCTACTTTAAGGGACCCAACGTTCAGAAAATTACGTGCCACTCCTTGAAAAATCATATCCCTTTTAAAGTTACCTAAGTCAGAAATTTAGTCCACAGTGGATACTTGTGAGTTAATATTTTCTTATAAAGCTTTCTAAGCATCACAAGAAACTTTCAGAGAAGGTTTTGAGGTTTTTTTCTATTTTTATTTATTTTAGGAAGGAAGAGTATACAGCCAGTGTGTAGAGTAAATGGATTAAATACTTCTGAGCAAGTCAGGGCAAGTTTTGCTGCTGACATATATGTACCCTGTTTTTTATACAGGAAATATGTATGATCAAATATATTACATTAAAATGCTAGAATATCCAGTTCTCACCTTTGGAGGTTTCAAACTCTTCCTTTTCTGTTTTTTACAGCGTAACAACCGTTCCCTTTCCTAGAAACAATGAGAACATGCCATTTCTTTAATACATACTTAGATTATATATAACAAAAAGAAACATCATTAATACCTTCTTAAAGCATGAGGGAAGCTCAAAGCATTGTTACAATTCACCAAGAACAAAGTAACTGTTTTTGCCAAAGGCAGAAAAATATTTAGTCTCCTTTGTCTGGAAATTGGCCGGCCTGGATTTTGTAAAATATTAAGCCCACATTTCTGACAGTTCTGGTTCTCTTTCCTCAAGAGCTAACTGTGGAACAGTGACCCGAGTTTCAATGGGGATGCAGGAAAATATATAGTGGACCTAAAGGAACGAGAACCAAGGGGGAGGTAAAATCAATAGGTAGCCCCCTGTCTCCCTTTATCCAAATGATGTACCAGTATCGGGAGCCTGGGGCACAAGTTTGCAAGTGCCAGTTACAGGGTGCCAATCAACTTACCCTGCTCAATGGGTCCCAATGCAATAGGTCATCTAAGAGTTGTATACACATTGGGCTGCACATGCTACTTTGAAAGATTCCAATGCACTGGAACATCTGAAAAGCATGCACGCAACACATGGTTTTCAGAAGTCCTAGCTCACTGGGATCCCAGGATCAAGGAAAGGCTCCCCAGTCCTGGCATCCTGATAGGCCAGGTCCTTTAAAAACCATGTGTGCAGCCCCTCTTAGAAAGCTATATGCTCAAATTAAAGCCATACATACAAACAAGTCACAAATATCTTCTACGTTACATGTAAATTCTTTTTGCAGCTCATAAGCCATTTCATGGCATGAAGTTAAGTATATATGTGGCACGCAGCATATTTATCATGCAATTAAACTTAATTGTGGGATTAATAGAACATCTGCCAGGGGACACAGTATACTAGTAATAATAATCACAGAAAACAAATCCAACTATGCCAACACTGTTCCAGAAGATGAGTTTAGGAAAAGCATAAAAGAATTCAGAATAACAATGATAATTTAAATAGCACCTTCAGTTTCAGGTATTTTACAAATCGTTATGGGAATACAATTACTTCTGGAGAGGAATGGGACAGCTGTTTCATGTTCTACAGCAACACTACAATTATAGATAGAGAAAACATAAAACTGAAAACACTGGGGTAAGTAGACAAAAAATAATCTATAAAGATGCTGGCCACTTCCAGTCTTGCAAATGTTAACTGTAAACTGAAAGAAGGGGAATTTTTAAAGCTAAGTTAAGCATCTGTATCTCTGACCTCATAGGTGAGTCCTGTACGCACAGAGCCACTGCAGAACTCATTCTGCAGACTTTCTATAAATTCATAGTTATTTAAAGGGGTAGGGGGAAGAGAGAGAGCGCGAGCGCGAGATGAGTTCTATGAATGGGCTCCTCATCTGGGATGTAAGAGATTCAGGTTCGAGTCTCTGCTCAGTGCCCCCATGAATGTACTACCCACCAACACACTGGCTATTCTGACTTCTTTTTTTCATCACAGTGCAAAATGGGGGAAAATAATTTATTTGAGATTTCTATTTCAAGAGCACTTCCCATCTAGTTGCAACTGTAAGAAGCATTCACAACCTCATTTCTCATACATCATCTACACTCACACCACATTGAGCCACCAGATCAAGAAGCGATGCAAAGTGAACAGACACTTGCCTAATCAAAATTATTTTCAGCAGCAATAGGGTTTAAATTGGTTGTCTCCTTTTCAGATACCAATCAGGAAGCTTTAAACCATGAGATAACAACTTTGTGTGATTGCAATAAGGTTAGAGATGCTTCAAAGAAGCTTGTGAATTTACCACAAAAGGAATAATTTAAAAAGTGCAGAAGTATTTTCACTTCAATACAATGCCAAATGTCATTTTGCACAACCCAAATTAACTTGATTATTGTTTCAAATTACAGGTTTGAATGAAGGTTGTTTACTGAACAAGGTAAATACTACCATTGAGAGATCATCAATGACATGCTGCTGTTCTATAACTTGCAATCTCAGGAATTCAATTTCTTGCTCCTCTCGTGTGCTGCTAAGGTCATTCAAGGAAGTGTGCCTCTTCAATGCTGGCTGTGTGGATAATTTTTCTTTCTGGGGGCAAAAGAAAGCTACATTATTAACACAAAACACCTCTTTTAAGTGTCTTCCCACAACAGTAGGTAAAACATTCCATGTGTTATATTAATATATGAGTTTTCAGATTCATCAGCAAGCGCTCCCAGATTCACAGGCCGCATCCACATGAGTGTGGATATTTGTTTCCTGGGGGACAAGAAGCAACAGTACACCTTATGCCACTGCGAACTGCCCCTAGAGAATGCCTGTGCCATGTGCCCTCTGGCGCATGGCAGGTTACTCTGAGTGGGGTAGGAGAGGCTGGGGCCAACACTATGCTGGCCCCTGCAGCCTTACCTGAGGTCCTGGGGGCCTCCCAGTGCTGTAGCCACGGCAATCCTGCCACTCAGAGGCTGGCCGGCAGCCGGAGCGTGGCTCCAGCTGACCAGGCTCTGGTTTTAGGTGGTGCATGCTACCCGCAATGTGCCACCCTGCTTTTTTGCATGCAGGTTTTTTTAATGCTGGGGTCTTCTGGGGTCAAAAAACCACCCGCCATACTGCTACCTTGCATCATGGAGAACACCTGAATGTGTGGTGCTGCAGACGTGTCTGCAGTGCCACATACTGCATGGCCATGGTCGTCTAGACACAGCCACAAGGTCCTTTTGCCACCGAGCTACTGAATTTACTTGCATATAAGATGACCTACAAATAATTACTTTCCATATATGGAAAGTTTATAAATTAGGTACAGAATCTAATTATTGGAGGTTTGTCTTGAATTTGTTAACCTTCCATTACTACAGCAGGGAAAATAAGCCTGGGGGGTCAGGTAGCCCCCTTGCTCTTTGCCCCCAACACTTTTCTTCTGTAGCCCCTTCCCCCCTCCTTACTGTCACACCCTGCTCTCCCTGAGCACATGGAAATGAGAAGCAAATCTGAAAAAACTGACCTTTAAATAAACATAACTGTAGTGATTTGCATATACTATCCATACATTTAGTTCATCTAAGCTTGTTGATGCAGTTTACATTTTTTGAAACTGCTGCAAGTTTTAGCACAGGTACTCCATAAATACATTTTTAAGTAGCACATTGGCACTTTCTTATATATAGAACAAGCTATGCATAATATTAGTCCACAGCCAAAAGGTACATGAATTACCATATACTTCATGGGGCTGGGCCCCACCAGAGTCAACAGCATTTCAAGACATTAGTGACCCCACAGCCCAGCACTGCTCAGTATACGTGTGTATTCCAGATACACCCACAAAGGGACCACATGCTAATTAGTCCCCACTCATGTCAGAAACTAGGTGTTCTTGTTACAAGTCTTGGGATCCTTCAAAAAAAATTTGCAGATGAGGCATAGGACAACCTAGTCTGGCTTTACCTCATGAAGGGCAAGGCCATGCTAATCATAGGCAACAGGGCTGAGAGAGCGGTTGACAGAGGTAAACTTGGTAAATTGTTAGGGGCCCCATTTGGTGATGTTTGTCAGACATTTAAGGCTGGTGAAGAAACAAGAATCATTGGAAATGGGAAAGAAAGGCGAGGCTCAGCTGTGTGCGAAGAAAGGAAATAAAAATGTATGCAATGCAGCGGCTCACTATAACTTGAAAAAGAGAAGGACTGTGCTCAGTGGGCAGTACTAAGACATATTCAGAAGGGTTGCACTATCCAGGTGTACCTCCTCCCTAGCTTGCTCCTGCAGCCACATGGCTGAGGGTTAGCAAAACTTGGGGGCATCCGAACCCCAAGCCTCCAAGCTTGGACCTGCACGTAGGATGCCTGCCAAATTATTTGGAAACATCTGAAGCCCTAGGTGGAGGTGGAGGATGTTTGCCAGTAGTAGGGCCAAATACGGTCCTTGAATGACCCATGGATTTGGAATTGATTTGGCTTGCAACATGAAACATTTTCCTTAAAAGGTGTGCTGGGTGGATAATGAGATGGGAATGTGTATAATGTAATTACAGTGATGTGCTTTGGACTGTCAAGTGAGCCATAGCAGCCATGGGACAGATTGGTAGAGGAATTGTGATTTTATATATTTATATATATAGAAATACATATTGTGTTTTAGTCATGCTCACTGTTGGCTGCACATAATCAACTTAAAATTGGTTTCCATTACTGAGCACATGCTGCTTTTGGCAGCAGTTTAATAATAAACAATGTATTTAGTGAGGTTTCCTTGTATGCAAATTTAAGACAAAGGACTTCCCCCTGCCCCTCCCCCCCCCCCGTGTTGACCGGGGGGGGGGGGGAGGGAGGAGTCCTGGCCTTACATTTGGGTAAATAATGCAGGGGCTGGCAAAATATGGCCAGCAGACCAGATGCAGCCCACCAGGCCATTCTATCTGGCCCACGTGCCCCCTAAAAAAATCTAGAAAATTAATGTTCATCTGCTCCTGGCTGCCTGTCATGCGGCCCTTGATGGCTTGCCAAAACTCAGTAAGCAGCCCTCCGCCCAAAATAATTGCCCGCCCCTGAAATAAGGTAATACCTAACATAGAGAATGCATGATCCCACTTATGAGATTTTAAAGTAGAACAGAAAAAGCACTGGAGAACATACTCTAGGGAACAATCCTGTATTCCCAGGTAAGTAGACTAAAAGATATAATAGAGCAATATCTTTCCCATTTCTAATATATATAGTTCAAGAGATACATCTATATAAATCCAACTGTACATTGACGCTGATTTTCACCCTCTATTTTTAGAGCCCCCAAGTAGTCTTCACATATTGAAAGACAACTGCCTATAGTCTTAATCAGCGTGGTTTGATACAAGACAAAGCACAAAGAAATAAAACTCTTTGATTTTAGGATACAACACCATTCAAACATGCTATAGTAACATTAACACAATCCTCTTGCTCACATTCTGAAACATATAGTTACTGTACATGGTGCTATGAATGGGAGGTTGCTTATTGTAAGGAGACTTCTGGTAGGTAAGAAATAGTTGCTTACTAGTTCTACATTTTCCCTTGAAAGATTTTTAATTTTTTCTTCCATTCTCTGGATACACTGCAACATGTCATCATTCTTTTTACTCATCCTCGTGGTTTTTTCTACCAAGGGTTTCAGCTGACTTTCTGTTTCCCGAGAACGTTTCAGCTGCAAAAAATCAGAAAAATCAAACCAAGTTTAACAAGCAAGATATAAGCTGAGCTACAATGACCTGAATGAAGACAAAATACTTGAATTTTCATCACTTCATCTTTATTTTTCTCTCACTTACTCAGAAACTCTTTCTTCTGCTTACTGTCATGGGATGCATGCTATTGCTGAACTGTACTGCATGTATCTGAGTAAAAATAAATGGCAAGAATGGAGCATTAGCTAATAGCAGAGGTACCTTTTCTTCTGAAATCTGTAAGACACCTTCACTGCTGAAGTTAATCATCATTCCTTGCTTTCTGAAAGCACCCACATTTCACAAGGTCTCTTGATAAACTAATCATTTTACATATGCCTCCTACAATTGATTAGATCTTTTGCAGAGAATGCAGCATGATAACCATTTTTAAATCTTTTATTAGATATATACTGCTTTTCCTTACTTTAAGAAAATTAAACCCAATATGTAATTAGAGCAATCAGGGAAACAGCCAGAGGGCACCAATTCCATCTAAATGTTCTATTGACATTTTCAAGCTGCTCAATTTTGCTCCTGTGGTTTTATGTTAGGCAATCATCTGGGATAAATTGCTGACCTTTCTCCCGATTGCGGGTATTCAACAACTAATAAAAATAGATGAAGTAAAACACTGGACTGTTTTGTTACTAAACAAAGAGGGTTATTTTTTAATCATACACACTTTTGAACATTCTCTGCTTTAATTGAAAATCCTGAAAGATAACATTGTTCCTGAATGGATTCAATGAAGATTTGGTTCTTTGTTTCAGGGTGAGGGAGAACAAAGAACATATTTCCTCATAAGAACTTAATTACAGCAGTTTACTGAAGCAACTGGGTCGATAAACATGCAACTTCATTTGACAAAAATATTTTTTCTACTGTCTAAAATATATTTATGATATTTTAATGCACTGCCTCTAACATTTAAGGGAAAACGGTAAATCATATGTCTAAAGAAGTGACCAGGTTACTAAACACGGTCTCTCCTTTATATTAGATAAAAGGAGTAAGGTAAAGTTAAAATGGAAAAAAAAACCCAACTAATGAATAGAGGAAAAATAAAAAATATGGTTAAGAGTAGAAAGGATATTTTGTATTGAGAACTAAATACGAGAAAAATTACTTGCAGGATCACACTACCTTACTCAGATCATCAAAATATACTTATGCTACCTAAATAGACATGTATCATTAAGTATCACACCAAAAAAACCCAAACTGCTCTGTATTCTAAATTGTTCTTCATAAAACTACTTGAAGACAAAGGGTTGTTGGTTGTAGCCATGTTGGTCTAAGGACATAGACAGACAAGGCTCTTTGGGTAGATGCGATATCTTTTATCAGACCAGTTATATAATAGGAAAAAATGTTCTTTGCAAGCTTTCGGGCACAAACACCCTTCTGCAAGCACAGGGAGACTCTGCTGGTGTTATATCATAGAACCCTAGAAAGTTAGGCTGGAAGGGACCTCAGGAGGTCATCTAGTCCAACCCGCTGCTCAAAGCTGGACCATTCCCGGCTAGGATCATCCCATCCAAAGCTTTGTCTAACCGGGTTTTGAAAACCCCCAAGCAGGGCCATCCCTAGGGTGGCATGAATCGGGGCAACTGCCCTGGGCCCCGCACTTTGGGGTGCCTCGTGGAGCTGGGTGGAGCGGTGGCTCCACATCCAGCTGCTCGCTACCCTCCCCCCCACACCGTGGTCCATGGGATTGGAGTGGGGGTGGGGCCCTGCATGAGCTGATTTGCCCTGGGCCCCGCACCCTGCTCGGGTCAGTTCTGCCCCCAAGGATGGAGCCTTCTGGGCACCTCTGGGTAACCTGTTCCAGTATTTTATTACCCTCCTAGCAAGAAATTTCTTCTTAATATTTAACCTAAACTTCACTTGTTGCAACTTGAGACCGTTGCACCTTGTTCTGCCATCTGCCACCAATAAGAATAGCCTATCTCCGTCCTCTTTCAAACCCTGCTTCAGATAGTTGAAGACTGTTATTATCTCTTCATGCGTTCTCTTGAATAGAAAAGCTATCAAAAGGGGGCATGATTCTATTTCAATTTACTTCAGTTTACACTAAGGTAACTCCATTAATTGCAGCAGCACCAATTCCGATTACACTAGTGTATGCATGAGGGTCAAAGTCCCTAAACGTTTCTAAGCAATCTATTAATTTTCCTAGTTGAAGTGCAGGACAAGAACTGCATCATGCTGTTCTGATACATATTCTTTTAGAACCTATATTATAAAGTTTTCTGCTGATAGACTACACAAACCAGTTCAAAGGTTTCAGTGAAACTGGGAGTGATTTTTAGCAGGGATTCATTTTGGGAAATTCTTACTGCTGAGGACTTTACACAGGATGCCCTGTGAGGCAAAGCATGTCATGAACAAGGGATAGGGAGGTGGGCGTGGGAGGGGAGACTCTACTAGAGAAAGTACTGTCACCACACTAGTAAGGGCCACATAAGCTTTAAGCACCTGGGAGACAACGACAGAGAGGAAGTTCTACAGCTAAGAAAGAAAATTGCAGAGAACAGAGAGGATGGACTTCATAGTTTCATAGTTTGTTGGGTCGGAAGGGACCCGAGCAGATCATCAAGTCTGACCCCCTGCCATGGCAGGAAAGAATGCTGGGGTCAAACGACCCTGGCTAGGTGTCTATCTAGCCTCCTTTTAAAGACCTCTAGGGTAGGAGGGAGCACCACTTCTCTTTGAAGTTGGTTCCAGATCCTAGCTGCCCTGACTGTGAAGTAATGCCTCCTGATATCTAGTCTGAATCTACTCTCCATCAACTTATGGCTGTTATTCCTTGTTACTCCCAGTAGTGCTCGGGGGGGACCAGGGACTCTCCCATTGACTGCTGGTCTCCCTTGGCCAGTTAATAGACGGCCACCAGATCCCCTCTCAGCCTTCTCTTGTGGAGGCTAAACAGGTTCAGGTCTCGTAGCCTCTCTTCGTAGGGCCTGCCCTGCTGCCTCCTGATCATGCGAGTGGCCCTACTCTGGACCCTCTCCATGTTGTCCACATCCCTCCTGAAGTGCAGTGCCCAAAACTGGATGCAGTACTCCAACTGCAGCCTGACCAATGTCATACAGAGGGGGAGGATCACCTCCTTGGACCTGCTCGTGATGCATCTGTGGATGCATGATAAGGTGCGGTTAGCCTTCCTGACTGTGTCCCCACATTGGCAGTCCATGTTCATCTTGGAGTCTATAATGACTCCAAGATCGTTTTCTGCCTCTGTGCTGACGAGATGGGAGTTCCCCAGCCTGTAGGTATGCTGCTGGTTCTTTCTCCCTAGGTGCAGTACCTTGCACTTGTCAGTACTGAAAAGACTTAATGACATTCTAATCTAGCATTTCAAAAATACTGAATTGATTTTTTTCTGTTATTACAAACAAGACCATTTTTCATGTCTCTGTCACATTTTGTGATTGCAAAGATTAAGTCAGGCAATTCAATGCATGAGTTATATATGTGTTAAAAGGCAGCATGTAAACTATCACATATAATTTGATACAACGTTATAACTACCAAAACAAAATATATTTCTAAAATTATCACACACCTTTGAAAAAAGAGAAGACACATTTGTCTTTTCTATATTTCGCAAACCATATTCATAGCATTAGGTTCCTTGGTCATGTCTTTATGAGTTAGCAACATTACTAGTCATTCCAGAAGATGATAAAAAAAGAAGTTTTTGGTTTTTTTTTGGGGGGGGGGGGGGGGGAAATCAGTCATGAAACCTTTTGCAACCATGAGTTGCAAATGATAATTTCTCCCTCTTTCACACAAAATAACAAGTAGCAAGACAACTAATCATTCCATCCTTGTCCCTCAATGAAAATGTAGTGGACTTAGAAAAGACTGCTCCCTCCCTCTCTAAATTAGCCTTTTCAAAATCCATATTTGATTAAATGGCATGATATTCGGTATCTTAAGAGCAGGAAAATTACTTTGGGAAGAAAGAAAACTTGTGAATTCACATGTAATCGCTTTTCCTTTTAAAAATCATACTTTAGTATGTCTTTTTGGAAGGTCACTGTTCAGGGTAACAGGACTAGCAGCTTCCTTGTTACATGGTAACTTTAGGTGGCTTCTGGAGTTCTGAACCCTGGACCGGCTGCATGTTAACAATTTTTTAAAGGTCACATTATTCAGTGTAATTTTACAACACTCCAGGGCAATATTATCTTTAATCCTACACTTGTTCCATTAACTTGTGGCCACTCTCCCCAGCTTTTCCACCCAAATTGAAGTCCTCCAGCACCCCAGGAGGCAGTGGGCAAGTGGGGAAGCTGGGGCTCAGTGCCTAACCAAGAGTAGAGTGAGTCAGTCCGAGCCAAGGACACCACCTCCCCACTCACCAGTTCTACTCCTGGGTCAGCTCTGGGAGTAAAGCCATCCAGTCTGAAGGGGGGAAACATACTGCCTCCTCTGCTGTGAGGACAGCTGGCTCTGCTTCTGGAGCTGAGCTGGGAGCAGAGCCATTGTCAGCACCAGCAAGGAGCTGGTGCTGCCTCCCCCACTCGGACTGGCTGGCTCTGCTCTGGGAACTGAGCCAAGAGCAGAGCCAGTGAGAGTGGTGACGCCTCCCCAGGTCGGACTGGCTCACTAGAGCTAGGAGCAGAGCCAGTCCAAGGGACTGCAGGAGGCACCAGGGCTGCAGTACTCACTCTGCACCACAGAAGCATTAAGACTGTCCTTCCCCTAGCTCCTACTCCTGCCCCTGTTCACCAGGCATCTAGTAGCTAGTCACAGATGTACAGGTGAGGGGCAATCAGAGCAGTTTTTTTGTCTTACCATATGACTACTTCACTAAGTTGATTAACATCTGTTTGGCTTACAGGGTAAGGTCTGACAAGGCCTTAAGAGATGCATGTATTTACTAAAAGAAAGAGACAAAGACAACAAAAGTTAATTAAAAGAAAGTAATTTCTTGAGGGTCTCACAATATTATGTGGAAAAAAAACGCTGAACATCTCTGTACAAGCTATTGGCAAAGAGTAGTGAAAGATATATAAAAAAACAGAAGAAAAAAAGAGGAAAAATAAACCTAGTAGAAAGATTAAAAAAGGAAGAATTAAAGATTTCCTCTACACATTCCAAGTATGGTTTAGTAGACCCAAACTGATGTTAAGCTTTGCTTGAAAGCACAACTTTCTGGATAATATTATACCACTTCCCTGGCAGACAAGTTTCTTTGGGTAGATGTAATATCTTTTTAGACAAACTAAGTAGCTGGAAAAAAGTTCTTCTAAGAAAAGATACCACATTTACCCAAAAAACCTTGCCTGCCTAGGTCCCTAGACCAACACAGACAAAATCAACAACCTGCCAGTTCCCTGTAAATTCCTGTAAGTTACCATCTGTGTTTTTACCAATTAATTTACCAATTCATTTCTTTCATCTGCTAAAAGGGTATTTCTGTCTTCCAGTTTCCGTATTACAGCATTCAGTTCAGCAATTTTTAGCTGAAATCTTCGCACATCTCGCTCATCCAAATGCTGCTCCTATAAGAAAAAGACGAACCAAAAGAGGATTTTTCATTTTTCAGAAAGTTAATTTACTACCCAGAAATGTAAACTTAGATCACAGCAGTTAAAGTTAACATTCTATGTATGAACCTGAATGGGAAATGCAGAGAGAAATATTTCTGTGCATTTCTATCAATGATTAAAAAATATTCTTTAAATCAGCACAATAACTGACGCTATTTTATAAAGGCATATTTCTATGAAATAACAAATGTTAGTAACCAGAATAGTAATTCTTGGTTCACTGTTAAAAAAAAAAATAAAGCTAAACTTTTATTATTTAAAAAGTCAGTCATTTATTACCATTATTCCAAGCCTCGCACCAAGATTAATAACCACATACTTCTAAAACACATTAGTGCAAGTTTTTGAAGAGGATAAGTACTTACATGCTTAAATGTGCATTGTCATTGTATAAAATAGCTCATGCTCAAATACATGTCTGAAGAAAAAACTAATGGTTTGTTACCATAACTGAAAAAAACATACTTCTTCAGTTGTGAATAGCCTCAGCTGTAAATCTCACTCTTTAGCTGAATTCAAGCATTTAAAACATTCTTTGAAATTCAGGAAGCTCATGGAATTTTAAACAAAGAAAAGAAAACAGCTATTTGTTACTATGACAATGCGACACAGAGCCATTATTGGTGCCACAGTCCATTCGTATATCTGCAGAGTAGCCGGAGACGCAATGAAAGAGGAGGAAGTAGGTGTTCAATTTGAAGAACACTTGGTTAACTTACTGGACTGCCCATCATTTCAGTGATATCGCCTATTCCACCAGGAAGCTCTTTCTTGGGGCTGCTGTGGTACCGCTCTGCCTCCTTTACTTGGACAAGCTGTTCATCCAAAGCTTCTTTCTGAAGCAGCAGCTTTTGTGTATGGCCTGCCTGGACTCCAAGGTCCTTTTCCAGAGCCAAAATCACTCTGTCTTTGCCTTTTATCTCATCCATCTGGAAAGGAATAAAAGAAAGTAGGAAGCTCTGTCACATCTTTAAGTATTTACAACAGACAGCAAACATATCCACCTGTCAAAAACCTCACTATATTTGGGGGGGGAAGGCAGGGTGGGAAGGGGGTCCATGGAATGTCATACGTATTGTCTTAAGTAAGAAATACTCAAGAAAGCAAATTCAATGAAGTTTAGGAAAGTAAAAATGACCTTTATTTGAGGATATACAATTTCTGTGATTAAAAAAACCCCACCAAAATAAAACTCTTTTTTATTATATTACAGAAAAGCTTTCATTATGAAGCAGAAGGCTAACAAAGCTCATGTACCACTTAATCCCACCTAAGCCTTGTGCTCAGGTGTAAGCGATACATCAACCTCATGTTGGCCTTTCGCATATGTAGTGCTACCTCATGCCCGATTCAGTTGTTCCATGGACAATCTACTAATTAAAATTATCAGTGCTTAATCTGAATTTCCTCAACACTCAAGAAGCAAGTTGTATACTTGATCCCTGGTCACAGGATTCAAATGTGGATTATTTGTACATCATTAAAAATAAAATACCTGTATTATCAGAGCACCCAGGGTGAATAAGACAGTACTTCAGGAGCCAAAGGATCAGAAAAGAAAAAAAAAAATGCCATAAACATCTTTAAATCCCATCTACAGTTACCAAATTTGTCCTCAAATTTAAATACAGTACTGTCAGACATAAATTGCTATAGCTAGCACAGGGCGTGTTCCTCACAGCATTAGTGTTAAATTGACTGGTAACACTCCAAACACTTGGAGAAATGGCAATCTGCAGCAGTTACTATAGAAACAGGTTTCTAAACAAGTATGCTAACGTTGCACTGTATCTTTATTGGGAGTGTAGTGCAATTTTTTTTCCCTAGGGTAACTAATTTTCCTTGCTCCACCAACATAAGCCCCTGGGATTTCAGTTTTCATATTCATATGGAATATTAAGCCAAATTAAGAACCCATTAAGTATACCATATGTATGATTTTCCTTACTAAAACCCTACATTACAAAAACATTAACCTTCCAAAGTCAAGTGCTAAAATGTTATACAATGCCAGAATGAAGGTTGTCCTTGGAACCATATCTCAGTATCCTTGTGTGTCTGCATTATGGTACAGTTCTTTATTATGTGACCACATACTATCTGCCTCCCTCTGGCTTCCTGCCTTATTGCATTCACAGGCTAAACAGTAAATGAAGTAAGGCTGTGTCAAGGATCAAGCTGGTGCAGAAGGTTGATTGTCTGAAGCAAGGGGAGGCATGATCCATGGCATCAGCAAGGACAGATTTGTAGTTTACAAACTGCACTGGGTCCCAGGAAATCCAAATTTTATTAGCATCTCTGCCATATACTTCCTGTGTTCCTTGGGTCACTTATGGCCAGATCCCTGTTGACCTTGTACGTCTCTTCTAGGTGGAATTTAGGCACCTAAATCACAAAAAATAAATTTCCTAAATTGACCCCTGCCCAGTAGGTAAAAAACTATCTAGATTTTCTAGGTACCTCTATTTTGACCTGGGAATATCTCTGGTCACCTAGACTTCAGTTACTATGCATGCTCAGAAGCAATCCAAATCAGCTTGAGGAGCTTTATTTCTTAGTGTCCAATAGGAGTCCGCGAAATGGGCTGTATTCAATTCAGATTCGGCCCAAATTGGGGACAGGAATTTGATTCAACTCAGATCGCTGTCCCCGATTCGATTCGGCCGAATACGAATCTGAAGATTCAATGCCAATTCGGAGAATCACCGATTCAGCCACAGACAGCTTTAACTGTTTTTTCTATATGCCTCAATGTACCCAGCATAGCTTGTGAATGCTGTGATGGTGGAGCGGATGGAGCATCCCACAGGAGCATGGGGAGGCCCATGCTTGGCAGTGAACCTGGAAGCAGACTGGAAGTGCTTCTGGTCCACTTCTAGGTCTGCTGCCGAGGGTGCTGGGGACTCCCCCCTGCTCCTCTGGGACACTCTATCCACCCCAGCATCTCTGCATTCACGAGCCGCTGCTACCTTGAGGTACGTAGAAAAAACAGTTAAAGCTGTGTCTAGGTCTGAATCATTCCAAACTGATTCAGAGGGTTCTGATTTGATTCAGAGACATTAAAGGGTCTCCTGATTAGATCTGGATTCAAAGATTTGGCCACTGAATTGGGCTGAATCTCCACTGAATTGAATCAGTGACTGAAGTTTGCCCAGCCCTAGTGTCTAAGCTCTGTTGGTAAAGAGCTTAAATACTGTGGTACTAGAGAAGCCTAAGATGTTTAAACTGGGGACAAAGCACACCAAGTAACAGTGGAGCATCTGCACATGCGTTTTACTGTAAAGTTGACTAATTAGCTCCAAAGTAAAGTATTGCTGTCTATACATGTGCAGATATTACGCCAGAGTAAACTAATTAACTCCAAAGATTTCATAGACATTAGGGCTGGAAGGGACCTCGGAAGATCATCGAGTCCAGCCCCCTGCCACAGGGGTAGGAAGTCAGCTGGGGTCAAAGGATCCCAGCAAGATAAACATCCATTTGTTTCTTAAAGGAGTCCGGAAGTAGGTGCTTGCACCGCCTCTGGAGGCAGTCTATTCCAGGCTTTGGGGGCTTGGACAGTAAAGAAGTTTTCCCTTATGTCCAACCTGAAATGGTCTTGGAAAAGTTTGTGACCGTTTGACCGCATCATCCCTTGGGGCGCTCTGGCAAACAGGAATTCCCCCAGATCCTGATATACCCCCCTTATATGCTTATAGGCAGCCACTAGCCCCCCCCTCCCCCCTGAGCCTGCACTTTTCCAGGCTGAAGAGTCCCATGGCTCAGCCTCTCATCATATGGCCTGTTCTCCTGCCCTCTGACCATGTGCGTGACTCTCCTCTGGAGTCTCTCAAGCTTTTCCACATCCTTTTAAAATTGTGGAGCCCAGAATTGGATGCAGTACTCCAGCAGCAGCCTCATCAAGGATGAATACAGCAGGAGGATGACATCGTGGGATTTGCTTGAGAAGCAAATGACGTCAATTTCTTCTCCCTTGTCCAGGTGATATGTCACCTGATCATAGAAGGAGATGAGATTGCAGGTAGGTCTTGCCTGACCAACAAACCCATGCTAGCTATCCCTCAGGATGTTGCCATCAGCCAGTTTGTCAAAAATAGTCTCTTTGATAATTTTTTCCAAGATCTTCCCAGGGATAGAGGTCAAGCTGATAGGCCTGTAGTTCCCCAGATCTACTTTCTTCCCTTTCTTGAAGATAGGCACAACATTGACCTTCTTCTAATATTCGGGCATTTCAGTCGAGTGCCACGAGTTCTCAAAGATCTGTGCCAGGGGCTGAGCTATGATCTTTGCCAGCTCCATAAATACCCTGGGTGTAAACTGTCTGGGCCAGATGACTTGAAGGTGTCCAGCCTCTCAAGGTGTTCCTTTACATAGTCTACATTGATGTAGGGCAACAATTCTCCCTCACCCTGGCCATCATATTGACCAGGGCCATTCTTTGGGGCTGGTGAAAAACTGATGCAAAATATCCATTAAGCAGGTCGGCTTTTTCCTAGGTGTCGGCTGTCAGTTGTCCCATTTGGTTTAGCAGGGGTCCAATGTTACCCTTGCTTTTTCTCCAGCTCCCCACGTATCTGAAAAAAGACTTTTTATTTTCTTTGATACGTGTAGCCAGCTGGAATTCACTCACGACCTTCGCTTTCCTGGTTCACTCCCTACAGCTCTGGACCAGTGCAGTGTACTCCTCCTTTGGGGTGGATCCAGCCTTCCATCCATTATTTGTCTTTCTTTTTAGATGCAGGAGGTCCACAAGCTCCCTACAGAGCCAAGGGGGCTGCTGTGCCCTTTTGCTGCC
The DNA here is from genome assembly GCF_030867095.1 of Alligator mississippiensis. Classification (NCBI taxonomy): domain Eukaryota; kingdom Metazoa; phylum Chordata; order Crocodylia; family Alligatoridae; genus Alligator; species Alligator mississippiensis. The sequence goes on along the minus strand of NC_081825.1, from coordinate 27,014,491 downwards.
TTTCCTCCGAGATGGGATAGACATTGCTTGTACTTTCAGGATCGCTCCCTTAAGGAGCAACCACTCAGCCTAAACTCCCCTCCCCTTTGGGTCGCAGTCCCTTAGGGCCTCACCAACAAGCCTCCTGAGCTTGTCAAAGTCAGCTTTCCTGAAGTCGAGGACTTCTGCATTGCTGACTGACTTGCCAGCTTTATGGTGGATAGTGAAAGTGATTAGCTCATGGTCACTGTCTCCCAGCTTCCCCTTGATCATTAGGTTGCTGACTAGATCATCCCCCATTGCCAGTACCAGGTTGAGCAGCACTTTGCCTCTTGTTGGTCCATAGACTTCTTGAGTCAGATAGAGCTCGTCCACGCACATGAGGAAGCTTAGCAACTGTTCAAATTTGGCTGAGTGTTCCTCCCACGAAATATCTGGGTAGTCGATGTCTCTCATGACAACTATGCACTGAGAGTGTGCAGCCACAGCCAGTTCCTTGGCGAATTCCTGGTCTAGCTCTTGATCCTGATTAGGAGGTCTGTAGCAGACTCCTACCATTGTGTCCCGTGTCATGTTCACCACCCTGAGGGTCTCCAGTCAACCACTCTGGATGCCAATGTCAGCTTGAAGGGACATGTAGCTTTCTTTGATGTAGAGAGGTACACACCCACCCCTTTTGTCTACACAATCTCTCCTATACAAGGTATAGCCATCTATACTTGTGGCCCAGTCATAGGTGAAGTCCCACCAAGTCTCCGTTATCCCTATGAGATAGTAGTCATTCTTGTTCAGCAGGATGACTAGTTCCTCCTGTTTATTCCCCAAGATCCTGGCATTGGTGTACAGGCATGTAAGGGTCCCATTGGAGGCCCTAGTCTTCCCTACACATCGTTCTGGGGCTGGGGTAGGGGTGGGTTCCCTAGAGTGTCTTAGCCTGCTGGATTTGCAAAAGTTGCCCAGTGGGGTTGCTATGGCAGTAGTCCCTGCATCCCCCAGTGGGCTTAGTTTAAAGCCCGGTCAAGCAAGTCAGCCATTCTGGCTGAAAAGAGCCTCCTCCCCAGTGCAGTGAAGTGGAAGCCATCTCTTCCCAGCAGACCACTGCCTCTCTCACCAAAGAGTGGACTGTGATCATGGAAGCCAAAGCCAAAGCCTTCACAATGACACCAGCGCCACAGTCTTTGGTTGACTACCTAGATCCTCCTCTCCTTCCTCAGCCCATAACCCAAAACCAGAAGGATCAAGGAAAAAAACACCTGCACCCTAAGCCCCTCTCCCAAAGCCCTGTAGCCTCTCATGACCCAACTGGTATTGCTCCGAGCCTTGTCATTCATGCCCACATGGATAAGGAGCATAGGGTAATGGTCAGTGGGCCACATGAGCTTCGGGATCCTCTCAGCTACATCCCAGATGTAGGCTCCCAGGAGGCAGCAGACCTCCCGGGCTAAGGGGTCAGGGAAGCACATTGAGCCCTCAGGAGGGAGTCTCTCACAATGACCATTCTATGTGTGGCCTTAAGGAGAGCAGGGACAGTAGCTGTGAGTGGTCCTGCCTTGCCTGCAGGAGCTGGCAGCTCTTCAGGCTCTACTGCAGCTGCAAGAGGTTCATACCTGTTGCAAAGTTCCAGAGAAGAGGGGACCCCAGTGTAGCGGGCCTTGGGACCATTGACTACCTTGGTCCAACCCCCTGGCTGGACAGTGTGGGAGATCTTTGAGTCCTCCCTTGTCCTGGAAGGTGACCCTGGTCTACCCTCAACCTCCAGGGAGTGAAGGGCCTGGCAGTAGGAGTCTATGGCACGCAGTCTCTGGACTGTGGCCTGGAGCTCCTCTATCTGGTGCCCCAGAGACTCCAAAGTGAAGCAAACCTCGCAAGGGGAGGCGGTCATGTTCTCAGTCCCATGTGCCTAGAATCGTGCCAGGCAGCCCCTGCAGCCAAGGGCCAGAGGCCCCATCCATGTGGAGCTTGGAACCATGGGTTCCACCTGCGTGGAGACCTCAGAAGTGACAGAGGGGAAAGTCTAAGAATCTGAGGGGACCCCTGGGGTGCCGCGTGTGGCCATCCACATTGTGCTGCTGGTAGTCTGGCTACTGCTGTGACTACCTTCCCTAGGGCTCACCAGCAGGGCCTTGGGCCCTCCCACTCACCCCCCTGCACGAACTCCTGTGCTAACTGTTGGGGACATTCTTATCTTATGGCAGAGTATTTTGCTACCCCCAAATGTACATGTAGATGCTGGCTGGAGGCACCAAGGGTCTGCTCCACCCCAGCACAAATTGCTGCTGTCCTGGGCGCATGTGTAGACACAATGCTCCTGGAAGCAGTTTACTCTGGCTCGAATTGCTACAGAGTTTATTGTGTTGCATTAATTTCACGTGTAGCTGCACCCAGTGATGCTGAGGGCATTCATGCAGCTCTTTACAAAGTGCAGTTCTTGCACAAAAGTTCTTGCCCACCTTCTGCCAAACAGTTTTCTGGTTAGACCACTCACCTTGTTGGGAAGACACTTAGGTCTTAGGCCCTCTTCCACTTGAAGGACTTAAATGTACATTTCTCACTTCCCAGGAGAGTACCTTAGCCAGCATGCAGGGCAAGCTCTCACCTCCACTTGTGCTTCTAAACCAGAACCTTAGGGACTGAAACCTAAGACTCCCCTTTTCAAAGGGGAACACCCTCCTCATTGTCTACAATAGTGGTTCTTAACCTTTTTAGTTGCAAGGCACTCCTCATTAGACTCAAGACAGCCCTCAGAAAATGCCAGATCAAGGTTTTCACTTATTTTTTGACTACAGAAATATAATTGAGAAATGCTTCTGTTGCAAAGAATTCAGAAAGATAGGATGGAATGTTTTAACACTATGATTTCCTATTTGAAATCTCTGGGTTCATCTTGGAATCATGTTTACATATCTAACAAGGCTAAATGTTGTGCATTACTGGGGCACCCTTGAAAGGATGTCATGGTACCTTGTTTGAAAGTCACTGGTTCATAGAGTCATACCTCCTCTCTTGCTTGCTGTCCTTCTGACACCTTGAATCTTGCATTCTTGGCTGCTCAGTGGGCTGGCTTTAATAGGAAGGGTGGAGGGAGAGTCCACGCCAACCTATGCTTCTTGCTAATCTAGCCCATACACTGACATGCAGCACCACCAAAAGGTTGATCAGATCCAAAGGTTGAACTCTGGGAGTTCTAAGAGAATAGTGGTACCAAACACACCTCTGGGCTAGTTTCAGATCCCTCCCTGCTCAGCACCTAAGCACTGAGAGGTGCCCAGGTTTCTCTATTCACTGTATCCCAGGTGCCTGACCTTGTTGATCTGGATCACCCACCTGGTACAAGATGCCTATATGTGGTACTTACAAGATCTATCTGAATGTGGCCCTTAATCTCACATCAAATGGAAAACATGGGTATTAAATTTACCAACCTCACTGGCTGAGTAAGCAGAGATTGATTAAGGTCTATGAAGCTCTCAGCCACTGTGTCAAAAAAGGGGCATCAAGAAACACTTTTTTACTCATGGAAGGATTTGTGATATGCAGTGTTTGAACCACAGGGGCACACACTGAACAGGAATGCTAAAAATAAATATTGAACAGCTGCTTCATTCGTTGTGTGCTATTCACTCTGTACATGGAAGCTGGCAGGGGTCCTTTGGAAAAAATAAAGTGATCTTGTAACCAAATACTGTAGGCGATTCTCTGCTTTCGGTTACATGAACGAAATTTAAACTGAAATTCATGGAAGCAACATTCTTGTGAGTGAGAATGGAATGATACCCTCTAACAATTGTATGCATCACAACATGGAAGAATTAAGGTTGCAAGCGTTTTAAAACCCTAATGCTCTTTTAATTTAAATTTTAAATGGAATTTCAGAAAGGTTCAAGTTAAAAGAACAATGAAGATAACAATTTCATCACATGCTGCTTTATACTGAATGCAGACAATTATTAAAGGAAAAAATAAGCCTTGGTCGCATGCAAATTCATAGATCATATTCTACAAATCCATACAGATAAACATCAAACTCCCATAAAAAAAAACAACCTAGGAGTGTTTAAAAAGAAAAAAAAAGCACAACAACCATTTACCTCCAACCCTTTCTTCCATGCTTGAAAATTAGCCAACTGTTTTTAAAAATGAATTTGGGGAAAAAAAAAACACCTTCCAGACAAAGGTAAAATGATGAGAAATTACTGTGGAAGTGACTAGACCTCTGACATATAGGAACGGTCCTCTTTTATTTATATTGCAGACATTATATAATCTCTTAGTTACACACAGAGTATTTCAGTGATGCTTGTTTCATTATAGACACAAAGAACCAGAAAGGGAAGTTTCCAAGCAATCTTCCACAATTAATTTAATACAAATTGCTAAAGATGCATAGAACAGAAGCACAGTTGCACAGACACCCATCTGCTTTCTGTTGCCATGAGCAACAGTTTCATCATGTCAAAATAGAAACATATCTGAGGCTGGAATAATGGAAGAGAAACATTTTTTCTCAGAAGGGCTTTAGATACTAGATGGGATCTTTTGATGGTAAAGGAGCATTGTTTCTATTTGATTGGGTGACTCTATATTAAGGAAAACAATCAGATATGCAATTATATAATAAAATTATTCTCTATCCGATCCTTTTATTTATTATTCCTTTCCAAAAGTTTTTGAAATAGCTGACCTAGTATATTCTTAAATTGACCAGGGTTAATCCTGATTCAGCAGCGTGGTCAGAGCACACTCCCCATTTTCCACAACAGAGTAATTCCACCTTTGATATGCCCAACACTCAAAATGCAATCCAGCTGTCTCCTCACTTTTCATGGCCTGACCCAGTCCTCAACTTCGTCTCACGGATTTTCTGCCCTCCTATGCAGAACAACATGCAGCATATTTGTCCATTCGTAACTGTGCTCCCCATTATATGTGCAGACTAATACAATGTTAAGGGGACTACTGTGCATTCAGTATAACATAGATTACATCCTGTTAGAGAAAAATAAGTTAACATTGACTCTGAGGTTGCACAGAGTGGATTAGAACTTGGCTCAAGGAGCACACACACAAGTCAAGAGAGGGTCCAAGGGTAATACACAGAGGTGCAGTGTGGCATGTTAGACCAAACTTCCATCCACCCAGGCACCCACCTACCCATTCATCCCTCCTCTATTTAGTTTATATCAGCTGCTTACCCTGGGGTCAAAACTGTACCCAGGAACCCATTTAGATTACATAAAGTCTTCACATTCCTATAGTCTGATAGGAGTAGCAGGCTAACATATAACCATCTCTATAACCATCCCTACTCTACAAAAATAAAGGATCTTCCTGGAAATCTTCCATAAAAAAGAGGAGTTGGTTACATTGAGATCACAGACCACACATATAGGCAGTGAGTGCAATGGAGCTGCACTGAGGGAGCCCCATGGTCTGGGTGACACACTGCTAGTGGCCAGATCTGGCTCATGGACCAAGGGTTAAGCACCCTTCTTCTACAGGATTCACAGTTTGGTTACATTACATGTCTAATCCCTCCATAAAGCCCTCTTTTCTAGATCACTACAGACCATCCTGCCTACCACTTAGACTCAGAACCTGGGCATCATCTTTGATTCTGATCTCACTCTAGATAGTCCTATTCAGGAGATATCCTTTTGATTCTTTCTGCCCAACTTCTGTAAGGCATGGCCTTCCCTATCCACCCATGAAGCTATAACACCCATTTAGGCTATCCCTTCACATCTTGTTTACATGCAACTTTCTTTTTTCTGGCCTCAACGAACGCAATTTTTGTTCCACTTCAAACCCATTCAAAATGCTGCTGCTACTGATCATTTTCCCAGCCCTTCCCTTCAACCCTCTGACCCATTTCTTCACACCGAATCTTTTCTTTTCTATTACATCAACATTGCTTTCTCTCCAAAGACTTTGTGACCTATTTCCTCACTTTTTTTTTTTCATTCAGCACTCAAAGGCTGACTCCCACATCCAAATCAGGCTATAATGCTAGCTTCTATAGCCCACTTATTAACTTTTTAAAATGCGTGCTCTCTCCCATTTGGACCCTCACATTTGGAAGGAACTCCACATAAACTTCATTGCCCTTGCTCAAATCCTTAAAATGCCACAATGCCTCCACAAGCCACAGAACATGCTGGCAGTAGTTAGCCTGCAGAGGTATGGACTGTTGTCTTTAGTACCATTTCCAGACACTCTTCCCCTGTCTGTATCGTCATATTTTCTCCTGTGTTGCATTTAATTTATAAACACTTAGGGGTAGAGACCAGTGGGGTTTGTAAGAGAACTAGTCCAATGGGGTACTGCTCCATGCCTGAGGCTTCCAGGCAACGCAAATGCACACGAGTACACACACACACACACACACACACACACACACACACACACACACACGATAAGTAATCCCTAGACAAAGGAAAAGCAGACAGCCCTACTTACCCTTACTTGCGTGGGTGGCGGCTCTCGCCAGGAAGTGCTGATCTGCTGCAGACCAGCTCCTCTGACGATGTGGTGAAGAACTGTCATGGCAGGATTGCTGGGGTGGGGAAATGCCTCCTCCAAGTTGGCACCTGGATCTAGTGCCCCACTCACCCCTCTCCCCTCCCACCCAGTTTCTGTCCCCTTCCCCTCCCCCAGACTATCCAGGAAATTCTTTTCTTCTTTCCAAACAGGTTAGCTAGAATATTGATCTCCACATGAACTTTTCAGCTTGGCCACCCAAAGCTAATGATTATATCTATGCACTGACCATTGTTCTCTTTCACATAGAATATAAAGAGTTTGGTATATTCTAATTTATTTTTTCATTACGTATCTCTGCATAATGAACCCTAAAAGCAAAGGGATTATGACAGGGAGGCAGCAGGGCATCAACCAATTGTTTTGAGTACAGGTATAATCTACCCCCCATAAAAGTATGTTTTGAAGAGGGTTTGATCTACCAACAGGTATAGAAAGACCACTATGAAACCAAACAACACAGAGTACATACATCCCATGCTTCTAGTTACACTTACGGCTTTCTAAAGTATTACTTCTTAAGTTAATTGAGGGATTTTGCATTGGCAGATGGTTTGTCATTTATTGCAGCAACTACTTTTACCCTATCAGTGGGGAACTGGCATTTAGGCTTTTTAAGAACAGGTATTTGCAGTTCCCCAATACCTGGAAGAAACCAGTGAAAATGTGTTACCTATCATATGGTCCTTTCACAAGTCAGCCATGGGGGAAAGTGATCCTTCGGGAACTCTCTCACACTTGCATAGCTCATAAGGAGAGTACAGCAGATTCCTGTAAAGGAACTTTAGCCTCACAAAGTTAAAAGACGCATTCCCAAGGAATCAAGAGCTAGACTGACATGCTCAGTTTTCAATATGGAAAAAGCCAGCTGCTCTACTGCCAAACATACTGTCTTCTCTATCCATCCACATCAAAGCAGTTTCCTGGCCAACTGTAAAACAGAACTCTATAGTACTTTTCACAGAAGCAGACAAATGGATTGCCACATTAAACCCTTGACAATGAAAAATAAGATAACAGTGGGAGAGATTAATTGCTGAAGGAGACTACAAAAGAGGGACACAGATTTCAAAACACACTATTTACATGCAACAATTACAGAGGGAATTAGTGAAGAGCAATGCTCTTCATGCTGTGAGAGCAGTGATTTGATGACCTGCATGGTCTTGCTTGGCTCTGCATTTAGGACTCTGTGACTACTTAGGAAGAACAGAAAGCATGCTGCAACTGGGAACCCACCAGGAATGGGGAAGCAGAATAGGCACTGATTGTACAATATTTTCTCAGTTATTTATTTTCAAGATTAGAGAGGAAGAGTGTAATACCAAGATTTAGGAAGTGATTTCTTTTAACTCTTAAAAATATTACTCTTTGTCTAATTTCGAAGCAGCCGAGGCCACATGACATAGGAGAGGCACTCCACACTGAACAACTGAGCCCCCTGCAACCCCAGGTCACAGGCTCCCCTGGCCCTGTAGGCTTCCCAACTGAACCCCACCACCTCTGGGATGGGGGCAGGAAGCGAAAACTGGAACAGGGAGAGGAAGACTAGAGACCCCAACTTCTGTTGAAGCCAGAGTGATGGTAGGAGCAGCAGCTGGACAAGAGCCCCGTGGCTACAAATAATCACTCATGGGCCACTTCAGTTTACAGGTTGTCAGGTGGACAGGCATGGTCTAACTGATTTAGAAGCTTGAGTCTCTTCATGACTTAAACACAAAGTCATTTGGGTACTTTTGAAAATGTTATGAAAAGTAAACATGAAAAAAACCCTTTGATGAGAACTCTCATGCTTTAGGGACATAAACCTACCTCTGATAAGTCTAATAAGAAATTAGCCTATGAACAGGTTATTCCACAACTGTGCACTACAAGGTTGCCAGCGTGTGTCTGAAGCAAGTCTGGTATTGATCACTGACTGGAACTGTGCAACTGCCTAACAGACCAGTCCAAAAATCAGATGACAGTGTATCATGTTATCAAGATGGATAATAAGAGCTAAAACTATTCATCACAAGTAAGAAAAACAACATTAAGCAAAAAGAACAGCAGTTCCTCCAAAAGTAGAGTTTTATGGATAGTTACTTGTCACAAAGTGCTCTGCCATCAAGGGTTTGGAACCCAGCTGCAGGTGGTTAGTGGATAACAGTCTGCTTGCCTAGAAGCCTGCTAAAACCAATGACTAGGTTCATGAAGGTAGAGTCAGGAGTGTTAAGAAATCCAAGAAGAGTTTATGGAAGAGGAGAGGGCAGGCTGCTGTGTTGGGGATAAGCCCAGGGCTACAATTGCCCCTCTCCTAATGTCTGGAGAGGACAGAGGCTCTTGGTTTGGTGTGGATTCTAGGTTTCTAGGTTGTTTCTGTGAAAAATAAAACTGATCTGAAAAAATGAGAGTAGAGCTGACTTGCCTGTTTAAGGCAGCAGGGTAAACAACCCGCTAAAGGTACTACACTTTAAAAATATCTCACTCTGGGTTTTTTCAAAACTGTATGAAGAGGTATTGGCTCTGGATTTAGGACCCAGATGCCTTGTTTGGGGGGGGGGGGGGCAGAGAGCAGGAATGCACCCAGGGGGGAACAGGGATCTACCCAGGGGAGGAACCACGGGGGGGGGGGGGGGGAACAACACCCACGCACCCTCCCTCAGACCAACCGTGACCTCTCCATTGACTAATAGGCAAATTTATAGATACCCAGTGATAACAGAAAAGAAACAAAGCAAACAGTCAAACAATTCCATATATCTACGAATTCTAGGGCTGTCATCAGAGTCAAGAAACGTCTGGAAGCTTCACTCTAAGGCTGTCTCTTAAGTGTCAGATCCCCCTGAAGGTAGGATGCCAAGACCCACACCCTGCCCCCTCCAGTGGGATGGATGAGATGGGCTAGTGGTGTGCCCTCTGTCCAAGGTGGCCTTGGGAACCCTTCCTGGGGGATGGGGACAGGGACCCTCTCGGGGAGGAGGACAGGGAGAAGGAGGATGCTTTGTTACTCTCAAGTCTCTGCTTTTGTATTCTCCTTCCCTCCTGATGACATTTCATTCATGGCAATCACCAGTTGAGCTCTCTGTGTGGTTGTCATATTGTCCACATGTATTGTCAGCCAAAATCTCATTTTCATAAGCCTACCACATGCCCACATCCTAATTTGGGGCTTTACTGGTATCCACCTAATTTGGTATGTTCCCTCAAAACTGGAAAGCTCCAGGCCCCTGCTCTGGGGCCTTGCAAGCTGATGCCACCTTATATCATAGAATCATAGAAGTAGGGTCGGAAGGGACGTTATACATCTTCAAGTCCGACCCCCTGCCTGGGCAAGAAGAAAACTGGGCTCAAATGACCCCAGCCAGGTAGGCATCAAGCCTCTTCTTAAAGACCCCCAGGGTAGGAGCCAGCACCACTTCCCTTGGAAGTTGGTTCCAGATCCTAGCCACCCTGACTGTGAAGTAGTTGTTACAGATGTCTGATCTAAACCTACTCTTCAACATTTTATGGCCATTATTCCTTGTTATCCCTGGGGCGCTAGGGGAAACAAGGTCTCCCCCAAACCCTTCTGGTCCCCCCTTAGTGAGTTTCTAGATGGTCACCAGGTCCCCCCTCAGCCTTCTCTTGTGAAGACTGAACAGGTTCAGGTCCCATAGCCTCTCATTGTAGGGTCTGCCCTGCTGTCCCCAGATCATGCAGGTGGCCCTCCTCTGGACCCTCTCAATGTTGTCCACATCCCTCTTGAAATGGGGTGCCCGGAACTGGACACAGTACTCCAGCTGTGGCCTGACCAGCGTCATGTAGAGGGGGAGGATCACCTCCTTGGACCTACTTGAGATGCACCTGTGGATGCACGATGAGGTCCAGTTAGCCCTACTGACCATGACCTTGCATTGTCGGCCCATGTTCTTCTCGGAGTCAATGATTACTCCAAGATCCCTTTCTGCCTCCGTGCTCTCAAGAAGGGAGTTTCCCATCTTATAAGTGTGCTGCTGGTTACTACTGCCCAAGTGCAGCACCCTACACTTGTCCATATTGAAACACATCCTGTTTTTGTTAGCCCACCCCTGCAACCTATCCAGGTCATTCTGCAGTCTTTCCCTCCCTGCTAACACGCCCACCTCTCCCCAAATTTTGGTATCATCAGCAAATTTAAACAGGTTGCTTTTCACCCGTTGTCCAAATTGCTGATAAAGAAATTGAACAGCGTGGGCCCAAGGACCAAGTCCTGGGGGACTCCGCTGCCCACTTCCCCCGAGGTCAAATATGACCCATCCACCACCACCCCCTGAGTACAACCCTTCAGCCAATTCGCAATCCATCTGACTATGTAGGCATCAATGCCACAGTCACCTAGTTTTTTCATGAGGATGGGGTGGTCGACAGTGTCAAAGGCCTTGCTGAAGTCCAGAAAGACTACATGCACAGTGACACCTGCATCCAATGCTTTTGTGACCTGATCGTAAAAGGCAATCAGGTTGGTCTGACATGACCTGCCCCTAATGAAACCGTGCTGGTTGCCCTTGAGCATCATCCCCGATGCCAGCCCATCACAGATGTGCTCCTTGATGATCTTCTCCAAGAGTTTCCCCAGGATTGAGGTAAAACTGACTGGCTTATAGTTGCCCAGGTCTTCCCTCCTCCCTTTTTTTAAAGATCGGGACCACATTGGCTATCTTTCAATCATCTGGCACCTGGTGCAAGCACCATGAGTGCTCGTAAAGCCATGCCAAGGGCCCTGCAATAAACCCCTGCTAGCTCCGTCAACACCCTGGGGTGGAGAGCATCTGGACCTGCTGATTTGAACACGTCCAGCCCCTCCAGAAGCTCTCTAACCCAGTCCTCCTCAACCTAAGGTCTTGAGGCATTCTACATACAGAGTGCCAGCTCTTTGAATCAACAAATTATGTTATGGAACAGTGTGGTAAATGCCTCCACTGTCCCAGGCTGTGTGACTATCTTGCTGTGTTTTAGCAGCCTGTCTGCTTCTGAAGGCTCAGAAAACTGCATGCGAGATCCAGGCTTTTAGAAATCAATTAACCCCTGCTGCCCATCCTGAACATTCTAATACACATATATATTATATATATACACACACAATATATCTGTGTGTGTGTAGCTGTATATATGCAAAGCTTCAGTCACTGATTCAATTCGGCAGAGATTCAGCATGATTCAGAGGTTGAATCTCCAAATCTGAATCAAAGCAGGAGACCCTTTAATCTCTCCAAATTGAATCAGAAGCCTCTGAATCAATTTGGAGAGAGTCAGTGATTTGGACACAGACAGCTTTAAACATTTTTTGACATACCTCAAGGTACCAGGTAGCTCGTGAATGCTGAGATGCTGGGGTGGATGGAGTGTCCCACAGGCACAGCGTGCTCAGCGGTGGACCTAGAAGTGGACCAGAAGCACTTCCAGTCCACTTCTGGGTCCACTGTGGAGTGCATGGGGGACCCCCTCTCCCCACCCCCTAGCTCAGTGACTGATAACTCCTGGGTCTGGGGGGAACCCAGGGTACCCCTGCGGCCAATCGCTGAGGCAGGGCGGGGTCCCCCATGCGCCCAGTGGCAGAGCCGGAAGCAGGACATAAGTACTTCCGGTCCACTTCCAGGTCTGCCGCCGAGCATGCCAGGAGGGGGGGGGGGGGGGGGGGGGGGGGGGGGGAGGAGGGGCAAGCTCCTGTAGGATGCTCCATCTGCCCCAACATCACAGCCATACCTGGTACTTCGAGGTATGTTGAAAAAATATTTAAAGCTGTGTCTATGGCTGAATTGCTGATTCTCCAAATCAGCATCGAATCTTCGGATTTAGATTCAGCTAAATCAAATCAGAACAGTGACCTGAATCAACAAATCAAATCACTGTCCCCGTAATCCGGCCAAATCAAATTGAATATGTTCCACTTCGTGCACCCCTAATATGCACACACGCACACACACACCTATAAGCCAATTCCCAAAAAGAAAAGCTTTAAATACCATTTTTAAGCTAGAGTCAAATACCATACACTTACTTGAATCCAAAACAAGGGTCCGCCGCCCACCCCAATTTAACAAGAGGGGAAAAGCTCCATGCCTTGGATTCAAGTACAAAGCAGCAGTTGAGTAGGCAGCTGCTGCAGCTTCAACTTTGGCTCTGACCTAGGGTTAGAGTCAGTGCTACAGCTGCTACCCACCCCCGCCACCTCTGCCCCTCCCCGCTGTATACTCCCCCAGTCTCCCATCTCTGCCTGTCCCCCTGCTGCTTCTGCACCTCTCCTCTTGCTCCCCCACAGCTTCTGCCCCCCCGCATCAACTCCCCCCTGCCACTTATCCTCCCACAAGGCTCCAGCCTGACCATGAAGTATACAGTTGCTCCAGCCCCAGCCCAGCTCAGTAGCAATGGTGGCAGCAGCTCCAGCCCATGCTCCAACCAGAGTTGCCACTACTGCACCTGCAGCTGTGTGGCTAGACTAGGGCCAAAGCACCATGTGCTCCATGCTTCATACTGAGCAGGGCCAGAGGTTAAGCAATAGTGGGGGACAGGGACAAAAGCTAGAGCGGGGAGCAGACAGCAAGAAGAAGGGCAGGCACCAGGAGTGCAGGTGCCAGGGGGTGCAAGCATAGGGAGGGGCAAGTAGCAAGGGGGCAAGTGCTAAGGTGCACAGGCACTGCAGTAAAGGCAGGCAGCAGGGGTCAGGCTGCTTGATTCTCCCAACACCTGTCCGTCCCCCCCCCCCCCCCCCACTGGTTGCCCCTGCAACTGCTTTCCATTCTGCAGCAGTGTGGGGAGGGAGGGTGGGGGAAGGGGGCAATTTTAGGACAATCCCCCAATAGTTAAATTGCATACTTGGAAGACTGTAACAAATTAATACATGTTCCATGTATAGAATCTAGTTACTGGGGGGTGTCTGAAATTCAGAGCCAGTCATCTTGGATTTGGGTAAATACAGCACTTTATAAAAAAAGGGTGGTACCTTAGGGTGTTTATACACATGCTCTGGAAGTGTGTGTGTGGGGGGAGGGCGGGAGCACCTTGATTACAGCAGTTCCGAAAGCCATTCTAATTAAAGTGTCTGGAGCATCATGTGCATCAGTGTCCTCATGCTGAAAAATGGTGGTGGGGGCACTTTAACTAAAGCTCATTTGATGAGTGCTAGTTAAAGTGTCCCGTTGCCATTTTTCAGCATGGAGATGCTAATACATGTGATGCTGGAGATTAATTGAGTCTGCTCCAAGGCGCTCTAATTACAGTGCATCAGAGCAGCCTCCCTGCATGCGTATAGGTACCCTTAGAGACCAACTCATTCAGAAATGTGAGCGCCAAAGGTGACTAGCTACTTCATTCAATGCTATCTCCTGTGAAAACTCATGTATTTCTGATCCAGTTAATCTCTAAGGTGACACCCTATCCTGCCTTCTTCCTTACTTCACACTAACACACCTAACTACCTTTCTAAACTTTGAAAAGGTACATTTCAGGCCTTCTACCCAGGACAGTGTTCTGTGTGAATGGTAAAATAAATAAGGAATACTGAAGCTGTACCATATGGGGTTACAAACAGATCTGTTGGGTTCTAGGTTAAGAATATCATTGAAGGATGTTGTTCCCGAGATGACAGATACAAATCAGATTATTCAGAAAAAGTTATTAATGGCAGCAAAGAAATACTGGATGAGAAATAAGTCTCTCTGCAGGAAACTAGTTCATCCTTGAAATATAACTATGAGCATAGATTTCATAGACATTAGGGCTGGAAGGGACCTTGGAAGATCATCGAGTCCAGCCCCCCGCCCAAAGGGCAGGACATCAGCTGGGGTCATAGGATCCCAGCAAGATAAGCATCCAGTTTCATCTTGAAGGTGTTCAATGAAGGCGCTTGAACAACCTCCGGTGGCAGGCTGTTCCAGACCTTGGGGGCTCAGACAGTAAAGAAATTCTTCCTTATGTCCAGCCTAAAACGATCTTGTAGTAGTTTGTGACCATTCGACCTCGTCATCCCTTGGGGCGCTCTGGTGAACAAACGTTCCCCCAGATACTGGTGGTCACCCCGATAAACTTGTAGGTGGCCATCATATCACCCCTGAGCCTGCGCTTTTCCAGGCTAAAGAGCCCCAGGGCTCTCAGCCTGTCATCGTAGGGTCTGCTTCCCTGACCTCTGATCATGCGCGTGGCTCTTCTCTGGACTCTCTCAAGCTTCTCCACATCCTTTTTGAATTGTGGAGCCCAAAACTGGACACAGTACTCCAGCTGCGGCCTCACTAAGGCCGAGTACAGGGGGAGAATGACGTTCCGGGATTTGCTTGAGAAGCATCTATGGATGCAAGCCAGCGTTTTGGTTGCTTTACTAGCCGCAGCATCGCATTGCAGGCTCATGTTCATCTTGTGGTCAGTGATGACCCCCAAGTCTCTTTCTTCCATAGTGCTAACCAACACAGCACTGCCGAGCCTATAAGGATGCTGTGGGTTTTTTTCCCCCAAGGTGGAGAACCTTGCATTTATCAGCGTTGAACACCATCAGATTCTCGTCCGCCCACTTGCTGAGCCTGTCCAGCATCTCCCAAACAGATGGCAAGATCTACAACAGAAGCTTGTAAGTGGATATTAGCAGATATTAGCATATATACCTTGAAGGAATACACTACTTAGAGGCATGCTTAGTGCTTCTCTCTGCCCAGCACTGCATGTCTGCACAAATTGGGAAAGTGTGGCCAAAACAAAAAAAGAGCCACAAACCCTGAAAACACCTGTAATCTTTTATGGGGACACACATACCTACAGCTCACACACTCTGGGAGGAAAAGAATTATGAGCCAACACTGCATCTTCAGGGGAGTGAGAAAGCCAAGCAATCTGTCCCGTTCTCTTCTACAGGTAGTCCTTTACAGAGTGTACGTACATAAAATACCCTGTTGAAAAGGTGAAGAATGACTGCTCCTGCAGTTTCCAGAGAGACGAGATGCCTCCATAACATTCTCATTGTATCTTACAAAAATTACAAGACTGGAAATTATGGGCATTTATACACATGCTCCAGAAAGTGAGAGGAGGGGGAACAAGTTTTAGTTAAAGCTCATTGAACAAGCTTTAGTTAAAGCGCCCCTGCCACCATTTTTCAGCATGGGGACAGTGATACACGTGACCCTAGAGTCTGCTGGAGCGCAGTAATTAATCAAGTCTGCTCCAACGTGCTGTAATTATAGTGCGT
Organism: Alligator mississippiensis; assembly: GCF_030867095.1. Classification (NCBI taxonomy): domain Eukaryota; kingdom Metazoa; phylum Chordata; order Crocodylia; family Alligatoridae; genus Alligator; species Alligator mississippiensis. The sequence goes on along the minus strand of NC_081825.1, from coordinate 26,998,803 downwards.
TGGAGCAGCCTTGATGCATGTGTATAGGCCCCCTACAAGATTGGAAGGAAATAGGTTTATTGGTGGTGGTGGTAGTGGTGATAGTGGTTTCTTTTTCTATTAAGTAGCAGTTATGGTGGAATACAGCATTTGTTTCTCTTGAAAAATATTTATATTTTGATGGATATGGTTCTATGGAAGTTTTTCTGACTAGCTTCTACGCTTTATGAAGGTGCTAAAGTAAATAAGTTAGTTTATATATTCTCTTGCTGCAGCAAAACACAGATGGAGAAGCCTAAAATAGATTCAAAGATTGGATGAAGACCTACTTCATCATTCGTAGAAATATATATTACCATAAAATATATATTTTAATGTACACACACACATTGTATAGTTATATAATTATTATATGTATTATGGATTGAGGCATTAAAATACATTTAAAATTGTTCATTTTGCTGTATATAAAGCCAACCCATACTGCTCTTGCTTTGATTCCATTAATAGCAACAAGGATTTTTTCATCTCAATTTTTCTTTCTTATAGTAACAGTTAACCAATATTATGAGATTATCACAATATTTCAGTATACAGTAGCTACAAACAAATCTAATTTACTTTATATTCAATTTTCCTGTTTTCTGTAACAATGGGCTTGATTTTGTGCCCTGTAAGAGCTTTGCCTTGATGTATGAGGTTAAAAAAAGAACTCAAACCCAGTTTTACTCAGATTAAAGTCTTTCAGTTTATTTTATTCACAACTGTTATAAGGACTAGATATTTACTTAAGTAGTATTCACATAATAACCACCAAATTGGACTGGGATTTTGCACGATAGAGGACAGTAGTCTCAGATTTAAAAGAGTATTCCATTAAAGGAATCACAAATTTCACAAGAACAAAGAAATAAATCTGGTTACTTTGTCTCGAAAAAATATTCACATACACAGATGGAATAACAAACTAATGGTAAGCATAAGCTTGTCCCAAAATGTATGCAAGTTATTACATAAATAAATGATCTGCTCCCTTTTTACCAAGCTAATATACAAGTAAGCAAACAAGTAGCAAAAATAAATTTAATGTACTTACAATGATTACCTCTTGCATTATTTTCTCATGTAGCAACATGAAGCACCTATTATTTCTTTCAGCACATAAGACTTAGAAGAGTTTGCTTTATTAATTATGGCCATATAGCAGCTGTGTCTCAGAATGAAATTTTATTTGTTCCTTTCAACTAATATAGTATGCTAGTGATAATCTATTTTCATTTTCATGTTGCCAACAGAAATGTTGTTCTATAAAATTCGCCACGTTTGGTTGAAAAAGCTAATTTATGATAAAATGTGCAAGTAATTTTTTTAAAGCTTCACACACAACTACTTTAATTGAGACACAAAGTAAGAGCAGTTAAAATGTACTGTAATGTACTATTTTCAAACTATTTGAAAAGATTAGTAAAATGTTATACATGCTAATTATAGTAAAAGTATGCTCTATAAACAATACAAATAATTTTTTCTATAGATTTGATCAGATTTATATTACATTTCTCCAGTACCAGCATAAGCTGTATTTGGGTCTGCTGAAGAAGACTTAGAAAAGTAGAAATAGTAGTACAGATGTAAATCTGGAGCTTTAAATCCATATTTAAAATAGGCTGATGAACTGGCAAAGGAAGCCCTTTAATTTGCAGAAATATGAACAGAAATTTTTGAACAGGAACATACAAAACTATACATGCATGCAACTTGGATTGTAACTAAATCTGTAAAATGCTTGTTAACATCTAGCATCTTTGCTGCTCATTCACCAATGGAGCAGGAAAAAAAAGAATTTGCTTATGTATTCACAGATTGACTAAATATTTTGGCTTAAACCTTTCTGTGTTTTACCCCATTCCAAGTCTAGTCCTCTTGGTAAATCATTTCCTTAATATTAAAAATAAATATTAAAAGGGAGATAATTTCATAGTACAATTGTATTTTTTCTTTGTATTTTTATTTTGACCTTACTGCTGATTTATTCAGGTTAGTAACCAAATCTTGATAATACTTGTAAATATCAAAAGGCCATGCTCTTTGTTTTCATGATATATTACTATAAATCCACTTTTGTATAGTTATCTTAAACACCACAGCATACTGATTGTAAAATGTAGTGATCTGGATATATATACACACTACAGAATGCTGTACATATACTCTAGCTTTTCTTCTGTATTGTTCTTAAGGTGAAAGTTGAAAACTATGATAAGTCATAATGTTAATATAGGAAAAGCACAAGCTGTTCTTCTGGGCCCAAGCTAACTTCTCTTCCCTTTGGAGAAGTATCAGAACAAATGAAAATGGATAAGGATGCCTGTTTTTTCCAGAAAGTGAGTAACTTGAACAATACCTTGGAAAAAGAGCATCTCCTCCCCTGCTCCCCACCCCCATGAAGGTAATAAAACATGCTTTTGCAATAGTCAGTGTATCCAGAGGAACGCTTGCTCTGCACAGTGAACACGTCTTGAACCTTTTGATAAAGTACGTCTTGTAGGGAAAGACACGTTAGGTAAAAAGGAAGGGGAAGTTCCATTTTACAAAATCAAATCAGTAAACGGGAATTTGGTCTGGTTTAGTTCTTTCATACTTTTATTTGATAGAAAGAAACGTCATGGATTTGGATATGGCTGGTCATGGAGCCAATACCCCTCTGGACCACCAGAACAGTTGGAAGTAGGAAAAGAGGTTTATTATAGGAACAGGAAGAAATTAAATATGCCACTGCAAAAGGGACAAATCTCTTTTCCCAGGCAGTGCAGTACATTTTCACAGCTGCCGTAAATTGAAATAAATGTACTGTTAATTAACTTACCAGCCTGCGGATATCCCTCTCACATTCACGCTTTATTCTATTTATCTCATCCTGATGGGATTGATAAGCTGTGCGCAAGTCAGCAGCCTTCATCTTATCTGCCTGCATAATGTTGTTCAAAGCTTCTTCAAGTTGCTTTTTACCAGACTTCAGCTCTAAGATCTCCTGTTGCATCTTCATACGTTCATTATCAAATGCTTTTCGAGCCTCCTCTTTGGCTTCATTGAGCAATGCTGTTTTCACTTTGTCGGCAGCCCCATCCCGCAGCACATTCACTGTAGACTGCAAACGGTGAATTTCACCATCTTTGATTTTTCCCATTCGAGCTACTTCCTGCTCATGCTGCCGAATGAGCGCCTCCCGGACAGCCTGGAGTTCCTTCATTTTCTCTTCGTGGAGCTTTGCCTTCAGCTCCGAGATGTAAGCAGTGTGCTTGTGTTGCTCCTGCTCTCTTTCTTGCTTAACTTCTTGTATTTTCTCTCTCAATTTACCCACCTAGAATATAAGAATAAAACTTAGATCAGTATATTTGCATGTGATGTGGACTCCCTGGAAGTCCTCATGAGAGCCCTTGATATAAAAAAAGAAAGAACCCCCCCTCCCTGCCCCTCCCCCACCTCAACAGCTCAAACAAAGGAAGTTTTGATCTAGATCAAAACTGAGCTCTGAGACCTCTCAGGTTCAAACGTAACTTGTAACCTGTGCTGCAGATCGCAGAATTGCCATATTTTGTTGGCAGTGCCTGAAAACGACGTTCTAAGCTTAAGAGGTTCTCCCCCTTGTTACCTCTCAGCTGTGTGTTCTTGGGGAACCCTGGCACAGAACAGTCTGACTCGCAAAGAATCCCGCCACCTAAACGAAACTGATTAAGATGCAGTGAGAGACGCACTTAATGCCCTCCAGATAAGGGTGACCAGAGTGAAACAACTGCCCTAGGTCTCATTTGCATCCAAGATGGAACCAGATGACCATTCATTTACATGGGAGATGGAGGACACAAAACCTGAAGCAGAAACTGCAGTGAATTCTGGGATCAGAGAAGCAGGGAGCACTGCATGATGGGGAATCTGTGCTCCAGATGCTAATCAACCCATGTTTACACACACCCAGCTCAGCGTTTATCAGACCAGTTCTAATCTGGATTTACAAAGGACTCCCTCCCCCCCCCCCCAACCTCTAAGCAGAAGTAGTTTAACAGGCATCTCGGGCCATACATTCCCCAGTCCCACTATGGGAGGTCTATTTAAACTTGATTGGCTAAAACTCGGTTGCCGGGTTAGGGAATGCTGAGGCAAAGAGACCAAGTCAGAGGGGGTATGAGCAACACTTGAACAATGGTACATAGGTTCATCACAGCATCCAGCCCTTTGGAGCC